>NC_141698.1:1035051940-1036520690 GCF_964263255.1 Lissotriton vulgaris
ATGACTGAGCTCTTGACCTTGGCACTTTTAAAATGTGTTTTCTATTCCTGGCTTTGGAAGCCGACCAAACATTTAGTGATTCTGGGCAAATCACGTAATCTCCATCTACAGGAAATTGTAACTATTCAAAAAACCAAAGGTTTTATGGGTCCAATTCACAAAGGTAATCTTACACTTTTGTTTTAAGTTTACTATTTTTTTGGTATTCATGCACTGAAATGTTAATCTTACTGATAGTAATTTTATGACTGCGGAGGCTTCACACATACAAACATAGGAGAGAAGAGTGTACGTTTGCCTTTGTGAATCAGGTCCTTTAAGTGCCATGCACTGACATATCCCATGTATTGCCCTATCACTGACCAGTGCATCCATTGTGCTGTCTACTTTACATTATGGCATTGTTATTTACAAAGTGCACCGTCTTCCATCAGTCTGGGCGTGTAGTGTTGTTGGCTGCCTGGGGTTCCATCTATACCTTCTAACCTTTAACTCACATACGGATAGTTCTCTGATTCTATAAATCCATACATGATACAAGCGGATTACTAATCAAAGTATTATTTTTTATGGTCCTAGGAGTTCCAATGGGCTGCTTTGTTCCTATCTGCAGCATTTCTGGCAGAGAGGCTGCATATCTAAGTGACCACCTTAGTGTTCTCACACCTCTCACTGCCTCCCTTGCCTCCTATCCCCTTCTACTTCAGAACTTCAGCCCCACATGTCTGTTTCAGGATTCTCGAGTCCAATAAAGTCCAGTTTTATTCTCTCTGAAGGGGTCATGAAGACAGTATAAGGATCAGAGAGCACACTGGCCTGCCTGCTTTCTTTAGGTTATACCCCAGAACCATCGCCTAACCCCTGGTGCTTCTGAATCCTGGAGAATGCAAGAAGTGATCTACAATGTGATGCCAAAGGGTGTGTGATGTCACTTCCTGCTGCTCCTGGCAGTCTGGTGAATTTCAACATTCATGCCTCACCCCTTGCTTTGATTATCTTTTGTTTACAAACATGCTTATCAACGTGATCTCCCAGTCTTTCTACTACTATGTTTACTTCTTAATACTAGCTTCATCAGCTGCAGCAATGAAATATTAGGCCTGTCGTCCTATTGTGCTGCTCACCTACTGTCTCTTTCCACTGCTACTGCATGTCAACCCCCCACGCCCCAAATGAGGACACTAACATCTGCAGAACTATCAGTGTCCTGCTGATCTAACCACCTTTTAAAAAAGGTAGCACCTTAGAAAAGTTGTCACCTGGCTTATGTCCTTTGACCAGGATGGTGGGACTTGTCAATTCTTTTTCCACATTCCTTGTGAGGGTGGCTGAACAACAACTAGAAAGCACAAGACAATATTGTAAATTTGGGTGCAAACGGTATGCTATGGTTTAGAAGTAGGAAAGGTCGGAAACTCGGCAGAGCTGCAGACTCAGGAACTTGGGAACCAGTTTTGAGTCCTGGATTCGGGTCAACAGCCTGTGATTCTGTGCAAATCACTCCTTATCCCTGCGGCCGAAAAAAAAGTCTTACTTTTTGTAATGTGATCTGGCGCCCATTAGAAAGCACTCTAATACCTTTGGGCCAAGTTTGCGCTATATAAAACTGCAAAAAGAAAAAATGCTTGTCGAATTAAACATTTTGCGCGCCTCTGCTCCTATCTGGCCAACTTGTCTTGGCCTCATGCCTATCCCAAAGCAGCAGATCAAGAGTCTGGGCATATGGCTTGACAGCTCCCTGGGCTTCAACCCCCAAGCCTCTAAGCTGTCGGCCACTTGCTTTGGTCTAATGAGAATGCTGAGAAAGATTCTCCCCCTGCTCCCTTTCCAGGCCAGGAGTATTGTGGTCCAGGCCCTCATACTATCCCGTCTCGACTACGGAAACGCTCTGTATCTGGGTGCCCCCCAGTCTTCGACCCAGAGGCTACAAGTCATTCAGAACTGTGCGGCTCGCCTCTTGCTCCAGATTCCTCGTAGACATTCCGCGAAACCCACCTTGAGTCACCTCCACTGGCTTCCTATCCGCTCCAGGATACAGTTTAAGGGCATGTGCATAGCCCACAAAGCTATGTGGAAATCAGGCCCTGGCATTATTCAGTCCCTGATCACCCCCTATCAGCCCCCTAGGAGTCTACGCTCCAGCTCAGCGTTCCGGTCAACGTCCATGAAAGCCCGCAGATCCAGAAGGGGTGGACGTTCTTTCTCCTTGAACGCCTCCAACCTCTGGAATTCCCTCACCCTTCGCGGGGAACCCAATATGCTAGTATTTTGTAAACGTCTCAAAACTTATCTTTTCACTACTACACACTAGCATCAATTGCACCTCTGTCTCTACGCTCCGCAAGTGCTAGGAGGCCTCCGGGTAGCTAGCGCTATACAAATCCAAATTCATTCATTCATTCTGTCAATAACATCCTGGTTTTTGCAATCCAGCCTGACTCACACCCCGTACACTACAATGGTCTGTGCATTGCACCTTGTGTTTAAGGTGGACCTCCTATAATAAAAATGTTGACTGTAACTTGTCCACCGCTCTTAGGTGCCAAGCTATTGTTAAAAAAAAATGGAAAAGTAGTTTCAAGTTGCATCACCTCTAAATGTAAGATAACCTTAGAAGTGCTGTCACTTGACTTGACCTGGTTGGTACTACTCGTGTCATTTCTCTGGTGCTGAAGAGATTGGCCTAGCAAGGTCGCTAGTGACCCGAATGCAAGCAAGGAAAATGTGCCCCACACCTCAGTGCTTAATTTGAGCCAGTGGTTTCTGGTGCTCAGCACCGTCATTTAATCATCACCACCTGCGCTTATAGCTCAAACTCAACCCATTCATTTTTGGTAACAACTGGGACATTAAGTGATTTGCCCAGAATCACAAGACGTTGAGCCGAAACTGAGACTCGAACCTGGTTCCCCAGCTCTGAGATCGGCAGCTCTAGCCATTACGCCATGTCCTCTCCCCACTTGTAGGGTTTCAGGGTTAGTAGTTCGTTCTGTTTTAGGCGACGCTAACAGGAGAAATATGCTAATGCAAGCTACCTCCTGACAGGAACCCCAGCATTTATTTATTACAAATTAACAACTCCCCACCACCTAGTTTGACATTAAAAAAAACAGCTGTACTTGCAGAGCAATGGGCCCCCCAAACCAATGGTCCCTGGTGCCACTGCGCCTGCTGTATTATTTATAGCTACGATTGACAGAAGATGCAGAGGCCAATAGCTTACACTATTGACGGATTCTACAGGTTACGGTTGGGTTGAGCACTGCAATGATAAACTACGCACCCTGCATCCCAACAGAATCACAACCTATGTCTCAAGCACTATAATTCAGAAAACTGCTCCTGCGGAGGCAGAAAGACGAGCAGTCAGCATTTTGCCAACTCGCGCCTGCTGCAGAGCGCAGCAGAAATGCAAGAAAGGCCAGAAGGATGAATAAATTAAAAGAACCACAGATGCACAGGAGAGTGACCAAGATTTCAGAGGGTACCAGCGAACATGCACATTGGAGCATCAGCCCGATGGCTCTCAGAGGTCACTGCACCACATATATGTCAGCCAACACATATAAAGGCAGGGTATGGGCATCATTGAGCGGCAGCAGCTGATGCAGCCATACATCACGAGCTAGTTTGCCAGCATAATTACAGTTAGGTCAGACTTACCATAGGAAAGGCATTTTTTGATTTGTTAATAACTTTGCTGCTGTTTGATGAATCTGCATGAAACTTGCCAAAAACCGTTCATCCACTTTGGCTCTTTTTTTTGGAAAGTTTTCCGCTAATCCATGTAGTGGGGCACAAAAACAGGGGAGGGGGTCCCAAAAGCTTGATTTGTCGTTTTAATTCCCATTGAAAAGTTTGCTCTCCAATACAGAAAACAAGCATTAGGAATGCATTAGGGCTCGGGTTTGTTTGAGTTTCATATAATGGCATTGTAAATGGTGATGTGTTTTAGCCATGTTTTTCGGAGTGCACTGACAGCTGTTGATGATTGTGCCAATTGAAAGAGTGGCTGGTGCACTGTCAGCTGTTGGTGTGTGTGTGTGTTTAGTGAAAGTTGCACTGACATTGTTGTGTGCGTGGGTGTTTAGCGGCACTGATGCATGGTCGTGTTTGTTTTTGGTGAAAGCGTACATTGATGGTTGTTGGTGTTTGTGCCTGGTGAAAGCATTCATTGACGGCTGGGGGTGTGTTGTTTGTGTGTTGTTTTCTGTGTAGTGGTGAAATGAAATGAAATGAAATGAAAAATTACACTTGTATAGCGCATAACTACTCGGAGGCCTCGCAGTGAGTGTGTGGTGGTGAGTCTGTGGGGGTGAGCCTGGGGGGTGAGTGTGGTGGTGAGTGTGTTGTGGTGAGTGGTGACGAGTGTGTGCTGTTGAGAGAGTGAGGTGTGTGGTTTGTGTGTGTGTTATGTGTGTGTGGTGTATGTGTGTGTGGTGTGTATGTGTGTGTGGTGTGTGTGTGTGTGTGTGTGTGTGGTATGTGTGTGTGGTGTATGTGTGTGTGGTGTTTTCTGCACACTCACACACTGCCCATACACATTCACACACTGCTCACCCGCACACTCCCAATGTCACCCTGCATAGTCACACACTGTTTATTCTGTACACTCACACAATGTGCACCCTGCACCCTTACACACTGTCTCTGCAGTCACTCTGAACTCACTGTCACTCTACACGCACTCTGCACTCATTCACTCTGAATCTGCACTCTGATTCTGCACCCTGCACTCTGAATCTGCACTCTGCACTCTGAATCTGCACTCTGAATCTGCATTCTCAAATTGCATTCTCAATCTGCACTCTCAATCTGCACTCTCAATCTGCACTCTCAATCTGCGCTCTCAATCTGCGCTCTCAATCTGCACTCTGCACTCTCAATCTGCACTCTGCACTCTCAATCTGCACTCTGCACTCTCAAACTGTACTCTGCACTCTCAATCTGCACTCTCAATCTGCACTCTGCACTCTCAATCTGCACTCTGCACTCTCAATCTGCACTCTGCACTCTCAATCTGCACTCTCAATATGCACTCTGCACTCTCAATCTGCACTCTGCACTCTCAATCTGCACTCTCAATCTGCACTCTCAATCTGCACTCTGCACTCTCAATCTGCACTCTCGATCTGCACTCTCAATCTGCACTCTCAATCTGCACTCTGCACTCTCAATCTGCACTTTCAATCTGCACTCTGCACTCTCAATCTGCACTCTCAATCTGCACTCTTCACTCTCAAACTGTACTCTGCACTCTCAATCTGCACTCTCAATCTGCACTCTCAATCTGCACTCTGCACTCTCAATCTGCACTCTGCACTCTCAATCTGCACTCTCAATCTGCACTCTGCACTCTCAATCTGCACTCTGCACTCTCAATCTGCACTCTCAATCTGCACTCTCAATCTGCACTCTCCATCTGCACTCTCCATCTGCACTCTCCATCTGCACTCTGCACTCTGAATCTGCACTCTCAATCTGCACTCTTCATCTGCACTCTGCACTCTGAATCTGCACTCTGCACTCTCAATCTGCACTCTGCACTCTGAATCTGCACTCTGCACTCTCAATCTGCACTCTGCACTCTGAATCTGCACTCTCAATCTGCACTCTGCACTCTCAATCTGAAATCTGCACTCTCAATCTGTACTCTGCACTCTCAATCTGCATTCTGCACTCTGCACTCTCAATCTGCACTCTCAATCTGCACTCTCAATCTGCACTCTCAATCTGCACTCTGCACTCTCAATCTGCACTCTGCACTCTCAATCTGCACTCTCAATCTGCAGTCTCAATCTGCACTCTGCACTCTCAATCTGCACTCTCAATCTGCACTCTGCACTCTCAATCTGCACTCTCAAACTGCACTCTGCACTCTCAATCTGCACTCTCAATCTGCACTCTCAATCTGCACTCTGCACTCTCAATCTGCACTCTGCACACTCAATCTGCACTCTCAATCTGCACTCTGCACTCTCAATCTGCACTCTGCACTCTCAATCTGCACTCTGAACTCTCAATCTGCACTCTGCACTCTCAATCTGCACTTTGCACTCTCAATCTGCACTCTCAATCTGCACTCTCAATCTGCACCCTCAATCTGCACTCTGCACTCTCAATCTGCACTCTGCACTCTCAATATGCACTCTGCACTCTCAATCTGCACTCTGCACTCTGAATCTGCACTCTCAATCTGCACTCTCAATCTGCACTCTCAATCTGCACTCTGCACTCTCAATGTGCACTCTGCACTCTCAAACTGTACCCTGCACTCTCAATCTGCACTCTCAATCTGCACTCTGCACTCTCAATCTGCACTCTGCACTCTCAATCTGCACTCTGCACTCTCAATCTGCACTCTCAATCTGCACTCTGCACTCTCAATCTGCACTCTGCACTCTCAATCTGCACTCTGCACTCTCAATCTGCACTCTCAATCTGCATTCTGCACTCTCAAACTGTACTCTGCACTCTCAATCTGCACTCTCAATCTGCACTCTCAATCTGCACTCTCAATCTGCACTCTGCACTCTCAATCTGCACTCTGCACTCTCAATCTGCACTCTCAATCTGCACTCTCAATCTGCACTCTCAATCTGCACTCTGCACTCTCAATCTGCACTCTGCACTCTCAATCTGCACTCTGCACTCTGCACTCTCAATCTGCACTCTCAATCTGCACTCTCAGTCTGCACTCTGCACTCTAAATCTGCACTCTGCACTCTCAATCTGCACTCTGCACTCTCAATCTGCACTCTCAATCTGCACTCTCAATCTGCACTCTCAATCTGCACTCTCCATCTGCACTCTCCATCTGCACTCTCCATCTGCACTCTCCATCTGCACTCTGCACTCTGAATCTGCACTCTCAATCTGCACTCTTCATCTGCACTCTGCACTCTGAATCTGCACTCTGAATCTGCACTCTGAATCTGCACTCTGCACTCTCAATCTGCACTCTGCACTCTGAATCTGCACTCTGCACTCTCAATCTGCACTCTGCACTCTGAATCTGCACTCTCAATCTGCACTCTGCACTCTCAATCTGCACTCTGCACTCTCAATCTGCACTCTCAATCTGCACTCTCAATCTGCACTCTGCACTCTTGTTAAAAAGGGTTCCAAAGACAACCGGTAACCAAAGACCCTTTTATGTTGCCCGGCGGTATCGCCTCTATGACCCACCAATATTAATCAATGAAGAAGCAGGCGCTGGAGACTGGAAGGCGGGAAACGAGGATTTTATTCTCTCCGGAGGAGAACACATCATTTCAGACAGCAAGTATCGTCACGAGGTGCTCTAACCACATCTCTGAGGCCTGGCCTCTTATACTAGGGTTTATGACCTTTATTGCACATAACACATTCTCGCAATACTTTAGTACTTGAAAGAACATCCTCGGAATCTCCCCTTCAGACCCGTTCCCACATACATTTACAGTTGGATTCCCCACCCCGGTCACAACAGGTGATGGTTGTCGCACAGCAGGGCATTCCGCCGATTCACGGAATGCATGGGGTTGGTCGGATCTCATGGGGTGGGGGCTTTGATCGATTCGGGGGTCTTTTGATGGGGAGGGGAAGCTTCCTACTGTACGGGGTAATAAACAGTATCCGCAGAGCCAGGTGGCGGCCTGGGAACAGGGAAGACAAACGGGGACACAGGAAAAGGGGGTTTGCATCAAAAGGGTTTGAGGCCATGAAAGGAATGAGGGGAGGTGTCGCGCTGGGAACAGGATGAGATTCCGTGGTGAAGCTGCGCTGAAGAGGGGTTTATGACCCAAGGCATGAGAGAGCGGGGGTTGTCAGCGTGCGGGGGAATGCTTGCGAGGTTAAGAGGGAGAGAGAGAGACGCGCTGGCTATCAGCGAGGGGCAGGGAGGCCATGGTGCTCAAAATGGCTGCCGCTTACGCGCACGAATGGGCTTGGAAAAGGGGCAAGATGGCGCCGATAATGTTCACCAAGTTTGCATTCATTTTCCACAGTCCTCCCTTTAACATTTCCAAGACATCTTGCTGGCCTATTTTCTATCTACACCTATATGCAGCGATCATAAGTAAGGGAGAGGGGACTTAGGCGAAAGAACTGTACATAAACATCACATTATAAACATCATATTGAAAAATCTCATCATTTAGTAGGCGGGTTCATCGTTAAGTTGGTTGCAGAAAAAGTCATCGTAATGCAATATCAGACTAGAATTACGTAGCGAGGGCGTTGGGTACAGATCATAGAATAAGAACTGGTAAGTTATCATATAAGTAAGTCCTTTTTGTATACGGCGGGTGCATAGTCAGTCCAATGGTGATTGGGAGAGAAAGGAGATATAGTAAAAATATCAGAGTTCTCGTTGTCCTTTGTCGTCTTCTGTCGGCACTGTTGAGCACCTGGATTACCTATCAACAGAAATGTTCATGTGGATTGAGTCGTTGGGGGTCTGCGGGTAGGGGTGCATTCTGTTTGGTTTTCGTCAGACCTCGTAGGAGAAATGCGTTACGGTTTTGGAGCAGGTGCACTTTCTTTTGTAACGCAGAGCATAGATTTGCAATAAAAAATGCGATTGTTCCAGAATTGTGAGATCTGTTCGTTTCTTGAGTCTCTGTGGTGGGCGTTTCCTGTTGCTTCCATCATCTTCAGGGTGCTTGGTAGCGGGCAGAACCATAGACTTTGTTTATCTTTTCTTCGGGGGCGACCCTTGGTGGAGTTCTAGGTCACCGTTCTGGGATTTAACATAGTTCGTGGTCTACTTAGTCGGAGCTCCCTCCCTTCTGACGCAGGGAGTACTCTTCTCTGGGTAGCTCAGTAGGATTTGGAGGAACTTGGGAGTTCGGGTGGAAAGGTGCGGGTGTGAACAGTCCTTATGGTAGGTCGGAGGAGGAGGGGATGGAGCAAGGCCAAGTCGGGAACAGATCAGGGGGACGGAGGGTTTGCGACAGGCGGGTCCGTAACCATGTTCAGAGAGCGGGGACTTTTTGGCACACGTTGATCATAGAGCAGGGGCTTCAGGTCAGCCCTTTCCTTAGCTTTGTTTGGAACAGTGCCCCGTCCTGCGACTCCTTACTGCTGTGGTCTCGCCTTGGCCTCCGTCGCTGATGTTCCATCATCCGCAGTCAGGCTGCGTGCTCCCACATCCGGTCTCTTTCCCCTTCGACAGTGATACCCTTAAATGAGTGTTGAAAAGACAGTCTTTAGAGATTTTGCAGAAAAAGGTAGTTACATAAATCTATTTTCTCTCCCAACACCAAGCAACTGGGGTAAGCACTCGCTACATTTGAGATTTTTGCGGCTTACGTATAAACAATTGATGATGGATTTGCTGGATTCCTTACAACTTCCTTTTGTTGGCTAATTCTTTGACGCTTTGATGATTATTACGTTCATTTGTCATATGTCTATTATAGTAGATGTCAGTTCTTCTGGCAGAGACCCATTTCCCTAGTACGAGTCTTGAAAGGCTAGGCTGGTCTTCAGGGCCTTGTATTTTACAAAAAGTGCAACGTGCTATTCACCATAGTCTGATAGGCACCCTTCTGAGGGATGAACATAGGCTAAACAAGTCTTCATTACATCAAAACATCTTATTTTCGCAAGGCTTACGGCAACAAGGTCTTTCGATTTTCGATCTAATTTTTAACCTTGCATACATCTTTCTAACTTTCTATATAATCCTCGTAACCTGGTTACTACAAAAACTCGGGGGGGTGGTTTGCTATAATTATTAAACTTATCCTCGGGGAAGGTGGGATCTTATGAAAAACGATTAGGAACACAGCGAATCGGAGCCAGGGGCGTTTTTCAAGTTCTCGTTCAGGGCAGCTGATACTAAACTGGGGGCATTTTGGGTAGATGGGGGTGTCTCGATCATTTCTTACAGCTTGGGGTACGGAGACAATTTTCAATGGGGATGGTCGCATTACCACAGACACATTTTATCATAGAAGCCACTGACAAATAGTTCCCTCAGAGTGGGTCAAATTTAGGGAACCTTAGTCGTCTTACCTGTCCCTTTCCTATTGGCCAGTTTAAATTTCATCCATATTTTAGTAGAAAAGGAGAGGTAGTAACGTGGTACCGATACAATTTTATTTAGGACAAATTTGTGCAAATACTTGTGGTATTTGGGGCCAATCAGGAGGTGCACCAGGTTCGCCAATTAGGTGCCAGTTGCTAGGAAGAGGGAAAGTGTGGAGGGGTGGAAGAGTGAGTGAGAGAGAGAGAGAGAGAGAGAGAGAGAGAGAGAGAGAGAGAGAGTGAATCGTCCTTGGT
This sequence comes from Lissotriton vulgaris, assembly GCF_964263255.1. Lineage (NCBI taxonomy): Eukaryota > Metazoa > Chordata > Amphibia > Caudata > Salamandridae > Lissotriton > Lissotriton vulgaris. The sequence continues at coordinate 1,035,062,210 of NC_141698.1, forward strand.
GCTCAGTCCGGTGGTAGTGATACCCAGTTCGATGCAGAATTGTTTAAGTTCACGATGGTTGTACTCCTCCAATTTCTCCATTTGGAATTTCTCGGTTGATCCGCTCTCTTTCGTGGTCATTGTGACTTCGTCGTGGGGTGAGCTACTCTCTGTACGTTTATGCGGTGATTCGGATCGCGCCGCTGGCCACCAATGTTAGACGGACCGGGAGGGTCGGCCGAGGTTACGGGGAGAGGTCTCCAGGGAGAGCCGTCTCCAACGACTGTACAGATAAGTAACTTCCCCCCCACAGACGGACACCACACAAGGTTGAAGGTTAACGAGACTTTATATGCAATTCTTAGGTTACGAGGATGGATACAAGGAGGTCTGGACTCAGGGGTCCCCTCGGTTCTAGTCTCTGGCTTAGGAAAGGGGTAGCGGGACAGTCTTAGTTACCAATGAGTACAAAATAGCTCTCAATCCTCGAGCTCGGCGTTCTAGATGATCGGGCCGTGGAGGAGCCAAGCAGGTCCCGAGATGGATGAAGGAAGGACGACGGTCCGCGGCGGAGCCTGCAGGTCCCGGTGGAAGATGACGGTTACAACGGTCCGCGGCCACGCCAGCAGATCCCGACGACGATGAAGGATGAAGGTTACGACGGCTGTGGCAGCGCCAACAGGCAGGACGATGGTGCACAGGACAGAGCTATGGCAGCGCCAGTAGTCCGTCCAGGATGAGTTCCTCTTTACGTCTCTCGACTCCAAGATACAACTGCCTTCCTGCTCTGGAGCTGCCCCAGTTATAGGGCTGGCGTGCTTTGATGTCCGGACCCTCGCACTTGGAGGTCGGGAGGTCCGGGATGGGGGAGTCCAGACACCCAGCAGGGGGGTGGAGCCAGCGCCCGGGGAGGCGATGGGCGAGCGGCACTTGGTGGGGGAGAGCCATCGGCACCTCTTTCTCCCATTGACTTGCCAAGTAGCCCGCTCACCTCCTGGGTGGAAGGTGGTGCCGGAATGTCTGAGGCCGGGCCAGGCCCAGGGTTGGGGTCGATCGGGGGCCAGGCGGCCTCGTGGTGGAGTGTCCAAGATGGCGCCCCAGGCTGGGCGCGTGGGCCGGCAGTGGATCGGACCCTCGAGGTCGGCAGGCTCGAGGGCAGGGGTCCCTGAGGGGACGGAGGACGTGCAATGGTGGTGTGTGGTACTTGCGGGACTGGGCTCAGGCCTGGTTGGGCCGGGGGAGAGCGGCTCTTCATGTGGCCTGTCCAACAGGTGGTTCATGGGGAGGTTCGAGGATGGCATTAAGGATCGTGTGTAGTGAAAATGCTAAAAAGAGGAATCAGAGGTGCCTAGCGTGAGGTACCCGGTTTTGTAGATGTATCCGGCCATCGGGATCCCTAAATCATTCCCAAAGCTGTGATGTTCTAAGGCATATCAGTTCTTCGTTCAACCCTGTACCTTAGTACCTTCGACCACCATATCTTTATAACATTTTATCAATCACACCGTTTTACTTTACCCATTCTCAGAAGTCGAGGTCCTTCTTCATACGTCAGTTCCTGAGCTTAGTCGCATATCTTGGAGGCAGCGTATCATACCTTTGATTCGACCATCAACCCAGGGCCGAACAACCATTTCTCGGATAACCTTAAAAAAAGAGCAGAACAGTTGCGCACAGAAAAACCCTCCCACCGATACCCGCATTTACAAAAGTATGCGATGCCTATCCATAGCTTTTTAAGACCTTTATTTGTAGAATTATTCAGTACGTAAAATGTGAGAGCGCAATTCATATTTTGGCCTGACATGTCGTCGATGGAAGCACATACAGTAGGGGGTTATTTTGTAGCACAAGAACATGTAAAAAGGTCTAATTAATTATTTGCAAGTAACCAAAAACATTTCATTGCGTGACGAAGGAATCAGGGGCATTTCAGTTCATAAATGGAAACACAGTCAAGCTCATCGTAATCACATTTCCTAGATGTAAACCGCGGGTGTGCATCATAAGCGACGTTATGTATCAGTTACAACAAATATCAAAAATAAATTGTTCATTGAAATCAACATTTTACGGAACCCTTCTTAAATGTTCGCCAAGTGAACCCTCCTCCCTTTAACATCGAGTGCGCAATGGTTCGTATATATATATATATCTTAGTACATCAAGTTTCATTAGCTAAGGAACACTACGAGGCATCCGTTAGTTTCCATTGATACCAGCGCCATTTTGGGCGAGGCCGGTTTAGTCCGGAAGTAGCATCAGGGGCAAAATATCCCCGACAATTGGCGGTTGGACCAGAGTCCCTTTCGGCAGTTCAAAAGAAAACTGTGCTAACAGAGGGGCTGGTGGTGTGGACCGTCAATCAAGAGAGGGAGGGGGTAGAGTCTCTCTTACCGGGTCATGTTGATGTTCAGCCGGAACTTGCTCGAGTTCGTTAGCCCATAATGTTCCTGGGTGGTTCAGACGGAAGCTGATGCAGGCACGAGAGCACCGCCATCTTGTTGCTGTGCCGTGGTTATTTCATTTGAGATCAATGCAACTGTTCCTCACCGGAAGCCTGAAGGGGCCGAGGGCTCTTGGGACTTTGGTAGAATCTTCAAAGTCGAGGGGATGTTTGTCGATGGTGGGGGGGCTTGCGCCCAGGTGGGCAAGCGCCCGAGTTGCAATTTCGGACAAAGTTAGTCCAGCGGCCTAGACCTGCCTTTCGAGGGCCCAGACGCCATTTTGAGACCCTGCAGCAACCGCCCTTCGTCGTATCTATCAGGAGAGGAAGAAACTTCTTGTGATGGCGAAAGACGGAGCATCATGTCGCTGGAGCAGGACATTTTGGTTCGGGGCGCCAGGGTGCAGCAGTGGAGCCTTCATCTGGGGAGGTGAGGGAGGCTCACCCGTGCCGTCTCCCTCTCCCGGCGCATCCTACACCGTCCCTTGGAATCAGGGGCGCACATGATGACCACCCTACACCCCTGATTCCGACTCTTGGGGGACCACTGTACGTCCGGTGCTCCGTAAATATGCCCGTCGGACATTGTATGTCCTGTACTACGCAAGTATACCAGCCGGGTCTTGTGTGTCCTGTGCTGAGAAAATATACCAGTCGGGCATTGTATGTCCTGTGTTGCGGAAATATGGCCGTCGCCCGGCTGGAGGACATCGGCGTCGGGCCAGGGCAGGGAAGCCTCCTACCTGTGGAGGTGGAAGAGGCTCGTCCGCGTCGCCTCTTCCTCCCTGCCCACCCTGCATCCGTTCGATGGAGAAATTCGTGATGGCCGGACCAGGAGATACAAGGGAGGGGGTCATTTTCATCCGCCCCCTCCCTACTCGCGGTCCGGGGGACGCCATCCCTGGAAGGGTAGTATGGGAAGACCATTTCATTGCCTGCTGTGTGGAGTCTCCAGTACCTTCTCGCCAGCGTTCTCTTTTTGGCCCATGGTTGCTGGCAGGCCCCGCCCCACACGTGCTATGTGTTTCGGATGGGCGGGACCATCGAACTGTTACATTGGAAGACTTCCGGAGTGAGCATAATATGTTTTGTATTTTTCCTATTAGTAAAGTTTGTTTTTTAGAGAGTTCTACTAGTTATTCTATTTACTGTTGGTTGTGTGTTTTACCGTAATTAAATCCTAAGTTATATAATAGACGCTTGGCTTTCTTGAGTCTTTTCTCTAACGGGGGGTTGTTTACACTGACCTGCAGTTGTGTTTGTTTTTCAGAGTGGGGGAGCAACAGAGAGCAATCAGTCCCAGAACTCTAACATGTCGTTAAAATTGGTCTGACGAAATCTGTGCCACCGAGCATAATCAAACGGGGTGGTCCTGTCTGTTCTGTCTGCACTAGTCTGATTGGTTTTTATCTCACGTCTTTTTCCTTTCTGTCGGTCCGTCCTTTCTGTCAACCCTCCATTCTTACCTATGCTTTGCAGAGTCGGGCATTGGGCTTTCCAGTGTCCAAGACATTTACAGAAAGCACATTGGTTTTGTTTTACATCTGTTCGTCCTGTGCGTAATGTCGGGGGATTACCTTCGGGTCGTTGTGCTCCGGGGTTGGCTTGTCGGCACATCCCTTTACACCGTTCGCTTTTCATGTCTACTCCTCGGGACTGTGCCATCGCTGGCCCTTCCCTTTGCCTACTAGACGTTTGGAGGGTTGTCCGTCGTGTCCCTTCACCTTTTCTAAATTCGTCGCCTTCCCTTCGTCGTGCAGCTTCTTTGCGCCACATACCGAGACTATCGAGCATAATAGGTGTTGTTTCATTCCTACGAAGGGCTATTTCTACTGTTTCTATTTTGTCGAGATCAAAGGATCCTCTCAGTGGCCACTGTCTTTCTCTATCCTTTTTCGTATATTTATGCCACAGCTCACTGTAGGCTATAGCGATTAATCCATGCTTCATGAACATGTCCTTATTAGGGGTGCCTTCCAGCGGAGCCGGATGGTTCATCTCTAATAAGCGGTCCGGGTAAAACAGGCTACTAACCAGTGGGGAGAAGACAGGCATGACGGATCACAATGGGATAATAGTCAGCACTACCTATCTTATCACTGCGCGCAAAGACTAGACAGAATATTTCTATTCTACGTTGTTTGCACGTAGTGAATACCTCATGAACCAATTCTGAGCAATCAATGTTAGGTCAAAAATAAAAAATCAATATGGTCAATGGGGAGAATAAGTAGGCTCGCAAAGGTTCGCGTCACCTACCCTTTCACTATCTGTAAAGAGGGGACCTATTTTTCCCTGTTTGCAGACAGAGAATCTCCAGAAAACAATCTATAACAGTTAATCAATGGGGGGAAGGGGCAATTGTTCAGTGGGGGAGAAAGATAGGTCCGACGGGTGCGTACCTATCCTTCGCTGTTTATAAAGGGAGAGCCTGTTATTTCTCCGTTTGTAGACAGTGAATCTCCAATAAATTAACAAAAAGTAATACTAGTATTTTCTCAACAATTATCAATCACTTTCAATTATCTATCACTTTCGCAATTCGTCATGTTTACACGACCTTACCCGGACCGCATGGACAGTTTCTCGTCTTCCGAATCCAGCGCCCGATCGTCCTCTTCTCTTCGTACTTCTCGTGGCACTCCTGATGGTTCCCAGTCAGGACCGCAGATCACTCGAGAGAGGTCTGTTCGGAACCAGTGAAGTTCGGATGATCGGCTGTCAGACGAGGGTCTATCGGACAGGGTACCTTCCGATCGTTGCAGTCGTTCACTCTGTCGTCGGGACCTCTCCCACTGGATTCACGAGTCGCTGATGGGCCCCACGTTGGGCGCCAATTGTTAAAAAGGGTTCCAAAGACAACCGGTAACCAAAGACCCTTTTATGTTGCCCGGCGGTATCGCCTCTATGACCCACCAATATTAATCAATGAAGAAGCAGGCGCTGGAGACTGGAAGGCGGGAAACGAGGATTTTATTCTCTCCGGAGGAGAACACATCAATTCAGACAGCAAGTATCGTCACGAGGTGCTCTAACCACATCTCTGAGGCCTGGCCTCTTATACTAGGGTTTATGACCTTTATTGCACATAACACATTCTCGCAATACTTTAGTACTTGAAAGAACATCCTCGGAATCTCCCCTTCAGACCCGTTCCCACATACATTTACAGTTGGATTCCCCACCCCGGTCACAACAGGTGATGGTTGTCGCACAGCAGGGCATTCCGCCGATTCACGGAATGCATGGGGTTGGTCGGATCTCATGGGGTGGGGGCTTTGATCGATTCGGGGGTCTTTTGATGGGGAGGGGAAGCTTCCTACTGTACGGGGTAATAAACAGTATCCGCAGAGCCAGGTGGCGGCCTGGGAACAGGGAAGACAAACGGGGACACAGGAAAAGGGGGTTTGCATCAAAAGGGTTTGAGGCCATGAAAGGAATGAGGGGAGGTGTCGCGCTGGGAACAGGATGAGATTCCGTGGTGAAGCTGCGCTGAAGAGGGGTTTATGACCCAAGGCATGAGAGAGCGGGGGTTGTCAGCGTGCGGGGGAATGCTTGCGAGGTTAAGAGGGAGAGAGAGAGACGCGCTGGCTATCAGCGAGGGGCAGGGAGGCCATGGTGCTCAAAATGGCTGCCGCTTACGCGCACGAATGGGCTTGGAAAAGGGGCAAGATGGCGCCGATAATGTTCACCAAGTTTGCATTCATTTTCCACACTCTCAATCTGCACTCTCAATCTGCAGTCTCAATCTGCACTCTGCACTCTCAATCTGCACTCTGCACTCTCAATCTGCACTCTCAATCTGCACTCTGCACTCTCAATCTGCACTCTCAATCTGCACTCTGCACTCTCAATCTGCACTCTCAATCTGCACTCTCAATCTGCACTCTGCACTCTCAATTTGCACTCTGCACTCTCAATCTGCACTCTCAATCTGCACTCTCAATCTGCACTCTCAAACTGCACTCTGCACTCTCAATATGCACTCTCAATCTGCACTCTGCACTCTCAATCTGCACTCTGCACTCTCAATCTGCACTCTGCACACTCAATCTGCACTCTCAGTCTGCACTCTGCACTCTCAATCTGCACTCTGCACTCTCAATCTGCACTCTGAACTCTCAATCTGCACTCTGCACTCTCAATCTGCACTTTGCACTCTCAATCTGCACTCTCAATCTGCACTCTCAATCTGCACCCTCAATCTGCACTCTGCACTCTCAATCTGCACTCTGCACTCTCAATCTGCACTCTGAATCTGCACTCTCAATCTGCACTCTCAATCTGCACTCTCAATCTGCACTCTGCACTCTCAATCTGCACTCTGCACTCTCAATCTGCACTCTCAATCTGCACTCTCAATCTGCACTCTGCACTCTCAATCTGCACTCTGCACTCTCAATCTGCACTCTGCACTCTCAATCTGCACTCTCAATCTGCACTCTGCACTCTCAATCTGCACTCTCAATCTGCACTCTGCACTCTCAATCTGCACTCTCAAACTGCACTCTGCACTCTCAATCTGCACTCTCAATCTGCACTCTGCACTCTCAATCTGCACTCTGCACTCTCAATCTGCACTCTGCACACTCAATCTGCACTCTCAATCTGCACTCTGCACTCTCAATCTGCACTCTGCACTCTCAATCTGCACTCTGAACTCTCAATCTGCACTCTGCACTCTCAATCTGCACTTTGCACTCTCAATCTGCACTCTCAATCTGCACTCTCAATCTGCACCCTCAATCTGCACTCTGCACTCTCAATCTGCACTCTGCACTCTCAATCTGCACTCTGCACTCTCAATCTGCACTCTGAATCTGCACTCTCAATCTGCACTCTCAATCTGCACTCTGCACTCTCAATCTGCACTCTGCACTCTCAATCTGCACTCTCAATCTGCACTCTGCACTCTCAATCTGCACTCTGCACTCTCAATCTGCACTCTGCACTCTCAATCTGCACTCTTCACTCTCAATCTGCACTCTCAATCTGCACTCTGCACTCTCAATCTGCACTCTGCACTCTTAATCTGCACTCTGCACTCTCAATCTGCACTCTGCACTCTCAATCTGAACTCTCAATCTGCACTCTGCACTCTCAATCTGCACTTTGCACTCTCAATCTGCACTCTCAATCTGCACTCTCAATCTGCACCCTCAATCTGCACTCTGCACTCTCAATCTGCACTCTGCACTCTCAATCTGCACTCTGCACTCTGAATCTGCACTCTCAATCTGCACTCTCAATCTGCACTCTGCACTCTCAATCTGCACTCTGCACTCTCAAACTGTACTCTGCACTCTCAATCTGCACTCTCAATCTGCACTCTGCACTCTCAATCTGCACTCTGCACTCTCAATCTGCACTCTGCCCTCTCAATCTGCACTCTCAATCTGCACTCTGCACTCTCAATCTGCACTCTGCACTCTCAATCTGCACTCTGCACTCTCAATCTGCACTCTCAATCTGCACTCTGCACTCTCAATCTGCACTCTCAATCTGCACTCTGCACTCTCAATCTGCACTTTCAATCTGCACTCTGCACTCTCAATCTGCACTCTCAATCTGCACTCTGCACTCTCAAACTGTACTCTGCACTCTCAATCTGCACTCTCAATCTGCACTCTGCACTCTCAATCTGCACTCTCAATCTGCACTCTGCACTCTCAATCTGCACTCTGCACTCTCAATCTGCACTCTCAATCTGCACTCTGCACTCTCAATCTGCACTCTGCCCTCTCAATCTGCACTCTGCACTCTCAATCTGCACTCTGCACTCTCAATCTGCACTCTGCACTCTCAATATGCACTCTCAATCTGCACTCTGCACTCTCAATCTGCACTCTGAATCTGCACTCTGCACTCTCAATCTGCACTCTCAATCTGCACTCTCAATCTGCACTCTCCATCTGCACTCTCCATCTGCACTCTCCATCTGCACTCTGCACTCTGAATCTGCACTCTCAATCTGCACTCTCCATCTGCACTCTGCACTCTGAATCTGCACTCTCAATCTGCACTCTTCATCTGCACTCTGCACTCTCAATCTGCACTCTGCACTCTCAATCTGCACTCTGCACTCTGAATCTGCACTCTGCACTCTCAATCTGCACTCTGCACTCTGAATCTGCACTCTCAATCTGCACTCTGCACTCTCAATCTGCACTCTGCACTCTCAATCTGCACTCTGCACTCTCAATCTGCACTCTCAATCTGCACTCTCAATCTGCACTCTCAATCTGCACTCTGCACTCTCAATCTGCACTCTCAATCTGCAGTCTCAATCTGCACTCTGCACTCTCAATCTGCACTCTGCACTCTCAATCTGCACTCTCAATCTGCACTCATCTGCACTCTCAATCTGCACTCTCAATCTGCACTCTGCACTCTCAATCTGCACTCTCAATCTGCAGTCTCAATCTGCACTCTGCACTCTCAATCTGCACTCTGCACTCTCAATCTGCACTCTCAATCTGCACTCTGCACTCTCAATCTGCACTCTGCACTCTCAATCTGCACTCTGCACTCTCAATCTGCACTCTGCACTCTCAATCTGCACTCTGCACTCTCAATCTGCACTCTCAATCTGCACTCTGCACTCTCAATCTGCACTCTCAATCTGCACTCTCAATCTGCACTCTCCATCTGCACTCTCCATCTGCACTCTCCATCTGCACTCTCCATCTGCACTCTGCACTCTGAATCTGCACTCTCAATCTGCACTCTTCATCTGCACTCTGCACTCTGAATCTGCACTCTGCACTCTCAATCTGCACTCTGCACTCTGAATCTGCACTCTGCACTCTCAATCTGCACTCTGCACTCTGAATCTGCACTCTCAATCTGCACTCTGCACTCTCAATCTGCACTCTGCACTCTCAATCTGCACTCTGCACTCTCAATCTGCACTCTCAATCTGCACTCTCAATCTGCACTCTCAATCTGCACTCTGCACTCTCAATCTGCACTCTCAATCTGCAGTCTCAATCTGCACTCTGCACTCTCAATCTGCACTCTGCACTCTCAATCTGCACTCTGCACTCTCAATCTGCACTCTCAATCTGCACTCTGCACTCTCAATCTGCACTCTCAATCTGCACTCTGCACTCTCAATCTGCACTCTCAATCTACACTCTGCACTCTCAATCTGCACTCTCAATCTGCACTCTGCACTCTCAATCTGCACTCTCAATCTGCACTCTCAATCTGCACTCTCAATCTGCACTCTGCACTCTCAAACTGCACTCTCAATCTGCACTCTCAATCTGCACTCTCAAACTGCACTTTCAATCTGCACTCTCAATCTGCATTCTGCACTCTCAATCTGCACTCTGCACTCTCAATCTGCACTCTCAATCTGCACTCCGCACTCTCAAACTGCACTCTCAATCTGCACTCTCAATCTGCACTCTCAATCTGCACTCTCAATCTGCACTCTCAATTGGCACTCTCAATCTGCACTCTCAATCTGCACTCTCAATCTGCACTCTGCACTCTCAATCTGCACTCTCAATCTGCACTCTCAAACTGCACTCTCAATCTGCACTCTCAAACTGCACTCTCAATCTGCACTCTCAATCTGCCCTCTCAATCTGCACTCTGCACTCTCAAACTGCACTCTGCACTCTCAATCTGCACTCTGCACTCTCAATCTGCACTCTCAATCTGCGCTCTCAATCTGCACTCTGCACTCTCAATCTGCACTCTCAATCTGCACTCTGCACTCTCAATCTGCACTCTCCATCTGCACTCTCCATCTGCACTCTCCATCTGCACTCTGCACTCTGAATCTGCACTCTCAATCTGCACTCTTCATCTGCACTCTGCACTCTGAATCTGCACTCTGAATCTGCTCTCTGAATCTGCACTCTGCACTCTGAATCTGCACTCTGCACTCTGAATCTGCACTCTGCACTCTCAATCTGCACTCTGCACTCTGAATCTGCACTCTCAATCTGCACTCTGCACTCTCAATCTGCACTCTGCACTCTCAATCTGCACTCTCAATCTGCACTCTCAATCTGCACTCTCAATCTGCACTCTCAATCTGCACTCTCAATCTGCACTCTGCACTCTCAATCTGCACTCTGCACTCTCAATCTGCACTCTCAATCTGCACTCTGCACTCTCAATCTGCACTCTCAATCTGCACTCTGCACTCTCAATCTGCACTCTCAATCTGCACTCTCAATCTGCACTCTGCACTCTCAATCTGCACTCTCAATCTGCACTCTGCACTCTCAATCTGCACTCTGCACTCTCAAACTGCACTCTCAATCTGCACTCTCAATCTGCACTCTCAATCTGCACTCTCAATCTGCAATCTGCACTCTGCACTCTCAATCTGCACTCTCAATCTGCACTCTCAATCTGCAATCTGCACTCTGCACTCTCAAACTGCACTCTCAATCTGCACTCTCAATCTGCACTCTCAATCTGCACTCTCAATCTGCACTCTGCACTCTCAATCTGCACTCTCAATCTGCACTCTCAATCTGCACTCTCAAACTGCACTCTCAATCTGCACGCTCAAACTGCACTCTCAATCTGCACTCTCAATCTGCACTCTCAATCTGCAATCTGCACTCTCAAACTGCACTCTGCACTCTCAATCTGCACTCTGCACTCTCAATCTGCACTCTCAATCTGCGCTCTCAATCTGCGCTCTCAATCTGCGCTCTCAATCTGCACTCTGCACTCTCAATCTGCACTCTCAATCTGCACTCTCAATCTGCACTCTGCACTCTCAATCTGCACTCTGCACTCTCAATTTGCACTCTGCACTCTGAATCTGCACTCTCAATCTGCACTCTGCACTCTCAATCTGCACTCTGCACTCTCAATGTGCACTCTGCACTCTCAATCTGCACTCTCAATCTGCACTCTCAATCTGCACTCTGCACTCTCAATCTGCACTCTGCACTCTGAATCTGCACTCTCAATCTGCACTCTGCACTCTCAAACTGCACTCTCAATCTCGACTCTCAGTCTGCACTCTCAATCTGCACTCTCAATCTGCACTCTCAATCTGCACTCTGCAGCTACTGTTCTTTAATATGGAGGAAAAGTAAGCACCAAACTGTGTGACGCGCCAGGTATGGGAACTCATGGAGAGAAATATTGCCCTTTAGCGTGAAATGGTATAGTCCAAGGGCTCTGCAAGGAACGCTAAAGGCTTATGAGCCACAGGCATACCCTACTTTTCTCTTAGCAGAGCACCAGCACTGGAAATCCAAGAAGAAAGGGGAGGATTGTTTGTAGAAGTTCTGAAGCAAACTCATAATGGAAACAGTGCAGTTTGTGAGGACAATACCAGCCCATTTTTTACCCCTTCCCCAACCACACACCCACAACCCACGCAGCCCACCGGAGCAGTCCAGTGAGGTTGAAGGCATTGCACTAGTACATCAATAGCCAGAGACCACTTTATTTTAGAGTTTTCTAGGGCCACCTGGTTAATCGGTCTATAAAACCTGAAGATTCACATGTGGGGAGTTACTAATGAAGGTCTACTATGGTTTCTGGTGCACTACTAGAGACGCATATGCCAGTCAGAACATGCTTTAGGCTCAAAGACCTTAATGAAATATTTGAATTTTAAAATATAGAAATAATCAGGGTTCAGTGGTCACCTAAGACCTCTGTGTCCCGGTGCAAATGAACCTGCTGCACCACTGGGAGCTACGCCCCTGTACGTGGCTGCCCATTATTGACATCCATGGGGAACGTACCGCGGCATATGCAACTAAATCAACGGAAATAAGGCACAAGGTTACCCTTAAAAACAAACTCACCACTTACAATTCCACTCGTCAGCCTTTACTAGCAACCCTTAGACAACGCTTAGTAAAAGAAAAACTGTATGGAACGTAGAGCTGAACTTTTGTTGTTCCTGTTATTTCAGTGGGTGATTTGTACCACCCTCACGGAAAGCGCCATTTCTCATCCTGGGTGATGGTTGGCTCTTTGGAGAAGGACCAGAAGGAAAGGGCGGAGAAGGACCAGAAGGAAAGGGCAGAGAATGACCTCAGCATGTGAAGGGCAGAAGTGCGTTCTCATCTCCCAAAAAAACATAAGGAAAGCTGTAAAAAAAAGTGGTGATTCAGGCACGAGCCGGCTGTGGTACCAGCGAGGCAGAACAACAGGTCACCACGGAGAATCATAAAACTGCAAGCAAACAAACACCACAAATGTCCAGCCATGAAGAATCGCCCGCGCAGCCTTAAGTACAAGATTCTGTCAGCAGCGCAAATAATTGCAAGACGGAAATGTGTTCTTCTGGTCTGAAAAAATAGACATTTGAGGAGGATTGTGCCTGGGGGAAGGATCGGTTATTTTAAGCTACGGCTGTGGACGCCCTCAACAGCCTGGAGTCACAAGTGCAGCCCTTGCAGGGCTGACTCAGGCTTTTATCCTCCTAGAGCCGTACAATATGTAAAACTGATTGTGTAAAGAGCCTCGCATGAAATTCCCCTGAGAGATCCCCAGCGCATACCAAAAGGTGCATACAGTTACTAAAAGTCATAAATGCTAAAGATGGAAAGGGCAGCCAGGCATGAGAGATTTAAAAAAAATGCGCAGGGTCCGTGTTTATCAAAGAAAACAGGGCACGCACCCCCGGCTGTGGGCTGAGATGGCACAGTGTGCGGCGTCAGAAAGCATAAATTAAAACAAAACAAGCACTCCATGTCACATACCCTAATGCCAGTGAAATAGATCGCGGGGTTCAAGCTCCTGCTGCGCACATCTGTGCATACCCTGTAGAACACAGCATGAGTTCCATTCGAGGTTGATAATAGGAGTACCATTCAGCTGAATAGTGCTACCTATATTCCTACATACATTACTTACAGCGCCTAGACGCAGGTCCGCATGGGTTTGTGCTGTACTGATGACGGACGTAAGCGTGCTCGATTGATTTGAAAATGTGATGTTTCCAGAATGGGAGAAAGAGTTTGTCATTAAAAAAAAGTCTAAGGGCTCCTGCTCGGGCGGCTGTTCATGCGCGCACACAGAGATGAAGGGAAAAAAAACACAGCAGTGCACATGCTCCCAGCACCATCTGCCTTCAATTACCGGCACCTCGGACAGCTGGTAATTGAGGATTTATGTATTCTTCTGCGCGTGTCCGAACACAATATGCAGGAAGTGGACATTGAGAAACTCCTAAGGCCTATGGCGTGCTGCCTTACTTAAACACAGCCTTGCCTGGACCAATTACCATGCAGATGCTAAACCAAACTACTCAAAAAACTCGCGCACAGAGGAATTTTTCAAGCAGGAGTCGGAACCCCGTAAGAATAGGAGCTCGCAGCTCCGCCCCACTTCTAACGAAGTGGTGACGTCGCCGAGCCCTAAAAAGGCTCAACAGAATATTTTCGAATTTTATATAGAAAATAGCATTTTGTGAATCCATATAAATCAGTTCAGTTGTTTAAGACATTACAGTTTAAAAATGTGCTCAAGGTAGTCATGAAGGGATTAACCAACAGAAAAAGTTCAAAATATGTGGACTGTTGCTTCAGGGAGTACATTGGTACACCTGTGATTCGAAATACAATAAATGTTCAACGCAGATTGGTCGGGAGTTTTTTCTCCCATCGTACAATGTAGTGTAGATGTTCCTGAGAAGGAACTACAGTACGCAGCATTCTGGAATCAACATTGCGACAAAATGTTGCGACCGTCATGACAAGACTCAGTCCCCAAGTCATGGAAAAAAGTGAAAAAGGGCACATAAAGGGGCAGTGTGAGCACATCCTGTTCCCCAGCCCCATGTGGGCAGGTCCACTAGGTACCCCCATTCTCTATATGATTTACATTTTTTTTTATACAAAAATTGTAGATTTTATTGTGAGTACCACAATACTACTATGGGACCCAGCTAGGCTCCATCAGGTACTGCAGAATGAATGCAGTAGTATAAAAGCTCAGAGATACTCCTTACGGAAGTTGATTCAACCGCTATACAAACCCGCAAATAAATAAATTAATTAAAAAAACAATAATAAAAACCCATTGCACATGGTTGAAGGCTGTGCAGACCTGGGGTTGGCCACACATGAGTGGGTTCGGCTCATGGCCCTTGCGAACAAAAAGGATGACATGGAGAAGAAAAGCCCATCTATCGCAAGGAGGCAAGGTGGATATACACTGAAGGGGCAGACATGAGAGCTCTGTAAGATATGATCGAATGGAATAAAATAATGACGCAATTTGATCATTTACATAGGAGGCTTTGTCCAGCCGTAGTGAGAGGTCCGATGAGACACCATTATTTCAGCGTTTCGTTGATAAATAAAGTCTCCCAGGGTTATATCATTATGAAAGACACCTAGTTATGTTGAATACTGTCCAGGATGGTACACGAGATAACTCCTTATGCAGTGTTTTCAACTGAATTCCAATATTTGATTATTATTGATACATTAGCATGCATACGCCCCGATGTATTGTAAAAATTTTAAAAATATGCAATGGAAAATCCAATACGGAGCCTCTGTGTGCCTACTACTGATTTAGAAACCTATAGCCTATGGGTCTCTTCTATAATTATATGGTGTGAAATAAATTGTCAGTGTAGTGATGGAAATTGGATCTCCTCCAAGCTTTTTAAAAAAATATGAGGAGCAACAAGTTAATGCAGTTGAGTGCCCCTCATTGACTATGGCACCCTAACTTCAGTCGACTTAGTTAGAAGGGTAACATCGGCCCCAAATACCTCAACGAGAGAGTATCCTTCCACGCACCCAAGAGGAACCTCCGCTCCGTCGACCACGCCCTGGCAGAGGTCCCCCACATCTGCAGAAACAGAACAGGCGGGAGATCCTTATCCTCCATCGCAGCCAAGACCTGGAACGAGCTCCCTATGAACATCAGACGCACCCGACCCTGCACACGTTCAGGAAGGAACTCAAAATCTGGCTTTTCGACTGATCCAGAGCTGCTCCCCCCCCCCCACCCTCCTAGCGCCTTGAAACCCTCACGGGTGAGTACTGTGCTTTATAAAACCCTGATTGATTGATTGATTGAAGGGAGCAACTCATGCGCTACTGACCACTCCCGCCTCTGCAATAGGCCCACTAGCACAGACCCTTAAAAAAGGCATGTGCTATGCACTGTGTACACCACAGTGGGTTCTCTGCACCCAGATGTTGTTGTTATAAGCACAGTACCTCGAGCTCCATTGCCCATCGCCCTTTTACACCAGACAATACCATATTTATCTTGATCGACGAAGGCATGAAGGCACCTTTTTTTTATTATACACACACCAGGGGCAGCCCTCACTCTACCAAGCTTTTTACCAATGCTAGAGGTTCCATACACTCTTCAAGGGATCCACCCGCAGCATTCTCTGTGGCCCATTCGGGGAATAGCATCCAGGCTGGGTTCACTTTGTTCAAGACAGGAACTGGATACGTCAAAGAAGACAAGAAAGAGGAGACAAAGTCATCCTTGGTCCTCAGGCCATGATGAAGTTGTTGCCATCACCATGGCAGAAAAGCATGTTGGCTAGCCTTAAAAACTAGGTCAAACATGACACAGTGTTTTTAGCCATGTGCCAGGTGAGACACAGAATAAGTGACGACTGACCACTTATGATATATTCTTAACTTAGAGTCTGCTCCCAGCCTTGCAGATGGGTGGACCGAGTGGGAAGGGGAATTAACATGCAAAGAACCCATCATGCAGCTAACTGAATGGACCACAGGTTCATGTCGCTATTGAAATCTCTCCTGTAAGCCAGGGAAAAACCCTGTAGCTTTTGGAGAGAGATAGGACAATAAGCTGGCTTGTTGAGCCAAAAGATGCTGTGACACCCCAACTCCATGAAGAGCAGCCGTAACTGCCTGTGGCGGCTGGCACAGATCTGGGGTGGGAGGGCGGAGGGTGAGGAGGTCAGGAGAGGGGGTAAAGAAATACAAAAAAAAAACTTACAGGGTCTTGCCTCTCTCTCCACCATAGTCTCTGGAACAGGAAGCACATAGGCTCCCCTGAGCCAATCACAATGCTGCAATGCAGCTGTAATGCATGCAAAGTGCACATGACTGTTTGACTGGACCAAGAGGGCTAGCCAAACATTCGTGCACACTTTAGGGCGTGCAAAACACTCCTCCCCTGCCCTGCTCTGTCAGCAGAGCAGCCCTGCCCCCCCGCCCAACAAAGCAGCCGCAACAAGTGGGGGGACGCTCCTCGACCTTAGTGGAGGAGTCGCCACTGATTACTGCCCAACTCTCATCTCCCATAGCATTAGGCAAATCACATCTCCAGGTGTTGGCTGACTGTAACAGCAAAACCTATAACATTATCTTCATTTTCACCTGATGAGCCACTGTCACCTACGGAACCTCGAAGAGTGATACTGGTTTAAGTAAAAGTGGCAAAGGGGTGCGTGAGAAGACTCAATAAGGATGCTTCAGGTAATTTCTTCAAAGCTGACAAACAGGTTCCAGGTGCTTTCCAAGCCGGAAGACGACAGAGAGAGATGTAATGATATGAAGATTCTGACAGGCAGGTAGCAAAACACTCCATACAATTCATGAAAATTGCCAGGCACCGCAGTAAAATTGACAAAACAATTCCACTGTGTCAACACCTGAGCAACATCAACACCTCTGTTTTCATGAAAGTAATAGGCAAGAAACTGGGTTAGCTCTTTTTAACAAACAAGAAGCCCTCCTGGAGATTGGGGCTAGCGGGGAAGCTAGTGAGAGGTGTTGAATGTCAAGGTTTCATCAATGCTTCAAACTTCCATTGCCTTATTTTGAGGTGCTGTGATATGCTGCAGATACTTGAACTAAGGTAGAAGGTGATAAAGGTACTTATCCAGGATCACATAAGTTTGTCAATCAGATTAGATTTCAGGCCTCTCTGTTACACAGTCAAAAACCTAACTACTGGACATATTCATCTCTTTTTACTGAGTATCTCACAGGTTTTCAAATCAAATAATCATTCCCAGCGAAAGTCATCGAGAAAGCCATCAACAGCCAACTCGCCACATTCATCGAAGAGCACAACATCCTCAACTCCTCCCAATTCGCCTTCAGAAAAAGCACAGCACGGAAACGGCCCACCTCGCGGCAACAGATGACATCTGCACCCTACTGGACAAAGGAGAAACAGCAGCCCTCATCCTCCTCGACCTCTCAGCGGCGTTTGACACAGTCTCTCACCGCACACTAATACACAGACTCCACGATGCAGGTATTCAAGACAAGGCCCTCGACTGTATCCGCTCCTTTCTCTCAGGCAGAATGCAGCGGGTCAGACTCCCCCCTTTCCTCTCGGACCCTCAACCAACCATCTCTCAGCCCTACGCTCTTCAACATCTACATGGCTCCACTCGCCCCCATCATCAGAACCTACGGACTCAACATTGTGTCATACGCAGATGACACCCAACTCATTCTCTCCCTGTCCAACAAACCCAACACCGCCAGACACAATTTTTGAGAAGGCATGGAAGCCGTCGCCAAATGGATGAAAAACAGCTGCCTTCAACTAAACACCAACAAAACAGAAGTGCTTATCTTTGGCCCACACCCCAACGCCTATAACGACACCTGGTGGCCCCCCACCCTCGAAAGTTCGCCCAATCCACGGACCACGCACGCAACCTGGGAATCATCTTGGACTCAGAACTCAAAATGAATCACCAGATTAACTCGTCTCGTCCTCCTGCTTCCACAACCTCTGCCTCCTACGCAAGACCTTCAAATAGATCCCACTAGAACACAGAAAGAACGTCACTCACGCCCTCGTCACCAGCAGACGCGACTACGCCAACGCACTCTATGCCAGAATAACAAAAACCTCACACGCAAGCTACAGAACATCCAGAACGCCGCTGCAAGACTAGTCCTCAACCTGCCAGATCACTGCCACATCTCCCAGCATCCGCGCACAGTCCACTGGTTTCTCATTGAAGCTAGAGTCACCTTCAAGATGCTCACCCACGCTCACCAGGCCCTCCACGACACCAGACCAGCATACCTGAACAGCCAACTCCAATTCCACGTACCCCAAAGGACCCTACGATCAGCCCAGCTCTCCTACGCCATGGTGCCCGCACCAGAAAGACCAGATCAGGCGGCTGCTCCTTCTCCTTCTTCACGGCCAGAACCTGGAATGCCCTACCTTTCCACCTCAGACAAACAACATCTCTCCCCATCTTCATGAGAAGCCTCAAGACCTGGCTCTTCGACAGACCTCCTCCTTGATGGACTGGAACCTGCGAAATCCCCCTCCCACAGTGCCTTGAGACCCTCACGGGTGAGTATTAGCCCTTAACAAACACGTGATTGATTGATTGAATCATGTAATGCCCATCCTTTAACCGCAACCCACAGGTGACACCCTCTTCAACTGATGCAAGGGATTGATTCTTCACAGAGGGCAAAAGGTCAGTCTGCTCATTCGTGATGCTCTCCTCTGGAGAGGCTATAGGCTCCCAGCCTGTAGCTGCCATTAATACCAGTCTCTACAGGGACCTTCAATGCACACATTTGAAGGACGCAAGAAGTGAGCGGCTGCACAGAAGGTGAGAAGAATGAAATCCTGGATAAACACCAACTGGCTCCGAGTTAGCAAAGGAAATGTCATTCCTGGAATGTCAGTTTAACCTGTTTGCTGATGGATGAGATCTCTTGTTAAGAAACTACATTAAAGACCTTCTATCAAGATCACTGCTACCTGTCTTTACTTTCCTGTGCATTTCACTTCAGAGTCTTTAGATTCCTCTGGTGGCTGGGAAGGAGGGAGTCTTCTGAAAAGATCACACTGACTTCAAATCTGGAGGACATTGTCCCCAGGCCTCCTTTTGAGCCAGTCCCCAAAATACAATATGCCACCTACGAAACAACATTAAAACGAAAGACAGCAGACACCGCAGACCCCAGGATGATGTCCACAGACCAGCCCAAGATCGCATCAGCACCAGGATTCCAAGAACGAAGACATCTCATAAGTTCTAAGTCATCATAGTATGAAGACACCGGTCTGCACGCGCCCTTTGACCTGGCATTAATGCTGGTCCTCAGCCTGGCCGGATCTCTACTTCAGTCCACTCTAAAGCACAGAGACTGCTTCCCCCTGACCACGTCTGCCCGAAGCAGGGTCGCGAGCATCTTGCTGATTATACATCCCCCGGTCAGTGCACTCAACGTGGGCTAATGGTTTATATACAAAATGCAAACTCTGGTATACTCTTAAATACAGCAATGGCACAGATCACACAGTTGTATCACCAAGTGAACCTGACATAAGGAAACAGAAGAACAGGAGCAGTGACTGCTGGGATACAACAACCCTCACTCAAGGACAAACGCAACAGAAAAGTGGACTATGTAGGGTGCGGGAGAAGCGTTACGGGTGTTTCTGTATGGAGAGCAGTCGCAGTGGTTTCCACTCCACTCCAGGGCACGTGGTCATTATGAATATTGACATATTTGCTCAAGATAAGGGCTCAGCAAATGACTGGCCGTGCTTTGCATTTATAAGTAAAGCAGACACGTTGAGCTATGAATGAAGTTAACAGGCCACTTTGCTTTATTGGGGTGCACGGCAAGAGACCCCATATCCTGGGTGACAGGTTCAGCCAGTCCTGGCCTTCTACCCAGCAGCACCTTTCATTCTGCGTGTTTGTTTGTTGTTTTTATTCGAGTATACACACAGGTCTTAATGCCCAGCATGATCGAGACCCCAGGCTGGCAATTATTGTCACATGTGGGGAGCGGGCACTTGGCAGCTATGTACTGAGTGACCAAGAGAGTGGAATGTGCACCAGCTATTGATCGCTTTGGAAACTGTTCGTCTTACAAAATAAATACTTACCCGATCCCTGGTCCTTCTCCTCGCCCCACACTCCTCCGCTTCATGCTCCATCTCACCTCATGCTCCATCCACCTCACACTCCACCCCCTCACACTCCACATCCCCTCACACCCCACACCCCCTCACACTCCACACCCTCAAACTCCACACTCTCACACTCCACATCCCCTCACACTCCACACCCCCTCACACTCCGCACACCGTCACACCCCACACCCCCTCACACTCCACACCCTCAAACTCCACACTCTCACACTCCACATCCCCTCACACTCCACACCCCCTCACACTCCACACCCCCTCACACCTCACACTCCACACCCCCTCATGGCTGCTAGCTTCCCTGGTGCTCTTGCCCAGACACACACATTCAATGGAAAGTCAAAATACCAGGGTTAGTGAAGTGACAACAATGCACCCTTTCACCTCTGATGACATCACAGTGTTGACCCCTTGTCCCACACTTAGCCCCTCAAGAGACTCCTAGTTCATGTTCGGGGTTTAGGGCAAGACTAAAGGGTGAAGATACAGGACCTTAGAGGTAGGTTTTCTTTCTATTCCTACCACATGTGTGCCCATCCCCCACCCTCTAATGACCTATATATTTCAGACATCTGGGCATCCCCCACACTAAGTCTCATCGCCTGGAATCACCATGACAACAACTCACTAGCAACACTGCACCTGGTGTAACCACACAGCACCTTCCTTGTTCCTAAATGAATACCTCGGTTGTAAAGACTTTCCCCTTTCTGGCCCTCACAGTACAAGCAGCAAACAAAGCCCGTGCTTCTGGCACAAGAGCCAATGGCATTTCTTACTGGCACAACCGGGGTAGGCGTGGGCGCGGCAAAAACAAGACACCCGATTTCAATGCAAGCACATATTATTTTCATAGTTTCAGTTTCAAATCGAGGCTCCATTGTTAACTGGAGAGACAAACATGTTTGTACAGGTGAATCAATCACCAGGTAGGAACAATGGCAGGTAATTACTGCAGGTAAGTCATTTCTCATGTGACCTCCACTCAGCACAAAGCTATTCCTATAATTTTGGTGTTCATCCGTAACACGTCAAAGCCCTTCCAAATCAATACAACAGGCAAAGAAAGCCAACCAGACCTCTAGGAATACATGAAATTTTAACAGGGTTCTGCATATTGCCTCCACCACCCGCATCTCAGCCGTCCCCGGCTCTGTACGTAGTCTCAGATCTCTAGAGTCCTCTTTCCAAACCACGGCTATTAATCATCGCACCATTGATTATGCTAAGTTAATAAATATTTGATGATGTTTAGGCATGCGATCACTGCAGTAAGGATCAGCAATCCAAGGAACCGGCTCTTTGCCGCTGACAGCGAGCCACGGCCATTACGCGATGGAGGCGATTCACGATCCAAGCCTCCATCGGCAACTCCAAGTGCAACTATCCGCAAGGAATCAGTACAGGACGCTGGTAAATATCGCTGCCGATTATCTTATGATGACAGTGAGAACATATGATATGTTCATACCCGACCTTCAAGACCAATGTACAGGAAAGTGAGACACTGCCATTTCAGGATCTGAGCTCCCATCATCAGCGGGAAACAACCTTTACAACTTAAGCGTTACAATGCATGCCATCACAATGCATGTCGTTACAATGCAAAAGGCTTGTTGCGGCGGGTGGAAGGTGTTTGAGTTAACTCCAACTCCCTCCCTACTGTTGCACACACTGGAGTTTAAATAGTAAATTATACTATTCCAACTTCCAGCGCACCCCCGACAGCAAGTCGGGATAAAGGTATGCGCTGTAACGACATGCGTTGTAATGACATGCGTTGTAACGTCATACAACCATCACCAACACCGAGTCTGCAATGCCACCATATATTGTATTGCAATTGCATTTATATACCGATTACTACACCTGACGAGGCGTTGAAGCGCTTTTTTGGCAAGTAGCGAGCTCTCTGGAATTCATAAAGGATTAGTGTGACACTTTGGACTAACCTATGATGAGACAGAGCCCTTAGGATCTGCTCCCCCAAAGATAACCCCCCCTTCCCCTTCCCCCACCCACTCAAGATCCAAATGCTCAGAGTAGAGGAGTAGAAAACCTCTTGGTTACCTTTTGTTTCCATCATGTCTACCAGCATGCGATGCCTGCCAGGAACAAGACCCAATTGTAGAAATGTTGGAGTTAGATTGCTGAGGCTTTTATATTCCCTAATTAGGTATATGGTGTTTAATGGTGGATTTGCTTTCCTGTAATTTCATGTAATTATGTTAATCATGCAATTATGTAATTCATGTAATTACGCGAAATCAAATGACACAAATGTTGCACACCCATAAGAAGGCACTGCTGCCTTGCTGAATGAATGGGAAAGGCATTGTCAGGCATGAATTCACCCTGTTTGCCCAGCGATCTAAACCTCTCCTGCCTCTGAGCAGACAAGTAAATACATTTGGAATTTCGTCGATTACTGTTTTTGACTTCTTTCCACAATGCCACTAGGATGAATGCAGGAGTTTCAATCACTGAACTGCAGAAAATGCTTGAAAGCAAATTGTTGACATGGGATGTGTTCGACCGAACAAAAGCATATTTGCAAAGGAGCATTTAAACTATCACAGGGCGGAAAAAATAAAGCAAACTTAAAAATCACTTTAGCAACTCTGTGCACATTCATATTTTTGTAATTCCCCTGACACGTTAACCCATCTAACATAACAACTAATTAGACATTGA
Source organism: Lissotriton vulgaris (assembly GCF_964263255.1). NCBI lineage: Eukaryota > Metazoa > Chordata > Amphibia > Caudata > Salamandridae > Lissotriton > Lissotriton vulgaris. Next base: position 1,035,085,212 of record NC_141698.1, read on the forward strand.
ACTCACCCTTGGAGAAAAATATAAACACATTTCATTGCTGGTTATTTTGCAAAACTTGAATATGGGGTGTGAAACCCTCATAGGATAAAAAGATTCGCTCATTGAAGCCATTGTTATGTGAATTTCCAAAGGTCCCCAGCCTTTGCACTGTGTTGACAGTTCTTTAGGAAGTTTGCTGACCCCTTTTCAGAATTAGGCAAGGACGAATGTTATGCCTGTCCTCTATACGGCTTATTAGATGTAACTGCACAAAGAGTACAGCTGAAAAGATAAAAGCCACCACCTTTCCTACCCTATATTTATTTATTTATAAAGATTTATATAAAGAGCGAACATGATTCTTCGGGTATCGGAGCGCTTTAAATAATCAAAGTGACATGTATAAAAAAAAACCACAACAATGAGGGATAGTGTGTATGGGAGAATCTCTTAGAGAGAAAATAACAGGTTCCAGGCAGACAACAACCCGTAGAACAGCAAACAAACAGAACCGGAGAGAAATACGCATGCGTGCTGGCTACGCGAAAAATCATGCCCAGAGTAAAATTCTCACTTTTAAAAATTAGCAGAATATGCTGGGCGGACCTGCCAAATGTATTCGGACTAGCATTTTACACTCAATTTTAATCAAAAAGGGCGCATCCACTGCCTCGCGGCCCAATCACCCACCAGACGCCTCTTTTTGCCGCTGTTGAATGGATAAGAAGCAGATTTGGCGGTTAAGGTTGTGACCAAGTGACTCAGTCAGCGGTGGTCTCCTCGCCCACCCATCCCTCAATATCAGTTCCGACGCATACATGCCATAAGTGTGTTGTCTGACACTTGAGTATGTAACCGCAAACAGCTGTGTTTCCTAGACAAGGCCTAAACCTAGTGCTTAATTTGAGCCCGTGCTTTCCAATACTGAGCACCGGCACTTAATTGATTTCCGGTGCTCGGCACCAGCACCTAATTATCAACAACACTCTTCGGGCAGTCTGCCACAAGGTGGCGCTGCTCATGCAATTTAAAGATGAGCAGTATAACAGTTGTTTAAGAAAACAATATACATAAAAAATGCTAATACCTGCCCCACCAGCCATTCATTTAGCTTTTGGGACCTGGAATAATCTGAACTGTCGCATTTACATGCAAGAGAAATGGAAAGTAGTTGTTTTGGCAGCAATGACAAGGGCGATGGGTGGTGCAAGCTGCAGTGGCCTCCTGGTCAGAGCCCTGTCACTATATATTTCACAAATTAAGCACAGCCTAAACCTGCTACCCAGAAGGTCCCATCTTGGTGCTGAGGTGTGGAGTGTCCCTGGCACTCAAGGCGTACTCAAGGCATATCTCTTCTGCAGAAACTGTAATCGTTCTCATGAGCTCAACTCAGCACCGGCTTGTATCAAATCACCAATCAACAGGTTCACAAAACCTCTGTATTAGGGTATGACTGTATGCTTCATCTCACCTCAAGAGGCATGACTCCTTGCCTGAGGCTAAAGGATCCTCCAGCACCATTTCTCTGCTTTAATAAATATTTTCAGACTCACATATACCTGAAGCCACTGTTTTCTTCAACATGCCCCCACCTCTTCCTTTCCCGGGATCCAAGACTCAGTTATGGTAGAGGAATGGAGAGTAGGACTTGGACCACATGTATTTCTTGTATGTAAATTCTAATTTGGAATTATAATTACCACTCCTGTCAGAGAGGTAGGATCACTAGCAGCAAAGAACTGCATGTATAAAAAAATTACACAAATACTAGGCCTGGGCGGAGGTCGCAGAGTCCCTCTATGTGGAACTCCATGAAGTGATCGAAAAACTCCGCCACGCTGAGTTCCGCAAGTGACGGAGTGCGTTAGGTTACAACAACAAAAAGAACTTGAGAGTCTGCAAAGTTAAGAAGCGGCCACAAGAAAATATCACACACCACTATCACGACTAACAGTGAAGGACCATCAGTTGTAAAGAAGTCCTATCAGCCCACCCATGTGGCGGAGCATCGTCATCTAGGACTTTATCAGCAGGTTTATCTACGGCCAAGCCTGAGTATTAGTGCTTGGTACCAATAGATCCAAAGCTGAACAAGCATTTGCAATGCAATAGGTCTCGCATTAGGAAAGTTTGAGCTATTGGTATTGAAAATGGCACATGTTTTATTCATGTGTTGGTTTCAAAAGTAGCGAAATTAATAGCTTTGTCATTTACAATGCCAATAGTTATAATTTTTGCAAATGTGACACCTATAGCATTTGTAATGCAATATGTGTTGTATTTACGTGACTTATATGTATTGATATTACAAATAACAATGGCTTTTAATTTTTTTATTAATTAATACTTAAATAAAAGTTATTGTAATTTATAATGGCAATAGCTTAAACTTTTGTAAATAATTTATGAAGATTATGTTCAGTGTATTTTATTGTGACGAAAATCCAAGAACAGAAGTGAAATATTAACATCTTTTTGTGACATTTGTAATAAAGCTTGAAACATTGAGAGAACATATTTGAACCAGTTGTTGTTGAATGGTTGCACAGATTGATGCTGTGATGATGCTGAGTGATGTTGTGGTGGCGACAAGTGTTGCTGTGGTGCCCCTGAGTGATGCTGTGGTGGTGCTGAGTGATACTGTGGTGATGCAATAGATAGATTGAGGGCGATAGAGTGAGGGCCATAGATAGAGTGAGGGCGGTAGATAGATAGAGTGAGGGCGGTAGATAGAGTGAGGGCGGTAGATAGATAGAGTGAGGGCGGTAGAGTGATGATAGATAGATAGATAGAGTGAGTGAGGGCGATAGAAAGATCAAGTGAGGGCGATAGATAGATAGAGTGGGGAGAGGGAAGATGGAGGAGAGAGGGGGGGAAGAGAGGGAGGGGTGAGAGGGTTTGGAGAGTGAGGAGAGGGGAGAGTGAGGAGAGGGGAGAGTGAAAAGGGGAGAGGGAAGAGTGAGGAGAGAGGGAGTGGAGAGAGGGTGAGTGAGGAGAGAGGGGGAGAGGAGAGTGAGGAGAGAGGGGAGAGTAAGGAGAGAGGGGAGGGGAGAGCGGGAGAGGGGAGATAGGGAGGGTAGAGGAGAGAGAGGAGAGAGGTGAGAGGAGAGGGGAGAGTGAGGAGAGAGGGGGGAGGTAGAGAGGAGAAGAGTGAGGAGAGAGAGGAGAGTGGTGAAAGGGGAGATTGGTGACGGGGAGAGTGATGAGAGAGGATAGAGTGTTGAGAGAGGAGAGAGTGGGGGAGTGAGGATAGTGATGAGAGGGGAGAGGTAGAGAAGAGAGGGGAAAGGGAGGAGAGAGGAGAGTAAGGAAAGGAGAGTGAGGAGAGGAGAGTGAGGAGAGGGGAGAGAGGGAGGTGAGAGGGAGAAGGGAGAGAGGGAGGGGAGAGTGGAGGGAGGGGAGAGTGGAGGGAGGGGAGAGTGGAGGGAGGGGAGAGTGGTGAGAGGGGAGAGTGGTGAGAGGGGAGAGTGGTGAGAGGGGAGAGTGGTGAGAGGGGAGAGTGAGGAGAGAGTGGTGAGAGAGGGAGTGGAGAGTGGTGTGAGAGGAGAAAGTGGGGAGAGTGAGGATAGTGAGGAGAGGGGAAATTGAGATTAGAGGGAGGTGAGAGAGGGAGGGAGAGTGGTGAGAGATGGGAGAAGGGAGAGTGGGAAGAGTGAGGAGAGGGGGAGATATAAGAGAGGAGAGAGGGGACAGGGGAGAGAGAGAGAGTGGGAAGAGTGAGGAGAGGGGAGAGTGAGGAGAGGGGAGAGTGAGGATAGGGGAGAGTGGTGAGAGGGGGGAGTGGTGAGAGAGGAGAGAGTGGTGAGAGAGGAGAGAGTGGTGAGAGAGGAGAGAGTGGGGCGAGAGGAGAGAGTGGGGCGAGTGAGGATAGTGAGGAGAGGGGGATAGTGAGGAGAGGGGATATTGAGGAGAGGTAGAGAGGAGAAGAGAGGGGAGAGGGAGGGGAGAGAGGAGGCGAGAGGATAGTGGTGAGAGGAGAGTGGTGAGAGGGGAGAGTGGTGGGAGGGGGAGGGGACAGAGCGGAGAGTGGTGAGAGGGGAGAGAGGAGGAGAGATGGGAGAGAGGAGGAGAGAGGGGAGAGAGGGGGAGAGAGGAGGAGAGAGGGGTGAGTGGTGATAGTGGTGAGAGGAGAGTGGTGAGAGGGGAGAGTGGTGAGAGGGGAGGTTGAGGAGAGAGAGGGGAGAGGGACGAGAGGAGAGAGGTAAGAGGTTAGAGGTAGGAGAAGAGAGGTGAGAGAATAAGGGAGGGGAGAGAGGTGAGAGAATAAGGGAGGGGAGAGAGGAGAGTGAGTAGAGGGGAGAGTGAGGAGAGGGTTGAGTGAGGAGAGGGGAGAGTGAGGAGAGGGTAGAGTGAGGAGAGGGTAGAGTGAGGAGAGGGGAGATGGAGGGTAGAGAGGAGAGTGAGGAGAGAGGTGAAAGAGAGGGAGGGGAGAGAGGGATTGGAGAGAGGGGAGGGGAGAGTGAAAAGAGGGGAGATGGAGGAGAGGAGAGATGGAGGGAAGAGCGAGGAGAGAGGGAGAGTGAGTATAGAGGGAGTGGAGAGAGGAGGGGAGAGGGGGAGTGAAGATAGAGGGGGGAGGGGATAGTGAGGCGAGAGGGGAGAGTTAGGAGAGGGAAGAGGGGAGGGGAGAGCTGGGGTCCCGTTTGTAATTTTAAAATAAAAACGTGCCAAAATGTTTAAAAACTGCAATTGGTGATTAAGTGTGCTTTGTGCGCACGTACAAATGTAGATGGGGAAATATAAGCAAAATAAGACACAGCAATGTGGGTTCCAAGATAGGATGTTAGCATTTTCTTTTCAAAGCCACGCCCGCTTCTTGTTTACACAGATTTCATGCTGTTTGTTAGAAGATGGAAATAAAATTGCACCTTAAAACTGCAAAATAATATGATTTGCTGCATTTAATTTGTTTACAAATTAAACACTAATAGGGCGTTTCTAACCATGACATTATTCAGTTTGCCCTTCTCCATGCCAATAGTAGAATGTTTACTATAGTTAGGCAGTGCAACAAAGGATTTTAAGACCGCATAGGGAGTTAGCGCAGTAGCATTTACAAACCGCTTTTCTGAGGTGAAGTTTATTGTGCAGTATTTGCACACTGCATCGGGAGCACTGGAACCAAATCTAATTGTTTTTTTTTTTTTAAAAAGCATTTTCACTACGCATTAAGGCCAGGGATCGAGAATTAACGCAGAAGCATTTGAAAAAAAAGCAAGCTCCCATTTTCAGACTGCATCGGGGCTAATCGCTTTTCACACGTGAAGTTTGGAAAAAGCATTCACGAGGGTTAGCACTGAAGCATTTAGCATATAAAATAAGCAAGCACCCAAAATGGAAAGTTCAAAACCGAATTCTTAAGACCAATAGGAAGGAGCATGTTTACTGTACTTACCCAGTGCACTAGGAGCATGTTTACTGTACTTATGAAGTGCAACAAAGCATTTTCAGACCTCATTGGGGGATGGGGTAGCGTTTTTCTCACATAAAGTTATATGTTCTAGATGTTAACACCGCATTCATTAGGAGAACAGAAATGAAACTGAAATAGCACTTTCACACCGAAACCAGAAAAGCATGATTCACTGCACTTAATTTGTTCACAAATTAAACACTAATAAGGGCGTTTCTAACCATGACATTATTCAGTCTGCCATTCTCCATGCCAACAATAGAATGTGTACTATAGTTAGGCAGTGCAACAAAGGATTTAAGACCGCTTCGGGAGTTAGCGCAATAGCATTTAATAAACACTTTTCTGACGTGAAGTTTATTGTTCAGTATTTGCACACCGCATCAGAGAACTCGATCAAATTATGTCAGAATTGCGGAATTATGTGCTCAAGTCAACGCAGCGGTTTAAGTGTATTGAAAACACGTAAATGAACCTGTTTTTGCGTTTTTTACCTACTTGCATATTCTGGGAGAAAGCAAACTCACCGCTGCAGCCCGGCTTCAACAGGAAGCCAGGCAACCTTTGTTGGGACGGGGGCGGGGCCGGACACGCGACCGGAGCTTCCCAGGAGGCAGGCTGCAGTGGCTGGCACATGGCTCCGGTGCAGAGAGGAGAGCCCTGCGTGCAGCCGGTGTCCGCCGGGAAGCCAAGGAGCGGAGTGCCGGTGTCCCTGTGCCCGTATTACGTCGGAGTGAGCAGCCCCGGAGCGGGACGAGTAGAAGTCCGGGTGAGTGGTGCTCCGTGCTTGCGTGTCTGTGTGTATGCAGGGGGGAGGGAAGGGGGGAGGGGGGGGAGGGAGGGGAGGGGGGGCAGCGTGTGCGTGTGTGTGTGTGCGCGCACGCGCGCCTGTGTATGCGTGCATGCAGAGGGGTGGGGGCTGGCTGTGTGCGAGCAGGGGCTGTGAGTTGATCTGCGCAAGCGCGGGTCAGACGCGCGCTCCCGCGGTGAAAACTGCGAGCTCGTAACAGATTGGTGTCCTCATTCCCAGCATTCTCACTAACAGGCCACAATAGGTCTGAAGCAGACACCTTCAATGCTCACGCATTGAGGGTAGGTCTGCTCGACCTAAAAAGGATGTGTCCTCACTGAAAGTGGTACTGATAGGGTGCAGTGCTCAAAGGAATAAATATGTATTTAAAATGACGGTCAGGGTAGAAAAATTTCTTTATTGATATCTCCCTGGACGTCAAGTAAAAAAAGTGATGACAGTGTAAAAAAATCACTGTACAGTAAGTGTTGAGAATCAGGCCAACATGTTTCTGCCGTAAAGGTATTGTTTTACCGGCATTCTTCAGGGCCAGGCTGGAATAACAGCTACTGCAACATCCACTATTGTGAGAGTGAAATCATAATTAGGAAAAATATTTTTGAAATTGCATGGTTAGGTAAGTAGAACTCAGTGGCTAAACATACCACCCTACCGTATCCTCGTGGATAACCATGTCAACAGCAATCTTTTCCCAGCCTTGTGTGGGAAGTGGGCCTCACCTCACCCGGCAACGGCTCGGATAAAGAGGCCCCGCTCTGTCCGTCGGTACCTCCAGGAGTGAACCTTCAGGTTTCAGTGAGGACACATCCTTTTTCAGCTTTGGATCTATTGGTACCAAGCACTAATACTCAGGCTTGGCCGTAGATAAACCTGCTGATAAAGTCCTAGATGACGATGCTCCGCCACATGGGTGGGCTGATAGGACTTCTTTACAACTGATGGTCCTTCACTGTTAGTCGTGATAGTGGTGTGTGATATTTTCTTGTGGCCGCTTCTTAACTTTGCAGACCCTCAAGTTCTTTTTGTTGTTGTAATGTAGTTCATTAGGGGTACGAACTTGACAGGTCAGTAAACATTGTCCCCTGGACCCTTTCCTATTAGTTGTATTCCTCGGAGTGCGTTAGGTCACACTGATTTTTTGCAACGGATGTTTGTTCCACACTGGAAAATCAGCGTGAACTGCACCATGCGCAGAGGTAAGAGGGCGCTGCTTCTTTCTGCCGCTTAAGTAGATTTTCTACTCTAAGCGTCAGCCTCCTCAACTCGAACGGATGGTTTTTCAATTCGGATAGTCGCAATCATCTGCGACCGCCCGCGTTGAGAAATCTCACTGGATAGTAGTCTACTGCTGGATTTTCCTCACTCGCGCTCGGCAACTTAATGTAGGCGAGCGCGAGTGAGGTGAAAACTCTGCCCCGCGGAGCGGAGTTTTTCGTAAGCTTCGCAACCCGATCACTCCGCTACTCTGTGAGCTCAAATTCTGTGAATGAAGCAGAGTTCACCGCCCTAGCCTAAGAAATACATATAGGTGCGCACATCCACACATTTGAGTTTTAAAAAAATGGATATTGCTACCATAGTTATGTTGTTACGCAACGCTGTAATAACCTTATCATTAGGCAGCCCTGTGGTACCCCCCCGAGTTGCTACATATTACCATGTTAAAACCATTAACCCACTAAGCTATCTTAACAACTAGATATATTTCCCAAGTGTATCAGGTGGGAAGGCAGTGTAATGAATTAAGGCACCAACTTCAAGGTTTGCCACGCATTTGCCAGGTTCCAATTATAGTAAAATAGCTCATGTGGTTGTGCCCCTGCTGTAGAGCGCTGTCTATGCAGTCTGTCGGTCATAGACAGATTTGTGTTTTCCTGTATTTCTTTCAATGATTCAGGTGTAAACTGCAGTTTACACATTCCAATCTTACAGTGTTAGCTCAGTCGGTTATGCACCTGCTACAAAGGCTTGCATGTAATTCACAGGGCAAGTGTTCGAATAAGGCAGGCAGAATGGCTGAGTGAGCAGAATATTCACAGCTGCCATATGTGCTGATCTGCAGGTAATGAGTTTAAATCCCACTAATCAGCCTTTCATCTTTCCCAGGTCAGTCAACTGAGCAGCATTACATTTGGTAATGATACAATCTTATTTGTAGTTCTTATTAACAGCAGAAGGGCGGCATGGAAAAGAAGTTAATATGTCTTTACTAAATTCCAGCAGGCCTAAAAGGCACTCCCGGGGTACTGTCATGACGACCAATACACAGAATAGTACTATTTCTATTTATTTCTATGTAACCCATTTGTAAAGCGCACGTAGACCAAGGTTTCATGGCGCTGATCAGAGTAGGGTGTGGACGGAGACTAATTCACTTTGGTTCATTCATGTGCCTGTGTAAACAGCCAGGTCTTAAGTTGTCTTCTGAACTGAAGTAGCTCAGAGCAGGAACGGATCTCAAATGGCAAAGTGTTTCAAAGTTGTGGCGCCAGGAATCCAAAGCGTCGGCCACCATATCGCTTTTTCTTAAACCTGGCGCTCACTAACAGGTTTTGATGTTTGGAACGGAGATCGCGAATGGGGATGTGCCTAATTATCAGATTGTTGATGAAAATGGGACTGTAGCAGTTCAGGGACTTAAATGTTAAGCAGGCAGTTTTGAAGGTTGACCGTTGAAGCAATGGGAGCCAATGTAGTTGTTTTAGTAGGGGGTTGGCCGATTGCCATTTGGGTAGTTGGTAGATCAGTCTCGCGGCCTGGTTCTGTACCAGCTGGAGCCTCTTTATCTGATACAGGGGAAGACCCAGGTAGATGGAATTAGCATAGTCCAGGTGAGACAGGACAAGTCTTATCACAACCTGGATCAGTGCTGCCTGGGTAAGCAGATGGTGGATCTTCTGAATCTTACGTAACTGGAAGAAACACTTCAATACCACTGAACCCACTTGGGTGTTTAGCGAAAGATCGCGATCGATGTTGACCCCTAAACTTTTTACAGCAGAGGCCGGTTTGGGCAGAGGACCAAGTTCTGTGGGCCAATAGTGGGGGCCCCAGTGGATGCAGCTATCTCCTATCAATAACACCTCCATTTTACCGGGGTTTAGTTTCAACTGGTTATGGTCCATCCAGTGACGGATGAATACCATAGTTTCCTGGAAATCGGTGATGGACTTAGTGGAGTTATCAATAGTAAAAGACAGCTGCAGATCAAAGATTATTAATCACCAAGAAACTATTCTGTGTTAAATGTTATAAACCTACTCATTATTAGTGGATCAAAACATACAAATGAGGACATGTACCCAGCCTTCAAGAAGCATGGTTTCTTTGTCTACTCTAAGTTAAGCCTGCTGTCTCAGACTTTACTGTTCATGTTTTTACTTTTTAACTTTTATTTGGGACATAATTTGCCTTTTCAGGCAGTATGAAAATATATTCTGCTTTCAACAGTGGCGTCACAAACCTTACGGACCCCCCTGGCAATTTAATATGAAGGGGCCCCCATTACCGACCACCCCACCACCTGCAGGCACCTGGCCCTTGCACTCCATCCCCAAGCTTGCATCAGGGTTTTCAGTGATACAAATTGCTTTAAGGAGACCAGCAGGTTCTGCAGCCAGGGAGAAATTACAGCAGATGAAAATGTATTGATTTACAAAATGGGTCTCCAAACAGAGAAATGCTTGTTGACATGAAGGGTTCCCCGCGGACAGCCACAGGGCTAGGAGCATATCAAAGATGACGGGTGAGCAAAAGTGATGCTTATTGATGCCGCCTAGTGCAAGTTCTACTGGTGCAATGCACCAGTGGATCTTGTTACTGGTCATTTTTGTCTCTCATATTTCTTAAAATCCATCTTTCCGAGTGTGTTGCCGCGTGAATGGTGGCGATCGCTCTTCCACACCTCCTTCTCCCCTCACTGTTTTTTATCACTAACATACGAACCAGTTTCGTTTAGCTCATCTACAATTGGTATACGAATTCAGTCTCGTCCAGCACATCCACGCTGCGGTAAATACCGCCTGAGCACTGCTGTCTTGTACTATAGACAGACCCCTGGTACGACCTGACCATGAGGTGATATTTACCACCGTAGCCCTGGTGAACCCACCCAGTGCACTATCCATTAAGTGTGTACCTTTTGTTTTGTCTTTCCCAGTACGTAAACCCAACCCTATATATGTTTTTTTTCTCTTACAGGTTTTTTCCTGAACCAGGATTAAACACACTTTTACATTAGACCATAATTTGTGGTCTTAATTTTGAACGAGGGCTGGACGCGCCTTAGCGTGTGCGTACCACCCCGCTCAAAACACACGGTCCTGACGAAAACCAGTAGAATTTTTTGAAAATGGTTGAAACATGTAGACCTAATTTTAACTAACTCACATAGCACACTACGCTATTTTTATATTTATCACACTTCTCGAGACACCAAAGCCTTCCTAAATAGGCACTGGTGCCACATTATATTTTTAACAGGGACAAAGCACTCAAGAATAAAGTCTTGTGGTGTAGTCTTGGCCCTTTTTAACACACCTTTCACTGTTAATTTTTTCACATATAATAAAACAAGAAACCCGCTCCACTGTAACCAGGTGTCGCAGCACACCCTATGGGCACTCGGCCTATGGGGTGGGACCCCAATGATGAAGCATGTCACCAACCAGGTTGGTGAGTGAGGGGTCTTCTCAACTATTGTCCGGTCAAGGGTTGGGGCACTTATCGCTAACCTGAGCCTTAAGCTCCAGATACAGAGGAAATTCCTTCACTGTATACTTTGCATATAGGGGGCACTCCTCCATTGTTGTTAAATCTTTGTCTAAAGCATCATCTCATCAAAAATTGACACAAGGATGCATTTCGAGTTGAAATCTAGTATGAAAGGATCGATTTGCATTCTACTTAATTTTGCTGTAATTCCGCTTAATCATGCAATAGCAAATTACACAAACGTCTCAGTCCCCTAGAAAGCATGAGATAAGCAGGGATCTAGTTTAACGGGTGAGAGTTTGAGGTGAGCAACAAATTGGAAGAGATAAAGTGAACTAATGAAAGATTGAGGTGCAAAGTAACAGAGAGGGGAAATTTGCCAGAACAAGTAGGGAAACTGTGAGGGAGCATGGTAGAGGCATGAAAACAAGAGACCTGAATTAGTGGGAAGAGGAACCTTGAGGAAAGCGATGAAACTAAAGGACAGAGTTAATTGAACTGGGAGAGGCACTGAGAAAAGAAAGGGGATGCAAAGAAAAGATAGACATTAGAATGACAGACGTAAATGACAGCAGTGTGAGGGAAGGGTATCAGTGCTAGAAGAATGAAGGATTTAGACATATGTATTATGTTCAATGCAGCTATGATGAAAGGATGAGAGCTAAAGATGAGAGACAAGAAACCCGCTCCACTGTAACCAGGTGTCGCAGCACACCCTATGGGCACTCGGCCTATGGGGTGGGACCCCAATGATGAAGCATGTCACCAACCAGGTTGGTGAGTGAGGGGTCTTCTCAACTATTGTCCGGTCAAGGGTTGGGGCACTTATCGCTAACCTGAGCCTTAAGCTCCAGATACAGAGGAAATTCCTTCACTGTATACTTTGCATATAGGGGGCACTCCTCCATTGTTGTTAAAACTAGTTCCTGGGGACCAGGAGTTCCCACCACACATAGCCTGTGTAATCTCCCTTACTCTCTCCTTTGATTTACATACATGCTTTAGACAAAGACACACATTCTGTTGTTCCTATGCGTTCATGGTAAAGTGTTTTACAGCAAGTGGCATGGATTTCTGCAACTTGGTGTGATGGCGTAATTTCTCTAATTTTGCGTTACAGGTGAAATTACGCCTGCATAATTACAATTTTGCCCAGGTCCAGTGCTCACCTCTCTCAGTTTTACTGCCACCCTACCTCTAGTTCTCCCCTGCCAGCTACCTTCAATAATAATAATAATAATAAAAGGGGTCTTATCATGCGCAAACATAGCCCAATGGGCGTCAAGGCGCCTAATTCAAATCCAGCTCATAACAAAGCCCCATAAAAATCTGCACACCTCACATTCTTCTGCTGTGCAACATGGCTTAAAGTAAAGAAAGAAAAGTGGTATGACGTGGTCAGCGCTATCCTCCTCAAAGCACTTTCTTCTTTTGTGAAACTTGCTATGGATGGTCAAGAGCACCCCCTGCTGGAAAGTGAGCTGTGGATGGGTCACGGACACTATGTCCAGAGCAGGCCACAGAGACATGGAGGGCTGGCTTTCGTGTTAATGGTGCCTGGTGCAATACCATTTGGTGCCCCCATGCCCTCTTTCTCTACAGAATCCCTCACTAACACCCTCTACCATGCCCCTCATCTCTCCATAATCATTTTCTCGTATTATTTAATTTATTTTATACCATTACTCATCCCAATGTAGGGTGACAGTGCAATTTACATCACACACACACACACACACGAGCACACACACACAGACAGACACACACACACACACACACACACACAGACAGACACACACACACACGCAGGCACAAACACACAGACAGACACACACACACGCACACACACCCACGCACACACACACACACACACACACACACATCCACACACACACACACACACACACACACGCACGCACTCACACACACACACACACCCACACACACACACACACACACACACACACACACACACACATATTACACAGACACAATGAATCATACAAGTGTGTAAATCTCTCTATAGGAAATGTTACATAAGATAATGAGTGCTAACAGAGATAGGAGTCACAGGCCATCCATATTGGTGGGAAGTATATATTAACAGTACTTGGTCTGGAGGAAAAGACTCCACATTAATATATAACAGTAGTTGGGGTTGTGTCTTCTAATGAGAATCTTTTACAACCCAAAGGAGTCTTTGATGACAGTTCATAGCTCACTGTGCTATATTTCAAGGATTGCAACTTACGATCTGCAAATAGCAAAAGAATCTCTGTGACGAAAAGAGTAACCCATTGATCTACCTACATAAAATACAAATATATAATCTGATTGTTACACATTGTTATGATTTGCAGAAGATACATTAACCCTCTGTGCTACTTTATCAAAATTGGGACTAGACAGAACACAGACCTCTCCAGCAAGTACATTATTCACCACAGTCTCCCCCTGAAAATGTTTGGGCACAGAAAGGTCTTGTCAGGCTGCTTTTGTTTTCCCCCTCATGCCTGACCCGTCTTTAAACCAGCACAGAAAACTCCTTCTGTGGCCTCTGCTGCCAGTTCCTCCCCAGTGCTGGGCTCTGAGGCCATGGGATTGTGAACAGAAGAAGCAGCAGGGAGAAAGTGATACTAACTTTTAGTAAGCACAGTCCCTGCATGTCCTTGTGCAGGTGGGCTATTTGGTCCAAACCAAATTAGAAGCACTCTTCGTGCATTACTTTATTAATATGATTTTTTTTAATTATTTACATTTCTTGCAACTGGTCTGCTGGAGCTGTGGGGACCCCCTTTGACAGGTGTGGGGGCCTCAGTTACACCCCTAGAATTTAAATGTGTCCTTTCAGCTCACATCCACTTCTAAATTGGAGCAGCATGTCAGCTGGGAGGGGTGACAGCCCCCCCTGATAAAGGTCGTTAGTTGATTGTCATGAGGTCAGCAGCAGGTGAAAGGTTTTGGGCTAGCTCACCTTTTCTTCGCTGTTCACTGCCCTAAAATTCCAGCAGCCCTACATAGAAAGAAGACCAAGTGTGTTGTTGTTCAAGTCTTCAGACAACAATGTGAAGCCAATGGAAGACAGCCAATGAAAGGCCTGGAATGATGCCACTGGGAGGGGATCCAGGCGCTGGAGGTAAAAAGATGGCCGCCCCCTGGCTGAAGAGTCATCCCATGACCAGATTGTGTATTCCATACATCTGTGCTACACTGGTCTGCTCCATACAGCCGCGTGCTGCAGCCGCTGATGTCGACATGCCAAAACGTGGACCGCCCTCCACTCCCGTGCTACGTCACTGAATTAAACAATTCGCTTAATAGGTACTAAAGCGCCAGATGATGGGGAAGGATAACCGCATCAGCAGCTTTGCAGAGTTGTTGAAAGGTTGAGGCAAGTCAAAGAAGCCTCTATTTATATACACGTCCAGTGCAACACCGAGGCCAATCTCAGCGGCTGCCTCAGACCACCACTGGCAAATGTTCACAACATTTCAAAATATGTCCTTGAAGCTAGGGCAGAGGCTGGACCACTAAAACTATGCAGCCATTGATGACCAGATAATGCGGCACAGTTTACTACATTTTGTGGCCAGAAAAGGCTCATTTTATTTCATAATCCATCATATTCTGTGGCAATATTGATTATTCTGTCATTATAGTATGCGTTAATTGGGTCTGGGTCAAGGTATCACCTCATTAGACCCAGTTAAATAGCCAGATAGAGAAATCAGCAACTCAAAAGTGACCTCTGAACTTTGAGAATGGTTTGTCACTGAGCAGGAACTGATTCCATTGGAATACATGATGGACTGTACCATTTAATCCGTTTGAGCTAAAAAAACATTTTTTGTTGAAATCATCAACGTATGCACCAGATGGTGAACAGTGTAACAAGAATGGTAAATCTATGATTCTATAGATATGCCATAGCTGCAGAATCATGGACTTCCTGGGCACAATGAGAGCTGAAACACCAACCGGTAATTTATATTCAGCTAATCCTTGAACCTGTGCTGTAGACAAGTTCAACCACGCCAGTAAAGATGTCAGCGGAGGGAGCAAACACAATACAGATAACAAAGGCTCGCTAACACCACTGAGTGGGTGAGGGGTGGATGGAAGGTCTTTTGAAACACAGGCTGGGGAGATTAAGGGACTATATGTGGCCTGCCATATATTAAAAAAAATACATTTCAGAAAACTGTCAATTAATATATTTGTTTTCAATAACAATCAGTGTTTTCTTAATCAGTTCTCAATAGCAACCATAATTTTAGACATATTGGTGCAGTTTGAAAAACATTCTTCTTATTAGTGGATGAAATGAAATGAAATGAAAATGGGATTTGTAAAGCGCTACAGTTGCCCTTAGGCGTCCAGGCGCTGGGAACTAAAACAGAAGATGCCCTCAGAGGTACAGGAGGTTACTAATTACTGAAACAAAAAGGTTTTGACCATAGACATTTTGAATGAACAAACCTTTCAGCAGACATATGCTCATAGAGATGTCAGGATCTGAATTCTTGACCTTCAGACTGAGATGCTCACACTTCAACCAGAGGGCCACATCCAGCATTCTATTACTACAGCATTATAGCCCAATGCAAAGGTCTATACCAGTTGTGAGGCTCGGGCCTATAACCAGGGTGAGGGCCTTTAACAACCAGTATAGCCTGAGGCAGAAAGGCTATAAGACTATTATAACATTCCATCCAGTGAGGGTAGACTGTTCGAAATTTAAAAGGAGAAAAAGAAAGACAAACATTGGAATGTTGGAGCTCCGGGCTTATACCAGCCATTATAAGCCTGAAGCCACTCCATTGCTTCAATGGAGCTACCAACATTCCAATGTTCTAATGCACATGAAAATATTTGATGAAAAATTCAATGACCACGAGAGAAAGAATATTGGCCATTGAAGCCTGTCATATATTAGGAAAATATATTTCTAGAGTTGCAATTAAAATATAATCTTATCCATCAAATGTGTTTTTGCCTAGTTGAAAGTACGCCCGGTGGCTGTATGCGGTCCTTTTGACCTTTACATTTGGCCCCCTGAAGGGCTGCTGTTTACTTGTCTCAGCACTTACAATAAAAAGATACTAAATAAATAGGCAGGAATTTATTTGAATGTTAATTTGTGTTAAAAGAATAATGTAACTAGGGAGTTCTGCACTGCTCAACTTTAAGAACATCTTCATTTTTAAAGACATCTTGCAACAAGAGTAAATATATGATAGCCTCTTTAAAATTTAAAATGTGTATTTAATTAGCATGCATAACCTTTTCACCTTAGTATATCAGATATCAGTGCATTGAGAAGTATTATTTTAAAAGTGATAGTTTTCACACAGAAATTTATAAACATGAATTCCTCCCTCCACCCTGACAATACTGCCAATGGTGAACTAAAGAGGCAAATCACTTATGTGCAATCTTTTTGGTGACCTGGGTTCATATTATAAATGACTACATTATAATTTATTAAATCAAACCCAGGAGAAGGTTTTCTACAGTGCACATCCTTAAGTCTTTTGTTTTTCGGCCTCCAATTTGTGATAATTAAGAAATAGGAGGGACAGTGAAATAAAACAATTGCCTAGGATCACACAATTTGATAAAGTGGGGAAGCCGGGATTAATCCCAGATTTTCTGTTTTCACATTGTGCACTTAAGCTTCGCTTCCTCTATACCCATCTTACTGCCAACTCCCCCAGCCCAATCACCACCCTGCTTATTGGCACCCATGATCTAGTCCTACTGGTCTCCAATTTAACACAATTTTAGATATAGAGGTGCTGTTTGAAAATAATTACTTATTGAACAAACCTTGACAGCATTCTTTAAAATTGAATAGACCTTTAAGAAGACAGGATCACAGAGATATCAAAATTCAAACAATTAACATTTGGACCAAGAGTTTTTTACAGTAACTGTTAGGCCACAACCAGCCTTCTATTATTGGAATGCTAGTTGGAATGCAGCCACGTCATTGGCTGTCATCCAGCGACATTCAAGTTACAGACAAACGTCGTCTGTTACAGTACTAGTTGTGGACAAAGGATATTTGTCCAAAATAACAAATGGTCCTTGTAAATAATAGATGGTTGGTCCTCCCCACTAGACCCAAATCCACAAAAAGACTCTTAAAGAATTGTAAACCAATCACCAGGGCGGGATGTACAAACATTTCCTCTGGGTCAGTAAGGAAATTCTCTACAAAATTTCTAATTTACAGTACCCCAGCCATGATATACCATATTCACGCAGGAGCACTATGGCGCAGGAGCGTTGCCCCACTGCTTTTAAGCAGTGCACTGCAAAGTAAAGGAAACATAAAATGATGATAACTTTGAGTTATTATTATTTTTTGATTCCTGCTGCTTTGCATGTGGCTGCTCTGCTCTCAAGCAGCGCGGTAAAAAAAGGTGTGGTGATGGACGGAGCATTTGAACCAATCAAACACTCACACCCAGTCACAGATCAGGGTTTAATCCATCACCGTTCTTTGGCCCACTCTGCCACCCCAGTTCACATATGGCCATATGCAAATCAGTCTGACACTGTGCCTCACGGGAACAGTCCAGCCCGAACTGCCAAGCCATGCCTTCCGTGGACTGGAAACAAGCTTCCTAGGACCGGTTTCTGGCATTACAGCCATCTTCAGCCAGGCTTGCTTGAATCCAGTGGCAAAGTGAGCAAGGGACTCACGTCTGAGCATACCCTGCTAACTTATGGCGAACAAAGCAGTACAAAAGGGGGTTGTGATGGACGGAGCATCTGAACCAATCAAACACTCACACCCAGTCAACAGATCTGGGTTTAATCCATCACCGTTCTTTAGCCCACTCTGCCACCCCAGTTCAGACATGGCCATGGCTGATGACGGCTGAAATGCCAGAAACCGGTCCCAGGATGCTTGTTTCCGGTCCAGGGAAGACATGGCTTTGGCAGTTCGGGCTGGACTGTTCCCATGAGGCACAGGGTCCGACTGATTTGCATATGGCCATGTCTGAACTGGGGTGGCAGAGTGAGCTAAAGAATGGTGATGGATTAAACCCAGATCAGTTGACTGGGGGTGAGTGTTTGACTTGTTCAAACGCTCCATCCATCATCCCCTATTGTATCGCTTTGTTCACCCTAAGTTGGCAGGGTATGCTCAGACGTGAGCCCTTGCTCACTTTGCCACAGGATTCAAGCTAGCCTGGCTGATGACGGCTGAAATGCCAAAAACCGGTCCCAGGATGCTTGTTTCCGGTCCAGGGAAGACATGGCTTTGGCAGTTCGGGCTGGACTGTTCACATGAGGCACAGGGTCGGACTGATTTGCATATGGCCATGTCTGAACTGGGGTGGCGGAGTGAGCTAAAGAATGGTGATGGATTAAACCCAGATCAGTTGACTGTGGTGAGTGTTTGATTTGTTCAAACGCTCCGTCCATCATCCCCTTTTGTATCGCTTTGTTCGCCCTAAGTTGGCAGGGTATGCTCAGACGTGAGCCCCTTGCTCACTTTGCCACTGGATTCAAGCTAGCCTGGCTGATGACGGCTGAAATGCCAGAAACCGGTCCCAGGATGCTTTTTTCCAGTCCAGAAAAGACATGGCATTGGCAGTTCGGGCTGGACTGTTCCCATGAGGCACAGGGTCTGACTGATTTGCATATGGCCATGTCTGAACTAGGGTGGCAGAGTGAGCTAAAGAATGGTGATGGATTAAACCCAGATCAGTTGCCTGGGGGTGAGTGTTTGATTTGTTCAAACGCTCCTTCCATCATCCCCTTTGTATCGCTTTGTTCGCCCTAAGTTGGCAGGGTATGCTCAGACGTGAGTCCCTTGCTCACTTTGCCACTGGATTCAAGCTAGCCTGGCTGATGACGGCTGAAATGCCAGAAACCGGTCCCAGGATGCTTGTTTCCGTCCAGGGAAGACATGGCTTTGGCAGTTCGGGCTAGAGTGTTCCCATGAGGCACAGGATCAGACTGATTTGCATATGGCCATGTCTGAACTGGGGTGGCGGAGTGAGCTAAAGAATGGTGATGGATTAAACCCAGATCAGTTGACTGGGGGTGAGTGTTTGATTTGTTCAAACGCTCCATCCATCATCCCCTTTTGTATCGCTCTGCTCTCAAACAGGGCAGGGGAGGAGTGATTTGCCCACTCCTAAGTGCGCAATGACTGTTTGGTCTGCTCTCTCGGGCGCCCAAACCAGTCATGCGCACTTTCCCCGTTTTCCATTCAGGGTGCATTTCAGCCTGCGTGTAGCACAAGCTCAAGTCCCCATTCCCTTGTTCAGCATTGCACCAGGAGGCTCAAAACCAATCACAACTCTGCATTGCAGTGTTGTGATTGATCAGGGGAGCCTGGCTGTGCTGCTTTTGCCTCAGTCCGAGGAGGAGAGCAGGAGCAGAGAAGCGGGACCCGGCACAGCAAGGTAATTTTTTTTAAATATATATCACTTTCTTTCTGTTCTACCCAAGGAATTCCAATCACCAGAAACGGGCACAGACAGTACGTGCAAAAAATGTTCTACTCCGTAGTTGTCAATAGGCGTTTCGGCTCTGGCGAGCCTTGTTCACATGACATGATGAAGTGTTTTCTGTGCTCTTTTAAAGTGACAGTGCAATGATTAAAAACATCAGATGACCAGCAAAACGATAGACACAAAAGAAATTCCATTGTGCATATAGAGTGTAGCAGGGTAAACTACCTGTACATTGACAATTATAGAATTGCAGTTAACACAAAGTCATAAATAATATTGGCCTGTGTTTAAAAATAATTCAGATATAAAATACATTATGTGAGATGTCAATGTAACATATATGTAAACTGAGACTTGGTAATTCCCTTATAGTCTATCAAGTTGAATTATGGCAAGGCGTGAACATAAAAATATATATTCAAAAAAGGGAAGCATTCTCCCCGAAATTATTCATGTGCCAATATTCTGCTAAGCCGGTATTGTGTTACTAGGTGATAGTGCTGAAAAAGTGTCCAAGTGTCAGTGACTATTTATTGTAACAGCTAGTTTTTACTGTAAGTGATCCGATATTTGAAAATCCTTGCTTGTGATGGTATGGACTATTCAATAATATCTTATACAGGCATCTCTTAAGGAACTCAATAAATGTTACTCGATCTGGCATGAATAACACAAAAATATTGAGAGCCATATGCAGTCTAGATGATTCAACTGTAAGACCAGTACTGATAAAACAACTCACATCATATAGAAATTGCTGTTCTGCCCTTTTAGGAATAATGTAACATCAATCATCAAACTTCTAATTTAAAAAAGTTCAAAAAAATCAAAAAGCATGTATGGGGACAATTAAGACCATCATCATATACATGTTTAACTCTGACCGAGAACGAGGGAAAAAGTGCAAAGTACTGTGCTAATTGGACATGTATAAAAATGCTGTAAGTCGCTGTGCTAGCCCTTGACTACATCATGAATGTAGATACAAAATACTCAATAAATATATAACTAAATCAATAAATATATAAATACATATATAACCATGTGTTGTAAAATTGTGCATATACTCATGTAACATTCCTGGAAATGTGGGCCCAATGATGTGTAATATAGCAAAGTTACGTTAACTCCTAAAGACATGTATATAAATCTTCTGTAACATTGAGACCCCCTGGCTGCTTGGTATCTAGTTGGAGAATGTACTTGGTTTCCAGTTTCCTCAGTTTTTGGTCTCTGTCACCACCCCTTCTGCTTGGCGGTATGGCGTCAATCACAAAGTAGCTAAGTTCTTTATTATTAGACTGATGGTACTCTCTAAAATGTCAGGCTACTGGATAAGTAATATCCTGATTTGTGATAGTGCGAAGATGTTGAAGGGCCCGTTTATGAACTTGTAACTTCATGCTGCCTATGTATTTCAAATCACATGGGCATGTAAGTACATAGACAGCGCATTCAGTTTTGCAAGTTAAAAGTTTTTGTATTTCGTATGTTTTATCACTAAACGTGGTAGAATAAGTAACCTTGCTAGTGCCATATATATATGTATATATATTTTTTAACATTGCACAAAGGTTTCTGGTCCCTCCCCCCCACCCTTGAGCCCCTGTGTGCGCCTGCACCAGCCTCACCGCCCACAAACCATTCCAGCCGCTACTGTATTCACAAAGACTTGCACTTGAGTTGTTGTGAAGATGCCTGGAGCATCTTTGCGCCGCTTGCGTGCATATGGAATTCAGAAAGGTTTACTCAAGTGCATCTTGAAAATGCTCCAGGCTTTTCCAGCTTTGCTCAAGTGCAAATCTTGAAGAATACGGTAAAAAACAGCATATGTATCAGGCTCACTACGTTTAAAATTGTTCCCTCAGTCAGAGGCTCTGCAGTTTCGCATCTGATCCTATGGGTCACTTCCTCATACAGAAGCATCTGTTCTTAGCCTTTGCAGATCTGTGTCTTTTTGACTTCTGACAGGCAAACAGTAATTTGATGGCACGGTCAAATATTTAAACAAGCATTGGCAAAGCCAATCGATCTGGCCTTGACAAGCTGGTGCCATAGAAAAGCAAAAGCATTGTCAATGTAAAGTAATTCCCACCAGCAAGGCACTGAAGTGTGCTTCTTGTTCGGTGGATCTGCACATATAATCTGGCAAAATTCCATCGCTCACTGTGTCAGAGAGCCAATGGCTTGATCGATTTGACCAGCTGCCCCCTACAGCATACAATGCTGAGCGGAATCAAAATCTGAAAGGAAATCGAACAGGCTTCTCTCTATACATATATGTACTTTTTAATTTATGAATTACTTTGATTACAGGATCTTCAAGTTGTGGAATCCTGCTTCACCAGTGGTACTGTACTTATTTAGTGATTTTGTCAAGTGCTGTATATTCCCTTTCAGTTACTTCAAAGCGCTGAAAATATTGACACAATACTGCATGCAGAGATGAAAGTTAAAGTACAATTAGGTGATATGTGAACACTGGCTGATATTTTTCAGTAGCGCCTATATAAAAGGTTGTCTAAAAAGTTCAGATTAGAAGGCATTTCCTGCCCCGCATCATATTTGGTACCGCTCTTGTGGTTGGGTCCCTGGCAGCCGCGGTCCATGCAGGTATCAGAGGTGGGGCGGTGGGCCGCGTGGCGGAGGGACATTTCGAAGGGCGATGCAGAGGGAAAATTAAATAAGTAATTAATTTTCCCTTAGTATCGTCCCTCAAAACCCCTCCCCCCACGCAGCCCCACCGCTGTTACCTGCACGAACCGCGGCTGGTCCCCTGAGTTCCACCATACAGATTCTTTTACTCCCAGGGGTCTGCCCCAAGCTTCCCCAGAGCATAGGCATAAATTCATGGTGTGCTGAGATGCACAGATTTTCTCTCCTGAATGACGTGTAAGCTGTTCCTTACTCGCGGTTTCTCAGATGCAAGCACATATCTGACTGCGTTACCATACTGGCCATACATGGATGGGGCAAGAGAAGGATCACAGCTACATCCATTGTGCCTCTATATATTTACGTTAAGTGTTATTGGGATACGAAGGATATCAGAGCTACCCAATATGCCGAAGGGTAACCAAGGTATACACATTCATCGAGAGAAACAATGGTTCACCTGGAATTCATTTATATGAAGGCGTTCTTATGTTTATTTCTGGCCAGGGACTGGCAACATGTTCTACATATATGTGTAGAACAAAAAGGTAAACCAGTCACATAAATGAATCACAGGCGAACCATTGTTTCTTTGATAAATAATCCATATTTAGTGGCCAACACAATGTTTGCAGCGGTTCAGCATTCCTGCCTCCTACCCCTGGACGACCTCCGCAACATTGATTTGGTTAATTATAGCCTTATTCTGCATCTCAAACCCATGTATATATTACCATATAACTGACTAACTTATTAGTGCAAAATAAAAAAGAGGAAGTAACATTCAATTCAGATTCATTTAGAAAAACAAAAATACTTCCTCATACATCATAGACATCAGATTCTCAGCATCTCACTAAAAAGGTTACTCTTTCCATTGTTAACAATTTCACAAGTTCATTGGCCCAATCTTCAATTGTATTATAATTTCTAACCTTCAATTTGCATAAAATACTTTTTTGTACGATTACTATTGGCTTCCACACCCTGAATGTAGTACCATCATTTAACTTGGGGAGTTTCGGGCCAGTCAGTTTTAGGCCACTATGGGCTTCCTAGTCGGCTTCGTGTTGGGAAGGTCTTGGCACTGTCAAGCTCTGACCGTAAGTCTGCTGTGTACAGACTAAAGAACTGCAGGGCCAGTGAACTTCCGTGTTTAAGCTTTCAACTAGTTAAACTAAAAATAAAATACTCTCACCCAAGCAAAGGAGTAGACAGGAAATTAAAATACCACCTATTTGAACCATACCGCTACTCACACACCACATTTGAGGCTACCAAACCTATACCCTACTGATCCTGCTATTCTTTCATCTACCCTCTCAACGTTTCCATCTATCAATCTTTTTACCTTTTCTTCCTTATTTCCTTTCAACTTTCCCTCCCTTTATCCTTCCTTTCTGTGCCTTTCTTACCTCTTTTTTACCCATCTTTTGACTTTATTACCTTTTCTTTATTACCTTTCTCCCATGTTTACTTTTTCATTTTCACCAATCATGGTTTCCCCTATTTTTGAGAATTCATCCTTTTTAGGTCGAGCATTCGAGACCTCTTGTATATACTTTAGTATATACTTATATGTGTATGTATTTTGTGGGCTCTGGAGATCAGCCCTAGGACTTGTCTCCTTCAGCTTAGTGACTTTTTTCTGTTCAACTGCCTCTATTTAACGGTTTTGATAGAAAATGTCCAGTAGAGGTCAGTAAAATACCAGAATTGCTTTCTGCTTGTTCAACTGCCTCTATTTAACTATCTTAATAGAAAACGACCAGTAGAGGTCAGTCAAATATCAAAATTGCTTTCTGCTGAGGAACTTTCTTTTTTAATTTTTCTTACACCTGCCTCTATTTAACTTTCTTGATAGAAAACGACCAGCAGAGGTCGGTAAAATACCAGAATCACTTTAGCATTCTTTAGATTCCAGTCCATAGAAATTGTTTTCCACAAGTAACCATCAACAATAAAAAAAATTAAAATCTTGTATTTTCAGTGATGTGACCACCGAAGGCCCTGATTTTATATTATAAACAGAGCTTTGGACTATACCATTTCTAGCTGAAGGGCAATATCTTTCTCCATGTGTTCCAATACTTGGCATGTCATGCAGTTTGGTGCTTACTTTCCCTCCATGTTAAATAACAGTAGATGTTTCAGCACCCAGGCTAATATTCTGCATTGCTAAATACATACAAGGTCCCAAAGGCAAGGCCGATTGCATTGCAAATGCTTGTTCTTTCTCTCTTTCCTTTGCAGTTTAATCCTGCCCACCTCCCACACCTCTCTGTCATTTGTAGCGTGACAGTATTATTTATGAGCACTTTGTCTCCAGATCTACAGACAGAGGAGGCCCATAAACAAGGTATTAATGTTTACTATGAACCATTTCACCAGCAATGGCACCCAGTGGCTACTCCCGCTTAAGCTGCTTACGTGGGGGTTCGCTATGCCCCTGCACCCAAGCACCCTTCTAATGTGCACCTGGGTCATAGAATGCTGTCCAAATTGGTACTATATTTCGGAAAACCCAGTGCAGCTTGCACGCACCATGAAAATCATGTGGTCAACCCAATCCCACCCCAGTAATAGTCGCAGAAGCAAGAGTAAAGTTCTTCTTTATTAATATTAACTGCCTTCTAGGTGATAATGGTCTACACCAAAGTTTTTACACCAAGGGCGAAAACTAGCTTGATTGACGAGAAGTAGCATCGAACTATCCGCCTTGCCTGTACTTCTGTGAGAAGCAACTTCGCCATAATGTTAGCTTCCATTTCCGAGTGGATGATCAAACAATATTTTCCTGGTGAATGGACAAACTTTTTAGGCTTGGCTTGGTAGTGCTGCTGTCTCTAAGTCCTACAGTTACAAACTCTCCACAATATAAAAAGTGATGATTTTTGGCTCCACCCAGAGGAGTATGCTCTCTCACCTCGCACTACTGCCTCTATGGTGTGTCATTCCCCCGCTTGTAGAGTGCTAGCATTTGCAATATAAGAGGCTATTGAACATCCTTAAAGTACGATGAATAATCACATAGTAAATTCTTTATTATAGATCCATTGTATACAGCAAACAATCATTGTATGCTTTGTTTATTCACTGAAGCATGCTTTGCTTTAATGTTTTAGTAAGGGCTCAAGGCTTTGCCAACGCTTGGTTAATTAGTGGGAATCAAATAGACACATACGAGTATTGAGGATCGGGGTTCCCGATCAAGAACAATGGTTTATGGGTACCAATTCCTCCCTCTAAGACTCAGGATAATGTTTGAGGACACTGGCAGACAGCTTGGCTAGCTAGCTCCAAGACAACCAAAGGTGTAGGTCTTAATTCATTCTGGTCCCAAGCTTCCTGAAACAAAAATAAAATAAGTGATATCCTTTTCACCATTGAATACGACAATCCGAGTGTCCCTTGTTAAAGTTATATATTGTAAATTACCAGTTTACTCAAAGAGGAGCATTTATTAACTGGACCCCAACCTCTTCAAATGTATGCACTTAGAATTCGCCTGAATTGTTTATCTTACAGGTTGTACACACTTTTAGCAACCAGGAGCCCTTATAAGATATTTTACCTTCACAGATCTTGTATTTTTATCTTTAATTCTACAAATGGAATTTCTAACGCAGCATGCCTTGCAGGTTCCCTAATGGAATCATTGTAAAAGATGGGCAGGTTTACTTTTTTCAGTCTTAATTAATTAGAAAACCTTCCTGATTGGGCCCTCACCCTAGAGCAACCCTTCATCATGAGGATTAACTTTCACCCTGAAGCCCTCCCACCCCACCAAACAAAACAGTACCGCTACTCTTGTACGAGATTTTCCCCAATCCAGTACTGCCTTAATGTCCGATACCCCCTGCATTAAGCTTTCCCACCAATAACCAACAAACTAAAAAAACAGTATTTCTTTATTACATCATAAACCCACTTTTCAATATGTCCCAGCACTCTGAGATGACACACACCAGTGGGTCATGCAAAAGATTACTACTAAATAGAGGGTCAGAATCAATTCTCCAAAGGATACCACCACATGAATTTTACTGCTTCATCCATAAAGGTCCTACACATCAAATTTCAGGAAACGTGCAATCCCTAACTCTTAGTCACGTGAACTGGACATCTGTCCTCCCGTAATCAAAACAAATTTGCCAGTTTGTATATTACTATTCATCAAAATCTTCGAAGCGTGTGTGGTTCACTACATAAAGAATTACATTTACCAAGGGCACATTACATTTCAATGGTCTGTGATGTAATATCCAGGTCAAGGGGAGGGTGGTAGGTTAAAAACTCTAGTTATTAGGCATGTAACATTCTCAGTTCTAACCCATCAGGCTTCTGACCCGAGTGGAGACAGAGACAGATTTGCTTAAGATCCAAGACTCACCGCAGAATCCCAGGAACAGCAGCAAGCAACATTTCTTATTTTGTTGGAAAGGTCAGCTGTGACAGATAGAATACATGCACGATTCCACGAAAAGTCTCACCTTTTGATTTAGCGTCACTAATACAGCGTTGGCTGCACTACGCTCGTTAGATAACAGACAACTGAAGCAAAATTGGCAGACTGCGGGTCCCAGAAAGGGTCAATCAGTTGTTGAATCCCCTATAAGGGTGATACCTCTCTCTCTCCTATGTTTTAACAAGTGCCCACATCCACAAACGGATGTTGTTCGGGAATATATTTATTTTCCAATGCATGCTTATTACTTTCTTAGAGAAAATGGTACATGGCCCACAGTTTCTCCTTTGCAAGACATCAACATGTGTTTTATTTATTTTCTAATGCACACTTTTTACTTTGTAAGAGACAATAGTACATGGCAGACAGTTTCTCAATTGCAAGGCGTCAACTTTGCCTGGTCCTAACAAACTACATAAGGCTCACCATGCCTCGGCGACACAGCTGTTGATGTGTAGCAGAAAATGACGTCACAAACAGAGTGAAACCAACAGACTCCTGAATATTCAAAAGCATGAATGAAAGACAATTAGACTGCTTGACTGACACTAAGATATACAAAGCATCAGAAATTAGTTCACACATTCCATCTGTCATTATTCCTTGATTGGTGCTAAGACACACATTTTGGTTGTGAGTTCACCTCATTTCAGTCACTTGCCCAACACAAGAGTGTGAAGCAGCAACTGTGGTTACCAAGTAACACCCACCCTAAGCTAATCAGGACTATCACAGCACTCCTCTTCACCACCCACTGAAGTCCATCAATTAGTGCCGTCTCAAAACATGATTATTTTTTTTATTGAAATGGAGAGTGTGTGTGTCTCCTAGACAAATCCACTAAAAGGCTGGAGCTTGTACAGCAAACAAAAGCTAGACTGACAAGGAAGGCAAACCAAGAGCCCACATGAGGCCAGTCCTTCAGCAGTTGCACCTTCCACCAGTAAAGTGGTGTATCTAGGTTAAGATCTGTTTGTTTACCCGCAGAGCATTTTACAGACAGAATATGAGAATTTAGCAAAGTATAATACCAGCGCATAGGAGAGACAGGAACCAAATTCTGTAAAACTTTCAGGATGAGTTTTGGAGAAAGTCCTGTCATCTAATCCCAATGAAAGATTTGTGTTTCACTGGATCCTCCCAACGCCGTTGATGCTTGTGCATTAATCTTAAAAACGACCAGATTGTTGGCAATCAATAACCCGATAAATCAAGACAAGAAGATGTACGGTTATAGAAATTATATCTAACAACTACAGACTCAGCACTTCAACCTGAAAATTCCCTTTCCTGAAGCTGATTGGATGTACCTTTTATTACAGTTCTTTCTCAAGTGCTCCTTTACCCTCTAAGTGGAGAGACCTGGGCTAGAAAGTTACTACAGCACATAATATTAAAAATGTACATCCCATAGTGTTGTCTCCAAATTAATGTGTTACTGCCGATTGTTTTTTGTTTATTTTCTTTTAAAACAATAGAAAGATGCTTTAAAAAAATGTACATCCCACACCTCATAATATTGTAAACGAAAATATATAATTTTTAAAACAGTAGACAACAGTTCTTGGGCAAAGACCAAAAACAAACCTTATGTGCAACATTTATAAGCACGAAATGGTAAATATAAATAATAAGGGTTAAAACAAAACAAGATAAAAAAAAAAACAAAGGGCATACATGCATTTGCAAAACTAATAATACAAAAGTTGCCCAAACATATTACAAAGAATAGTTTTTCTGCCCATTTAAAGTCAGTCATCAGAATGGGCTGTACTACTACCCAGAGTAACATAAAACACCCCTACTGGACAATGATTTTCCCATTTGCTGGGGCCGGGCACGCCACCTTAGACAGACAGCATACAACAACAATCACCATTCCCTCTTCTGGCACTGTTTGGGCAAACCCCAACAAAGCACCAATCAAGGGGTTCTTAAAAGGCCACAATCACAGGGTCTCGCAAGCCCCATTAGGTGGCCGCCACTCTTGATGATGCCTGACAGTGGTGGCAACATGCACTGCAAGGGATTAAAATGCCAGAGCGAATAAATACTGGTTTGTTGAAGAAACAAATACAATGAGCTATGCACACATCCTTAATGAATGAGTGAGACCGCTTGAGAATGCACCGACCATCTTTTCAGGAAAAGCTTTAGGAGGAGTCCAGTGAAGTGTCTCCCTGAGCGTCCGATGTCAAGAAGGAGCGGCATCAACCAGTTCAGCAGCGGAGCATCGGGCAAGAAACAAACAAGGAGCCCATGCTCATGACATGTCCTGCAGCGATGTCTGCACCTAGGCAGACAACTGTGCTTTCATACAGGTAGACTCCAAAAAAAGAGCATGAAATGGAGACGTGCGCGGTCATTGCGTGATCCCGGATCGACAACGTAGCATTTCATGAGCTGGTTCTCCGTCATCTTGAAATAGGCTGGCAAGGAAGGCTTAGAAGCTATTCTGCCACCCCATCCCAACTTGTTTGATCTCTGGAAAGCACAAAAATGATCCTTAAACAGAGGAACACCTGTAATGTTCAACAACTTCAAGAAATCCTAGTGGGAATTCATGTAGCTAAACCAGGGAGCGGATGTCCCGGCTCACTGGTAATGACAGAAATCATGTGGAATACAATGGCGGACCCAGAAGAGAGGAAATGCTAAGTCAATCAGCTCGCTCACACTAGCAAGACCTAGAATGTAGTAAATCAGCTTGGAACTGGGCATCACTTTCAGAAATCCATTCTCTTGCTGGAATGGAATGTCCAAATCTCTGCTCCACATCTTACTGTAGCACCAGACTTTACACAACGCAAAGTTAACATTAGGGTTGTTGAAGGTACTACACACTCAGCCTAGCGCCCTCATTCCTCACCTTGTTCCAGGACTCACTAGAATAGATAGGAAGCAGATTGAAATGTCTGGCCAGAACACAAATGCGACTAAAGATAAGAGCAAGGCATTTGGTGCGGTCTCTGTGTCTTACCAACCCACAGGGAATGTGTGTTGGGTGTAGACAGGTGACCAGTTAACGGCATTTTTGATGTAGCTGGATTGAGTCAAAAGTTCAAACTAACACAAGAAGTCTCGGAAGATGGGCAGCCTTCTGTGCTGGCCGACATGTGATAGGTAAACACCAGAACAGAACTCAGAACAGGACTTCTGGTGGTAGCAGTTTCGCTAACATCTGTAAATTCAGATTCAAAGATGTGACCACCTCATGCAAACACAGTTTATACTAGCGAGAAACAGGATAGAGCCCTTAGTCACAGGAAAACATTTAGGGCCAGATGTAGGTGGCCGTTTGAGGCAATTTACCGAGCGGTAACCGCCGATTTTGGCCGTTACCGATCGGTAAATGGGTGACAGGTATGTAGGGGGCATTATTTTACCGAATCGGTAAAATTACCGATTCGGTAATTTTACCGATTCGGTAAAATAAAAAATCGGTAATTTTACCGATTCTGAGGCACCCAGCTGTAGGTGGGACTCTTCAGAGTCCCAGAGGCCTTACCGAATCGGTATTTTACCATCAAATCCAATTTCATGGTAAAATACCGATTCCGGTGTGCATGCACATGTGTGCATGCACACCTATGCCATGTGACAGGCAGACCTGCCCTTAGGGCATGTATGCCTGCCACATGGCACCCAAGCCTGTTTTGGGGGTGCCAGAGGGTGTCAAAGTGACACCCCCTGCACCCTTGTGAAAATCAGTATTTACCGATTCGATAAATACCGAATCGGTAATGCCCATTCATTCCTATGGGCTTCAAAGCCCATAGGAATGAATGGGCATTACCGATTCTGTATTTACCGAATCGGTAAATACCGAATTCTTCCGAATCGGAATCCAGCACATCTGGAATACCTACATATCCACCCTTTAGATTTACCGATTTTTAATTACCGAATTGGTAAAATTCGGTAATTAAAAATCGGTAAACCTATTTCACCTACATCTGGCCCCTAGTCCGGCATTAGAGCCCCATCATCCCCCTATGCTGAATTACCCTAATGCAGTATTTTCATTGTAGCATACACCTAGACAATGTGTTTTGCTGCTCGAGCTAAGTTGTAACTCTAAAAATGTCCATGCAAAAAAACATATTCATCTACAAAACACACCAGGTGATGAAGTGACTTTAAAGATACTCCAAATGTATTGTCTTTCCCTCTGAAGTGCCAAGAGACCCTTGTAGAGTAATGTGTGCACTACATTTGCAGTCCGTCAGTCGTACTCCCTGATCCCCCGCGTTGCGTCTTCATGGCTGAATTCATGAGGCTGGAACCGGACGACCAGCTTTGGCATTAAAAAACTGCGATTCAAGGCCAATAACTTAATGTCCAAGTCTATCAACGCGCAACCATGTGAAACTGTGAGTATAATGAGAATGCAACCAACTAAGGAGTGTGCAGTCCAGCACGGTCCCACCGCCCCACTCTGACTCCACATCACACTGCAGTTTCCCTTCTTAGGTCTTCGGTTGATCCTGGTACAATAAATAGGGTTCTCCGTGAAGTGCTTTGCTGCTCATTAGAGCTGGGTACTTGTCCTTTCAAAACACTTCAAATTCAAAACAATAACTTTTTGTAAGTTTTAGGAAACTTGCAATCACAATGCAGTTGCAACACAGAATTTGAAGGTGCGGCGGCTTCTTGGCTTTATCTTCTCACAAAACTGGTTTGACCTGCGTTCCAGTGGTGAGAGCATTCTTGGCACGGTCTGTGTCGGACAACAGTAAGGGTAGTCATCGGCTCTGGCCATGGTATCAAGGAGATTTAGATCTTCTTGTGCACCAGTTGGCAGGCCCCAAAAGAGTAGGGCCAAGACTGCCAATTCCACCGAGGGCAGGAAGATGTGAGACATTTGCAAGGAGAAGGAACAACACAAAAAATAGAGAAGTAGATTGTGTCGCTGACGTTGTGGCGCAGATGACAGCATGTGCCCCACTTGGAGGAACGGGGATCTCATGGTGTATCTTTATATAATCCTATCCACCGAGTTCCTGTTCTCATATAATTGTGTGGGTACACTGGGGTACTGACCTGCAGCCAGCATCACTACCTCACTACTGGGACTTCTTCTGAGCTCCATCAATGCTCCACTATTGTGATGTGCACATGTTTGCATAGTCTGATTTCAAAATATTTGCAGAACTCCCATATTGCATACCATACTGATTTTTAAAAAGAATACTGTAAACATGGGCGAATTTTGCAAATTCGCGATCCGCGAATTTGCAATCTGCAAAATTCGCGAATTCGCGTGAATTTGCGGATTTTTTATTTTTGCGTGTTCGCGGCTGTTCGCGGGGAACTTTGCGTATTCGCGGGGCGCTTTGCGTGTTCGCGTTTTTTTTTTGCCTGGTTCATCACTGCCACCCTCTCGTTTTTTATGCCCTTCTGCCCTCTGTACCACTTGTTTTTGTGCCTTTCTGCCCTCTGACCCACTCTTGTTTGTGCCCTTTTACCCTCTGCCCCACTGGTTTCTGTGCCCTTCTGCCCTCTGCCTAACTCATGCCCTCTGTCCCACTTTGTGCCCTTCTGCCCTCAGCCATACGTCAGCTTCAACAGGAAGCACTAATAGATAAAGTATAGCAGGTGCTTGAGTTGAAGGTCAAATTAAGTTACACAGTCATTAATCACCCCAAGTTTGGGGGTATTAATGATTGTGTAACTGAATTTGAGATTCAACTCTAGCACCTGCTTTACTTTATCTATTAGTGCTTCCTGTTGAAGCTGACTTTTTGTAACTATTTCAGAGGCTCTGGCAGCTTGCCGGCACCATTCTAAAATAGTTACAAAGAGTCAGCTTGAACTTTTGACCCAATCCGTTCCGCTCGCGGATTTTGCGGGAAATTCCCGAATCTCGCGGATTGCGAATTTACCAAAAATCCGCAAAATCCGCGAGTGGAACGGATTTTCCGCCCATGCTTAGAATACTGCCTCCCCACTGTGTGGACATAAATAGAACTTTAATAGAGCAAAAAGGTACAAGTGGTGACTCATAAACTGCATAAATACATCCTCACGATTGCGGAGCGCATTCAAGTGCTGTCACACACTCCACCAAAAAAACACATCTTTACCAAAAAGTATGTGGTTTTCTATAAATACTGCAAAAACACATTATCTACTATACAACTATAAAATGAGGGTATGAGTGAGTGATGTGAGAAAGCTAGCATCTTGTACAAGAGTTTCACTGGTATAGGGAGGAGGTTTGTGTCCTTCTGTACAAGAACATTTATTTTATTTTTAATGTTAGAAAAAATGATGGAATTTACAGTACACTTGTTACGTCAATTGTTTATAAAGATTTAGGCCCAGAAGACACACTCATGAATTATGCCAATATGTTCATGCTGTGCCAAGTCCCCAGAAGTGCTGGTGATTTGCCCTCCTTAAAAACCTTTGAACATATCTGAGTAAGCAATTTCACATAGCCCATCACTTTTCAAAACGTACAGAATATTTCTATTCACTTCAATATTCCAGCCCCTTCCACGTGGAATTTCAACATACCTTAGGGCTGAGAACCTACACGGAAGGGACAGAGTGGAAAAAACATAAATCTTACATGGGACCGGGAAACCCACTGCGGGTAGTTGTTGCGCAATATAAGTTCAAATAAATAAATAAATAGTTCTCACTTTCAGGCTACCATCAGCAGAACTGAATATCTTACTGGCTGACACAGCACTGCTACCACTCAGATTACAAAGACCTTACAGGTTCAGACAGCAGACATGTTATGTCAGTTTTACTGGCTCAAGTGGCACACAGCATACTGGATTTATCGATACAGAGTTATACACGTCATCCAGGCCATGAAATAAGAGTTACAACAGCAAGTGCACTCCAATGCCAAGGAAACAACTTCAGCAATAAAGATCCAGACCTCAGCATTAATTATTATGCAAATATCAACTTTAAATACATTTTGACATGTAATCATTTTCTCCCTAAATGTCAGCTTGCCAGTTTCTGAAGCATTTCTCTATTTTAATATTAGATACAAGTCTTTTATTTGGATAAGTCCATGTGCCCTAACAAAGGCTTGTCATTTTCTGGATCCTTGTTGGACAGGCCACATGACGGGCCGCTCTCCCCCGGCTCGACCAGGCCCGAGCCCAGTCACGCAAGCACCACACACCACCATTGCACGCCCTGCGTCCCCTCAGGGACCCCTGCCCTCGAACATGATAACCTCGTGGGTCCGATCCACTGCCGGCCCATGCACCCAGCCCGGGCCGCCATCTTGGACACCTCGCCACGAGGCCGCCTGGCCCCCGATCGACCTCAACCCTGGGCCTAGCCCAGCCTCAGACAATCCGGCACCACCCTCCACCCAGGAGGTGAGCGGGCTACTTGGCAAGTCAATGGGAGAAAGAGGTGCCGATGGCTCTCCCCCCGCCCAGTGCCGCTCGCCCATCGCCTCCCCGGGCGCTGGCTCCACCCCCCTGCTGGGTGTCTGGACTCCCTCATCCCGGACCTCCCGACCTCCAAGTGCGAGGGTCCGGACATCAAAGCACGCCAGCCCTATAACTGGGGCAGCTCCAGAGCAGGAAGTCAGTTGTATCTTGGAGTCGAGAGACGTAAGAGGAACTCATCCTGGACGGACTACTGGCGCTGCCGTAGCTCTGTCCTGTGCACCATCGTCCTGCCTGTTGGCGCTGCCACAGCCGTCGTAACCTTCATTCTTCACCGTCGTCCGGATCTGCTGGCGAGGCCGCGGACCGTTGTAACCATCATCTTCATCGGGACCTGCTTGGCTTCTCCACGGCCCGTCGACCATCCTTCATCCATCTCGGGACCTGCTTGGCTCCTCCACGGCCCGATCAGCAACCACGCCGAGCTCGAGGATTGAGAGCTATTTAACTCATTGGTAACTAAGACTGTCCCGCTACCCTTTCTCCTCAACCAGAGATCAGAACCGAGGGGACCCCTGAGTCCAGACCTCCTTGTATCATAACGACGTAACCTAAGAATTGCATATAAAGTCTCGTTAACCTTCAATCTTGTGTGGTGTCCGTCTGTGGGGGGGAAGTTACTTACCTGTACAGTCGTTGGAGACGGCTCTCCCTGGAGACCTCTCCCCGTAATCTCGGCCGACCCTCCCGGTCCGTCTAACATTGGTGGCCAGCGGCGCGATCCGAATCACCGCATAACGTACAGAGAGTAGCTCACCCCACAACGAACAACAATGTCGACTAAAGAGAGCGGATCAACTGAGAAGTTCCAAATGGAAAAACTAGAGGAATACAGCCATCGTGAACTAAAGCAGTTCTGCATCGAACTAGGTATCGCTACCACCGGACTAAGTACCAAGGACGATTTTAAGCATGCCCTAGAATCTTGGGCAGAGACCGGGGATGTCGAAGCCCCTGAGCAAAGCACCGCGAAAAATACCAACACGGCCCCTGAGGGGCAAAGAACCAGTCTCTCGCAAGACGAGATCCAAGAAAGAGAAAAAGCCCGACTACACGAACTCGAAATGGCCCGACTCAAGATGGACATAGAACTCAAATTGGCCGAGCAAAAAATAAACTTAGAGCACCTTCGCCTCCGAGAAGAAAGAGAGGAGAAACAGAGGCAAAGGGAGCTCGAGGAAAAAAGACTAACGTACGAGCACGAACGGAACCTAGCCGAGATCAACCTGCGCAAACAAAATAAAGAGTTAGGGGTGCCCGACAGACCGTCCACCCCAGGGACCGCGGAGAAAAAAGTGCACATCCCCAAGGATGTGGTCCGAGAATATTTTCGAGAAGACGACATCCAGCAATGGTTTAAGGCCTATGAAATCGCGATGACTGCGCACCGGATCGATAGAGCCGACTGGGGAGCCGGCCTATGGGGCAAATTCCTCAATGAGGGCCGCGATACTCTGTTACAGCTCCCAGACCACCAGATGACCTCCTACGACCATATGAAAGCGGCCCTCCTCACCCGCTATGGCCTCACGCCCGAGATGTACCGTCAGAGGTTCCGAGACTGCACACGCATTCCAGGTACAACTTGGGTGGACTATGTAACGTACTTTAGCCGAGCCTTCGAAGGCTGGATCAGAGGGAACAACGTCACGACCTACGAGCAGCTGTTCAATCTGATGGTATGGGAGCATCTGTCCAACAATTGCTTCATTGAACTACGCCAACACCTCCTCGACAGCAA
Organism: Lissotriton vulgaris; assembly: GCF_964263255.1. Taxonomy (NCBI): domain Eukaryota; kingdom Metazoa; phylum Chordata; class Amphibia; order Caudata; family Salamandridae; genus Lissotriton; species Lissotriton vulgaris. Next base: position 1,035,120,902 of record NC_141698.1, read on the forward strand.
GTTAACCGATCCCCGGCAGCTCGCAGCCGAAGCTGACCGGTGGGAGATCACCAGAGTGGGCCGGAATGGGTCCTACGAGCAGAACAGGAACAACAATGGTCACTACCGACCCAGAGGAGGAGGAGGGGGCCAAGGACGAGGAAGAGACAATACTCCGGCCGCCCCCGCTACCAGCACCACCCCCCCGGCCAACCGGGGCAGCACCCCGGCGCGACCGGGATACAGAGCCAATGTTACATGTCACCGATGCCAACGAGTCGGCCACTATGCAAACGACCCAAGCTGCCCGCAGTATCAGAGTCCAAGACCCCGCCAGGTGGCCGCCGCGGCACTAGGGGAAGAACAGATCTCCGAGGAACAAGAAACAGGCGAGCAAGAGTATCAAGAGTGGGAGCCAGCCGCCATGACTCTCGCGTGCTTAGGGGGAAGAGACATGGTCCCGCGGGTCCCCCTACCCGCTAACACCCAGAAGTACAGCCAATGGGTGAGCATCAATGGACAACGGGCCGAAGCCCTTCGAGACACCGGGGCCAGTGTGACAGCCGTCCGCTGTCATCTGGTGACCCCAGAACAATATCTACCGAACGTTCTCTGCCCTGTGCGATCAGCCGACAACTCGGAAAGTCTGTGTCGGATGGCCTGCGTCCCCTTTGAGTGGGGAGGGGTCTCCGGCATGTTGAAGGTAACGGTCCGAGACGACGCCCCCGTGGAATGCCTCCTCGGAAATGACCTGGAAAGCTCCCCGTGGGCAGCCGTGGAGCGAAAAGAACACTTGGGGATGTTGGGCGTCCCAGACTGGGCGTGCGTCACCACCCGGTCCATGGCCGCCCGTGCCAACCATCACCCGGAAGAACCAGAATGGCCGGCGCCACCGCCTCCGGTCGCCCCCGCCGAGACCCCCGACCATGGCATCCCCCTCGAACTTGCTCAACCTTCCGACCTCGCTAATCTTGATCAGTGGGCTCAAGAAGGGGGACCCACACAAGAACAATTTCGTCAGGAACAGAAGACCTGTCCCTCCCTTGAGGGACTCCGACAACAAGCGCTCGCCCAAAGCGCCGGGGATACCTCCGGAACTCATTGGGTCTACTGGGACAATGATCTATTGTACAGCGAGCAACGAATCGCCGAGCTGGGGGCCAACCGAGTACTAGTGGTGCCCCTCCGCTTTAGAGACTTCCTGCTAAACCTGGCCCACGATGCCCCCCTGGCAGGGCACCTGGGACAGGATAAAACCTACAGCCGCCTAGTGACCCACTTCTTCTGGCCCAAAATGAGAAACGATGTGCACCAGCATTGCCGATCTTGCCCCACGTGCCAAGCCAGTGGGAAGAGCGGCCGCAAATTAAAGGCTCCCCTGCAACCCTTTCCAGTAGTCACAACCCCATTTGAGAGGGTCGGGATAGACATTGTGGGACCCCTGGACCCGCGTACAAGACAAGGCCATCGCTTCATCCTGGTACTAGTGGACCACGCCACCCGCTACCCTGAGGCTATTCCTCTCCGGACCGTGACAGCCCCAGTGGTCGGCCGGGCCCTGATGGGGATCTTCTCCCGTGTGGGGTTCCCCCGGGAAGTCGTCAGTGACAGAGGCACGAACTTTATTTCTAAATATATGAAGTCCCTCTGGCAACAGTGTGGGGTCACCTACCGCTTCACGACCCCCTATCACCCCCAAGGAAACGGACTTGTTGAGCGGTTCAATCGCACGCTAAAAGGGATGATCGGGGGATTGGAAGAGCCCCTCCGTCGCCAGTGGGACGTGCTGCTGCCGTGCCTCCTCTTCGCCTACCGGGAGGTCCCACAGAAGTCCCTAGGCTTCAGCCCCTTCGAGCTGCTCTATGGGCACCCAGTACGGGGGCCACTCAGCCTGATCAAAGAAGGCTGGGAGATGCCTCCGGCCAAGAGTCCTCCAGATGTCTTCCGGTACCTCCTCACCCTCCGCAACCAGTCCCGGCGGTTCAGAGACCTAGCAAAAGCCAACCTAGAGGCCAGTCAAGAGGACATGAAGAAATGGTATGACCAGAACGCCTCATCCATTGAATTCGAGCCGGGGCAACAGGTCTGGGTAATGTCCCCCACAGAACCGTGCGCTCTCCAAGACAAATGGACGGGACCCTTCAAGGTAATCGAGCGCAAGGGTCCTGCCACCTATCTGATCGATATGGAGTCCGCCCGGAATCCGCTCCGAGTCCTCCACACCAACAGACTGAAACCCCACTTTACACGAACAGAACTCAGCCTCTTGATGGCCACAGACAATGGGGTTGAAGACGACTCCGAGCCTCTCCCTGACCTCTTGCGGACCCAGGAGCAAGACGGCTCCGTGGATGGGGTCCGACTCTCGGAGACCCTCACCAGAGAACAACGGCAAGAGTGCCAAGCCCTCCTATCACGGTTCGCCAGTCTGTTCTCCCTCACCCCGGGTGTCACTTCCTGGTGTGTGCACGATGTGGACACCGGAGACAGCCCTCCTATCCGCCACCGGGCCTACCGCGTACCTGATCGGGTACGGGCCTGCATCCAGGCGGAAGTAGCTAAGATGCTCACGCTCGGGGTCATCGAGCCCTCAGACAGTCCATGGGCCAGCCCGGTCGTACTGGTCCCCAAAGCAGCCGCCCCCGGGACCACACCAGAACTCCGGTTCTGTGTCGACTACCGGGGCCTGAATGAAGTCACCAGAACGGACGCACACCCCATCCCCCGGGCAGATGAACTGGTCGACCGAATGGGCGCTGCCCGCTACCTCAGCATCTTCGACCTGACGGCAGGTTATTGGCAGATCGGCCTCACACCCCGAGCACAAGAACGCTCTGCCTTCTCCACCCCCGATGGCCACTATCACTTTACGGTCATGCCCTTCGGCATGAAGAATGCCCCAGCGACGTTCCAACGGCTCGTCAATCAGGTCCTGGCGGGGCTCGAAGAGTTCAGCGCCGCCTACCTGGACGACATCGCTGTGTACAGCCACCATTGGACCGAGCACCTCCACCACCTCCAAGCAGTGCTGCAAGCCCTTCAGCGAGCTGGCCTCACGATCAAGGCCAGCAAATGCCAAATTGGACAAGGGTCGGTGACCTACCTCGGACACCAGGTGGGAAGCGGCCTAGTGGCCCCCCTACAGCTGAAAATTGCCGCCATCCAGAACTGGCAACCCCCTATCACTCAAACTGAGGTGCGAGCCTTCCTGGGCCTCACGGGCTACTACCGAAGGTTCGTGAAAGACTATGGTACCATCGTGGGGCCTCTCACCGAACTCACGTCAAAAAATCAGCCCAAGAAGGTGAACTGGACCCCAGAGTGTCAAGCGGCATTCGAACAGTTAAGGGCCGCCATGTGTTCCGCTCCTGTGCTCCAGGCCCCAGACTACAGCCGGGAGTTCGTCGTCCAGACGGACGCCTCCGACCAGGGCATTGGGGCGGTCCTGTCCCAAGCGAACACCGAAGGCCTCGATCAACCGGTGGCCTTCATCAGCCGGAGACTCCTACCCCGGGAACAACGCTGGAGCACCATAGAGAGGGAAGCCTTCGCTGTGGTATGGGCCCTCAAGAAGCTCCGGCCCTACCTTTTTGGCACCCACTTTCGGGTGCAGACTGACCACCGACCCCTGCAGTGGTTGATGCATATGCGGGGGGAAAACCCAAAATTGCTACGCTGGTCCATCTCCTTACAAGGTATGGACTTCACAGTCGAACACCGGCCTGGGTCCGACCACGCCAACGCCGATGGCCTGTCCCGGTTTTTCCGCCTCGACGAAGAGAGTCCCCAAGAGGATGGGTAACTCTCCCCGCCTTCAGCTGGGGGGGACGCATGTTGGACAGGCCACATGACGGGCCGCTCTCCCCCGGCTCGACCAGGCCCGAGCCCAGTCACGCAAGCACCACACACCACCATTGCACGCCCTGCGTCCCCTCAGGGACCCCTGCCCTCGAACATGATAACCTCGTGGGTCCGATCCACTGCCGGCCCATGCACCCAGCCCGGGCCGCCATCTTGGACACCTCGCCACGAGGCCGCCTGGCCCCCGATCGACCTCAACCCTGGGCCTAGCCCAGCCTCAGACAATCCGGCACCACCCTCCACCCAGGAGGTGAGCGGGCTACTTGGCAAGTCAATGGGAGAAAGAGGTGCCGATGGCTCTCCCCCCGCCCAGTGCCGCTCGCCCATCGCCTCCCCGGGCGCTGGCTCCACCCCCCTGCTGGGTGTCTGGACTCCCTCATCCCGGACCTCCCGACCTCCAAGTGCGAGGGTCCGGACATCAAAGCACGCCAGCCCTATAACTGGGGCAGCTCCAGAGCAGGAAGTCAGTTGTATCTTGGAGTCGAGAGACGTAAGAGGAACTCATCCTGGACGGACTACTGGCGCTGCCGTAGCTCTGTCCTGTGCACCATCGTCCTGCCTGTTGGCGCTGCCACAGCCGTCGTAACCTTCATTCTTCACCGTCGTCCGGATCTGCTGGCGAGGCCGCGGACCGTTGTAACCATCATCTTCATCGGGACCTGCTTGGCTTCTCCACGGCCCGTCGACCATCCTTCATCCATCTCGGGACCTGCTTGGCTCCTCCACGGCCCGATCAGCAACCACGCCGAGCTCGAGGATTGAGAGCTATTTAACTCATTGGTAACTAAGACTGTCCCGCTACCCTTTCTCCTCAACCAGAGATCAGAACCGAGGGGACCCCTGAGTCCAGACCTCCTTGTATCATAACGACGTAACCTAAGAATTGCATATAAAGTCTCGTTAACCTTCAATCTTGTGTGGTGTCCGTCTGTGGGGGGGAAGTTACTTACCTGTACAGTCGTTGGAGACGGCTCTCCCTGGAGACCTCTCCCCGTAATCTCGGCCGACCCTCCCGGTCCGTCTAACAATCCTAGATTAAAAATAGACTTAAAATAGTCTATGGTGTTTTGGTGGTTCATTTTCTATTCAAACACACCCTGGCAGAATTAAAATCAGGTGAAGATGTACTAAGGGAATTAGTATCTTCTGTATCCGTGGAATAAATGTAGGATCCAACCCAGTAACCAAAGAGCTCCCTTGGCTACCAAGGTTGCGCCCGTCCAGATACGCCAGGTATCTGGACGAGGACTCTTTGATGAAGCATGTCACTTGGAATCCCAGTTGCTTGGAGTCCTTTTAACACCATATGGTGTACCTATTGGGTGAGTACAGAGAGTTAGGCGAAGCACAGTGGGGATTCCCTCCTGTTGTTATAGATTCTGTCCTACATGCCAATGTATCTCCATTACATGCAAGTTGTCCACCATTATGTCGCAGATGATCACAATTATGTCAAGAATGACTACAGCGGTCAAAGATATCCAGCATTAGGCCTGGAGTTAACACTAATACTGTACTGATAAACGCGGTTTCAAAAATGGTCAGCATTGTGCCGGCAGTAGCACAATCATGACAAGCAAAACATCATTATTCTAGGGTACGCTTTATCCTGGGTGAGCAACATCATGATATCAATGCGCACAATATGAAAAGAATAGCAACCATTATACCATGTGGACCCCTATCATGCCAGAAAGAGTGGAGAGAACAAGATGTTGTAGGTTCACAATACTAGGTGTCAGGAGGTTTCAAGATAGGGCATAATCATGCCAGAGGGACACCGAGTTAGGTACACTCAAGGTCACCTCCAGACACACATGCACAAATCCATTGAAGCCATTCTTAACCCCTTCGCTGCGGCGGCAATTCCGCCGCAAGGCTAGGGGGGAGGGGGGCCGAGCGGCGCTCTCATGCTGGTGACGGAACCGCTCCGTCACCAGCCTCGGTTGCGCTGTGCTTATGACAGAGCGGTTCCGTCATGGCCCGCCCACTCAATAGAACGCGCGCGCAGGCGCGAAATCAGCACCGCGCAGCCGCGCCGAACAGGCCATGACGGAACCGCTCCGTCATCAGCACAGCGCTACCGAGGCTGATGACGGAGTGGTTCAGTCATCAGCATGGAACCGGTTAAACTGGTCTTCTCTGACCTAGACTACACACAGGCACTTCTACACCCGTTCTGTTGCCATACCGCATTCTGCCAATGGCAACGTTCCACAGTTGTAGGGTCATTGACAGCACAGAGCTTTCAACATGGTGAATTACCATCCTACAACTGCCCAGTGATTGGGTCAAGTCGCTTAACACGTGCTACCAATCAAACTGCAAATGTGAACATAGAGGTACTGCTTTTGGCAGGATAACATTGCGATCCTCCAGACTATCGTAGAGAAATATGTCTTATTACAGGCATGTCAGTCTACACTGCATTTATTGATTTCTCCACTGCGTTTGATAAAGTGGACCGCCAAACGCTGTGTTCCTTCGACTGGGTGTCCCACATCATATTCTGGGTCTCATTATGGAATTACACTCAGATACCTGGTGTCAAGTGCAGATTGGGAGGATGGCAGGGATTATTCCATAGGATTAGAACACATAATGGGCTTTAGCAGGGTTGCCTGCGGGCTCCTCTTTTGTTTTCTTTATACATATCTGATCTTCCTGGCACCTTAAAGGTGGTGAGGGGGGGGGGGGGATGCCTCCAGAATTGGTACAATGTCTGTTGGTTCCCTATTATATGCGGATGATGTGGCCATCCTTGATTTAACACCTATTGGCATGCAACATCGTTTGGAAGCCTTGACCAAATATGCAGAAGCCCATTTCTTGAAAATCAACATTGCCAAAAGCATGATCTTGGTTTTCCATAAGAAAGGGCTCAGAATAAAGAGGTGTTACCAGTGGATGTTGGGGTCTGAAAAATTTGAACTGTTTGATTCCTACTTATATCATGGAAAGGTCTTTTCAAAAGACGGGTGGGATATGGAGCATATTAAACTCTGTGTGAGCAGGGCTATTTCCCAGGCTAGTGCACTGAACAGATTCTACCGAATCTGCTGGAGACGCCACTTTGGCCATGTTTTGTCAGTGTTCAGGATCAAAATTCCTCGTTCTCGGTCCTATGCTGCTGGAGGTATTGGATATGAACCATTGGCTTTTCTTCAATAAGGCCAATGGTCGAATCCTGCACCAAATCTGTAACCTAAACTCTCTGGCCACCCCCCCATGCTTTACGTCTTGAATTCAGCTTACTCTCTTCATATATCTTATTCCGGGCAGGGGTTTTGAGGTGGGGTAATTCCCTCCTTTAGGGGGAAGAGGGTACACTTAGGGCTGCCTTGAGATTAGAAATTTGCATTAAGCTTGTAGCAGGGTTTCCGTTCTCTCACAGAACTGTGCATAGAGATCTAGAACCTCAGTGAGTTAGGATGATCCAAAACTCATCTCAGTGTCAGAAATCCCCTTACCTAGCTAGCTGCAGTGTCTCATGGCTCATTATGGAATGATCCATGTCTTAGACAAACCAGAACATGAACTTTAGAATACCTCAGGAATCGTGGAACACATGAACACTCTTTCGTTATATAATCATTTCAAACCAAAACTGAGAGTCAAAGAACACAAGTGCAAGTTTGAAATATTTATTATTCAATGCAAAGTTCTCAAACGCAGTATCTTGTATAATACCAAAATGCAGATTATAAAAATCAGAGTCAGCAGCATAGTCACTAATCCATAGTAAGCAAAAGGTGATAGCATGTTACAATGCAAAATCTATAGAAATCTATATCACCTATATTTCGCGCACCCTATTTTAGCATATTATTTTATATCTAAGAAGGTCTCATTCGGGCTTTAGCAGGGCTAACCCATACCTCTAATTGTCAGTAGGAGTAGATCACATCAACAGCTACCAGCTCTCTCCATGCGCAGCACCAAGTGTCTACGTTCATTCCGTGTAACTCTATCTTAAACCCGCGTAGAGCCCAAAATGTTGGCATCAACATTATTTGTGTTATGTCTAATGTGGTGCGAGGATCAGGCCTCCCAGCAACCTTGTGTTAGGTTAATCTTAGAGTGTGCAGCTCTCAGTGTGCAGACAGTTGTACCAAGCAAAGCTGATAGCATAGAAATAACATATTATTCTCAAATAAACCACCTCACCGCTTCTAGGGTGAAAGCGACAACAACAAGTATGTGTCGTGTGCAAAACTGAAGCCGAAGGAAAAAAGGCTGTTTAAACATGTAATGCACTCATGCTAACTTAACGCAATATATGTAACGAAGTATCCATATGACACCCCCCCATTGGTCCGAGCACCGTCAAACATAAGGGAAAAGGCAATACTAAATCAGATACAAAAATTGAAAGCAAAGTTCAATAATCTTGAGCTAAAATAAGCTAAAAATGTGTATGAATGAATATGTATGAATGCCTACAGTGGCCTCAAGTCTAAAAATAAAAACAAAACTTTCGAACCAAAAGTTATCCGCCAGTTCTCAAAAATATGAAATGTAGGACCAGGCCGCATCAATTCAAATGTCTGTAAGAGAAAAAACAAGGCACTTATCCGATATCCAAAGTCATGTGCCACATTGACGTTATCCTCAGCGACATCACGTGATTGAACTCTCCATCAGCTGAACACAGTCCATCCCTCCAATTCAGCGAGGGGAAGGTCATATTTCACAACAAAGCACTCCTCCCAGGCATGTCATGATTGGAAAGTATATGCAAAGAAAGTTGCAACAGCCTCCAGTATGAAATCACTGCCATCATCCGAAAATAGTTCAGCAATCCAATTCAGCAATGGGAAAGAACATACGTGCTCCTCCAGCATCGGATCCTCCTGTAACGTCAGAGGACAACTCAGTGGGTTCACCAGATCGCTGTGTGTCAGAAAGGCATCCGCCGCTGCAGAGATCTCCCATTGGCCCAGAACTCCATTTATCGCTGCCAAGGCCATAACTCTTTCGCCAGAACAGATCAGCTCGTGAGCCACCACGGGACGCATTAGCTGATCAAAATCGACGTCAGGAGCAGTCCTCAAGCATAGGCACAAATCAATGGCCCAATCGAACTCGCAGCTCAGGCAGTGAAACACAGGTTGGACACACGTGAAGTCGGTGAACCGAAATGACAATCTATAGGCCGTGCTTAATGCTGCAAGCGGCAATGTTCCATAGTAATTGAGCATCCGATTACGGCACAGTGTCAGGAGGCGTTGAACGGCTTCTTGTGCAGGATGGGCATCCATGTTTTATGAAGAAAAACACCAATAAAATGCCAGCGGCTACAGCCAGCAACACAGGTAGTCCGCCAAACAAACTCGAAAAAATAGAGTGGAAAAACGTGGGAATGATACCAAAAACTTTTTCAAACGTAGTCACGAGGCCACTGCTTACCAATTTAAAAAAATGTGCGAGCCCAGTCGTGGAAGAAGCATTAAAAATCTGGTGCACCAGCTCACAGAAATGAAACGGCAAATCAGTATTTAAAAGCGCCTGCACCTCTGTGCGGGTGTTAGCTATGTGAAGGACATAAGTTTCCCGGGCCGAACTCAGGGTCACTTGTTTTTGAGACAAAAGGGCCCTTATTCTGCTTAAACCATTGAACTTCGCTTCCAAGGTTGGAATCCGTGGCCAGATGGAGACATCTGAAGACCCATGCGTGGGTGGGTATAGAACATTCTTGCAACACACCACACGCTCTGATACAGTTACCACATAAGCCACACCAATTAATAACCCACAACATAACTCGTTGTTTAAAAGCAAATAACTACCATTAGCCAATAATGTAAATGTGGGAACCACTGCTGGAACTGGCGTGCCTTTTAAAACACATGCTAAATTTGGGCGGTCCTGATTACAAGAACCGTGTAACTGAATGTGTCTGCATATTAATGAATGGTCAGGTGACTGTGTGCATTCCTCACCATTAAGATTCACTTCTTTTCCATCCTTCAGACATCTGTATGTGTATGGTAAGGACCATGCCTCATGTAGGAATGCATTGCCTAGTGGTTCATACCGTCCTATAGCAATATACCGCATACAGTTAGTAAATTTATATAAGGGAAATGGTAATGTAATCAATCCATGAATAAGCCACGTGGCAGTAGTGGTTTCAGCAACAGAGAAAGGTAAGGATTCTAGCTTCTCAATATGTAACATAGAAAATGAAGCATCACGCATTGAAAGCATGCGCTGTTTTTCAGTCAGATTAAAAGGGGCGAAAAGGGATGAAACGTTCAATGAGGTCCAGGGAACTCGACCAGCCTTAAGTGTCTGTAGGGTCCAGGCAAACTGCATTACAGAACGCAATTGATTCTGACCATGGTATAACGTGGACACTTCATCATGTACAATATCAACAACAGAAGAAACAATATTATCCAATGTGTAAATTCTGGAAGAAAGCATGTTAATACTGTTATCGACCACTGCAAGCACTTTTTCCAAATTTGCTTGATCAATAGCCCTCAGGCGTTTAGCTGCCTCAACTTGCGAACATTTCCAAATTTCATTGTAAACAGCATAAATAAAGCGTTTAGATCTACCCCTAGCCGGGCCTTTTATAAAATCATTCAGGTCTATATTCTCATTCAAACGTGACAGATGCAGTTTTACTGCAGCCAAAGTGGAATGTTGCAACCAGGTCTGACACAATTTGCCTACTGAATAAGTAGTAACTGTGTGATCTGTTTCAAAACGGGGATCCGGCCTGATGTGTTTAAAACCTTCAGACAAACCCAAAAAACGACGTTGGCAAGAATCAGAGCTTCTTTGCCACAAAAGCCACCCCTCTGGATCAAAACTGGAAATATTAAAGGAGGAATTGTGCAATAGGTCTCGCATCTCACTTATGGACAATGTAGTGAAATTATTCCAACCTGAATATTCTTCCAAATCAGGGATGGTTGGTGCATTTAATTTTTTAGATGTAGCCAATCCAAAACATGTTGTCTGGGAAATAGTAGAATTTAAAAACAACATGTGATTCGGGATGAGACATGCACGATGCAAAGCCTCAGTGCCTTGTACCTGCCAATCTTTGGTACCCCAAACCGATTTAAGGTCAATAGCTCCCTTCCATAACTCATAGCCCTCTACAGCTAACCTGTCAAGAAAGGACTTTGAATACAGCAATTTTGTATTGGTAAGTCTGACCTTGGACATGAATTTCTGTTTCACTTTAAAATAAAACGACTCAGGATTTGATTGATTAAAATCTGTAAAATATAAGTATTTTCCTAGAAATGTACTCGAGCTCCCTTGCAAAGGCGCAGGACAATGTTCCCACTGTGTGTAGTTTACCGGAACCCTCACGGAACTCGTTTTGTGTAAGAAATGATTCCCATAATGTTGATAGCAAAACAAATCACCATAATTAACAGAATCCAGGTACAAATCCTCAGCATCAAAGGCCGCATAATATTTCAAATCAGAGAACAATGCTTCTACGGCCTGAAGATCCCAATCATCAGAACGAATATTTTGCTTAATCACATCTCCCATGTTTACTCTAAGCACATTAGGAACATTAATAACTTCTGTGGGGCCATGTATCTGAAACCTAACCGCATCCCACACAATCCCATCAAGGACAGGCCAAGTAGTAATCTCTACTGAATGTAAGTCTCTCTTTAGTCTGTGTGCTGAATGTGAGGAGGAAAGAGGGGCCAATGTTCCATTAAGGTACCGAATTCCTGTTCTTTCTTTCACATAATGGCCATCGATCAGGCGGAAAAAATAAAACACAAAACCAATTGACATAAAAAGATAAAATGAAAATAGTATCAGCCAAATGTATGTCCAAGGTGGAATTAAAAAATGTTTTTTAAACAACGTGGCATATTTTGCAATAGTCGATGGTTTCTTTGAAAGTTCCGAATCAGAGTCAAAAGAGAATCTGGATTGGTTAGCCAAACGAGCTTGTAAATCGGACATAGATAAATCAGCAGGATCTGCATAGGTCACCTCATCAATGTTAGTAACAGGAATAGTATTTAATAAAGGACTGGATATAGCAGGCATTTCGAGGGACACCTCCTGATCTGCACCAGATGTAATAGCCAGCACAGAGTGCCTCACCATGGAAGGACAGGATACAGCCGGTGTCATGCTATGAAGAATCGGCCACCCTGTGTGTCTTGACATTGTCAATAGAAATAAATCTGTTTTCTTTACGACCTGGAAGTGGTGGTAAAATGACTGTTCTTGTGCCCTTCACTCCAAGGACTCGAACCGGCGCTCGATATGAGGGACCAAACTCTTTCTTGTTATCGATCTTCTCTCGAACCAGTTCTCCAACTTGGGGTAGCCAGCCAACTACCGGGATCTGCAACGCATCATCCGACGTGGAGGGCAAGTGTTCCTTTGCAAGACTGTCTCTGGTCTTTTGTAGATCCTGTAAAACATTGCAATGTTCATCTACGTCAAAGGCCGCGGCCTGGGCCTGGCAGTCTGCACCATCGAGGTCAGGGACGTACATCTTGATACCAAAGAGCATTTCGTATGGGGTCCGCCCACCCAGAGACCTTCTAGGGAGATTATTAAGCGCACGCTGCACGCCATAGAGGTGGGTCAGCCAGTTTCTACCAGTGCCTATAACACGGGCTGTCAAAGATTGCTTTAAGTCGCGGTTCATTCTTTCTACTACAGAGTTGCCCTCAGGCCTGTAGGGACTTGAAAACTTCACCTGTACTCCCAACGAAACCATAGCATCCTTATACGCCTTAGAGGCGAAAGCCGGACCCTGGTCCGAATGGAAAGCACCACAAGCAAAGATTCCCACAAAGACACGCAAATCCTTAATGACAGTTCGCGAATCAGCGCTTCGATGCGGCCATACCCATACAAAGCGTGTGCATGAGTCAACTGCTACTAAGATGTATTTATACGCAGTATCAGAAGAAAAAGGACCGCAGTGATCCAAATAAACACAACCAAGTGGTTTATTAGAGATGTACAACTGTGTCTGAGGCGGACGCACAGCAGTAGAAGGCTTGATCTGCTGACAAATGTCACACATAAGGACATAATCGCGCGTCTGTTTGTACAGTCCCCGCCACCAGAACCTCTGTTGTAGCTGAGATACAGTGGCTGAGACGCCCGCATGCGCAGACGCCACACCTTCATGAGCCGCTGTAATCAGAGAAGCTCTGCGATCCGAGTTGGGAACTAGACGCTCTTCAACTTCAGGAATTTTCACATAAGGAACCTTATCGGGACTTAAGTGGTATGTGTACTTCGAAGGGAACCCCGCAGTATATTTACCTCCCTTTTCCGTGGCAGCAACAGCCGCCAAGATGTCATCATCTATTTTGCTTTTGGACCTCGTGACTGCTGCAACTAAGTATTTTGATACCGCTGACTTCGCTGCTTCATCAGCAAGCGAGTTGCCAACAGCGTGGACCCCCACGCGCTGGTGGCCAAGAGTATGAATCACAAACACGAGCGGCAGTTTCTCTTTAAGTTCCGCCACTCGGACCCAGATCATTTTATGTTTTATTGTGCTACCCTTGGAATCACGAAAATCATTCTGAATCCAAAAGAACAAGTTCTCATTGTAAGACTGGACACAGTAGTAAGAATCACTTACGATTAAAGTCGTCACACAAGGATCAGCGTACTCCAATGCGAGCATAAGAGCACGAAGCTCTGCTAATTGCGCGGTGCAGTCCCCTAGTGTTTGCGTGTGCACAACACTGGACTTGAACTCATCGTTCACCATGGCACCGACTACAATGGCGCAAGCGGAAACGTAGGCATGTTTAGAGCCATGCGCAACCTGCGCCGAACCATCCGTGTAAATGATACAATGGAAATCCTCCAACGGCCGCATTGCTAAAGGAGCAGGATGAACAAATTCATACTGTAAATACTCCTGCGACCGTAAAGCGGCGTCAAAAATAAACGTGACATCCTGAGATGTCAAGGATGTAGCCCACTGAATCCACCGAGGGTGCAAAGCTTTAGAATTTGGTACACTGGCTTTCGTGACCGCCTCCAAGGCAGGACACGGGGTAACAACCAACATGCGCTTTCCCTGTGACAGAGCACGTTCCTTAAGAATTGCCATCTGCACAGCCGTTAAAACTTTCTCCACAGTGGAAAAACGCAGTTCAGCCGAAGTGTACAAGTGTGACTTGTAAGCAATAGGTACAGTATCCCCTTCATTAAAAGTCAGGTACGTGAAACCCACCGTCCCAGGGATAATTCTTATCACCAGGTTGGTCTGGTTATCACGAGTCTGTAAGTAGTCAGAAGCGAGCATATCAGCCTGCAAGGACTGCAGAATGGCTGAATGCTCAGGCAGCCAGCATGATTTGGAAAAAGATGGTTGTACCAAGGCATATAAAGGCTTGATACGCTGGGCATATTCCGGAATGTATGTCCTCCCGAAATTTAAAAAACCCAGTAAAGACTGTAATTTTTTCAGCGTTGTCGGAGAGCGCAACTGCGCGCATTTCTCCAGGAATTGAGGAGCCAACCCCTTTCCTTCGTGGTTAAGTTCATAACCCAGAAACAACACTGTATACTCCGCAATGTGTGATTTTGCAAAGTTAAACTTGTAACCCATGTCTGCAAAGTTACAAATTATGCTGTTTACTCGACACAGATGCACCCAAAGTTCGTCGTCTGTGAGATAAATGTCATCCACATACGAACAAGCAACTGGATCGAAGCTCTCCAAAAGAGAGACTATGCGGGCGGAAAACACTCCAGGACTATTTTTATATCCCATTGGGAGTCGTTTAAACATTTTTTGTACGCCGCCGCATGTAAAACTGGTCCATTGGGAACTTAGACCATCTAATCTATGTGCATAAAAACCATTGGAAATGTCAAGCGTGGTTTTGAACCGTTTACGCTCAAGACTATTTACTAGGGCAGAGCCGTGAGTATTCTGTACTGCACAGTTACGGCAATGCGAGTTCAAATGCCGGTAATCCAAAACCAGACGATATGAGCCGTCCGGCTTGTTAACAGTAAAAAGGGGATTATTCATTGGTGACACACACGTTTCAATAACACCTTGATATTCCAATTGTTCAAGGATAGCCGCGACCGAAGCTTTAGCTTCACGCCGTATGGGATACTGGGGTTGTGGCTGCGGCTGTGACCCTAAAGGAATCTCATGGCTAGGGGACAATTTATCCCAGCCACACTGATTTCGGTACACAGCCGGCGCAAGCGCCAGAGCCCACTCTTCTGCAAAATGCAGCGCTTCCACTCTCGATACAGTGTGCGCGAAACTGGGGAGGATCACCTCCTCCCCTCGCGGAGCTGCGAGAACAAAAGGTGGGGGCCAGTCAGCCTCCGAAAGCAAAATGTCATACGTATCCGAAAGATTTTCCAAAAATACCCCTTTTACAGTTCGCTGCATGTCACCTCAATTAACAGGACAATTTCAAAAAGTCTTTCAGGGGGAGCAACATGTGTATCAGCCGTTTCAATCACAATAAAAGTTTCAGTCGCTGTCACCTTCAACAGTGGACGGAGGGCCTCTCTCACTATGGTAATCTCCGCCGCGCTGTCCAGCAAGGTCAGAGCCCACGTCAGATTCCGAAGCCGCGTTCTCACTATCTGGGGCATATCGATGCGCCGTTAAGGCTGCGACTTTCTTCTTGGCAAACTGCGGTCTCTTTGGCGTAGAGTCGTCCCGCTGATCCCCTTCACTTCGCGTGCGGGGCTGGCCACGTCCTTGCTGGCCACCCCTGCCCCTGCCGCCCCCTCCTCCACCGGTTGACGGAGCCGATGAGTCCTGAAAGGAACGAGGAGAGCGTTGGTCAGAAGCCTGAAATCTCTCAGGCGATTTAATCGTCGCGCGATCGCGCAAATCATAAACTCGATCTGACTGCGCAGGCTGCGAAGGCGTAGGACTAGAAACCTGTGTCTGCTGTTGTTGTTGCTTACCCTGATTCTGCTTTTTAGGCCAATTTTGTTTTTTGGACTTGGGTTGTCCACCCGTATCCGAAGACTGTCCCTGGGGCTGCTTCTTCTCTTTTTCAGAAAAAGCCTTTAAACCCTTAGAAGTGCGGCCAACCATTTTATAAGCCGCCACAATAATTCTTGCCAGCTGACGGGGTTTCTCGGCATCGGGAATTAACGCCAGAGCATTGGCCACCTGAAAGTTCACTGCATCCCCCTTGACATTTGCAAGGATAAGACCGCAAACCGTCTCAAACGAGCCGCTCAGGCGCATACCCAATTCAACCGCCGACTCTGGTCCGTGATCATCCTGAACACGTTTAAGGATCGCAGAAAGGTTTGACACAGACGGGGTGCCATAGCACCTCGAGTAAACCGCTGCAAAAGTCTTACCCCATGTTTCACAGTCAGCAAGTTCAGGGGCTAAATCTTTCGGTAAACTAAGCGTAAGAATCCGGTGTTTTTCACCCGGAGTCGTATTAGGAAACACAGCCTCCAGCTGGTCGAATTTCTCGGCAAGCCAGTAAGGAAAATCATCCTTATTCTCTGGCTTTCTGCCCATAACGGAATTCACCAAGACAGGACTGATTTTCAAACCAGCCTGTTCTGCCCGAAGCTGCGCACCTGCGGGGGCTGCGCCATGAATATTACGACCAATGTAATGAACAAGCGCTCTAATCACTCCAACCGCGACATCATGAAGACGCCGCAGGTCACCCACATTACAAGTGGCGCGATTAGGAAGAGGAGTAAATCCACCCAAAGCGGGCCAATTTGTGCCCGGAATGGACAAAGGACCTAACCTCGGAGCCGTTAAAGAATGGGGTAGGGCGCCACCAAACCAAACTCCGTGCTGCCAAGCGTCGATAGGTACTTCCAGTGCCCTGTACGGAGCATAAGCCACCGGTACAGCCGAGGCAGTGTATGAATGGAAGACACCCGAATTAGCGTCCACTGCCGGAAATGTCACCCAGGAATAAAACAATTCGTACGGGTACGCATGTTCCGCACTCACCACTAGAACCACAGCCAAGCCTTCCGCAGGGACATTATATGCCGGCAAGTGGTCGCGAACCGCGACGCGGCTATGCTGCGCTATGTCCACGGCCATGTTAGCACAGGAAGTGAAAAGAGACAAAGAGCAGTTTGTAGCACAACTGGGTAGTAATTCAAAGAAACCGTTTTTAGAAGAATTCAAGCTTGAAAAGACCTATTTAAAAAATAGGTAGGTTTTTCCGACACCACCGTTTACCGGAAACGGGAATGAAGGTGTCAAGGTTTGAATGATATACTACTCGAGTGTCATGATTAAGGCCAACAACGTACGGGCGCCATGTAGCAGGGTTTCCGTTCTCTCACAGAACTGTGCATAGAGATCTAGAACCTCAGTGAGTTAGGATGATCCAAAACTCATCTCAGTGTCAGAAATCCCCTTACCTAGCTAGCTACAGTGTCTCATGGCTCATTATGGAATGATCCATGTCTTAGACAAACCAGAACATGAACTTTAGAATACCTCAGGAATCGTGGAACACATGAACACTCTTTCGTTATATAATCATTTCAAACCAAAACTGAGAGTCAAAGAACACAAGTGCAAGTTTGAAATATTTATTATTCAATGCAAAGTTCTCAAACGCAGTATCTTGTATAATACCAAAATGCAGATTATAAAAATCGGAGTCAGCAGCATAGTCACTAATCCATAGTAAGCAAAAGGTGATAGCATGTTACAATGCAAAATCTATAGAAATCTATATCACCTATATTTCGCGCACCCTATTTTAGCATATTATTTTATATCTAAGAAGGTCTCATTCGGGCTTTAGCAGGGCGAACCCATACCTCTAATTGTCAGTAGGAGTAGATCACATCAACAGCTACCAGCTCTCTCCATGCGCAGCACCAAGTGTCTACGTTCATTCCGTGTAACTCTATCTTAAACCCGCGTAGAGCCCAAAATGTTGGCATCAACATTATTTGTGTTATGTCTAATGTGGTGCGAGGATCAGGCCTCCCAGCAACCTTGTGTTAGGTTAATCTTAGAGTGTGCAGCTCTCAGTGTGCAGACAGTTGTACCAAGCAAAGCTGATAGCATAGAAATAACATATTATTCTCAAATAAACCACCTCACCGCTTCTAGGGTGAAAGCGACAACAACAAGTATGTGTCGTGTGCAAAACTGAAGCCGAAGGAAAAAAGGCTGTTTAAACATGTAATTCACTCATGCTAACTTAACGCAATATATGTAACGAAGTATCCATATGACAAGCTGAAAGAACAGACGACATTTTTTAGGTCCTTTGAGTGAGCAAATGATCCATTTGGGCTTAGCTGCAATACAGCCTCCCCCATGCCAAAGTCCGTATTGAAGCTGTTTATAATGAAGTCGGTGTCCTCCATTAGCTTGGCCAGAGATATTGCTTTAAGCCAGCCCAAGTGGCGCAATGAAGTGTGGGAGCACATTGGGGAAAAAGCCGTAGCCCTATCTAATTTGGAACCTACCTCACGGGATCAGAAGGCTGGTGCTCTTCTTGAGACTATTGGTTGCCCTTAAGAGAAAATACTGGTATATGGGACAAAATACGGAAAAAAGAGAGAATCTGCAAAATGTGTTTTTTACAAGTTCAAGGTTTTAATCAGGTGTTATTTGAGTTGAGTTGCTTTGTGTTGTAGAGCTGGGTCTGGTGGCTCAGTGGACTAAAGCAGCCACTGCAGGGGCCTGTGTTCGACCTCATGGTCACAGGTTCAAATCATGGTGGGTCCACTCAGCCTTTCATCCATCTGAGTTCGATAAAATGAGTACCATTGAGTTGGGTAGCAATAAATATCTGTTATTCAGCGCCAGGACACCTACGGGTAATTGTGCGCTTTCCAAACATACCTGTTATGTTGTGTGTCTGGAGTTGCAAAAGACTTGGCATATTTTCCTACGACCTTCATACTTTAAATTCAACATTCATTCTGCCAGCGAGGACTGCTTAAATATTTCGTCCCCAGCAAATGAAATGGTTTGTCCTAGGATTTATCCATTTTTTTCAACTTTTTGGGCTGTTTGGACATTTTTATGCTTTTTCTAATGTTGTAATATTTTGACTTTTCTTCATCCTGCTTTATATGCGTCGTAATATTTTTAGGAATGTTTTGTTTCATTTCACACTTTCCTGTCTTACATGACTGTTTTATTCTCCCCTGCATTCTGAATAGTATGTATGATAACAGATTTTAAGGAGGCAGCTTTATACAAAAAAAATTATTATTGAAGGAAACACATTTTTGTATTATCTGCAGTGTATAATTATGTGGACCACCGTAGGAGCTCCAATAATAAACTTGACTATTGGAATACTAGTATTGGGTACTATGGTCGTCAACGAACACCCACCTACAAGATTAAAATGGAATGCTCTGCTTGTGCATGGGCCAAAGTGGCTGACACCCAACATCTAGACTTTCAGCCCCACCCCTGGCTGCCTAGGGGTTTTCCCAGCCACCAGAAGAGCCATTCTGGCCCGGCGTTAACATACAAATATCTTCACATTAGCATGAATGTCAAATCATGGACGGATGCAACTCTCTATTTTTGAAGCAAAAAAAACATGAACATTACATATGTAATAAAATAGTGAAATATGTTTAAGAGGGCCATCCAGTGTATGTGGAAAAACAGATTTCTCATAGCCCCGCCCTGCAAGCCAACAATTAGCAACAATCAGATTCTAGAATGTTGATTTATTTCTGATGTCAGCTCGGGTTTTAAGTTAATTTGCGACATCCTACACTACATGTTGCTTTTTATAGTGAATACATAATTATTCCTAATTCGGTCTGGAAACTGAAAGGCACCAAAAAAGTGCAACAAAAAAAGCAGTAAAAACAGCCTGGGATTTATAGTTACGAAAGAGTGGGTTTAATGAAGTTCTCTGTACACAAAGCAGTCATTTAGAAAAGTGGTAATAACATGGTTAATGTTTTACCTGAATGTTCTTGTGATTCATATGGTAGAGGGGGAATTTATAGTTTGCATGAACAAAAAAGAAACTCAACAGAAACGCAAATCGTCTCTATTGCCATTTTTTATGAACGGATAAACATTTTAAAAGGATTAGGGTGAGAGATACTTCAGACGTTCAGCTCAGCATCTGTGGGAGAGTGCGTTGAAACATTTTTTTCTACAAAAGAGTTTGAAAGAACGCGTTTGTTATAACACAATATATATTGTTTTTGCATTTTTCAGATTTATTATTAGATTATTAGAGAGTTGTCCATAAATGTACGGCTTCACTGTGCTAGTCACAGTAATTACATAGACATAGAAACAATGGCTGCCAACAGGACAAACAACGACTGTAACAAGCATTTGCAATGCAATAGGTCTCACATTAGGAAAGTTTGTATGTATGTATGTATAGGCATTTATATAGCGCACTATATATATATATAGCGGAGGGTCCCAAGGCGCTTCGACCGCTGCGAAACCCTTCCTGGCTTCCCTGAGAGATGGTCCCTTAATGGGTATCTCCAGGGTGAGACCAGGCATCCCCGGCGGATGCACGCCATTGTTCTCACACTGAGTTACTTGAAGGAGCACAGCAGTATTTGTGCTGTTAGTTCCTCAACGCTGCACACCAGTGTTTGTCTATGCATTAAGTTACTTGAAACTGCACGCCAGTGTTTTTTTATGCATTAAGTTACTTGAAGCTGCACGCCAGTGTTTGTCTATGAATTAAGTTACTTGAAGCTGCACGCCAGTGTTTGTCTATGCATTAAGTTACTTAAAACTGCACACCAGTGTTTGTCTATACATTAAGTTAATTGAAGCTGCACACCAGTGTTTGTCTATGCATTAAGTTACTTGAAACTGCACGCCAGTGTTTTTCTATGCATTATGTTACTTGAAGCTGCACGCCAGTGTTTGTCTATGAATTAAGTTACTTGAAGCTGCACGCCAGTGTTTGTCTATGCATTAAGTGACTTGAAGCTGCACGCCAGTGTTTGTCTATACATTAAGTTACTTGAAACTGCACGCCAGTGTTTGTCTATGCATTAAGTGACTTGAAGCTGCACGCCAGTGTTTTTCTATGCATTAAGTTACTTGAAACTGCACGCCAGTGTTTGTCTATGCATTAAGTGACTTAAAGCTGCACGTTAGTGTTTGTCCATGCATTAAGTTACTTGAAACTGCACGCCAGTGTTTTTCTATGCATTAAGTTACTTGAAGCTGCACACCAGTGTTTGTCTATGCATTGAGTTATTTGAAGTTGCACGCCATTGTTCTCACACTGAGTTACTTGAAGCTGCACGCCAGTGTTCGTCTATGCATTAAGTT
This sequence comes from Lissotriton vulgaris, assembly GCF_964263255.1. Classification (NCBI taxonomy): domain Eukaryota; kingdom Metazoa; phylum Chordata; class Amphibia; order Caudata; family Salamandridae; genus Lissotriton; species Lissotriton vulgaris. The sequence continues at coordinate 1,035,142,014 of NC_141698.1, forward strand.
ACTTGAAGCTGCACGCCAGTGTTTGTCTATGCATTGAGTTATTGAAGTTGCACGCCATTGTTCTCACACTGAGTTACTTGAAGAAGCACAGCAGTGTTTGTGCAGTTAGTTCCTCAACGCTGCACACCAGTGTTTGTCTATGCATTAAGTTACTTGAAGCTGCACGCCAGTGTTTGTCTATGCATTGAGTTAATTGAAGCTGTATGCCAGTGTTTGTCTATGCATTAGGTTACTTGAAGCTGCACGCCAGTGTTTGTCTATGCATCAGGTTACTTGAAGCTGTATGCCAGTGTTTGTCTATGCATTAAGTTACTTGAAGCTGCATGCCAGTGTTTGTCTATGCATTGAGTTACTTGAAGCTGTATGCCAGTGTTTGTCTATGCATTAGGTTACGTGAAGCTGCACGCCAGTGTTTGTCTATGCATTGAGTTACTTGAAGCTGTATGCCAGTGCTTGTCTAAGCATTAAGTTAATTGAAGCTGCACGCCAGTGTTTGTCTATGCATTAAGTTACTTGAAGCTGCACGCCAGTGTTTGTCTATGAATTAAGTTTCTTGAAGCTGCACGCCAGTGTTTGTCTATGCATTAAGTTACTTAAAACTGCACACCAGTGTTTGTCTATACATTAAGTTACTTGAAGCTGCACGCCAGTGTTTGTCTATGCATTAAGTTACTTGAAACTGCACGCCAGTGTTTTTCTATGCATTAAGTTACTTGAAGCTGCACGCCAGTGTTTGTCTATGAATTAAGTTACTTGAAGCTGCACGCCAGTGTTTGTCTATGCATTAAGTGACTTGAAGCTGCACGCCAGTGTTTGTCTATACATTAAGTTACTTAAAACTGCACGCCAGTGTTTGTCTATGCATTAAGTGACTTGAAGCTGCACGCCAGTGTTTGTCTATGCATTAAGTTACTTGAAACTGCACACCAGTGTTTGTCTATGCATTAAGTGACTTGAAGCTGCATGTTAGTCTTTGTCCATGCATTAAGTTACTTGAAACTGCACGCCAGTGTTTTTCTATGCATTAAGTTACTTGAAGCTGCACACCAGTGTTTGTCTATGCATTGACTTATTTGAAGTTGCACGCCATTGTTCTCACACTGAGTTACTTGAAGGAGCACAGCAGTGTTTGTGCAGTTAGTTCCTCAACGCTGCACACCAGTGTTTTTCTATGCATTAAGTTACTTGAAGCTGCACGCCAGTGTTTGTCTATGCATTAAGTTACTTGAAGCTGCACGCCCGTGTTTGTCTATGCATTAAGTGACTTGAAACTGCACGCCAGTGTTTTTCTATGCATTAAGTTACTTGAAGCTGCACGCCAGTGTTTGTCTATGCATTAAGTGACTTGAAACTGCATGCCAGTGTTTTTCTATGCATTAAGTTACTTGAAGCTGCACGCCAGTGTTTGTCTATGCATTAAGTTACTTGAAACTGCACGCCAGTGTTTTTCTATGCATTAAGTTACTTGAAGCTGCATGCCAGTGTTTGTCTATGCATTAAGTTACTTGAAGCTGCACGCCAGTGTTTGTCTATGCATTAAGTGACTTGAAACTGCACACCAGTGTTTTTCTATCCATTAAGTTACTTGAAGCTGCACGCCAGTGTTTGTCTATGCATTAAGTTACTTGAAACTGCACGCCAGTGTTTTTCTATGCATTAAGTTACTTGAAGCTGCACGCCAGTGTTTGTCTATGCATTAAGTGACTTTAAGCTGCACGCCAGTGTTTGTCTATCCATTAAGTTACTTGAAGCTGCACACCAGTGTTTGTCTATGCATTAAGTTACTTGAAGCTGCATGCCAGTGTTCGTCTATGCATTAAGTTACTTGAAGCTGCACGCCAGTGTTTGTCTATGCATTGAGTTATTTGAAGTTGCACGCCATTGTTCTCACACTGAGTTACTTGAAGGAGCACAGCAGTATTTGTGCTGTTAGTTCCTCAACGCTGCACACCAGTGTTTGTCTATGCATTAAGTTACTTGAAGCTGCACGCCAGTGTTTGTCTATGCATTGAGTTACTTGAAGCTGTTTGCCAATGTTTTTTATGCATTAGGTTACTTGAAGCTGCACACCAGTGTTTGTCTATGCATCAGGTTACTTGAAGCTGTATGCCAGTGTTTGTCTATGCATTAAGTGACTTGAAGCTGACCGCCAGTGTTTGTCTAAGCATTAAGTTACTTGAAGCTGCACGCCAGTGTTTGTCTATGCATTGAGTTACTTAAAGCTGTATGCCAGTGTTTGTCTATGCATTAGGTTACTTGAAGCTGCACGCCAGTGTTTGTCTATGCATTGAGTTACTTGAAGCTGTATGCCAGTGTTTGTCTATGCATTAGGTTACTTGAAGCTGCACGCCAGTGTTCGTCTATGCATCAGGTTACTTGAAGCTGTATGCCAGTGTTTGTCTAAGCATTAAGTTAATTGAAGCTGCACACCAGTGTTTGTCTATGCATTAAGTTACTTGAAGCTGCACGCCAGTGTTTGTCTATGAATTAAGTTACTTGAAGCTGCACGCCAGTGTTTGTCTATGCATTAAGTTACTTAAAACTGCACACCAGTGTTTGTCTATACATTAAGTTACTTGAAGCTGTACGCGAGTGTTTGTCTATGCATGAAGTTACTTGAAACTGCACGCCAGTGTTTTTCTATGCATTAAGTGACTTTAAGCTGCACGCCAGTGTTTGTCTATGCATCAGGTTACTTGAAGCTGTATGCCAGTGTTTGTCTAAGCATTAAGTTAATTGAAGCTGCACACCAGTGTTTGTCTATGCATTAAGTTACTTGAAGCTGCACATCAGTGTTTGTCTATGCATTAAGTTACTTGAAGCTGCACGCCAGTGTTTGTTTATGAATTAAGTTACTTGAAATTGCACATCAGTGTTTTTCTATGCATTAAGTTACTTGAAGCTGCACACCTGTGTTTCTCTATGCATTGAGTTATTTGAAGTTGCACGCCATTGTTCTCACACTGAGTTACTTGAAGCTGTACGCCAGTGTTCGTCTATGCATTAAGTTACTTGAAGCTGCACGCCAGTGTTTGTCTATGCATTGAGTTATTTGAAGTTGCACGCCATTGTTCTCACACTGAGTTACTTGAAGGAGCACAGCAGTGTTTGTGCAGTTGGTTCCTCAACGCTGCACACCAGTTTTTGTCTATGCATTAAGTTACTTGAAGCTGCACGACAGTGTTTGTCTATGCATTGAGTTACTTGAAGCTGTATGCCAGTGTTTGTCTATGCATTAGGTTACTTGAAGCTGCACGCCAGTTTTTGTCTATGCATTAAGTTACTTGAAGCTGCACGCCAGTGTTTGTCTATGAATTAAGTTACTTGAAGCTGCACACCAGTGTTTGTCTATGCATTGACTTATTTGAAGTTGCACGCCATTGTGCTCACACTGAGTTACTTGAAGGAGCACAGCAGTGTTTGTGCAGTTAGTTCCTCAACGCTGCACACCAGTGTTTTTCTATGCATTAAGTTACTTGAAGCTGCACGCCAGTGTTTGTCTATGCATTAAATTACTTGAAGCTGCACGCCAGTGTTTGTCTATGCATTAAGTTACTTGAAGCTGCACGCCAGTGTTTGTCTATGCATTAAGTAACTTGAAACTGCACGCCAGTGTTTTTCTATGCATTAAGTTACTTGAAGCTGCACGCCAGTGTTTGTCTATGCATTAAGTGACTTGAAACTGCATGCCAGTGTTTTTCTATGCATTAAGTGACTTGAAGCTGCACGCCAGTGTTTGTCTATGCATTAAATTACTTGAAACTGCACGCCAGTGTTTGTCTATGCATTAAGTTACTTGAAGCTGCACGCCAGTGTTTGTCTATGAATTAAGTTACTTGAAGCTGCACATCAGTGTTTGTCTATGCATTAAGTTACTTGAAGCTGCACGCCAGTGTTTGTCTATGCATTAAGTGACTTGAAGCTGCACGCCAGTGTTTGTCTATGCATTAAGTTCCTTGAAACTGCACGCCAGTGTTTTTCTATGCATTGAGTGACTTGAAGCTGCACGCCAGTGTTTGTCTATGAATTAAGTTACTTGAAGCTGCACATCAGTGTTTGTCTATGCATTAAGTTACTTGAAGCTGCACGCCAGTGTTTGTTTATGAATTAAGTTACTTGAAATTGCACATCAGTGTTTGTCTATGCATTAAGTTACTTGAAGCTGCACGCCAGTGTTCGTCTATGCATTAAGTTACTTGAAGCTGCACGCCAGTGTTTGTCTATGCATTAAGTTACTTGAAACTGCACGCCAGTGTTTTTCTATGCATTAAGTTACTTGAAGCTGCACACCTGTGTTTGTCTATGCATTGAGTTATTTGAAGTTGCACGCCATTGTTCTCACACTGAGTTACTTGAAGCTGCACGCCAGTGTTCGTCTATGCATTAAGTTACTTGAAGCTGCACGCCAGTGTTTGTCTATGCATTGAGTTATTTGAAGTTGCACGCCATTGTTCTCACACTGAGTTACTTGAAGGAGCACAGCAGTGTTTGTGCAGTTGGTTCCTCAACGCTGCACACCAGTTTTTGTCTATGCATTAAGTTACTTGAAGCTGCACGACAGTGTTTGTCTATGCATTGAGTTACTTGAAGCTGTATGCCAGTGTTTGTCTATGCATTAGGTTACTTGAAGCTGCACGCCAGTGTTTGTCTATGCAATAAGTTACTTGAAGCTGCACGCCAGTGTTTGTCTATGCATTGAGTTACTTGAATCTGTATGCCAGTGTTTGTCTATGCATTAAGTGACTTGAAGCTGCACGCCAGTGTTTGTCTATGCATTAAGTTACTTGAAGCTGCACACCAGTGTTTGTCTATGCATAGAGTTACTTGAAGCTGTATGCCAGTGTTTGTCTATGCATTAGGTTACTTGAAGCTGCACGCAAGTCTTTGTCTATGCATTGAGTTACCTGAAGCTGTATGCCAGTGTTTGTCTATGCATTAGGTTACTTGAAGCTGCACGCCAGTGTTTGTCTATGCATCAGGTTACTTGAAGCTGAATGCCAGTGTTTGTCTATGCATTAAGTTAATTAAAGCTGCACGCCAGTGTTTGTCTATGCATTAAAATACTTGAAGCTGTACGCCAGTGTTTGTCCATGCATTAGGTTACTTGAAGCTGTTCGCCAGTGTACATAAATTTAGGTTCTTGAAGCTGCAAGCCAGTGTTTGTTTATGCATTAAGGTTAATTGAAGCTGCACGCCAGTGTTTGTCTATGAATTAAGTTACTTGAAGCTGCACGCCAGTGTTTGTCTATGCATTAAGTGACTTGAAGCTGCACGCCAGTGTTTGTCTATGCATTAAGTTACTTGAAGCTGCACACCAGTGTTTGTCTATGCATTAGGTTACTTGAAGCTGCACGCCAGTGTTTGTCTATGCATTAAGTGACTTGAAGCTGCACGCCAGTGTTTGTCTATGCATTAAGTTACTTGAAGCTGCACACCAGTGTTTGTCTATGCATTGAGTTACTTGAAGCTGTATGCCAGTGTTTGTCTATGCATTAGGTTACTTGAAGCTGCACGCCAGTGTTTGTCTATGCATTGAGTTACTTGAAGCTGTATGCCAGTGTTTGTCTATGCATTAGGTTACTTGAAGCTGCACGCCAGTGTTTGTCTATGCGTCAGGTTACTTGAAGCTGTATGCCAGTGTTTGTCTATGCATTAAGTTAATTGAAGCTGCACGCCAGTGTTTGTCTATGCATCAAGTTACTTGAAGCTGCACCCCAGTGTTTGTCTATGCATTAAGTTACTTGAAACTGCACACCAGTGTTTTTCTATGCATTAAGTTACTTGAAGCTGCACTCCAGTGTTTGTCTATGCATTAGGTTACTTGAAGCTGCACGCCAGTGTTTGTCTATGCATTAAGTGACTTGAAACTGCACACCAGTGTTTTTCTATCCAATAAGTTACTTGAAGCTGCAGGCCAGTGTTTGTCTATGCATTAAGTTACTTGAAACTGCACGCCAGTGTTTTTCTATGCATTAAGTTACTTGAAGCTGCACGCCAGTGTTTGTCTATGCATTAAGTGACTTGAAGCTGCACGCCAGTGTTTGTCTATGCATTAAGTTAGTTGAAGCTGCACGCCAGTGTTTGTCTATGGATTAAGTTACTTGAAGCTGCACGCCAGTGTTTGTCTATGCATTAAGTGACTTGAAGCTGCACGCCAGTGTTTGTCTATGCATTAAATTACTTGAAACTGCACGCCAGTGTTTGTCTATGCATCAAGTTACTTGAAGCTGCACGCCAGTGTTTGTCTATGAATTAAGTTACTTGAAGCTGCACATCAGTGTTTGTCTATGCATTAAGTTACTTGAAGCTGCACGCCAGTGTTTGTCTATGCATTAAGTGACTTGAAGCTGCACGCCAGTGTTTGTCTATGCATTAAGTTCCTTGAAACTGCACGCCAGTGTTTTTCTATGCATTAAGTGACTTGAAGCTGCACACCAGTGTTTGTCTATGAATTAAGTTACTTGAAGCTGCACATCAGTGTTTGTCTATGCATTAAGTGACTGAAAGCTGCACGCCAGTGTTTGTCTATGAATTAAGTTACTTGAAGCTGCACGCCAGTGTTTGTCTATGCATTAAGTCACTTGAAGCTGCACGCCAGTGTTTGTCTATGCATTAAGTTACTTGAAGCTGCACGCCAGTGTTTGTTTAGGAATTAAGTTACTTGAAGCTGCACATCAGTGTTTGTCTATGCATTAAGTTACTTGAAGCTGCACGCCAGTGTTCGTCTATGCATTAAGTTACTTGAAGCTGCACGCCAGTGTTTGTCTATGCATTAAGTTACTTGAAACTGCACGCCAGTGTTTTTCTATGCATTAAGTTACTTGAAGCTGCACACCAGTGTTTGTCTATACTTTGAGTTATTTGAAGTTGCACGCCATTGTTCTCACACTGAGTTACTTGAAGCTGCACGCCAGTGTTCGTCTATGCATTAAGTTACTTGAAGCTGCAGGCCAGTGTTTGTCCATGCATTGAGTTATTTGAAGTTGCACGCCATTGTTCTCACACTGAGTTACTTGAAGGAGCACAGCAGTGTTTGTGCAGTTGGTTCCTCAAAGCTGCACGCCAGTGTTTGTCTATGCATCAAGTTACTTGAAGCTGCACGCCAGTGTTTGTCTATGCATTAAGTTACTTGAAACTGCACACCAGTGTTTTTCTATGCATTAAGTTACTTGAAGCTGCATGCCAGTGTTTGTCTATGCATTAGGTTACTTGAAGCTGCACGCCAGTGTTTGTCTATGCATTAAGTGACTTGAAACTGCACACCAGTGTTTTTCTATCCAATAAGTTACTTGAAGCTGCAGGCCAGTGTTTGTCTATGCATTAAGTTACTTGAAACTGCACGCCAGTGTTTTTCTATGCATTAAGTTACTTGAAGCTGCACGCCAGTGTTTGTCTATGCATTAAGTGACTTGAAGCTGCACGCCAGTGTTTGTCTATGCATTAAGTTAGTTGAAGCTGCACGCCAGTGTTCGTCTATGCATTAAGTTACTTGAAGCTGCACGCCAGTGTTTGTCTATGCATTAAGTGACTTGAAGCTGCACGCCAGTGTTTGTCTATGCATTAAATTACTTGAAACTGCACGCCAGTGTTTGTCTATGCATTAAGTTACTTGAAGCTGCACGCCAGTGTTTGTCTATGAATTAAGTTACTTGAAGCTGCACATCAGTGTTTGTCTATGCATTAAGTTACTTGAAGCTGCACGCCAGTGTTTGTCTATGCATTAAGTGACTTGAAGCTGCACGCCAGTGTTTGTCTATGCATTAAAATCCTTGAAACTGCACGCCAGTGTTTTTCTATGCATTAAGTGGCTTGAAGCTGCACACCAGTGTTTGTCTATGAATTAAGTTACTTGAAGCTGCACATCAGTGTTTGTCTATGCATTAAGTGACTGAAAGCTGCACGCCAGTGTTTGTCTATGAATTAAGTTACTTGAAGCTGCACGCCAGTGTTTGTCTATGCATTAAGTCACTTGAAGCTGCACGCCAGTGTTTGTCTATGCATTAAGTTACTTGAAGCTGCACGCCAGTGTTTGTTTAGGAATTAAGTTACTTGAAGCTGCACAAAATAAAGAAAAGCCTTTCCTCCCTACCCACCACCAATCAGGCCCCCCCCGGATCAGCCAAGGATTGTATCCCCACTTCAAGAAATCCCACGGACTCTTCCGAACTCCCACGTTTAGCCTCATTCGGACCATATACAGAAGAAGAAGTGGCAACCACCCTAGCAGCCACGAAAAGCGGTGCCCCCAGCGACTCAGTGCCCGTACGGTTCACAAAAACCATCGCTCGGACTATCATAGCTAGACTCACGGCCCTCATTAACACCTCTTTTTCCCAAGGAGAAGTCCCTCTAAGCTGAAAGGAGGCCGTGGTCAAGGGATTACTAAAGAAGCCATCTCTAGACCCCACGGACTTGTCCAACTATCGACCCATCTCGCTCCTCCCCTGGATAGGGAAGGTTGCAGAGAAGCTTGCAAATAAACAACTGTCCCACTTCCTGGAGGCTAACCTTCTCTTAAAAAAATCCCAAACCGGCTTCAGACCAGGTCAGGGGACAGACACCGCCCTCCTGGCGGCCGTAGAGAAAGCGAGAGAGATCATTGACACAGGAGGATCAGTGGCAGTGGTCCTCCTGGACCTCAGCGCGGCATTCGACACTGTCAACCATCAGGTCCTAGCCCAGCGCCTAGACAACACAGGTATACAAGACAGTGCGCTGAGATGGCTCACATCTTTCCTCTCCCAACGCTCCTTCCAAGTCTGGGAAGGAGAAAGCCGCTCCTCCCCAATTCCCCTCCAGTGTGGAGTGCCCCAGGGCTCCTCACTGAGCCCCACGCTTTTCAACGTGTATATGGCCCCACTGGAGGAGTTGGTCGCCCCATTCGGAGTCACGATCGTCAGCTACGCTGCCGACACCCAGCTAGTGGTGACTCTTTCACACCCCAAGCTAAAACCCTCCAACCTGCATGACTGTCTCTCCACCGTCCACCAATGGATGAGCGACTCCGACCTAAAGCTCAACGGGTCAAAAACAGAGATCCTGCTACTCGGCCACAAATCCCCGAGTCTGCCACCTGACATCTGGCCTGTCTGTATGGGTGACCCCCCCTCCCCCAAAACAGAGGTCAAGAGTCTAGGAGTGTGGCTTGAGACAGACCTTACCTTTAGGACTCAGGCTAGGAAAACTGCCGGCATCTGCTATGGGCTTCTGAGATCATGCAGAAAGGTACTTCCCCTACTACCATTCAAATCCCGCCTCCTGCTAATCCAAGGTCTAGTGCTAGCAAGGCTAGACTACAGCAACGCCATTTACCTCGGCGCACCGGAAGCCACCTATCAGATCCTACAAAAAACCCAAAATGCCGCAGCCCGCCTGCTCACAAACACCCCATCAAGAACATCGGCCAAACCAGCGTTGAGAAAGCTTCATTGGCTCCCCGTAAGGGAAAGAGTCGCATTCAAGGCCCTCTGCCTGGCCCACAAAACCCTGCACAACGCTGGCCCCCCCATTCTGAGCACATGGATCACCCCATACAGACCACCGAGAGCGCTCCGGTCTGAACAGGGAAACCTTATTGTGGTCCCTAGGGTGAAGAAAGCCCGCGTCGGCGGCCGCAGATTCTCGGTAAACACGGCCAGAAAATGGAACGCACTTCCCCCGACCCTTAGAGCGGAACCAAACCTTTTAAGATTTAGGAAATCCCTCAAAACCCTCCTCTTTCCTTGATCTACCCGAAGCTTACCCTTGCCCCCCTTTAGGAGTACGAGGTTTAGCGCTGGGATACTCGAGGGTGACTATGCGCTCTATAAAAACCTAAAATAAAAAAAATAAAAAAAAAATACATCAGTGTTTGTCTATGCATTAAGTTACTTGAAACTGCACGCCAGTGTTTTTCTATGCATTAAGTTACTTGAAGCTGCACACCAGTGTTTGTCTATGCTTGAATTATTTGAAGTTGCACGCCATTGTTCTCACACTGAGTTACTTGAAGCTGCACGCCAGTGTTCGTCTATGCATTAAGTTACTTGAAGCTGCAGGCCAGTGTTTGTCCATGCATTGAGTTATTTGAAGTTGCACGCCATTGTTCTCACACTGAGTTACTTGAAGGAGCACAGCAGTGTTTGTGCAGTTGGTTCCTCAACGCTGCACACCAGTTTTTGTCTATGCATTAAGTTACTTGAAGCTGCACGCCAGTGTTTGTCTATGCATTGAGTTACTTGAAGCTGTATGCCAGTGTTTGTCTATGCATTAGGTTACTTGAAGCTGCACGCCAGTGTTTGTCTATGCATTAAGTTACTTGAAGCTGCACGCCAGTGTTTGTCTATGCATTGAGTTACTTGAAGCTGTATGCCAGTGTTTGTCTATGCATTAAGTGACTTGAAGCTGCACACCAGTGTTTTTCTATGCATCAGGTTACTTGAAGCTGTATGCCAGTGTTTGTCTAAGCATTAAGTTAATTGAAGCTGCACACCAGTGTTTGTCTATGCATTAAGTTACTTGAAGCTGCACATCAGTGTTTGTCTATGCATTAAGTTACTTGAAGCTGCACGCCAGTGTTTGTTTATGAATTAAGTTACTTGAAATTGCACATCAGTGTTTTTCTATGCATTAAGTTACTTGAAGCTGCACACCTGTGTTTCTCTATGCATTGAGTTATTTGAAGTTGCACGCCATTGTTCTCACACTGAGTTACTTGAAGCTGTACGCCAGTGTTCGTCTATGCATTAAGTTACTTGAAGCTGCACGCCAGTGTTTGTCTATGCATTGAGTTATTTGAAGTTGCACGCCATTGTTCTCACACTGAGTTACTTGAAGGAGCACAGCAGTGTTTGTGCAGTTAGTTCCTCAACGCTGCACACCAGTTTTTGTCTATGCATTAAGTTACTTGAAGCTGCACGACAGTGTTTGTCTATGCATTGAGTTACTTGAAGCTGTATGCCAGTGTTTGTCTATGCATTAGGTTACTTGAAGCTGCACGCCAGTGTTTGTCTATGCATTAAGTTACTTGACGCTGCACGCCAGTGTTTGTCTATGAATTAAGTTACTTGAAGCTGCACACCAGTGTTTGTCTATGCATTGACTTATTTGAAGTTGCACGCCATTGTGCTCACACTGAGTTACTTGAAGGAGCACAGCAGTGTTTGTGCAGTTAGTTCCTCAACGCTGCACACCAGTGTTTTTCTATGCATTAAGTTACTTGAAGCTGCACGCCAGTGTTTGTCTATGCATTAAGTTACTTGAAGCTGCACGCCAGTGTTTGTCTATGCATTAAGTTACTTGAAGATGCACGCCAGTGTTTGTCTATGCATTAAGTAACTTGAAACTGCACGCCAGTGTTTTTCTATGCATTAAGTTACTTGAAGCTGCACGCCAGTGTTTGTCTATGCATTAAGTGACTTGAAACTGCATGCCAGTGTTTTTCTATGCATTAAGTGACTTGAAGCTGCACGCCAGTGTTTGTCTATGCATTAAATTACTTGAAACTGCACGCCAGTGTTTGTCTATGCATTAAGTTACTTGAAGCTGCACGCCAGTGTTTGTCTATGAATTAAGTTACTTGAAGCTGCACATCAGTGTTTGTCTATGCATTAAGTTACTTGAAGCTGCACGCCAGTGTTTGTCTATGCATTAAGTGACTTGAAGCTGCACGCCAGTGTTTGTCTATGCATTAAGTTCCTTGAAACTGCACGCCAGTGTTTTTCTATGCATTGAGTGACTTGACGCTGCACGCCAGTGTTTGTCTATGAATTAAGTTACTTGAAGCTGCACATCAGTGTTTGTCTATGCATTAAGTTACTTGAAGCTGCACGCCAGTGTTTGTTTATGAATTAAGTTACTTGAAATTGCACATCAGTGTTTGTCTATGCATTAAGTTACTTGAAGCTGCACGCCAGTGTTCGTCTATGCATTAAGTTACTTGAAGCTGCACGCCAGTGTTTGTCTATGCATTAAGTTACTTGAAACTGCACGCCAGTGTTTTTCTATGCATTAAGTTACTTGAAGCTGCACACCTGTATTTGTCTATGCATTGAGTTATTTGAAGTTGCACGCCATTGTTCTCACACTGAGTTACTTGAAGCTGCACGCCAGTGTTCGTCTATGCATTAAGTTACTTGAAGCTGCACGCCAGTGTTTGTCTATGCATTGAGTTATTTGAAGTTGCACGCCATTGTTCTCACACTGAGTTACTTGAAGGAGCACAGCAGTGTTTGTGCAGTTGGTTCCTCAACGCTGCACACCAGTTTTTGTCTATGCATTAAGTTACTTGAAGCTGCACGACAGTGTTTGTCTATGCATTGAGTTACTTGAAGCTGTATGCCAGTGTTTGTCTATGCATTAGGTTACTTGAAGCTGCACGCCAGTGTTTGTCTATGCAATAAGTTACTTGAAGCTGCACGCCAGTGTTTGTCTATGCATTGAGTTACTTGAATCTGTATGCCAGTGTTTGTCTATGCATTAAGTGACTTGAAGCTGCACGCCAGTGTTTGTCTATGCATTAAGTTACTTGAAGCTGCACGCCAGTGTTTGTCTATGCATAGAGTTACTTGAAGCTGTATGCCAGTGTTTGTCTATGCATTAGGTTACTTGAAGTTGCACGCCAGTCTTTGTCTATGCATTGAGTTACTTGAAGCTGTATGCCAGTGTTTGTCTATGCATTAGGTTACTTGAAGCTGCACGCCAGTGTTTGTCTATGCATCAGGTTACTTGAAGCTGAATGCCAGTGTTTGTCTATGCATTAAGTTAATTGAAGCTGCACGCCAGTGTTTGTCTATGCATTAAAATACTTGAAGCTGTACGCCAGTGTTTGTCCATGCATTAGGTTACTTGAAGCTATTCGCCAGTGTACATAAATTTAGGTTCTTGAAGCTGCAAGCCAGTGTTTGTTTATGCATTAAGGTTAATTGAAGCTGCACGCCAGTGTTTGTCTATGAATTAAGTTACTTGAAGCTGCACGCCAGTGTTTGTCTATGCATTAAGTGACTTGAAGCTGCACGCCAGTGTTTGTCTATGCATTAAGTTACTTGAAGCTGCACGCCAGTGTTTGTCTATGCATTAGGTTACTTGAAGCTGCACGCCAGTGTTTGTCTATGCATTAAGTGACTTGAAGCTGCACGCCAGTGTTTGTCTATGCATTAAGTTACTTGAAGCTGCACACCAGTGTTTGTCTATGCATTGAGTTACTTGAAGCTGTATGCCAGTGTTTGTCTATGCATTAGGTTACTTGAAGCTGCACGCCAGTGTTTGTCTATGCATTGAGTTACTTGAAGCTGTATGCCAGTGTTTGTCTATGCATTAGGTTACTTGAAGCTGCACGCCAGTGTTTGTCTATGCGTCAGGTTACTTGAAGCTGTATGCCAGTGTTTGTCTATGCATTAAGTTAATTGAAGCTGCACGCCAGTGTTTGTCTATGCATCAAGTTACTTGAAGCTGCACCCCAGTGTTTGTCTATGCATTAAGTTACTTTATACTGCACACCAGTGTTTTTCTATGCATTAAGTTACTTGAAGCTGCACTCCAGTGTTTGTCTATGCATTAGGTTACTTGAAGCTGCACGCCTGTGTTTGTCTATGCATTAAGTGACTTGAAACTGCACACCAGTGTTTTTCTATCCAATAAGTTACTTGAAGCTGCAGGCCAGTGTTTGTCTATGCATTAAGTTACTTGAAACTGCACGCCAGTGTTTTTCTATGCATTAAGTTACTTGAAGCTGCACGCCAGTGTTTGTCTATGCATTAAGTGACTTGAAGCTGCACGCCAGTGTTTGTCTATGCATTAAGTTAGTTGAAGCTGCACGCCAGTGTTTGTCTATGGATTAAGTTACTTGAAGCTGCACGCCAGTGTTTGTCTATGCATTAAGTGACTTGAAGCTGCACGCCAGTGTTTGTCTATGCATTAAATTACTTGAAACTGCACGCCAGTGTTTGTCTATGCATCAAGTTACTTGAAGCTGCACGCCAGTGTTTGTCTATGAATTAAGTTACTTGAAGCTGCACATCAGTGTTTGTCTATGCATTAAGTTACTTGAAGCTGCACGCCAGTGTTTGTCTATGCATTAAGTGACTTGAAGCTGCACGCAAGTGTTTGTCTATGCATTAAGTTCCTTGAAACTGCACGCCAGTGTTTTTCTATGCATTAAGTGACTTGAAGCTGCACACCAGTGTTTATCTATGAATTAAGTTACTTGAAGCTGCACATCAGTGTTTGTCTATGCATTAAGTGACTGAAAGCTGCAAGCCAGTGTTTGTCTATGAATTAAGTTACTTGAAGCTGCACGCCAGTGTTTGTCTATGCATTAAGTCACTTGAAGCTGCACGCCAGTGTTTGTCTATGCATTAAGTTACTTGAAGCTGCACGCCAGTGTTTGTTTAGGAATTAAGTTACTTGAAGCTGCACATCAGTGTTTGTCTATGCATTAAGTTACTTGAAGCTGCACGCCAGTGTTCGTCTATGCATTAAGTTACTTGAAGCTGCACGCCAGTGTTTGTCTATGCATTAAGTTACTTGAAACTGCACGCCAGTGTTTTTCTATGCATTAAGTTACTTGAAGCTGCACACCAGTGTTTGTCTATACTTTGAGTTATTTGAAGTTGCACACCATTGTTCTCACACTGAGTTACTTGAAGCTGCACGCCAGTGTTCGTCTATGCATTAAGTTACTTGAAGCTGCAGGCCAGTGTTTGTCCATGCATTGAGTTATTTGAAGTTGCACGCCATTGTTCTCACACTGAGTTACTTGAAGGAGCACAGCAGTGTTTGTGCAGTTGGGTCCTCAAAGCTGCACGCCAGTGTTTGTCTATGCATCAAGTTACTTGAAGCTGCACGCCAGTGTTTGTCTATGCATTAAGTTACTTGAAACTGCACACCAGTGTTTTTCTATGCATTAAGTTACTTGAAGCTGCACGCCAGTGTTTGTCTATGCATTAAGTGACTTGAAACTGCACACCAGTGTTTTTCTATCCAATAAGTTACTTGAAGCTGCAGGCCAGTGTTTGTCTATGCATTAAGTTACTTGAAACTGCACGCCAGTGTTTTTCTATGCATTAAGTTACTTGAAGCTGCACGCCAGTGTTTGTCCATGCATTAAGTGACTTGAAGCTGCACGCCAGTGTTTGTCTATGCATTAAGTTAGTTGAAGCTGCACGCCAGTGTTTGTCTATGGATTAAGTTACTTGAAGCTGCACGCCAGTGTTTGTCTATGCATTAAGTGACTTGAAGCTGCACGCCAGTGTTTGTCTATGCATTAAATTACTTGAAACTGCACGCCAGTGTTTGTCTATGCATTAAGTTACTTAAAGCTGCACGCCAGTGTTTGTCTATGAATTAAGTTACTTGAAGCTGCACATCAGTGTTTGTCTATGCATTAAGTTACTTGAAGCTGCACGCCAGTGTTTGTCTATGCATTAAGTGACTTGAAGCTGCACGCCAGTGTTTGTCTATGCATTAAGTTCCTTGAAACTGCATGCCAGTGTTTTTCTATGCATTAAGTGGCTTGAAGCTGCACACCAGTGTTTGTCTATGAATTAAGTTACTTGAAGCTGCACATCAGTGTTTGTCTATGCATTAAGTGACTGAAAGCTGCACGCCAGTGTTTGTCTATGAATTAAGTTACTTGAAGCTGCACGCCAGTGTTTGTCTATGCATTAAGTCACTTGAAGCTGCACGCCAGTGTTTGTCTATGCATTAAGTTACTTGAAGCTGCACGCCAGTGTTTGTTTAGGAATTAAGTTACTTGAAGCTGCACATCAGTGTTTGTCTATGCATTAAGTTACTTGAAGCTGCACGCCAGTGTTCGTCTATGCATTAAGTTACTTGAAGCTGCACGCCAGTGTTTGTCTATGCATTAAGTTACTTGAAACTGCACGCCAGTGTTTTTCTATGCATTAAGTTACTTGAAGCTGCACACCAGTGTTTGTCTATGCTTTGAGTTATTTGAAGTTGCACGCCATTGTTCTCACACTGAGTTACTTGAAGCTGCACGCCAGTGTTCGTCTATGCATTAAGTTACTTGAAGCTGCAGGCCAGTGTTTGTCCATGCAT
This sequence comes from Lissotriton vulgaris, assembly GCF_964263255.1. Lineage (NCBI taxonomy): Eukaryota > Metazoa > Chordata > Amphibia > Caudata > Salamandridae > Lissotriton > Lissotriton vulgaris. The sequence continues at coordinate 1,035,158,052 of NC_141698.1, forward strand.
TGAGTTATTTGAAGTTGCACGCCATTGTTCTCACACTGAGTTACTTGAAGGAGCACAGCAGTGTTTGTGCAGTTGGTTCCTCAACGCTGCACACCAGTTTTTGTCTATGCATTAAGTTACTTGAAGCTGCACGCCAGTGTTTGTCTATGCATTGAGTTACTTGAAGCTGTATGCCAGTGTTTGTCTATGCATTAGGTTACTTGAAGCTGCACGCCAGTGTTTGTCTATGCATTAAGTTACTTGAAGCTGCACGCCAGTGTTTGTCTATGCATTGAGTTACTTGAAGCTGTATGCCTGTGTTTGTCTATGCATTAAGTGACTTGAAGCTGCACACCAGTGTTTTTCTATGCATTAAGTTACTTGAAGCTGCTCGCCAGTGTTTGTCTATGCATTAGGTTACTTGAAGCTGCACGCCAGTGTTTGTCTATGCATTAAGTGACTTGAAACTGCACACCAGTGTTTTTCTATCCAATAAGTTACTTGAAGCTGCAGGCCAGTGTTTGTCTATGCATTAAGTTACTTGAAACTGCACGCCAGTGTTTTTCTATGCATTAAGTTACTTGAAGCTGCACGCCAGTGTTTGTCTATGCATTAAGTGACTTGAAGCTGCACGCCAGTGTTTGTCTATGCATTAAGTTAGTTGAAGCTGCACGCCAGTGTTTGTCTATGGATTAAGTTACTTGAAGCTGCACGCCAGTGTTTGTCTATGCATTAAGTGACTTGAAGCTGCACGCCAGTGTTTGTCTATGCATTAAGTTCCTTGAAACTGCACGCCAGTGTTTTTCTATGCATTAAGTGGCTTGAAGCTGCACACCAGTGTTTGTCTATGAATTAAGTTACTTGAAGCTGCACATCAGTGTTTGTCTATGCATTAAGTGACTGAAAGCTGCACGCCAGTGTTTGTCTATGAATTAAGTTACTTGAAGCTGCACGCCAGTGTTTGTCTATGCATTAAGTCACTTGAAGCTGCACGCCAGTGTTTGTCTATGCATTAAGTTACTTGAAGCTGCACGCCAGTGTTTGTTTAGGAATTAAGTTACTTGAAGCTGCACATCAGTGTTTGTCTATGCATTAAGTTACTTGAAGCTGCACGCCAGTGTTCGTCTATGCATTAAGTTACTTGAAGCTGCACGCCAGTGTTTGTCTATGCATTAAGTTACTTGAAACTGCACGCCAGTGTTTTTCTATGCATTAAGTTACTTGAAGCTGCACACCAGTGTTTGTCTATGCTTTGAGTTATTTGAAGTTGCACGCCATTGTTCTCACACTGAGTTACTTGAAGCTGCACGCCAGTGTTTGTTTAGGAATTAAGTTACTTGAAGCTGCACAAAATAAAGAAAAGCCTTTCCTCCCTACCCACCACCAATCAGGCCCCCCCCGGATCAGCCAAGGATTGTATCCCCACTTCAAGAAATCCCACGGACTCTTCCGAACTCCCACGTTTAGCCTCATTCGGACCATATACAGAAGAAGAAGTGGCAACCACCCTAGCAGCCACGAAAAGCGGTGCCCCCAGCGACTCAGTGCCCGTACGGTTCACAAAAACCATCGCTCGGACTATCATAGCTAGACTCACGGCCCTCATTAACACCTCTTTTTCCCAAGGAGAAGTCCCTCTAAGCTGAAAGGAGGCCGTGGTCAAGGGATTACTAAAGAAGCCATCTCTAGACCCCACGGACTTGTCCAACTATCGACCCATCTCGCTCCTCCCCTGGATAGGGAAGGTTGCAGAGAAGCTTGCAAATAAACAACTGTCCCACTTCCTGGAGGCTAACCTTCTCTTAAAAAAATCCCAAACCGGCTTCAGACCAGGTCAGGGGACAGACACCGCCCTCCTGGCGGCCGTAGAGAAAGCGAGAGAGATCATTGACACAGGAGGATCAGTGGCAGTGGTCCTCCTGGACCTCAGCGCGGCATTCGACACTGTCAACCATCAGGTCCTAGCCCAGCGCCTAGACAACACAGGTATACAAGACAGTGCGCTGAGATGGCTCACATCTTTCCTCTCCCAACGCTCCTTCCAAGTCTGGGAAGGAGAAAGCCGCTCCTCCCCAATTCCCCTCCAGTGTGGAGTGCCCCAGGGCTCCTCACTGAGCCCCACGCTTTTCAACGTGTATATGGCCCCACTGGAGGAGTTGGTCGCCCCATTCGGAGTCACGATCGTCAGCTACGCTGCCGACACCCAGCTAGTGGTGACTCTTTCACACCCCAAGCTAAAACCCTCCAACCTGCATGACTGTCTCTCCACCGTCCACCAATGGATGAGCGACTCCGACCTAAAGCTCAACGGGTCAAAAACAGAGATCCTGCTACTCGGCCACAAATCCCCGAGTCTGCCACCTGACATCTGGCCTGTCTGTATGGGTGACCCCCCCTCCCCCAAAACAGAGGTCAAGAGTCTAGGAGTGTGGCTTGAGACAGACCTTACCTTTAGGACTCAGGCTAGGAAAACTGCCGGCATCTGCTATGGGCTTCTGAGATCATGCAGAAAGGTACTTCCCCTACTACCATTCAAATCCCGCCTCCTGCTAATCCAAGGTCTAGTGCTAGCAAGGCTAGACTACAGCAACGCCATTTACCTCGGCGCACCGGAAGCCACCTATCAGATCCTACAAAAAACCCAAAATGCCGCAGCCCGCCTGCTCACAAACACCCCATCAAGAACATCGGCCAAACCAGCGTTGAGAAAGCTTCATTGGCTCCCCGTAAGGGAAAGAGTCGCATTCAAGGCCCTCTGCCTGGCCCACAAAACCCTGCACAACGCTGGCCCCCCCATTCTGAGCACATGGATCACCCCATACAGACCACCGAGAGCGCTCCGGTCTGAACAGGGAAACCTTATTGTGGTCCCTAGGGTGAAGAAAGCCCGCGTCGGCGGCCGCAGATTCTCGGTAAACACGGCCAGAAAATGGAACGCACTTCCCCCGACCCTTAGAGCGGAACCAAACCTTTTAAGATTTAGGAAATCCCTCAAAACCCTCCTCTTTCCTTGATCTACCCGAAGCTTACCCTTGCCCCCCTTTAGGAGTACGAGGTTTAGCGCTGGGATACTCGAGGGTGACTATGCGCTCTATAAAAACCTAAAATAAAAAAAATAAAAAAAAAATACATCAGTGTTTGTCTATGCATTAAGTTACTTGAAACTGCACGCCAGTGTTTTTCTATGCATTAAGTTACTTGAAGCTGCACACCAGTGTTTGTCTATGCTTGAATTATTTGAAGTTGCACGCCATTGTTCTCACACTGAGTTACTTGAAGCTGCACGCCAGTGTTCGTCTATGCATTAAGTTACTTGAAGCTGCAGGCCAGTGTTTGTCCATGCATTGAGTTATTTGAAGTTGCACGCCATTGTTCTCACACTGAGTTACTTGAAGGAGCACAGCAGTGTTTGTGCAGTTGGTTCCTCAACGCTGCACACCAGTTTTTGTCTATGCATTAAGTTACTTGAAGCTGCACGCCAGTGTTTGTCTATGCATTGAGTTACTTGAAGCTGTATGCCAGTGTTTGTCTATGCATTAGGTTACTTGAAGCTGCACGCCAGTGTTTGTCTATGCATTAAGTTACTTGAAGCTGCACGCCAGTGTTTGTCTATGCATTGAGTTACTTGAAGCTGTATGCCAGTGTTTGTCTATGCATTAAGTGACTTGAAGCTGCACACCAGTGTTTTTCTATGCATCAGGTTACTTGAAGCTGTATGCCAGTGTTTGTCTAAGCATTAAGTTAATTGAAGCTGCACACCAGTGTTTGTCTATGCATTAAGTTACTTGAAGCTGCACATCAGTGTTTGTCTATGCATTAAGTTACTTGAAGCTGCACGCCAGTGTTTGTTTATGAATTAAGTTACTTGAAATTGCACATCAGTGTTTTTCTATGCATTAAGTTACTTGAAGCTGCACACCTGTGTTTCTCTATGCATTGAGTTATTTGAAGTTGCACGCCATTGTTCTCACACTGAGTTACTTGAAGCTGTACGCCAGTGTTCGTCTATGCATTAAGTTACTTGAAGCTGCACGCCAGTGTTTGTCTATGCATTGAGTTATTTGAAGTTGCACGCCATTGTTCTCACACTGAGTTACTTGAAGGAGCACAGCAGTGTTTGTGCAGTTAGTTCCTCAACGCTGCACACCAGTTTTTGTCTATGCATTAAGTTACTTGAAGCTGCACGACAGTGTTTGTCTATGCATTGAGTTACTTGAAGCTGTATGCCAGTGTTTGTCTATGCATTAGGTTACTTGAAGCTGCACGCCAGTGTTTGTCTATGCATTAAGTTACTTGACGCTGCACGCCAGTGTTTGTCTATGAATTAAGTTACTTGAAGCTGCACACCAGTGTTTGTCTATGCATTGACTTATTTGAAGTTGCACGCCATTGTGCTCACACTGAGTTACTTGAAGGAGCACAGCAGTGTTTGTGCAGTTAGTTCCTCAACGCTGCACACCAGTGTTTTTCTATGCATTAAGTTACTTGAAGCTGCACGCCAGTGTTTGTCTATGCATTAAGTTACTTGAAGCTGCACGCCAGTGTTTGTCTATGCATTAAGTTACTTGAAGATGCACGCCAGTGTTTGTCTATGCATTAAGTAACTTGAAACTGCACGCCAGTGTTTTTCTATGCATTAAGTTACTTGAAGCTGCACGCCAGTGTTTGTCTATGCATTAAGTGACTTGAAACTGCATGCCAGTGTTTTTCTATGCATTAAGTGACTTGAAGCTGCACGCCAGTGTTTGTCTATGCATTAAATTACTTGAAACTGCACGCCAGTGTTTGTCTATGCATTAAGTTACTTGAAGCTGCACGCCAGTGTTTGTCTATGAATTAAGTTACTTGAAGCTGCACATCAGTGTTTGTCTATGCATTAAGTTACTTGAAGCTGCACGCCAGTGTTTGTCTATGCATTAAGTGACTTGAAGCTGCACGCCAGTGTTTGTCTATGCATTAAGTTCCTTGAAACTGCACGCCAGTGTTTTTCTATGCATTGAGTGACTTGACGCTGCACGCCAGTGTTTGTCTATGAATTAAGTTACTTGAAGCTGCACATCAGTGTTTGTCTATGCATTAAGTTACTTGAAGCTGCACGCCAGTGTTTGTTTATGAATTAAGTTACTTGAAATTGCACATCAGTGTTTGTCTATGCATTAAGTTACTTGAAGCTGCACGCCAGTGTTCGTCTATGCATTAAGTTACTTGAAGCTGCACGCCAGTGTTTGTCTATGCATTAAGTTACTTGAAACTGCACGCCAGTGTTTTTCTATGCATTAAGTTACTTGAAGCTGCACACCTGTATTTGTCTATGCATTGAGTTATTTGAAGTTGCACGCCATTGTTCTCACACTGAGTTACTTGAAGCTGCACGCCAGTGTTCGTCTATGCATTAAGTTACTTGAAGCTGCACGCCAGTGTTTGTCTATGCATTGAGTTATTTGAAGTTGCACGCCATTGTTCTCACACTGAGTTACTTGAAGGAGCACAGCAGTGTTTGTGCAGTTGGTTCCTCAACGCTGCACACCAGTTTTTGTCTATGCATTAAGTTACTTGAAGCTGCACGACAGTGTTTGTCTATGCATTGAGTTACTTGAAGCTGTATGCCAGTGTTTGTCTATGCATTAGGTTACTTGAAGCTGCACGCCAGTGTTTGTCTATGCAATAAGTTACTTGAAGCTGCACGCCAGTGTTTGTCTATGCATTGAGTTACTTGAATCTGTATGCCAGTGTTTGTCTATGCATTAAGTGACTTGAAGCTGCACGCCAGTGTTTGTCTATGCATTAAGTTACTTGAAGCTGCACGCCAGTGTTTGTCTATGCATAGAGTTACTTGAAGCTGTATGCCAGTGTTTGTCTATGCATTAGGTTACTTGAAGTTGCACGCCAGTCTTTGTCTATGCATTGAGTTACTTGAAGCTGTATGCCAGTGTTTGTCTATGCATTAGGTTACTTGAAGCTGCACGCCAGTGTTTGTCTATGCATCAGGTTACTTGAAGCTGAATGCCAGTGTTTGTCTATGCATTAAGTTAATTGAAGCTGCACGCCAGTGTTTGTCTATGCATTAAAATACTTGAAGCTGTACGCCAGTGTTTGTCCATGCATTAGGTTACTTGAAGCTATTCGCCAGTGTACATAAATTTAGGTTCTTGAAGCTGCAAGCCAGTGTTTGTTTATGCATTAAGGTTAATTGAAGCTGCACGCCAGTGTTTGTCTATGAATTAAGTTACTTGAAGCTGCACGCCAGTGTTTGTCTATGCATTAAGTGACTTGAAGCTGCACGCCAGTGTTTGTCTATGCATTAAGTTACTTGAAGCTGCACGCCAGTGTTTGTCTATGCATTAGGTTACTTGAAGCTGCACGCCAGTGTTTGTCTATGCATTAAGTGACTTGAAGCTGCACGCCAGTGTTTGTCTATGCATTAAGTTACTTGAAGCTGCACACCAGTGTTTGTCTATGCATTGAGTTACTTGAAGCTGTATGCCAGTGTTTGTCTATGCATTAGGTTACTTGAAGCTGCACGCCAGTGTTTGTCTATGCATTGAGTTACTTGAAGCTGTATGCCAGTGTTTGTCTATGCATTAGGTTACTTGAAGCTGCACGCCAGTGTTTGTCTATGCGTCAGGTTACTTGAAGCTGTATGCCAGTGTTTGTCTATGCATTAAGTTAATTGAAGCTGCACGCCAGTGTTTGTCTATGCATCAAGTTACTTGAAGCTGCACCCCAGTGTTTGTCTATGCATTAAGTTACTTTATACTGCACACCAGTGTTTTTCTATGCATTAAGTTACTTGAAGCTGCACTCCAGTGTTTGTCTATGCATTAGGTTACTTGAAGCTGCACGCCTGTGTTTGTCTATGCATTAAGTGACTTGAAACTGCACACCAGTGTTTTTCTATCCAATAAGTTACTTGAAGCTGCAGGCCAGTGTTTGTCTATGCATTAAGTTACTTGAAACTGCACGCCAGTGTTTTTCTATGCATTAAGTTACTTGAAGCTGCACGCCAGTGTTTGTCTATGCATTAAGTGACTTGAAGCTGCACGCCAGTGTTTGTCTATGCATTAAGTTAGTTGAAGCTGCACGCCAGTGTTTGTCTATGGATTAAGTTACTTGAAGCTGCACGCCAGTGTTTGTCTATGCATTAAGTGACTTGAAGCTGCACGCCAGTGTTTGTCTATGCATTAAATTACTTGAAACTGCACGCCAGTGTTTGTCTATGCATCAAGTTACTTGAAGCTGCACGCCAGTGTTTGTCTATGAATTAAGTTACTTGAAGCTGCACATCAGTGTTTGTCTATGCATTAAGTTACTTGAAGCTGCACGCCAGTGTTTGTCTATGCATTAAGTGACTTGAAGCTGCACGCAAGTGTTTGTCTATGCATTAAGTTCCTTGAAACTGCACGCCAGTGTTTTTCTATGCATTAAGTGACTTGAAGCTGCACACCAGTGTTTATCTATGAATTAAGTTACTTGAAGCTGCACATCAGTGTTTGTCTATGCATTAAGTGACTGAAAGCTGCAAGCCAGTGTTTGTCTATGAATTAAGTTACTTGAAGCTGCACGCCAGTGTTTGTCTATGCATTAAGTCACTTGAAGCTGCACGCCAGTGTTTGTCTATGCATTAAGTTACTTGAAGCTGCACGCCAGTGTTTGTTTAGGAATTAAGTTACTTGAAGCTGCACATCAGTGTTTGTCTATGCATTAAGTTACTTGAAGCTGCACGCCAGTGTTCGTCTATGCATTAAGTTACTTGAAGCTGCACGCCAGTGTTTGTCTATGCATTAAGTTACTTGAAACTGCACGCCAGTGTTTTTCTATGCATTAAGTTACTTGAAGCTGCACACCAGTGTTTGTCTATACTTTGAGTTATTTGAAGTTGCACACCATTGTTCTCACACTGAGTTACTTGAAGCTGCACGCCAGTGTTCGTCTATGCATTAAGTTACTTGAAGCTGCAGGCCAGTGTTTGTCCATGCATTGAGTTATTTGAAGTTGCACGCCATTGTTCTCACACTGAGTTACTTGAAGGAGCACAGCAGTGTTTGTGCAGTTGGGTCCTCAAAGCTGCACGCCAGTGTTTGTCTATGCATCAAGTTACTTGAAGCTGCACGCCAGTGTTTGTCTATGCATTAAGTTACTTGAAACTGCACACCAGTGTTTTTCTATGCATTAAGTTACTTGAAGCTGCACGCCAGTGTTTGTCTATGCATTAAGTGACTTGAAACTGCACACCAGTGTTTTTCTATCCAATAAGTTACTTGAAGCTGCAGGCCAGTGTTTGTCTATGCATTAAGTTACTTGAAACTGCACGCCAGTGTTTTTCTATGCATTAAGTTACTTGAAGCTGCACGCCAGTGTTTGTCCATGCATTAAGTGACTTGAAGCTGCACGCCAGTGTTTGTCTATGCATTAAGTTAGTTGAAGCTGCACGCCAGTGTTTGTCTATGGATTAAGTTACTTGAAGCTGCACGCCAGTGTTTGTCTATGCATTAAGTGACTTGAAGCTGCACGCCAGTGTTTGTCTATGCATTAAATTACTTGAAACTGCACGCCAGTGTTTGTCTATGCATTAAGTTACTTAAAGCTGCACGCCAGTGTTTGTCTATGAATTAAGTTACTTGAAGCTGCACATCAGTGTTTGTCTATGCATTAAGTTACTTGAAGCTGCACGCCAGTGTTTGTCTATGCATTAAGTGACTTGAAGCTGCACGCCAGTGTTTGTCTATGCATTAAGTTCCTTGAAACTGCATGCCAGTGTTTTTCTATGCATTAAGTGGCTTGAAGCTGCACACCAGTGTTTGTCTATGAATTAAGTTACTTGAAGCTGCACATCAGTGTTTGTCTATGCATTAAGTGACTGAAAGCTGCACGCCAGTGTTTGTCTATGAATTAAGTTACTTGAAGCTGCACGCCAGTGTTTGTCTATGCATTAAGTCACTTGAAGCTGCACGCCAGTGTTTGTCTATGCATTAAGTTACTTGAAGCTGCACGCCAGTGTTTGTTTAGGAATTAAGTTACTTGAAGCTGCACATCAGTGTTTGTCTATGCATTAAGTTACTTGAAGCTGCACGCCAGTGTTCGTCTATGCATTAAGTTACTTGAAGCTGCACGCCAGTGTTTGTCTATGCATTAAGTTACTTGAAACTGCACGCCAGTGTTTTTCTATGCATTAAGTTACTTGAAGCTGCACACCAGTGTTTGTCTATGCTTTGAGTTATTTGAAGTTGCACGCCATTGTTCTCACACTGAGTTACTTGAAGCTGCACGCCAGTGTTCGTCTATGCATTAAGTTACTTGAAGCTGCAGGCCAGTGTTTGTCCATGCATTGAGTTATTTGAAGTTGCACGCCATTGTTCTCACACTGAGTTACTTGAAGGAGCACAGCAGTGTTTGTGCAGTTGGTTCCTCAACGCTGCACACCAGTTTTTGTCTATGCATTAAGTTACTTGAAGCTGCACGCCAGTGTTTGTCTATGCATTGAGTTACTTGAAGCTGTATGCCAGTGTTTGTCTATGCATTAGGTTACTTGAAGCTGCACGCCAGTGTTTGTCTATGCATTAAGTTACTTGAAGCTGCACGCCAGTGTTTGTCTATGCATTGAGTTACTTGAAGCTGTATGCCTGTGTTTGTCTATGCATTAAGTGACTTGAAGCTGCACACCAGTGTTTTTCTATGCATTAAGTTACTTGAAGCTGCTCGCCAGTGTTTGTCTATGCATTAGGTTACTTGAAGCTGCACGCCAGTGTTTGTCTATGCATTAAGTGACTTGAAACTGCACACCAGTGTTTTTCTATCCAATAAGTTACTTGAAGCTGCAGGCCAGTGTTTGTCTATGCATTAAGTTACTTGAAACTGCACGCCAGTGTTTTTCTATGCATTAAGTTACTTGAAGCTGCACGCCAGTGTTTGTCTATGCATTAAGTGACTTGAAGCTGCACGCCAGTGTTTGTCTATGCATTAAGTTAGTTGAAGCTGCACGCCAGTGTTTGTCTATGGATTAAGTTACTTGAAGCTGCACGCCAGTGTTTGTCTATGCATTAAGTGACTTGAAGCTGCACGCCAGTGTTTGTCTATGCATTAAGTTCCTTGAAACTGCACGCCAGTGTTTTTCTATGCATTAAGTGGCTTGAAGCTGCACACCAGTGTTTGTCTATGAATTAAGTTACTTGAAGCTGCACATCAGTGTTTGTCTATGCATTAAGTGACTGAAAGCTGCACGCCAGTGTTTGTCTATGAATTAAGTTACTTGAAGCTGCACGCCAGTGTTTGTCTATGCATTAAGTCACTTGAAGCTGCACGCCAGTGTTTGTCTATGCATTAAGTTACTTGAAGCTGCACGCCAGTGTTTGTTTAGGAATTAAGTTACTTGAAGCTGCACATCAGTGTTTGTCTATGCATTAAGTTACTTGAAGCTGCACGCCAGTGTTCGTCTATGCATTAAGTTACTTGAAGCTGCACGCCAGTGTTTGTCTATGCATTAAGTTACTTGAAACTGCACGCCAGTGTTTTTCTATGCATTAAGTTACTTGAAGCTGCACACCAGTGTTTGTCTATGCTTTGAGTTATTTGAAGTTGCACGCCATTGTTCTCACACTGAGTTACTTGAAGCTGCACGCCAGTGTTCATCTATGCATTAAGTTACTTGAAGCTGCAGGCCAGTGTTTGTCCATGCATTGAGTTATTTGAAGTTGCACGCCATTGTTCTCACACTGAGTTACTTGAAGGAGCACAGCAGTGTTTGTGCAGTTGGTTCCTCAACGCTGCACACCAGTTTTTGTCTATGCATTAAGTTACTTGAAGCTGCATTCCAGTGTTTGTCTATGCATTGAGTTACTTGAAGCTGTATGCCAGTGTTTGTCTATGCATTAGGTTACTTGAAGCTGCACGCCAGTGTTTGTCTATGCATTAAGTTACTTGAAGCTGCACACCAGTGTTTGTCTATGCATTGAGTTACTTGAAGCTGTATGCCAGTGTTTGTCTATGCATTAAGTGACTTGAAGCTGCACGCCAGTGTTTGTCTATGCATTAAGTTACTTGAAGCTGCACGCCAGTGTTTGTCTATGCATTGAGTTACTTGAAGCTGTATGCCAGTGTTTGTCTATGCATTAGGTTACTTGAAGCTGCACGCCAGTGTTTGTTTATGCATTGAGTTGCTTGAAGCTGTATGCCAGTGTTTGTCTATGCATTAGGTTACTTGAAGCTGCACGCCAGTGTTTGTCTATGCATCAGGTTACTTGAAGCTGTATGCCAGTGTTTGTCTATGCATTAAGTTAATTGAAGCTGCACGCCAGTGATTGTCTATGCATTAGGTTACTTGAAGCTGTCCGCCAGTGTACATAAATTTAGGTTCTTGAAGCTGCAAGCCAGTGTTTGTTTATGCATTAAGGTTAATTGAAGCTGCACACCAGTGTTTGTCTATGAATTAAGTTACTTGAAGCTGCACACCAGTGTTTGTCTATGCATTAAGTTACTTGAAGCTGCACGCCAGTGTTCGTCTATGCATTAAGTTACTTGAAGCTGCACGCCAGTGTTTGTCTATGCATTAAGTTACTTGAAGCTGCACGCCAGTGTTTTTCTATGCATTAAGTTACTTGAAGCTGCACACCAGTGTTTGTCTATACTTTGAGTTATTTGAAGTTGCACGCCATTGTTCTCACACTGAGTTACTTGAAGCTGCACGCCAGTGTTCGTCTATGCATTAAGTTACTTGAAGCTGCAGGCCAGTGTTTGTCCATGCATTGAGTTATTTGAAGTTGCACGCCATTGTTCTCACACTGAGTTACTTGAAGGAGCACAGCAGTGTTTGTGCAGTTGGTTCCTCAAAGCTGCACGCCAGTGTTTGTCTATGCATCAAGTTACTTGAAGCTGCACGCCAGTGTTTGTCTATGCATTAAGTTACTTGAAACTGCACACCAGTGTTTTTCTATGCATTAAGTTACTTGAAGCTGCACGCCAGTGTTTGTCCATGCATTAGGTTACTTGAAGCTGCACGCCAGTGTTTGTCTATGCATTAAGTGACTTGAAACTGCACACCAGTGTTTTTCTATCCAATAAGTTACTTGAAGCTGCAGGCCAGTGTTTGTCTATGCATTAAGTTACTTGAAACTGCACGCCAGTGTTTTTCTATGCATTAAGTTACTTGAAGCTGCACGCCAGTGTTTGTCTATGCATTAAGTGACTTGAAGCTGCACGCCAGTGTTTGTCTATGCATTAAGTTAGTTGAAGCTGCACGCCAGTGTTTGTCTATGGATTAAGTTACTTGAAGCTGCACGCCAGTGTTTGTCTATGCATTAAGTGACTTGAAGCTGCACGCCAGTGTTTGTCTATGCATTAAATTACTTGAAACTGCACGCCAGTGTTTGTCTATGCATTAAGTTACTTGAAGCTGCACGCCAGTGTTTGTCTATGAATTAAGTTACTTGAAGCTGCACATCAGTGTTTGTCTATGCATTAAGTTACTTGAAGCTGCACGCCAGTGTTTGTCTATGCATTAAGTGACTTGAAGCTGCACGCCAGTGTTTGTCTATGCATTAAGTTCCTTGAAACTGCACGCCAGTGTTTTTCTATGCATTAAGTGGCTTGAAGCTGCACACCAGTGTTTGTCTATGAATTAAGTTACTTGAAGCTGCACATCAGTGTTTGTCTATGCATTAAGTGACTGAAAGCTGCACGCCAGTGTTTGTCTATGAATTAAGTTACTTGAAGCTGCACGCCAGTGTTTGTCTATACATTAAGTCACTTGAAGCTGCACGCCAGTGTTTGTCTATGCATTAAGTTACTTGAAGCTGCACACCAGTGTTTGTTTAGGAATTAAGTTACTTGAAGCTGCACATCAGTGTTTGTCTATGCATTAAGTTACTTGAAGCTGCACGCCAGTGTTCGTCTATGCATTAAGTTACTTGAAGCTGCACGCCAGTGTTTGTCTATGCATTAAGTTACTTGAAACTGCACGCCAGTGTTTTTCTATGCATTAAGTTACTTGAAGCTGCACACCAGTGTTTGTCTATGCTTTGAGTTATTTGAAGTTGCACGCCATTGTTCTCACACTGAGTTACTTGAAGCTGCACGCCAGTGTTCGTCTATGCATTAAGTTACTTGAAGCTGCAGGCCAGTGTTTGTCCATGCATTGAGTTATTTGAAGTTGCACGCCATTGTTCTCACACTGAGTTACTTGAAGGAGCACAGCAGTGTTTGTGCAGTTGGTTCCTCAACGCTGCACACCAGTTTTTGTCTATGCATTAAGTTACTTGAAGCTGCACGCCAGTGTTTGTCTATGCATTGAGTTACTTGAAGCTGTATGCCAGTGTTTGTCTATGCATTAGGTTACTTGAAGCTGCACGCCAGTGTTTGTCTATGCATTAAGTTACTTGAAGCTGCACGCCAGTGTTTGTCTATGCATTGAGTTACTTGAAGCTGTATGCCAGTGTTTGTCTATGCATTAAGTGACTTGAAGCTGCACACCAGTGTTTTTCTATGCATTAAGTTACTTGAAGCTGCACGCCAGTGTTTGTGTATGCATTAGGTTACTTGAAGCTGCACGTCAGTGTTTGTCTATGCATTAAGTGACTTGAAACTGCACACCAGTGTTTTTCTATCCAATAAGTTACTTGAAGCTGCAGGCCAGTGTTTGTCTATGCATTAAGTTACTTGAAACTGCACGCCAGTGTTTTTCTATGCATTAAGTTACTTGAAGCTGCACGCCAGTGTTTGTCTATGCATTAAGTGACTTGAAGCTGCACGCCAGTGTTTGTCTATGCATTAAGTTAGTTGAAGCTGCACGCCAGTGTTTGTCTATGGATTAAGTTACTTGAAGCTGCACGCCAGTGTTTGTCTATGCATTAAGTGACTTGAAGCTGCACGCCAGTGTTTGTCTATGCATTAAATTACTTGAAACTGCACGCCAGTGTTTGTCTATGCATTAAGTTACTTGAAGCTGCACGCCAGTGTTTGTCTATGAATTAAGTTACTTGAAGCTGCACATCAGTGTTTGTCTATGCATTAAGTTACTTGAAGCTGCACGCCAGTGTTTGTCTATGCATTAAGTGACTTGAAGCTGCACGCCAGTGTTTGTCTATGCATTAAGTTCCTTGAAACTGCACGCCAGTGTTTTTCTATGCATTAAGTGGCTTGAAGCTGCACACCAGTGTTTGTCTATGAATTAAGTTACTTGAAGCTGCACATCAGTGTTTGTCTATGCATTAAGTGACTGAAAGCTGCACGCCAGTGTTTGTCTATGAATTAAGTTACTTGAAGCTGCACGCCAGTGTTTGTCTATGCATTAAGTCACTTGAAGCTGCACGCCAGTGTTTGTCTATGCATTAAGTTACTTGAAGCTGCACGCCAGTGTTTGTTTAGGAATTAAGTTACTTGAAGCTGCACATCAGTGTTTGTCTATGCATTAAGTTACTTGAAGCTGCACGCCAGTGTTCGTCTATGCATTAAGTTACTTGAAGCTGCACGCCAGTGTTTGTCTATGCATTAAGTTACTTGAAACTGCACACCAGTGTTTTTCTATGCATTAAGTTACTTGAAGCTGCACACCAGTGTTTGTCTATGCTTTGAGTTATTTGAAGTTGCACGCCATTGTTCTCACACTGAGTTACTTGAAGCTGCACGCCAGTGTTCGTCTATGAATTAAGTTACTTGAAGCTGCAGGCCAGTGTTTGTCCATGCATTGAGTTATTTGAAGTTGCACGCCATTGTTCTCACACTGAGTTACTTGAAGGAGCACAGCAGTGTTTGTGCAGTTGGTTCCTCAACGCTGCACACCAGTGTTTGTCTATGCATTAGGTTACTTGAAGCTGCACGCCAGTGTTTGTCTATGCATTGAGTTGCTTGAAGCTGTATGCCAGTGTTTGTCTATGCATTAGGTTACTTGAAGCGGCACGCCAGTGTTTGTCTATGCATCAGGTTACTTGAAGCTGTATGCCAGTGTTTGTCTATGCATTAAGTTAATTGAAGCTGCACGCCAGTGATTGTCTATGCATTAAGTTACTTGAAGCTGTACGCCAGTGTTTGTCTATGCATTAGGTTACTTGAAGCTGTCCGCCAGTGTACATAAATTTAGGTTCTTGAAGCTGCAAGCCAGTGTTTGTTTATGCATTAAGGTTAATTGAAGCTGCACACCAGTATTTGTCTATGAATTAAGTTACTTGAAGCTGCACACCAGTGTTTGTCTATGCATTAAGTGACTTGAAGCTGCACGCCAGTGTTTGTCTATGCATTAAGTTACTTGAAGCTGCACGCCAGTGTTTGTCTATGCATTAGGTTACTTGAAGCTGCACGCCAGTTTTTGTCTATGCATTAAGTGACTTGAAGCTGCACGCCAGTGTTTGTCTATGCATTAAGTTACTTGAAGCTGCACACCAGTGTTTGTCTATGCATTGAGTTACTTGAAGCTGTATGCCAGTGTTTGTCTATGCATTAGGTTACTTGAAGCTGCACGCCAGTGTTTGTCTATGCATTGAGTTACTTGAAGCTGTATGCCAGTGTTTGTCTATGCATTAGGTTACTTGAAGCTGCACGCCAGTGTTTGTCTATGCGTCAGGTTACTTGAAGCTGTATGCCAGTGTTTGTCTAAGCATCAAGTTACTTGAAGCTGCACGCCAGTGTTTGTCTATGCATTAGGTTACTTGAAGCTATCCGCCAGTGGACATAAATTTAGGTTCTTGAAGCTGCAAGCCAGTGTTTGTCTATGCATTAAGGTTAATTGAAGATGCACGCCAGTGTTTGTCTATGCATTAAATTACTTGAAACTGCACGCCAGTGTTTGTCTATGCATTAAGTTACTTGAAGCTGCACGCCAGTGTTTGTCTATGAATTAAGTTACTTGAAGCTGCACATCAGTGTTTGTCTATGCATTAAGTTACTTGAAGCTGCACGCCAGTGTTTGTCTATGCATTAAGTGACTTGAAGCTGCACGCCAGTGTTTGTCTATGCATTAAGTTCCTTGAAACTGCACGCCAGTGTTTTTCTATGCATTAAGTTACTTGAAGCTGCACACCTGTATTTGTCTATGCATTGAGTTATTTGAAGTTGCACGCCATTGTTCTCACACTGAGTTACTTGAAGCTGCACGCCAGTGTTCGTCTATGCATTAAGTTACTTGAAGCTGCACGCCAGTGTTTGTCTATGCATTGAGTTATTTGAAGTTGCACGCCATTGTTCTCACACTGAGTTACTTGAAGGAGCACAGCAGTGTTTGTGCAGTTGGTTCCTCAACGCTGCACACCAGTTTTTGTCTATGCATTAAGTTACTGGAAGCTGCACGACAGTGTTTGTCTATGCATTGAGTTACTTGAAGCTGTATGCCAGTGTTTGTCTATGCATTAGGTTACTTGAAGCTGCACGCCAGTGTTTGTCTATGCAATAAGTTACTTGAAGCTGCACGCCAGTGTTTGTCTATGCATTGAGTTACTTGAATCTGTATGCCAGTGTTTGTCTATGCATTAAGTGACTTGAAGCTGCACGCCAGTGTTTGTCTATGCATTAAGTTACTTGAAGCTGCACGCCAGTGTTTGTCTATGCATAGAGTTACTTGAAGCTGTATGCCAGTGTTTGTCTATGCATTAGGTTACTTGAAGTTGCACGCCAGTCTTTGTCTATGCATTGAGTTACTTGAAGCTGTATGCCAGTGTTTGTCTATGCATTAGGTTACTTGAAGCTGCACGCCAGTGTTTGTCTATGCATCAGGTTACTTGAAGCTGAATGCCAGTGTTTGTCTATGCATTAAGTTAATTGAAGCTGCACGCCAGTGTTTGTCTATGCATTAAAATACTTGAAGCTGTACGCCAGTGTTTGTCCATGCATTAGGTTACTTGAAGCTGTTCGCCAGTGTACATAAATTTAGGTTCTTGAAGCTGCAAGCCAGTGTTTGTTTATGCATTAAGGTTAATTGAAGCTGCACACCAGTGTTTGTCTATGAATTAAGTTACTTGAAGCTGCACGCCAGTGTTTGTCTATGCATTAAGTGACTTGAAGCTGCACGCCAGTGTTTGTCTATGCATTAAGTTACTTGAAGCTGCACGCCAGTGTTTGTCTATGCATTAGGTTACTTGAAGCTGCACGCCAGTGTTTGTCTATGCATTAAGTGACTTGAAGCTGCACGCCAGTGTTTGTCTATGCATTAAGTTACTTGAAGCTGCACACCAGTGTTTGTCTATGCATTGAGTTACTTGAAGCTGTATGCCAGTGTTTGTCTATGCATTAGGTTACTTGAAGCTGCACGCCAGTGTTTGTCTATGCATTGAGTTACTTGAAGCTGTATGCCAGTGTTTGTCTATGCATTAGGTTACTTGAAGCTGCACGCCAGTGTTTGTCTATGCGTCAGGTTACTTGAAGCTGTATGCCAGTGTTTGTCTATGCATTAAGTTAATTGAAGCTGCACGCCAGTGTTTGTCTATGCATCAAGTTACTTGAAGCTGCACCCCAGTGTTTGTCTATGCATTAAGTTACTTTATACTGCACACCAGTGTTTTTCTATGCATTAAGTTACTTGAAGCTGCACTCCAGTGTTTGTCTATGCATTAGGTTACTTGAAGCTGCACGCCTGTGTTTGTCTATGCATTAAGTGACTTGAAACTGCACACCAGTGTTTTTCTATCCAATAAGTTACTTGAAGCTGCATGCCAGTGTTTGTCTATGCATTAAGTTACTTGAAACTGCACGCCAGTGTTTTTCTATGCATTAAGTTACTTGAAGCTGCACGCCAGTGTTTGTCTATGCATTAAGTGACTTGAAGCTGCACGCCAGTGTTTGTCTATGCATTAAGTTAGTTGAAGCTGCACGCCAGTGTTTGTCTATGGATTAAGTTACTTGAAGCTGCACGCCAGTGTTTGTCTATGCATCAAGTGACTTGAAGCTGCACGCCAGTGTTTGTCTATGCATTAAATTACTTGAAACTGCACGCCAGTGTTTGTCTATGCATCAAGTTACTTGAAGCTGCACGCCAGTGTTTGTCTATGAATTAAGTTACTTGAAGCTGCACATCAGTGTTTGTCTATGCATTAAGTTACTTGAAGCTGCACGCCAGTGTTTGTCTATGCATTAAGTGACTTGAAGCTGCACGCAAGTGTTTGTCTATGCATTAAGTTCCTTGAAACTGCACGCCAGTGTTTTTCTATGCATTAAGTGACTTGAAGCTGCACACCAGTGTTTATCTATGAATTAAGTTACTTGAAGCTGCACATCAGTGTTTGTCTATGCATTAAGTGACTGAAAGCTGCAAGCCAGTGTTTGTCTATGAATTAAGTTACTTGAAGCTGCACGCCAGTGTTTGTCTATGCATTAAGTCACTTGAAGCTGCACGCCAGTGTTTGTCTATGCATTAAGTTACTTGAAGCTGCACGCCAGTGTTTGTTTAGGAATTAAGTTACTTGAAGCTGCACATCAGTGTTTGTCTATGCATTAAGTTACTTGAAGCTGCACGCCAGTGTTCGTCTATGCATTAAGTTACTTGAAGCTGCACGCCAGTGTTTGTCTATGCATTAAGTTACTTGAAACTGCACGCCAGTGTTTTTCTATGCATTAAGTTACTTGAAGCTGCACACCAGTGTTTGTCTATACTTTGAGTTATTTGAAGTTGCACACCATTGTTCTCACACTGAGTTACTTGAAGCTGCACGCCAGTGTTCGTCTATGCATTAAGTTACTTGAAGCTGCAGGCCAGTGTTTGTCCATGCATTGAGTTATTTGAAGTTGCACGCCATTGTTCTCACACTGAGTTACTTGAAGGAGCACAGCAGTGTTTGTGCAGTTGGGTCCTCAAAGCTGCACGCCAGTGTTTGTCTATGCATCAAGTTACTTGAAGCTGCACGCCAGTGTTTGTCTATGCATTAAGTTACTTGAAACTGCACACCAGTGTTTTTCTATGCATTAAGTTACTTGAAGCTGCACGCCAGTGTTTGTCTATGCATTAAGTGACTTGAAACTGCACACCAGTGTTTTTCTATCCAATAAGTTACTTGAAGCTGCAGGCCAGTGTTTGTCTATGCATTAAGTTACTTGAAACTGCACGCCAGTGTTTTTCTATGCATTAAGTTACTTGAAGCTGCACGCCAGTGTTTGTCCATGCATTAAGTGACTTGAAGCTGCACGCCAGTGTTTGTCTATGCATTAAGTTAGTTGAAGCTGCACGCCAGTGTTTGTCTATGGATTAAGTTACTTGAAGCTGCACGCCAGTGTTTGTCTATGCATTAAGTGACTTGAAGCTGCACGCCAGTGTTTGTCTATGCATTAAATTACTTGAAACTGCACGCCAGTGTTTGTCTATGCATTAAGTTACTTAAAGCTGCACGCCAGTGTTTGTCTATGAATTAAGTTACTTGAAGCTGCACATCAGTGTTTGTCTATGCATTAAGTTACTTGAAGCTGCACGCCAGTGTTTGTCTATGCATTAAGTGACTTGAAGCTGCACGCCAGTGTTTGTCTATGCATTAAGTTCCTTGAAACTGCATGCCAGTGTTTTTCTATGCATTAAGTGGCTTGAAGCTGCACACCAGTGTTTGTCTATGAATTAAGTTACTTGAAGCTGCACATCAGTGTTTGTCTATGCATTAAGTGACTGAAAGCTGCACGCCAGTGTTTGTCTATGAATTAAGTTACTTGAAGCTGCACGCCAGTGTTTGTCTATGCATTAAGTCACTTGAAGCTGCACGCCAGTGTTTGTCTATGCATTAAGTTACTTGAAGCTGCACGCCAGTGTTTGTTTAGGAATTAAGTTACTTGAAGCTGCACATCAGTGTTTGTCTATGCATTAAGTTACTTGAAGCTGCACGCCAGTGTTCGTCTATGCATTAAGTTACTTGAAGCTGCACGCCAGTGTTTGTCTATGCATTAAGTTACTTGAAACTGCACGCCAGTGTTTTTCTATGCATTAAGTTACTTGAAGCTGCACACCAGTGTTTGTCTATGCTTTGAGTTATTTGAAGTTGCACGCCATTGTTCTCACACTGAGTTACTTGAAGCTGCACGCCAGTGTTCGTCTATGCATTAAGTTACTTGAAGCTGCAGGCCAGTGTTTGTCCATGCATTGAGTTATTTGAAGTTGCACGCCATTGTTCTCACACTGAGTTACTTGAAGGAGCACAGCAGTGTTTGTGCAGTTGGTTCCTCAACGCTGCACACCAGTTTTTGTCTATGCATTAAGTTACTTGAAGCTGCACGCCAGTGTTTGTCTATGCATTGAGTTACTTGAAGCTGTATGCCAGTGTTTGTCTATGCATTAGGTTACTTGAAGCTGCACGCCAGTGTTTGTCTATGCATTAAGTTACTTGAAGCTGCACGCCAGTGTTTGTCTATGCATTGAGTTACTTGAAGCTGTATGCCAGTGTTTGTCTATGCATTAAGTGACTTGAAGCTGCACACCAGTGTTTTTCTATGCATTAAGTTACTTGAAGCTGCTCGCCAGTGTTTGTCTATGCATTAGGTTACTTGAAGCGGCACGCCAGTGTTTGTCTATGCATTAAGTGACTTGAAACTGCACACCAGTGTTTTTCTATCCAATAAGTTACTTGAAGCTGCAGGCCAGTGTTTGTCTATGCATTAAGTTACTTGAAACTGCACGCCAGTGTTTTTCTATGCATTAAGTTACTTGAAGCTGCACGCCAGTGTTTGTCTATGCATTAAGTGACTTGAAGCTGCACGCCAGTGTTTGTCTATGCATTAAGTTAGTTGAAGCTGCACGCCAGTGTTTGTCTATGGATTAAGTTACTTGAAGCTGCACGCCAGTGTTTGTCTATGCATTAAGTGACTTGAAGCTGCACGCCAGTGTTTGTCTATGCATTAAGTTCCTTGAAACTGCACGCCAGTGTTTTTCTATGCATTAAGTGGCTTGAAGCTGCACACCAGTGTTTGTCTATGAATTAAGTTACTTGAAGCTGCACATCAGTGTTTGTCTATGCATTAAGTGACTGAAAGCTGCACGCCAGTGTTTGTCTATGAATTAAGTTACTTGAAGCTGCACGCCAGTGTTTGTCTATGCATTAGGTCACTTGAAGCTGCACGCCAGTGTTTGTCTATGCATTAAGTTACTTGAAGCTGCACGCCAGTGTTTGTTTAGGAATTAAGTTACTTGAAGCTGCACATCAGTGTTTGTCTATGCATTAAGTTACTTGAAGCTGCACGCCAGTGTTCGTCTATGCATTAAGTTACTTGAAGCTGCACGCCAGTGTTTGTCTATGCATTAAGTTACTTGAAACTGCACGCCAGTGTTTTTCTATGCATTAAGTTACTTGAAGCTGCACACCAGTGTTTGTCTATGCTTTGAGTTATTTGAAGTTGCACGCCATTGTTCTCACACTGAGTTACTTGAAGCTGCACGCCAGTGTTCATCTATGCATTAAGTTACTTGAAGCTGCAGGCCAGTGTTTGTCCATGCATTGAGTTATTTGAAGTTGCACGCCATTGTTCTCACACTGAGTTACTTGAAGGAGCACAGCAGTGTTTGTGCAGTTGGTTCCTCAACGCTGCACACCAGTTTTTGTCTATGCATTAAGTTACTTGAAGCTGCATTCCAGTGTTTGTCTATGCATTGAGTTACTTGAAGCTGTATGCCAGTGTTTGTCTATGCATTAGGTTACTTGAAGCTGCACGCCAGTGTTTGTCTATGCATTAAGTTACTTGAAGCTGCACACCAGTGTTTGTCTATGCATTGAGTTACTTGAAGCTGTATGCCAGTGTTTGTCTATGCATTAAGTGACTTGAAGCTGCACGCCAGTGTTTGTCTATGCATTAAGTTACTTGAAGCTGCACGCCAGTGTTTGTCTTTGCATTGAGTTACTTGAAGCTGTATGCCAGTGTTTTTCTATGCATTAGGTTACTTGAAGCTGCACGCCAGTGTTTGTTTATGCATTGAGTTGCTTGAAGCTGTATGCCAGTGTTTGTCTATGCATTAGGTTACTTGAAGCTGCACGCCAGTGTTTGTCTATGCATCAGGTTACTTGAAGCTGTATGCCAGTGTTTGTCTATGCATTAAGTTAATTGAAGCTGCACGCCAGTGATTGTCTATGCATTAGGTTACTTGAAGCTGTCCGCCAGTGTACATAAATTTAGGTTCTTGAAGCTGCAAGCCAGTGTTTGTTTATGCATTAAGGTTAATTGAAGCTGCACACCAGTGTTTGTCTATGAATTAAGTTACTTGAAGCTGCACACCAGTGTTTGTCTATGCATTAAGTTACTTGAAGCTGCACGCCAGTGTTCGTCTATGCATTAAGTTACTTGAAGCTGCACGCCAGTGTTTGTCTATGCATTAAGTTACTTGAAACTGCACGCCAGTGTTTTTCTATGCATTAAGTTACTTGAAGCTGCACACCAGTGTTTGTCTATACTTTGAGTTATTTGAAGTTGCACGCCATTGTTCTCACACTGAGTTACTTGAAGCTGCACGCCAGTGTTCGTCTATGCATTAAGTTACTTGAAGCTGCAGGCCAGTGTTTGTCCATGCATTGAGTTATTTGAAGTTGCACGCCATTGTTCTCACACTGAGTTACTTGAAGGAGCACAGCAGTGTTTGTGCAGTTGGTTCCTCAAAGCTGCACGCCAGTGTTTGTCTATGCATCAAGTTACTTGAAGCTGCACGCCAGTGTTTGTCTATGCATTAAGTTACTTGAAACTGCACACCAGTGTTTTTCTATGCATTAAGTTACTTGAAGCTGCACGCCAGTGTTTGTCCATGCATTAGGTTACTTGAAGCTGCACGCCAGTGTTTGTCTATGCATTAAGTGACTTGAAACTGCACACCAGTGTTTTTCTATCCAATAAGTTACTTGAAGCTGCAGGCCAGTGTTTGTCTATGCATTAAGTTACTTGAAACTGCACGCCAGTGTTTTTCTATGCATTAAGTTACTTGAAGCTGCACGCCAGTGTTTGTCTATGCATTAAGTGACTTGAAGCTGCACGCCAGTGTTTGTCTATGCATTAAGTTAGTTGAAGCTGCACGCCAGTGTTTGTCTATGGATTAAGTTACTTGAAGCTGCACGCCAGTGTTTGTCTATGCATTAAGTGACTTGAAGCTGCACGCCAGTGTTTGTCTATGCATTAAATTACTTGAAACTGCACGCCAGTGTTTGTCTATGCATTAAGTTACTTGAAGCTGCACGCCAGTGTTTGTCTATGAATTAAGTTACTTGAAGCTGCACATCAGTGTTTGTCTATGCATTAAGTTACTTGAAGCTGCACGCCAGTGTTTGTCTATGCATTAAGTGACTTGAAACTGCACGCCAGTGTTTGTCTATGCATTAAGTTCCTTGAAACTGCACGCCAGTGTTTTTCTATGCATTAAGTGGCTTGAAGCTGCACACCAGTGTTTGTCTATGAATTAAGTTACTTGAAGCTGCACATCAGTGTTTGTCTATGCATTAAGTGACTGAAAGCTGCACGCCAGTGTTTGTCTATGAATTAAGTTACTTGAAGCTGCACGCCAGTGTTTGTCTATACATTAAGTCACTTGAAGCTGCACGCCAGTGTTTGTCTATGCATTAAGTTACTTGAAGCTGCACACCAGTGTTTGTTTAGGAATTAAGTTACTTGAAGCTGCACATCAGTGTTTGTCTATGCATTAAGTTACTTGAAGCTGCACGCCAGTGTTCGTCTATGCATTAAGTTACTTGAAGCTGCACGCCAGTGTTTGTCTATGCATTAAGTTACTTGAAACTGCACGCCAGTGTTTTTCTATGCATTAAGTTACTTGAAGCTGCACACCAGTGTTTGTCTATGCTTTGAGTTATTTGAAGTTGCACGCCATTGTTCTCACACTGAGTTACTTGAAGCTGCACGCCAGTGTTCGTCTATGCATTAAGTTACTTGAAGCTGCAGGCCAGTGTTTGTCCATGCATTGAGTTATTTGAAGTTGCACGCCATTGTTCTCACACTGAGTTACTTGAAGGAGCACAGCAGTGTTTGTGCAGTTGGTTCCTCAACGCTGCACACCAGTTTTTGTCTATGCATTAAGTTACTTGAAGCTGCACGCCAGTGTTTGTCTATGCATTGAGTTACTTGAAGCTGTATGCCAGTGTTTGTCTATGCATTAGGTTACTTGAAGCTGCACGCCAGTGTTTGTCTATGCATTAAGTTACTTGAAGCTGCACGCCAGTGTTTGTCTATGCATTGAGTTACTTGAAGCTGTATGCCAGTGTTTGTCTATGCATTAAGTGACTTGAAGCTGCACACCAGTGTTTTTCTATGCATTAAGTTACTTGAAGCTGCACGCCAGTGTTTGTGTATGCATTAGGTTACTTGAAGCTGCACGCCAGTGTTTGTCTATGCATTAAGTGACTTGAAACTGCACACCAGTGTTTTTCTATCCAATAAGTTACTTGAAGCTGCAGGCCAGTGTTTGTCTATGCATTAAGTTACTTGAAACTGCACGCCAGTGTTTTTCTATGCATTAAGTTACTTGAAGCTGCACGCCAGTGTTTGTCTATGCATTAAGTGACTTGAAGCTGCACGCCAGTGTTTGTCTATGCATTAAGTTAGTTGAAGCTGCACGCCAGTGTTTGTCTATGGATTAAGTTACTTGAAGCTGCACGCCAGTGTTTGTCTATGCATTAAGTGACTTGAAGCTGCACGCCAGTGTTTGTCTATGCATTAAATTACTTGAAACTGCACGCCAGTGTTTGTCTATGCATTAAGTGACTTGAAGCTGCACGCCAGTGTTTGTCTATGCATTAAGTTCCTTGAAACTGCACGCCAGTGTTTTTCTATGCATTAAGTGGCTTGAAGCTGCACACCAGTGTTTGTCTATGAATTAAGTTACTTGAAGCTGCACATCAGTGTTTGTCTATGCATTAAGTGACTGAAAGCTGCACGCCAGTGTTTGTCTATGAATTAAGTTACTTGAAGCTGCACGCCAGTGTTTGTCTATGCATTAAGTCACTTGAAGCTGCACGCCAGTGTTTGTCTATGCATTAAGTTACTTGAAGCTGCACGCCAGTGTTTGTTTAGGAATTAAGTTACTTGAAGCTGCACATCAGTGTTTGTCTATGCATTAAGTTACTTGAAGCTGCACGCCAGTGTTCGTCTATGCATTAAGTTACTTGAAGCTGCACGCCAGTGTTTGTCTATGCATTAAGTTACTTGAAACTGCACGCCAGTGTTTTTCTATGCATTAAGTTACTTGAAGCTGCACACCAGTGTTTGTCTATGCTTTGAGTTATTTGAAGTTGCACGCCATTGTTCTCACACTGAGTTACTTGAAGCTGCACGCCAGTGTTCGTCTATGAATTAAGTTACTTGAAGCTGCAGGCCAGTGTTTGTCCATGCATTGAGTTATTTGAAGTTGCACGCCATTGTTCTCACACTGAGTTACTTGAAGGAGCACAGCAGTGTTTGTGCAGTTGGTTCCTCAACGCTGCACACCAGTGTTTGTCTATGCATTAGGTTACTTGAAGCTGCACGCCAGTGTTTGTCTATGCATTGAGTTGCTTGAAGCTGTATGCCAGTGTTTGTCTATGCATTAGGTTACTTGAAGCGGCACGCCAGTGTTTGTCTATGCATCAGGTTACTTGAAGCTGTATGCCAGTGTTTGTCTATGCATTAAGTTAATTGAAGCTGCACGCCAGTGATTGTCTATGCATTAAGTTACTTGAAGCTGTACGCCAGTGTTTGTCTATGCATTAGGTTACTTGAAGCTGTCCGCCAGTGTACATAAATTTAGGTTCTTGAAGCTGCAAGCCAGTGTTTGTTTATGCATTAAGGTTAATTGAAGCTGCACACCAGTGTTTGTCTATGAATTAAGTTACTTGAAGCTGCACACCAGTGTTTGTCTATGCATTAAGTGACTTGAAGCTGCACGCCAGTGTTTGTCTATGCATTAAGTTACTTGAAGCTGCACGCCAGTGTTTGTCTATGCATTAGGTTACTTGAAGCTGCACGCCAGTGTTTGTCTATGCATTGAGTTACTTGAAGCTGTATGCCAGTGTTTGTCTATGCATTAGGTTACTTGAAGCTGCACGCCAGTGTTTGTCTATGCATTAAGTTACTTGAAGCTGCACGCCAGTGTTTGTCTATGCATTGAGTTACTTGAAGCTGTATGCCAGTGTTTGTCTATGCATTAAGTGACTTGAAGCTGCACACCAGTGTTTTTCTATGCATTAAGTTACTTGAAGCTGCACGCCAGTGTTTGTGTATGCATTAGGTTACTTGAAGCTGCACGCCAGTGTTTGTCTATGCATTAAGTGACTTGAAACTGCACACCAGTGTTTTTCTATCCAATAAGTTACTTGAAGCTGCAGGCCAGTGTTTGTCTATGCATTAAGTTACTTGAAACTGCACGCCAGTGTTTTTCTATGCATTAAGTTACTTGAAGCTGCACGCCAGTGTTTGTCTATGCATTAAGTGACTTGAAGCTGCACGCCAGTGTTTGTCTATGCATTAAGTTAGTTGAAGCTGCACGCCAGTGTTTGTCTATGGATTAAGTTACTTGAAGCTGCACGCCAGTGTTTGTCTATGCATTAAGTGACTTGAAGCTGCACGCCAGTGTTTGTCTATGCATTAAGTTACTTGAAGCTGCACACCAGTGTTTGTCTATGCATTGAGTTACTTGAAGCTGTATGCCAGTGTTTGTCTATGCATTAGGTTACTTGAAACTGCACGCCAGTGTTTGTCTATGCATTGAGTTACTTGAAGCTGTATGCCAGTGTTTGTCTATGCATTAGGTTACTTGAAGCTGCACGCCAGTGTTTGTCTATGCGTCAGGTTACTTGAAGCTGTATGCCAGTGTTTGTCTAAGCATCAAGTTACTTGAAGCTGCACGCCAGTGTTTGTCTATGCATTAGGTTACTTGAAGCTATCCGCCAGTGTACATAAATTTAGGTTCTTGAAGCTGCAAGCCAGTGTTTGTCTATGCATTAAGGTTAATTGAAGATGCACGCCAGTGTTTGTCTATGCATTAAATTACTTGAAACTGCACGCCAGTGTTTGTCTATGCATTAAGTTACTTGAAGCTGCACGCCAGTGTTTGTCTATGAATTAAGTTACTTGAAGCTGCACATCAGTGTTTGTCTATGCATTAAGTTACTTGAAGCTGCACGCCAGTGTTTGTCTATGCATTAAGTGACTTGAAGCTGCACGCCAGTGTTTGTCTATGCATTAAGTTCCTTGAAACTGCACGCCAGTGTTTTTCTATGCATTAAGTTACTTGAAGCTGCACGCCAGTGTTCGTCTATGCATTAAGTTACTTGAAGCTGCACGCCAGTGTTTGTCTATGCATTAAGTTACTTGAAACTGCACACCAGTGTTTTTCTATGCATTAAGTTACTTGAAGCTGCACACCAGTGTTTGTCTATGCTTTGAGTTATTTGAAGTTGCACGCCATTGTTCTCACACTGAGTTACTTGAAGCTGCACGCCAGTGTTCGTCTATGCATTAAGTTACTTGAAGCTGCAGGCCAGTGTTTGTCCATGCATTGAGTTATTTGAAGTTGCACGCCATTGTTCTCACACTGAGTTACTTGAAGGAGCACAGCAGTGTTTGTGCAGTTGGTTCCTCAACGCTGCACACCAGTGTTTGTCTATGCATTAGGTTACTTGAAGCTGCACGCCAGTGTTTGTCTATGCATTGAGTTGCTTGAAGCTGTATGCCAGTGTTTGTCTATGCATTAGGTTACTTGAAGCGGCACGCCAGTGTTTGTCTATGCATCAGGTTACTTGAAGCTGTATGCCAGTGTTTGTCTATGCATTAAGTTAATTGAAGCTGCACGCCAGTGATTGTCTATGCATTAAGTTACTTGAAGCTGTACGCCAGTGTTTGTCTATGCATTAGGTTACTTGAAGCTGTCCGCCAGTGTACATAAATTTAGGTTCTTGAAGCTGCAAGCCAGTGTTTGTTTATGCATTAAGGTTAATTGAAGCTGCACACCAGTGTTTGTCTATGAATTAAGTTACTTGAAGCTGCACACCAGTGTTTGTCTATGCATTAAGTGACTTGAAGCTGCACGCCAGTGTTTGTCTATGCATTAAGTTACTTGAAGCTGCACGCCAGTGTTTGTCTATGCATTAGGTTACTTGAAGCTGCACGCCAGTTTTTGTCTATGCATTAAGTGACTTGAAGCTGCACGCCAGTGTTTGTCTATGCATTAAGTTACTTGAAGCTGCACACCAGTGTTTGTCTATGCATTGAGTTACTTGAAGCTGTATGCCAGTGTTTGTCTATGCATTAGGTTACTTGAAGCTGCACGCCAGTGTTTGTCTATGCATTGAGTTACTTGAAGCTGTATGCCAGTGTTTGTCTATGCATTAGGTTACTTGAAGCTGCACGCCAGTGTTTGTCTATGCATTAAGTGACTTGAAACTGCACACCAGTGTTTTTCTATCCAATAAGTTACTTGAAGCTGCAGGCCAGTGTTTGTCTATGCATTAAGTTACTTGAAACTGCACGCCAGTGTTTTTCTATGCATTAAGTTACTTGAAGCTGCACGCCAGTGTTTGTCTATGCATTAAGTGACTTGAAGCTGCACGCCAGTGTTTGTCTATGCATTAAGTTAGTTGAAGCTGCACGCCAGTGTTTGTCTATGGATTAAGTTACTTGAAGCTGCACGCCAGTGTTTGTCTATGCATTAAGTGACTTGAAGCTGCACGCCAGTGTTTGTCTATGCATTAAATTACTTGAAACTGCACGCCAGTGTTTGTCTATGCATTAAGTTACTTGAAGCTGCACGCCAGTGTTTGTCTATGAATTAAGTTACTTGAAGCTGCACATCAGTGTTTGTCTATGCATTAAGTTACTTGAAGCTGCACGCCAGTGTTTGTCTATGCATTAAGTGACTTGAAGCTGCACGCCAGTGTTTGTCTATGCATTAAGTTCCTTGAAACTGCACGCCAGTGTTTTTCTATGCATTAAGTGGCTTGAAGCTGCACACCAGTGTTTGTCTATGAATTAAGTTACTTGAAGCTGCACATCAGTGTTTGTCTATGCATTAAGTGACTGAAAGCTGCACGCCAGTGTTTGTCTATGAATTAAGTTACTTGAAGCTGCACGCCAGTGTTTGTCTATGCATTAAGTCACTTGAAGCTGCACGCCAGTGTTTGTCTATGCATTAAGTTACTTGAAGCTGCACGCCAGTGTTTGTTTAGGAATTAAGTTACTTGAAGCTGCACATCAGTGTTTGTCTATGCATTAAGTTACTTGAAGCTGCACGCCAGTGTTCGTCTATGCATTAAGTTACTTGAAGCTGCACGCCAGTGTTTGTCTATGCATTAGGTTACTTGAAGCTGCACGCCAGTGTTTGTCTATGCATTGAGTTACTTGAAGCTGTATGCCAGTGTTCGTCTATGCATTAGGTTACTTGAAGCTGCACGCCAGTGTTTGTCTATGCGTCAGGTTACTTGAAGCTGTATGCCAGTGTTTGTCTAAGCATCAAGTTACTTGAAGCTGCACGCCAGTGTTTGTCTATGCATTAGGTTACTTGAAGCTATCCGCCAGTGTACATAAATTTAGGTTCTTGAAGCTGCAAGCCAGTGTTTGTCTATGCATTAAGGTTAATTGAAGATGCACGCCAGTGTTTGTCTATGCATTAAATTACTTGAAACTGCACGCCAGTGTTTGTCTATGCATTAAGTTACTTGAAGCTGCACGCCAGTGTTTGTCTATGAATTAAGTTACTTGAAGCTGCACATCAGTGTTTGTCTATGCATTAAGTTACTTGAAGCTGCACGCCAGTGTTTGTCTATGCATTAAGTGACTTGAAGCTGCACGCC
Organism: Lissotriton vulgaris; assembly: GCF_964263255.1. Taxonomy (NCBI): domain Eukaryota; kingdom Metazoa; phylum Chordata; class Amphibia; order Caudata; family Salamandridae; genus Lissotriton; species Lissotriton vulgaris. Next base: position 1,035,187,721 of record NC_141698.1, read on the forward strand.
AGTGTTTGTCTATGCATTAAGTTCCTTGAAACTGCACGCCAGTGTTTTTCTATGCATTAAGTTACTTGAAGCTGCACGCCAGTGTTCGTCTATGCATTAAGTTACTTGAAGCTGCACGCCAGTGTTTGTCTATGCATTAAGTTACTTGAAACTGCACGCCAGTGTTTTTCTATGCATTAAGTTACTTGAAGCTGCACACCAGTGTTTGTCTATGCTTTGAGTTATTTGAAGTTGCACGCCATTGTTCTCACACTGAGTTACTTGAAGCTGCACGCCAGTGTTCGTCTATGCATTAAGTTACTTGAAGCTGCAGGCCAGTGTTTGTCCATGCATTGAGTTATTTGAAGTTGCACGCCATTGTTCTCACACTGAGTTACTTGAAGGAGCACAGCAGTGTTTGTGCAGTTGGTTCCTCAACGCTGCACACCAGTGTTTGTCTATGCATTAGGTTACTTGAAGCTGCACGCCAGTGTTTGTCTATGCATTGAGTTGCTTGAAGCTGTATGCCAGTGTTTGTCTATGCATTAGGTTACTTGAAGCGGCACGCCAGTGTTTGTCTATGCATCAGGTTACTTGAAGCTGTATGCCAGTGTTTGTCTATGCATTAAGTTAATTGAAGCTGCACGCCAGTGATTGTCTATGCATTAAGTTACTTGAAGCTGTACGCCAGTGTTTGTCTATGCATTAGGTTACTTGAAGCTGTCCGCCAGTGTACATAAATTTAGGTTCTTGAAGCTGCAAGCCAGTGTTTGTTTATGCATTAAGGTTAATTGAAGCTGCACACCAGTGTTTGTCTATGAATTAAGTTACTTGAAGCTGCACACCAGTGTTTGTCTATGCATTAAGTGACTTGAAGCTGCACGCCAGTGTTTGTCTATGCATTAAGTTACTTGAAGCTGCACGCCAGTGTTTGTCTATGCATTAGGTTACTTGAAGCTGCACGCCAGTTTTTGTCTATGCATTAAGTGACTTGAAGCTGCACGCCAGTGTTTGTCTATGCATTAAGTTACTTGAAGCTGCACACCAGTGTTTGTCTATGCATTGAGTTACTTGAAGCTGTATGCCAGTGTTTGTCTATGCATTAGGTTACTTGAAGCTGCACGCCAGTGTTTGTCTATGCATTGAGTTACTTGAAGCTGTATGCCAGTGTTTGTCTATGCATTAGGTTACTTGAAGCTGCACGCCAGTGTTTGTCTATGCGTCAGGTTACTTGAAGCTGTATGCCAGTGTTTGTCTAAGCATCAAGTTACTTGAAGCTGCACGCCAGTGTTTGTCTATGCATTAGGTTACTTGAAGCTATCCGCCAGTGTACATAAATTTAGGTTCTTGAAGCTGCAAGCCAGTGTTTGTCTATGCATTAAGGTTAATTGAAGATGCACGCCAGTGTTTGTCTATGCATTAAATTACTTGAAACTGCACGCCAGTGTTTGTCTATGCATTAAGTTACTTGAAGCTGCACGCCAGTGTTTGTCTATGAATTAAGTTACTTGAAGCTGCACATCAGTGTTTGTCTATGCATTAAGTTACTTGAAGCTGCACGCCAGTGTTTGTCTATGCATTAAGTGACTTGAAGCTGCACGCCAGTGTTTGTCTATGTATTAAGTTCCTTGAAACTGCACGCCAGTGTTTTTCTATGCATTAAGTTACTTGAAGCTGCACGCCAGTGTTCGTCTATGCATTAAGTTACTTGAAGCTGCACGCCAGTGTTTGTCTATGCATTAAGTTACTTGAAACTGCACGCCAGTGTTTTTCTATGCATTAAGTTACTTGAAGCTGCACACCAGTGTTTGTCTATGCTTTGAGTTATTTGAAGTTGCACGCCATTGTTCTCACACTGAGTTACTTGAAGCTGCACGCCAGTGTTCGTCTATGCATTAAGTTACTTGAAGCTGCAGGCCAGTGTTTGTCCATGCATTGAGTTATTTGAAGTTGCACGCCATTGTTCTCACACTGAGTTACTTGAAGGAGCACAGCAGTGTTTGTGCAGTTGGTTCCTCAACGCTGCACACCAGTGTTTGTCTATGCATTAGGTTACTTGAAGCTGCACGCCAGTGTTTGTCTATGCATTGAGTTGCTTGAAGCTGTATGCCAGTGTTTGTCTATGCATTAGGTTACTTGAAGCGGCACGCCAGTGTTTGTCTATGCATCAGGTTACTTGAAGCTGTATGCCAGTGTTTGTCTATGCATTAAGTTAATTGAAGCTGCACGCCAGTGATTGTCTATGCATTAAGTTACTTGAAGCTGTACGCCAGTGTTTGTCTATGCATTAGGTTACTTGAAGCTGTCCACCAGTGTACATAAATTTAGGCTCTTGAAGCTGCAAGCCAGTGTTTGTTTATGCATTAAGGTTAATTGAAGCTGCACACCAGTGTTTGTCTATGAATTAAGTTACTTGAAGCTGCACACCAGTGTTTGTCTATGCATTAAGTGACTTGAAGCTGCACGCCAGTGTTTGTCTATGCATTAAGTTACTTGAAGCTGCACGCCAGTGTTTGTCTATGCATTAGGTTACTTGAAGCTGCACGCCAGTTTTTGTCTATGCATTAAGTGACTTGAAGCTGCACGCCAGTGTTTGTCTATGCATTAAGTTACTTGAAGCTGCACACCAGTGTTTGTCTATGCATTGAGTTACTTGAAGCTGTATGCCAGTGTTTGTCTATGCATTAGGTTACTTGAAGCTGCACGCCAGTGTTTGTCTATGCATTGAGTTACTTGAAGCTGTATGCCAGTGTTTGTCTATGCATTAGGTTACTTGAAGCTGCACGCCAGTGTTTGTCTATGCGTCAGGTTACTTGAAGCTGTATGCCAGTGTTTGTCTAAGCATCAAGTTACTTGAAGCTGCACGCCAGTGTTTGTCTATGCATTAGGTTACTTGAAGCTATCCGCCAGTGTACATAAATTTAGGTTCTTGAAGCTGCAAGCCAGTGTTTGTCTATGCATTAAGGTTAATTGAAGATGCACGCCAGTGTTTGTCTATGCATTAGGTTACTTGAAGCTGCACGCCAGTGTTTGTTATGCATTAGGTTACTTGAAGCTGCACGCCAGTGTTTGTGCATTGAGTTCCTTGAAGCTGCTCGCAGTGTTTTGCTGTGAAGAGAACCCCCATGGTGCTCCTCCTAGCGCTTCGTAGCGCTCCCTGGATGCTGCGTTTTCTCAGCGCTTGGTAGCCCCCTTGGATGTCCCATCTTCAGTTATCGATGCGCCTGTCAGGGCATCAGAGTTCCCGTCTGGGACTTTGGCGCTCTTTCTAAAATCAATGAGCAAATGAAAAGGACGCGCAGGCTGGCCGTCCTCACCGGAGAGCGGCGGGCACTGCACTGCAGCGGCTGATGTGCACTGCAGGGACAGATGTGGAGCACGCGGAGGGGGGCCCTCAAGCTGTGCACGAGAGAGCGCGGAACAGCAGCCAGGCGCGGATTGAGACGAACACATCGAGCATTGAGAGAGCAGCCGTGTGACGGCGCCCTGGTGCACGCAGACCCACGGTGTCCCATGGTGGAAGCATCCGGCCTTCAGCCTCCGGGGGTTTCACTTCATAAGAAGGCCTCCATTGCGTAACAAAGAGAGAGAGAGGGATAGGTAGAGGGAGGGGGGGGGGATAAGTAGAGAGAGGGGGTAGGGAGGGAGAGAGAGGGATAGGTAGAGAGGAAGAGGGGGGAGGGGGCAGGAAGAGAGAAAGAGACGGGCAGAGAGAGGGATAGGTAGAGAGAGAGGAGGGGGTCGGGAGAGAAACAGAGGGGGAGAGAGACAGGGATAGCTAAATAGATAGATAGACAGACAGACAGACAGACAGACAGACAGACAGACAGACAGATAGATAGATAGATAGATAGATAGATAGATAGATAGATAGATAGATAGATAGATAGATAGATAGATAGATAGGTAGGTAGGTAGGTAGGTAGGTAGGTAGGTAGGTAGGTAGGTAACGTACAGATATGTAATTAATCAAATGTCCCTACATAATGAAGCTGAAGACTGAATCTTAATTAGACTCGTTATTGACGAATGTTCGGTAGCCAGAGACATACATTATTTAGTTTCAGTACGAGAATCAGTACAGTAATAAAATATCCACTTTGTTGTATTCTTCACATAAAAAGCAGATATGGTCTACTGAGTAAACTGCCTTTTTTTGGACGCCAAGACACCGACATTGTAATCCCGGCTCCACACTTCAACAAAGTGTTTGATTCTGTGCAATTGCATGTGCGTCAGTTCATTGTTTCCAATTCGTGATCATAAAATCTGTAGTGCTTAGAAGCAGCCCGGAGACCAGCATTAAGGGGCGCAAAAGACACCGGATCGTTGCGTTCAGCCTGGGAGAGACCGCCCAGTTTATGGGCCCTCAACACACGAATACAGTACCTTATAAACACACAGGTGACACGCAGGAGTAATGTACTGTATGGCGGGGGCGGGGTGGGGGCTGCCCATTCATCACAATCTAACGGAGAGCTCGCGATGGATTTTCCACCGGCTGAAGCAGGTCCAGGGGAGTCCAAACTCTATGGTAAATAATGAAATGTCAAAGGTCAGGGCGCGCTGTCCGAAGCCCCCTTTCGGTCATTGATTATATGCTGAGGTATGTTGACGCATGTTGCCTCCTGGCTCGATTCCTCTGCAGCGCCCGGAAGGAATCTGCGGTGTTTCCTCATATGCAGTACCTGCTGGCATGGTGCACATGTGAAAGGGCATCGCCGCACTGTATAACTGCCCGAAGAGGGCCACTAGGCGCTGTATAGCCGATCAGAGGACACAATGCACTCTTTAAGAGGTGCGAGACTGCCTAGACGAGGCACTGCCCCCTCATAGGGGGAGGGGCGCAGTACCAGAGCAGCCCGCTTCAGACTTTAGAAAGGGGGACTTTTCTGGCACAAAAGAATTGGGGGTTAAAAGGTCTTGTTTTTATTGAAACATTGCGCGTAGCAATGAAGAATTGGTATATAGGTCAACACCAGGGTGGGTAGAAAGAAAGTGCCTCGATGCCAGACTGATGTCAGACTGGGTGCTATACAAATGCATTACAAACAGCAACACGCGCGCAGAGAAGGGAGATGACGTGGACTGGTGAGTGACAGCAATAACAAATCAACCCATACAAGACACACATTACGCAACCGAGAAGTGCTAGACACATGGTTTCTTGGACACAGATCCAACAGAGAGACACCTGGCCTTCACCGAGGCACCACAACTACACATTTACAGAACAATGGGCGGGCGCGTGTGGCACACTCCTGCAAACTGCTCGGCACGGCCATTTCAACCGAAAGGTGTTGGGAGCATGCTGCGCGGGAGAAAAATACATCAATGGCAGGCGCGACAGATAAGTAGCGCTTGTCTCTGATAAGAGGGGGCGGAGGTGCGCCCCACCCCCTTGACTGTCCAGGTACCCCACAGAGGGTCGACGTTGCCGGCTTGTCGGCCCCAGCTGACGAGGGAGAGGGGGCGCATATGTCGCCTCGGTGCAGTCTGTGCATCTATCCAACAGCCTCCGGCTCCCGCACACTTGGCACCGAGGGGGTGTGCGGGGGTGTCCGTCCCCCTGAATATTATACATCTTCTCCTTTGCCAAGACTGGGCACCGATGGGCCGCTGCACACCGTGCATCCCTGGACCAAATCACACTGGACAGCAAAGGGGTGCTTGATAAATGCACCCCTTAAATTCTAAATCTGCGAAGAAGAGGGGTGCGATCTCCGGTCCTCTACACCCCAGAAGAGGGGAGACTTTGTAACCTTCCCATTGGAACACACTGGGATACACTGCACTCGCTATCTCTGCAACAGTAAACCGCGGGGAGATACACAGAAGACACAAATAGACAAACATTGGGCACCTGGACACAATATTTCTTTTTTCTCTAAGACTAAACAGCAGATTAATTGCTTGACGCACCGTACCATCTTATTGTCTAAAAACGGACACCAGAGAAACAGCCGGATAGAGTGTATCTTTCTATTCTCCGCAGGCAAATATCACCTCTTCTGTGACATCAAAGAGTAGGACTGAATACAATGTATCCTTTTATTCCGGCTGGCAGGCTTCTCCCTCGCAGCTGCTGCTGATGAATTATACACTCATAACCTGGCCGAGCGCGCACTCACCTGTCTTGAAAAGGCAGTGCGGGAGTTCCGCGGAGAGCAGGAGGTGCGGGAGTTCCGCGGAGTGCGTGAGTTCCGTGGAGTGCAGGCGCACAGACCTCCAGCCCTAGCATCCGACCAGAGCTGCTGCTGCAGCTGCTGCTGCTGCTGAGACTGCTCTGCAGGCGACGCGCTCTCTCACCAGGATCCTCTATGCTGGAGTATCGAAACAGAAGAGGGTGAACAACCGCAAGAGAGGAGACACAGAAAAAGGACGAAAAAGCCCTGCACGGTGAAAGGTAAAACATAAACAAGCATTGGCAAATGCAATAGGTTTCGCCTTTGTGAATATATATGTGTATAAATATATATATACACACACACACACACACACACACACACACACACACACACACATATATATATATATATATATATATATATATATATATATATATATACATATATATATATATATATATATATATATATATGTGTGTGTGTGTGTGTGTGTGTGTGTGCGTGTGTGTGTGTGTGTGTGTGTGTATACATACATATCCACCAAAAAAGAAAGCCTATTGAGGAGACGCCACACAGCAGAAGGTTAACAACATTTAATGTGAGGAGACTTGGTTGCGAAAGTGACAGTCCCTTCTCAATTCTTGCAGAACCCAACATACATACATACATATATATATATGTATATATGTATGTATGTATGCATGTATGTATGTGTATACATATATATATATATCAACCGACTGGTCAAGTGCTCCCTATATATATGTATATATATATATATTTTTATATATATATATATATATATATATATATATATATATATATATATATATATATATATATATATATATATATATATATATATATATATATATATATATATCCAAACACAAAACATCCTGTCAAGAAGGGAGCACTTAACATGCATATATATATATACATCCACCAAAAGAGTTACCCTCTCAAAGGAGCCTACAAACTGGTTGATTCCGCATTGATGATTTTAATGGAAGCTGCCACAGCGAAGATACGAGACACCTCACAGCAGGAGTGTTACAGCAAAGCCTGACGTGTTTCGTGCGATGCACTTTATCAAAGGCTTGTGAGTGGATGGTTGACGCCCAACAGTTACTACTTCATTAAATAACGGTGTTCTTCCCTGTTAGGCGTGGCCTCTTTTCCCGAGGCCTACTGGACTCTGTAGTCCTTATTACTCCAGTGAGCCTGTTGTGCAATTCACCACAAATTGACCAAAGTTCCACATTCCTTGGTGGAATGTGTACCTAACAACCTTAAACAAAGAAACCAAAACAAATAATAGTGTTGAAGGAAGCAACTACAAGCCGAGGGAAACCAACCCTACAGAAACGATTGGAATCTATACAGAAAGAACAAAGCTATCAAGAATTACGGATGGAACGATCTGTGGCTTAAATCGGTGATGAATTATCAAGCTACCTAAACAAATGTTTGAGCTACTACAAAGTACCCTATACCCATCAACAAGAGGCCTATACTACCTATCCCTAATAGCCAAAACCATCTTATAAAGTACCTATCCACAGCTACTAAACAAAATTTGTTCACAAAACAAACACTTTGCACACATATATTAATATTATATTTTCACAAATATTCTGTAAAAGTCATATATAGTTTTTATAATATATTAAATATATCTGTGCAATTAAACATTACAATAACATTTCCCACCCAAATAAATAGGAAAAAATAAACTTACAATTTATATAGCCGTAGAAGATGAATTCCAACAAGTAATACTCCTTGCATTTGTCTGTTAATCCATGGTATTTATAAAAAAAGCCCAAAAACAAAATGCAAAAATTCAACAGGTCCAATATAAATCCATCCTTGAAAAAATCCAAGAACTTGAAATCCTCAAAAACCCAAAAAAGATGTAAAAATGTTAAAAAAAACGCTCCAGGAAATCCTGAAAAAAGAAAGAAAGTGTGATAACAATATTAGTTGAATCAACCAATACACACTTTAAAAAAAACAAAAAAACACGTCTTTCTTTCGATTGTAACATCGATTAACAGTAACCTGCAAAAAATATCGAAAACATACTCACCCTAACAAATAGACCCAAATACATTAATAAAATACACTAACATTAGTTTAAAACAACAAAAAAACACATACCGTATTTTCCGGCGTATAAGACGACCCGGCGTATAAGACGACCCCCTACTTTGCTTGATAAACTTTAGGTTTCATGCTGTACTCGCCGTATAAGACGACCCCCACTTCCAGCGCAGTCCAACTTTCTATCTCCATGGACTGAGGAGATCACGTGGTACTGACACTCCCCTCCTTCCCATGAGCATGAGATTTCTGGAAGGAGAGAGAGATCAGCACATGTGGAACACAGTGGGGGCCGCCATCTTCAGAGCTGCCTGTTATGTTTCAGGACCTCCTGCTGCCTCATCCTGCTGCCTCATCTGCCTGGGGATGTGGAGGCGCGTGTGCAGGTCAGTCTAGGCACTTTTGATGCATGTAACTTAACGTTTATTACCGGTATATGCTCGTACGGTAGTTGTGCCTACAGAAACGCCTGTGGAAGCTGCTCGGTATCCCTGGCTGCAATCTTTAGATGGCAAGCGATTTGATATAGCGCGGACTTTACCCGTTTGTGTCGGACGGCTGGCTGCAATCTTTAGATGGCATGCGATTTTATATAGCGCAGACTTTACCCGTTTGTGTCGGACGGCTGGCTGCAATCTTTAGATGGCATGCGATTTTATATAGCGCGGACTTTACCCGTTTGTGTCGGACGGCTGGCTGCAATCTTTAGATGGCATGCGATTTTATATAGCGCGGACTTTACCCGTTTGTGTCGGACAGCAGTTTAGAGCCCCCCCACGCTCCCGCTGGGTCGGAAGCGTGGGCGGGAAATGGTGCAGCTCGAACTCGCACCCAAGAGTAGTCGAAAAATCCATGAAAACAAAGGGTCTCATTTTGTATCCGGCGTATAAGACGACCCCCGACTTTCCAAAACATTTTCAGGGGTTCAAAAGTCGTCTTATACGCCGGAAAATACGGTATTTATTCACAATATCAGCTATGTACACTAGGCCTCAGACACTAACTCGCAACACCTCAGTAAAACATTACTAACACCTACAGCACACCAAAAACACGACAACCTAACAAGAAATACACTATATACATCCTAACTACACTAAGTATTTAGTCAGAGATAATGCTTAAAATTCCCCTTACCTTGCTCAACACGACACAGCGCCCAATCGCAAGCTTCTCCAGTCCTGAATGAGTCAAAATAACATTACGCTGTTACAAAATAGTCCCAGTGAAATTAAAATGGCTGCTTAAATATATTTAAAAAAATGAATAACGTGGAAAACATGCATTGTACTAAACTGTTAATTATGCTTTGTAAAGTTATAAGAATAATTAATATAAATACATATTTATTATTATAATTCTATATTTTTTAATTAATTCCAAACAATATTAAAAATACATATTAATTATGTAAAAATGTCAAATAAAACTTACCTGTTTAAAAATATATTTTCATACAATGCAACACTATAATAATTAATAATATTAATATATTATATATTAACAATATTATTTACAATTATGATTACATGTCACAATATAATTTTTTCTCAAAATGTTAAATATTGTCAACAACAGCATTACAATTGGCAATATTATTCTGATGTCAAATATACAATCATTTATGTTATGTACATATTTAATAAAAAAAGTGTTTAGCTTAATATAATTTTTTTTGCAACAACTGTTAAAAAGCTATAAAACATATATGTGTTGTTTTTTAAAATTATCAATACTTATGATATTAAATGTGATTATATCATCAAATGTTTTTTTCCTTAAAATATTACATGAATTAATGAAAATATTAATATTTTCAGTATTTTTACCAATGTGTACTCCATGATATCAATAAAAAAATCTTTCTTTCTACAAAAATAAAGCTTGTTTAAAAATTAAAAATGTCTGATTATTTTTATATGTATTTATTAGTATATAATATGTCACCTACATATACTTATTTTATAATTGTATTATTTAAAAAAAACACATTTTTTTGTTAGTAAATCATAAAATATACAACATTGACACAATACAAATACATAATCAGTGTACATAATATAAATGCCTTATATTTGTTAAATTGTAATTACACATATTATATTATTTCTACAATTAATATTATACATTTATTAAATATAGAACAAATAACATAGACATAATATTGAAATGTTAGTAAAGTTACTAATAACTTGTACAATATCTTGCATATAAGCATATATAATTTTGTATTCCCAATACCCTTAAATAATACTCAGGGAAGGTGGGGGACATTAACCATATATAATTTACTATTCCAACTCCAGTTACAATAAAGTCAGGGAAGGTGCTGGAACTAACCATATCTATTTTCCTATTACCACTCCAATTAATTAAGAGACAAGGAAGGTGCTGGACATTAACCATATATAATTTACTATTCCCACTCCAGTTAATTTATAGTCAGGGAAGGTGCTGGTCACAAACCATATATAATTTACTATTCCAACTCCAGTTAGGATTAAGTCAAGGAAGGTGCTGGACAGTAACAATATATAATTTACTATTTCCAATCCAGTTAGCTTAAAGTCAGGTAAGGTGCTGGACAATAACCATATATAATTTACTATTCCCAATCCAGTTAGTTTAAAGTCAGGGAAGAGGCTGGACAGTAACCATATATAATTTACTATTCCCAATCCAGTTAGCTTAAAGTCAGGGAAGGTGCTGGACACTAACCATATATAATTTACTATTCCCACTCCAGTTAGGTTAAAGTCAGGTAAGATGCTGGACACTAACCGTATATCTATACTAATATAATAAAGAGAGAGCCCAAAACTTTGAGGCGGGTAATCTCAGGAACCACAGCACCAATCACAACACCCAATACAGCGTTGGAAAGGGCAGTTGCAGCAGAAGGACATAGGCTATGCAGACACCCACCATATACATTTAAAAGGTAAAAGAACCTTGCCAGCAAAGTAGTCCCTTGTGGGCGTGTCTGCGTTGTGCTGTGGGCGTGTGCTGGGGGCGTGACAACCGCTGGGGGCGTGTTGTACGTTCCGCCCTTCATGCCATGTCTCATATTGTGTGCTAATCCCACCCTGCTCTCTTTAAACACCCCTGCACCCCATAATCATAACCCACCCTTACTCCTTAAAACACTCCAACACCCTTAAACACTAACCCATGTTAACCCTATAAATATACCCTGTACCCCAAAACCCAAACCTATCCCTAAACCCTAAAAATACCCCTGTACCCCAAAATGCAAACCTAGCCATGAACCCTATAAATAACCCTGTACCTCAAAACCCAAACCTACCCCTGAACACTAAAAATACCCCTGTACCCCAAAACCCAAACATAGCCCTGAACCCTAAAAATACCACTGTACCCCAAAAACAAAACCTACCCCTGAACCCTAAAATACCCCTGTACCCCAAAACCCAAACGTAGCCCTGAACCCTTAAATACCCCTGTACCCCAAAACCCAAATCAACCCCTGAACCCTAAAAATCCCCCTGTACCCCAAAACCCAAACCTAGCCCTGAACCCTGAAAATAACCCTGTACCCCAAACCCAAACCTACCCCTGAGCCCTAAAATACCCCTGTACCCCAAAACCCAAACCTAGCCCTAAACCCTAAAAATACCCCTGTACCCTAAAACCCAAACCTAGCCCTGAACCCTAAAATACCCCTGTACCCCAAAACCCAAACCTAGCCCTGAACCCTAAAAATACCCCTGTACCCCATAACCCAAACCTAGCCCTGAACCCTTAAAATACCCCTGTACCCCAAAACCCAAACCTACCCCTGAACCCTTAAAATACCCAAACACCCCAAAACATATACCTCAGTACCCCAAAACATATACCCCTATGCCCATACTTACCTTATCCAAACATTAAAAAAAATGCTTTTACCATTCATGCACTTACAACGAATCTCGTTGTAAATGTATGCGTGGTAAAAGCATATAAAATGTAATGCCATGCGTTATAATGGCATTGCGGAGTGATGGTACTTTTGTAATGAAAGTATGCGGAGTGATGGTATGCGGAAAGAAAGTTGCAGAATAAAGGGTGTTTACCCTCCCCCGGTAAGTACATTGGTGGCACGGCGGCCCACATCTCCAGCAACATACTCATATTTTTTCACCACCCATTTGAAAAATGCACAGGTCTCTCTCATTTATGGCCAGCACCGACATACACTTTTAGACACACCTCCGGCCACAAGTTCTAGAATTAGGAACTTTAGAGCTGGGGAGCTACGTTCGAATCTCGGCATCAGCTCAACATCCTGTGATTCCAGGCAAATCGCTTTGTCTCCCCGTGCCTACCACAAATGAATGTGTTCTTCTGTAATGTAAATAGTGCTCATGCCATGTTGTCGAGTTCGCGCTATATATAATATTGCAAGGAAAAATAATTATTATTATTATAGGGAAACTCGAGTTCACACACTACTGAACGCGCACTCTTAAGTGCATCAGCAGTGCACTGTGAATCGAAGCGTTTCACAGGCCTGTCACAGATAGGAAATGCTATCAAAGCGAAATCTTACAAAACAATATCCTACTGGCCGGCAAAAATTCATACCCGGACAACGTCGGGACGGGCTGCTAGTAATTTACTATTCTCAACCCAGTCAGGTTAAAGTCAGGGCAGGTGCTGGACAGTAACCATATTTAATTTACTTTTCCCACTCCAGTTTCGTAATAGTCATGGAAGGTGCTGGACAGTAACCATATTTAGTTTACTATTCCCACACAAGTTAGGTTAAAGTCAGGGACTGTGCTGGACACTAACCATATATAATTTACTATTCTCAAGACAGTCAGTTTAAAGTAAGGGAAGGTGCTAGACACTAACCATATATAATTTACTATTTCCACTCCAGTTATGTTAAAATCAGAGAAGGTGCTGGACAGTAACCATATATAATGTACTATTCCAACTCCAGTTAGGTTAAAGTCAGGGAAAGTACTGGACAGTAACCATATACAATTTATATTCCCACTCCAGTACGGTTAAAGTCAGGAAAGGTGCTGGAGACTAACCATATATAATTTACTATTTTCACTCCAGTTAGGTTAAAGTCAGGGAAGGTGCTGGACAGTAACCATATATAATTTATATTCCCACTCCAGTTCGGTTAAAGTCAGGGAAGGTGCTGGACACTAACCATATATAATTTACTATTTTCACTCCAGTTAGGTTAAAGGCAGGGAAGGTGCTGGACAGTAACCATATATAATTTACTATCCACAGTACAGTTAGCTTAAAGTCATGGAAGGTGCTGGACACTAACCATATATGATTGACTATTCCCACTCCAGTTAGGTTAAAGTCAGGGAAGGTGCTGGAGACTAACCATATATAATTTACTATTTTCACTCCAGTTAGGTTAAAGTCAGGGAAGGTGCTGGACAGTAACCATATATAATTTATATTCCCACTCCAGTTCGGTTAAAGTCAGGGAAAGTGCTGGATAGTAACCATATATAATTTATATTCCCACTCCAGTTCGGTTAAAGTCAGGGAAGGTGCTGGACACTAACCATATATAATTTGCTATTTTCACTCCAGTTAGGTTAAAGGCAGGGAAGGTGCTGGACAGTAACCATATTACATTTACTATTCCCACTCCAATTAGAATAAAGTCAGAGAAGGTGCTGGACAGTACCCATATATAATTTACTATCCACAGTATAGTTAGCTTAAAGTCAGGGAAGGTGCTGGACACTAACCATATATAATTTACTATTCCCACTCCAGTTAGGTTAAAGTCAGGGAATGTGCTGGACACTAACCATATATAATGTACTAGTTCCACTCCAGTTAGGTTAAAGTCAGGGAAGGTACTGGACAGAAACCATTTTAAATTTACTATTCCCACTCCAATTAGAATAAAGTCAGATAAGGTGCTGGACAGTAACCTTATATATTTTAGTATTCCCACTCCAGTTAGGTTAAAGTCAGGGAAGATGCTGGACACTAACCATATGTAATTTACTATTCCCAGTCCAGTCAGTTTGAAGTCAGGGAAGGTGCTGGACAGTAACCATATGTAATTTACTATTCCCAGTCCAGTCAGGTTGAAGTCAGGGATCGTGCTGGACAGTAACCATATATAAATTTACAATTCCAACTCCAGTTAGATTAAAGTCAGGGAAGGTGCTGGACAGTAACCATATATAATTTACTATTCCCATTCCAGTTAGGTTAAAGTCAAGGAAGGTGCTGGACACTAACCATATATAATTTAACATCCCCACTCCAGTTAGCTTAAAGTCAAGGAAGGTGCTGGACAGTAACCATATATAATTTACTATTCCCACTCCAATTAGAATAAAGTCAGATAAGGTGCTGGACAGTAACCTTATATATTTTAGTATTTCCACTCCAGTTAGGTTAAAGTCAGGGAAGATGCTGGACAATAACCATATATATTTTAGTATTCCCACTTCAGTTAGGTTAAAGTCAGGGAAGGTACTGAACACCTACCATATATAATGTACTAGTTCCACTCCAGTTAGGTTAAAGTCAGGGAAGGTACTGGGCAGAAACCATTTTAAATTTACTATTCCCACTCCAATTAAATTAAAGTCAGATAAGGTGCTGGACACTAGCCATATGTAATTTACTATTCCCACTCCAGTCAGTTTAAAGTCAGGGAAGGTGCTGGAAAAGTAACCATATGTAATTTACTATTCCCAGTCCAGTCAGGTTGAAGTCAGGGAAAGTACTGGACAGTAATCATTTTAAATTTACTATTCCCACTCCAATTAAATTAAAGTCAGATAAGGTGCTGGACACTAACCATATGTAATTTACTATTCCAACTCCAGTTAGATTAAAGTCAGGGAAGGTGCTGGACAGTAACCATATATAATTTAATATTCCCACTCCAGTTAGCTTAAAGTCAGGGAAGGTGCTGGGCAGTAACCATAGATAATTTACTATTCCCGCTCCAGTTAGGTAAAAGTCAGGGAAGGTGCTGGACAATAACGATATATAATTTACTAGTCCCACTCCAGTCAGGTTAAAGTCAGGGAATGTGCTGGACAGTAACCATATATAATTTACTATTCCCACTCCAGTTAGGTTAAAGTCAGGGAAGGTGCTGGACACTAATCATATATAATTTACTGTTTCCATTCCAGTAAGGTTAAAGTCAGGGAAGGTGCTGGGGACTAATCATATATAATTTACTATTTTCACTCCAGTTAGGTGAAAGTCGGGGAAGGTGCTGGAGACTAACCATATATAATTTACTGTGGAGTGGTGTGTCTCACTGGTTAGAGGCGGCAGACCCGGAAGCAGAGGATGGCCCGGGACCATTGTTCAATTCCCGACGCAGCAGGGTCGTGGACCAGGGTCAGCGGACTCGATAATTCTCACCTTGGTGCCTACTCTATCCAGGGATCACTCTGGGCATTAGCTTGCCTCATCTCCACAATTGCCCCCCCCCCCCCCATTCCCCGGGGATGCCTGGTTTCACCTTGGAGATACCCAGCAGGGACCATCTCACAGGGAAAGCCAGGATGGATTCCCCAGCGGTCTACAGCGCTGAGATACCCCATGGTGGGGTGATACATGCGCTTTACAAGACACCATTACATTACATTACTATTTTCACTCCAGGTAGGTTAAAGTCAGGGAAGGTGCTGGACAGTAAGCAAATTACATTTACTATTCCAACTCCAGTTAGGTTAAAGTCAGGGAAGGTGCTGGACAGTAACCATATTACATTTACTATTCCCACTCCAATTAGCATAAAGTCAGAGAAGGTGCTGGACAGTAACCATATATAATTTACTATTCCCACTTCAGTTAGGTTAAAGTCAGGGAAGGTGCTGGAGACTAACCATATATAATTTACTATTCCCACTCCAGTTGGGTTAAAGTCAGGGAAGGTGATGGGCAGTAACCATATAAAATTTACTATTCCCACTCCAGTCAGTTTAAAGTCCGGAAAGGTCCTGGACAGTAACCATATATAATCTACTATTCCAACTCCAGTTAGGTTAAAGTCAGGGAAGGTGAGGGACACTTAACATATATCATTTACTATTCCCACTCCAGTCAGTTTAAAGTCAGGGAAGGTGATGGGCAGTAACCATATATGATTTACTATTCCAACTCCAGGCAGTTTAAAGTCAGGGAAGGTGCTGGACAGTAACCATATATAATTTACTATTCCCACTCCAGTCAGGTTCAAGTCAGGGAACGTGCTGGACAGTAACCAAATATAATTTACTAATCGCACTCCAGTTAGGTTAAAGTCAGGGACTGTGCTGGACACTAATCATATATAATTTACTATTCCCACTAAAGTCAGTTTAAAGTCAGGAAAGGTGCTAGACACTAACCATATATAATTTACTATTTCAACTCCAGTTATGTTAAAGTCAGGAAGGTGCTGGACAGTAACCATATCAAATTTTATATTCCCACTCCAGTTAGCTTAAAGTTAGGGAATTTGCTGGACAGTAACCATATAGATTTACTATTCCCTTTCCAGTTAAGTTAAAGTAAGGGAAGGTGCGGAACAATAACCATATATAATTTATATTCCCACTCCAGTTTGGTTAAAGTCAGGGAAGGTGCTGGACAGTAAACATAGATAATTTATTATTCCCACTCCAGTTAAGTTAAAGTCAGGGAAGGTGTGGGACAATAACCATATATAATTTGCTAGTCCCACTACAGTCAGGTTAAAGTCAGGGAAGGTGCTGGACAGTAACCATATTACATTTACAATTCCTACTCCAATTAGCATAAAGTCAGGGAAGGTGATGGGCAGTAACCATATTAAATTTACTATTCCCACTCCAGTCAGTTTAAAGTCAGGAAAGGTGCTGGACATTAACCATATATAATTTAATATTCCCACTCCAGTTAGGTTAAAGTCAGGGAATGTGCTGGACAGTAACCATTATAATTTACTATTCCCACTCCAGTTAAGTTAAAGTCAGGGAAGGTTCTGGACACTAGCCATATATAATTTACTATTCCCACTCCAGTTAGGTTAAAGTCAAGGAATGTGTTGGACAGTAACCATTTATAATTTACTATTCCCACTCAAGTTAAGTTAAAGTCAGGGAAGATTCTGGACACTAACCATATATAATTTACTATTTTCACTCCAGTTGGGTTAAAGTCAGGGAAGGTGCTGGAGACTAACCATATATGGTTAGACATATGGAGAATTTTGGCTCAATGGTTAGAGCGGCAGACCCTGATGCAGAGGTCTAGCCCGGGACCAGGGTTCAATTCCCCGCCTAGGTGGGTCTTGGGCTAAAAAAAAAAAAGTTTCACGGACCTGATAATTCTCGTCTGGGTGCCTATTCCAATCATGGAGTCCCACTCTGCAACTCTGGGCAATAGCTTGCTTAATCTCCACAACGGCCCCCACAACGCTAAGGATGCCTGGCCTCCACCTTGGGGGTGTCCAGGAGTGGACGCCTCACAGGGAAAGCCAGGATGGGTTCCACAGTGGTATTCTTACAAGCGCCTTGAGACCCTTGCGGGTGAGTAGTTCGCTATACAAGTATCAATTTACATTTACATTTACATATATAATTTACTATTTTCACTCCAGTTAGGTTAAAGTCAGGGAAGCTGCTGGACACTAACCATATATAATTTACTATTACCACTCCAGTCAGGTTGAAGTCAGGGAACGTGGTGGACAGTAACCATATATAAATTTACTATTCCCACTCCAGTTAGATTAAAGTCAGGGAAGGTGCTGGACAGTAACCATATATAATTTAGTATTCCCATTCCAGTTAGTTTGAAGTCAGGGAAGGTGCTGGACACTAACCATGTTTAATTTACTATTTCCACTCCAGTAAGGTTAAAGTCAGGGAAGGTGCTGTGGACTAACCATATATAATTTACTATTTTCACTCCAGTTAGGTTAAAGTCGGGGAAGGTGCTGGACAGTAACTATATAATTTACTATTCCCACTCCAGTTAGCTTAAAGTCAAGGAAGGTGCTGGACAATAACCATATACAATTTACCATTCCCACTCCAGTTAAATTAAAGTCAGGGAAGGTGCTGGACACTAACCATATATAATTTACTATTTTCACTCCGGTTGGGTTAAAGTCAGGGAAGGTGCTGGAGACTAACCATATATGGTTAGACATATGGAGAATTTTGGCTCAATGGTTAGAGCGGCAGACCCTGATGCAGAGGTCTAGCCCGGGACCAGGGTTCAATTCCCTGCCTAGGTGGGTCTTGGGCTAAAAAAAAAAAAAATCCAATGACCTGATAATTCTTGTCTCGGTGCCTATTCCAATCATGGAGTCCAACTCTGGAACTCTGGGCAATAGCTTGCTTAATCTCCACAACGGCCCCCACAACGCTAAGGATGCCTGGCCTCCACCTTCGGGGTGCCCAGGAGAGGACGCCTCACAGGGAAAGCCAGGATGGGTTCCACAGCGGTATACTTACAAGCGCCTTGAGACCCTTAAGGGTGAGTAGTGCGCTATACAAGTATCAATTTACATTTAAATATATAATTTACTATTTTCACTCCAGTTAGGTTAAAGTCAGGGAAGCTGATGGACAGTAACCATATACAATTTACTATTCCCACTTCAGTCAGGTTGAAGTCAGGGAACGTGCTGGACAGTAACCATATATAAGTTTACTATTCCCTCTCCAGTTAGATTAAAGTCAGGGAAGGTGCTGGACAGTAACCATTTATAATTTACTATTCCTATTCCAGTTAGGTTAAAGTCAGGGAAGGTGCTGAACACTAACCATGTTTAATTTACTATTTCCACTCCATTAACGTTAAAGTCAGGGAAGGTGCTGTAGGCTAACCATATATAATTTACTATTCCCTCTCCAGTTAGGTTAAGGTCGGGGAAGGTTCTGGACATTAACCATATATAATTTACTATTCCCACTCCAGTTAGGTTAAAGTCAGGGAAGGTTCTGGACACTAACCATATATATATATTACTATTCCCACTCCAGTTGAGTTAAAGTCAGGGAAGGTGATGGGCAGTAGCCATATTAAATTTACTGTTCCCACTCCAGTCATTTTAAAGTCGGGAAAGGTGCTGGACAGTAGCCATATATAATTTACTATTCCCACTCCAGTTTGGTTAAAGTCAGGGAATGTGCTGGACAGTAACCATTTATAATTTACTATTCCCACTCCAGTTAAGTTAAAGTCAGGGAAGGTTCCGGACACTAACCATATATAATTTACTATTTTCACTCCAATTAGGTTAAAGTCAGGGAAGGTGCTGGACAGTAACCATATTACATTTACTATTCTCACTCCAGTTTGGTTAAAGTCAGGGAATGTGCTGGACAGTAACCATTTATAATTTACTATTCCCACTCCAGTTAAGTTAAAGTCAGGGAAGGTTCCGGACACTAACCATATATAATTTACTATTTTCACTCCAGTTATGTTAAAATCAGAGAAGGTGCTGGACAGTAACCATATATAATGTACTATTCCAACTCCAGTTAGGTTAAAGTCAGGGAAAGTACTGGACAGTAACCATATACAATTTATATTCCCACTCCAGTACGGTTAAAGTCAGGAAAGGTGCTGGAGACTAACCATATATAATTTACTATTTTCACTCCAGTTAGGTTAAAGTCAGGGAAGGTGCTGGACAGTAACCATATATAATTTATATTCCCACTCCAGTTCGGTTAAAGTCAGGGAAGGTGCTGGACACTAACCATATATAATTTACTATTTTCACTCCAGTTAGGTTAAAGGCAGGGAAGGTGCTGGACAGTAACCATATATAATTTACTATCCACAGTACAGTTAGCTTAAAGTCATGGAAGGTGCTGGACACTAACCATATATGATTGACTATTCCCACTCCAGTTAGGTTAAAGTCAGGGAAGGTGCTGGAGACTAACCATATATAATTTACTATTTTCACTCCAGTTAGGTTAAAGTCAGGGAAGGTGCTGGACAGTAACCATATATAATTTATATTCCCACTCCAGTTCGGTTAAAGTCAGGGAAAGTGCTGGATAGTAACCATATATAATTTATATTCCCACTCCAGTTCGGTTAAAGTCAGGGAAGGTGCTGGACACTAACCATATATAATTTGCTATTTTCACTCCAGTTAGGTTAAAGGCAGGGAAGGTGCTGGACAGTAACCATATTACATTTACTATTCCCACTCCAATTAGAATAAAGTCAGAGAAGGTGCTGGACAGTACCCATATATAATTTACTATCCACAGTATAGTTAGCTTAAAGTCAGGGAAGGTGCTGGACACTAACCATATATAATTTACTATTCCCACTCCAGTTAGGTTAAAGTCAGGGAATGTGCTGGACACTAACCATATATAATGTACTAGTTCCACTCCAGTTAGGTTAAAGTCAGGGAAGGTACTGGACAGAAACCATTTTAAATTTACTATTCCCACTCCAATTAGAATAAAGTCAGATAAGGTGCTGGACAGTAACCTTATATATTTTAGTATTCCCACTCCAGTTAGGTTAAAGTCAGGGAAGATGCTGGACACTAACCATATGTAATTTACTATTCCCAGTCCAGTCAGTTTGAAGTCAGGGAAGGTGCTGGACAGTAACCATATGTAATTTACTATTCCCAGTCCAGTCAGGTTGAAGTCAGGGATCGTGCTGGACAGTAACCATATATAAATTTACAATTCCAACTCCAGTTAGATTAAAGTCAGGGAAGGTGCTGGACAGTAACCATATATAATTTACTATTCCCATTCCAGTTAGGTTAAAGTCAAGGAAGGTGCTGGACACTAACCATATATAATTTAACATCCCCACTCCAGTTAGCTTAAAGTCAAGGAAGGTGCTGGACAGTAACCATATATAATTTACTATTCCCACTCCAATTAGAATAAAGTCAGATAAGGTGCTGGACAGTAACCTTATATATTTTAGTATTTCCACTCCAGTTAGGTTAAAGTCAGGGAAGATGCTGGACAATAACCATATATATTTTAGTTTTCCCACTTCAGTTAGGTTAAAGTCAGGGAAGGTACTGAACACCTACCATATATAATGTACTAGTTCCACTCCAGTTAGGTTAAAGTCAGGGAAGGTACTGGGCAGAAACCATTTTAAATTTACTATTCCCACTCCAATTAAATTAAAGTCAGATAAGGTGCTGGACACTAGCCATATGTAATTTACTATTCCCACTCCAGTCAGTTTAAAGTCAGGGAAGGTGCTGGAAAAGTAACCATATGTAATTTACTATTCCCAGTCCAGTCAGGTTGAAGTCAGGGAAAGTACTGGACAGTAATCATTTTAAATTTACTATTCCCACTCCAATTAAATTAAAGTCAGATAAGGTGCTGGACACTAACCATATGTAATTTACTATTCCAACTCCAGTTAGATTAAAGTCAGGGAAGGTGCTGGACAGTAACCATATATAATTTAATATTCCCACTCCAGTTAGCTTAAAGTCAGGGAAGGTGCTGGGCAGTAACCATAGATAATTTACTATTCCCGCTCCAGTTAGGTAAAAGTCAGGGAAGGTGCTGGACAATAACGATATATAATTTACTAGTCCCACTCCAGTCAGGTTAAAGTCAGGGAATGTGCTGGACAGTAACCATATATAATTTACTATTCCCACTCCAGTTAGGTTAAAGTCAGGGAAGGTGCTGGACACTAATCATATATAATTTACTGTTTCCATTCCAGTAAGGTTAAAGTCAGGGAAGGTGCTGGGGACTAATCATATATAATTTACTATTTTCACTCCAGTTAGGTGAAAGTCGGGGAAGGTGCTGGAGACTAACCATATATAATTTACTGTGGAGTGGTGTGTCTCACTGGTTAGAGGCGGCAGACCCGGAAGCAGAGGATGGCCCGGGACCATTGTTCAATTCCCGACGCAGCAGGGTCGTGGACCAGGGTCAGCGGACTCGATAATTCTCACCTTGGTGCCTACTCTATCCAGGGATCACTCTGGGCATTAGCTTGCCTCATCTCCACAATTGCCCCCCCCCCCCCCATTCCCCGGGGATGCCTGGTTTCACCTTGGAGATACCCAGCAGGGACCATCTCACAGGGAAAGCCAGGATGGATTCCCCAGCGGTCTACAGCGCTGAGATACCCCATGGTGGGGTGATACATGCGCTTTACAAGACACCATTACATTACATTACTATTTTCACTCCAGGTAGGTTAAAGTCAGGGAAGGTGCTGGACAGTAAGCAAATTACATTTACTATTCCAACTCCAGTTAGGTTAAAGTCAGGGAAGGTGCTGGACAGTAACCATATTACATTTACTATTCCCACTCCAATTAGCATAAAGTCAGAGAAGGTGCTGGACAGTAACCATATATAATTTACTATTCCCACTTCAGTTAGGTTAAAGTCAGGGAAGGTGCTGGAGACTAACCATATATAATTTACTATTCCCACTCCAGTTGGGTTAAAGTCAGGGAAGGTGATGGGCAGTAACCATATAAAATTTACTATTCCCACTCCAGTCAGTTTAAAGTCCGGAAAGGTCCTGGACAGTAACCATATATAATCTACTATTCCAACTCCAGTTAGGTTAAAGTCAGGGAAGGTGAGGGACACTTAACATATATCATTTACTATTCCCACTCCAGTCAGTTTAAAGTCAGGGAAGGTGATGGGCAGTAACCATATATGATTTACTATTCCAACTCCAGGCAGTTTAAAGTCAGGGAAGGTGCTGGACAGTAACCATATATAATTTACTATTCCCACTCCAGTCAGGTTCAAGTCAGGGAACGTGCTGGACAGTAACCAAATATAATTTACTAATCGCACTCCAGTTAGGTTAAAGTCAGGGACTGTGCTGGACACTAATCATATATAATTTACTATTCCCACTAAAGTCAGTTTAAAGTCAGGAAAGGTGCTAGACACTAACCATATATAATTTACTATTTCAACTCCAGTTATGTTAAAGTCAGGAAGGTGCTGGACAGTAACCATATCAAATTTTATATTCCCACTCCAGTTAGCTTAAAGTTAGGGAATTTGCTGGACAGTAACCATATAGATTTACTATTCCCTTTCCAGTTAAGTTAAAGTAAGGGAAGGTGCGGAACAATAACCATATATAATTTATATTCCCACTCCAGTTTGGTTAAAGTCAGGGAAGGTGCTGGACAGTAAACATAGATAATTTATTATTCCCACTCCAGTTAAGTTAAAGTCAGGGAAGGTGTGGGACAATAACCATATATAATTTGCTAGTCCCACTACAGTCAGGTTAAAGTCAGGGAAGGTGCTGGACAGTAACCATATTACATTTACAATTCCTACTCCAATTAGCATAAAGTCAGGGAAGGTGATGGGCAGTAACCATATTAAATTTACTATTCCCACTCCAGTCAGTTTAAAGTCAGGAAAGGTGCTGGACATTAACCATATATAATTTAATATTCCCACTCCAGTTAGGTTAAAGTCAGGGAATGTGCTGGACAGTAACCATTATAATTTACTATTCCCACTCCAGTTAAGTTAAAGTCAGGGAAGGTTCTGGACACTAGCCATATATAATTTACTATTCCCACTCCAGTTAGGTTAAAGTCAAGGAATGTGTTGGACAGTAACCATTTATAATTTACTATTCCCACTCAAGTTAAGTTAAAGTCAGGGAAGATTCTGGACACTAACCATATATAATTTACTATTTTCACTCCAGTTGGGTTAAAGTCAGGGAAGGTGCTGGAGACTAACCATATATGGTTAGACATATGGAGAATTTTGGCTCAATGGTTAGAGCGGCAGACCCTGATGCAGAGGTCTAGCCCGGGACCAGGGTTCAATTCCCCGCCTAGGTGGGTCTTGGGCTAAAAAAAAAAAAGTTTCACGGACCTGATAATTCTCGTCTGGGTGCCTATTCCAATCATGGAGTCCCACTCTGCAACTCTGGGCAATAGCTTGCTTAATCTCCACAACGGCCCCCACAACGCTAAGGATGCCTGGTCTCCACCTTGGGGGTGTCCAGGAGTGGACGCCTCACAGGGAAAGCCAGGATGGGTTCCACAGTGGTATTCTTACAAGCGCCTTGAGACCCTTGCGGGTGAGTAGTTCGCTATACAAGTATCAATTTACATTTACATTTACATATATAATTTACTATTTTCACTCCAGTTAGGTTAAAGTCAGGGAAGCTGCTGGACACTAACCATATATAATTTACTATTACCACTCCAGTCAGGTTGAAGTCAGGGAACGTGGTGGACAGTAACCATATATAAATTTACTATTCCCACTCCAGTTAGATTAAAGTCAGGGAAGGTGCTGGACAGTAACCATATATAATTTAGTATTCCCATTCCAGTTAGTTTGAAGTCAGGGAAGGTGCTGGACACTAACCATGTTTAATTTACTATTTCCACTCCAGTAAGGTTAAAGTCAGGGAAGGTGCTGTGGACTAACCATATATAATTTACTATTTTCACTCCAGTTAGGTTAAAGTCGGGGAAGGTGCTGGACAGTAACTATATAATTTACTATTCCCACTCCAGTTAGCTTAAAGTCAAGGAAGGTGCTGGACAATAACCATATACAATTTACCATTCCCACTCCAGTTAAATTAAAGTCAGGGAAGGTGCTGGACACTAACCATATATAATTTACTATTTTCACTCCGGTTGGGTTAAAGTCAGGGAAGGTGCTGGAGACTAACCATATATGGTTAGACATATGGAGAATTTTGGCTCAATGGTTAGAGCGGCAGACCCTGATGCAGAGGTCTAGCCCGGGACCAGGGTTCAATTCCCTGCCTAGGTGGGTCTTGGGCTAAAAAAAAAAAAAAATCCAATGACCTGATAATTCTTGTCTCGGTGCCTATTCCAATCATGGAGTCCAACTCTGGAACTCTGGGCAATAGCTTGCTTAATCTCCACAACGGCCCCCACAACGCTAAGGATGCCTGGCCTCCACCTTCGGGGTGCCCAGGAGAGGACGCCTCACAGGGAAAGCCAGGATGGGTTCCACAGCGGTATACTTACAAGCGCCTTGAGACCCTTAAGGGTGAGTAGTGCGCTATACAAGTATCAATTTACATTTAAATATATAATTTACTATTTTCACTCCAGTTAGGTTAAAGTCAGGGAAGCTGATGGACAGTAACCATATACAATTTACTATTCCCACTTCAGTCAGGTTGAAGTCAGGGAACGTGCTGGACAGTAACCATATATAAGTTTACTATTCCCTCTCCAGTTAGATTAAAGTCAGGGAAGGTGCTGGACAGTAACCATTTATAATTTACTATTCCTATTCCAGTTAGGTTAAAGTCAGGGAAAGGGCTGAACACTAACCATGTTTAATTTACTATTTCCACTCCAGTAACGTTAAAGTCAGGGAAGGTGCTGTAGGCTAACCATATATAATTTACTATTCCCTCTCCAGTTAGGTTAAAGTCGGGGAAGGTTCTGGACATTAACCATATATAATTTACTATTCCCACTCCAGTTAGGTTAAAGTCAGGGAAGGTTCTGGACACTAACCATATATATATATTACTATTCCCACTCCAGTTGAGTTAAAGTCAGGGAAGGTGATGGGCAGTAGCCATATTAAATTTACTGTTCCCACTCCAGTCATTTTAAAGTCGGGAAAGGTGCTGGACAGTAGCCATATATAATTTACTATTCCCACTCCAGTTTGGTTAAAGTCAGGGAATGTGCTGGACAGTAACCATTTATAATTTACTATTCCCACTCCAGTTAAGTTAAAGTCAGGGAAGGTTCCGGACACTAACCATATATAATTTACTATTTTCACTCCAATTAGGTTAAAGTCAGGAAAGGTGCTGGACAGTAACCATATTACATTTACTATTCTAACTCCAGTTAGGTTACAGTCAGGTAAGGTGCTGAACAGTAACCATATTGAATTTACTATTCCCACTCCAATCAGCATAAAGTCAGAGAAGGTGCTGGACAGTAACCATATATAATTTACTATTCCCACTCCAGTTAGCTTAAAGTCAGGGAAGGTGCCGGACAATAACCATATATAATTTAGTATTCCCACTCCAGTTAATTAAAGTCAGGGAAGGTTCTGGGCACTAACCATATATAATTTACTATTCTAACTCCAGTTAGGTTACAGTCAGGGAAGGTGCTGAACAGTAACCATATTAAATTTACTATTCTCACTCCAATCAGCATAAAGTCAGAGAAGGTGCTGGACAGTAACCATGTATAATTTACTATCCCCAGTCCAGTTAGCTTAAAGTCAGGGAAGGTGCCGGACAATAACCAAATATAATTTAGTATTCCCACTCCAGTTAAATTAAAGTCAGGGAAGGTTCTGGGCACTTACCATATATAATTTCCTATTCCCACTCCAGTTGGGTTAAAGTAAGGGAAGGGGATGGGCAGTAACCATATTAAATTTACTATTCCCACTCGAGTTAGGTTAAAGTCAGGGAATGTGCTGGACTGTAACCATTTATAATTTACTATTCCCACTCCAGTTAAGTTAAAGTCAGGGAAGGTTCTGGACACTAACCATAAATAATTTACTATTTTCACTCCAGTTGGGTTAAAGTCAGGGAAGGTGCTGGAGACTAACCATATATGGTTAGACATATGAAGAAGTGTGGCTCAATGGTTAGAGCGGCAGACCCTGATGCAGAGGTCTAGCCCCAGACCTGGGTTCAATTCCGCGCCTCGGTGGGTCTTGGGCTAAAAAAAAAAAAAGAATTCCACGGACCTGATAATTCTCGTCTCGGTGCCTATTCCAATCACGGAGTCCCACTCTGCAACTCTGGGCAATAGCTTGCTTAATCTCCACAACGGCCCCCAGAACGCTAAGAATGCCTGGCCTCCACCTTGGGGGTGCCCAGGAGTGGACGCCTCACAGGGAAAGCCAGGATGGGTTCCACAGCGGTATTCGTACAAGCGCCTTGAGACCCTTGCAGGTGTGTAGTGCGCTATACAAGTATCAATTTACATTTACATATATAATTTACTATTTTCACTCCAGTAAGGTTAAAGTCAGGGAAGCTGCTGGACACTAACCATATATAATTTACTATTCCCACTCCAGTCAATCAATCAGGGTCTCAAGGCGCTGGGGGGGTGCCGCTACTGCTCGAACAGCCAGGTCTTCAGCTTCTTCCTGAAGGAGAGGTGGTCTTGGGTCAGGCGCAGGTCGGGAGGGAGGGAGTTCCAGGTCTTGGCAGCCAGGTAGGAGAAGGACCTTCCTCCTGTAGTCGCTCTTCGGATGCGGGGGACGGCGGCGAGGGCGTGGTTGGCAGATCGGAGGTGGCGTTTGGGAGCGTAGAAGTTGATCCGGCTGTTGAGGTAGCTCGGGCCTTGGTCGTGTAGGGCTTTGTGTGCGTGGGTGAGGAGGCGGAAGGTGATTCTTTTGTTGACGGGGAGCCAGTGGAGGTCTCTCAGATGTCCGGTGATGTGGCTGGTTCGTGGGATGTCGAGGATGAGTCTGGCTGAGGCGTTCTGGATCCGCTGGAGTCTCTTTTGGAGCTTGGCGGTGGTACCGGCGTAGAGGGCGTTGCCGTAGTCCAGTCGGCTGGTGACGAGGGCCTGGGTGACCGTCTTCCTGGTCTCGGTGGGGATCCACCAGAAGATCTTCCGTAGCATGCGTAAGATGTTGAAGCACGCCGAGGAGACGTTGTTGACTTGCCTGGTCATGGAGAGGGAGGAGTCCAGGATGAAGCCCAGGTTGCGTGCATGGTCTGTCGGTTTGGGTGCGGTGCCCAGGGCGGGAGGCCACCAGGAGTCGTCCCAGGCGGAGGGTGAAGAGCCCAGGATGAGGACCTCCGTCTTGTCAGAGTTCAATTTCAGGCGGCTGGTCGTCATCCACTCGGCTACCTCTTTCATCCCTTCGTGCAGGTTGGCTCTGGCGGAGGTGGGGTCGTTGGTCAGGGAGAGGATCAGCTGGGTGTCGTCGGCGTAGGAGATTATGCTGAGGTTGTGTTTGCGTACGATGGCCGCGAGGGGGCTCATGTAGACGTTGAAGAGGGTGGGGCTCAGCGATGAGCCTTGAGGGACGCCGCAGATGACTTCGGAGGCCTCTGACTTGTACGGTGGTAGGCGGACTCTCTGTGTTCTTCCGTCGAGGAAGGAGATGATCCATTCCAGCGCCTTGTCCTGGATCCCGATGTTGCTGAGGCGCTGTACTAGGGTGCGGTGGCAGACCGTGTCGAATGCCGCGGAGAGGTCTAGGAGGATGAGGGCCGCTGTTTCTCCATTGTCCATCAGGGCTCGGATGTCATCGGTGGCGGCGATGAGGGCGGTCTCGGTGCTGTGATTGGCTCGGAAGCCGGACTGTGAGGGGTCGAGGGATCCGTTCGTCTCGAGGAAGGCGGCCATCTGCTTGTTGACGGTCTTCTCGATGACTTTGGCTGGAAACAGGAGGAGCGAGATGGGGCGGTAGTTCTTGAGTTCGGTGGGGTCCGCTGTTGGTTTCTTGAGTAGAGCGCTGAGTTCGGCGTGTTTCCAGCTCTCAGGGAAGGTGGCGGTGTCGAAGGATGTGTTGATGATGTCTCGCAGGTGGGGTGCGATGACAGCGTCGGCCTTGTTGAAGACGTGGTGAGGGCAGGGGTCGGTCGGTGATCCGGAGTGGATGGAGTTCATCGTGCGGATGGTGTCTTCGGTGCTGATCGGGGTCCAGGCGTGGAGGGTGGTGGTGGGGGGTGGTTGTTCGGTCATGGTGTGCGTTGGTTGGTTGGTGAAGCTGTTGTGTATGTCCGCGATCTTGTTGTGGAAGTATGAAGCGAGGGAGTTGCAGAGGTCTTGCGATGGGGTGATGTCGTTGTTTCCTGCGCTGGGGTTGGAAAGCTCTTTCACGATGTTGAAGAGTTCCTTGCAGTTGTGTGCGTTGTTGTCCAACCGGTCCTTGAATGCTGTTTTCTTGGCGGCGCGGATCAGCTGGTGGTGTTTCCGGGTGGCAAGCTTGAAGGAGGTCCTGTTGTCCGGTGTAGGTTCCCTTCTCCAGACTTTCTCGAGGGCTCGGCAGTTCTTCTTGGAGCTCTTGAGTTCGTCGGTGAACCATGGGGCTTTCTTGCTGCCGGGTCTGCTGGGTGGGGTTCTCAGCGGGGCGAGCTCGTCCGCGCAGATGCTGATCCACTTCGTGAGGTTGTCGGCGGCCTGGCTGGGGTTCGCAGAGCTGGCAGGAGGGTGCTGGCTCAGGGAGGTGGCGAGCTGGTCTGCTGTGATCTTGTTCCAGCTTCTGCGGGCGGTCTGTTGCTGGTGGTGGTGGGTCGTCGTTCTCTTGAAGGTGAAGTGGACGCAGCTGTGGTCCGTCCATTGAAGCTCTGTGGCGTGGCTGAAGTCGATGTCTGTGCTGGAAGAGAAGACTGCGTCGGGTGTGTGTCCGGCGAGGTGGGTGGGGGTGGACACCAGCTGCTTGAGTCCAAGATTGGCGAGGTTGTCGAGCAGGGTGCTGGTGTTGCGGTCGTTGTTGTTCTCCAGATGGAAGTTGAGGTCCCCCAGGAGTATGTAGTCAGCGGAGGGGAGGGCATGTGGGCTGACGAAGTCGGCGATGTCCTCGCTGAATTGTGTGCGTGGTCCAGGGGGTCGGTAGATCAGGGTGCCTCTGAGGGTGGTGTTCGGGTTGGTGTGGATCTGGAAATGCAGGTGTTCGGCGGTGGTCAGGGTGTTGTCAGTGCTGGTCGTGAGACGGATGGTGTTCCTGTGGATGATGGCGATGCTTCCTCCCATCTGGTTGGCGTTGCGGTCCCTCCGGATGATCTTGTAGCCCTCTGGGATAGCGATGGCGATGTCGGGAGCTGAAGAGGCGTTCATCCAGGTCTCCGTGAGGAAGGCAACGTCAGGGGCTGTGGTGTCTAGAAGGTTCCAGAGTTCGATGGCGTGTCTGTGGACGGAGCGGGAGTCAGTTTAAAGTCAGGGAAAGTGCTGGACAGTAACCATATATAATTTACTATTCCCACTCCAGTTAGTTTGAAGTCAGGGAAGGTGCTGGACAGTAACCATATATAATTTACTATTCCCACTCCAGTCAGGTTGAAGTCAGGGAACGTGCTGGACAGTAACCATATATAAATTTACTATTTCCACTCCAGTTAGGTTAAAGTCAGGGAAGGTGCTGTGGACTAACCATATATGAGTTACTATTTTTACTCCAGTTAGGTTAAAGTGGGGGATTGTGCTGGACAATAACCATATATAATTTACCATTCCCACTCCAGTTAAATTAAAGTCTGGGAAGGTGCTGGGCACTAACCATATATAATTGACTATTCCCACTCCAGTTAGGTTAAAGTGACGGAAGGTTCTGGACACTAACTATATATATATTTTACTATTCCCACTCCAGTTGGGTTATAGTCAGGGAAGGTGATGGGCAGTAACCATATTAAATTTACTGTTCCCACTCCAGTCATTTTAAGGTCAGGAAAGGTGCTGGACAGTAACCATATATAATTTACTATTCCCACTCCAGTTAGGTTAAAGTCAGGGAATGTGCTGGACAGTAACCATTTATAATTTACTATTCCCACCCCAGTTAAGTTAAAGTCAGGGAAGGTTCTGGACACTAACCATATATAATTTACTATTTTCACTCCAATTAGGTTAAAGTCAGGGAAGGTGCTGGACAGTAACCATATATAATTTACTATTCCCACTCCAATCAGCATAAAGTCAGAGACGGTGCTGGACAGTAACCATATATAATTTACTATTCCCACTCCAGTTACCTTAAAGTCAGGGAAGGTGCTAGACAATAACCATATATAATTTAGTATTCCCACTCCGGTTAAATTAAAGTCAGGGAAGGTGCTGGGCACTAACCATATATAATTGGCTATTCCCACTCCAGTTAGGTTAAAGTCAGGGAAGGTGCTGGACAGTAACCATATATAATTTACTATTACGACTCCAGTTAGGTTAAAGTCAGGGAAGGTGCTGGACACTAACCATATATAATTTACTATTTCCACTCCAGTAAGGTTAAAGTCAGGGAAGGTGCTGGGGACTAATCATATATAATTTACTATTCTCACTCCAGTTAGGTTAAAGTCAGGGAAGGTGCTGAACAGTAAGCATATTACATTTACTATTCCAACTCCCGTTAGGTTAAAGTCAGGGAAGGTGCTGGACAGTAACCATATTACATTTAAGATTCCCACTCCAATTAGCATAACGTCAGAGAAGGTGCTGGACAGTAACCATATATAATTTACTATTCCCACTCTAGTAAGCTTAAAGTCATGGAAGGTGCTGGACAATAACCATATATAATTTACTATTCCCACTCCAGTTAAGTTAAAGTCAGGGAAGGTTCTGGAAACTGACCATGTATAATTTACTATTCCCACTCCAGTTGGGTTAAAGTCAGGGAAGTTGATGGGTAGTAACCATATTAAATTTACTATACCCACTCCAGTCAGTTTAAAGTCAGGAAAGGTGCTGGACAGTAACCATATATATTTACTATTCCCACTCCAGTCAGTTTAAAGTCAGGGAAGGTGCTGGACAGTAACCATATATAATTTACTATTCCCACTCCAGTTAGGTTAAAGTCAGGGAAGGTGCTGGAGACTAACCATGGGCGAATTTTGCGGATCTCGCGTTTGCGAATTTTGCGGATTTGCGAACTCGCAATCCGCAAAATCCGCGAATTCCCGTGAATTTGCGGATTTTTTTTTTTTGTGTGTTCGCAATTGTTTCTGCCAGTTCGCGAGGATTTGGTACTAGTTCGCAATTGCGAACTTACTTGTCGGCTCGCAACGGTCGCGACTATGTTGTTTCTACGTCTGGTTCATCATCACCGCCTCCCAGCACCCTCTGTTTCACCACTGGCACCCTCTCTTTGACCCATGCCACCCTCTGTTACATCAATGCCACCCTCTGGTTCATCATCACTGTAGAAGATGGGGGGGAAAAGCAAGCCCACCTGCCCTGCTTGAACTGACATGAATTAATTTGGGGTTAGTTTATTAACAACACCTGCCCTGCCCCAACTGACAATAATGAATTAGGGGCTAATTAATGTGTCACTGAAAGAATTTCAAGTTCCAGCCTGGCACCTGCTTGTCTGCTCCTTTAGCTGTAAATCAGGACCTTTGTGGCATACAGTTAAGGTCAGAGCAGGGTCACACAATAGTTGCAAGCAGGCAACCGAATTCTGGAGGGCCCCCTCAGGAAGCACTACAAAGAATCGTTACAAATCATGAGGTTGACCTTTTGCACCTGCTCATTGCTTTTGCTTTTGCTGAAATCGTTTTTCGTTTTTTTTCGCGCTATTCGCGGGGCGCGGCGTCGTGCGAAACCGACCGCGGAAGCCGCCAATTCGTGCGAATGAGCATTTTATTTTTTTGCGGCTTGTTGTTTCGCGAGTTTTTTTGCAGTATTCGCGAGCCGCTTGCAGCGCAACACGCGAATTTACCCCAAGGTCGAGTACGGGCGCGGCCATTTTGTTTGCGTGACGTATTTCCGTTTCCGCCCGCTATGTATAATCTCGCGCAGTAAGCGCATTGCGAGTAGAGGTTCGCACGAGATCGCGCGGGAAATCTAGAGGTTCGCACGAGATCGCGAGGAAAATCTCGCGCGAACTTACTTTCGCGCTCGTGAACGGGCGCCGGCCATCTTGTTTTTCATTCATTTCCTGTGTCTGGGCATGGTGTTTAATCCTCTTGGTATCTTTGCCATCCTTTGCTTATTTTCAGGTTTTTTTTTACGATTTTGCTTCTTATCTATCCCTCTCTTTTCCTAGCTGTATATTTTTGTCTTTTCTGCTATTTTTCTTTACTTTTAAACTACTTTTTTAAACTCTTTTCTTTTCTTCTTCCCTATCCTATTCTTTCTTAATTTTCTACTTCTTCCTACCTTACCTGCCCAGACCATGGTCAAGCCAGGCGCCGTGAAGCTGCCCAGGCACTTGAGGGCCGCAGCGGCGGCGGGGAGTAGTGCTGGACCCAGTGCCAGGACAGCATGCGGGAGATTGAGGGGGGAGCAGGTGACTCGACGGGAGATATTCAGCCCGGAGGAAGTGGGCGCGCTGGTCTACTTCGTCCAGCGCCGCCTGCCCAGGACCATCGCGGGAGGCGGCAGGATCGCGGCCGGCGGCTACAACATGCGGGAGCGTCGGAAGCGGTGGGAGAAGGTGTGCTGGGCCATATCCCACCTCTACGGGGTCCAGCGCACCTACAGCCAGGTCACCCATCGCTGGACGGACCCCCTGGACCGCGAGCGCGACCTGCTGGACCAGCTCGGCTTGGAGATCCCCGGGCTTGGTGAGTAGTAGTAGCCATTTAATCACTCACTACTATGATGTTTTCTCCTGCTCTGTGTTGTTGTATTGCAAATATTTGTTTTTTACATGGAGCAAGCCAATAATGCCGCTGATGACGATGACATTGTAGTTAAATTATATTTCAAAATCTTCTGTGCATTTCAGGTGCACTGCTCTCCTTCTCAGTGGCGTTGCTACTATGCTTATTTGTTTTCTATTTCGTGGTCTCATTGGCCTGAGTAACTATTATGTATGAGTGTACTTTACAGAACTGCGTAATGCTAGACACTAGGGGGCAGATTACATTTACAAGCCCCTTGCGCCACGTTTACGTTGCCACGTTTACGTTGCCTTGCGTGACGCAACAGCGGCGTAAACGTGCCGCATCCCTGCGAGTCATTTACAGCATGACGCATCTAGGGAGATGCGTCACGTTATAAAGCCATGGGCCTGCACCACAATGGGTGCGTTCCTAGTACGCAGGGTGGGCGGTCCGGCGGCTGTGCGCCTCGCAAAATTGCCTGCGTGAAATCTACAAGATTTAACGCAGGCACTTCTGCGACGCTGCTACGTCAATTCAATTCCTTATGTCTGCTCGAAGCAGGCTAAAGGACTGACACAGCATGTTAAGTATTGGGTGGCCCTGAGCATTACTGGAGTTGCATTGCGTTGGCGACGTGACTCC
Source organism: Lissotriton vulgaris (assembly GCF_964263255.1). Taxonomy (NCBI): domain Eukaryota; kingdom Metazoa; phylum Chordata; class Amphibia; order Caudata; family Salamandridae; genus Lissotriton; species Lissotriton vulgaris. The sequence continues at coordinate 1,035,221,839 of NC_141698.1, forward strand.
AGCGATGCGCCGCTCTTACGTGACGAGATGCGTCACGCAAGCGCCTACCCTTGCGCCAGGGCGCGCCGCATTGTAAATGAGGCGCATCTGCCGTGTCGCATGGGTAGTTTTGCGTGACGCATTTGATCTGGCGCATCTCTGGAGATGCGCCAGAACGCGTAAGTAAGTATGCCCCTAAGGGGCAGAATTGCAATTACCGTCGCATCCCTGCAAAGTAGCAGGGATGCGCCATTAATTGTGCGGCCCGCTACCACCACCAAACATGGTGCGCCGTATTTGCAATGCGGCGCACCATGGGCCCAAAACGTCACCGAAGCTTTACTGCTGGAGTTGCGTCACAACGATGGCGCAGCTCCAGCAATGCTCTGGGGTACCCTATCTCCCCAATGCTGGGTCAAGCCGTACGTCTGCTTCAAGCAGGTGCAGGGTTTGTGTGACGCATCATTGTCCTAAAGGTGACTGATTGAAATTTTGTAGATTTCCCTCAGCCACTATTAGGATGTGTTCCAGCGCAGGAATGCCCTCCCTTGCGCCGGAACGCCCCCTGATGGCGCAGGGCTTTATAACGGGATGCATCTCCCAAATGCGTCACGTTGTTATAATATTATACGCCGCACCATGGCGCCCATTTTTGTTTAGCTGCTGCGTCACAAAAGTCACGCAAGAACGGCGCAAAAGAGCCGCAAGGGGCTTAAATCTGCCCCTTCCTTTGTACCCCTGACAATAAGAAAAATAGTGGCGGTGGATTGATAGTTTGACTATTTCAATGACTGGTAATGTAGCAGGCAACTGTTAGTGTTGTCACTGATCTGACTGAAATCACAATGGAGTTTGTCTGTCACTTTGCGTCTTGCCTGCGGACTGCTGCCTGCCAGTCCTAGGTGAACGTTTCAGTACTTTGTTTAGTGAGTTACGTGACTTTCGAAGTCACAGGTCCGCAAATAAATGAAAACTAACCTTAATCAATATAAATTCGCTGAAATATTTTGTTATTGTTCTTTTGAAATGTTTGATTTGGTTGACATTGACAAGCAACAATCATCCATGTTTTCTGTTCTTTCTTTCATGTTGTACGTCAGCTCCCCCCAGGGGCGAGAGGAGGACACAGGAGCAGCAGGCGGCGGATGCTGTTCAACAGGGCCAGGATCGGGCAGGCGAGGGCTCCTCTGCTGGCCCCAGTAAGTTTTCATTTTAGACAAGTACCTATTTTTCCTAGCGTTCCTCATTTGACTTTTTTCAAAATTGTCTTTGCTCTTCTTGTAGACTGTATCTAAATTCTTATCCTGCCTCTACTATGACTCCCTGTGGTATTACTAGATTATTCTTATTAGTCTGTCTGTGTAGCTAACTAAGATTGCACGGTTGGCGAAACTCCCATGATTCTAGTCAACAATAGCTCTATCAACTTAGTGCAGTCCTCTGGGATTGTCCATAATGTCTTTTGAAGTGTTCTATCTGGACTCATGCTTGCAAAAATTGCAAAACCTTTCGCTCAGTCACTCTAGTCTGGACCAAAATACACAGATTGTATTTAAGTTTAAAAGCTTTATTAAAAGTAAACACATTTATTAAAATGAAGTCATAATAAAACTAAACGTTTAACTGATAATGGAAAAGTGGTTAGTGCTGACGATTAATTGAAGACATTTCTTGTGGTCGAGCCGAGCTCTCACCTGGTTTCAACTTGATCTTGTTGTTAGAAGTCCATCTTCTGTCTGTGTGGAGAAAAATGGTGCGTGTTAAAAAAACAGCCTTCATCAGTTGTGCTAAAAAGTGCAGCAAGACAACCTTCCCTGGAAAAAGGGACATTTTTTTTAACTTTAACGTAGACAGTCACAAATTACATTGTTTTCACATGTCTTCATTCCTAGACCAAAGACTAGTGAGTGCTTTATTCTAACATTCTTAAATGTACTTTGTAGGTGGAACATCTGGTGGCGGGGCCAGTGTGGAGGTGGTGGTGCTCGACACGGAGGCGGAGGGCGATTCTTCAGGGGAGGAGGCGGCGGCTGTGAGAGTTGAGACGGTGGTGGTGGCGGCCAGAGGTAAGCTCTTATATATTCCTTACTTATTGAGATTGAAGACTAGCTGGGAAGGCAAGAATATGAGATGCATGGCTGGGTGAATGATGAAGCAATGATGGGTGGAAGGACAACAGCCTGGGTGGGTGACACAGAAACTGTATGTGTCCATATACCTGGATCATGCTACTATCTGACTCTTAGATAGCATATGTGTATCTAGAGCAGGGGTACTCATAGTACGGCCCGCGGGCCGGTGGTGGCCCGGCAAGCCTTCCTTGGCGGTGCGCAGACCTTGCAGACAATCACTGCTCCCCGGCCCCCACAGAGCAGAGTGGAGATACAAGGCCACAAAGAGGTGAAATAGAACAAAGCCTCTGTGGGGCCGGGCAAGCAGTGATTGTCAGGGTGGAGAAGCAGGGGCGCTACAACAAACAAAGCCTCAATAATATGTTAATGGTCTTTTAAAGACCTGTTAAGTACTTTGGTGTTGTTGTCTGTGTGTGCGCGTTGAGGAAGCGGTCTCAACCCGGGCTGAAGGCTGACACAGATAGACACACACACAGTGAGATGACAGAGGGGGAGGTAGAGGGAGGGCAGGAGGGAGAGAGAGATGGAGAGGGAGGGCAGGAGGGAGAGCAGGAGGGAGAGAGATGTATGTAAATGCTGGGTCTGGTGGCTCAGTGGGTGAGGGCATCTGCTGCAGGGACCTGTGTGCAACCTCATGGTCACAAGTTATCGTTTTGCTTTAGCCCCGCCCCCTCTGACTCCGCCCCCACCAGTGCGGCCCTCGGCCCCAAACTACACTGTAAATGTAGCCCCTGAGAGAAAGTTTGTGAGTACCCATGATCTAGCGAGAGTAGACGGTCAGTGGATGAACTAAGTGTAACTTTGAAGAGCATGTAACACTGCACCCGCACGTCGGTTCCATTGTAGGAAAGGCAAGGAAAAGAACTTTTAATTTTGTCCAAATACTACCATCAATAGTAGCAGTAGTTTGTATTGCAAGCACTGCATAGATCCGGTTATTACGGTGGCCACTCCCTACCTCTCTTAATAAGTTTAGTAGTACTCAGTCATTCATGTGTGGATGTATCACTGGTCACTCAATAAAAAGCAAAGCACCAAAAGTCATCCCATATATAAGCAAAAACATCCCATTTGAAGTGATAGATAATCAGATTATTTATCTTCTTCAATTTTCCATTTCTAGTACTCATTTCCACTGTAGGGTGAAAGTTAAATTAATTAAGGAGTAGCCCTTGAGTTGTAACAGAGTATTCTCAGTGCCACCCGTAATAGAAAAGTAAGAGCTTCACCACCTGCATGTACTGGACGGGTACAGTAACGCAACGCAAGTCTAGGTCACTCCTCATGGCGTGCGTCTCTTTTTCTCGGGTGCAAGTTTACTGCGCTGGCATTATGCCGGCTTGCAGAAGATAACGTACCAATTTTCCAAAACAAGAGACAAGAAGAAGAATAAGACTGGTGTACTTTCATAGTCGACTCTAATGGAAGTCCATAGTGCTCGTTGAATTTGTTCCTTAAACTCCCACTAATGTTAGAGCAAGGATGAAGAAGTGTGAGGTTAGATAGATACTGGCCTCAATAGTTATGTAATGCGTTTGCAAGTTGCTAGTTGTAGTGCAACACAAATTTCTGCTGAATGATTGAGTTAATCTTAAGGAGCATTGGTTACAGACTATGTCTTTCTTTCTTCATATAGGTTCTCCTTCCAAACGAACAAGGAGGAAGGAGCTGGCTAGAGCGGCCCGGCAACGGAGGATCGATGCCACTGTGGCCGAATATCGGCGGCTGGTGGCCCTGGAGGACGAAGAAAGTGTGCAGTCGACCACAACAACTACGTCGTCTGCATCGGCCTCCGTTCCCCCATGGGCTGCCAGTGCCACCCAGCACAGTGGTCCACCCAGACTGAGCCGGGCTGCCAAAGCCAAACGCCACCGCCGAGTAGCAAGGACAACAGCTACAGCTTCCTCTCACAGCCGTTGCACCTACAAGGCATTGAAGGCACGCCTGCGCCGCAGTACCCTGATGGTGTCCCGCCTCCAGCAGGAGCTCCACCACTTTTCCAACCAGTTGGAGGGGCTCCGCGTAGAGCACGCCTTGCTCCGCCAGGAGCATGATGCCCTGGCCCAAAAAGTTGACAGCATCCGCCCATAGTGTCCCTTGCCCCTTTTTTAGAGACTTTTGGGGGGTGGGAATTGGGAGTTGGGTTTTTGGGGACTTTTGAAGGACAATCGTTGGGGTTAGGGAGGGTCTTGCGGGAGATTATTTTGTTAGGGATATAAATATACTTTTTCAAACTTTATCTGAGCATACCCGTTTCTTACTGCTTGCCTGGTGGGTGGGGGTTTAACGTTGACTTTGTTTTCCTGAAAGTTTAGTTCCATTTTCTTCCTTTAAGTGTAAATGCCCAAATGTTTTCAACACTAAGTGCCTCTCACAGACGAAGTGAATCCAAGAGTCCTAGGACTTTAGTAGTACTACCTTCAGTCTCTCGTCTCTCGTACTAATACTCCATTATACCCCCAAACCACCAAACGCTTATCTTACCTGTAATTTGTGTTTGAAAGTAGGGCTAGACCCAGGGCTGGCTCCACGGGAGACAGCGAATATGGTTGGCAATCTTGGTCGGATAAAATTTCCTCATAGCGGTGGTACTAGTGGTGTGTGACACAGTGGCAGTTGCATGCCTATGAAAAAAAAGAAAATGAAATCTGGTTTGTCCTCCTGAGCAATTCAACGGTACAACTGAGAATATAGCAGGTGACAGAAGTACAGTAGAACAGTGCCACATTGTAGCCTAACAAATGGTAAAGTATAACTACTAATTCGGTTGAAGTTCTTTCACATTAGCAATGGTTCTTTGTCAAGCAGAGTAAGAATATATCCTCGGATTTCTTCACCAGCCTGTTGCTATCACCTTATCCTCCCCAGCAAGTGTGTGGATTTATTGCTGTCATTTAGTCACACATCAATCAAAACCACACAGCCCGGGGGAAGAGGGTTAGGGTTTGAAAAATGGATGGGTACGGGGGTTTTTGGGAAAGGTTTTGGGAGACAAGAAAAAATAGCACAGCATAGACAAACAATTGTGAACATAAACAAATCTTTGGGTACAAACCTATCCATCAATCTTTGAAAGTGCATGCACTACTGCATGCATGTCAGTGAAAAGTAAGTAGTACATTCGACAACTGTGGAAGAAAGAATGCGACAGTACAGGGCCTGTGTGGAATTATTGATAACGATATTCAACATAAGGTCTCTGTACTTAGCCAGATACCCGAGAGCCTTGCTGGTCACTATAAATCCATTCACAACAACACTCAGTGGGGTTGGTCTGGAAGGTATAGTAGATAGAAAAGGAGAAATTGCTTGTTTTCTAGGTGTCCCCTCACTCACCAGGGTTGCCCCTTGGTGACATGCTTCATCATTGGGGCCATCCCAGTCCTCTACGGCCTGGGGCGTGCTGCGACTTGCGAATTACGTAGGAGCACTTACAAATGACTATGTGTGGTGCAGATGTGATAGTGGAGTGGACTAAGTGATGTGTTAAGGGATCAATTTAGAAGCAGAGAGAGATCCAAGAAATGCAGTCACAGTCAGAGAAAAAGGCAAGGGATACTGTATCTATGTGGTTGTAGTGGTCCTGTTGGAAGTGGTAAGTAAGTTGCCTGCAGAAAAAAAAACCTCCTTTTAGCGGCACTCCTCCTTTGCAGCCGACGCTTCGACCATCGATGTTGGTCACCAGAAGACACCCTGTAAAAAAAAGCACAGCATAGACAAAGAATGGAACATAAACAATTCTTTGGGTACAAACCTATCCATCAATCTTTGAAAGTGCATGCACTACTGCATGCATGTCAGTGAAAAGTAAGTAGTACATTCGACAACTGTGGAAGAAAGAATGCGACAGTACAGGGCCTGTGTGGAATTATTGATAACGATATTCAACATAAGGTCTCTGTACTTAGCCAGATACCCGAGAGCCTTGCTGCTCACTATAAATCCATTCACAACAACACTCAGTGGGGTTGGTCTGGAAGGTATAGTAGATAGAAAAGGAGAAATTGCTTGTTTTCTAGGTGTCCCCTCACTCACCAGGGTTGCCCCTTGGTGACATGCTTCATCATTGGGGCCATCCCAGTCCTCTACGGCCTGGGGCGTGCTGCGACTTGCGAATTACGTAGGAGCACTTACAAATGACTATGTGTGGTGCAGATGTGATAGTGGAGTGGACTAAGTGATGTGTTAAGGGATCAATTTAGAAGCAGAGAGAGATCCAAGAAATGCAGTCACAGTCAGAGAAAAAGGCAAGGGATACTGTATCTATGTGGTTGTAGTGGTCCTGTTGGAAGTGGTAAGTAAGTTGCCTGCAGAAAAAAAAACCTCCTTTTAGCGGCACTCCTCCTTTGCAGCCGACGCTTCGTCCATCGATGTTGGTCACCAGAAGACACCCTGTAAAAAAAAGCACAGCATAGACAAAGAATGGACATAAACAATTCTTTGGGTACAAACCTATCCATCAATCTTTGAAAGTGCATGCACTACTGCATGCATGTCAGTGAAAAGTAAGTAGTACATTCGACAACTGTGGAAGAAAGAATGCGACAGTACAGGGCCTGTGTGGAATTATTGATAACGATATTCAACATAAGGTCTCTGTACTTAGCCAGATACCCGAGAGCCTTGCTGGTCACTATAAATCCATTCACAACAACACTCAGTGGGGTTGGTCTGGAAGGTATAGTAGATAGAAAAGGAGAAATTGCTTGTTTTCTAGGTGTCCCCTCACTCACCAGGGTTGCCCCTTGGTGACATGCTTCATCATTGGGGCCATCCCAGTCCTCTACGGCCTGGGGCGTGCTGCGACTTGCGAATTACGTAGGAGCACTTACAAATGACTATGTGTGGTGCAGATGTGATAGTGGAGTGGACTAAGTGATGTGTTAAGGGATCAATTTAGAAGCAGAGAGAGATCCAAGAAATGCAGTCACAGTCAGAGAAAAAGGCAAGGGATTCTGTATCTATGTTGTTGTAGTGGTCCTGTTGGAAGTGGTAAGTAAGTTGCCTGCAGAAAAAAAAACCTCCTTTTAGCGGCACTCCTCCTTTGCAGCCGACGCTTCGTCCATCGATGTTGGTCACCAGAAGACACCCTGTCCACTGCCTGCCTGATGCTGAATTGTGGCTCGCTACTTTGAAGCCTGACTCCATCCTTTTTTCCCCATTGCAGAGACTGAAACCCGGCCTGTAGTTATTCAACGAAAAACAGGAAGTGATATAATATTACAACACCACTGATAAATAAATATAAGGTATGTAGGCTGTGGAGTGCAAAAAGTCACAATTTGATTTTCCTAGTAGACAGTACAATATTTTTGAAAGTGCGTACTCTGAGTCACCTTTTGAAGGATAAATAAGTATGGGCAAATTAATGTAGCGGATCTTGCCCCTCAAGCTAGGTGTACTGTAAACTGTGTTTTAGAACAAAATTAGATCTTCCTAGCAGTGCTCCCACCCAGACCCTTACTAAAGCCAGTCGCAAAAATGTAGAAGACCCCCAATCAAATCTCAAAAAACGAGGCCTAGCAGAAAACTGGTGACAAAACTTACTTTGAAAGTAAAAGTAGGCCGAAGTACCCCCTTCCTAATTACCCATTACCCACCGTGGATTGCATTCAAACCACTTGCAAGCAACCAAGCAAAAGTAGCCATAGCCAGCATCGCTCCAAGACTCGAAATCCCCCCCACTCAAACACATGCAATAGAAATACTGCTAACCCTAACGAACCCTAAGTTAAGAATAGTGGCAAAGGCTTTCTTTAACTATGCCAAATCCCCCCTTTCCCACACAGGATTTTCTTCAAATGACTTGCAACCAAAATTACACATTCTCACGAGTGCTCTAAGACCCCAGAACTCAGTTGGAAAAATCTAGAACACCCCGAAACACATGCAATCCTGCTGCTAGGGCTAACCCTAACGAACCCTAAGTTACAAAAAGTGCCAAAACTAAAGGCTTTTTCGCGAGGATTTTGTCCCAACCACTTCTACCCGGTATTAGACCTTCCCAGGAATGCCCCAAGACCCGGCAACCCACCCGCCAAGAAGCATAACACCCCCAAACAGGCCAAAAGCAAAATCTCATACTTGCAATATTTCTGGGCCTTCGGTCCAAACGCGCTGCGTAGCTAGGCCATAAGTCGGGGTTGGCACGACGGATTTCCTGAAAAGCAAATGCAATCAAGATTAGAGTGTCCCAGCAATGCTCCCAGACCACGAAACTCACCCACAAACAGACGGAACCCCCCCTAAGAGCACCTCAAAGGCAAGCAAGTCATCAAAAACACAAAAAAATTTCCGCCTGGGATTTGGTCCAAAACACTTTTATCCGGTATTAGAGCTTCCCAGCCATGGCCCCAGAGCCGTCAACCCAGGAGAAAACGAGTAGAAGACCCCCAAACAGCCAAAGAGCAAAAGTACAAAAATGGGGACTTAGTCAATTTTTCACAAATTTCCCAAATCACTCCGCGCGCGCTCTGCAGCTAGGCCCCAAGTCCCCTCTGCCACCATGGATTTGCTTCAAACCTCTTGCAAAGTAAAGTATATATAGCCAGCAGTGCTCCCAGACCACGAAACTCACCCACAAACACCAGGAAGCCCCCCAAACAGGCCCCCGAAAACGCTACATAGAGCAAAATGTCAGAAATAGCCCAAAAAAAAATCGGCCTGGATTTTGTCCCAACCACTTCTACCCGGTATTAGACCTTCCCAGGAATGCCCCAAGACCCGGCAACCCACCCGCCAAGAAGCATAACACCCCCAAACAGGCCAAAAGCAAAATCTCATACTTGCAATATTTCTGGGCCTTCGGTCCAAACGCGCTGCGTAGCTAGGCCATAAGTCGGGGTTGGCACGACGTATTTCCTGAAAAGCAAATGCAATCAAGATTAGAGTGTCCCAGCAATGCTCCCAGACCACGAAACTCACCCACAAACAGACGGAACCCCCCCTAAGAGCACCTCAAAGGCAAGCAAGTCATCAAAAACACAAAACATTTTTCGCCTGGGATTTGGTCCAAAACACTTTTATCCGGTATTAGAGCTTCCCAGCAATGGCCCCAGAGCCGTCAACCCAGGAGAAAACGAGTAGAAGACCCCCAAACAGCCAAAGAGCAAAAGTACAAAAATGGGGATTTAGTCAATTTTTCACAAATTTCCCAAATCACTCCGCGCGCGCTCTGCAGCTAGGCCCTAAGTGCCCTCTGCCACCATGGATTTGCTTCAAACCTCTTGCAAAGTAAAGTATATATAGCCAGCAGTGCTCCCAGACCACGAAACTCACCCACAAACACCAGGAAGCCCCCCAAACAGGCCCCCAAAAACGCTACATAGAGCAAAATGTCAGAAATAGCCAAAAAAAAAATCGGCCTGGATTTTGTCCCAACCACTTCTACCCGGTATTAGACCTTCCCAGGAATGCCCCAAGACCCGGCAACCCACCCGCCAAGAAGCATAACACCCCCAAACAGGCCAAAAGCAAAATCTCATACTTGCAATATTTCTGGGCCTTCGGTCCAAACGCGCTGCGTAGCTAGGCCATAAGTCGGGGTTGGCACAACGGATTTCCTGAAAAGCAAATGCAATCAAGATTAGAGTGTCCCAGCAGTGCTCCCAGACCACGAAACTCACCCACAAACACCAGGAAGCCCCCCAAACAGGCCCCCGAAAACGCTACATAGAGCAAAATGTCAGAAATAGCCCAAAAAAAAATCGGCCTGGATTTTGTCCCAACCACTTCTACCCGGTATTAGACCTTCCCAGGAATGCCCCAAGACCCGGCAACCCACCCGCCAAGAAGCATAACACCCCCAAACAGGCCAAAAGCAAAATCTCATACTTGCAATATTTCTGGGCCTTCGGTCCAAACGCGCTGCGTAGCTAGGCCATAAGTCGGGGTTGGCACGACGGATTTCCTGAAAAGCAAATGCAATCAAGATTAGAGTGTCCCAGCAATGCTCCCAGACCACGAAACTCACCCACAAACAGACGGAACCCCCCCTAAGAGCACCTCAAAGGCAAGCAAGTCATCAAAAACACAAAACATTTTTCGCCTGGGATTTGGTCCAAAACACTTTTATCCGGTATTAGAGCTTCCCAGCAATGGCCCCAGAGCCGTCAACCCAGGAGAAAACGAGTAGAAGACCCCCAAACAGCCAAAGAGCAAAAGTACAAAAATGGGGATTTAGTCAATTTTTCACAAATTTCCCAAATCACTCCGCGCGCGCTCTGCAGCTAGGCCCTAAGTGCCCTCTGCCACCATGGATTTGCTTCAAACCTCTTGCAAAGTAAAGTATATATAGCCAGCAGTGCTCCCAGACCACGAAACTCACCCACAAACACCAGGAAGCCCCCCAAACAGGCCCCCAAAAACGCTACATAGAGCAAAATGTCAGAAATAGCCAAAAAAAAAATCGGCCTGGATTTTGTCCCAACCACTTCTACCCGGTATTAGACCTTCCCAGGAATGCCCCAAGACCCGGCAACCCACCCGCCAAGAAGCATAACACCCCCAAACAGGCCAAAAGCAAAATCTCATACTTGCAATATTTCTGGGCCTTCGGTCCAAACGCGCTGCGTAGCTAGGCCATAAGTCGGGGTTGGCACAACGGATTTCCTGAAAAGCAAATGCAATCAAGATTAGAGTGTCCCAGCAGTGCTCCCAGACCACGAAACTCACCCACAAACACCAGGAAGCCCCCCAAACAGGCCCCCGAAAACGCTACATAGAGCAAAATGTCAGAAACAGCCAAAAAAAAAAATCGGCCTGGATTTTGTCCCAACCACTTCTACCCGGTATTAGACCTTCCCAGGAATTCCCCAAGACCCGGCAACCCACCCGCCAAGAAGCATAACACCCCCAAACAGGCCAAAAGCAAAATCTCATACTTGCAATATTTCTGGGCCTTCGGTCCAAACGCACTGCGTAGCTAGACCATAAGTCGGGGTTGCCACGACGGATTTCCTGAAAAGCAAATGCAATCAAGATTAGAGTGTCCCAGCAGTGCTCCCAGACCACAAAACTCACCCACAAACACCAGGAAGCCCCCCAAACAGGCCCCCGAAAACGCTACATAGAGCAAAATGTCAGAAATAGCCAAAAAAAAATCGGCCTGGATTTTGTCCCAACCACTTCTACCCGGTATTAGACCTTTCCCAGGAATGCCCCAAGACCCGCGGCGCCAACCCACCCGCCAAGAAGCATAACACCCCCAAACAGGCCAAAAGCAAAATCTCATACTTGCAATATTTCTGGGCCTTCGGTCCAAACGCACTGCGTAGCTAGGCCATAAGTCGGGGTTGCCACGACGGATTTCCTGAAAAGCAAATGCAATCAAGATTAGAGTGTCCCAGCAGTGCTCCCAGACCACGAAACTCACCCACAAACAGACGGAACCCCCCCTAAGAGCACCTCAAAGGCAAGCAAGTCATCAAAAACACAAAAAATGTTCCGCCTCGGATTTGGTCCAAACCACTTTTAGTGCTTCCCAGCAATGGCCCCAGACCCGTCAACTCACCTGCAGAGAGGTAGAACAACACCCCCATAAGTGCTGAGTCTTTCTTCATTGGGCGTAAACCAGCCCTCTGCTTTGATGGAAATAGGAGTCTGGAGGAGGAGGATAGAGGAGCATGTTCTTCTGAACTTGTGAACCTGAGGAATGCAGACTGCGGCACCTTCAAATCAATTAGCAAACAAGTGAAGACAGTTCTGGTGGTGGGCTTGTTTTTGTGATTATCTGATTAAAGTTTGAATTATATTAACTGTGCACAACAAAGAAAGACAGACACACAGGAATAAAAGTGAATAAGGATGAAAAAGAAAGTTATTGATTCGTTGTCTCATTTTCAGGGCTCGGTATCACGGTCCAGGAATAAGAATAAGGCTTCGTCATCATACTCTGCGAATTCAGGCAGGGTGAGCTCAGTGTCACCTGACAGAGTAGAAATTCCCTCATCTATGTTGCTGGCCACCTCCTCTTCATCCGGCACGCTCTCTCGTACTCTGAAATCTGGTGGTATGAGGTGCTGATTCATCTTGATCATTGTTAACCTCTCCACATTTTTGGGCGAGAGGCGGCTCCGTTTGGGAGTTACAATCCCACCAGCCGCACTGAAAACCCGTTCAGAAGACACGCTTGCGAGTGGGCAAGACAAGTAGTTTAAAGCCAGGTTGGTGAGCTGTGGCCACAATTCTTTTTTCCCATGCCAATACGCCAATGGGTCAGAATTAACATAGACCTCTGTTGAGTCATTCAGATAGTCCTTCACCATCGACTCAAGGTCCTCATCCAAGGTTCCTCCACTTTGCTTAGCTCTTGCTGTGCCTCTGACCTTTTGAGAACCAAACCCACGCAGAGCTAGCCAATCCTCTTCAGCCTCCAATGTTTCTGTTGTCTTTCGTGCAGATGATCCGGTTGCCGGTGTCTTTAACGGCTGAGAGGTCACTTGTGCCACAGCCACAGGTGCAGAAGTGGATTGTTTTGACTGGGGATGGCCTGCTGATGTACTGCCATTTCCTTCAATTTCCAGCCGTTCTGTTTCAAACTTCTTGGCTGACAAGGCTAGCCAACGTTTGTACTTTGGAACATGTTCATCATCAAAAGGAAAGAATGCTTGGCCTGCCAGCGCCTTTTTGTAGCGTGGATCCAGAATAGTAGCACAAATGTAATGCTGTTCTGAGTGGATCTTTTTAAGACGTTCATCACCTTGTAGGAGCTCTAATAATTGCTCAGCCAGAAGCAAAGAGTCTTGGTTTTTGTCATCTTTTCCAAACACAGAACACACCTCCTTCAGTTGGTCCTCCAGCATGTACAACAATGGGATAGCTTTTCCCAAATTAGAGTCCTCCTTGCTGACTGCACGCGTGAAGAACTCAAAAGGACGAAGCATGCGTGTCAGGCTTTCAACTATGTTCCATTGCGGCCCACCCATCCTCAGCTCCTCTGTACCCTCTTTAAAGAAATATTGATCGAGTTCCGTATACTGCTCATACAGACGCTCAAGCATGTAGAAGGTTGAGTTCCAACGTGTTACCACCTCCTGGATGAGTGCTTTCACTGGCATTTGACGTTGATATAGCAGGCTCCTCAGCTGCTTCCGGGCCTTAAAAGAATGCCTGAAATGCTTGCACATTTTTTGGCAGGTCTCCAATACACTGTACGCTGCACTGCCTTTATTACCCAAGAATTTTTGGACAACCAGGTTTATACAGTGCGCCAAACACGGCACTCTGAAATAGTAACCGTCCCTCATGGCCTTAACTATATTGGCGCCATTGTCCGTGGAAACATAACCAACCTTGCGTTTTAGTGGGGACAGCCAGTTAAGGACCTTTGTGTTAAAGACATCCAAAATGTTTTCTGCTGTGTGACGTTTCTCCAAACCAAACATGGCTAGTGTTGCATGTTTCCGAGCACCTTTAAAAACAATGTTAGTGTCAACACCTGCGTTTAGCTTTGCTTTAGCCCCTGAAAAAGAGACCCAGTGTGCAGTGATGCACATGTAATCAGCGCCTGCGCCACTGGTCCACATGTCTGTTGTCAGATGTATAGTGTGAACAGCACTCTTCTGCAAAGCTGCCCCAATCACCTTCAGAACATCTTCATGTAGTGCTGGAACCGCAACTCGGGCAAAATAGAACCGGCTAGGAACCTTCCATTTAGGGCAGAGCGCTCTCACTAATTCTAGAAAACCAACCCCTTCTACAAAAGAAAAAGGGAGAAGGTCCAGAGCTAGCATTTTAGCCAGCTTAGTGTTATACAGACGGGTCATTGGGTGGTTGCGTTCATATTGCGCTTCTGTAAACAACATCTTTTTAATGTTGCCCTGGACCAAGGATTTACGGGATGATGATGATCTCTTCGACCCAGTTACGCTCGCTGATGAACTTTTCCGCATTGATGTCTCACTCTCTCCCACACTCTTAGTGTGGCTCCCATGGGGTGTGCTGCTGACAGGGGAACTGGGTGTAAGTGAAGTGTTTGAATCATCTTCTACCTCCTCGTCATCACCAGATGAAAAATCAACGTTTTCATTACGTGCAATTGCGGCTTTCTTGACCGCCTCTAGGTGCGGAAACCATTGGACAGGGTGCGCTCTCTCAAGATGACCTCTCTGGCCTCCGGTACCATAGTTAGAACCAAGCTTACCACGACTAAATCGAAGCTTACAAAGGCTACAAATGGCTACGTTTTCCTTTTTTGGGCAAACACTAAAGAAGTCCCAAACTGGAGACTTGAAATGTCTTCGGGGGCCGGAGGAGGCGGCGATACTGGTGGTGGTGGTCCTGCTGCTAATGCCAGATGAAGTGGAGGATGTGGATTGCCGAACTTCAGTACGTTTTGCACTTTCACCACCACGAATTGAGGTCGAGGACGAGGTGGGTACCTTCTTGCGAGGAATAAATATGGAAGCGGTAGGTTTTGGTGTACTACTTAACTCCAAATCTAATGATTCCATTTCCATTGCCTCCTCGCCGACATCATCATCACGCTCAGCAGCTTCTCGGGATAGGGTCAAAATGTCTCTTTGCTGCATGCCCGGTGGGGCTGCAGTGACCTTTGTGATGACTGGCTCGTCGTCATCGTGAGAGGCTTCATCACCAGCAGTATCTGTCACTTCTTGTTGAGCCTCATCACACTCCATAGGTTTGAGTTTTTGGACGACCTTCCTTTTACGCTTAGGTACCGGTGTCAGATCATGGTGTGCCTCACTGTCAGACCGCAGTTGTGGTTCCCAAGACAGATCACTTGCATCAGAACGAGGTGGGCTTGAAGAAGATGTAGACACCCCCCTTGATCTTTTCCTTTGCTAGGGATGTGGAAGACAATGAATGATCATCAGGAAGAGTGGCTTCCAATGATACCTCGGCTTCATTGTCGATTTCCTGATGTGCCCCTACTTCGGGAGGAACAACTATTGTGGGCACTTGTGAACCTCCATGCACCTTTGCTTGCGCATCTCCTTTTGCTGCCTCTCCTTCCACATGTACTTGGGCGTGTACTTGCACATGGTGTTGTTGTTGCGGCTGTGGTTGTTCAACACTTGTAAGATGAGTTACAACAACCTGTGTTGATTCAGGGACATTGCTGCTACTTTCTTGCGATGAGCCAACATCACTGGTCGATGGTGATTGGAGAAGTACACTGACTGCCTCTGAAGCACTCAAGGGCTTTGACTTAAGTTGGCGTGGTGGTGGAGGCACTGAACCCAATGGAGCAGGGGTGCTGCTCCCAGCTTGGTCCCCAGCAGATCCTGCTGCTGCAGGCGTACTTTTTTTTTTGCTCCCAAAAAACGTGGCGGGTGGCACACCAGCCTCCTTGGTAACTTGCTTCTTCTGCTCCTTACTAGCAACTTTCTTGCTAGAGGAGCTACGGAGAACTTTCTTTGGGGGCGGGGCCATCTTCTTCAGAGCAGGTCAGACAGCAGGCCGCAGTTGCACGAATTGTAGAGTTGTCTGAGGCCAGACGTGACGTCGCGTGACGTTATGCTGCACACACACACCGCTGCAGGACTTCTTCCTGGCACTGGTGGTTCTCTTGAGTCTTGTGCACCTAAAAAAAAATGGAAGACAGAGGAACATCAGTTCAGTTATAGAGCACAAAAAAATCGAAAAACACTGCAAAATCAGCACAATCCCAATCCATCCATGCCCTCCATAATGTTTAAATTCAAGACAACCCACAGAAAGACTAGGCCCATGCAAGACTCACTACCCCTGGGCATAAATAAAGGTTGAAAAGTAGGCAAAATGGTTGGAGGCCTAACAACAAAGCCTGCATTCAAAATGGCCACTTGCCTGCCAGTGCCAGCACATGGCCAGTGCCTGTAGCTGCACTCAAAATGGCCACCAGCCACATGGCATGTCCCTCCCCATGAACACCCCCAAAAATCGAAAAACACTGAAAAATCAGCACAATCCCATTCCATCCATGCCCTCCATGATGTTTAAATTCAAGACAACCCACAAAAAGACTAGGCCCATGCAAGACTCACTACCCCTGGGCATAAATAAAGGTTGAAAAGTAGGCAAAATGGTTGGAGGCCTAACAACAAAGCCTGCATTCAAAATGGCCACTTGCCTCCTAGCACATGGCCAGGGCCTGCCTGTACCAGCACTCAAAATGGCCCCCACCCACATGGCCTGTCCCCATGAACACCCCCAAAAATCGAAAAACACTGCAAAATCAGCACAATCCCATTCCATCCATGCCCTCCATGATGTTTAAATTCAAGACACCCCACAGAAAGACTAGGCCCATGCACCACTCACTACCCCTGGTCAAGGCCCCAACAACAGGTCAAAAATCGAAAAACACAGAAAACTCAGCACAATCCCATTCCATCCATGCCCTCCATGATGTTTAAGTTCAAGACAGCCCACAGAAAGACTAGGCCCATGCTAGACTCAAATACCCCTGGTGAAAAGGCCACAAGTACAGGCCCAAAAAACGAAAATCACTGAAAAATCTGCACAATCCCATTCCATCCATGGCCTCCATGATGTTTAAATTCAAGACAACCCACAGAAAGACTAGGCCCATGCAAGACTCACTACCCCTGGGCATAAATAAAGGTTGAAAAGTAGGCAAAATGGTTGGAGGCCTAACAACAAAGCCTGCATTCAAAATGGCCACTTGCCTGCCAGCACATGGCCAGTGCCTGTAGCTGCACTCAAAATGGCCACCAGCCACATGGCATGTCCCTCCCCATGAACACCCCCAAAAATCGAAAAACACTGCAAAATCAGCACAATCCCATTCCATCCATGGCCTCCATGATGTTTAAATTCAAGACAACCCACAGAAAGACTAGGCCCATGCAAGACTCACTACCCCTGGGCATAAATAAAGGTTGAAAAGTAGGCAAAATGGTTGGAGGCCTAACAACAAAGCCTGCATTCAAAATGGCCACTTGCCTCCTAGCACATGGCCAGGGCCTGCCTGTACCAGCACTCAAAATGGCCCCCACCCACATGGCCTGTCCCCATGAACACCCCCAAAAATCGAAAAACACTGCAAAATCAGCACAATCCCATTCCATCCATGCCCTCCATGATGTTTAAATTCAAGACACCCCACAGAAAGACTAGGCCCATGCACCACTCACTACCCCTGGTCAAGGCCCCAACAACAGGTCAAAAATCGAAAAACACAGAAAAATCAGCACAATCCCATTCCATCCATGCCCTCCATGATGTTTAAGTTCAAGACAGCCCACAGAAAGACTAGGCCCATGCTAGACTCAAATACCCCTGGTGAAAAGGCCACAAGTACAGGCCCAAAAAACGAAAATCACTGAAAAATCTGCACAATCCCATTCCATCCATGGCCTCCATGATGTTTAAATTCAAGACAACCCACAGAAAGACTAGGCCCATGCAAGACTCACTACCCCTGGGCATAAATAAAGGTTGAAAAGTAGGCAAAATGGTTGGAGGCCTAACAACAAAGCCTGCATTCAAAATGGCCACTTGCCTGCCAGCACATGGCCAGTGCCTGTAGCTGCACTCAAAATGGCCACCAGCCACATGGCATGTCCCTCCCCATGAACACCCCCAAAAATCGAAAAACACTGCAAAATCAGCACAATCCCATTCCATCCATGGCCTCCATGATGTTTAAATTCAAGACAACCCACAGAAAGACTAGGCCCATGCAAGACTCACTACCCCTGGGCATAAATAAAGGTTGAAAAGTAGGCAAAATGGTTGGAGGCCTAACAACAAAGCCTGCATTCAAAATGGCCACTTGCCTCCTAGCACATGGCCAGGGCCTGCCTGTACCAGCACTCAAAATGGCCCCCACCCACATGGCCTGTCCCCATGAACACCCCCAAAAATCGAAAAACACTGCAAAATCAGCACAATCCCATTCCATCCATGCCCTCCATGATGTTTAAATTCAAGACACCCCACAGAAAGACTAGGCCCATGCACCACTCACTACCCCTGGTCAAGGCCCCAACAACAGGTCAAAAATCGAAAAACACAGAAAAATCAGCACAATCCCATTCCATCCATGCCCTCCATGATGTTAAAGTTCAAGACAGCCCACAGAAAGACTAGGCCCATGCACCACTCACTACCCCTGGTCAAGGCCCCAACAACAGGTCAAAAATCGAAAAACACAGAAAAATCAGCACAATCCCAATTCATCCATGGCCTCCATGATGTTTAAGTTCAAGACAACCCACAGAAAGACTCAGTCCACCCACCACTGAGTACCCCTGGGCAAAAGGCCCCAAAACAGCCCAAAAATCGAAAATTCCAATCCAACAGTGATCGAAAGAAAGTCAAAAAGGCCTCAAATCCAAATATCCAGCAGCATCCACAAAAAGTAATCCTTCCAGCTCCAGACCCAAATGAAAAGTGACCAGGAGATGGACAAAGCATTGGGAGGAGCCTGCTGAACAGGAACAGGAAGTTGAAGACTGTGGGGCACTTCCTTCCTCCCACCCCCCTGCCCCCCTCCCCAAAATGGACTCCTCGCTAAAAAAGTGCAGGCAAATGTCAAACTAAGGAGTTATTCAGATAAAAATCATCATTTCTAGAAGGTTTATGCTGCTTGCTGGTGGATTTCTTGTGCAGAATTGCAAATTTATATTTTCGCTCGCCGCATCTCAAATCTCGCAATTGCGAAGTACCGCGAGACGTGATCTCGCCGTACTCGCGTTGACAAACTATCGCTGGCAAGCCGCGATGACGTAATCGCGCTCGCCAATTCCCGCGGGATCACACAGCAAGATCCAAAATGGCGCAGCACTCGCAAACTATCGAAAAAAACTACTCGGCAAACGATGATAAACGCCGCGCGCCGCAAAAATTGTATCACCAACGCCGCGCGCGCAAAAAAAATCCGCTGCGTGCGAATTTGCGGATTTTGCGGGAAATTCGCAAATCTCGCGGATTGCGAATTTCCCAAAAATCCACAAAATCCGCGAGCGTAACGGATTTTCCGCCCATGCTTACTGGAGACTAAGCATTGAAGTACCGGGTTTTTAAGAACCCGCGGTGCCAGGGAACACACCCGAAGACTTGGAGTTCTTCCTGTTTCAGACTACAGAAACACAGAGTTTTCTTGGTGAAGTCAAAGATCGTATTTATTGGCTGCAGCCAGTAACAGGTATCCTAGAAGTATAACACAGTGTATGTTCTCAGGAGACTGCTCAATCTTACAAAGCCAGCCGTCTCTTTTATACAAAATATTGTGCTCTAGGCAAACATTCCTTATTTTACAGTTGACCATTCACATATTTCTACTACAAAGAAAAAGCAGAGTCATGATGACAAACCCATATTTTAGTCTGTCCAGTCCACAATCAATTACTCGGCAAGGCCCGGTATCTTCATCAGATATCGACAGACCCCCAATAAAAACGAGCACCTCCTCCTCGTAAAGCAAGTCATAAAGAAAGAAACAGGGACAGGTGTGTGTAAGATTAGACATGGTTTATGACATGTTGCGCCTTGATACTTGATACTAATCTCATTCGGCCACTGGGAAAGGAACTATCCGAACAGGTTTGGCTTCAGGCAGTGGAGTCATCTTGCCCAGGTCACAGAGGAGTCAGCAAAGGTGTACGTGTCCTTTAGACTCGTTTCGGCCTTAGTCATTTGGCCTGTGTGAGGGCAATCACAAAATGGCTGCCGTTCACAGAATGGAACCTGGGGGTTCAGGACGGAAACTCTCATTTCAGGGTAATTTGGTCATCCGAATATGACCAAAAGGCTTGTGCATAGTATTCTAACCATTTCCGGTCTGCTAATACCAAAATCGTCATGATATGACGATGTTTACAACACGGGTTCAGAATTTTCAGTACCACAGACATTCCTTTTGCCCTTACACAGGCAATAACCTATACTCACGCTAATCTGAGTCCAGGTCTATATTCATAAAGTCATTGAGATGTTGCTGTAGCATCATCCTATTACTTAGCTTGTTTCTTGATACAGGTTTCCTTACACACGATGTAGCACAGAGGCCACATATTGCAGGAGCACACTGTACACACAGACAGAACAGAAAAAGAATGGCTAAGATCATCCCAATGACTATCAGCATTTTCCATCCCCAAGCTGATATCCGTTCCCAGAACCATCCCATCAATGACCAATCTCCTTTATCCACGTGGATAGATTCAGAGATCTTATGCAATTTGGAAATGGCCTGGTAAACTGTCGGAGCGTTATCCGGGATGAAAACGCAGCAACTTGATTGGATCACTTTACATACCCCAGCTCGTTCTGCAAGTATGACATCTAATGCGACCCTGTTCTGAAGAGTCATAAGGCGATCCGACTGGAGCTCAGCCGTCAAATTACTAAGGGCACTGGCAGTTTCAACTACCGTGGATTCAACCACCCTTGTCAATTGCCTTATGTTCCTGCTGTTAACCATAGGTCCCCAAAACGGCAGAAAACCCTTTACGAAATCTCCAAATTCTTGTCCTGCAGTGTCTTTTTCACTGATGACACCTCTAACTATCCTTGTCTTATGGTAATCTGCCGCAGCCATATAGGTGGGAGGCAACAGGAGCGAAACAAAACATGTGCCCGAGAAGTCAGGGGGCAACCATGTATAGGCTCTATCATGGCAGATGAAATAGGTACCCTTAGCTGCTAGAAACGAAGGAGAAATCTGAGACGTAAAAACATATGTTTCAGTGCAGATACTTCTCCCTAACTGAGCTCCGGGATTCTTGCCATTACCTTGCAGATATAGGTGACCCTGATGGGGTACAATCCAAATCGGAGAGGATCTCTTTGCTCGCTGGTTCTCACTCAGAGCAACTCCGTATCCTGTTACATTCCATCTAGCGTAAGCTCGTAACTGTCCTACTACCAATGCTTTGTTGCTCGAATTACTCCTCGTGGAACGTGGAGGATATGGTTCGATGGCATATATGAACATCGTCTGAAACGCCCACAAAGAACCATTATAACTAAATGGTAAGACCAAGTATGGGATACCCTTATCTGTTGTATGTGGCATAAGACCACACACCCAACAATTAGATGTGTTCACTACTAATTGGTTTTGGTGTAGGAGCTGAACGAAAGAGTTATTGGCAAACTCTAATCTTCTCGTGGACTCATTCTCAGGCAGAGGTTGAAAAGAATGCGAGGAAACAGTAGAAGGAGGTATGGGCTGAGTAGTGGGTGCAAAGGTCACTTGAAAAGAGAATAAAACATATCCTATTTAAAACGTCATTTCACTAAGCAACATGAAAATACATAATATCAAAAATCGTTTCTTTGTCATCAATATACACATTCTGGCTTTAAAGTTCATCCGTTTGGCAGGTCTCTCCATCTCGAAAAACTCCATCCTCTCTAATTGCTGCCCGTGGCGGTAGGGTGTTCTATGCTAAGGAATGCTTCTGTCAGTCCAGGGCAACTCCCTTAGACCAACCAGAACTGTCGACCTAACGTCTTCAGCTGCACTCCAAAGACTTCGGCAACCACGACCCTAGTAGCTGAACCGGATGGCGGTTCGAAAAACAAAAATAAGCAAGTTTCTCAGATGAGAGAGCTGCACATTCAAAAATAGAAAAAAGAATTTTTACTTGTCCATAATTCTCGGTCTCAAATTATAACAGCTTTTTCCAGGTACTGTCTGGTTTTGGAGCAAGAGTTCAGGCTCTGTAGTGTTCAATCGAATTGACAGTGGCACACCTTCTTGCAAAATATTGTCACTTTCTTGTTCAGAAATGGTTCCTTTTACACGTGCATCGCTAAAAGGCAGAAAATGAGGCACAGTCTCAGTCTCAGAGTCAGCTATCCCCTCCTGGACCCATCGGTTGTACGGTAGAGGCAAAGGGACCCTCTTGATGTGTACGCCGTGGATCCAGTGCTTTTTCCCTTCCACTCGAACAGCTGATCTTGTTGAGAGAAGGACAAGGTGAGGGCTGGTCCAACGGGGCTGGTCATTCTTTGTCCGTTGGAAGTTCTTCACCAGCACCCATTATCCAGGATCGATAGGATGTCCTGGAGCTTCAGAGACCTGAGGCAAAGTATCGTTCACCTGTTGGTGTAAAACACGCAATTTAGCCGTCAATTCATACAAATAATCAAGCAGTAAAGGGTGTTCGATCTCACTAAATCTTCTCGGCCTTGGCACTCCCCATATGTTGGCCGGGCGGCCGAACGCAATTTCATAGGGACTAAGTCCCACTCGCGAGTGAACAGTCATTCTTGTTGATAGGAGTGCCAAAGGCAGAGCGTCAGGCCATTTAAGACCAGAACTTGCTTGAATCTTGTCCAATTTCAGTTTTAGTGTGCCATTATAGCACTCTACTAGTCCAGCTGATTGGGGGTGATTTGCAGCATGAAAAGTTTGCTGGATACCTAGCCCCTCACACACTCTCTTCATCACTCGACCCACAAATTCACTCCCATTATCACTCCAGACCATTCTCGGCATTCCAAACCTAGGGAAAAATTCTTTGACAAGGGCTTTAGCTGTGGATATGGCAGTGTTGTCTTTTAAGGGATATGCTTCTACCCATCTCGAAAAGGCACAAACAACAACGAATACGTATTTCAAATTGTTGCACCTTTCCATGTGGATGAAATCTAGCTGCAAAACCTCGAACGGATACGTAGGAGGAGCAAAATGACCAGCTGGAGTTGGGGTTCCCCTACCAGGATTGTATTTCAAACACACCATGCAATTCTTGACCACATTCTCTGCAGATTTAGGAATTCCAGCATTTTGCCATACTGGAGCTAACAACTTACAAATCCCTTTCACGCTGATATGATCCATTCCATGGGCCATTGTCACAACCGCAAGCAAATACGCATCGGGTAACAACCATCTCTGATGTTCTGACAAATCAGTCCAACAACCATTTGCATCAAATTTACCCTTGATTTTTCTCCATTCATTCAACTCTTTCTCTGTAGCCTCAGCTTGGATGGATTTCACACTCTCTATCGTATCTTCACACATACTCTTCTCTGGAACCCATCTCGCCGGATCCGCAACATACATTCGACTCATCACATTTCTCGCAGTTTCTTTCGCAACTTCATCCGCAAACGCATTACCGCGACCAACATCATCCGTAACCTTCTTATGGGCACTGCATTTCATGATCGCAACTTGTAATGGAAAGGCCAGTGACTCAAGAAGCTCATTCACCAACTGACCATGCTGTATCTTAGCTCCATGCGAAGTTAAAAATCCACGTTCACGCCACAAACGTCCAAAACTATGAGCCATGCCAAAGGCATATTGGCTGTCAGTATATATGGTCACTCTCATTCCTTTCGACAACACACATGCTCTCGTAAGTGCAATCAATTCTGCTGCTTGTGCTGAATTATGTGGGATACATGCAGCTTCAACAATCGTATGCAAAGTCGTAACAGCATATGCCGCAGTCGTATCACCATTCGGCAACTTAAAACACGAACCATCAACCCACAAAGTACCATAACACTCAGGAAGAGGAGTATCTCGTAAATCTACTCTCCCTTTCGTCTCTTCTTCAGTTCTCAGAAAACAGTCATGCTGTTCTTCACTATCTGTCTCAACTGTAATTGGCAACAACGTGGCTGGATTCAACGTGTTGCATCGTTTAATGTGCACATGACTCGCTAGCAACGTCAACTCGTAACCTGACAACCGAGCACTAGTTAAATGCTGTGTCTTCGTACGTTCAACAAGGTATCCACTGCATGTGGAACCATCACTACTAACGTGTTATCCATAACCAAACCAGCAGACTGTCGAATTGAAACAGCCGCTGCGGCTCTCAAGCAACTCGGCAATGCTCTAGCTACAGGATCTAAAGTCGACGAAAAGTAAGCACATGGGCGTTGCTTATCGCCGCACTGCTGAGTCAAAACTGACAATGCACATCCCTCTCTCTCGTAAACATACAATGTGAAAGGCTTACTGTAGTCGGGAGTACCCAACACAGTAGCCGAACACAACGCATTGCGTAATTCTGAAAAACTCTTCTGACATTCGTCAGTCCAAGGAATAGGATTTGGAGTATCCTTGACATTAAGTGCTATCAAAGGCTTCGCTAACAAAGAAAAATTAGGGATCCACTGTCTACAGTACGACGTAATACCCAAAAAGGCACGCACTTCTCTCTGCGTCTTAGGAACACTCATTTTCACGATAGCTTGAATTCTCTCTGGGGTCAGTTTCCTTCCCTCCTTCGATAAGAGGTGACCTAAGTAGGTTACTTCTTGTCGACAATATTGTAACTTAGAGAGAGAAACTTTATGCTTACAGTCAGACAAGTGGCGCAGTAATGACAAAGTGGCTTCCTTACAAATCTCTTCAGTATCAGCTGCAACTAGCAAATCATCAACATACTGAATAAGGGTTGCACCATCAGGTAAAACCAGCAAATCCAGTTGTGTTTTCAAAGCTTGGCTATAGATCGATGGACTCTCGCAATAGCCTTGAGGAGTGCGCATAAAGCGGAAACTGCGTCCTCCTAAAGAGAATCCAAAGATATCTCTACTCTCTATGGCAATCGGGATACTGAAGAAAGCATTCTTCAAGTCTATCACCAAAAACCATGTGGCTGTAGCCGGAATCAAAGTCAACAAGGCAGTAATATCAGGCACAACAGGAAATTGCGGAACAACAATTTTGTTCACTTCGCGGAGATCAATGACAAACCTGTATACAGGAGGTTGTGAAGAATCAGCTCTCTTCAAGACAGGCAAAACAGGACTATTGCACACATTACCTCTCGTTTCCTCAATAACACCTCTGTCGATCAGATCATAAATGATCGCTAAAAGTGCACGCTCACCATCACTCGAAATGCAGTATTGTGGAATGCGTGGTAACTTAGCATTCGCCTTCAGCGTCACAACATATGGGGGAATGTCCAATAAGCCCACATCATTCGGATCAATAGCCCATAATGAATCCGGTAAAGACGCCAATTCAGATGGAATACTATCCTTTGACAGGTACATCGGAGAGATCACTCTCTCACCCAAGGGAAGATGAACTCCTGACGGAGAACAATACAGTGTTGCATACAATCACTTCAATAAATCCAAACCCAACAGATTCTCATTACAACCGGTAGTCAATAGAAGGGGTGCTTCGATCTTACGCGGTCCAACAGAAAGAGGCAATGGAGCAGAAATTGGATTAGTAACGGGGGTGCCAGAAAAACCTACAGAAACATTCA
Organism: Lissotriton vulgaris; assembly: GCF_964263255.1. Lineage (NCBI taxonomy): Eukaryota > Metazoa > Chordata > Amphibia > Caudata > Salamandridae > Lissotriton > Lissotriton vulgaris. The sequence goes on from NC_141698.1 coordinate 1,035,247,121, forward strand.
TTTCGCCGGACAAAGGTGCGCCAGGGAGTTTCGAGTGCATAATAGAACTCTTTGTAGCACCAGTATCCAGCAGAAAAGATTCTGACACACCTGATGCAATCACTTCAACATAGGGTTCACTCTGATCTACTTGAACTGAAACAACTCCCTCTCTTTGTCCATGGCTGTCCTCACAATCATTACCGTTCACTTCGTCACCTTCAACATAGTAATCATCCATATAGTACTGTGCTGTCCTACCAGACGAACCTTGCTGTTGATCAAAACTATTCATCGAATTCTGTGGAGGCAAAGAAAGTACGTTTGGTCCGTGACCTCTACCTCTAGGCACTTGTTGAGCACCTCTACCTCTAACACTAGAAGCACCATTCATGCGCTGTAACAAAACCGGACAACTATTCTTGAAATAACCCTCTTCTCTGCAATAGGCACACTGGTTAGGCCCATACGGAAGACGCTGTTGAGAAAACTTGTTCCTTTGCGAGTTTCTCGAATATTGCTGAGGTTGCTGATAATCGCGCTGACTATTAGTACGGGGTGGATAAGCTTGCTGTAGAAGAACTTTAGTCTTCAATTCCTTAGTCTTCTTATCCGCTTTCTCTAACTCATCTTTGCGCCTATTTTCATAGTAGTGGGCCGTAGCTAAAATCTGTGCTGACGTGGAAACGGGCCAAGCACTCTCGGAATCCGTCAACTTAGTGCACAACTCGGGAAGCAAATTATGTACGAATTTATCGATGAACAATCTCTGGCCACCTTCGGTAGCCATATCTTGACCACTATGATCTACAAAAGTTTCTTCAAACCGCGTGAAGCAATCAGAGACAGTCTCGTCTTTCTTCTGTTTACACGCAGACAACTTGTCCCAATTAACACGCACTTCGGGCATCAAAGTCTTCATGAAATTAATAATCAAGTCAAGTCAAGTCAGCGAATTTATATAGCGCGCTACATACCCAGAGGGTCTCAAGGCGCTTGAGGAGGGGTGGGGAATTACTTGCCAAATATCCACGTTTTAAGTTGCTTTCTGAATGCTAGGTGGTTCTGGGTAAGGCGAAGGTAAGTGGGAAGTGAGTTCCAGGTTTTAGCTGCCAGGTAGGAGAAGGATCTACCTCCCATGGTGATTTTGTTGATGCGAGGTACAGTGGCAAGGGCTTGGTTGGATGATCGTAGCTGGCGGGAGGGGGTGTAGAAGGACAGTCGTGTGTTGAGGCATTCTGGTCCGATTTCGTAGAGTGCTTTGTGTGCGTGGGTTAGGAGCCGGAAAGTGATCCTCTTATTGACGGGAAGCCAGTGGAGGTTTTTCAGGTGACCAGAGATATGTTCTTTACGCGGGATGTCTAATATGAGCCTGGCTGAGGCGTTTTGGATTCGTTGGAGTTTTTTCTGGAGTTTAGCGGTAGTACCGGCGTAGAGGGTGTTTCCATAGTCCAGTCGGCTCGTGACCAGAGCGTGGGTGACCGTTTTCCTAGTTTCGGTGGGGATCCAACGAAATGTTTTTTTGAGCATGCGAAGAATGTTGAAGCAGGATGAAGAGACGGCGTTGACTTGTCTGTTCATCGAAAGTGAGGAATCCAGGATGACGCCCAGGTTCCGTGCGTGGTCTGTCGGGATGGGTGCTTTTCCAAGGGCTTCTGGCCACCAAGAGTCGTCCCATGCAGAGGGGGAGGTACCTAAGATGAGGACTTCTGTTTTATCTGAGTTCAGTTTCAGACGGCTGTGTTTCATCCATTCGGCTACTTCTTTCATTCCTTCGTGTAGGTTAGTTTTGGCGGTGCTAGGGTCATTGGTGAGTGATAGGATCAGTTGAGTGTCATCCGCGTAGGAGATGATGTTGAGGTTGTGATGGCGGGCGATGGCCGCGAGGGGGCTCATGTATACGTTGAAAAGGGTGAGGCTGAGTGAAGATCCTTGTGGTACGCCGCAGATGACTTCAGTGGCCTCTGACTTGAATGGTGGAAGGCGGACTCTCTGTGTTCTTCCGGTGAGGAACGAGGTGATCCATTCTAGTGCTTTTCCTTGGATTCCGATGTTTCTGAGGCGCTGTAGAAGGGTGCTATGGCAGACTGTGTCGAAGGCTGCAGAGAGGTCGAGGAGGATGAGGGCGACTGTGTCTCCATTGTCCAGTAGAGTTCGAATGTCGTCTGTTGCTGCGATGAGGGCGGTCTCAGTGCTGTGTTTTGCTCGGAAGCCGGACTGTGAGGAGTCGAGGGATTTGTTGGCTTCGAGGAAGGCGGCGAGCTGGTTGTTGACAGCTTTCTCGATGACTTTGGCCGGGAATGGAAGGAGCGAGATGGGGCGGTAGTTTTTGAGTTCGGTGGGGTCCGCTGTGGGTTTTTTCAGAAGGGCGCTGAGTTCAGCGTGTTTCCAGCTTTCCGGGAAGGTGGCGGAGTTGAAGGAGCAGTTGATGACGTCTCGGAGGTGCGGTGCTATGATGGAGTCTGCTTTGTTGAAGATGTGGTGAGGGCATGGGTCTGTGGGGGATCCTGAATGGATGGAGTTCATCAGGCGGATGGTGTCCTCAGTGGAGATTGGGTTCCAGTCATTAAGGATGTTCGAGGGGGGTGAAGGTCCAGCAGATGGTTGGGTGGGTTGGTCTCCGGGTTGGTTGTCAAAGCTGTTGTGGATGTCTGCAATTTTGTTGTGGAAGAATGAGGCTAGGGAGTCGCAGAGGGCTTGAGAGGGGGTGATGTCGTTAGAGTTGGCCGAGGGATTGGTAAATTCCTTGACGATGTTGAAAAGTTCCTTGCTGTTGTGGGCGTTGTTATCTAGTCGGTCCTTGAAGGCGGTTTTCTTGGCCTTTCGGATCAGTTGGTGGTGTGTGCGGGTGGCGTTTTTGAAGGCGTCCTTGGTGCTGGTGGTTGGGTCTTTTTTCCAGGCCTTCTCAAGGGAGCGGCAGAGTTTCTTGGATTTCTTAAGATCATCGTTGAACCAGGAGGCCTTCTTGCTGCCAAGTTTGCTTTGTCGTTTTTTCAGTGGTGCAAGGATGTCGGCGCTGTTGGATAACCATAGGGTGAGGTTGGTGGCGGCTTGGTCGGGGTTTGAGGAGTGGGCTGGGGGGTTTAGAAGAAGCGATGAGGAGATCTGGTCGATGGTGATTTTGTTCCAGTTTCTTTGCAGAGTTGATTGGGGGTGGTTGTTGGGTTTGGGCTTGTTGTAGGTAAAGTGAACGCAGCTGTGGTCAGTCCAGAGGAGAGCCGTAGTGTGGCTGAAGGAGACATGATTGCTGGAGGTGAAGATAGGGTCGAGTGTGTGACCTGAGATGTGGGTGGGGGAAGTGACCAGTTGTTTAAGTCCGAGGTTGGCGAGGTTGTCCAAAAGGGTGGTGGAGTTGTGGTCGTTGTTCTTTTCAAGGTGAAAATTGAGGTCTCCCAGAAGGATGTAATCTTTGGAGGGGAGCGCGTGTGGAGTGATGAAGTCCGTGATGTCCTCACTAAATTGTGCGCGGGGTCCTGGGGGTCTGTAAAGGAGGGTGCCTCTGAGTGTGGTCTTGGGGTCGGTGTGGATCTGGAAGTGAAGGTGTTCAGAGTTGGCGAGATTGACGTCAGAGCTGGTTGAGATGTGGATGGATTTCTTATGAACGATAGCGATTCCTCCTCCTGTGTGGCCGGTACGGTCCTTGCGTATGATTTTATAATCTTCTGGGATGGCAATGGCGATGTCTGGGGCGGAGGAGGCGTTCATCCATGTTTCTGTTAGGAAGGCGACGTCCGGAGAGAGGGTGTCTAGTAGATTCCAGAGGTCGATGGCGTGCCTGTGGACCGAGCGGGTGTTGAGCAAGATGCATTGTAGGTGGTTGGGGTCGGGAATCTGTGGTGTGATCGTAGCGGAGTTGTTGTCGGTGCCGATGAATTTGCAGGAGTAGCATGATCCTACCAGGGAGTTCGGTAATAAGATCTTCAAGCTTAGCACCTCCAACTTGTCTATCATTTGCAGCAACAAGATTAACCCAGGTATCACCCAATTCATTAGCATGATCTGTATGTCAAATCACGTTCCAGATAGGCTGTGGAACAACATTGCCAAACAACATGTCTATGTCCGCTAAATTCATGACGCACGAACCCACAGTTTGAGTGAGCTCTTTATAATATCCCGCCGGATTTTTGCGCAGATCAGGTAACGTCTGCTTAATCGCCAGAACTTCAACACGCTTCCAAGGAACATGCACCCAAACTCGCTGAAAATGGGCAGACACAGCTACAATATTCTGCGCAGCATTAGCCTGAACTGCTTCCTTCCACACCGGAGGAACCTCACGCATCGGATATTGACGCGCTTTTCTCCTCACTGACGAATCAGGCTCAAACAATCGCTCAGAAGGAGCATTATTACGAAACAACAACAACGTCGACACCGCTCTCTCGATGTCGAGGAGACTCACAATCGTCCCTTTAGCAAATTCGGAACACACTCGATATAATTCTTCAGGAGCCTTACCCACTTTGTCCATCCACTGTTCATGGAGGAACACACACATCATTTCAAAGACATACCGTTGCTTTGGTGCTTTTCATTGCCGGAAAACGTCCATAATACCCTCAAGATCATACTGGAAGGTATACGTAACCCATCTATGTGCCATGTGATCCAATACCACACGCTCATCTATATCAGGCTACTGACTACGTGATTGTCTATCCTCATTCACAGGGGACATACCCAATTGTCCGAACAAAGGAGAAAAGAAACCAGAAACGGCAGCAGTCACACGCTGCCTAGTAGAAGGAGAAGATGGAAGAATAAGGGAAGACGGAACAACAGTAGAAGAATCCAAAGTCGGACCAGAAGGAATATTACAGACAGGTGTAGTAGTAGCAGACAAAGGGGGAGGCAAAGTTGGCGGCCCGTGAGGAGGCTGTGCCAAAGGAACAGTAGCCAACGGAAGAGGAGCTGGCTGTAGAGGAATTACGGGTGGCACAACAACCGGTGGTTGCACAGCCACAACTGGTGGCGGTGGTGCCGTAGCACTCTGTGCATAAGGAGGTGGTGAACTCAAGAGATGTGACATTAAAGGATCTTTCGCAAGATCTTTCTTCTCTTCCTGCTCTTTAGGCGGCAAGACTGGGTAGCATCTATCTACCGCTAACTTCTTCGCTCTAAGCATCTGTTCGCTTTCCTGCTCTTCCTCATTATCCCTAAACGCAACCGCAGCCTGTACCATTGACATACCTCGTTCACGTATATTTTTCTTTGCTAATTTAATTTCTTTCTGTTTGGCTTCTTTGCGCCACATGCGGAAAGAGTCAAACATTGCCGGCCGGCTTTCTTCTTATAAAGTTTAACCTCTAGATTATCCAAGATCTCCGCATTAAAACTACCATATTGGGGCCATTTTAAAACACCATCTTTCCTGGTGTATCGGATCCATACTTCATTATATGCGATGGGGCCTACGTCATGTTTCACATAAAGTTCATAGGTTGGAGTTCCAATCGGAGGAACCGGACACGAGTCCTCCAATCGGGAATCCCTATTACAACCAAGACAAAACAGACTTCCAAGTCTGCTAAGACCAGGCTTCTTCGCTCTCTAGTCTAGCTTCAAACTTCAAAGGATTATTGAATACGATAGTCTCGTGAATACACGAGTCCCTCGGCTTTGGCACTTGCAAGTTCCAAATCAAAGCGATGCCAAGGGGATACCCAAAAACTAAGAACCAAACTAAAGACTGGGAGACGCTCCACTCATACTTAACTGAAGTGTCGATGACGTCACCAGAAGACTCGTCTAACGTTTCGCTCTACCGATCATCAAGGGTCCAAAACAGGGCGATAGTCAGGGCAGCAGTCCTTTGTAGCCGTCGGGAAGCGGGGAACCTTGCAGTAAAGACTTTCGGATCACGTCGACATACAGGGGTCGATGAAGTGGCAGCCTTCCTCCAGAATTTTTACACGAAGCTCCTCACGAACCTCTGGCTTGAACCGACACCGCTGATACCGCCTCACATTGGGCGCCAACTGAAGTACCGGGTTTTTAAGAACCCAGCGGTGCCAGGGAACACACCCGAAGACTTCGAGTTCTTCCTGTTTCAGACTACAGAAACACAGAGTCTTCTTGGTGAAGTCAAAGATCGTATTTATTGGCTGCAGCCAGTAACATGTATCCTAGAAGTACAACACGTGCATGTTCTCAGGAGACTGCTCAATCTTACAAAGCCAGCCTTCCCTTTTATACAAAATATTGTGCTCTAGGCAAACATTCCTCATTTTACAGTTGACCATTCACTTATTTCCACTACAAAGAAAAAGCAGAGTCATGATGACAAACCCATATTTTAGTCTGTCCAGCCCACAATCAATTACTCGACAAGGCCCGGTATCTTCATCAGATATCGACGGACCCCCAATAAAAACGGGCACCTCCTCCTCATAAAGCAAGTCATAAAGAAAGAAACAGGGACAGGTGTGTGTAAGATTAGACATGGTTTGTGTGCGATGAAAGGTTTATGACATGTTGCGCCTTGATACTAATCTCATTCGGCCACTGGGAAAGGAATTAGCCAAACAGGTTTGGCTTCAGGCAGTGGAGTCATCTTGCCCAGGTCACAGAGGAGTCAGCAAAGGTGTACGTGTCCTTTAGACTCGTTTCGGCCTTAGTCATTTGGCCTGTGTGAGGGCAATCACAAAATGGCTGCCGTTCACAAAATGGAACCGGAGGGTTCAGGATGAATACTCTAATTTCAGGGTAATTTGGTCATCCAAATATGACCAAAATGCTTGTGCATAGTATTCTAACCATTTCCGGTCTGCTAATACCAAAATCGTCATGATACGACGATGTTTAAGACACAGGTTCGGAATTTTCAGTACCACAGCATATATAATTTACTATTCTCACTCCAGTCAGGTTGAAGTCAGGGAACGTGCTGGACAGTACCCATATATCATTTACTATTCCCAATCCAGTTAGGTTAAAGTCAGGGACTGTGCTGGACACTAACCATATATAGTTTACTATTCCCACTAAAGTCAGTTTAAAGTCAGGAAAGGTGCTAGACACTAACCATATATAATTTACTATTTCAAACTGCAGTAATGTTAAAGTCAGGGAAGGGGCTGGACTGTAACCATATCAAATTTACCATTCCCACTCCAGTTAGCTTAACGTCAGGGAAGGTGCTGGACAGTAACCATATAGATTTACTATTCCCACTCCAGTTAAGTTAAAGTAAGGGAAGGTGCTGAACAATAACCATATATAATTTATATTCCCACTCCAGTTTGGTTAAAGTCAGGGAAGGTACTGAACAGTAACCATAGATAATTTACTATTCCAGCTCCAGTTAAGTTAAAGTCAGGGAAGGTGCGGGACAATAACCATATATAATTTGCTAATCCACCTACAGTCAGGTTAAAGTCAGAGAAGGTGCTGGACAGTAACCATATATAATTTACTATTCCCACTCCAGTTAGGTTAAAGTCAGGGAAGGTGCTGGACAGTAACCATATATAATTTACTATTCCCACTCCAGTTAGGTTAAAGTCAGGGAAGGTGCTGGACACTAACCATATTTACTATTTCCACTCCAGTAAGGTTAAAGTCAGGAAAGGTGCTGGGGACTAATTATATATAATTTACTATTTTCACTCCAGTTAGGTTAAAGTCGGGGAAGGTGCTGGAGACTAACCATATATAATTTACTATTTTCACTCCAGTTAGGTTAAAGTCAGGGAAGGGGCAGGACAGTAAGCAGATTACATTTACTATTCCAACTCCCGTTACGGTAAAGTCAGGGAAGGTGCTGGACAGTAACCATATTACATTTACTATTCCCACTCCAATCAGCAGAACGTCAGAGAAGGTGCTGGACAGTAACCATATATAATTTACTATTCCCACTCCAGTTAGCTTAAAGTCATGGAAGGTGCTGGACAATAACCATATATAATTTTCTATTCCCACTCCAGTTAGGTTAAAGTCAGGAAAGGTGCTGGACACTAACCATATATAATTTACTATTCCCACTCCAGTTAGGTTAAAGTGACGGAAGGTGCTGGACAGTAACCATATTACATTTAGTATTCCCACTCCAATTAGAATAAAGTCAGAGAAGGTGCTGGACAGTAACCATATATATTGTAGTATTCCCACTCCAGTTATCTTAAAGTCAGGGAAGGTGCTGGACAGTAACCATATATAATTTACTATTCCCACTCCAGTTAAGTTAAAGTTAGGAAAGGTGCTGGACAATAACCATATATAATTTACTATTCCCACTCCAGTTCGGTTAAATTCAGGGAAGGTGCTGGAGACTAACCATATATAATTTACTATTCCCACTCCAGTTGGGTTAAAGTCAGGGAAGGTGATGGGCAGTAACCATATTAAATGTACTATTCCCACTCCAGTCAGTTTAAAGTCAGGAAAGGTGCTGGACAGTAACCATATATAATCTACTATTCCCACTCCAGTTAGGTTAAAGTCAGGGAAGGTGCTGGACAATAACCATATATATTTTACTATTCCCACTCCAGTTAGGTTAAAGTCAGGGAAGGTGATGGACACTTAACATATATAGTTTACTATTCCCACTCCAGTCAGTTTAAAGTTAGGAAAGGTGCTGGACAGTAACCATATATAATTTACTATTTCCACTCCAGTCAGTTTAAAGTCAGGGAAGGTGCTGGGCAGTAACCATATATAATTTACTATTTCAACTCCAGTTATGTTAAAGTCAGGGAAGGTGCTGGACAGTAACCATATGAAATCTACTATTCCCACTCCAGTTAGCTTAAAGTCAGGAAAGCTGCAGGACAGTAACCATATAGATTTACTATTCCCATTCCAGTTAAGTTAAAGTAAGGGAAGGTGCTGAACAATAACCATATATAATTTATATTCCAACTCCAGTTTGGTTAAAAGTCAGGGAAGGTGCTGGAAAGTAACCATAGATAATTTACTATTCCCGCTCCAGTTAGGTTAAAGTCAGGAAAGGTGCGGGACAATAACCATATATAATTTGCTAGTCCCTCTACAGTCAGGTTAAAGTCAGGGAAGGTGCTGGACAGTAACCATATATAATTTACTATTCCCACTCCAGTTAGCTAAAAGTCAGGGAAGGTGCTGGACAATAACCATATATAATTTACTATTCCCACTCCAGTTAAATTAAAGTCAGGGAAGGTGCTGGGCACTAACCATATATAATTGACTATTCCCACTCCAGTTAGGTTAAAGTTAGGGAAGGTTCTGGCCACAAACCATATATAATTTACTAATCCCACTCCAGTTAGGTTAAAGTCAGGGAAGGTGCTGGAGCCTAACCATATATAATTTACTATTCCCACTCCAGTTGGGTTAAAGTCAGGGAAGGTGATGGGCAGTAACCATATTAAATTTACTATTCCCACTCCAGTCAGTTTAAAGTCAGGGAAGGTGCTGGACACTAACCATATGTAATTTACTATTCCCACTCCAGTTAAGTTAAAGCCAGGGAAGGTGCTGGACAATAACCATACATATTTTACTATTCCCACTCCAGTTAGGTTAAAGTCAGGGAAGGTGATGGACACTTACCATATATAATTTACTATTCCCACTCCAGTCAGTTTAAAGTCAGGGAAGGTGCTGAACAGTAACCATAAATAATTTACTATTCCGGCTCCTGTTAAGTTAAAGTCAGGGAAGGTGCGGGACAATAACCATATATAATTTGCTATTCCCACTACAGTCAGTTTAAAGACAGGGAAGGTGCTAGACACTAACTATACAAAATTTACTATTCCCACTCCAGTTAGGTTAAAGTCAGGGAAGGTGCTGGACACTAACCATATATAATTTACTATTTCTTCTCCAATTAGGTTAAAGTCAGGGAATGTGCTGGACAGTAAACATATTAAATTTATTATTCCCACTCCAGTTAGGTTAAAGTCACGGAAGGTGCTGGACAGTAACCATATTACATTTACTATTCCCACTCCAATTAGAATAAAGTCAGAGAAGGTGCTGGACAGTAACCATATATAATGTAGTATTCCCACTCCAGTTATCTTAAAGTCAGGGAAGGTGCTGGACAGTAACCATATATAATTTACTATTCCCACTCCAGTTAAGTTAAAGTTAGGAAAGGTGCTGGACAATAACCATACATAATTTACTATTCCCACTCCAGTTCGGTTAAATTCAGGGAAGGTGCTGGAGACTAACCATATCAAATGTACTATTGCCACTCCAGTTAGGTTAAAACCAGGAAAGATGCTGGACACTAACGATATATAATTTACTATTCCCAATCCAGTTAAGTTAAAGTCAGTGATGGTGCTGGACAATAACCATATATTTTTTACTATTCCCACTCCAGTTAGGTTAAAGTCAGGGAAGGTGCTGGGCAGTAACCATATATAATTTACTATTCCCACTCCAGTTAAGATAAAGTCAGGGAAGGTGATGGAAAATAACCATATATAATTTACTATTCCCAGGACAGTCTGTTTAAAGTCAGGGAAGGTGCTAGACACTAACCATATATAATTTACTATTCCCACTACAGTTAGGTTGAAGTCAGGGAAGGTGCTGGACAGTAACCATAACAAATTTACTAATCCCACTCCAGTTAGGTTAAAGTCAGGGAAGGTGCTGGACACTAACCATATATAATTTTCTATTTCCACTCCAGTTAGGTTAAAGTCAGAGAAGGTGCTGGACAGTAACCATATATAATTTACTATTCCCACTCCAGTTAGCTTAAAGTCTGGGAAGGTGCTGGACAGTAACCAGATATAATTTACTATTCCCACTCCAATTAGAATAAAGTCAGAGAAGGTGCTGGACAGTAACCATTTATAATTTACTATTCCCACTCAAGTTAAATTAAAGTCAGAGAAGGTGCTGGACATTAACCATATATATTATACTATTCCCACTTAATTAAATAATAATTTTTGGAATCTACTGGTCAGTAAACATCTATAAATAATAAATCAAACCCCAACAATATTTATTTCTAATAAAATGCTGAACAATAAATATTGTTGATATAATATTTCGAGTACCTTACCATTTTCTAATGTTAAAACATCATTTTAGTACTCTATTTTTACTATTTTAATTTTAATCTATAAATATAAATGATAAATAATTTTATTTACCCCCCTTATCCCATAATAAGCTAAAAAACACTCTCATAAATACAAAAAATGATTTTATTTTTAAAATTAAATTTCAAAATAATTTAAAATTTAAAATGTTTAATTTTATGTATAAATATATACCATTTTTTTTAACACACTCCCCACCTTTAACCCTTAATAAACCAACATTACACAACTTAAACAAACATATACTTTTGAATTTACAATGAAATTTAACATTTCCAAACATTTTAAAATTGTAAAATTTAAATTCAATTTGTGATTTGATACTCTTATTTTTAAAATACTCCTCACCCTCATCCCCTAATAACCCAACATCCCGCTCCTAAAACAAACATATAATTTCAAAATTACAATACAATTTCTAAATTTTAAAGAATTTGAAATTATAAAATTTTACTTTAATGTGTGATTATATACTAATATTTCTTAAACACTCCACACCCTTATCCCCTAATAACCCACAACCCCACTCCTAAAACAAAAATATAAATTCAAAATTATAATAACATTTCTAATTATATATTTTCAAAATTACAATAACATTTCTAAATTGTAAATAATTTGAAATTATAACATTTTAATTTAATGTGTGGTTTTATACTATTATTTTTAAAACACTCCCATCCCCTATCCTCTAATAACTCAACATCTTGCTCCTAAAACATATCCTTTAATACATTTTTTAAAACAATGAATACATATATAAATAGAATTAAAGTAATAAGAAATTTAAAAAAATAACTGATTCAATATTTATAAAATCGATATTTTACAAATTCTATATTATTTTTTCGATATTGTTCACAACACTAATAAATCGATATTATCTACAAAAGATATAACTGAATCGATATTTTATACTTCGAAATTTTAAATATAAAAAAACTATATTTATTACATCTATATTCTATACTTCGATATTATGTTAATATCGATATTTTGACTTCGATATCACTGTAATTTGATATTTAAAACTTGATATTATGTCCATTTACCACTTCCAACAGAGGGGATCCACAAATAATGCTTTGTTATGGCGCATTGTATCGCAGCATTTCCCGGGCTTAGGTTAGTTCATACTAATAACACCATCATCAGCCTGAAGAGAAGAGAGGTCACAAGCTAGAAAAATTTGACATTTGACAGAGGGATTACACAGGACTGTAAACTCTTACAGATGGGCTGAGGAGAAGGCGTGGTAGTGCTTATTTGGCAGCATTAATGAGGCAGAATAGAAAGAGAGATTTAATGGCTAAATAAACTCTGCCAACAAGCTAGGCTTGACAATAACGTGAAAGGTAGGACTTAGCAACACTATTACTGATTAAAGGCATTGCAAGGAGGGGCGGCAGAATGAAAACAAACTACAACAGCGGATGAAAGGCCACAAATCAAAAAAAACATTTAATCGAACACTTAAGGGCCCATTAGGATGACTGGCGGACTTTGTCCGCCCGCTATCCCATCGTATATAGTGACCGCCTGCCATAAGGGCGGGGGTCCCATGCCTGCAAGTAGGATGCGCCCGCCACAGTGGCGGGTGCATCCAGCATACCTGACATTGTGGCGGGCGGTGTACTCAGCACCGCCCGCCACAATGCCAGGAAGGCATGCTGTGCACTTCCATGCACAACATGGCAGGCACCGCGCAGTGCCTGCCATGTTGTGCATGGAACTGCTGGGGGGTACCATAGGTACCCCTTATGTGTTATGTTATAAATGTTATGTTATGTTATGTTATAAATTTTGTAGAGCGCACAGCTGCCACAGCAAAGTGGTGTCCCGGCACCCCCCCCCCCCGGGGTCGGGCCTCCAAAGCAGACTCTGCATGCCTTTCCGTGGCAAAGGCATTGGAAAATGTATAGAACCCTTTTCCACCCGGTCGCAAAGGCGACTGGGCCAGAAAGGCGGCAAACGGTCTTTCCATCTGCCGCGGAGCCCCCAGCCATAATAATATGGCGGGGGGGTCATTCGGGCACGGATGGCGGCCGGATCGCCCCCGCCCACCACCGGCCTGGCGGGGGCGATCCGCCCGCCATCCTAATGGGGCCCTAAGTAGCACATAAACTGTTATAAACCAACCACTTATTAAGGAATAGAGAAGAGGGCAATTATTAGACATTTACCAAAAAAGAATAGTTTAAGGGATGGTGCTGGCTTTTAAAAGAGACTGTTAGCATTCCAAAACTTTGCAACATATAGGATTTCATTACAGCTCTGAATATTATCATTATTCCAAGATTTAAGTACAAAACCCGGGGTGGGAAAACCTTCACCGTACTGGCAGCAAGGGCATGGAACAACCTTCCAATCAATCTTAGACTAACTGATAAGGAGGGCCTTTTTAGAAAACTCCTAAAGACATGGGTGTACCAACAACCAGACACCTCTGTATTGGCAGCCATCTAGTCTCAGTTTCTTCATCACGTTTCATCTTCTACGCAATCACCCCCTGCACGTCAGCCTAGCGCCAAGATGCTCCTTTGGAGCGAATGTCTGCGCTCTATAAATATCCATAAATATCAAATATCAAATACTTGGCAGTGTTTGAAAGGACGTGTGCTTAATCCCTGTGTTATGATTATTTTAATGTTTTCTCTTCTTTGTTTTCCATCTTTTTTTAACGGAGATTTTTACAGCGCAAACTTGACTGGAAGGTATCAGAGCGCTTTACATGAGCACCAGTTGCTTACAGAGGAACACATTCATTTTCGTTAGACATGGGTAGATTAAGTGATTTGCCCAGAATCACAGGATGTTGAGCGTCCCCTGCTGAGACTCGAGTCCAGTTCCCCAGTGTTGAGGTTGACTGCTCCAGCCGTAAGGCCACATCCTTACCCCCTTATAAGGCTGATAATACTTTGAAGCTACCACATTAACACTCCACAAAAGCCCCCCATAACCCACTATATATGGCATGTTGAAATAATTTCCATAGAGCTGCAAGTGATCATCTCTTAATGTAATCCAAACATTTCTCCTCAAACATGATATCTCACAATGTTTTATTGACTTTTTGTAACTGCTTAGAGAGCCTGTGAAATACTCTGCTGAGTAAATAGCACCTACCAAATTTAGATCTCTGTAAGTACATAGTTTAATTGCTCACGTCTTGTGATTCAGTTAAGATAGTGTTGCCCAAACAGACATGGAGACATACAGCATAGTATTGCAATTGTTAAACTAGGTGCGTGGGCGCCGAGCACTTGAATCTTTGTAAATCCTGTGAGAAGCAGTATTGTTTTCACTGGGCTCAGCTTCAGTTTCTAAACCGTGGGTGTTAGAAATATGGCAGGTTATTTGCAGGACAGCTAGGGGTATGACAGTGGCCGGAAGGCAACAAGTTAAAAAACAAAAAAAGAAATGAAAAGCAGTGGCCGGGATGGGTAAATGAAAACAAACTGCACCCAGGCAAATGATAAACTGTGACAGGCGGGAGGTAAAAGCAGCATGAGTATTATTAAATGCACTCACCCAATGAGGGGAAACCGGGCACACATCAGAGCCGGTGCCAGGCTTTTGTTGCCACCCTTAGGGTGCAGGGATAAATAAAACAAAAGAAAAGGGAAACAAAAGGGCACCAGAGGAACGGGCCAGATATAAGATTGAAGAGAAACATCCACTACCACGAGGGCATTGCATCGCAATGCCTGTACATCGCGGGTATTACAACGCAAGTTGTAACCTAAGGAATAGTATGATTTACTATTCCAACACCTTCCCTATAGTACTAGACTGGTGTTGGAATAGTAAATCACAGTGTTCCTAAGTCCAGCGCCTCCATCGCAAGTAGTTGTAACGACTTGCATTGTAAAAACTGCAATGTAACGTACCGCGATCATTTTGATCGCGTTGTAACAACACATATTCAAAATAGAAAGCACAACACTCCCTTGCAAGTGAAGCCTGTCCCATAAGAGGGCGGTTCTCGTTTTGGGAGGCAGAAGCCTCCTCGCCCGCTCATTGAATGTGCACATCAACAGAGGCGCGGGCAGTGGTAAAGATAGAAGACAGACACCGTCTTTTGCGTTTTTGTTCTTCTTCTGCTGTGTCCAATCAGGGAGATAAAAATTGAAGGAACACCTCATGTATCCCAGCAGGCAGTTTACAAAATAAAACAAGGCACAAGCAAAGCCAGTGTAACTGGATTTAATATGCTAATGCAAGGAGACAGCTTTTATGTGTTTCAGTGTCATTATGCATCAACACATTTAAGGCAGGAGTATTAGCTTTGATGCACGCACAGAAATGCACACTCACAAGGATCCACCGGCAAACAGGCACATGTACACGCACGCCTTTATTCGCACTCTGAGCCTGAACCTTAGGAGACTGGTCCAACAGAAGGGATCAACAAATAATGCTTTGTTACGGTACATTGTATCTCAGTATTTCCCCGGCTTACGTAAGTGCAGACTAACAACACCATCATCAGCCTGTAGGGAAGAGAGGTCACAAGCTAGCAGAATAAATGGCAAAGCAGCAGGAGAAAAAAAGTTATCCAAACAACAGTACCCTAAAGAAACAGTAATTTACTGGTGCTGCTTAGCCCTCAAAGGAAGTGACATATCAGCTATTGGAACCACTTAGGAGGCATCAAAGAAGAGCGTCACAAGGGTCAGTCAACCGTAAGCAGCAGGTGGGAAAAATGTAGTAATATCGATACAGTATGTCTTGCAGACAGCACGTGAGTGCTGTAGATCACTCTAACAAGATGCACAGACAAGATGCACAGAGAACAAGTATAAATCCAGGAAGAATAGAACAACAAACACTGAGCTGCAGATTCATCAATGGGCTTTAAAAATGACTGGGGATAAAACAGCTTACAAACCCAAGCCTTTACCATTCCTGGAGCTGCACTCACCAATGTGCTACACATCATTCTTAGTTGATGAAGTGCAGCTTATGCACCAGTTCACAGACACACACAGTTATTATTATTATTATTACATTTGTACAGCGCTCAGCTACCCAAAGGTTTCCCAGCGCTAGAGAACGCAGAAGGATGGAAGGCTAGGCAATAGAAGAGGTAAGGGAACTATTGATTGAAGAGCCAGGTTTTTAAATCTTTACGGAATTTAGGATAGTGTTATTCAGTACATAGATGATAGGGGAGAGAGTTCCAGAGTGAGGGAGCCATATAGGAAAAGGAGCGTCCACCCATTCTGGCTCGTCTGAACCTAGGGACTTGGAATTTGTGTTGGTTGGAGGAAGAAGAAGACGGGGGCGATAGTGGTGTACTAAGGCCTTTAGATAATGAGGTGCTTCACCAGAGTTAATGTTATGCATGTAGCACAATGCTTTGAATTTAGCACGATTGTCAATCCGGAGCCAGTGAAGGTCACGTAGTGAAGCCGAGGTAGCAGTTGTATTGGAGAGTTTGCAGAGTAATCTAGCAGCAGAGCTCTGTATAACCTGTAACCTGTGCAGCACTTCCTTGCTTGTTGATGAAGTACAGCTTATGCACCAGTTCACAGACCCACACAGTGTGCTACAAGGACGCCCACACCGCCACGCACAGTCCTATTCGCAGATGCAGATGCAAAGGTTATAGCGTAGATTACTCCTAAAAGCAGCATTACCAGCCTCACACCTGCTTTAAGGCTCTAGAATCACAAAGGCAGCCATGTCTGGACAGACATACTAGTCATTGTCATTACCTGCTTCTGTGTGCTAATGTTTCCAAATCTAGAACTTGGTAGCACATTTAGGCACAAATGTAAGGGGCTTGAAGCCAGTGGAAGACAGTACACAGAGTCTAGAGGATACCTTACGCATTGTTGTCAACTTTGATACAGTAAACAGCCACAAAGCCACCACGAGAGAAGACCAAAACAGGCCTTCACCCACACAATGATGAAGACAGAATTAGTTAAAAACAAAGGCACAGGGGCCCTTGTGAGTGAAAGGAGCACTAGAGTAGGTTTCTGCTTCGGCCCTAGGGTGACAAGTGAGTGAGTGTTGCGATCCAAGCATTGGCTTCACAGAGGTGCTGACAAAAAGTTCCACCAGAGCAAATGGAAACAGTACTTGGGCCTTGGGACACTAATAGACCAAATACAAGAGAAACAACAGGAAATAGTCAAGTCAAGTCAAGTCAAGTGATTTATATAGCGCGCTACATACCCAGAGGGTCTCAAGGCGCTTGAGGAAGGGTGGGGAATTACTTGTCGAATATCCAAGTTTTAAGTTGCTTTCTGAATGCTAGGTGGTTCTGAGTGAGGCGAAGGTGAATGGGAAGTGAGTTCCAGGTTTTAGCTGCCAGGTAGGAGAAGGATCTTCCTCCCATGGTGGTTTTGTTGATGCGAGGTACGGCAGCAAGGGCTTGGTTGGAGGAGCGTAGCTGACGGGAGGGGGTGTAGAAGGAAAGTCGTGTGTTGAGGCATTCGGGTCCAAGTTCCTAGAGTGCTTTGTGTGCGTGGGTTAGGAGGCGGAATGTTATCCTCTTATTGACGGGGAGCCAGTGGAGGTTTTTCAGGTGACTAGAAATGTGGTCTTTACGCGGGATGTGTAGTATGAGTCTGGCTGATGCGTTCTGGATGCGTTGGAGTTTTTTCTGAAGTTTTGCGGTGGTACCGGCGTATAGGGTGTTACCGTAGTCTAGGCGGCTCGTGATCAGTGCGTGGGTGACCGTTTTTCTAGTTTCGGTGGGGAGCCAGCGAAATGTTTTTTTGAGCATGCGAAGAATGTTGAAGCAAGATGATGAAACGGCGTTGACTTGTCTGTTCATCGAGAGTGAGGAGTCCAGGATGACGCCCAGGTTCCGTGCGTGGTCCGTTGGGATGGGTGCTTTTCCAAGGGCCTCTGGCCACCAAGAGTCATCCCAGGCGGATGGGGAGGTACCTAAGATAAGGACTTCTGTTTTGTCTGAGTTCAGTTTCAGACGGCTGTGCTTCATCCACTCGGCTACTTCTTTAATTCCTTCATGTAGGTTGGTTTTGGCGGTGTTCGGGTCTTTGGTGAGTGAGAGAATCAGTTGAGTGTCATCAGCATAGGAGATGATGTTGAGGTTGTGTTGGCGTGCGATGGTCGCGAGGGGGCTCATGTATACGTTGAAGAGGGTGGGGCTGAGTGAAGATCCTTGTGGTACGCCGCAAATGACTTCAGTGGCCTCTGACTTGAATGGTGGAAGGCGGACTCTCTGAGTTCTTCCGGTAAGGAAGGAGGTGATCCATTCCACTGCTTTTCCTTGGATTCCAATGTTTCTGAGGCGTTGTAGGAGGGTGCTATGACAGACTGTGTCGAAGGCTGTGGAGAGGTCAAGGAGGATGAGGGCGACTGTATCTCCATTGTCCAGTAGAGTTTGAATGTCGTCTGTTGCTGCGATGAGTGCGGTCTCAGTGCTGTGTTTGGCTCGGAAGCCGGACTGTGAGGAGTCGAGGGATTTGTTGGTTTCGAGGCAGGCGGCGAGCTGGTTGTTGACAGCTTTCTCAATGACTTTGGCCGGGAATGGTAGGAGCGAGATGGGGCGGTAGTTTTTGAGTTCGGTGGGGTCAGCTGTGGGTTTTTTCAGAAGGGCGCTGAGTTCGGCGTGTTTCCAGCTTTCCGGGAAGGTGGCGGAGTTGAGGGAGCAGTTGATGACGTCTCGGAGGTGTGGTGCTATGATGGAGTCTGCTTTGTTGAAGATATGCTGCTATATGGGGCCATGGCCTAGAAAATAATGAACTCTATTTAAAGGTACAATATTGAAGACTCAATCATTGCTGAAATCGTAATTGCTATTTTTAAGTTTTGGAGACAACACTCCCATTTGGCTATTGACTCACTAAAAGGTGTTGGATATAGGCTGTTATATGCTGTCATGTCCCAGAATGTTATGAACCACTATGCAATGTACAAATATTATTAATTATATGTGTACCTATGTTATTAATGTTGTTCATGTATGAATTTGATAAGAGGTGTTGTAGTGTATTGAGCAATAGTGAGAAAAACCAACTGTGTTTAGCGGATGTTTTCCTCATGTGCATGTTTTATATGTAAATTTTAAAAATTTGTTGCTGAGATATTCTCTTTTTTCAAATTGTAGTTATCTGGGGAAGACAGATAATATTTCTCCTGAAGAAGACGGCTGCATTACATTTGGCCCGTCGAAACGCGTTGAGGATTGGGGGAGAGAATTCACTGTAGAACTCAAGGACTATTCTGACTGACGCTGAATAATTCCTTTTGAGTCTCTCCCTTAGTTTAGGGTTAGGAACTTGTGTGATGAATTTAGAATATTTTGTGTTCCACATATTGTCTGTTTTCCCGTGATTAACATACACTTTTTAACTTGTTTTTATTGCTTTTTAATTATTAAATAAAACTGTATATTTGGAATTTATTTGCTGTTTCAGGATTTGGTTTACTATTGCTCTGCTCTGAGGTTGCCTGTATTATTGTTGTATGTTATGTCATCTTGTTCTGATTTATATGTCCAAAGGGAATTTCTTTTTTGACATAGTCAACAGAAGATATGGTGAGGGCATGGGTCTGTAGGGGATCCTGAGTGAATGGAGTTCATCAGGCGGATGGTGTCCTCAGTGGAGATAGTGTTCCATTCATTAAGGATGTTCAAGGGGGGTGAGGGTACGGCAGAAGGTTGGGAGGGTTGGTCTTCGGGTTGGTTGTCGAAGCTGTTGTGGATGTCTGCGATTTTGTTGTGGAAGAACGAGGCTAGGGAGTCGCAAAGGGTTTGAGAGGGAGTGATGTCGTTGGAGTTGGCTGAGGGGTTGGTAAATTCTTTGACAATGTTGAATAATTCCTTGCTGTTGTGGGCGTTGTTATCTAGTCGGTCTTTAAGTGCAGCTTTCTTGGCAGTCCGGATCAGTTGGTGGTGTGTGCGGTGGCGTTTTTGAAGGCGTCCTTGGTGCTGGTGTTTGGGTCTTTTTTCCAGGCCTTCTCAAGGGACCGACAGAGTTTCTTGGATTTCTTAAGATCATCGTTGAACCAGGAAGCGTTTTTGCTGCCTGGTTTGAGTTGACGTTTTTTCAAAGGTGCTAGGTTTTCGGCGCTGTTGGTTAGCCATTAGGGTGAGGTTAATGGCTGCTTGGTTGGGGTTCGAAGAGTGGGCAGGGGGGTTTTGAAGAAGCGATGAGGAGATCTGGTCGATGGTGATTTTGTTCCAGTTTCTTCGCAGAGTAGGTTGAGGATGGTTGTGGGATGTGGTCTTTTTGTAGACAAAGTGAACGCAGCTGTGGTCCATCCAATGGAGAACTGTGGTGTGACTGAAGGAGATATGTTTGCTGGAGGTGAAGATGGGGTCGAGTGTGTGACCTGCGTAGTGGGTGGGGGTGTTAACAAGTTGTTTGAGTCCAAGGTTGGCGAGATTGTCCAGAAGAGTGGTGGTGTTGCTGTCGTTGCTCTTTTCCAGGTGAAAGTTGAGGTCTCCCAGTAGGATGTAGTCCTTGGAGGGGAGGGCGTGTGGGGTGATAAAGTCAGTGATGTCTTCACTGAATTGTGCCCGGGGTCCAGGTGGCCTATAGAGGAGGGTGCCTCTGAGTGTGGTCTTGGGGTCGGTGTGGATCTGGAAGTGAAGGTGTTCAGCGCTAGCGAGGTTGACGTTAGAGCTGGTTGAGATTCGGATGGAATTCTTATGGACGATGGCGATGCCTCCTCCTGTTTGCTTGGTGCGGTCCTTACGGATTATCTTGTATCCTTCCGGGATGGCAATGGTGATGTCTGGGGCTGTGGAGGCATTCATCTATGTTTCTGTTAGGAAGGCGACGTCCGGAGAGATGGTGTCTAGAAGATTCCAGAGGTCGATGGCGTGTCTGTGGACTGAGCGGGTGTTGAGCAGGATGCATTTTAGGTGGTTGGTGTCGGATCTCTGTTTGGTGGTAGTTGAAGAGGAGTTGGTCTTGGTGCTGTCATACTTGCAGGAGTTGCATGAGAAGGGTCCATGGGTGTGTCCAGGAGCGACTTGGGTGCAGGTGGGGAGTCGGCCGGGGTTAAGGGCTAAAAGGGTGGATGCGTCGTATGTAATGCGGGTGGGGTGGATGGGACGGGGGCCAGGGGGTCTGGCGCTGGGCGCGGACGGGCTTACCTTTGGCACACCTTCGGCGCGCATGGGGCGCGACCGCTGCGCGTGGACGTTGCGCTTAAAAGCATCAGTCATATATAGATAGTGGAGGGGGAGGGGCGAGGGAGGGGCGGCTGGGAGGCGGGTGCGTGCTGGGGAGCCTCGCTACGAGGCACAACAAACAAAATGGCCGGGTACTTGTAAACAAATAGCTCAACAGGCGGGCAGTCCGATCTACAATGCAGTCCCTCGACTAACCAAACACTCAGCAGCTGCGAGCGCACTGACAATGAAGCCAATCAACAGTGCTAATGGGTAAATGCGAGCGTGCACACAGTTAAAACATTAAGTGATTCAAATAGTCAAAAGCGAGCACACAGACAATAATAAAATATTTTGGCTATGCAAATTAGTCAGATGCGAGCTCGCAATGAGTAGCTCTGTAATTAGGCAAATGCGAGGCAGAAATACAGATACCAGGCAGCTAGAGCGAGCGCTGCGAAGTGAGGTCAGGGAGAAATGGAGGAACAATAAGTGGCAAGCACAGGAAACCTCGGAAAAACAAGGAGCCGAGACATAAGCCTCTTTAAAGATTTATATTGAATACAATAGATTTCAGGGGACAATAAATAAAAGTTTGTGTAAATTGTTGCCTTCTGTACACTATGTTTGATGCTTGCACTGTTATAAGACGCATTGCTACTTTGCTGCTTGACTCTTCTCCCAAGCTAAGTCTTTTTTTGGATGTTTACACTTCACTTCTCAATTAAACATTAATACCTTCTTCCACAAAACTTTTCTCCGGCAAAAGGTATCCACACAAAATGTGTATTTTTATTCCCCACTAAAAAGGTGATTCTTAAGGTACCCAGGGTTTGTAGCTTCCTCCAGTGATGTAGCCAAGGGAAGGAAGGGAGGTGCTCTTTGAGGGACAGGCCAGCCCATATCAATCTTTGCCTCCTTCCCCCGGTGACGAGACAGGTAGCACAGTATTTGCCTGATCACAAAAAACACGAAACCACTGGAAGTAGAAGTGCCGGGGTGAGGGGTGCTGCAGCACCCCTACAATAACCATGCTGGAGTTTAAATGTAAATGAGCAATAAAATGCCTTTACATTTTGTTTTTATCTTGTTACATCTGCTGTGGGTTGTATGACATTTACAACAATTGCCTTATCACACCTCTTTTAACACGCAATGCTTTTAACATGCATTATCTTTATCACCCAAGCCTTCAGTGGCAGTTCCTGGCACAGAGCGTCGGGGCACCATCCACCTAGTTTTCCAGGTTACGTGGATGGTAATTGCCAGAAGCAATTACCATCAACCTACACTGAGGGCCCGATTCACAGAACTAACTTAAGACAAAATCCTAAACTTACTACCATTTTGGTATTCACAGAAGGCACTTACTCATTTCGGTATTCACAGAAGTTAGGAGTCTTAACTTTGGGACTCCTAAATGTCTTCTGTGAATACCGAAAGTCTTAAAGTTAGGATTTTTCTCAGTTTAGGAGTAGTAAAGTTAGGAGTCCTAACTTTAGGACTCCTAAATGCCTTCTGTGAATACCGAAAGTTTTAAAAAGTGGATTTTCTCAGTTTAGGAGTAGTAAAGTTAGGACTCCTAAATGCCTTCTGTGAATACCGAAAGTCTTAAAGTTAGGATTTTTCTCAGTTTAGGAGTAGTAAAGTTAGGAGTCCTAACTTTAGGACTCCTAAATGCCTTCTGTGAATACCGAAGTCTTAAAGTTAGGATTTTTCTCAGTTTAGGAATAGTAAAGTTAGGACTCCTAACTTTAGGACTCCTAAATGCCTTCTGTGAATACCAAAAGTCTTAAAAATGGGATTTTCTCAGTTTAGGAGTAGTAAAGTTAGGACTCCTAACTTTAGGACTCCTAAATGCCTTCTGTGAATACCGAAAGTCTTAAAGTTAGGACTTTTCTCAGTTTAGGAGTCCTAAAGTTAGGAGTCTTAACTTAACTACTCCTAAACTGAGAAAAATCAGATTTTTAAGACTTTCGGTATTCACAGAAGGCATTTAGGAGTCCTAAAGTTAGGAGTCCTAACTTTACTACTCCTAAACTGAGAAAAATCGTAACTTTAAGACTTCCGGTCTCACATAAGGCATTTAGGAGTCCTAAAGTTAGGACTCCTAACTTCTGTGAATACCGAAATGAGTAAGTGTCTTCTGTGAATACCAAAATAATTAAGTGCCTACTGTGAATTCCAAAATGGTTGTAAATTTAGGATTTTGTCTTAAGTTGTGAATCGGGCCCTTAATAAATTTATCAAAACACATACGGCCCTCAGTACCTGGCCAGGCATATTCTAGATAGGCTGGTGCGCTAGCGCCCATGTGCCAAATTGTATTTTGTTGTTGTTGTTGTTAACATAAGCACTGCAGGCCAGGATAGCCCCAGCATCAGCCCTGGCATGCAGTTCTTGGGGGTCTCAAAAGACCTCCCACGTATAGCGCAAAGCAGTGTCAGATTTTCCAAGCAGTCCTCGGCGTGGGATGTATGATGTTACAACGCATACTTTTACAACGCCTACCTTTACAACGCATTTTTTACAACGCAACATCCATTACAACGCATTCCATTACAACGCATGCATTTACAACGAATTTTTAAAAACTATCTTTACAACACATTCCATTGCATCACATACTACCTTTACAACTTATACCATTACAACGCATAACATTACATTGCATGTAAGGTAAGTATTGGATAGTGTAGGGGTCAAAATTACTATTCTAACTTCAGGGGGTGCAACAGTAGGGTAAGTGTTGGATAGTGTAGGGGTTAAAATTACTATTCTAACTCCAGGGGGTGCAACAGTAGGGTAAGTGTTGGATAGTGTAGGGGTAAAAATTACTATTCTAACTCCATGGGGTGCAACAGTAGGGTAAGTGTTGGATAGTGTAAGAGTACTATGTGTTGTATTGCTATGCGTTGTAATGGTATGCGTTGTAATGACTGCCTTGTAATGACATGCGTTGTAGTGGTGTGCGTTGTAGTGTCATGCGTTGTAATGGTTGCATTGTAAAT
This sequence comes from Lissotriton vulgaris, assembly GCF_964263255.1. Taxonomy (NCBI): domain Eukaryota; kingdom Metazoa; phylum Chordata; class Amphibia; order Caudata; family Salamandridae; genus Lissotriton; species Lissotriton vulgaris. Next base: position 1,035,271,276 of record NC_141698.1, read on the forward strand.
GCATGCGTTGTAATGGATGTTGCGTTGTAAAAGTTTAGTTGTAATGGTAGTGCGTTGTAAAAGTTGCGTTGTAAAGGTTGTTGCCCCTCGGCGTGTAGTGCACTAGCCCTCTATTTTACAGGGCTGCTTGTCGATCACTACACAGCGCAGCAACACGCTTTTCCAAGATGTCACAGAGTGATGAGTTGGAAAAGGGTGGGGTTACATAATTTTGCTTGTGAGGAATCTTGTGGTTGTGAAAGTCTCCACTTCTGCCCCTTACAGAGCTTCCACTGCGAGCACAGTAAACGGGATTGGTATGGCACGGCCAATGTAAAATGAAAGCAGAGGGAGTATTTAAAATAAATGTTATACAGTCCAGTTTAAATGAATGGGTGTGCCGATTGGCAATTTAGTTAATGCTACCAAGTTACGGTACCAAAAGAGCCACAGGTGACAAGAGTTCAGTTTTTATTACAGTTCGGCTGGGGAAAGTAAAATGTTTTCATGCTGCATTACTGGCAGTAGCGGCTTCTCCGCTAAGGCGGAGGAGCATTGCCCCACTGTGCAAAAAGGAAAAATGAAGTGACAATAACGTATCGTTATTGTCATTTTATTTTTTCTATTGCATGTGGTCAACTGCCTGTGTGGGGCCGGGTAGGCCAGAGCAGGGGAGGAGTGGCTTACACTCCCAAAGTGCACATGAACTGCTTGTCCGGCTCTTCTTGGGCCGACCACACAGCTCATACGCACTTGGATGTTTCTACCAGGCTGCATTACACAGCCTGATTGGATATCGCCTCTCGCCTATCTACCGGAACCCCTTTCCTCGCAATCGGACGCTAGAACATACCTTCTATTCTTCAACTCGAGAATTCCCCATATCAGGAGGTCTTTTCTGGAAATTTAAAAGTATCGTCCATTTCTATATAAGATTTTAAAACGCCAGCATTCCGAATTGCGAGTGCGTTGAATTGACCAGTCAATCAGAACTTCAGCCATATAAAATATCCTTGATATATCGAGTGAGGCTGAATTCAACAGCCGATCAGAATTTCATGCCACATATAATATCCATGAAACATCTTTGTTCCCACTGCCGTACTTGAGAAACTTTCTGGCACAAAGTTCCCAGAACTACTCATTTTTACCTAAGAGCTTGAGGCCTGCACGTCAAAATAGAATCATCGGTATTCATACTAACTTTACATCACGTTTTAGAATTGAACATACTGTGGCTCCTCCAGAAGAAGGCGCTGGTCGCCGAAACACGCGTCATTTTTGTGAGAAAATTATAATTGTGATATTCATGATAATGTTTTGCTAATTGATTTATTTTAAGTTTGAATTTCTATGTAATGTGATGCATTTTTTCAGAGTTTTAATTCATATTATTCGGTCTAAAGTCTTTTTCCTTTTTTAATATGTACACTATTAAATGTTTGAAACTGATCCTGTGTAGTCCCACCTCTTTGTTATTTCCAAGTTTGACAATTTGCAATACCATAGTGCCTAGGTTGTTTTATTTCATTCACAGCCTGATCAGGAACATGCGCAGGCTCCCTGTTCCAGTCAGAGCGCTGATCTACATCGCTCAGACCAATCACAACGCTGCATTGCAACATTGTGATTGGCTCAGGGGAGCTAGTGTGCCGGGTGCTTCCTTCTGCTGCCGGGCTGCAGAAAGGAAGAGGAGGCAAAGGAGGCGGTGGCCAACAGTTCAGAGGTAAGTGTATTTTTTGTTGATTAACCCCCTCTGCCTCCACCACCCCCTACCAGTAGCAGACACTGCTGGTTGGGGCAAATCTGTGGAAACTACTACAGGTTTATACATGTGAATGTGGGAGAATGGTTCTCTTACAGCCAGTGCATGAGCATTCGTTTTTCTTTTTTTGTTAAGACTGAATCCAATTTATAATTTCTGGGTCATGTTGAGTGGTGCATTCCTCAGTGCTTCCATGTATATTTATGCTTTCTTTGCAGGGAAAGTCCTTATCTTGCTAATCACTTAATAAGGTTTCTTCATTTGACTCGTGGAAAGATAATTTTATGTAAGAATAATATTTCCTTTCCCTGCTGTTGTGGAGAGTGTGCCTCCTTATGAGTTTCCACTTGGAATGCATTTAGGGTCAATAAAGCTTTGGGGATTGGTTATGATATAAATGCGATGCAAACAAAAATGTGTGAATTTGTTGTGAAATGAGTGCAACTATATGTTTTTCTTGTGAAACTTTTGGGTGCTTACATACGGTCTCAAAATAGGTCGCAAGTGTTTCTCTTTGGATAGGCCAGGAGAGACAAACCTGGGTCAGGAAGATTTCCTGGGAATAAACACAAATAACATTTCTTTGATTTCCATCATGTGACAACCAAACGATATGTTGATGCCTCTCTGAGCTCTGCATTATTACATCCAGACATATTTATTTCTAAAATTATCAGATTGTCAGATTGTGATTTAAGCATTACTAGGCCTGCGGGACTGGTAGTGGTCTTCAGAGTGCCTCAATCACTTCTATGTTCATTCTGTATGACCGAAGCTCCAAAAAGGAAAATTTGAGAGACAGACTGGTGCATACCAGACCGAAGACCAAAGTTGCACGCACTGTAGGTACTCTATGGGACATGCCAGCTGTGGAGGGACATCATCCATGTGGAAGCTGTGCAGCATGTCCCCAAACCTCCAAATCAATCAGTATTGACATTGGCAGTAATCGTCCCTGGCAGCAGCGACGATTCACTAATTGCAGCAGCCAAAACTTAATCTACTTGATCACCTGCCCATGTCAGCTGAAATATGTTGGCATGACCACCAGAAAAATCAGGGTCCGCATAGCGGAGCACAAAAGCACCATTAGGTGCAAGAAACAAGCAACCCGGCTAACCCGGCTAACTAACCACTTTTTAGAAGTTGGTCATGGACCCACCAATTTCACATGGACAGTTATTGAACAACCTTTAATCCCAGCTCATGTTGCAGATACCAGTAAATATCTCTTTAAAAAGGAACAGAAGTGGGTTTACAAAGTTAATACTGATAAGGCTGGTTTGAACGAAGACATCCCCTGGATGTCTTTATGATTGGAAACACTTTTCTATATCTGTATATACCATGGAATACACACTTTGGGATCAATGCGCCAGGAGAAGCACTGAGTGGGTTGTCATCTCGCCGGGGCTCTAGAGCTATCGCCATCAGAGACGTACTCTCAGCTAGGACGATACCACACAGGGTCATACTAGGTTATATACACCCTTGTAAGAATGGGGTTGAGTCTCTTTCTGGTCAATAACGGTACTATAATAACGAAGTGTACCCTCGTAACACACATTAGTGGTTCGACTTAAGATACATACTATATACATAATTTCCCCTACTATGACTAGCAATTGGACACCTAACATACGTTTTTTGAGAAAGAAATGGGTACGATCACACGACTCCCAGTAGGATGTGTCTAGTGGTTGAGATGACTGAAAGGGTGACGGATGATGACCATAGAGACAGTCACATTCTTTATACATCCCATTTCTTCACAGTGTCTCCACCAAACTATGACACTGTAGAACAAAGGAGGTATGGTTAATAACATTGAAAACTGGGTGCGTTAGCGGTTTGACACTGAGCTCGACAGACCTATATAGTGGGCACATGACAACATAAAAGACTACCTTTTTTATAATGGCTTTAAGTTTGACTCTGAATACAGGGGTTTCCTTCAACTACGAGTCTCAGGAGGCTGCGTTGTGATCATCGCAAGGTTTGGAAGCATGATGCACAGTGATTGTTAAATCGCCATGCTCTCTGAAACATATATGTGCGTTGCACGGTGTTTGACACCACATAATAATAATGAAAAACCTGGTTAACAATACTGAAGCACGAGGCTATTGAGTTCCTTAGATGTACTATATAAAACTACATTTCCCACTAGGCTGTGGTATCACCTGCCCCGTACCACGGCGAGCGGGCTTATGTCATCGAAGGAGCATACAAAGATGGCGCTCACCTCTGCCGCGGTACCTCCCCGAGACGGCACAGAGGACGCCTGGAGTACCGACGGAGAGGTGAGTGCGCGTGTATGTAAATAGAGGCGCCGAGCGGTAAATATGCTAGCATACTGCACTGTTGATCATTCACGGGTCTCGCAGACGGAGAGGTGAGCGCCTGTTTGTTAATTAAGGCTCTGAGCGGTAAATATGCTAGCACACGGCGTTGCTGATTATTCACATGCCCCGCCGTTATACGCACTATGCCGCTCACCACACGGGCTTCCTATGTTACGTTTGTATTGCCACAACTTACAGACGAAGCCGTGCTCGAACAGAGACATGAACTCTAAGAATGGGGTTACATTAGTATTAGAGGTGACCCTAGATGACACGGAGGTTCCATTGTTATTCTTGTCCTGCCAAAAATTTACTAACATAGCCATGTTTGATTCGGGCATGAACTCTAAATCATGGAGTAACGCTATTACAAGGGGTGACCCGAGAGGCCGTTTGTCCTCCCAGTTAAGATCTGAGAGCGCCTATTAAAGATGCCCGTTGGGAATTAGGCGATAGACGGTCTCCCTTACTGACGTCTGTATATGGGCCATAAATAAGTGGGCACTAGAAACGTGATTTACAGACACAAGAATGACAGGGGTACCATTCCGGTTTTTAGTCAGAATGGTTTTTCTATGTGAAATTTTCTGTGCATTCCCATTGCTTGTACTTGGTTCTACACATGTGAGATCCCAAGAGACTATCACACCCTAGTTTCAACATCTAATGAACCAATAACATTACGTTGTCAATCCTATGTGACCAACACTATATGTGGTGTGACCAAGTGTTTTATGTGTATGTGTTTTTATCATTTATAGCGCGGTGCTCCACCTACCTGAGCAGCAGCCAGGTGAGGCGTAGCGAGTGCCTCCTACCTATGAGGTCAGCCCGGGTTGTCCTAAATAGGAACCTGAGATGTAAACAATACAACATCAACAGGGATATGTAGTTAACATACCCATATTGTGCTCGAATTATAATGCGTTTCTGGCCTGAAAAAATTATTTTGTGTTTTAAATGTTGTCTTTGCATGTTGTCTCCATTTTTTCTTTTAGTAAGGAGGACCAATACCTGTCAAGAGACGACTGATTCATTTGCAAGAAATGTAAAGTAAAATTCTTTCTATATAATATATTTTAAATACACCTCCAGTTTGGGGGCACAAGCAGTAGCGAGATGTGGTCCTGAAGAAAGCAGCAGGGCACCCAGGTCGGTCCACAGTCTGCAGAAACATGTTGACCGAATTATACCAACAATAGTAGCTATTTGTTTTCCTACTATATCTCAGCACATTTTTAGTGTTGGAAACGTAGGAGATACCCAATAAAGTTTTTCTCTCCTAGTTCTCCAATTTTATATCCCCTCACTTAATTTTTCACACCTTAATTCTCTCTCATGCACTGCTTTCTCAGTTGTCACGGTTATCTGCTTTACACCGCAAAACACATTAGGGCAACCACCTCTTTTAACATCCAGTGGTTGCAGGATTGCTCTCCTCGGTGTGAGGAGTCCCAAATGATGATAAGGGCGGAACTGATCGAAAACTGATGGGTACCTTTACAATTGTGGAGGTATCCGGGGGCACTTGATGCACTTTGGTCCTTTATTTTCCTTTTTGGAGCTCCAGGCATTGTTCAACAGTTAATTTCCATAGACCCACAATCACTAATTTGTATATTTACTGTCAGTTGGGGGAATGTGCTTGCTACCATCCTAGATCCCTATTCTTATCTTGTTTTGGTCCTTTTAGGCCTCTTTTCAGACCTAGAAGCATAAACTAGAGGATAGCCGCTTTATATGATGATAGATCCCTTATTCCTGACTCTAATCCATCTATTGCCTATTGGCTTTGACATAATTATGTGTCCTTTCATCATTCTACCTATAGTAGAGGGTGGATCTTGTAGTTCTGACTTGATATTACCTATTGGTAGGGTTTGTGTATAGAGCTAAGTGTCTATTTCATCCTTTTCGGCGTACAAGGCCCAGAACCAGAGAGACTCCATTTTGCTTTCTGCCTCTGCAGACTGAGATGCATGTAGGTCAAGTGTGATGTTTTAGTTATGAGGTGTTGTTCACTTGGAGAGAACCTGCCAGGGCCGGCCCTTATCAGTAGACTGTATTTTTCTTTGTGTCGAAGACACCACAAAAGGCCGGCCGGCTGGGTGTGTGTCCTTGGCGCGGAGTGGTGTAGGGATCTGATGGGCGGCAGGCTGATGACTGGAACTTTCCACTAGGAGAGGGCATTCCATATTAGCGAAGTGCAGAAGAGGCGGAGCAGTCAGTTGGTTTTTGGAACAGTTCAAGTCAGTTGGTTTTTGGAATGGTAGAGTGCAGATGGTGTAAATGTAAATGTAAATGTATTGGCATTTATATAGCGCACTACTTACCCGTAGGGTCCCAAGGCGCTTCGACCGCTGCGAAACCCTTCCTGGCTTCCCTGAGAGATGGTCCCTTAATGGGTATCTCCAGGGTGAGACCAGGCATCCCCGGCGGTCTGGTGGGGCCGTTAGTGAAGATGAAGCAAGCTAATGCCCAGAGTTGCCGAGTGTGATCGCTGATCAGAGTGGGCACCGAGGCGAGAGAATTATCGAGTCCGCTGACCCTGGTCCAGAAACCTGCCGCGCCGGGAATCGAACCCTGGTCCCGGGCCGTCCTCTGCTCTCGGGTCTGCCGCCTCTAACCAGTGAGCCACACTACTTCACAATGGTGTTTGAAGCTGGAGAGAGCAGTCAGATAGTGTTTGGAGCTGAAGAGAGAAGTCAGATGATTTTTGGAGCTGAAGAAAGCAGTCAGAAGCAGTTACTTATCAGAAGGAGTTGTGATCAGTTGGAGCAGGCAGTTAACAGCTGGAGTTTGGAGTGATGCCTTTTGGAAGAGACTGAAGTTATATCGTGGATTAGTCTGTGGGAGAAGCTGGAGTGAGTTGGACATTGGAGCTGGAACAATCAGACAGAGTGAAGAAGCTAGTGGAGCGAACGGTTATCAGAGCGGCAGAAACTATATCATTAGACTGAAGTTGGAAGGTGAAGACAGTTCGTGAGGGAGAGGAATCCAGTGCAGAGTGATCGGCGCAGATGTGTGTCCAAGAGTGCAGGGGAGAATCTGAGATGAGCCAAGGCACAGACGAGAGAGGAACCCAGATGACAGCTAGAACAAGACTTTATACTAATCAGGTGATATCTGTCCTGTTATATTAGTGCCTATATATATATACATACATTAATCTTCTCCTTTATTTCCTTATCTATATTCCCTACTGTATTGTTGCACTGATTAATCCCTTTTCTTTCAGCGGTGTACAGTCTTTTATAATCCATTTCCCTTTTTAGCTATCTACAGTTCCTGTCAGCTATATGTGGATGTGTTAGTAATAAAGCTTTATTCCTTGGATGTGTCTATTTCCCTTTACTTTTCAGGCTATGTCTAGATTGCTAGTTATTGTGATGTTATAATAATAAAGGAACCCCAGTTCTTAGTGAACAGCTGTGCAAGTGTTATTATTATTGATAAGACTAACCTTTCTTCTAGCCAGATGCTGTAATGGTAACTGATGGATCAAAAGGGAGAAGGCGCGCCTAAATCAAGGAATAACCTTTGCGTATTGTGATTTGGCCATTCTTGTGTACCACATAAAATATAACAATTGTATATGAGACATCCCCAGTAGATATTAGATATATAGAGAAACTTCCCAACAGAGAGAGAGAGCTGAAGGTATTCATAGGACAGTGATCGTCGTTGTGTAGCGGCGTTAATGAGAGCATTGATTGTGATCAATGTGTATACCCACAAGATTGTGGCTTGCGAGAGCACTAGAGAGACCCGGTGTGTAATGAGATCGCCGCTAGGGAAAGTGGCGTTAATGAGAGCATTGACTGTGGTCAATGTGTATACCCACAGGATTGTGGCTTGTGTATGTATGAAATAGTGAGAGCACTGGGGGGATACAGTGTCTATACCCACAGGATTGTGGCTTGCGTGAGCACTGATTGTGATCAGTGTGTAATGGTACGGTAATCGGAACTGCCTCAGGGTAGTCTAGTCTGGGCCTATGTGGCCGGGAGACTATAAGGTATGAGTGTGGTGTTTTAGAAGATCTAAGCTTGTATATTGCTAATTCCCCATCCTTAGGTAGGTACCTAGGTGCCTTTTGTAAGTAGGTCCTGAGGAGGGAGGTGGTTACGTTTCAGCTGGGTTGGTGGTGTCTTGGTGAGCTGATTCTATCTGGTCCGAAAATCGTGTCGTTACACATGCATAGCCATACAATGCAAGTTAAGTTTATGTAAGATAAGTGTCACCCTTATTTTTTTAAATATCTTCACTGACAAAATATCGAAGAAGAAAACGTTGACCTATGAAATCATTGAGGCAAAAATATTGACAACAAAAATATCAACTACCTATACTTAAAAAGGTAAGTACACAAATATAGGGCGCTGATTACGATGTTGGTTGGAAACGCTCCGAACGGCATTCAGATGTTCCTAACCTGTGTCGGTGAACCTATGTTTGCAACTGACTCAGAAACATTCCTGACTGACCGATTACGATGGAAAGGTAACTGTTCGATCTTTCTGACTCAGTTCCGAACGGCATTCAGAGACTCCAAGTCGGATGGAGCCGAACCGTACACGTCCATGGAACGCATTTCCAACCAACTTATTAAGATGTCAGATTCGGATAGCCTTTCTGAATCGGTCCGTCCGACACAACAAGGCTGTCAGAAATTGACTTTGGGGTCCGGTAGGACCCGGAGGCCTACAGTTGGGACCTGTGAGGGTACCCATGGGACCCCTCTTTCCAACCATGCACTGTGTGGCAGGTACCACGGGTTGCCTGCCACAGGGTGCAAGGTTTTCAGCAACCACCATTGTGTTGTGTTGTCGGTTGGAACATAGGCTCTCATGTCAATGGAAGTCCGTCAGAAAGTGTTCGGAAACTTCGTAATCAGTAGGTTGGACTCCCCAAACCCTAGTCAGTCTGAAAAGATTCTGACAAGGAGTTGGTCAGAATGCTTTCCGACCGACATCGTAATGAGTATGTAATATCATTTTAAAAATGTATAAGGGCATATTATCAGGGACAGGCGATACATTATCGCCGCTTTTATCGGCAGGAAACTGCCGATAAAGCGGCGATAATGGCCTTGATAATATGCTCAATGAATTCCAATCGAAGCCCATGTTAGATGTGTTCACATGGAACATGGGCTTCAATTGGAATTCATAGAGCATATTATCAAGGCCATTATCGCCGCTTTATCAGCAGTTTCCTGCCGATAAAAGCGGCGATAATGTATCGCCTGTCCTTTATAATATGCCCCATAGAGATTAAAATACTAAAAATAATATATATTAAATGCTAGCATTAATTTAATAAAAATAAAATATTTGTAATATATATTTTATCATATATAACAAATAAACTTACTTTCAATAACCTAGACCCACATACATATGTACATATATATTTACGTCCAACAACATGCCTCTGAGCGAGGAGCCTCCAACCCTACAGGGCGGCCTCTAACAACGGGCATGGAGCAGCCCGTCCATAAAACTTCCGTTACACACCACACAGAGGCCCAATACCGGAGATACAGGCTTTATTTTCACAGGCACAGCAGTGCAAAGGATACCCCTTGTCCTTACGTGTTTCAGCAATGTATTGCCTTGATCACAGGTGGGGGTTATTAATTGCAAATGCATTTCTGCGCGCTATTTAAACTTCCAAAAATCACGTGTCTGGCATTAAAAAATACAGTTCCCATGGTGCATTTCACTGGTAATGCAGATATATTTTACAGAGTCTTAGGGGCCGATTACGATGGCGGGCGGACTTTGGTGCAAAAGGGACCGGCCGCCATAGGTGCTGCGGTCCCGCAAAATGAATTAGGATGCGCCCGCCACACTGGCGGGCGCATCCTGTATGTTTACAGGCACCCGCCACGATGTAAAAATACATGTTTCACATTTGCATATACAACGTGGCAGGCACCGTGCGGTGCCTGCCACCTTGTATATGCAAATGTAGGGGGGTACCATAGGTACCCCCCACGTGCAGCACCCCAACCCCCACCCCCCTGGGGGCCCGCAAAGGGCCCCAAAGGCATTTTCCGCATATCTTTTTGCGGCGGAAAGTCTGTCGCAAAAGACAGGCATCCTAATACCCACGGCAGTGCCTGCACGGCACCGCTTCTTTTGCCCCATTGTACCTGGTCCAGCAAGGCGGGCGTAAAAGGCCCGCCTTGCGGGACCACGGCGGACGTTCTTTCCGTCAGCCGAGGTACCTTTCCCCTTCCCACCGCCATCCTAATTTGGCGGCGGGAATTTTAAGGATGATGGCGGTAAATCCGCGACCACCCGGCCGGCGGATTTACCGCCATCGTAATCAGTCCCTTAGTGAGTTCAGGTTGTTTTCATTTAGATTAATTTTTTCTTTCCTTTTTCAATTAATGCACCCGATGTTAAAGTGGCTAAAGTTTACTCATGCCATCACGTTGTTTGAATTTTTTGGCATTTGCTCACATTCCATGTGTGCCTCGTGAATCAAGATCCAGGTCATCTCACTCCGAATCCCTTCCTCAACAATTTCACATTCGCTGGAGTAGCATTTCCTTTTTGGTTTCAAATGGCGAGTGAGTCAAGCTCCCTTGATAAGAATTCAACAGCATGCCTCCGAGCGAGGAGCCTCCAACCCTACAGGGCGGCCTCTAACAACGAGCACGGAGCAGCTCGTCCATAAAACTTCCGTTACGCACCACATAGAGACCCAATACCGGAGATGCAGGCTTTATTTCCACAGGCACAGCAGTGCAAAGGATACCCCTTGTCCTTACGCGCTTCAGCAATGTATTGCCTTGATCACAGGTTGGGGTTATTAATTGCACGTGCATTTATGCGCGCTATTTAAACTTCAAAAAATCACGTGTCTGGCATTAAAAAAATAGAATTCCCAAGGTGCATTTCACAGGTAATGTGAATATATTTTACAGAGTCTTAGTGAGTTCAGGTTGTTTTCATTTAGATACATTTTTTTCTTTCCTTTTTCAATGAATGCACCCGATGTTAAAGTGGCTAAAGTTTACTCACGCCGTCACGTTGTTTAAATTTCTTGGCATTTGCTCACATTCCTTCCATGTTTGCCTTGTGAATCAAGCTCCAGCTCCAGCATGATCAGAGTGAAACCCTACAGGGCGACCTATAACAAAATAAACTAATAGTTGTAAATTATATTATAATGTAAAAAATGTAAATAATATAATATAACATGTATATATATATATATATATATATTTATATATAAGTGTAAAATATTTAAAAAGTAAATGACTTTAATTACAATTAAAAAGTAAATATCATACATACATGTTTATACAAATTAATAATAATAATTTACAAACAGCAAAACCTCTGAACAAAAACATAATTTTATAAATTAAAACAACATTAAAGAAGTTATTTAAAAGTCATAATGAAAATGTATGATTTTCCCACTACAACAAAAATAAACACAACTGTAATAAAATTGTTACATCAGAGAAAAGTAAAATTTACTACTCTCAATACAACACAAAATTAGATAAAATAAGATATTAAAAAGTACTGAAATTTACTATACCCCTACAAACAATACAACACTAGTAAAAAGTTTAGATTGCAGAGAAATAAAATGTAGTCCCATTTCAATAACTGTAAAAGTAGGGAAAGTATTGGATTGCGCAGGGGTAAAATGTACTATTCCCACTCCACTGAGTGTAATAGTAAAGAAAGTGTTGGATTGTGGAGAGCTAAAATTTACTATTACCACTCCAAGCAAGACTACTGTTATTATTCCCACTCCACTGAGGATAGCAGTAGGGGAAGTATTGGATAGCAGAGGTATATAATAATAATAATATAATAATAATAATCCACATTTGTAAAGCGCGAACAATCACCCGTAAGGGTCTCCAGGCGCTGGGGGCCGTTGGTAAGATTAAGCAAGCTATTGCCCAGAGTCACATGGTGCTGGGCTAATCTGCCGCCAGCGCCGGAATTCGAACCATGATCCCCAGATTGGCCACGGCGTCACACCTCTCCCATTTACTATTCCCACTCCAGTCAGTACAAAAGTAGGGAAAGTGTTGGATTGCGGAGGGGTAAAAATGACATGTCCCTCATGAGTCAAATGCAAATCATTGAAATTATTCTTACATCAAGCTGCAGTTCCACTAGTCGTTACTAGATGTCCCCCACGAGTCAAATGCAAAACCATTGAAACCCTTTCCTCAAGCATTTGCATTTGACTCGTGAGGGACATCTAGTAACCACCAGTTGAACTGCAGCTCTTTGTAGAATTATTTTGATATTGGATACTGTATAATATTCACTGCCCACGGCTAATCTCTTCCCATAATGCTTTTCAGGGCCTTTGGTTGGGAATGTTTTTTTGCCAATAACTGTACTTGGGGTGGTCCTAAGAGGATGGGACCACCACCAAATCGTTCAATAAGATGTGCTTTTTTGTTTTCAAGGCATCTGTTTGGTACTCCCCCTAGGTTAGGGAGGATCCCAAAATCATCACCTCTCTCACTGTTTGCTTATTTTTCAGTTTCACTTTTGTGAAAGTATATATGCACTTTAGCATATAAAGATAAAGATGAAGATAGAGATACTTATTTTATCATAACTGGCACTGTGAAGGATGCCATTAGCAATTATTTTGCAATTTTTTCACAGTGCAGACAAGTACACAGTGCCATCAGCTACACTATGTGAAGTTCAAAGTATACTACGTGAAGCTACGTAAACTACGCCCAGGCCTATAGAGGGGGTGCAAAGGTAACTTTGCGCGTATCAAATCAATTTGTTATTTGTGAAGTGCTAACTACTTACTCCTATGGGTCTGATGGCGCTGGGGGAGTAAACTGAGTTGCTGATGGACTCGGGGTAAAGCCGTTAAACTGCTGACCCCTACCGCCTCTGAAAGTGCGGGGTACGGAAATTAGGTGAGGTATTGCATAGAGTGTGATGCTGTTAAATTGAGCTGCTGCTGGAGTCGGGGATGAAACCGTGAGCCTAAACTGTGTGTGCTATGCTGTGAAGCCATGTGCTCTGGGCGGTGTGTCACACCTGTCCAACTTGTATATGGTGCTTAGGTGGTGTTGTACAGGGAGTGCGAAGGTAAATCAATACATTATTTGTAAAGCTCAAACTACTTACCCCTGTGGGTGAGTAGATCCGGGGATCAAAGACAGAGCTATGTGCTGGAAAGTGAGATGGTCTGGCTGCTGCGCCACAGCTGTGTGGAGAATACATTTTAGCGAGGGACCAGGAGTCGCCATTATTTGGCCTTAAAATAGCAGGCCTAAGTTGTAACATTTAGGGTGGTTCTAAAAAGAGCTCTTGTGTTCATTAGTTGGAGCTACATATAAGTGTGGATGCACAGCTTCGAGTTATTCAGGACAACTCGGTTTCCCTGATCTGTGAAGTGTACTCCATCACTTCTGCAGATATCCGCCATATCAAAACGTTTGTTGTTGTTGTAGATGGACCAAAATTGTTTGGACCATTTCCACTTTTGTCTTTGGCATATATTGGAATATACAAAGACAGTTTGAGGAAAAAGCAACATCAATTGTTCAAAGGTGTCCTTCATAAGCATTTCCAAGCCTATCCCAGTCAATGTGCCATGGTCGTTTCCACCACAGTGCACAATCACGAGGTCAGGGTGTTAGAGATGCAAACAGGTTTTAAACAAAGGCAAGAATTGGTGCCACTTCAATCCTCTCTATCCAAACCATTTAATGTCCACATTTTGTAAACCGAGGTCTAAGTCAATACATCTGTGTTCTGCATACCTCTTGCACCAGAAAATATAGCTACGTCCTACGATCCACACTAGAATTTTGAAGGTATGGCTGAAAGGTATGGAAAGATGTATGTAGCTCCTGCAGTTCCTTCGTAGAATAAGAGATATGTTTAAAGATGGGGAACTAGTTTTTTTTCACATACAAAATGGTACCTGATTGGGAGATGAAAAGCATTGTTTACTAAAAAGTAGGGTGCACATTCGTTTTGTGGAAAAGCATCTTTGTGATTGATTAAGAAAAAGCAGTTTGAACATGGAATACATATTTTAGGATAAAATTTGCTCAACTCAACCACATCTGCTACTTGCATTTGGAATGCAGTGTTAGAACTTAAAACAATCGTGAACTTTTAACCTGCAGGTGCCGTTAAATGTTATAGAAAATGTTGCAAAAGAATATCGTTAGCTTTAAAAAAAAATATGAACTTTTAGTGCTATATAATGTTCTAGAAAGTGTGTTGATAGAATACGTTGCATTTCTGACTCTATGTGTACTTGAATATTAAAAAAACTGTTTATATGGAAAATTCGAAAGACAGTAATAGAGAGAAGTTTTGAAACCTAAAAGAATCCAGGAACTATTCTAATTTGTTCTTTATATGTATTTATGTGTGGAGGAGCACGATTAAAGAAAGAAGATCACCAGGAAGAGGAAGAAGAAGAGAGTGGGGGGACGGGGGAGATGGGCACAATGGCACTCATGTACAGTGAAGTACAGCACAAGTATAGACAAACAAAGGCCAAAATGAAACACACCAATAAGGAGCATAAGTCACACAACCCGGCAACATCACAGCACTGAACGAGCATAGAAGTAAAAACCACGCTGCATTCATATAGGATGTGTACAAAAGCCGGTCGGTGGTGTTGTGAGATGTGTGCAACTGTGGCCATCATGGATGAGATGCCCAGCACGTGGCACATGGGCGGGTTCATTGTATGTTACATTGCCAAACAGCTGCTCCTCCTTCCCTCGAGCCCCCATACTTTTGTATGGTGCGCTGTTGTATCCCGTGCACTCGTACGCACAGCATTGTAATGCGTATTTCGGTATGTCGTGCGGCATTCAAACTACACCATGAGAGTGCCGTTTGGTGGTGGTGCATGCCACTTTACAGCATCGTCTGCTGCGGCTCTTGTGGCAGGCTACATTAGAACACAGAGACACACTTACTGCACTTCCTGCACACGGACATGTCTGGGACACCCCGTTTCTCTTGCCGGATAGGCACACCCCTGTGATGACCTGTGTACACCGGACCAGCAATCAATCAATAAATCAATCAAATAATTTGTGAAGAGCACTACATACCCGCAAGAGTTTCAAGGCGCTGAAGAGAGGGGAGGAAGGGAGTGCTGTTGCTACTGGTCGAACAGCCAGATCTTGAGTTGTCTCCTGAAGAATAGAAGGTCTTCAGTTTGTAGTAGGATGAGGGGGAGAGTGTTCCAGGTCTTGGCGGCGCGGTGGGAGAAGGATTTGCCTCCGGCTGTGGTTTCACAGATGTGTGGGATGGTAGCCAGGGAGAGGTCTGCAGAGCGGCGTTTCCTGTTGGGTACGTAGAAGGAGAGTCGGCTTTTGAGATAGGCTGGGCCGGTCTTGTGGAGTGCCTTGTGTGCGTGGATCAGGAGCTTGAAGGAGATTCTTTTGTCGACAGGAAGCCAGTGCAGGTTCCTCAGGTGGGGGGTGATGTGGTCACGGTGAGGGACGTTGAGGATCAGGCGTGCAGAGGCATTCTGGATTCTTTGCAGCCTGTTGATGAGCTTGGTCGGGGCTCCAGCGTAGAGGGCGTTTCCGTAGTCGAGTCTGCTGCTGACTAGGGCCTGGGTGACTGTTTTCCTTGTGTCTGTCGGGATCCATCTGTAGATCTTGCGGAGCATACGGAGGGGGTTGAAACAAGTGGAGGAGACAGCGTTGACTTGTTTGGTCATTGTGAGTTTCGAGTCGAGGATGGCTCCCAGATTGCGTACGCGTGGGTGGTGGGTGCGGGGGGTGTCCCCAGTGATGCGGGCCACCAGGTGTCGTCCCATGCTGAGAGGTTGGGCCCGAGTATGAGGATCTCAGTCTTGTCTGTGTTCAGTTTGAGGCGGCTATGCTCCATCCATTCGGCAACGGCCTTCATTCCCTGATAGAGGTTGGATTTGGCGGTGAGGGGGTCCTTGGTGAGGGAGAGGATCAGTTGTGTGTCGTCGGCGTAGAAGATAATGTTGAGGTCGTCCTGTTGGGCGATGCATGCGAGAGGCGCCATGTAGACGTTGAACAGCGTCGGGCTGAGGGAGGATCCCTGTGGGACGCCACAGATGATCTCAGAGGCTTCGGATTGGAACGGGGGGAGGCGGACTCTCTGGGTTCTGCCGGAGAGGAAGGAGGAGGTCGAGTCCAGGGCCTTGTCTCGGATCCCTGCGTCGTGGAGTCGTGTGCATAGTGTGCTGTGGCAGACGGTGTCGAAGTCGACAGAGAGGTCCAGAAGGCTGCCGTCTCGCCGTTGTCCAACAGGACCCTGATGCCGTCTGTGGTGGCGATGAGCACGGTCTCAGTGCTGTGGTTGCTGCGGAAACCTGACTGGGAGGGGTCCAGAATGCTGTTGTCTTCAAGATAGTGGGTGAGCTGGATGTTGACTATCTTCTCGATGACCTTAGCTGGGAACGGAAGCAGGGAGATGGGCGTAAGTTTTTCAGTTTGCTCGGGTCCGCCTTGGGTTTTTTCAATAGGGCGTTGATCTTGGTGTGTTTTAAGCATGGGCGGAAAATCCGTTCCGCTCGCGGATTTTGCGGATTTTCGGGAAATTCGCAATCCGCGAGATTCGCGAATCTCCCGCAAAATCCGCAAATCCGCGAGCAGCAGATTTTGCTCGCACTGCTCGCACTGTTCGCGTGAGTTCGCGCCCCGCGAATAAGTGCAAAATTGCAGAAATACGCTCTTAGCAAAACTGAAAGTAACTACTTACCAGGTTCAAAAGTTCAGGCTCATCATTAGTAGCCATTTCCTGTAGTGCTTCCTGAGGGGCCCCTCCAGAGTTCAGTTGCCAGTTGAAACTATTATGTGACCCTGCTCTGAACCTCAGAATAGTTACACATATGCCACAAAGGTCCTGAATTACAGCTAAGGGAGACAAGCAGGAGCCAGGCTGGAAGTTAAAATCCATTAATCAGCCCCTAATTCATTATTGTCAGTTGGGGCAGGGCAGGTGTTGTAACTAATTTTGCAACAATGAAAGCACTTAGCAAGTGCAAAAGATCACTAATCAGGGCGCACTAAGGAAGCAGGTGCCAGCTAAAAAAATATTCTGTGACACATTAATCAGCCCCAAATTAATTCAGGTCACTTGAGGCAGGGAAGGTGTGCTTTGCTTTGCCGAAAATAATGTACACTGGACAACCAGAGGGTGTGGTGATGAAACAGAGGGTGGCATGGGTGGGCCAGAGGGTGGCATGAGTAGTCAGAGAGTGGCAGTGGTGACAGAGAGTGGCAGTGATGAAGAAGAGTGTCCCAAACAGGCTGGACACGTAGAAACAACAAGTTCGCAAAACTTGCGACCCGACAGGTAAGTTCGCAAATTGCGAAATTGTAAAAACCCTCGCGAACTGGCAGAAACACGGGCGAACACACAAAAAAAAAAAATCCGCTGGAATTCGCGGATTTTGTGGATTGCGAATCCGCAAATCCGCAAAATTCGCGAACGCGAGATCCGCAAAATTCGCCCATGCTTAGTGTGTTTCCACATCTCAGGGAAGGTCGCGGTCTCGAAAGAAAGGTTGATGATGTTGCATAGGTGGGGTGCGATGGAGCTGCCGGCTTTGTTGAAGATGTGGTGTGGAAAAGGGTCAGACGGTGAGCCGGAGTGGATTGTGCCCATGGTCTTGATTGTGTCTTCGATGCTCATGTTGGCCCAGGTTGTCAGGGGGTCGTAGTCGGTGGGGTGTGGTGGTTCCTGCGTGTTGGGGCCTGTAGGGGTCATTCGGGGGTTGAAGCTGTTGTGGATGTCAGCGATCTTGCGGTGGAAGAAGGTGGTGAGGGGGTCGCACAGGGCTTGCAACGGTGGGATGTCGTTGGTGTTGGAGAGTTCCTTCACAACATTGAAGAGCTCCTTGCTGTTGTGTGCTTTGTTGTTGAGGTGGTCTTTGAAGGAGGTCCTCTTGGCGGTCCTGATGAGGTGGTGGTGGTTGCGGATGGCGTCTTCGAGGGCTGCGCAGCTGCCAAGCGACTTCTCGCTATGCCATATGTTCTCCAACTTCCCGCAGGCACACCTGGACGCTAGGAGTTCCGGGGTGAACCAGTTGGCTCTCTTGCTGGGGTCTTTGAGGGTTTTTTTTTTCAGCGGGGCTAAGGTGTTGGCGCAGTCGTCCATCCATCGTCTGAGGGTGCGCACGCCATCGTCGGTGTTGGAGGGGTTGGTCAGTGGGTTAAGTGCAAGGTTTGTCTGTAGTTCTACTTCGGTGATAGGCACACCCCTGCGATGACCTGGGTACGCCGGACCAGCAAACGCCTGTTGTGCATGCAGGAGGATGTCCAGGGTCACTGCCAACGCTAAGGTGACATGGTAACGTCTGCTAAAGACAGCACAGTGTGATGTTTCATGCTAACACAATGATCACACGGGCACACTTGCTCAGATGCGGGTTTGGGGGCGTTGGTGATCCTGGGGTTGTTGCGATGAGTCTTGTGGTCTTCATGGGTATCCCTGTATCGTGGTCATTGACTGTGTGGCACCTGTGGGTGTTCTGGTGTGTCTCTTCACTGTGTTTACTTTCATGCTGTAGGTAGTCGTCCTGCTTAACACTAGTAGAAAGCAGGTGTAAAATTCTTGGTGGTAACGTGGGTTATCGCCGGAATTAATTTTGCATTCTAGTTGTAAAAGTTGTGATGTCATTTGTTTGTGTGCAGACCAATATACGGACTGGGTAGTGTATCCCGTCAAGATCCAGCACCTGGCGCACTATTCCTAATCAATATAAATACAATGAGATTTCTTTATTGATTTTGTGTGTACACTGTAAGTGCAGGCACTACCTGAGTGCAATTCAATACACGATTTTAGCATTTAGAATAAATCGCAAAGGTGCACCTTGTGTCTTTTTGCACGGGAACGGCTACTCTGCATTTCAATATTAGCACTTTAATGCAACTAAAGTTGAGGTAAATCTAATACAGTATTTTCAAGTTGGTGCAAACTGAAGAGATCAATAGTATTCCCGCAATAAGTGCTCTAAAATTTAACACCATGGTGGATACCAGCAAATAACAGTAATAAGAACACAGCAGTTAAGAAAACAATCGAAAAGGTATATAATTTTTTTGTCAAACTTTATTTTTTTATAAAGTTATATTAACCATAAACTATTTTCAAATTTCATTTTTTATTAATATATATATATATAACATAAAGCAATAAATAAAATTTAACAAATATACTAGTAAAAAACAAGGTAGAAGATTCCTGTGGGGACCATGGATGTCGACGACAGAGCTTGGAAAATAAAGCCCAAAAAAAGGACGTGTGAAATGTGCATTTCAAAGGACAGAGAGAGAAACAGAGAAGGAAAAACAAGCCAGAGTGAAAAAGAGAGGGAAGGAAAGAAAGGGAGTGAGAAAGGCAGAAGGGAGAGAGAGATAGAAGGAAAGGAATGAAGAGTTTGAGAGAGAGAAGAGAGGGAAGTGAGAGAGAGAGAGAGAGAGAGAGAGAGAGACTGTCGCCTCTTCGCATCGATTAGCAAATAATTACTTGGTGCCATCGGAGTGTGCAGCAGTGGGCGGACTGCACGTGCCCGTCAATACCCCGCCGATCTCAGATGTGTTGCAGAGTCCTGATTCCTGAAAGGCTGACATCACATCACAGTGTACGCAGATCTTACAGATGCCATTGAGTCTTGAATGGCGGAGACCACATCAGCTTCTTCGCGGATCTCACAGATGTTGCTGAGTCCTGAATGGTGGAGACCACTTGAGCTTCTGCGCGGCCTGGAATATCTCACACATGTCGCTGAGTCGTGAGCACCTCAGGGTTTGGTGCCGCTAAGCCTGTGGAACTATAGCTTGGGGCACGTGGTGGAAGGCTCCTGATGGCCACATGAGTTTGGGGTGGCAGTAACCCTATGCATATGAAGTCCGCGCCAAGGGGAAGGTAAGTCGCTATCGGCCATATAGTTGAGGGTGCGACTAACCTTATGTGCAACTTTTCGTGGAGTCTTTATGGTTGAGACCCGTGGACCGTTCGCCAGCTAGTCAGCACCGACAATATAGTATGTGACGTTGTCGATCTATTATTTTTGCATGGTCACATGGCCTGTGCCGTATGTGTGGGATGAGTGTGGTGTGTGTGCAAACTTGCCCTCAGTTAGTGGCCGTGAGATGTTGAGAACTAGACCACTGACCTGCACACCAACCGCGAGTACGCCTGCGGCAGGTAGCTATGTGGGGCCAATGTTGGAACGTAATCGGAGTGGCGTGATGTGGCGTGGCGTACGATGGAACAGGGCAGGGATGGACACAATGACGTGGACGGCTCTTAGTACTTTGAGTCAAGCGGATGGGCCGCAGCTGTCGCTGTACGAGCCTGGGTGCGAACTGTTTATAGCTCACACTACATAAGTATTGAGAAACCATTTTTTGATTCAGTCCGTCAGCTGGCATCTGTGCGAGGCATTTGTGAAAACATATCGGAGTTCTTTCTGTGAGTGATACCCCTTTGGACGCTCCCTCTCCCCACATTAGGAAGTAATGTACCCTTTTTACACATTACCAGCAAACCCCCAACAACCTTCTTGCGCCCAGAAGTATCCTTGTGCGGTTGAACAAAGAAGAATCTTAGTCATGTATACATTTACATATAAAAAAATGTATTGAAAGAAAAGAACAACAAATAAGACTGAAAGGAGTCTGGTGCTTTGGTCGCTGCCACAAAGTTGGGGTCACTGCTGTTCAGGACTCAGGACACAGTTAGTCATGTGTGATATGTTTGTGTTAAATAGGGTTAGTGGTACCAGAAGCATTGAGAGTATATGATTCTGTGATGATGCTTGATGTGGACGGGTCGCACTGGGAGCAATGTGTCTTGCCTACTGGACTGCGTCATGTGGATTCGGTACTGTATCTGAATCGTGAGGACTGCTGACCATAGTGTAGGTCAGAGGTAGCGATGAGGAAGGGCCTACAGCCTTGTGCATACGTTGGTGGAGTCACCGGCCTGCGTAGTGCAGGTTCAGTGGCACCACTTGTCGTCAGACTTCAATCTGTAAATACTCCTCATTAATCAAAGGGAGTGAGGTGCTGTGGTCGCTGCCATGAAGTTGGGGTCACTGCTCTTCAGGACTCAGGACATAGTTAGACATGTGTGATTTTTTTGTGTTAAATAGGTTTAGTGGTGCCAGAAGCATTGAGAGTATAGGAGCCTGTGATGATGTTTGATGTGGACGGGTCGCACTGGGAGCAATGTTTCTTGCCTACTGGACTGCGTCATGTGGAATCGGGACTGCTATCTGAATTGTGAGAACTGCTGACCGTAGTGTAGGTCAGAGGTAGTGATGAGGAAGGGCCTACAGCCTTGTGCATACGTTGGTGGGCTCACCGGCCTGCGTAGTGCAGAAGTTGAAGTTTGAAGTTTATTGATTTGTATAGCGCTGAATCATCCAAAAGGGTATCTCAGCGCTTAGGACGGAAGAAATCAGCCCAGGTAAAGAGCTAGAAAAGGTGAGTTTTTAGGAGCTTTCTGAACTGGGGATGATTCTGGCAGTTGCGGAGATGGAAAGGTAGCTTATTCCATCCAAAAGGCAGGGGCAAGGTAAGAGAATGCTTTGCCTCCACTGCAGGTTTTTTTAACTCTAGGAGTGCATAGCAAAAGTTCAGAGCCTGATCTAAGCACTTGTGCCGGGGTGTACATAGCTAGTTTGTTAGAAAGATAGGAAGGGCCTTGACCATTAAGGGCTTTGAAGATAGTGCAGCCTATTATGAATTTTCCCAGCTTTCTCACGGGGAGCCAGTGGAGATTATTAAGGAGGGGAGAAAAGGGGGTTCTAGCTGGGGCATCAACTACGAGACGGGCGGCCGTGTTCTGCACCACTTGTAGTCTATTGAGGGAGCCTCCGTTAGCCGAAAATAGTAGGGCATTACAGTAGTCTAGTCTACTTAGTACCAAGGCTTGCGTTAACGTTTTTTTTGGTGGAAGGGGGTAGAAGGGGAAAAATCCTTCTAAATAGACTAAGGATGTAGAAGCAAGAGCCAGCAGTATTATTTGCATGTGCCTCAAGGGTTAGGTTTTGATCAATTCTGATACCTATGTTCTTGACCACTTCCTTAGGGGCAGGCCCAGGACCTAGTTCCTCAGGCCGCCAGTTCGGCGACCAGCATGTAACGGCTCCTCCAAACAGCATGATTACTGATTTCCCAGCATTTAGTTGTAGAAAATTAGTCCGCATCCAGGCAGCGATAGCTTTCATGCCTTCGGAGAAAATGAGCTGTATATCTGGCCTGTTTTTATCAAATGTGTGGAGGAGCTGTGTGTCGTCTGCGTATGAGACGGGATTGAATCCTAAGGACCTCATGAGTTTGGCCAGAGGGGTAACATAAATATTAAAAAGGGTGGGGCTCAGGCAAGAGCCCTGTGGAACCCCCTTGGTCACTTTGGTAGTTGTAGATTTATAGGTTCCTAGAGTAACAGTCTGTGTTCTGTCAGCTAGGAAGTCAGTCACCCGCTTCAGGGCCAGCCCCTGAATCCCTTTGTCTCAGAGTCTATCCAGTAGGATCGAGTGTGGTATCGAATGCTGCTGACAGGTCAAGCAGCACCAAGAGTGCTGCCTGACCCCTGTCTAGTGCCATTCTGATGTTATCAGTAACTTCGATAAGAGCTGATTCGGTACTGTGCTTGGTCCGCAAACCAGACTGTGGGTCGGGGGAAATGACAAACTGATATCTGCAGGTTTTACATGAGAAAGGTCCTTCAGGTTCAGTGGCACCACTTGTCGGCAGACTTCAATCTGTAAATACAGCTTACTAATCGAAGGGAGTGAGGTGCTGTGGTCGCTGCCATGAAGTTGGGGGTCGCTGCAATTCAGGACTCAGTTACACATGTGGTATCGGCTGGTGTTAGAGGGGGTTAGTGGGGCTACGTATCGCCAACCTTGCATATGGAAATATAGTTCAGTGATCGAAGGGAGTCTGGTGTTGTGGTCGCTGCAAAGAAGTTGGGGTCGCTGCCATTCAGGACTCAGGACACAGTTACACATGTGGGATCAGCTTGTTTTGAATAGAGTTAGTGGCAGCACGTGCCGCCAACCTTCCATATGGCAATATGTCTCACTGACCGAAGGGAGTCTGGTGCTGTGGTTGACTTACGGACTTGGGGTCACTGCTATTTAGTACTCAGGACAGAGTTGGACATGTACGCTTGTGTTAAAGACGGTTAGTGGCTCTATGTGTTGATGGTCTTCCATAGTGTAGGTTAGAGGTAGCGGCAAGGAAGGGCCCACGGCCACATGCATATAATAGTGGCCCCTCCGGCCTGTGTAGTACAGGTTCAGTGGCACCACGTTTGGCTGGCTTTCCATATGCAAATATCCTTCAATGATTGAAGGGAGTTTGGTGGTGTGCTCGGAGCCATGAAGTTAGGCTCGCTGCTATTTAGGAGTCAGGAACCAGTTAATCATGTGGGATCAGCTTGTGTTGAACAGAGTTACTTGGCACCACGTGTCGCCGGTCTTCTACCATGTAGGCCGGAGGCAGCGGTCAGAAAAGGCCCACAGGTAGGTGACGCTGACTTGAACTGCACAGATTGAGAGTATTTCGTCTTCTTAACCCATTATAGTCTCTTACACAATTTGCATCGCTACTAATCTTGAAATGTGAACCGTTTAACCCCAGTGTCGGGCGCATGAAGCAGTCAGGATGGTCGCACAGCCATGTGGCGAAGAGTTGAGCTGCACAGTTTGTGCCACCTGTAGTACTCTACGTGTGCGCACACTGCGATGAAACGTGGTCTCTCTGGCACCGCACTGGGAGCAATGTCTTGACTTGATAAGGCCACAGGTGATAATTTATGGTGCAGGAGTTAGTAGCACCTGAGGCACACAGCATGTGCGCATCCAGCGATGAGTCGTGGTCTCGGTGGGACGCTGTGGCAGCAACATGTCTTGCAAACTGGGCTGCGTCATCTGCAATCACCACTGCATCTGAATTGTGAGACCTGCTGTCCGCAGTGTAGATCGAAGGCAATAGTTAGCATAGACATCGAGGAATGCTTTTTGTCACTTCTTCTTGACAAAATCTGAGGACATAGAGTACAGATCTCTGTGCAATTAATAGCTCAAGGGTGAATTCAAGTTGTGAACCCTGCTGTCCACAGTGTAGATCGAAGGCAGTACTTAGCATAGACATCGAGGAATGCTTTTTGTCACTTCTTCTTGACAAAATCCGAGGACATAGATTACAGTTCTTTGTGCAATTAATGAATCAAGGCTGAATTTAAGTTGTGAACCCTGCTGTCTGCAGTGCAGATCGAAGGCAGTAGTTAGCATAGACATCGAGGAATGCTTTTTGTCACTTCTTCTTGACAAAATCCGAGGAAATAGAGTACAGTTCTCTGTACAATTAATAAATCAAGGCTGAATTCAAGTTGTGAACGCTGCTGTCCGCAGTGTAGATCGAAGGCAGTAGTTAGCATAGACATCGAGGAATGCTTTTTGTTACTTCTTGACAAAATCAGAGGACATAGAGTACAGTTCTCTGTGCAATTAATAAATCAAGACTGAATTCAAGTTGTGAACCCTGCTGTCCGCAGTGCAGATCGAAGGCAGTAGTTAGCATAGACATCGAGGAATGTCTTTTGTCACTTCTTCTTGAAAAAAATCAGAGGACACAGAGTACAGTTCTCTGTGCAATTAATAAATCAAGGCTGAATTCAAGTTGTGAACCCTGCTGTCCGCAGTGTAGAATGTAGGTAGTAGTTAGCATAGACATCGAGGAATGCTTTTTGTCACTTCTTCTTAACAAAATCCGACGGCATAGAGTACTGTTCCCTGTGCAATTAATAAATCAAGGCTGGATTCAAGTTGTGAACCCTGCTGTCCGCAGTGCAGATCGAAGGCAGTAGTTAGCATGGACATCGAGGAATGGTTTTTGTCACTTCTTCTTGACAAAATCCGAGGACATAGAGTACAGTTCTCTGTGTAATTAATAAATCAAGGCTGAATTCAAGTTGTGAACCATGCTGTCCGCAGTGTAAATCGAAGGCAGTAGTCAGTACAGACATAAGTCTGCGGTGCTGTGGTGCTGAGTTCGCAGGGGGCTTGTGTGGAGGAGGCCCGCGGTCATGGCGGTAGCCATGTGCCAGAGTGAGGGCTGCTGCTCTGGCAGACTCGTTGGTCTTCACACAAGTGAACCACACCCAGGGCCTAGCGTATTTATTCTGAGTGGCATACATTGGACCAGCCCACTCTGCTTCTGCTTCAAGGGGGGGACAACACAGCTACATGACCGAGATCTTCCCCACTGTCTGAGGTAATATGGTTGCGTCTACTGTGCACTACACTACAAGTATCAATAGTATATCTCCACATGGAGAGGTTTGCTCTTTGCATAGTGAGGTTTGTGCAGCACATCACGGGTACATTTGGCAGTGTGTGAATTATTGTTGATGGGCGACTTGCCTCCTTCACACATAGTTGGTTGTCACATCTTCGAACATTCAGCTATTGTGCGGTTGAGAGGAAATGGTATTTTGGGAAGGTCTGTTGTCCTGTTTTGCGCTGCCTCAATGGTAGTAGTGGAGGAGTGGTCCGGGGGGGAGGTTCTGGTGGTGGTGACGCAAGGTATGTATAGGCATTTTTATTTATATAGCGCACTACTTACCCGTAGGGTCCCAAGGCGCTTCGACCGCTGCGAAACCCTTCCTGGTTTCCCTGAGAGATGGTCCCTTAATGGGTATCTCCAGGGTGAGACCAGGCATCCCCGGCGGTCTGGTGGGGCCGTTAGTGAAGATGAGGCAAGCTAATGCCCAGAGTTGCCGAGTGTGATCTCTAATCAGAGTGGGCACCGAGGCGAGAGAATTATCGAGTCCGCTGACCCTGGTCCAGAAACCTGCCGCGCCGGGAATCGAACCCTGGTCCCGGGCCGTCCTCTGCTCTCGGGTCTGCCGCCTCTAACGTTGGTCTTTAGATGTGGGTGTGAGTTGGGTGTAATTCCCGCAGTTGAAGTCCTTACATCAGTTAAAGGTTGTTGTTAATTTGTTACCCGTAAGATTGGGCTATCGCCTGTTTTTAGATAGCATTCCAGATTTGGCTGGTTGTTGAAAATATGGGGAAGTGGTGCTTTTGTGGGGTTTTTTTTGCACGGAACCCCTAGTTTGCATATCATTAGAGTTCGTTTTGGCTCTGGTTTGTAGCGATTTTGTTGGCGGAAGGTATCGATGGAAGAGTGGTGAGATTTGCAGTTTTTACCAGGTTGAGAATGGGATGATAATTAAAGACGACAGAAAAAAAATATGTTTAACGAACATTATAATTAGAAATTAGCATTTAAAAAACCTTTGAAATTCACTGAAAAAACCATAGGTTTTACAGACGTTATAGTTAGGAATTAGCATTTAAAAAAAACCATAGGTTTTAGGGACGTTATAGTTAGTTGGACATTTCACTCATACAAAACGATAGAAATTCCACTGTTATAGTTAGTTGAGCTAACTATAACTCGCACCCCCGCATTGCACTGCTGATGACATCACATAATACATCATTCATGGCATAGTCAGTGATATCACTGATGACATCACTGATGTCATCTCAAATGACATCACTGATGACATCATCCATGTGAAAATCTGATGCACCTCATCAAACCCTAATATTACACTTGATAGACCCACTCTAAATTACAGACTACATTTTTCGAAACCATGAACAAACCAATACCAGGTATTACATATACACTCACTAATTCCTAGGTCTACACACAAATCCATTCATTGACCCATACAGTCAGTTATGTATATAGTTAGCCATCAATACAGCACAATCATATCCAGTCACATATCTATACAGACACTCAGACACTGATTCTCATTCATAGAGTTATTCATACACCTAGTCAGTAATGGACATAATTAATCACACTTTCATTTACTCACCTGTACAGTTATACACATACCACTTCACTTATTTAAACATATACTAACACAGTGGTTCCCAAACTTTTGACTCCTGAGGACACCCACTGAATCACTACAGGAGGCCGAAGACCCCCAAGTAATTTTTACAATTTAAATTTCAAAAAATCAAAACAGTAATTTGCAAAAATACACAAACAAGTACACACCAAACAAATACTTGCATTACTAAAGCTTTTATTATTTTAGCTTGAAAAATATGCAAAAATAAAAACATTTTAATGGGAAGGATGGTGCTGCATTTCGGCGACTAACTTTTCAATGTTTGGTTTTATTTCGGAAAGTTGAATCCTTACGTTAGATTCTACATTTTGCAAGCGATTTCTGTTCTTATTTTTAAGGTACATACGATTTGAGAAAGCCTTCCCACATAAATATGTGGTGGGGAAAGGGAGGAAAACCTTAAGGGCCTTGTATGATAATTCAGGATAGTCTGTTCGTACTTGCAGCCAAAAATTGGTCAGACTCAGAGACTTTTCCTTGAAATGAAGTTTAAGTGCACTATCTGAAGAGATTTCAATCAAACTGTTTTCATCAGATGCTGTCAGCCCCATTAAATTGTCAATATCTACATGAAAAGGATCTTTAATCTAATTTTTGCCTTCACCCGGAAGTGGAAAGTACTGACAGAAACTACACCGCATATCCTGAAGATGCTGGATAAAAATTTCTAAGACTTTGTTCGATAATTCAGCATCAGCAGATTCCAAGAATGTCTTCAGGTTCTGAAAAGAATCACATTTTCTTTTTGTTAAGCGACAAGCCCATAAGTCTAACTTTTTTATCATTGCCTCAATCTTGTCTTCAACATTAAAAATTGTACTCCTTGTATACTCAAATTGAGTGCATTTAAATGGGTTCATATGTCTGCCATATATACCAGCATAGCTAACCAAGTATGGTTATGTAAGCACTCATCAAGTGCAAATGGAGATTCCAGTTCAGTAAAGAAAACTCTGATTTAATCTCTTAATTCAAAAAGCGGAGACAAACCTCTACCACGTGACAGCCATCAGATTTCTGTATGCAGCAAACGCTGATGATGATCACTATCCATGGACTGACAAAGCTGTTCAAAAAGCCTTGAATTTAGTGACCTAGCTTTGATAACATTTACAATTTCGACTGACTCATTCAAGACCTTTTTTAATTCCTCTGGTATCTTCTTAGAGGCTAATGCTTCTCGATGAATGCAACAATGATGCCATACAACTGAAGGGTTAATTTCCCTTATTAGTGCTACAAGTCCAGTTAGTCTCCCAGACATGGCACGTGCCACATCTGTGCTGATTCCTATGTTTTCGGACAACTGAATTCCATTTGATGTCATAAAGTCATTGAAACTGCTGAAGACCTCTACAGCAGTGGTATGTATTAAGTATGGGCGAATTTTGCGAATCTCGCGTTCGCGAATTTAGCAGATTTGCGAACTCGCAATCCGCAAAATCTGCGAATTCCCGCGAATTTGTGGATTTTTTTTGTGTTCGCAAGTGTTTCTGCCAGTTTGCGAGGATTTGGTACTAGTTCGCAATTGCGAACTTACTTGTCGGCTCGCAACGGTCACGACTATGTTGTTTCTACGTCTGGTTCATCATCACAGCCTCCCAGCACCCTCTGTTTCACCACTGCCACCCTCTCTTTGACCCATGCCACCCTCTGTTACATCAATGCCACCCTCTGGTTCATCATCACTGTAGAAGATGGGGGGGAAAAGCAAGCCCACCTGCCCTGCTTGAACTGACATGAATTAATTTGGGGTTAGTTTATTAACAACACCTGCCCTGCCCCAACTGACAATAATGAATTAGGGGCTAATTAATGTGTCACTGAATTTGAAGTTCCAGCCTGGCACCTGCTTGTCTGCTCCCTTAGCTGTAAATCAGGACCTTTGTGGCATACAGTTAAGGTCAGAGCAGGGTAACACAATAGTTGCAAGCAGGCAACCGAATTCTGGAGGGCCCCCTCAGGAAGCACAACAGGGAATCGTTACAAATCATGAGGTTGACCTTTTGCACCTGCTCATTGCTTTTGCTTTTGCAAAAATCGTTTTTCGTTTTTTTCGCGCTATTCGCGAGGCACCGTGCGAAACCGACCGCGGAAGCCGCCAATTCGTGCGAATGAGCTTTATATTTTTTTGCGGCTTGTTGTTTCGCGAGTTTTTTTGCAGTATTCGCGAGCCGCTTGTAGCGCAACACCCGAATTTACCCCAAGGTCGAGTACGGGCGCGGCCATTTTGTTTGCGTGACGTATTTCCGTTTCCGCCCGCTATGTATAATCTCGCGCAGTAAGCGCATTGCGAGTACAAGTTCGCACGAGATCGCGAGGAAAATCTCGTGCGAACTTTCTTTCGCGCTCGTGAACGGGCGGCCATCTTGTTTTTCATTCATTTCCTGTGTCTGGGCATGGTGTTTAATCCTCTTGCTATCTTTGCCATCCTTTGCTTGTTTTCAGTTTTTTTTTAACGATTTTGCTTCTTATCTATCCCTCTCTTTTCCTAGCTGTATATTTTTGTCTTTTCTGCTATTTTTCTTTACTTTTAAACTACTTTTTTAAACTCTTTTCTTTTCTTCTTCCCTATCCTATTCCTTCTTAATTTTCTACTTCCTACCTTACCTGCCCAGACCATGGTGAAGCCAGGCGCCGTGAAGCTGCCCAGGCACTTGAGGGCCGCAGCGGCCCCGTGCCAGGACAGCATCCAGTCGATTGAGGGGGGAGCAGGTGATGCGACGGGAGATCTTCAGCCCGGAGGAAGTGGGCGCGCTGGTCTACTTCGTCCAGCGCCGCCTGCCCAGGGCCAGCGCGGGAGGCGGCACGATTGCGACCGGCGGCTACAACATCCGGGAGCGCCGGAAGCGGTGGGAGAAGGTGTGCTGGGCCATATCCCACCTCTACGGGGTCCAGCGCACCTACAGCCAGGTCACCCACCGCTGGACGGACCTCCTGGACCGGGAGCGCGACCTGCTGGACCAGCTCGGCTTGGAGATCCCCGGGCTTGGCTATTTCATCACTCACTACTATGATGTTTTCTCCTGCTCTGTGTTGTTGTATTGCAAATATTTGTTTTTTACATGGAGCAAGCCAATAATGCCGCTGATGACGATTACATTGTAGTTAAATTATATTTCAAAATCTTCTGTGCATTTCAGGTGCACTGCTCTCCTTCTCAGTGGCGTTGCTACTATGCTTATTTGTTTTCTATTTTGTGGTCTCATTGGCCTGAGTAACTATTATGTATGAGTGTACTTTACATAACTGCGTAATGCTAGACACTAGGGGGCAGATTACATTTACAAGCCCCTTGCGCCACGTTTACGTTGCCTTGCGTGACGCAACAGAGGCGTAAACGTGGCGCATCCCTGCGAGTCATTTACAGCATGACACATCTAGGGAGATGCGTCACGTTATAAAGCCATGGGCCTGCACCACAATGGGTGCATTCCTAGTACGCAGGGTGGGCGGTCCGGCGGCTGTGCGCCTCGCAAAAGTGCCTGCGTGAAATCTACAAGATTTAACGCAGGCACTTCTGCGACGCTGCTACGTCAATCAATTCCTTATGCCTGCTTGAAGCAGGCGTAAGGACTGACACAGCATGTTAAGTATTGGGTGGCCCTGAGCATTACTGGAGTTGCATTGCGTTGGCGACGTGACTCCAGCGATGCGCCGCTCTTACGTGACGAGATGCGTCACGCAAGTGCCTACCCTTGCGCCAGGGCGCGCCGCATTGTAAATGAGGCGCATCTGCCGTGTCGCAAGGGTAGTTTTGCGTGACGCATTTGATCTGGCGCATCTCTGGAGATGCGCCAGAACGCGTAAGTAAGTATGCCCCTAAGGGGCAGAATTGCAATTACCGTCGCATCCATGCAAAGTAGCAGGGATGCGCCATTAATTGTGCGGCCCGCTACCACCACCAAACATGGTGCACCGTATTTGCAATGCGGCGCACCATGGGCCCAAAACGTCACCGAAGCTTTACTGCTGGAGTTGCGTCACAACGATGGCGCAGCTCCAGCAATGCTCTGGGGTACCCTATCTCCCCAATGCTGGGTCAAGCTGTACGTCTGCTTCAAGCAGGTGCAGGGTTTGTGTGACGCATCATTGTCCTAAAGGTGACTGATTGAAATTTTGTAGATTTCCCTCAGCCACTTTTAGGATGTGTTCCAGCGCAGGAATGCCCTCCCTTGCGCCGGAACGCCCCCTGATGGCGCAGGGCTTTATAACGGGATGCATCTCCCAAATGCGTCCCGTTGTTATAATATTATACGCCGCACCAGTCGATGGCGCCTCTTTTGTTTAGCTGCTGCGTCACAAAAGTCACGCAAGAACGGAGCAAAAGAGCCGCAAGGGGCTTAAATCTGCCCCTTCCTTTGTACCCCTGACAATAAGAAAAATAGTGGCGGTGGATTGATAGTTTGACTATTTAAATGACTGGTTATGTAGCAGGCAACTGTTAGTGTTGTCACTGATCTGACTGAAATCACAATGGAGTTTGTCTGTCACTTTGCGTCTTGCCTGCGGACTGCTGCCTGCCAGTCCTAGGTGAACCTTTCAGTACTTTGTTTAGTGAGTTACGTGACTTTCGAAGTCACAGGTCCGCAAATCAATGAAAACTAACCCTAATCAATATAATTTCGCGGAAATATTTTGTTATTGTTGTTTTGAAATGTTTGATTTGGTTGACATTGACAAGCAACAATCATCCATGTTTTCTGTTCTTTCTTTCATGTTGTACGTCAGCTCCCCCCAGGGGCGAGGGGAGGACACAGGAGCAGCAGGCGGCGGATGCTGTTGAACAGGGCCAGGATCGGGCAGGCGAGGGCTCCTTTGCTGGCCCCAGTAAGTTTTCATTTTAGACTAGTACCTATTTTTCCTAGCGTTCCTCGTTTGATTTTTTCAAAATCGTCTTTGATCTTCTTGTAGACTGTATCTAAATTCTTATCCTGCCTCTACTATGACTCCCTGTGGTATTACTAGATTATTCTTATTAGTCTGTCTGTGTAGCTATCTAAGATTGCACGGTTCTCCCATTCTAGTCAGCAATAGCTCTATCAACTTAGTGCAGTCCTCTGGGATTGTCCATAATGTCTTTTGAAGTGTTCTATCTGCTTTGAAAATTCCCAACTATAAAATGTGAATGACCACCAAGAAAGAATAAGATACTACCTTTTGGTTTGGATAGGAGGACAATCCATACCACTACAGTGGCGCGGACAATTCTTCTGCAGGAACAGAACTATGGACAATAAATAGTGCATTGCTTATCAATTATAATAGGCGCTGTTAGAGTTTCCACATACCTCTGTGATAACAGACTTTGAACCCCCAATGTCGTTACTGACTGACTACATAGTGTGTCACAGTCATTTACCTCCCGAATTCATCGATCATTGATCCCCAATGATGATTATCCAACGTAGCTGAAGAGTACGGAGTCAGAGTCAAGAAGTGTCGGAGGCACGGACTCATGCTTGCAAAAATTGCAAAACCTTTCGCTCAGTCACTCTAGTCTGGACCAAAAAACACAGAGTCTCTCTAAGTTTAAAAGCTTTATTAAAAGTAAACACATTTATTAAAATGAAGTCATAATAAAAAAACGAAACGTTTAACTGAGAATGGAAAAGTGGTTAGTGCTGACGATTAATTGAAGACATTTCTTGTGGTCGAGCCGAGCTCTCACCTTGTTTCAACTTGATCTTGTTGTTAGAAATCCATCTTCTGTCTGTGTGGAAAAAAATGGTGCGTGTTAAAAAGCCAGCCTTCATCAGTTGTGCCAAAAAGTGCTGCATTACATTGTTTTCACATGTCTTCATTCCTAGACCAAATACTAGTGAGTGGTTTATTCTAACATTCTTAAATGTACTTTGTAGGTGGAACATCTGGTGGCGGGGCCAACGCGGAGGTGGTGGTGCTCGACACGGAGGCGGAGGGCAATTCCTCAGGGGAGGATGCGGCGGTTCCAGTGCCGGCTGTGAGAGTTCAGACGGTGGTGGTGGCGGGCAGAGGTAAGCTCTTATATATTCCTTACTTGTTGAGATTGAAGACGTGGCTGGGAAGGAAAGAATGTGAGATGCATGGCTGGGTGAATGATGAAGCAATGATTGGTGGAAGGACAACAGCCTGGGTGGGTGACACAGAAACTGTATGTGTCCATATACCTGGATCATGCTACTATCTGACTCTTAGATAGCATATGTGTATCTAGAGCAGGGGTACTCATAGTACGGCCCGCGGGCCGGTGGCGGCCCGGCAAGCCTTCCTTGGCGGTGAGTAGACCTTGCAGACAATCACTGCTCCCCCGGCCCCCACAGAGCAGAGTGGAGATGCAGGGCCACAAAGAGGTGAAATAGAACAAAGCCTCTGCTCTGTGGGGCCGGGCAAGCAGTGATTGTCAGGGTGGAGATGCAGGGGCGCTACAACAAACAAAGCCTCAATAATATGTTAATGGTCTTTTAAAGACCTGGTAAGTACTTTGGTGTGGCTGTCTGTGTGTGCGCGTTGAGGAAGCTGTCTCAGCCCGGGCTGAAGGCTGACACAGACAGACACACACACAGTGAGATGACAGAGGGGGAGGGAGAGGGAGGGCAGGAGGGAGAGAGAGATGGAGAGGGAGGGCAGGAGGGAGAGCATGAGGGAGAGAGATGTATGTAAATGCTGGGTCTGGTGGCTCAGTGGATGAAGGCATCTGCTGCAGGGACCTGTGTGCAACCTCATGGTCACAAGTTTTCGTTTTGCTTTAGCCCCGCCCCCTCTGACTCCGCCCCCACCAGTGCGGCCCTCGGCCACAAACTGCACTGTAAATTTAGCCCCTGAGAGAAAGTTTGTGAGTACCCATGATCTAGAGAGAGTAGACGGTCAGTGGATGAACTAAGTGTAACTTTGAAGAGCATGTAACACTGCACCCGCACGTCCGTTCCAGTGTAGGAAAGGCAAGTAGCAGTAGTTTGTATTGCAAGCACAGCATAGATCCGGTTATTACGGTGGCCACTCCCTACCTCTCTTAATAAGTTTAGTAGTACTCAGTCATTCATGTGTGGATGTATCACTGGTCACTCAATAAAAAGCAAAGCACCTAAAGTCATCCCATATATAAGCAAAAACATCCCATGTGAAGTGATAGATAATCAGATTATTTATCTTCTTCAATTTTCCATTTCTAGTACTCATTTGCACTGTAGGGTGAAAGTTAAATTAATTAAGCAGTAGCCCTTGTAACAGAGTATTCTCAGTGCCACCCGTAATAGAAAAGTAAGAGCTTTACCACCTGCATGTACTGGACGGGTACAGTAACGCAACGCAAGTCTAGGTCACTCATCATGGTGTGCGTCTCTTTTTCTCGGGTGCAAGTTCACTGCGCTGGCATTATGCCGGCTTGCAGAAGATAACGTACCAATTTTCCTAAACAAGAGACAAGAAGAAGAATAAGACTGGTGTACTTTCATAGTCGACTCCAATGGAAGTCCATAGTGCTCGTAGAATTTGTTCCTTAAACTCCCACTAATGTTAGAGCAAGGATGAAGAAGTGGGAGGTTAGATAGATACTGGCCTCAATAGTTATGTAATGCGCTTGCAAGTTGCTAGTTGTACTGTCTGCAACACAAATTTCTGCTGAATGATTGAGTTAATCTTAAAGAGCATTGGTTACAGACTATGTCTTTCTTTCTTCATATAGATGCTCCTTCCAAACGAACAAGGAGGAAGGAGCTGGCTAGAGCGGCCCGGCAACGGAGGATCGATGCCACTGTTGTGGAATACCGGCGGCTGGTGGCCCTGGAGGACGAAGAAAGTGTGCAGTCGACCACAACAACAACGTCGTCTGCATCGGCCTCCGTGCCCCCACGGGCTGCCACCCAGCACAGTGCTCCACCCAGACTGAGCCGGGCTGCCAAAGCCAAACGCCACCGCCGAGCAGCAAGGACAACAGCTGCCTCTCACAGCCATTGCACCTGCAAGGCAGTGAAGGCACGCCTGCGCCGCAGTACCCTGATGGTGTCCCGCCTTCAGCAGGAGGTCCACCACTTTACAAACGTGTTGGAGGGGCTCCGCGTAGAGCACGCCTTGCTCCGCCAGGAGCATGATGCCCTGGCCCAAAAAGTAAACAGCATCCACCCATAGTGTCCCTTGCCCCTTTTTTAGAGACTTTTGGGGGGTGGGAATTGGGAGTTGGGTTTTTGGGGACTTTTGAAGGACAATCGTTGGGGTTAGGGAGGGTCTTGCGGGAGATTATTTTGTTAGGGATATAAATATACTTTTTCAAACTTTATCTGAGCATACCTGTTTTTTACTGCTTGCCTGGTGGGTGGGGGTTTAACAGTGACTTTGTTTTCCTGAAAGTTTAGTTCCATTTTCTTCCTTTAAGTGTAAATGCCCAAATGTTTTCAACACTAAGTGCCTCTCACAGAGTAAGTGAAGTGAATTCAAGAGTCCTAGAACTTTAGTAGTACTACTGTCAGTCTCTCGTCTCTCCTAATACTCCTTTATACCCCCAAACCACCAAACGCTTATCTTACCTGTAATTTGTGTTTGAAAGTAGGGCTAGACCCAGGGCTGGCTCCAAGGGAAACAGCAAATAAGGTTGGCAATCCTGGGCGGATAAAATTTCCTCATAGCGGTGGTACTAGTGGTGTGACACAGTGGCAGTTGCATGCCTATGAAAAAAAAGAAAATTATATCTGGTTTGTCCTCCTGAGCAATTCAACGGTACAATAGAGAATATAGCAGGTGACAGAAGTACACTAGAACAGTGCCACATTGTAGCCTAACAAATGGTAAAGTATAACTACTAATTCGGTTGAAGTTCTTTGACATTAGCCATGGGTCTTTGTCAAGCAGAGTAAGAATATATCCTCGGATTTCTTCACCAGCCTGTTGCTATCACCTTATTCTCCCCAGCAAGTGAGTGGATTTATTGCTGTAATTTAGTCACACATCAATCAAAACCACACAGCCCGAGGGAAGAGGGTTAGGGTTTGAAAAATGGATGGGTACGGGGGTTTTTGGGAAAGGTTTTGGGAGACAAGAAAAAATAGCACAGCATGGACAAACAATTGTGAACATAAACAAATCTTTGGGTACAAACCTATCCATCAATCTTTGAAAGTGCATGCACTACTGCATGCATGTCAATGAAAATTAAGTAGTACTTTCGACAACTGTGGAAGAAAGAATGCGACAGTACAGGGTGTGTGGAAATATTGATAACTATATTCAACATAAGGTCTCTGTTGCCAGATACCTGAGAGCCTTGCTGGTCACTATAAATCCATTCACAACACTCAATGGGGTTGGTCTGGAAGGTATAGTAGATAGAAAAGGAGAAATTGCTCTTTTTCTAGGTGTCCCCTCACTCACCAGGGTTGCCCCTTGGTGACATGCTTCATCATTGGGGCCATCCCAGTCCTCTACGGGCTGGGGCGTGCTGCGACTTGCGAATTACATAGGAGCACTTACAAATGACTATGTGTGGTGCAGATGTGATTGTGGAGTGGATTAAGTGATGTGTTAAGGGATCAATTTAGAAGCAGAGAGAGATCCAAGAAATGCAGTCACAGTCAGAGAAAAACACAATGGATACTGTATCTGTATGTTGTTGTAGTTGTCCTGTTGAAAGTGGTAAGTAAGTTGCCTGCAGAAAAAAAATCCTCTTATTAGCGGCACTCCTCCATTGCAGCCGACGCTTCGTCCATCGATGTTGGTCACCAGAAGACACCCTGTAAAAAAAGCACAGCATGGACAAACAATTGAACATAAACAAATCTTTGGGTACAAACCTATCCATCAATCTTTGAAAGTGCATGCACTACTGCATGCATGTCAGTGAAAAGTAAGTAGTACTTTCGACAACTGTGGAAGAAAGAATGCGACAGTACAGGGCGTGTGTGGAATTATTGATAACTATATTCAACATAAGGTCTCTGTTGCCAGATACCTGAGAGCCTTGCTGGTCACTATAAATCCATTCACAACACTCAATGGGGTTGGTCTGGAAGGTATAGTAGATAGAAAAGGAGAAATTGCTCTTTTTCTAGGTGTCCCCTCACTCACCAGGGTTTCCCCTTGGTGACATGCTTCATCATTGGGGCCATCCCAGTCCTCTACGGGCTGGGGCGTGCTGCGACTTGCGAATTACGTAGGAGCACTTACAAATGACTATGTGTGGTGCAGATGTGATAGTGGAGTGGACTAAGTGATGTGTTAAGGGATCAATTTAGAAGCAGAGAGAGATCCAAGAAATGCAGTCACAGTCAGAGAAAAACACAAAGGATACTGTATCTGTATGTTGTTGTAGTTGTCCTGTTGAATTTGGTAAGTAAGTTGCATGCAGAAAAAAATTACTCTCATTAGCGGCACTCCTCCATTGCAGCTGACGCTTCGTCCATCAATGTTGGTGACCAGAAGACACCCTGTCCACTGCCTGCCTGATGCTGAATTGTGGCTCGCTAATGTGAAGAGTGACTCCATCCTTTTTTCCCCATTGCACAGACTGAAACCCGGCCTGTAATTATTCAACGAAAAACAGGAAGTGATATAATGTTACAACACCACTGATAAATAAATATAAGGTATGTAGGCTGTGGAGTGCAAAAAGTCACACTTTGATTTTCCTAGTAGACAGTACAATATTTTTGAAAGTGCGTACTCTGTCTGAGTCACCTTTTGAAGGATAAATAAGTATGGGCAAATTAATGTAGCGGATCTTTCCCCTCAAGCTAGGTGTACTGTAAACTGTGTTTTAGAACAAAATTAGATCTTCCCAGCAGTGCTTCCACCCAGACCCTTACTAAAGCCAGTCGCAAAAATGTAGAAGACCCCCAATCAAATCTCAAATAACGAGGCCTAGCAGAAAACTGGTGACAAAACGTACTTTGAAAGTAAAAGTAGGCCCAAGTAACCCCTTACCCACCGTGGATTGCATTCAAACCACTTGCAAGCAGCCAAGCAAAAGTATCCGTAGCCAGCATCGCTCCAAGACTCGAAAACCCCCCCACCCAAACACATGCAATAGAAATACTGCTAACCCTAAAGAACCCTAAGTTAAGAATAGTGGCAAAGGCTTTCTTTAACTATGCCAAATCCCCCCTTTCCCACCATGGATTTTCTTCAAATGACTTGCAACCAAAATTACACATTCTCACGAGTGCTCTAAGACCCCAGAACTCAGTTGCAAAAATCTAGAACACCCCGAAACACATGCAATCCTGCTGCTAGGGCTAACCCTAACGAACCCTAAGTTACAAAAAGTGCCAAAAGGCTTTTCCGCGAGGATTTTGTCCCAACCACTTCTACCCGGTATTAGACCTTCCCAGGAATGCCCCAAGACCCGCCAACCCACCCGCCAAAAAGCATAACACCCCCAAACAGGCCAAAAGCAAAATCTCATACTTGCAATATTTCTCGGCCTTCGGTCCAAACGCGCTGCGTAGCTAGGCCATAGGTCCGGTTTGCCACCACGGATTTCCTGAAAAGCAAATGCAATCAAGATTAGAGCGTCCCAGCAGTGCTCCCAGACCCCGAAACTCACCCACAAACACCAGGAAGCCCCCCAAACAGGCCCCCGAAAACGCTACATTGAGTAAAATGTCAGAAATAGCAACAACAAAAAATCGGCGTGGATTTTGTCCCAACCACTTTTATCCGGTATTAGAGCTTCCCAGCAATGGCCCCAGAGCCGTCAACCCAGGAGAAAACGAGTAGAAGACCCCCAAACAGCCAAAGAGCAAAAGTACAAAAATGGGGACTTTGTCATTTTTTCCCAAATTTCCCAAATCACTCCGCGCGCGCTCTGCAGCTAGGCCCTAACTCCCCTCTGCCACCATGTATTTGCTTCAAACCTCTTGCAAAGTAAAGTATATATAGCCAGCAGTGCGCCCAGACCCCGAAACCCACCCACAAACACCAGGAAGCCCCCCAAACAGGCCCCTGAAAACGCTACATTGAGCAAAATGTCAGAAATAGCAACAAAAAAAATCGGCCTGGATTTTGTCCCAACCACTTCTACCCGGTATTAGACCTTCCCAGGAATGCCCCAAGACCCGCCAACCCACCCGCCAAAAAGCATAACACCCCCAAACAGGCCAAAAGCAAAATCTCATACTTGCAATATTTCTCGGCCTTCGGTCCAAACGCGCTGCGTAGCTAGGCCATAGGTCCGGTTTGCCACCACGGATTTCCTGAAAAGCAAATGCAATCAAGATTAGAGTGTTCCAGCAGTGCTCCCAGACCCCGAAACTCACCCACAAACACCAGGAAGCCCCCCAAACAGGCCCCCGAAAACGCTACATTGAGCAAAATGTCAGAAATAGCAACAAAAAAAATCAGCGTGGATTTTGTCCCAACCACTTTTATCCGGTATTAGAGCTTCCCAGCAATGGCCCCAGAGCCGTCAACCCAGGAGAAAACGATTAGAAGACCCCCAAACAGCCAAAGAGCAAAAGTACAAAAATGGGGACTTTGTCATTTTTTCCCAAATTTCCCAAATCACTCCGCGCGCGCTCTGCAGCTAGGCCCTAACTCCCCTCTGCCACCATGGATTTGCTTCAAACCTCTTGCAAAGTAAAGTATATATAGCCAGCAGTGCGCCCAGACCCCGAAACCCACCCACAAACACCAGGAAGCCCCCCAAACAGGTCCCCAAAAACGCTACATTGAGCAAAATGTCAGAAATAGCAACAACAAAAAAATCGGCCTGGATTTTGTCCCAACCACTTCTACCCGGTATTAGACCTTCCCAGGAATGCCCCAAGACCCGCCAACCCACCCGCCAAAAAGCATAACACCCCCAAACAGGCCAAAAGCAAAATCTCATACTTGCAATATTTCTCGGCCTTCGGTCCAAACGCGCTGCATAGCTAGGCCATAGGTCCGGTTTGCCACCACGGATTTCATGAAAAGCAAATACAATCAAGATTAGAGTGTCCCAGCAGTGCTCCCAGACCCGAAACTCACCCACAAACACCAGGAAGCCCCCCAAACAGGCCCAAAAAAACGCTACATTGAGCAAAATGTCAGAAATAGCAAAAAAAAAAAATCGGACTGGATTTTGTCCCAACCACTTCTACCCGGTATTAGACCTTCCCAGGAATGGCCCAAGACCCGGCAACCCACCCGCCAAAAAGCATAACACCCCAAAACAGGCCAAAAGCAACATCTCCTACTTACAATATTTCTCGGCCTTCGGTCCAAACGCGCTGAGTAGCTAGGCCATAAGTCGGGGTTGCCACCACGGATTTCCTGAAAAGCAAATGCAATCAAGATTAGAGTGTCCCAGCAGTGCTGACAGACCCCGAAAGTCACCCACAAACAGACAGAACCCCCCCTAAGAGCACCTCAAAGGCAAGCAAGTCAGCAAAAACACTAAAAAATTTGCGCCTCGGATTTGGTCCAAACCACTTTTATCCGGTATTAGAGCTTCCCAACAATGGCCCCAGAGCCGTCAACTCACCTGCAAAGAGGTAGAACAACACCCCCACAAGTGCTGAGTCTTTCTTCATTGGGCGTAAACCAGCCCTCTGCTTTGATGGAAATAGGAGTCTGGAGGAGGAGGATAGAGGAGCATGTTCTTCTGAACTTGTGAACCTGAGGAATGCAGACTGCGGCACCTTCAAATCAATTAGCAAACAAGTGAAGACAGTTCTGCTGAAGGGCTTGTTTTTGTGATTATCTGATTAAAGTTTGAATTATATTAACTCTGCACAACAAAGAAAGACAGACACACAGGAATAAAAGTGAATAAGGACAAAAAAGAAAGTTATTGATTCGTTGTCACATTTTCAGGGCTCGGTATCACGGTCCAGGAATAAGAATAAGGCTTCGTCATCATACTCTGCGAATTCAGGCAGGGTGAGCTCAGTGTCTCCTGACAGAGTAGAAATTCCCTCATCTATGTTGCTGGCCACCTCGTCTTCATCCGGCGTGCCTTCTCGTACTCTGAAATCTGGTGGTATGAGGTGCTGATTCATCTTGATCATTGTTAACCTCTCCACATTTTTGGGCGAGAGGCGGCTCCGTTTGGAAGTTACAATGCCACCAGCAGCACTGAAAACACGTTCAGAAGACACGCTTGCGAGTGGGCAAGACAAGTAGTTTAAAGCCAGATTGGTGAGCTGTGGCCACAATTCTTTTTTCCCATGCCAATACGCCAATGGGTCAGCATTAACATAGACCTCTGTTGAGTCATTCAGATAGTCCTTCACCATTGACTCAAG
Source organism: Lissotriton vulgaris (assembly GCF_964263255.1). Taxonomy (NCBI): domain Eukaryota; kingdom Metazoa; phylum Chordata; class Amphibia; order Caudata; family Salamandridae; genus Lissotriton; species Lissotriton vulgaris. The sequence continues at coordinate 1,035,312,509 of NC_141698.1, forward strand.
GTCCTCATCCAAGGTTCCTCCACTTTGCTTAGCTGTTGCTGTGCCTCTGACCTTTTGAGAACCAAACCCAAGCTGAGCTAGCCAATCCTCTTCAGCCTCCAATGTTTCTGTTGTGTCTGGTGCAGATGATCCGGTTGCCGGTGTCTTTAACGGCTGAGAGGTCACTTGTGCCACAGCCACAGGTGCAGAAGTGGATTGTTTTGACTGGGGATGGCCTGCTGATGCTGATGTACTGCCTTTTCCTTCAATTTTCTGCCGTTCTCTTTCAAACCTCTTGGCTGACAAGGCTAGCCAACGTTTGTACTTTGGAACATGTTCATCATCAAAAGGAAAGAATGCTTGGCCTGCCAGCGCCTTTTTGTAGCGTGGATCCAGAATAGTAGCACAAATGTAATGCTGTTCTGAGTGGATAATTTTAAGACGTTCATCACCTTGTAGGAGCTCTAATAATTTCTCAGCCAGAACAAAAGAGTCTTGGTTTTTTACATCTTTTTCAAACACAGAACACACCTCCTTCAGTTGGTGCTCCAGCATGTACAACAATGGGATAGCTTTTCCCAAATTACAGTCCTCCTTGCTGACTGCACACGTGAAGAACTCAAAAGGACGAAGCATGCGTGTCAGGCTTTGAACTATGTTCCATTGCGCCGCACCCATCCTCAGGTCCTCCTGAGCTGTACCCTCTGTTAAGAAATATTGATCGAGTACCGTATACTGCTCATACAGACGCTCAAGCATGTAGAAAGTTGAGTTCCAACGTGTTACCACCTCCTGGATGAGTGCTTTCACTGGCATTTGACGTTGATATAGCAGGCTCCTCAGCTGCTTCCGGGCCTTAAAAGAATGGCTGAAATGGTTGCACATTTTTCGGCAGGTGTCTAATACTCTGTACGCTGCACTGTCTTTATTACCCAAGAATTTTTGGACAACCAGGTTTATACAGTGCGTCAAACACGGCACTCTGAAATACTCACCCAGCCTCATGGCCTTAACTATATTGGCGCCATTGTCCGTGGAAACATAACCAACCTGGCGTTTTTTTGGGGACAGCCAATTAAGGACCTTTGTGTTAAAGACATCCAAAATGTTTTCTGCTGTGTGACGTTTCTCCAAACCAAACATGGCTAGTGTTACATGTTTCCGAGCAGCTTTAAAAACAATGTCCGCGCAACACCTGCGTTTAGCTTTGCTTTAGCCCCTGAAAAAGAGACCCAGTGTGCAGTGATGCACATGTAATCAGCGCCTGCGCCACTGGTCCACATGTCTGTTGTCAGATGTATAGTGTGAACAGCACTCTTCTGCAAAGCTGCCCCAATGACCTCCAGAACATCTTCATGTAGTGCTGGAACCGCAACTCGGGCAAAATAGAACCGGCTAGGAACCTTCCATTTAGGGCAGAGCGCTGCCACTAATTCTAGAAAACCAACCCCTTCTACAAAAGAAAAAGGGAGAAGGTCCAGAGCTAGCATTTTAGCCAGCTTAGTGTTATACAGACGCGTCAGTGGGTGGTTGCATTCATATTGCGCTTCTGTAAACAACATCTTTTTAATGTTGCCCTGGACCAAGGATTTACGGGATGATGATGATGATGATGATATCTTCGACCCAGTTACGCTCGCTGATGAACTTTTTCGCATTGATGTCTCACTCTCTCCCACACTCTTAGTGTGGCTCACATGGGGTGTGCTGCTGACAGGGGTACTGGGTGTAAGTGAAGTGTTTGAATCGTCTTCTTCCTCCTCGTCATCATCAGATGAAAAATCAACGTTTTCATTACGTGCAATTCGGGCTTCCTTGACCACATCTAGGTGCGCAAGCTATTGGACAGCGTGCGTTCTCTTAAGATGACCTCTCTGGCCTCCGGTACCATAGTTGGTACCAAACTTACCACGACTAACTCGAAGCTTACAAATGCTACAAATGGCTACGTTTTTTTTTTTTGGGCAAACACTAAAGAAGTCCCAAACTGGAGACTTGAAATGTCTTTGGGGGCCAGAGGAGGCGGCGATACTGGTGGTGGTGGTCCTGCTGCTAATGCCAGATGAAGTGGAGGATGTGGATTGCCGAACTTCAGTACGTTTTGCACTTTCACCACCACTAATTGAGGTCGAGGTGGATGGAAGTCCCTTCTTGCGAGGAAGAAATATGGAAGCGGTAGGTGTTGGTGTACTAGTTAACTCCAAATCCAATGATTGTTGTGTTTCCATTGACTCCTCGTCGACATCATCATCACGCTCAGCAGCTTCTCGGGATAGGGTCAAAATGTCTCTTTGCTGCATGCCCGCTGGGGCTGCAGTGACCTTTATGATGACTGGCTCGTCGTCGTGAGAGGCTTCATCAGCAGCAGTATGCGTCACTTCTTGGTGAGCCTCATCACACTCCATAGCTATGAGTTTTTCGACGACCTTCCTTTTACACTCAGGTATCTTTGTCAGATCATGGTGTGCCTCACTCTCAGGCTGCCGTGGTGGTACCCAATCGTCATCCAGATCATCAGTAGGAGGTGGGCTTGAAGAAGATGTAGACACCCCCCTTGATCTTTTCCTTGCTAGGGATGTGGAAGACAATGAATGATCATCAGGAGGAGTGGCTTCCTCAAATGATACCTCGGTCTGATTGTCAATTTCCTGATGTGCCCCTACTTCGGGAGGAACAACTATTGTGGGCACTTGTGACCCTCCATGCACCTCTGCTTGCGCATCTCCTTGCGCTGCCTCTCCTTCCACATGTACTTGGGCTTGTACTACTTGCTGTTGTTGCGGCTGTGGTTGTTCAACACTTGTCAGATGAGTTACAACAACCTGTGTTGATTCAGGGACATTGCTGCTACTTTCTTGCGATGAGCCAACATCACTGGTCGATGGTGATGGGAGAAGTACACTGACTGACTCCGAAGCACTCAAGGGCTTTGACTTAAGTTGGCGTGGTGGTGGAGGCACTGAACCCAATGGAGCGGGGGTGCTGCTCCCAGCTTGGTCCCCAGCAGATCCTGCTGCTGCTGCAGGCGTACTTTTTTTTTTGCTCCCAAAAAACGTGGTGGTCGGCACACCAGCCTCCTTGGTAACTTGCTTCTTCTGCTCCTTACTAGCAACTTTCTTGCTAGAGGAGCTACGGAGACCTTTTTTTGGGGCCATCTTCATCAGAGCAGGTCAGACAGCAGGCCGCAGTTGCACGAATTGTAGAGTTGTTTGAGGCCAGACGTGACGTCGCGTGACGTTATGCTGCACACACACACCACTGCAGGACTTCTTCCTGGCACTGGTGGTTCTCTTGAGTCTTGTGCACCTAAAAACAATGGAAGACAGAGGAACATCAGTTCAGTTATACACCCCAAAAAAATCAACAACAAAAAAATCAGCACAATCCCATGCCCTCCATGATGCTTGAATTCAAGACACCCCACAGAAAGACTAGGCACATGCAACTAAGCATGGGCGAATTTTGCGAATCTCGCGTTCGCGAATTTTGCGGATTTGCGAACTCGCAATCCGCAAAATCCGCGAATTCTCGCGAATTTGCGGATTTTTTTTTTTTGTTTGCGCGGGTTTCTGCCAGTTCGCGAGGGTTTTTTACAATGTCGCAAATTGCGAACTTACCTGTCGGGTCGCAAGTTTCGCGAACTTGTTGTTTCTACGTGTCCAGCCTGTTTGGGACACTCTTCTTCATCACTGCCACTCTCTGTCACCACTGCCACTCTCTGACTACTCATGCCACCCTCTGGCCCACCCATGCCACCCTCTGTTTCATCACAGCACCCTCTGGTTGTCCAGTCAGTGTACATTATTGTGGCAACGCAAGCACACCTTCCCTGCCTCAAGTGACCTGAATTAATTTGGGGCTGATTAATGTGTCACAGAATATTTTTTTAGCTGGCACCTGCTTCCTTAGTGCTTCCTGATTAGTGATCTTTTGCACTTGCTAAGTGCTTTCATTGTTGCAAAATTAGTTACAACACCTGCCCTGCCCCAACTGACAATAATGCATTAGGGGCTGATTAATGGATTTGAACTTCCAGCCTGGCTCCTGCTTGTCTCCCTTAGCTGTAATTCAGGACCTTTGTGGCATATGTGTAACTATTCTGAGGTTCAGAGCAGGGTCACATAATAGTTTCAACTGGCAACTGAACTCTGGAGGGGCCCCTCAGGAAGCACTACAGGAAATGGCTACTAATGATGAGCCTGAACTTTTGAACCTGGTAAGTAGTTACTTTCAGTTTTGCTAAGATCGTATTTCTGCAATTTTGCACTTATTCGCGGGGCGCGAACTCACGCGAACAGTGCGAACAGTGCGAGCAAAATCCGCTGCTCGCGGATTTGCGGATTTTGCGGGAGATTCGCGAATCTCGCGGATTGCGAATTTACCGAAAATCCGCAAAATCCGCGAGCGAAACGGATTTTCCGCCCATGCTTACATGCAACACTAACTAGTCACTACCCCTGGTGAAAAGGCCACTACAACAGGCCAAAACACGAAAATCACAGAAAAATCAGCACAATCCCATGCCATGATGTTTAAATTCAAGACAACCCACAGAAAGACTAGGCACATGCACCACTCACTACCCCTGGGCCCTGGGCATAATGGATGAAAGCTAGGCAAAATGGGTGCAGGCCTGAGAACACTCCATGCATTCAAAATGGCCCCCTCCATCACAGCACATGGCCAGGGCCTGTAGCAGCACTCAAAATGGCCCCCAACCACATGGCCTGTCCACCCACAACAGGCCTAAAAAACGAAAATCACTGAAAAATCACCACAATACCATGCCATGATGTTTATATTCAAGACAACCCACAGAAAGACTAGGCACATGCACCACTCACTACCCCTGGGGCCTGGGCATAATGGATGAAAGCTAGGCAAAATGGGTGCAGGCCTGAGAACACTCCATGCATTCAAAATGGCCCCCTCCATCACAGCACATGGCCAGGGCCTGTAGCAGCACTCAAAATGGCCCCCAAACACATGGCCTGTCCACCCACAACAGGCCCAAAAAACGAAAATCACCACAATCCCATGCCATGATGTTTATATTCAAGACAACCCACAGAAAGACTAGGCACATGCACCACTCACTACTCCTGGGGCCTGGGCATAATGGATGAAAGCTAGGCAAAATGGGTGCAGGCCTGAGAACACTCCATGCATTCAAAATGGCCCCCTCCATCACAGCACATGGCCAGGGCCTGTAGCAGCACTCAAAATGGCCCCCAACCACATGGCCTGTCCATCCACAACAGGCCCAAAAAACGAAAATCACAGAAAAATCAGCACAATCCCATGCCATGATCCAGCCCCTCCATGATGTTTAAATTCAAGACAACCCACAGAAAGACTAGGCACATGCACCACTCACTACCCCGGGTGAAAAGGCCACAACAGGCCCAAAAAACGAAAATCACAGAAAAATCAGCACAATCCCAAGCCACCCAGCCCCTCCATGATGTTTAAATTCAAGACAACCCACAGAAAGACTAGGCACATGCACCACTCACTACCCCGGGTGAAAAGGCCACAACAGGCCAAAAAAACGAAAATCACAGAAAAATCAGCACAATCCCAAGCCACCCAGCCCCTCCATGATGTTTAAATTCAAAACACCCTACAGAAAGACTCAGTGCACCCACCACTGAGTACCCCTGGGCAAAAGGCCCCAATACAGCCCAAAAATCGAAAATTCCAAAATTGTACTTGTAGCAACTGTAATGCCCCAAACAAACTTACTTGTGAAATTTCTAATCCAAAAGTGATCCAAAGAAAGTCAAAAAGGCCTCAAATCCAAATATCCAGCAGCATCCACAAAAAGTAATCCTTCCCGCTCCAGATCCAAATGAAAAGTGACCAGGAGATGGACAAAGCACTGGGAGGAGCCTGCTGGACAGGAACAGGAAGTTGAAGACTGTGGGGCACTTCCTTCCTCCCACCACCCCCCCCTCCCCAAAATGGACTCCTAGCAAAAAAGTGCAGGCAAATGTCAATCTAAGGAGTTATTCAGATAAAAATCAGCATTTCAAGAAGGTTTATGCTGCTTGCTGGTGGATTTCTTGTGCAGAATTGCAAATTTTATATTTCGCGTGTGCGAGATTATTGCTGCTCGCCGCATCTCAAAGCTCGCAATTGCGAAGTACCGCGAGACGTGATCACGGCGTACTCGCGTCGTTGGCAAGCCGCGATTACGTAATCGCGCTTGCCAAATTCCCGCGGGATCCCGCAGCAAGACCCAAAATGGCGCAGCACTCGTAAAATATCAAGAAAAGTAACTCGGCAAACGATGATAAACGCCGCGCGCCGCAAAATTGTATCACCAAGAAAAAAAAATCCGCTGCGTGCGAATTTGCGGATTTTGCGGGAAATTCGCAAATCTCGCGGATTGCGAATTTACCGAAAATCCGCAAAATCCGCGAGCGTAACGGATTTTCCGCCCATACTTAGTATGTATCAAATAGTGGCAGAACAGTAAATCTTCACAAATGTTCCCCTCAAAATCGTATCTAACCTAATACAGGAGATGAGATTTATTTGCTATGTCCGTACTTTCATCTACTTGTAGGCTATAATGCAGACTTTTATAAATTCTTTCGATCAACTGTTCCTTCATGTTGTCTGACATTTTGTCAATTCGCTTTTTTACAGTGTTTTTAGATAATGGCACCAAATTTAAATCTTTTGCTGCTTTTTCTCCAACCATTGCTGTCACCATGGCTTTAGCAGCAGGTACTATTAGTTCTTCAGCAATTGTATGCGGGTATCCAGCTTTTGCTTTGAGAATGGACACTTCATATGAAGCTTTCAGAGTATTTTCATTAACTGATCCTGTTGCAGTTTTCTTAATTATTGTTCTACTTTTTAGGAGCTCTTGCTCTTTATTCTTGAAGAATTCTATGGATTTAGTCACATGCTCGTTATGCTTAGTTTCTAAGTGTCTTTGTAATGTTGAAGGTTTCATGGCCTCATTTAACAAAATTTCATAGCAGAGCACGCATTGTGGTTGCTCTTCATGTTCTGAACCTGAACATGTGAAACCCAATGATATATATTCACCATCGTACTTGCGAAACTTTCTTTTCTTTTCACTTAACTCCCTTTATTTTGAGCATGATGGCCCATAATTGATGTCTTCAGTGGATTTTCGCTTAAGGTTAAGCCAGCGATCCATCGTCGTTATGTTATTAGGTCAGGATACCCACAGTTGACAAGTCTATTGAATCACATTCGGTTATGTGGAATAATTTTCCAGCAAACCTATTTGGTTAATCACGTATTTCCTTCACTACTTTACCTACTACAGGCTGCGCTCGTCAGATGTTTGCAGACTACATATGCTTTGAAGTTGAGAGATAAAGCAGCGTCTGTAAGAAGATTTTAACACTGTATGAGCACTGCTTTCAAGGAAACAACAGAAGACACTAGCAAATCATATGCATGGATATAGCAATTTTATGTATTGCGGCTTCAAGATATTTCCATTTGCTCAGTTTAATTAAACATAGCTCAATAATTCTGGAAGCAGTCCATTGTTGATTGCACAGAGAGGTTCGCACAATAGTATGGGAAAATATGAGCAGGGTTGGAGTTAAGCGAGAACACGGCAGAAAGTCATTTTGTCTGCTACACACTGGCCGTATCTGTGTTGAGGTTGAGATTAAATTTAAACCAGGATGTCACAGATGTTTCCTATGTGGCTTGCTGGCAGCCATGGCACATGGCATGAGCAGCTGATGTGACACAGAGAATAGTTAAATTAAATCATACAAATACCTGCCAACATTTTAGAAGAGAAAAGTGGCTGATATAAAAAATATACTAGGGAGAAAGCATTTCCTCCATTTACATCTATTGAAGAATAGGTAATTTCAGGCGGGAGACAGCCTGAATCAGGTCTATTGGAATGTATGACTGCAGTGGTGTATTTAGCAGCACAAGGCTTCTGCTCTCAGCCATAACAAACACAAGGAGATGATGGACGGAGTGCTGAAACTTTTCGAACACTCCCCTCCCAGTAATCAAGTAATGTACAAAGTTCCCCAAGAGATAATGTTGGTATGGCAGAGTAGTCTCTCTCTCTCTAAATGAAATGTGTAGTCAATCGTCAGGGAACCGAGGGGGTCCCTTATCGGAACTTAGGATGCCTCACACAACTAATTAGCTGGATGACTGTTTTCATCCCGCAAGAGGGTTGTCTTGCCTCATCATCGGCTTCCTGCTCCAACGTCAAGCCGGCGCTGCAATGCCTGATGGGTAGCACTAAGTGCTACACTTTTGTGGAGTTCTTTTGTTCCTTGCCGTTGTTGAGTGTGTATGAGGGGCCTAAGAAGGTGTAGTAGTGAGCGTGTACAAGTGTGTTAAAAAAAGGTTAGTTTAGTCCACTAAGACAACTTTATTCATGTGGCTAACTGCCTTATTAAAATAGTGAAGGGACGGGTACCGGGTTGTTTGGCCCCGTTCAACCCTCACCTGTGGTCAGTCACAGATCTGGGTTGAATCCATCATTGTTCTTTATTTCACTTCGCCACCCCACTTTGGACCCATTAGCATATGACTGGGTCCAAACTGGAATGGCATGGTGAACAAAAAAACGATGGATTTAGGCCCAGATCTCTGTACTGGGGTGAATGTATGACATTGTTCTGCATTTTGTCCATCGATTGTTGTTATGTGCTGTTCTCTTTCACTTCCATGAGACTGATAACATAAATAAAAAGGAAACACTTTTTAAATGAGCGCACACGCTTTAAACATATGCATATTTCATCAAGGCAGGGCTGTGTGTCCTGCGTGGGGAAAGTACTCATTGTATGATGTGACAATTGTGATGACAATCACGCTGCACCTTCTTTGGGTAAATACAGTTTTCAGAATGAGGATTACATCAGTACACACATTGATTGCATAATGTACCATGAATAAACCATTTTAAAATCAATGCAATAATTTGGACTACACTTGGACTACACATGCAGCCACACTTCTCATGAAACCAACCCTGACAGCGGGAAGAAACCATAATGTCACTGCCACTAGCACACAAGCTGATCACTCGTCACACACAAAAAGAATCATAAAAAGGCTGCTGTTAAATCATAACTGCCAAGGTATCAGATTGCTTTGTGTGACATTGTCATAAATACAGTGTAATTATGAGTGACATTTCAGCGACTATGAGTGACACTTGCTCACAAGCAAAATAAAGTAATAAAGAGGAGGGAAACATAAATATCAGAAATTACACCAATTTGAGGAGCAACAAGACAGGATAAGACTAAGTTAACTGCTTCAAAGCATAAGAAACAGCTGTTAAACAACTCATTGATCAGACTGTACCCCAAAATGCGGAAAATAGATCAAGCAGTCTGGAAGACGTTCATAATTTATTATAATCAGATGAGTGACTCGCAGACTCACTCGATTGACGCTGACTCCATGAGCTTTAAGCAGGGCTGCATTAGAAGGCGGAGCATGGGAGGCACTCTTTCACAGCTAGGCTGATAGCATAGTCTCACTGACCTGACACTTTCAGAACACTTTCTGTGGTAAAGATTATGCTCAGGACTGATGGCACACATGCGGTGATGCATTTTTGGATTAGGATTTGCACATTTACTATTATTTCAAAAAAAGGTACTGGCACATGCCTTTACTTCCACCCACCTCTTCTAGAAGACCACATTAATTGCCAAGGTTTTTCTGTCATGTTTTACTGTTCCAGCCAGAATAGCATTTAACCAAATGCATATTACATTTTCGCGCTAGTCATTTCACTTGTAACACTGAAACAATGAGCTGCCCTGCGCCTGCAGATTTACTGTGTCTCAAATATTCAGATCATGATAATATCTATTTTTTAAGCTGGTGTAGGATCCTTTTTTTCACTTTATCACTCTTAACATTCTACAAAAGGAGTGCACGAATATGCCAACGACATAAAGTAGACAGACTTTGAGAGCAGCAGCACAATAGCAGTCTGTACACATTGCACATACACTGACTGAGAAACAAGCAGACAAGTCATAAAGAGCAACATAAGTACTTAAAAGGGCACATTCTTGCTCTTTCCCTATGACACAGCACAGCAAGGTGACTTGCTGTGCTGACCTGCGTGACTTTGGCATATATATGCCCCTTAGTTTTTTCCTGAGTGACTCAGTCAACACAAATAAAAAAACATAACAATTATCAGGAAACTTTTGATATTCACTTGGAATGACCCCTGTATTGAGGTAGAGGTCGTTTTTGTATTTTTACGTGAATCACCTGTACTTCACCAAGGAAAAAATTACGTAACATTTCACACCCTGCTTTTATCCAGATGCTGCTCTACAACCAATCTTCAAACATTATCATAAATGATGACAGCACTACGTAACTTGGTGCTAATTTTATGGATCTCAGAAGCATTAAAGGTGGAGTCAGGGGAGCGTCATCAGGGAACGTGGCCAACAGAAAGTAACCATGGAATTGCTGAATCCTGGTCAGAAATGGGGAAGTCTTGAATATGAGTGCCTGAAATGCAAAATCGAAAATGCTACAATATAAATCTGCATGGTTTTGGTCCTGCAGCTGCAGTGTGGAGGAAGGCTTCAATAAAAACAACATGGCGCTGAATCCCTCCCCTGGGCCTTTGCCTACCTGCGCCGTCCAACAGCTTTGACAGAGTAAAGCTGGCGATCATTGCTGCTTGGGAAGAAATCTCTTGATCCAATGCAAAATTAAGTTCTCCTCTAGTAGTGCCATACATAAAGTGCTGAACTATAGGCATCATTTTGGTCAAATTATCAGATCTGCAGTGCGGGACAAGTAACATGAGAGCGGACTGAGAGGGGCATCTGAGGTAAGAGAGTAATCTCGGTCCCACGGCGTCCTAATTCCCCTGGCCCATACTTTTATAGCTGTAAATTAAATACATAAACACAGCGTCCTAATTCCCCTGGCCCACGCTTGTATAGCTGTAAAATTAAATAAATAAATACGGTGTCCTAATTCCCCTGGCCCACGCTTGTATACCTGTAAATTAATGAAATAAACACTAACGTGCTCCTCGGATGAAGTGCCCTCCTGCTGGTCCGAGGTGCCGGAATGCTGAATCCTTGAAACGAGCGGCACAGCTGTACTCTGATGCAGGATAGAAACTGGAGACAGGACATTGGGTGGCAAAATGCTCCTGGGCTGACCGCAAACGCGAGGGAACACGCACTACCGTGCAAGCGCGCACGTGTGCGCAACTATAAAATAAGCCAATCACCCTGCAGCTTGCACCTAAAGCTGAAATGGTGATTGGCCCTATTTTCTTGTGGTCCCGCTGCCCCTGCACTCCCATTCACTGGGCTTGAAGCGCATGGGCGCTTCAGTATTCATGACGGAAGGCACTCCAGTCCTGCGGACCCCCTGGGAATATGTCACAGACCCCTGGGGGTCCGCGGACCACAGTTTGGGAAACGCTGTACTAACACATAGTTACATTCTAATACAATAACTAATATAAACACACACTGATACATACAGGCACTCTCACAATCAGTCAATCTCACATATAGACATTTATACAGTCCAACACTCACATATACTGCCTTTCACATATGCAATTACTCACACATGTACCACTGAGGCATCCATTAACTCATCAACACACCATACACACACTCTCCCAGCCAAACGGCTCTTCACAGATACAGACTTGGACACATATACCCAGTGAATTATCCACGTACACATCTATGCACAGTCACACCCCCCCACCCACACAGACACTTAGGCACCCATACAGATACTCAGACAACCAATCAATAGCCCATATAGATCTTCATTTAGTTGCTAACCAACCTATGCAACTGCTTACACACCAACTGACAACCTAAACTGTGTGAATGTCTGTATCAGTCGCTAACACATGCATTAAGTAAGGCATAATTAATCACTCAGTTATACAGTCAGTCACACACCTACTTAATCATCCACCCTGACTCTTATACACCCATTCATTCTTCAATACACTTTGGCATATATACTTAAAACATATTTACATTTTATAGAAACACACATACACTGGATGATGTCATCTATGATGTCATTTGAGATGTCATCAGTTATGTCATCAGTGATGTCACTAACCATGTCATGAATGATGCAATATGTGACGTCATGAGCAGTGCATTGCGGGGGCATGAGTTATAGTTAGCTCAACTAACTATGACAGCAGAAATTCTATTGTTTTGTATGAGTGAAATGTCCAACTAACTATAACATCCCTAAAACCTATGTTTTTTCTGTGAATTTCTAAGTTTTTTAAAATGATAATTCCTAACTATGACGTCTGTAAAACCTATAGTTTTTCAGTGAATATATATATATATATACATATATATATTACCTACTGGCTATTGCCAGTAGGTATATATAGTTAGAATTTTTTCTCTATGGGACTTTTGAAAATTCTATGTCTAATAACTTTGGCGTTTGTGGACGGAATCGGCTGAAATTTTCAGGAAAATGGCACATTTTGATTCTGAGCAGCCCCTGAAAATTTGGGGGGGTTTCGTCAAGGGGGGGGCCGAGAAAAAAGCGGGGTCCCAAAACGCGTTTTTTGCATTGAGTTTTCCATAGGGCGGTTGGACTCACTTTTAGCTCGAACGGCTGAATGGATTTGCACGAAACTTGGCAAAATTGTAGGGACTGTTAGCCCGATGTGCCTTTGCTAGGTCTCAATATATGTGCTCCAGTAGTTTTTGAGAAATTAACGTTCAAACCAAGATATATATCTGTAACAGCGCTCTGGGCAGCGATCCGGTCCGCTTACATTTCGCTTATCGGAACTTTGCGCGCAGAAAGCTGATTGGCTCCCCGGTGTCTGTCAACATTCTAAACAGTCCGGAGCAGACGCCATCTTGTCTCTCGGTAGGATCGAGAGAGAAGAAGAGGTGGAAAACGAAAGGGGAATTTAATGAAAGGGGGCAAGGTATCCCCCTCTTAACCCCCTAGGAATGTTGTTGGGGTTATTAAAGGGTCCCGTGGGGAAAATAAAAAAAAAAATGATTTTTCACGGTAGAAGCGCTTCACGGGCCGCGAACTGGGCCGCAAACTGGTAGCGAAACGGGAATTCGCCATTTTGTGCTTCGTTAATTAAATTACTAGGTATAAGGGGGTGCGGGAGACGTATCCTAATCCCCTATGTTTCCTGAGGGTGGCTGAGGAGGCTGATATATGTTGATACATCTCTTCCAGCGGCTGCGCCATCTTGCCTTTTTTTCGAATGGCACAATTTTGTCGTGCACGGCAGCCATTTTAGATGCCAGGCTGGTCCCAGGATATCACCTAACCCTGCGGATGTAGTTTATGGCCCCAGCTGTAGAGAATTCAGATATGCCAATCCTCCTGATTTAGGCGTGTGACTACTGATTTCAGTGCTAGTCTCCCGCCTCCCGATTTCTGCAAGCAAAAACCCGGGGGCATATTACGAACAACTAGCGATAATTTTTGTCTCTAACTTGTTTAGAGACAAAAATTATCGCCGCACATCGGCGATTTTTATCGCAGATAAACCTTGCTATTATCGCAGAAAAGTCAGCGATATTCATGTATTATTGACCTAATGCTCTTAGCCATGTTATCCACCTCCCATTGGATAACATGGCTAAGAACTGCTCAGGGCAGGTGTTAGATTTTGGAGATATTCGCGCTTAGCGCGAATATCTCCAAAAGTTGGTAATAGAAGGTAGCGATGTTAGGGACTGTTTCCAGTCGCTAACATCTTGGCACGCCACTTTGCATGTCATTAGTGATAAATATCACTGACATGCAAAGCGGGGCCCAAGATGGTCGCTATCTCCTTTTAGCTGTCACTAACTGGTGTTAGCGACAGCTTGGTAATAGGGAGATAATTTTATCTCCGCTTTCATGGCTTTTAAAGCCAAAAAAGCGGAGATAAACCCCCTTGATAATATGCCCCACGATTCCTTGGGGGTTTCAGCCGACAGGGCTTGCTATTGTGTTACATGGTCATTTTTCCATGAAACGTCAGAGGGTCGATGCAGGGGTTCTAGAAGAGGTGATAAACCATTTAAGCCTCATGAACAAGCGCATGGTCTTTTAAAGATTTGTGAAGTACTCGGGCGGCGGTGTGTGTGTGCCCTCTTTCAGGAGCGGGCGGGGGGGCACTGCCAGCAACTTGCCAGGTCAGGTAGTGTTCAACACGTGCATCACCCTTTCTCTGCCTGCTATTGCGCTCCATGCTTCGGAAAGGTAAGAAAAAGAACGTGCATTTGAGTTTGAAATGTCCGATCCTGCAGCAGCACACTTCCAAAGCCCACACATGACAATAACCCGATTCAAGGCCCCATTCACCCGTTTTTCAAAAAATAGATAACACTCCAACAAATTAAGGTTATAAAACTTTATTAACTTTTAACGATAATGAACAGAACAAAAACTAAAAACATTTAAACATTTCTTAACACAAAAAGCAACAATGGTTAGAAGCTGTCTTTTGTGCGAATAGTCCCAAGGCAGCACAACGTGCAGAGTTCTGGACGGCACCCAGGTGATGTCGCCTGGGTGCCGCACTGGTTTAGGGATCCTACAATGCTGCTCCGAAAATTGGCGTGGGGCGTCCCGGGTGGGGCGGGGGGAGGCCTCGTCAGTAGCGGTCTGTTGTGCGAATAGTCCCAAGGCAGCACAACGTGCAGAGTTCTGGACGGCACCCAGGTGATGTCGCCTGGGTGCCGCACTGGTTTAGGGATCCTACAATGCAGCACAGAAAAACAGCGTGGGGCGTCCCGGGTGGTGCGGGGGGAGGCCTCGTCAGTAGCGGTCTGTGTCCAGTGTCACATGGCTGACACAACATGTACGACAGGCACCCAGGTGATGTCCAGTAAACTGCCGCACTGGTTTTGGTATCCTACAATGCTGCTCCGAAAATTGGCGTGCGGCGGCCCGGGGGGGGGGGGGGGGGAGGCGGCGTGAACGGGCCTCCCCAGGTGGCGGCCATCTAGCTGAGTTGCGCTCGCTCTTGCGGCCACAGCGTCTCGCTCACCATGTTGTTGAGTTGCTCCCACTCTTGCAGTGCAGCGATAGGCGGCTGCCACATGGCTGTCAAAATGGCGGACGGCTCCTCGGTTTTGGGCCTGGTCCACTGAAATGGCCCTGGGACACCTTGGAACTCGGACGCTTGCCTGCTAGGGCTTGGGCTCCATTCTCGAAAAGCGTCCCCTCAGCCGTGAAGATTGTATAAAAGTCTTGGGGGCCCCCGACTCCCGCAGTCTTCCGGTGGAGAGCGGCTGCCATGATTGCTCGCGGAATGACCACGACGGAGCCACGAGATGGTGGTGCTCTCATGCTGACGCCAGCTTCAGTCTGAATGATCCAGAAACAAGGTGGGGCTTTCATCGTTTGGGAAAAAAAATGTTCTAAACCAATGAAAAGTGTTATTTTTAGGTCATATGACCAAGCCTTCCATCTTTAGGAAACCAAAAGTAAAATGAACCAATGAAAAGTTTTATAAACAAGTCACATGACCTGTTCTGCGGCATAGGGCTACAAAAAGCGTAGAAAATCCGTTGGCACGTGAGGCGGCGTCAGTAGCGGACCGATGTGCGAATAGGCCGAAGGCAGCACAACGCGTCGAGATCCGGATGGCACCGAGGTGGTGTCCAGCAAATTGCCGCACTGGTGTGGCCATCCTACAATGCTGCGCCGAAAGACGGCGTGTCCAGCTGAGTTGCGGTCACTGTCAGTAGCGGACCGATGTGCGAATAGGCCGAAGGCAGCACAACGCGTCGAGATCCGGATGGCACCGAGGTGGTGTCCAGCAAATTGCCGCACTGGTGTGGCCATCCTACAATGCTGCGCCGAAAGACGGCGTGTCCAGCTGAGTTGCGGTCACTGTTGCGGTACAGTGACTCGAACGCGCCGAGATCCGGATGGCACCGAGGTGGTGTCCAGCAAATTGCCGCACTGGTGTGGCCATCCTACAATGCTGCGCCGAAAGACGGCGTGTCCAGCTGAGTTGCGGTCACTGTTGCGGTACAGTGACTCGAACGCGCCGAGATCCGGATGGCACCGAGGTGGTGTCCAATAAATTGCCGCACTGGTGTGGCCATCCTACAATGCTGCGCCGAAAGACGGCGTGTCCAGCTGAATTGCGGTCACTGTTGCGGTACAGTGACTCGAACGCGCCGAGATCCGGATGGCACCGAGGTGGTGTCTAGCAAATTGCCGCACTGGTGTGGCCATCCTACAATGCTGCGCCGAAAGACGGCGTGTCCAGCTGAGTTGCGGTCACTGTTGCGGTACAGTGAGTCGAACGCGCAGAGATCTGGATGGCCAAGTTTCAAGTTTCATCTGGCAGTTTTTCTCCATCCCTCCTGGATCAAAGAAGGTGAATGCTATGCTGTCCTATGGCAACATGAGCATCAACCTGATGAATACGGCATTCGAAAATCATAAATGCCCTAATGCACCCAAGAAGTAATTTTTTTTTTGCTCCAGTTGAGCCGTTTTCAATGCCTGTTTTTTGTTGTTTCCCCTCCATCAAGAACAAAACAAAAATACAAGGCGCTAAGATCCGAATGGCAAGTCCTGGATGTTGAGTGCCTCAGTTGAGAGTTCTGAGCAGTGCTTGTAAGACTATCTGAAGTTTATTATAAGAATCAGAGTAAGTTGAAGATTGTCTGAAGCTTATTTGCACCTGCTGCAGCTTCACTAGGTCCGGCGGAACTTTTTTCCTTTTCCTTTCTGCTTCTTTTCCTACAATGCGTTTCATCTGAAGACACGACCAGGTCCCTGAATGTGTGCAGGGGGACGCTATTGATTGAATGAAAATGGCGGCTTGACACAAAGCTGACTCAAGCGTTACTGTTGGTGCTATACAGACAAAAATTGGTTTTCAGTTTGTACATTCTTCAGGTTTTTTTTTTCCATCCAAGTCTGATTGAGAGTTTGTAGAAAAATGGCTTCAGATTTTCCACATACTACTCTTCAACATTCTTCCTAAATGTAAGAATGTGAAACTCACTAGGAGAACGGCTGTTTCTGTTTCCTTTCAAAATGCTGCCACCAATATTTTCTGAATGGAAGACACCATCTTGTAGCATAAAGGGCCGAAAGGGGTTCTGGTCTGGCCGATGGTTGGTGGAGACATTTTGACTATATCTTGGACCTGCCCGGCCTCGCCCAAAATGGCGCCGGTATAAATGGGACTCGTAACTCTTTGCCCGCAAATGTATATCTAGAAAATGTTATTGTAAGTGGCCCTGTCGTATTTTAATTACAAAATGTACGTCCACCGATTCCGCAACTGTTAGACACCTTTGTTCTTGTCACCTAATGGCCCGCTCGTTACGTTCTTCTACAGTGTAAATGTCTCCTCATCATATACGATTTCAGTTTGCTCCGTGGCCGGCCCACGTGGTTGTAGGCCCGTATTTGTATACTGACATTTTTACAATAAAGGTTTTTAAAACAAAACACGGTAGTAGTATTTTCATTTGTAAAGTTTTTACTTTTAGTGACTGTTTTCGAATCAGTAAAAGGCAAGTGAAATAAAGCAGTCCAATTACATGACGGATAAAAGGTATAATATGTAGGAACGCAGTAAAGATAAATGGTCAAGGGCAGTTGTGTTTTCCACTCCTGCAACATAAAGTGATCGATAAGAATCTGATAATCAGGCGTATCGGCGACTAAGACAGCAGGCCGAATCTCTTTTACTCAACGGCTCCGTCATGGAAGGAAGAAACGCCCTTTTTCTCGAAAAAGGAATATATTTTACTTGCAAGACAGTTGTAAATTTTCCGGGAAAGTACATTAGCCTGGAATATTATAACATATGTTTGAAAAAAAAATATTGTTCGAAAATAATAAAAAGCGTAATTTTTAGGTCATATGACCAAGCTTTTCATCATTAAATTAACAAAAGTAAAATGAACCAATGAAAAGTTTTATTAACAAGTCACATGACCTGTTATGCTTACGTTACGCGCTGCGCGCCGCGCCTCGGATCACTTCCGGGTGCGCTAACGCGGCGTGTCATAAAACGCATTACGCGACAACGTAGGTCAAGAATATAGTCAAAATGTCTCCACCAACCAGCGTTCAGAACACAACCCCTTTCAGCAGTCCAAAAAGTTCTGTTAAATGACAACAGAGGGGACAGGCAACAAGAACCATCAGTCAAAGAGGGGAGGGCAAGTTCTTCTCTTCCGGGTCATGTTGGGGCGCTACCGGAACTGATCGAATTGGTAGTCTACAGTGTTTCTGGATGTTTCAGACTAAAGCTGGCGTCAGCATGAGACCACTACCATCTCGTAGCTCCGTCGTGGCCATTCCACGAGCAATCATGGCAGCCGCTCCCCACCAGAAGCCTGCGGGAGTCGGAGGCCCCCAAGACTTTTGTAGAATCTTCACGGCTGAGGGGACGCTTTTCGAGAATGGGACCCAAGCCCTAGCAGACAAGCGTCCGAGTTCCAAGGTGTCCCAGGGCCATTTTAGTGGACCAGGCCCAAAACCGAAGAGCCGGCCGCCATTTTGAGAGTCCTGTGGCAGCCGCCTATCGCTGCACCGCAAGAGCGGGCGCATCTCAACTACATGGTGAGCGAGACGCTGTAGTCGCAAGAGCGGGCGGTAAACAGCTGAATGGCGGAAGAGGCACAGTGTAGCAAAAGCGGGCGGAATGGCAACTAAAACGATAAAGGGGCGCCCCACTACAGCTTGTCTTCAGGTCAAACGGATTGTGGGACAAGGTCCAGAATTGAAGAGTCATCAAAAGGCAAAAAGTTCCGCCGGACCCCGGGAGCCGGCCGCCTATGTCGGGGGCGATCTCAGGCTACACCAGTGCTATAAGACTTGGGGAGGGTGTCGGAGCCAAGCGTCTTCTCCGAGTCCATGGCCATCACACCGCCCCTCAGGGGCCTCCGTCAAGCTGTTTAGGAAGGTAACATATCACATTGTTTTCTAATGCAGTCAGGTCCACAAACGACACTCACTTACTTTGAGAATAGTGAAGCTGCAGTAGGTGGAAATAAGCTTCAGACAGTGTTACAAGCACTGCTCAGAACTCTTAACTATGGCACCCAACATCCAGAACTTATGCTATTTGAGAATGGTAGTGACATCGAAGCATCTCAGGGACCAAAACCATTAACGTACTTTCACGTATGAAAATCTTACTTGGGGAGGGGGCAGGAGCGAAGCGCCCCCTCCCAGTCAGCGCCACCACACCGTATGTTGAATATCTGAAGCCATCGTTCTACAAAGTCAACCAAACTTGGATTGAAAAATCTAGAAAAATGTACAAACTGAAAACCAGTTTTGGTCTGCATAGCATCAGTAGCAACGCTTGAGTCAGCTTTGTGTGAAGCCGCCATTTTGATTCAATATTTTTTTGTTTTTGATGGAGGGGAAACAACAAAGCACAGGCATTGAAAAAGGCTCAAACTCAGAACTCTAAACTATGGCACCCAACATCCAGGAGCTTGCCATCTGGATCTTGGAGCCTTGTGCTGTTTTCGATCTATTCACACATCGGTCCACTACTGACATCATCTTATAAAACAACGTTATGTAAATAGTTTTTTAATAAAATGTTTTACCCTGTTTCTTTGCTGGTGTGTTGTCTATATTTTTAATATTTGCATAGGGTTTGTCGTTATTTTGTGCGGTATGGGTGATGGAGCCGAGCTGTCTTGCAGTCCTCATGGTGTGGAGCTCAGTTCATCTCACTATTTTCGTATTTCTCATGAAGGGTTGTTCCTAATATTTCTATTTTAGCGAGGTCAAAAAGAGATCTAATTAGTGGCCTACTGATTTTGCTCGATTACTTTTATTATTTTACACGATTTTTCACTATCTGCAAAGACTAAACAGAGTATTGCGACTTTGTGCTTGTTTGTAAATAGAGAATGATCCAAAGAGAACCAATTCTAAAACAGTAAATGCTTGGACAACAATCAATCAAATGGAGAGACAAGGAGGCACGACGGATTACAACGGGGGTAAAGGCCTGCGTTAACTACCCTTCAGTATCTGCAAAGAGAGAGTACTACTAAGACAAAAGAGGGGAGGGGGGGGGGGGGTGCAGCGTTCAAAGCACATCAGCGTGCATAAATACGAAAATGTTTTTATCTATCACGTACTTGACATTTTAAAGCTTTTCATATTTGCTATTAAAAAACCAATGAAATTCACAGAAAAAACCATAGGTTATAGTGGATATATAGTTAGAAATTTGCATTTAGAAAACCTTGAAAATTCAATGAAAAAACCATTGGTTTTAGGCCATATATAGTTAGGAATTAGCATTTACAAAACCTTATTTTACTCGCATAAAACCATTGAAATTCCATATATAGTTAGAAGCGCTAACTATATATCGCGCACCCGCAATCCACTGCTGATGATGTCACATATTACATCATTCATGACATGGTCAGTGACATCACTGATGACATCACTGATGACATCTCAAATGACATCACTGATGACAACTCAAATGACATCACTGATGACATCTCAAATGACATCACTGATGACATCACTGATGACAACTCAAATGACATCACTGATGACATCTCATTTGTCATCACTGATCACATCACTTATGTGATAATACAATGAACCTCTTCAGACTCTAATATAACCTTACATACACTCAGTATAAACAGACACTCACAGACTGTCACTCATCCATGGAGTTACTCACACACCTACTCAGTCATGCAAAGAATCAATCACACCTCCATTTCCTCAACTATAAAGTTATACACATCTTACTTATTCAAACATATAATAACACATATTTATTCTCTTATATAATCCCTGATACAAGCTCACAGTGATCGATACAGCCACTCACACATTCACTGGCTCTTATGTTCAGTTATTTATATCTGTCAACTCTCACATGTATTGTGTTTTACATACGTACTTACTTGCTCATGTAGCAATGAGAAATCCATTCACTCACCAACACACCCATGCATAGTCAACCGCCCATATAGCTGTTTCCACATGCACTCTTGAACTCATACTCCTAGTGAATCAACTGCTTACACATCTATGCACAGAGTCACGCACCTCCCAGCCACCCACACACACACTCAGCCTCCCATTCAAATACTTGGGCAACCAATCAATAACCCATATGGCCACTCTTATAGCTACTGATCAACACATGCAGCAGCTTACACAACAACAAACATACTGATGCACAAATTAAGACAGTTTAGTCACTAACCCATGCACTCAGTGAGACACATTTAATCACTCACTCATACAGTCAGTCATGCACCTACTAAATTCTTCATCCAGACACTTATACATCCACTCATTCTTCAATATGTGAAACATATTTTAACTTTACAGAAACATACAGTCACTGGGTGTTGTCATCAGTGATGTCATCAGTGATGTCATTTGAGATGTCATCAGTGATGTCATCAGTGATGTCACTGACCATGTCATGAATGATGTAATATGTGACATCATCAGCAGTGGATTGCGGGTGCGCGATATATAGTTAGCGCTTCTAACTATATATGGAATTTCAATGGTTTTATGCGAGTAAAATAAGGTTTTGTAAATGCTAATTCCTAACTATATATGGCCTAAAACCAATGGTTTTTTCATTGAATTTTCAAGGTTTTCTAAATGCAAATTTCTAACTATATATCCACTATAACCTATGGTTTTTTCTGTGAATATATATATATATATATATATATATATATATATATATATATATATATATATATATATATATATATATATATATATATACGCAATCTTCATACCAACAACTCCTGCAATGAAGACACGGACCCAAGGCTGCAGTAAGGGAGATTTTATTCAACCTTATATATTTTAAAAACACCGGGCCCGATTCACAGAATGAACTTAAGACTCAATCCTAAACTTACTACTATTTTGGTATTCACAGAATGCACTTACTACTTTTGGCATCCACAGAATGAATTTACTACTTTTGGCATTCACAGAAGTTAGGATTTTGTCTTCAGTCTGTCTTAAGTCTGTCTTAAGTCCGTCTTAAGATGAACTTAAGACAAAATCCTAACTTCTGTGAATACCAAAAGTAGTAAGTTAATTCTGTGAATACCAAAAGTAGTAAGTGCATTCTGTGAATACCAAAATAGTAGTAAGTTTCGGATTGAGTCTTAAGTTCATTCTGTGAATCGGGTCCAATCTCTCCAAACTCCAGAAGAAGCTTGCACTCAGGCACGGCAAATCTTAGTTTTATTTAGCAGCACTTGCTTGATGAAAAGATACAGGAACGCGTTTCGGCTGTCTACGCAGCCTTTGTCAACCTTAGAGTGCACATTTCATTTTCACATTTAAATGCTACTCACAGGTTTAGCTTATTGAAACACCATAGAAGAGCTACTGCCATGTTTTCATTTTCATTTAAAGGGACAGTCCTTTTTGTAAGCAATACACTGTGGCAGAACATTGATAAAGTTATTTAACTTGCAGTTAAAATTCAAAAGACAAAGGGGCCTATTAGGATGGCCACCCTTGCAGTGCTGGGACCAGCCGCCAGTTGTGCGGCGGTCCCGCACCAGCAATTATGATGCCACCGCCACAGTGGTGGTGGTATCCCCATCCACATCAATGTGGAGGGCGGTGCACACAGCACTGCCCGCCATAATGCTGTGGCTGCACACTGTCATTTGCATGCACAATGTGACAGGCACTGCGCAGTGCCTGCTACATTGTGCATGCATGGTACCCCCCATGTGCCCACCCCACCCCTCCAACATTCTGGGGGCTTGCAACGGGCCCCCAACTGTGGAATTTGCATGTTCTGTGCTTATGTTTGTTTGATATATATAATTATATACAACCTTAGAATCTGTTCAGTGTCTGAGCACTGAGTTGTCTGCACTATTTTTGACACATACTAAAATATATATTGTCCTTATACCAAAAAAGTGAAAACCATCATCATGCAGGATATTGTGTCCTGTAACCTTTTTCAATAACACTGACATTGATTCAAGTTACAATTTGAGTTTAAAAGTAATTGTGTTGGTGAATGAAAAATGAATCCCACAGGACATTTGTTTGACATATTACACCTACTCTGGTTCTCAGCGGCAATCAGGGTGTCCTTGTGTTATGTACATAAGTTCCCTAAAAAACACTTCAAAAACGAGTCAAAGACTTTACATTTTTGCCACACGGGGTACTCTGTGGCAACGTAGCTTATGTGCGGTCTACCATTACGTGCATTGTGCGGACTATAATGCACTTGTCAATCAGCGAACAGAATACCTGCCACGTTCTGCCGGCGGATAAAGGTGTTGAGCCGGCCATAAGCAAGTCAATTAATTTTTTGCGTTACATGGAAAAAAATGTACAACTGCTTCCTTAGTGAAGTAGCGGCCCATGGAAGATAGGTGTCCATGTACAAGCATTGATCGATTTACATTACGGAATCTCCACCTCAGTCAATTTCCCAATACTTAACTTTTGTATGGTACAGCATAAAGCAAGTAGGAAAACACAGTGCTAGCTGAGATGAGCACTAGGCACAGTACACATGACTCTCCTGCCTCTTTCCTTGCCTAGAGCAGACTCTACAACAACAACATTATCAAGTCTTTTCAGTTGTTTCAGAAATGCGGTCGGCAAATTGCAAATCCTGCAGCCGTACCACATACTCTAGAGCATATGAAGTGGAGGATGATGCTTCTGTAGCAGTAAGACTTTCAATGATGGCTAACTGAAAGTCAAGGAACAGCATGAGTTTTCCTGTGGTGGTCTGGCGATAAACAACAAAAGCATTGTATGTTGCCCTCTTAATCTGGTGAGTAAACAGCTTCTTATACCAAGTGTGAGTTTTACGACTCACATTGTATGGCTGAATAGTGGGGTCATTATTATCCACTCCACCCATTGACAGGTGGGCCTGTGAACTTCGGCCATCTGACCCCAAACTGTTACAGGGGAGGTGCTATCATCATGCATTGTAGTAAGCACACACATATTACGCCTGTGGGAGGGATGGGCGGAAGTAGAAGCTATGAGGCTTAAGTAGTTTGTAAATGATGAGATTTTATGATAGTAGGTGGTCACTATTTAAGAGAGTCCAGTATATGTTGGTGGGATGTTGATGGGAAGTAGCGGCTTCTGGTCTTCTTCTTTCTCGGGGTGTAGGTATGGTTGAGCTGATATGTCCGTCGGCCCCCAGGAGCTCAAGAGAAAACAAAGCGGCCGGTAAGTATAATGCCTTATAAGGTATGGCAGAGGAAAGTGGAAGACCGTTACCACACCCGGGGTGTAAGGAAATAAAAGATATATGGTCACGAATGGCCGACAGGTCCTCCGTATTCGATCTCAATCAGCAGTCAGGTGGAATAGTGCGCCTGTCTCTTGGGACCAATTGTGGGACAACAGTGCAGGGTAACAGCGCGGGATAGGGAACACGCGAAGTAATGGGGTTCTCGGAAGGGAAAACGGGTGCCTGTTCTTATGTGAAGTCTATGTACAGTGCCCTATGGTTCCCGTTCTTTACAACTCACTCTCCCTCCTCCCTCAATGTCCCTCCCGCTTCCCGTATTGACTATGCGGTGCCCCGTGTACGGGTTCATTCACCGTCCCAGCCGTAACTCTCCTGAGTTAAGGCGGCGTTTGCGTCCTCCTGGGGTAAAGGTGTCCACCACTCCTCACACAATTCTTCGGCGTCTTCGGTTTCTTCGGTGTAATTCCCGATCTCCCTGGCTCCTCTCGGCGTCTTCTGTAGTTCTGTCCTCTCGAATCCTCGCGGTCTCTCCTCCTCTCTTCCGGACTCCGCGACGTCACCACGTTCCCCATCATGTTCCGCCTTTTCTTCTTGCCCGTACTGTCTGGATTGGTCAGTTCCTTTTCGACCGTCCCCGATTTACTGCAATAGAGAGGACCCCTACCAAGAGTTATCCAGTTGACCAGCTGGCGGGTCCCTAACCCAGGTGATTTCCTCCATAATCCTACGTAGGGGTTCTTTGCTTGTGGTATCCCTATCGGGTCCTTTCTGACAATGACTATCTGAGAACTTGACTGCAAGCAGGTTTTTGGAATGCAAGGCAGTGCCCTAGGATATTTGGAGCTTCTTCCAATCAAGCTTCTGTGGGAATCTTTTGAGGCAACAATGAACTGTACTGTGTGCCACAGTGGCAGCTTTGTATAGCTCATTGAACAGCTCTACTCCTATATACAAGTTGTTCACATAAAGGTTATAACCTTTGTGAAGGAGTGGTTGGACAAACTCCCATACAATCTCTCCAGTCACTCCTAGTAGGGGTGGGCGGCAAACTCCACACCGCCAGCAGAGTTTGCAGAGCTTTGCCGCTCTGCGATCTGCTTGGAGCGCAGATTGCAGCAAAAACTCTGCAAATCAGAGCATTACAGAGTACACCCACTCCCACAAGTAAATTCCCCAAGAAAGGTAAGAGAAAGGAGGAGCATGGATGCCCCATCATTCTAAGCATGCTCCGATCAAAGCCACAGATCCAGAGCTCACATGCATATATTGGCTACATCGTGGTTTGAATTAAAAAAAGGTACCAGTCATG
The DNA here is from genome assembly GCF_964263255.1 of Lissotriton vulgaris. Classification (NCBI taxonomy): domain Eukaryota; kingdom Metazoa; phylum Chordata; class Amphibia; order Caudata; family Salamandridae; genus Lissotriton; species Lissotriton vulgaris. The sequence goes on from NC_141698.1 coordinate 1,035,338,062, forward strand.
CTTCTCTAATGGCGAACAGCACCCTTAGCTATCCGTCATTTTAAACAGGTAGAGTTAGTACTGCAGCCAGAAAATCTCCCAAGGGGCTGCTGCTTAACCATTAGAGCCACTAAATATCAGGCATAGGTGATGCCCACCAGCCTGCTGGTGGGCTTCAGAGTAGACCAGCTCCAGCAGCATGAAGGCGGAAACGTAAGGCAGCATTTCCCCACTCTGGTGAGTGCGGCAAAATGGGGTCCGGCAGCAGAGGGCCCCCGACTTCCTTAGCCATTCATCCACTGAGAAGGGCTGAATAATGAGCCTGTGAGATGTAGGCTGCTTCTGCCTTGCCGGATACATCCTCAGGGAGCAGGAAGACCATTGCACTCCCCGTCTGTGAAGATGAGATGCTTTTCCCGCTACTAGCCGTACATCTTCAAACCTCCCAGCTCCACCCTGTCCTCCAGCTGCCACACAGAGGGTACAGGTCTAAGTACAGCGAGGCAGGGAGTTCGCAGTGGAATTGGGGGCAGTGGAAGGACTTCCCAAACAGCTTTTGCTGACACTGCTGCTGGCAGCAGTCAGACAGACAGCCATTGCTAGCCGGCTCCAGTGTGTGTTAGAACATGTAACCACAGCTTATTTAATGAGGATTGTATTGGTCTTTTTAAAATTACCCGTGTGGTGTGAGGTTGTGTGCTATTATCGCTTATCTAGCACCCACCACTCTCTGCAAGTTGACTTTATCATCTGCAGGTGAGAAGGCTCCAAAAAGGGCACCTGGGGAGTGTTTCCAAGTTTAAACGTCACCCAGTACATGCCACCTAGTGGATCCTGGCACACACCAGACAGACACTGGTCTCCTTTGGAGAACTTCAGAAGCCTGGTGGGGTCAGGAGGGTGACTAGTATTTCTGTATCATAAACTTTATGTAACGTGGAATTAAATGCTAGCATGTGAAGTGAGTATCACCTGATATTCCCCTTGTCCTTTGTTTGTGGCTGGTTCCGTTTGGCGTTAGGTTTTCACAAACAGACGTCCCACTATTTTAGGAGATCTGTGTTTGCGTGGAGACCAATGGCTGTTTACAATGTTCCCACTTGTTATGTCCCTTTTGCATAGATTATAGGAAGATTGACGGTCTTTGACGCAAAGCAATTTTTGCGCTGTATTGATGTCGACCTTTGCCAAATCATTTTTTTATAATGTAGGAGTGGATGAGCACTGCCTTTGGTGCCTTTTTGCATTGTGAAGCACCTCCTAGCATTGCATTAGCCCCCAGAGTAACCAAAAGTGAACCTTGGCCATTGTTTGAATCCATTGCAATTGTTATAAAGCAATTGTTAATGAATCATTTTCATCAATAGTTCATTGTGCTGTTGTCATAATAGAACACTTTTTCACTTCGTTTTGCTAAATCATTTTTATTTTAATAAGACAAAGAGATCAGATTATGTTAGCATGGACATGTATTCTGTTAATTCCAGTAATTGTCAGACTGATGACATTGAAGGGCAAAAAACAAGGGAAAAGTCACAAAAGCGTTCTTCAGGATATCATAGAGAGGGTGCATGTGGGAGAGGCATTCTTTGTACAGCCTTCTACTCACAAAGGGGAGGTGTCTCTTTTCTACCTGTATCAATTCACACAGTACAGCCGAGCTTCTGTGCAGAAACAACAAAGAGAACAAGTATAAGTTGAAGGACCTAGCTATTTTTAGAAAAATCTAACATTTAAGCGTGAGTACAAATAGACAGAATCCCACAGAGCTCCTACGTTACTCCCCGGAATTTTTGCAGAGTGAAACTCCCTGAGTTCCGCTCCTAGAGTGAGAGGGCAACCTATAGGTTTTCGAATGAAGTCCTTCCTTGTATACACTATCAAGCTGTAAACATAGCCAGATAAACTCTCACACATCATGTGCAACTTGATGCCATAGCGAGCTCTTTTTACGTGCAATGTACTGCCTGAACAGCAGCTGCCCTCTTCATAGGATCAAGGACTCATCAATTGCTATATTCTTTCCAGGAGTATATATCTCTGGCCAAATTACCGTTGAATACAAACTGTGGCGTGCAAGTCCTCTTTGTAATCTGTGATACTACCCGGATTGTCACCCTGTTGACATCTCTGGAAATATTCCACAGTAGGCTTAATTTTGAACACCCTGCCATGGTCTGGCTGGTGCTGGAGCAATATAGCAGAATTTTCATTGAAATGCAGCATAGGCTGCAATGACAAAACCAATCTTTTCCCATGTATGAAGCAGAGATGGGCGTTACTCAAACCGTGCAAGTAGACCATTAGGACTGCAAGTTTGGTTTGTGCACTAACCCCATTTTAATCGGAAGGCCCAAATATAACCTGCAACTCGTGAAGTGGTAGTCCACTGGTGTGCTCTAGAGTGAGGCCATAGAATGCCTTCATGCTCCCTCAAAAATTTGGCACACAAATTTGCTTGCTGCACAATTTGCCCAAGGAAGTCAATGCCCAAAAAGAGATGGATGAAGTCACTGGTGAACAGTGGAATTTGGGGTGAACTAAATTGGGAGGCTGCCAAGAGAGTACTCCATCTGTGCTTGCTGCCACAAATGGCTGCTCTCTGGGTTGGTCTACCCTCTATGGACAGCACCTTAGCCATTATAGCTGTACACAAACTAGTCGACCTCCTTGACACATTTAGAGGGGACAGGCCATTTTTACCATCTTTTAGATGACTTAATCGACCTTCAAACAAGCACAAAAAGTAGTGTGATACCCTCAGGGAAAAGTTGTTTGCTGAATCGGCAAGTCAGCAGGTTAGTACCAGAGATCCAATGAGTTCTCTGTGTACTGCTAGTTTTTTGGTACCTAAATTCAGGGTGATTCCAAGAATTGGACGAGGATGACTCACTCACGTAATGTGAATTGCTTCATTATTTGCCACCTCGTCCCACCCTGGTAAGATGTTACTACCCGGGCGGACTCAAACTCAGAATGGAGCTTTTCTAAGGGAGTTCTTAGATATTTCTTCTCTCAGGACAATGATTTAAGTCTAGTTTATGACTTTAAAAAAATTGGATAATCCACTAAAGTAACCTTTAATTTGGTGGTATCCCTGGTTGATTAAAAGATTACCACGGGGTAAATACAGGAGGAATACTTAGGTGTAATGACCTGTATGCATCACTGAACAAATAATGATGCCAATATATTTCTGCCTCTAAGGCATTTGTCAGGGCATTTTCTATGCCACCTACACTGCAATTAGTAAGTGCTGGGTGGGCTTAGATATAAACAGAGGACCTACCTTTCAAATGGTATCATATTTAGTGATAAACTATGAGATTAATACAAAAAGCAGCAAAAATTGTTGTTCATGAAATAGGTGAACAAGGAGGTACAGTTGACCTAACTTAGCACAATATTCAACCAGAGAGATGGTCAATTTTACCAAAAACATTTAAACTATGAAGCACTATTTGACACAAATTAACAACAGATGAGTGATTAGGGTGAGTAGACTAACTCTAGCCTCTGATGACATATATAAGGTTAGTCTTGTGCACATCATATAACAATGCAGTGATCAAAGTTAAGAAAGCAGACAACATTAAATACATAAAACTGTTTAGCTAGGATCTTCATGGTCTGTTCGAGGTGGACTCTCCAGTAGTTACACTCTTGAGTCACGAATAGATATAAAAGATAGAGTTTGGACAGCTATCATCTCTATGGAAAACACCAGGGAATGTTTTTAAAATATACATATATTTATATTGCCCTACTGTGGTTAGAACAGGAATGGAAGGCAAAATATAGTATTATAAGTTCTAAATGAAAGTACAACAACACTTCATATACACTTAAAACATAAAACCATGCCCCCTGTGTTCTTTTGTAATAGAAGCGATTTACAAGGATACTAAGATATCCTGTTTCACTGCCTCTTGAAGGGCCTGCATTGTAACAATACTCAAAACACTCCATGCAAGACTTACTCCATCTATGTTGAGAACCCACTTGTCACCTAACTTGCCCCATTGAACAGCCATCTTGTGCATTGTATTTTTTGCCTGGAAGTTCCTTCTTTTAAGCTTCTAGGTCACAGTAAAATTAGATGATCATTTGCACCCGTGTCTGCCGGACGTAGGGGCAGGTGATAAAATTTGCACCAGAGCCAGAATCCTCGCCTAGCATGCATCAGTATCTGACAGTCCCGCCCATGGCCCGACACACCTGCACATTGCACCTCAATCGAGCGTTGGTTTGGCAGCGTTTCCCTAAGGCCTATGGCATGTTGGTCTGCGTGCAAGAGGAGGAGATATAACCAAAAATCTGTTTTGTTTAACCCAGGATTCTCTTTTAGCCTCATGTGATGATCTCTTTTGTGCTGCATTATGGGACATGAAGTCCCTCATTATATTGATAGCTGGACAACCTGTAGTTTTCTTAACAAAAAAGGATATTTATATTGAGCCAAACAGAGTATTAAGACATCATACGTTAAACATAATCGTGTTTTAACCATTGATTACATGTTGGTGATTAAGGACTTTTTACCCTGGTTCAATAAAGTGGAGGTTGTACAGACCAAGTGGGGTGGTCATAACACCTCTCTTCTATCTTAGGACAACTGTCCCAAAGCAGATATAAATGCCCCAACAAGGACATACCTATAACACAACATTCCACAGATGTCCTCAGACTTATTTGGTATCTTAAAGATCCAACCCTTACCTTGACAACACTACTGAAGCAGCTACAGGTGCTGTTTCTTAACTGTTTGGCAGAAGTAAGCGGGGGCACTGTGTCTGCTCATTGTGGCTGATAAAGACAGAGTAATAAACAGTCCCTGCTTAAAACTTCCCCGTCTTACAAGGGGGGACATGGGTGGTTTGATGAGCATTCTTCAGCAGCTAACACTAGATTGAGGAAGGCAGAGTGGTTTATAACCGTCTTGCTATTTGGGCCCAAGAACAAAATATCCTTCTTCCTTCCAATTTAGTTTCCGTCCTGGACTGGGTATGGTGGAGCAATTTCTGAAATTGAGTTTGTAACTGAAGACATGCATTTTTGTCAGGCTTTGCCCACTGTAACTGCCCTTCATGGACTTATCCACAGCCTTTGATACTGTGAACTGGACCGAGCAGTGGTTGATGCTACTCAACCTGAGGGTGGAGCTGTGTTTAGTGACTTTTTTTTGCATTCCATGCATGCTGACTTAATAGTAAAAGTGTGCCTGGGCATTAATGGGGAAATATCCCCTGAATTTTCTCTTAAGTGAGGAGGTCGCCAAGTTTGCAGCATGGCCCCTTTGCTCTTTATTGTCTACATAAATGGTTTAGTCTCTCATTTGACCTCAACCCTGGTAGACACTACTAGGATTGCAAGTATCCAGGAGCCTGCACTGCTTGATGCAGATGATGCGGTCCTACTAGCACTTACCCCTAATGCCTTGCGGATGGTGGTGGGCTGCTTCTTTTCTTTTATGGGAACCCAAAGGAGTTAGGTCCTTAGACGGGACAGGGCCGGCTGGACCTTTTGCAATCAGAGAAAAACACAACAAATGCCCGCCCCTCCTTGTTTACTGTAATGAAATTAATCCAAATATGACCAAACTAATACTCAATTTCGTTCGATCAGGTACCTTGATTTGTACCACTTGATTTTTATTTTTTACGAAATTTCAAATGTGCTTTAGGCAGAAAAATGGTACACCTTATCATGTAGCGCATATATATACATTTCATACATTTACATACTTTACAAAACGATTATTCACAAAATTGAAACGGAAAGGCCAAATGATATTTAAATAATAAACATCTCAATTGTCATTTTCAAACAAACATCAATTTCATGGCTTATCATAAGACATGGTCAAAAAAACAGAAACATTGAATCCTAATGTGTACTCAATATATTGCTCTGTTCCCGTTGAAATGCCAATGCCGCATAGCACAGCACAGGAGATGTAGCACTTTCCACGCAGACGGGGCCGGGCATCAGGTTGGTAGCCAAGAGGAACGTACTTTTTAAAAAAAGAAATCCCCTTACAATGCTTTTTTACAGGCATCTACTAAAACCCGAGCAGTTTTCAATGCTCAAGAATCTTCAATGCCTGAAAAAACACAAGAGGTGTCAGGTGTGATTGTATGATGTTCCAGTTCCTATGGGTAGATGATATAGTATATATCAATAAATTAAATATTTTTTACACCATCGGGCAATCCCAACATGGTTACATTTTTATAAGAACTATGGAACGACCACAATTCACCAGTGGCAGTGATGTTTTGCTTGGCACTGTTGATAGCTTCTTTCACTATTACATGAAGCGACGTACACTTGCCATTTTCAGTGCATCTATGCTGGACTGCTGATCTTGGGGACCCAGCATGTTTTATAGTTCATGCATTAAGTACAGTGCTTATAATTTATCCCATAAACAACAATAGTTGTCTCAGAACCCATAAAGTCCTTTCTGCGCAGTGTGTGTTCCTTTGTGGTGTCTGGACCTTGGGGATGTCTAATTTTTTATGTCCTCCTGACGGATGATGCCTGTTGGGATAATGCAAATTTTCAATAGAATTACGTTCAAATATGAATTTTGCTTCCAGCGTATACAGGTAAAAGGTAAAAAATAGGAGCACATTTACCTGTCCTTGGTATCCCTATTCGTCCTCTTACCCCTGCATTAAATGCCACATGCCCTTAGCATGCTGTAGGTAGTTAAACATTTCCAGCCATCTCTAGCTTTTAAGTACATGGAATTTAGTCAATGACTGCACTTTAAAATCACCAATTACCCTCTGTCAACTTACAGATGTGTTTGGAGACAAACATTTCAATACCTGCAATTGCATCTGCTACAGTCAGTCATAGATAACGCACTCTATGCTCGACATTCTTCCAAACGTGGCTATGACTAGGGGTAAGATTACATCATTTTGTTGAGTAATTGGGAAGTTTCTTTTTCGATAGCCATAAGTGCTCGTGTGAAGTACTCCTTGGATCATGGCTATGCATTGTGTGGTTTACAATGTGATTTGTGCTGTAATGTAGTTGAGGGTGTATAATGCAGTGGTAACCATACATTGATACAGTATTGAATTAAGACAGCATTTCACACGCATCTTTTATTTTTAAATACATAATATACCTTACACATTATTCCTAGACACAACACGAAACCAGAACATAATTGGACGTCAATTCATTACATTTTAATGAAATAATGGGAGCTATATGAAATTAAGTTCCTGGCTCCAGTTTGTGCACAGGGAGAACTTCCAAGAGGTGCTTTATTTAAAAAAGCAAAAAAAACTGTAAAACTGTGCTTTACTTTAATGACAACAGGAGAAATTTAAAATGAAGTGTAAATTTAATTACACAATGAATATAAGGCTTAACTTTTCACTTTACATGTATCCCATTAAAAAAAGTACTGCACCACTGGAGTGGCCATATATATCTGTTGTAAATAGGGCCAATAAATAATAGGGAGAAATGAGCATGGGTCAAGCGTCGGTCTGTGGCCCCTTCTATCCATGAACAAAGACTTGAAAATAATGCAAATAGTGACACAAAATTCATACAAAAATATGATTGAGTCTTTTAAAAAATCATTATGTTTATTTCTCCTACATGCAGGAGCATGTCATGTGAACATCAGATTACATCACTACATTGAGAGGCATTTTTAGATGTAATAGCTTTGGATCATGAAAGGATGGACTCTCACCATCCATGATGACAAACTAAGTGGCAAGTCGTGCACCATTTATGTGGCATAAATTATTATCACATGGAGCAAATGTATTGTCTGGCAGGAGAGATTTTTGCACAGGGATTTTGTACCGTTCACACCCTGAACTCAGGTGTTTCAAGGTCCTGGCATGTGATAATGTGGAAAAAAGAGGCATGATGTTATAAAATAGTTGTATTGCTGCATTTATATAGTGCTCACTACCCTTATGTGGGGGCACTGAAGCACTACACGGGCATCAAGTTGATCCCTGTAGGCTGCATGGTTTGAAAGGGGTTGTCTTCATTTTGTGAATCTATGTGTTAAGTGTTTCCATGTTGTGCGTGATGACCACTGAGGTGCGGATACCGAGTTATGGAACATAGTAGTGTGGTGGATGAGCAGGTGTGAGAGACAAATGTGTAGATTATGGTTTTTAGTATGCTGGCAGCCGTGACCAGCACTGCAGCACCGCAGGTCTGTTTGATTTCTTATGATTGTAGTCTTCTTAGCTGGTTACTGCAGAGGTCAGGAGTACACAATGTGGTAAAGCGGGAAGCCGGGACTAATACTAGGTTCTCTGGTTTCATATTGTGCATCGCAGGCATTACATGGATATTACTTTATCCCCAGTCAGTAAAGCTGGGCATGGGTGGGAAATAATGCACACATTACTCAGACTTTTGTACCTCACAATGATTTTCATGGATCACAAGTAGCTCTCATTATAGAAAAGGACGGAGACCCCTAAACGGTTCGGTTGTCATGAGGGGAGGAAAGAATCTTTGGTGACTGTGGCGTGAGAGCCTCCTCATTTCGGGAGTTGAAGAGACTGCGTCTCTCAAGAATAAATGAGCCATTACTCCCCTTGACTGGAGCCCTTAGTTGTTGCCCCACACCTCATTCAGTGAATCAGTGGGCATCAGTAGCCTGGCAGCTCGTGCCTAATTAACCCCTAGACACAAGACAGAGGCTGATTATGAAACAGGGAGGGTTTTACCTGATATCAAACGCCAAGGTTTGCTGCCTAACAGCAGAGCAGCCCCCTCTCCTGCTAGGGATGTGCTGCTGGGAAATATTTATCTTGGTGTCTTAAATTAGTTAAGTCCGTTCAACAAGAGGCACCTGGATAGAAAAGAGGAAGAGAGCTTGAGGCTGCTTGAAAGGAAGAGATAAGAGTGAGGGGTCTGGGCATAATGTGGCTCTGGGTGCCAACTGCATCCCCTGCTTTCTTTGAAAAGTGAAAAACACAGAGGGAGCTAGTGAAAGGTATAAAAGATGTGCCTTCCTACCTACTGTGTAGCCTTGGACCGTGTCCTGTATGTGCATGTAACTTGCATCATCGAGGTAACTATTAGCGGTGATACTACGTGTCTCTCGGACCTCTGCTCGCCTTCCTTTTTCCCCAGCACTCCCCCACCCGCCTCTACCTGCCATGGGCCGCAATCTGAGGGATAGCCCCGGGCGCCAGAAGCTCTAGCTATGCCTCTGCGGCCAGCCACTCAGTAGTGTAAGCAACTTTAGCTATTTGGTAGTAACTTTCAACTCTTCGGGGTCTTGGCACTCACAGCTAATTCGCTTAAACTCAGCAGGCACAATTTCGAACCTTCCAAGATCGAAGGGGAAAGGGACCATTGCCCCTCTTTTATATGTTCACCTTGTCCAGTGTGTACCTGCATCCGTATATGGGACAGGGATCTGGGGCTCTCATAACACCTCCCTCCTTCAAGCAGAGGAAGCCATATCTGCCAAAGTGTTTTTGCAACTCCAGCCAACTAGCTCCAGTTTTATCGTTCATTCAGAGCTAAGCCTGCATCATATTACAGATACAGTCCTCTTGCCCCGCCCCCACTGTTGTTATGTGTCAGTTGGTGGATTAACACCAGAGGAGTCACTATTCAGAGACATCATCCTGGATTTCTGAACATGGATCACACAATCCCATGGCTGAATTACATTTCTAAAACCTTCTATGCACTGGGATTGTCCTCTCTATTCATGCCCCTTCGGAGCATTACTAATGAGCACACATTATGGATTAGGTGGCATTTTTTATTCTACAGTGAGGAAAAAAGTCTGGAAACTGAATTATTGAAACCCTTAGTGCTAGATCTTATGCTTTGGGAGGGGTCTCTTCTCTCCTGCTTCAGAGCAGGCACGATCTGGCAGCTCCTGTGCTGTGGTAGAGGTTCCAGTGCACTGAGGGGTTCAGCCGCGCCATGCCCCTGCGATGGCACTGCTGAGCAATCGTTGCTACATTTTGTGTACTTTTGTAACTTTTTCAACCTTCTGCGTAAACATTTTCCCAAGCCCCTATTAATCAACCTAACAGCAGAGCAATCATAGCTACATTTTTTGTTCTTTTGCCACTTTTTCAACCTTCTGCATAGACATTTTCTCAATTCCCTATAAATTAACCTGTGAGAAAGCAGCTTTAGAGAAGCCTTGTATCATTTGCCATTACTGCATACTCCCAATATATGTTTACGGGTCAGCTCCTTTCTTAAAGACGCAGTAAGAACTAGAAAATCAATTGGCTAGTAGCCTACTGACGTGTCTTATTTTTTCCTATAGCTTAAAATCACATCGCCATCACTGATTGCTGCATTTGTTAGCGTCCCTGCAATATGTCTGCAACATTATAAATATCTTTTTTTAGCAATACATTTTATTACATGAATTTAATGTTTTTCATGGTTTTATTGTGCATATTTTATAATTGTTGTTTTTTTGCTTAAAAGTGGTTGTTGCCAGCTGTGTTAGCAATCATTTTATGTGTCCCCCCTTGGCGGCAACGCCACTTTACCTGCAAATGTGCTTTATGGTCCCCAAACAATTTTTTTATCCATTTGTATGTTTTTACTGTGTCTTGTCTTCTCTTTTATGGCAGTATATGGCCAAATAAAGATCTCTTTGACTTTGAACTGCCAGTATCATGTCCCTCAAAAACACTGGAAGACAAGTCGTCAGATAGAACTCCGTCAAATTAAAAATCACTTCCAGGTTCTGCTCCATTTTCCTCTCCCTCAGATGCTGTCTGAGTATCTGCTGTCTCAGTCTCTGATCTTGCCTTTGAGCTGTGTTCCATAACACAAGTTTAGGCTTGGGCAGCCGTCATCCACCGAGACACCATCTCTGCTGACTGACTAAACCATTTCTTCTCAAACACTGCTCTACGTAGAAGGCATAAGTATTGCTCTAAATTAGTCAGTGGGTATGTGAGTATGAGATGTGTGTAACAGTAAATAAACACAAAATTACTTCCCTGAATCTGCAGGTTCTATGAAGACACAAAAAAATACAAGAAAAAAAGTCACAATTTTACTTCTGCTTGCCATATACCCAATACCACAGCATATGTTTGTCATGGCTTATATAAAACGTTATTGTTGGTGGAGGTGCTTAGTCTTTGCCAGAATAAAACTAATATCCTATTGCCAAACATCTACCTTTGTATTCAAGAAGCACACATTCACTTAGTAACCTGTTGTATTCTTGGTATTTTACTAATGTTCAATATTATGTTCTAGTGCTTTAAATATATTGGTCCATTAGAGTTCTAGTGTCGCTAGGCTCTATGACAGAGTTGTGTTCACCTAATGTCAGTTGTTTGCTGGCTTCCAATAAAGAGTATTACTTAATGATTTAAATGAACTGTGGAAGAGCAACCTTATTTACAACAGATGGCGACGAGGATGGGATAAGGGAAGCGCAGAGTGAGCAATTTGCTCCGTTTGTCAACAGGAATCCACAAGTGTATGCAGGAATCGACCTGACAAAGTAAGGAATTCACCTTATTTATGGAATATGAATTTAATTCTAAAATTGTAAATGAGAAGATATTTATGCCAGTACTGCTATGCTGAAAAGAAGTTGATGTACCAATGTGTTGTGGGACCTGGATATGGAGTATACGGATCGGTCTTAATTAAAAAAAAAAAAGAAATAGAATTACAGAGCATACATCATTCTGGGTCACTTTGAAAATATATATTTTGTGAAACATTATTTTTGGGGTTACTCGTACCTATTTTTGAGAAGACATAATATTGCCTTGAAAATGTTGGTTATCGTTTAAATATTAACTGGACAGCGCGCTCTTCTTCTTGAACGTAAACCGGACAGCGCGCTTGCGTTTCCTCGGGACAGTGCTATTGTTGTCCGCTCTTCTACTCTGGATTCTTCAGTCCCTACGCACACTCCAGCCTTATGCTTGATGACATTGTAAAGACGACGTATACGTGAAGACGTCACGATGTTACTATGTACCTGGCTGCCATATTTGCTTTCCAGAATTGGTTGCTAGGATACATAATTTACGCTTTTCTTTGTTTTCTGTTTATCCGCATTCAACACTAATAGCGGAACATAAAAAAAAGAGGTACAGTGACAAAACATTATTGAAAGAAAGAAGTGTAATTGTAATTGTGAGTTTACAAGAAAGGAAAACGTAACGCAGATCAACATAGTAGATAGACATCAGTGAAAATTATCTTTGTGAACAACATTTGTTCGTCTTGCCAACATTGAGTACACATTTTCAAAAGAATACATCAATGGATCATTCAATAGTAGAAAACAACTTTGACAACTCAATGTATTGTTGTTTTTATCAAGATTAGTAGCACAATTTTATGGAAATATAACAAGTGATTCTTCATTAGTTAAAAGTTATTTCAATAATTATATATGTTAATACTGTATTGTTTAGTATAGGCGTTGTGTCAATTTCAAGTTAAGTTCTTCTACGTATAACAGTACACACACATTAGTGTGACAGTTATGAAAGCCTCTGCTGCGACACCACCACCTTTATTTTTACAGCAACCTTGCGATCCTCCTATTGAATGGGATGAAAAGATAGACATTTTTGAGAATTATATTGAAGTATTAGATGGTAAAGATTTTAGTGCTGCAAGGAAGAAGGCTTTACTATTAAACACTCTGGGGAAAGAAGGTGCATTTAAATATTTACCTACTGGTACGGATGCTGTGAAGGAAGAGCTATTGCTAATGTTTATGTGGAGACAAAAGCTAGGTTGAAAAAAACAATAAGCTAAATAAGTTAATATTGTTATGTGTAGACATAAATTTTATTTCACACAAACGGAAAGGGGAAAGGGCCAATAACTCATCTATCCCGATTCCCCTACTGCATCATATTCACACCCAAAGGGGTAGAGAGAAAAAAACGAAACTGAAAAGGCATGTAGGGGCATAAAATATGTTAATAAAACTGCCCTCACTCACACACAAATCTGCATGTGACATGCTTCATCATTGGGTCTGCTTACAAAACACCCTGGCATAGCCACGCACAGGATGGAGCATAGGGGAGGGGAAACAAACAACATAAATAACATGAACAGTACTCATAAATAGGTGAGTAAAGTGCTACCAACCCAGACTGGGAACAGTGAAAGAAATAGGTGCAGTGAAGGAAAAATCTAAAACTGGCTCGTGGGTAACCTATTGATCCACTTTATTCCACGGTCCCACGGACTGGATTAAAAATTCAAGATGGATGGGCTTGTTCGAGAGAATATTAGGAACTCACAACAACCCTCCTTAGACTGCCATAGTCAACATGTTTCGACCGTAGTTCTTGTGCTGACTCAGCTGATTTCTACTGAAATGAAGATGTTTTTGAAATCATGTGGGATTATACATACTAGAACTTCTTTATATAACCCACAGGGAAATGGTATTGTGGAAAGGGCCATCCGCATGGTAAAGGGAGTATTTCAAATGGCAATGGCAAGCAGAGGTGATGTCAAAGGTATGGTTAATGATTTAGTATGGGCCTACCAAACAACTGAGAACACAGCTTCTGGGAAAGTTCCTTTTGTTGTCATGAGGGGGCGTCCTGCAAGCACGAAACTTATTCCTGCATGGATGAAAGATTGGATTGGTTTGGCAAATCTAAATTGTGATAATGCGAGAAACAATGAAGTTCCAATACAAAATAGAAACATAAAACCAAATTATTTTGTAAAAGTTAGGCCTGGACGTGTCAGTACTGGATTGACCAAATTTCGTGGTCCATACAAGGTTAAAACAGTTCATAGTAACCATGTGACTTTGTATAATGGTGAAAACTGGAATTTGGGAAGAGTAGCTCTTTACAAAAAGGGCAAAGGGCATGAGATAAGTAGTGAAAATGACAATCTCAATCCTTATTTTCTCATGAATGATGATGAAGTTGGTAGAAGACCACCCATGGTGGATGAAGTGGGTAGGAGTTCATCCATGGTGGTGGCGAGTGGTGGCGATAGTACTACCAATAGAATTTTATCCTTAAGGCCTAGATGTCCTCCAAGATATTTACAAGACTATGGGGCTCATTAGGATAGCGGGCTGACTTTGCCCATACGCCACCCTCGCGGAAAACGGGACCACCCGCGAGCTGAGCTGCGGTCCCGCACTGCATATTAGGAGGCGCCCGCCACAGTGGCGGGCGCATCATGCATTTTTAACATTGTGGCGGGAGGTGCTCTCAGCACCGCCCGCCACAATGCGAAAAATGCATGTATGCATTTGCATTCACAAAGCGGCAGGCACCGCATGGTTCCTGACGCATTGTGTATGCAAATGCAAGGGGGTACCACAGGTACTCCCCATGTGCAACCCCCACCCCTCTTCACCATGGGGACCCGCAGGGAGCCCCCGAAGTGAAGACTGCATGCCTTTCCGTGTCGGCAATGAAAGGCATCTGTTTAAGCCCATTGTATTATGGCTGGCGATGTCTGGTAGACACCGTCACCATATTAAACCTTTTCCAGTCCGGTCGCAAGGCGACCTTGGCGGAAAAGCGGCGGACGGTCTTTCCATCCGCCACGGTACCCCCCCGCCATGCTAATATGGGGGGGGGAAATGGGTGGCAGTCAGACCTGGAAGTTGGGCGGATCACCACCGCCCGCTTGGCGTTGGCTATCTGCCCAACATCCTAATGGGCCCCATAGTATGGGGAGATTTATGAATATTCTGTTGCAGAAAGTGTTTATTTCAAATTCTTAGTTTTTAAAATTGTTATTTTTGTTTCAGTTATGGTACAATGTATAATTATTATTTACATTATATAGGTTGTTATTCAAAAGAGATAAAGGGAAGAGGATGTGTTGTATTCTTGGTATTTTACTAATGTTCAATATTATGTTCTGGTGCTTTAAATATATTGTTCCATTGGAGTTCTAGTGTTGCTAGGCTCTATGAGGGAGTTGTGTTCACCTGTTGTCAGTTTTTTGCTGGCTGCAGTGGGAACACCAATGAAATCTCTAGCGCTTCCAATAAAGAGTATTACTTAATGATTTAAACTGACTGAGGAAGAGCAACCTTGTTTACAATATAACCCCTCTCTAACAAAAGAGAGGGACCCAAACAATCCAAAGGGGTAGAGTACCAGAAGAAAACTGTCAGTAAAGTTTCCCCTTTGGGTGAACTTATAGGTTAACCACAGTTTTACACTAAGCATACATAGAGTTAATTCTCTTTCACAGACTAGGAGCAGCTAATGATAAACATGAAACAGTCATACAAAAAATATACATTTTATTTTGGTAAATTAAAAACAATATTAAAAACAATACATTATAACATTATAACACACCATAAATTAATTACAGAGAAAATGGGACAACACACTAGGAAAATGCTTCCAATTAAAAAAGGGGAGAGAGAAATCACTAGTTCAAATTGATTGTTGGATACTACTCCAAATTGTATATTTAATTTCACAATTAAAGGAGTTTCTTTCCTCAATAGCTTAGTGTATCTCCACCCAACATTGCATTGACGCGTTTCGGTTATGGCGAATAATTGTTGCAAGCCAAAAACCTTCCTCAGGATTAAAATAATAGTATCCCACTTTTACACAGTATCTGAAATAAAAATACACAATATATAAGATATACATCGCATGACTGTATAAAAAAAATGTAGACAGTCTTCATGTTACACAATTATGCTCCTACAACACACCACATTCACAACACTCATCTGTGGTTTTTAATAAAATAAGAATTCAATGTTTACTAAAAATAGCAACAATTTAATGTGCAAGAACTTGTCACATATTTGCCCATGACTTATCTTGGGTACTAGAAAGATTCTAAAACTAGTCATTCTCTAATTAACCAAGTATAACCAGAGCTGGCCGTTGTAAAATCAGTTAATGGCTTAAGGAAATCATGGTTCCGAAAAAAGATTTTTACCATTACTAGATACACACAAAAGTACACGTTGTATTTACCTTATTGATCAACGAGTGAATATTACCAACGGTGCTACCTTCAAAAAGTACCTACAAAGGTGAGTCATAGTTAGTGCTAGTACTCATGCTTCATATTCGATATAATGAGGGCTAAACAGTCATCTCACTGTTAAATCATAAGGATGCAAGGCAATATATAGGGCTGCAGCATATCAGTATCAGCTCCTATGTTTGTAATTAAAAGTTGGCAGCCGATTAATTGCAACTACCCACAGTGAATTTATGGCTTGCACAAAGGACTTATATTTATAATGCCTAATACTCGGATTGATGTAGGTACGACAGCCACCACACTCTTATTTTGTGGATGTCCGAATGTATATATATGCCTATATCATGCCAGCATCGACTCTTGTACTTGCATGTTTGAGGAATGCAGTCACTGTAATGAGATTGCCCATTGCCCACCACGGCTAATGAACTTACAAGTTAGGAGGGTGAACACCTTCATACATATAGATAAAACTCATGTCTACCGACCAATTAATCTAAAAGAACTAGTTAATTTTTACATCCTGTTGTTTGTAAAGAGGGGAACTTTTGCACTAAAAATTTACCTCCAAGCTGGTTTCTGATGTGCGTGTAAGCACGAAGTGCAGTGTATTTTTACACGCACATCAGAAACAAGCTTGGAGGTAAATTTTTACCTCCAAGCTTTACAAACAACGGGATGTAAAAATGAACTAGTTCTCTTAGATTAATTGGTCGGTAGACACGAGTTTTATCTATATGTATAAAGGTGTTTACCCTCCTATGATTAAAATTCCAAATATTAAAACAGTAATTCGAAAAAAAACACACGTGTGCACACAAAACAAATACTCAAATTACTAAGGATTTTGGGGCCAGATATACAACCATTTCATTTAGCGCCTCGCAATTGGCTAAACATTGAGAGTTGCAAATTCTGAGTCGCGAAATGAAATGTACAACAGTGTGTTTAACACTGTGTGATTCCCGATGGGTCGCAAATTGCGAGGCTCATTAATATTAATGAGCCTCCCCCAATTTGCGAGCCCATTGAGAATGCCAGCCCTCCCAGGGATGCTGGCCTGCTGGGCTCAGCAGACCACCATGTCTGGGACTGCTTTTAAATAAAGCAGTTTAAAAAAAAGGCAGCCCGTTTGCCATGCATTTAAAAAACAAAAGAAAATGAAATGTTTTCGTTTCATTTTTTAAGGGCAGGCAGAGGTCCCTGGAACCACCGCCTGCCCTTAAAAAATAATTTTGCACGCATTTCCCTTGGAGACCCCTTCTCATTTGCAAATGCGTTACCATCTACTTGAAGTAGGTGGTATTTGCGAGTATTTTGCTACCGCAATAGCAGTTGAAAACATTTGTACATGATATTATGAAGGGAATGCCCCTTCCAAATAGCGAGTCGCAAAACCTATTTGGCAAGTCGCAAAAAATTGCGACTTGTGAATTAGGCTATGTACATGGCCCAAAGGTTTTTGCATGCGCAAACAGGTCCGCGAACCCATTTGCGCATATAAAAACGGGTCGTACATCTGGCCCTTATATTGTATGAATTTGCAAAAAAGGAAAAAAATGTAAAGGAAGGGCTGTGCTGCATCTCTGTGACTAACTTTTAAATTGTTGGTTTTATTTCGCAGTACGAGGCTCCTGCTCCTGCCAGGGCCAGACTGGAAACCCAAAGCAGCCCTGGCAAATGTTTTCAGACCAGTCTCCACATGGTGCACACAAGTGCGGGGAGTGTGCATGATCACTACAAAGGGGCTTTGGGAGGCTCTCCCCCTCAAAATATTTAGGAAACAATGGTGCATTCTACCACACATTTTTCATTATATATTGAATTGTATTAGATTTTGAAGAATAGTAAATGAAGACCTTAAAATGCACCTGGATGCGACAATCTTTGTTGGGATTCTTCAATGATTCCCTTATTATCACCCTTCAACAGTGCCTCTCATCCCTCCATAGCCCCTCTCTCACATGTATTTCATTTGTTTTATAGCACCTCTCATACCATTGTAGGATGTCAGAGCACTTTACATTACACACATATAGAGACAATGAATCGAACATGTAAATCTGTGTATAGAAAATGTTACATAAGATAAACGGGACTACAAGGTGTAGGATTCACATGTCATTCGTACTGGTAGGCCTTTTTAAAGAGTGCTTGGTCTGGAAAAGAACAAACTCAGGATTCAGAACTTAACACAGTGGCTAGCACTGACTTTAACATTAAAAATGTATTTCCACCCAAATAAACCTTTTTAGTAGCATCAGGATAATGAATGACTGGGAAAAAACATAAGTTACGAACTGGTACCATGCAGTTTGCAAGCAGCTCTTTGATGACAGGTTGTAGGTCCCTCTGCTAGATTACGATTGTCACTTATGAAGTGAATAGTAACAAAAAATCTCTGTGATAAAAGCAGTAACCCACAAACCTATGCACATAAAATACTGCTTTTCAAAATGCATGTTACACGTTCTTTGCAGTGGGAATATTAACCCTCTGTGCTACATTAGTTAAGTCAAAGCTGCCACTGGACAAACCTCTCGTCTCTCTCCAGCAGGTACATTAATCACTGGCAGTATCTTGACACTTTTCTTGTTGCTCGAAAGCTGCTAATTATACAAGAAACTTTGCTGTGCTTTTAAAACTGCTGCCTATGGACCCCCTGGGAATGTCTCACAGACCCCTGGGGGTCCGCAGAACCCAGTTTGGGAAACACTGTTCTAAAGCAAAAGCTTCACCTACCTATATAATCTCTCTACCTGCCCTGCAGGAGGGTAAGCCAAGTTTGCTTTCCTTACAGTGCAAAAATAAAAAGATATACAGAGTGCTGAAACTTTTCAGACACTCCTCCCCATTCACAGATCCAGGTTTAATCCATCATCGTCCTTCTGCTTACTAAGCCTCACCAGTTTGGACCCAGCCATATGCAAATAAGTCTTAACCCTGTACCTCATAGGAACTGTTCAGCCCGAACTGCCAAGCCAGGTCTTCCCTGGACCAGAAACAAGCATCCTAGGACTGGTTTCACCCCTCATCAGCCAAGCTAGCTTGAATCCAATGGCAAAGTGAGCAAGGGTCTCACTGCTGGGTATACCCTGGCCACTTAGGGCCAACATAGCAAACACACTAAGATGATAGACAGAGTACTGAAACCTTTCAGACCTTCACCCACAGTCACAGATCTGGGTTTACTCCATCATCATTATTCTGCTCACTAAGCCACCTCAAAACAAGCATCCTAGGACCGGTTTTGGGGTTTACTCAGTGAAATGTTCACTTTAGGAATCCAGATGTGGCTTTTGGCTGCTGTGACATGGAATAGCTTTCAGACTCCTACGCACACCTCCATCAACCTATTGCCTCCAGCAAAACTCACCTGAACAGTTCAGTATAATGTCCCCACAGCTATATCCATTTTATTTTGGGCAAAGAAGTTTGTCGATAGAAAGTTACATTGTAGCCCAGGCCCACTCAGTAAAGAAAGTAGAGTTTGTTCACAAAATCAGTTGGTTCGCCCAGACGTTGGTTTGCAAACAAACTGCTATGACAGTAGTCTGACCAATAACCCTCATCCTCTTCCCGTGGTATTTCAGGTACGGTGTCATTCAGTGGTATAAAGTGTTGGTTCATTTGGATCATGGTCAATCTCCCCACATTTTGAGGCTGTAATAACTGTGTCAGCTGCACTGAAAACACTAGCCATTGGCGCCTCTTCCTATACGAATACACCAATTGGTTTTGATCCACATAAACATCTCTTGGGTCAACCAGATGATGGAGCGGGGGGCCAGCAACTGTTGCAAAATAGGCCCAGCTGGGAACCTTCTATTTTGGGAAGATTGGCGCACCAAATTCTAGAAAACCTACTTCTTCCACAAAAGAAAAGGCAGGAAGTGCAACACTAACATTTTAGCCAGCTTCCAGTTATTCAAACGTACCATTGTGTGGTTGCATTCTTACTGACCCTCCCGCCTGAACATGGAAGTAATAGTAGCCTAGAATATTTTAATTTCTGGTGCCACTGATGCGCACGACTTGCTGAGTAAAGAAGGTGGTAGACTCAATGTGCCTCTCACTGGAGTCACTGTATGCTGTTGCTGTTGTGTCTCCATCTGACTCAAAGTCTTGTGCCATGTTGACATTACTGATGTGGTTGATACTAGTGTGCTGCGGGAGACAGGGCTGTTTTGTGTAAAAAATTCATCCTCTTCTTCCACATCACCTTTCGCCATGATTGGAGCAGATTCCCTGCTCTCTTAACCTTCACCAACAACACATGCAGCAATTTTTGAAGATGCCCCTCCCACCAAATTGTGTGATTTTTTTTCCATATGGGTTGTTTTCCCTCCAGCACCATAGTGTGTACCAGGCTTCCTCAACAAACACTTGCATGGCTAATGGAGCATATGACAATGTTAGGCTCCTGCTTGCTAAGCTTAAGAAGTCCCAAACTTGGGAGGTCAACACTCTCATTGGGCCACAGGTGCCACTGCCTGAAGAAGTGAAGATTGATTGGCATGTTCATAATTGCGTCTCTGCAGTGCTTACTTCTACTGATCTACTTGTGGATGCAGGTCACAGGGGCCTTGCAAATATGGGAGCTGCGAGTGGTGGTGGTATCGGTGCCACATTCATCAGAGCAGGTTGAAGAGGGGTAATGTCTGTCTGCTCTGGGGCTGGAGTAGCATCCATGATGATGATTGGCTAGTCATGCATACATCTAAGGCTTACAGGAACTTTCCTTTTCCCTTGCTTCTCCTGGTGGGTCTCGGACTGAGGCATGCTCTATTCCATGTCCAGATCATCAGAAGTGGGACTTGGAGAAGATGGTGGAGTACCCTTTGTTTTTCTTGCTGGAGACCTGAGAGCCAATGGATCTTCCGAAAGAGGCTATTTTACTTGCACAGCAGAAAGCTCAATCTCCTGTTTTGCTTCTACGTTGGGAAGATCTACTATTGCTGGCTGCAGCTGTTGCTGTTCATTTAGCTGAGTTTCTAGCAAGGATTGAGTACTTATTTGTGAAAGAGACAAATCCAATATAACATCACTGCTTGTCATCATTGCTGTGTTTCCAGTGGCTGCCTCTATGCCAGACATCAGCTTGGACCTAGGTTGGGGTGGAGCCGTTGATGTGAGAGTGCAGCTCCCAGCTTGCTCCCTTGAGACCGGTGCAGCAGGCACATCATGTTGCCTGAATTAGATTTGGGTCGACGACACAACAGTGGTGAGAAGTTGCTTCTTCTCAATGGCCACTTTCTTGGCAGCACCTTCCTTTGGGGCCATCTTAACACCTTAGCTGCGTGTAAACATTTCTCCCCAGTGCTGCGCTGTCCATTAGAACTAGTGCTGAATGGACGTTCAATGGTCGTGCGCAGCACTGGGGAGGTAGCGCTGCTGACGACCATTGGCCGTCAGCAGCACTTAAGGGGTTAAAGCTGTCATTTGAAGCGGCGATCACTTAGCTATACAAGCCGAAGAGATTGGAGGACTGACTTCACCTGTTGTTGTGTGGTTACACGTCACATGTACAGGTCTTCTGTCTGGCAGTACTGTGGGTGATGTCTCTTCTCCTGTGCACCTCAAAGCAAACAGGCAAGAAAAACAGTAGAAAAGTGTGGCATTCTTGCAGTCTGAATTAATACAGACAGAGACCATATAATATAGTGTGGTTAAGTTATAAATAAATAATTAATAATACAGTGTATCCATTCCAAAGTGAAACCACACCAACTTACCATAATGTTTCATTTACAATCAGGAAGGATTACTGATAAATGATTGCTGTTGTGCATCTGTGCACCTATGTCAGGCATTTTGGGAAAATGTAACAAAATGTAACAAAAAAATGCTACCTTTTAAACAAATGAATAAAAATAAGATTTTACAAAAATTGGAAAATAAATTGACAAAAGAAAATAAAAATTAAAAAAGAAATGCAGATGTGCTAGGGGACTATGAGAAACCCATTTTCAAATGGAGAGGCAAAGATGTGCAAGTGAAAAACGCAAAAAAAGTATAACATATAACACACAGTTCATAATCGTACAATACAGTTGTTATGATCAACTAGGTCTCAAGCATATTATTAAACTGATATCAAGGAAAAGTTAAAAAAAACTGAACACAAACAGATAGGCTTAGGCCTCTTCTATCAATCTTCATAGGAAATGGCTTTGAAAACTGGAACAAAATGGTGGCAGCACAAAATAACTACGAGTTAAATGGTCAACCAAGAAAGAATGCATGCAGGCCTATGGCTAAAAGAACACTGGCTGGCTATACAAAATAGTCACCGGTCATATGGTCAAACAACAACAACCAGCAAGGAGCTATGGCCCCAACAAAGAACACTTGCAGGCCTAGGGCAAAAGCACACTGGCTGGCTGCACAAAATGGCTGCCGGCCATATAGTCAAACAACACCAAAAAAAAGGGGTCATGGACAACAAAGAACACAAGCAGGCCTATGGCAAAAGCACAGTGGCTAGCTAAACAAAATGGACACTGGCCGCATGCCCCAACAAGGAATACATGCGGTCCTATGGCAAAAGCACACTGGCCTGCTAGTTGCAACACAAAATGGTCACCGGCTACATGGTCAAACAACAACAACCAACAAGGAATGGAAGAAAGCACTCGCCTTGCTGCTTTTGCTGCTCCAGTGGGGAATCTAAGATGTCAGCATGCCTCGTGGTGAGCTGACATCACAGATCGGTGAGACCGACATGAAGTGATTCTGCCTCCCTCACATCTTTAAAAAAACAAGATTATTTTCAGCTCTCTCCAGTTTTAGCCAATGACCGACAGAATGCCCTGTGGAGGGCTGACACCTGCACTAAAGGGGTTAAGAAGGTGATTTTGCTTTCTAGTGTACATGTAAATATTTCAGTCTCTTAACTGTCTCATAATATGAAGCTTGAATCTTATCTTAACCTGTAATAATACCGAACAATCCCTCTGCAAGTTAATGTGTTGCATTCTAGCACACAGGACATACCTCCATGCTTTCTACATTCACCACTCAGAATATTGCACGCTCATCCAAGCAATGTTAGGCCATAGGGGAGGCCACCTTGAGGATTATATGCAAGGAGTTTACTGCATGCGAAAGATGAAGAATATCCATTAATCAGTTTCTGCTCAATGGTGTTCACAGATGTGTGCCATTTTTACTTGAGTGCATATAAACAAAGTGATTTGATAGGCATTGAGGACATACTTCATATCAGTCTTTTTTCCAAATACTGTACAAGTGATTTGCATAATTTACTCAATTATCTATTTGCAAAAGAACATGGTGGATATACACATTATTTATTTTAAAGAAAATGTATATCACTCCACGGACTATTTAGAAAAATCTTTCCTAAATGGGATGCATTCTGCTTCCAGCACGCTATCCACCAGATGCATCAAGCCCAGATTCTGCGAATTCTAAATTGCGAAAAATACCAAATCGCAATTTAGAATTCGCAGAATGGGATGCATCAAGAAAAGCGAATAAAAAAAGCAATTCGCAGTCGGCCGTACAAATTGCGATCTCACTAATTGCGAGATCACAAAAACAGGAAGTCGCATTTCGAGCACAAGGATTACATCACAACCAGGAAGTAGGTAGTTCCCTCACTCATTCTGAACACAGAGCCTGAGAGTGGAAGAAGCACAGCACAGAGCTCCACCAGACCCACCCTGCAACCCCACAACAGGACACACTTACTAAAACAGAATGTCCCAGGAAGCAGCAGGAAGCAGTGCACCTGGCAGAAAACAAAAAATCAAGTTTTCAGAGCAGGAGTTGGAGTTCCTCATTGAGGGTGTAAGCAGGGACCATGATAGGCTGTTTGGGAAGGAATCCCGGAAGGTGCCTAAAGCAGACAAGAGGCGCATTTGGCAAGGTAAACTCTGTTGGAGTTACCGAGGGCTCCATTGATGAGCTGAAGAAGAGGTGGTACGACCTCAGAGGTCGTGCCAAAGAGCGCATTGCAGAGAGGCTGGGGGAGCAACATGCCAAGGGAGGAGGAGACTCCACAGTTGCGCCCAACACGGCACTAGAAGACCTGGTGGAGGACACAATCAACCCTGCAGCCTGCGTGGGGGTCACCCGGCTAGACACCTCCCGACCCACCCAACAATCCCAAGGTAAGTGCCATGCAACTGCGACCCCGTCCCCTAACAATGCCCATGCCCCCAGAGCGAGCCGTTTGATAACCCCAGTAATGCAGGCCCTGCACATCTGAAATGCCATGTTGCATTGTGGGACCTGTAGTGTGATAATAGTTCCCAGATAGCCACACACAGTCAGACCTGTCAAGTGAAACATGTCCCTAATGCCAGTCAGGAAAAGCAAGCCTGCATGCATGTTGCAACATCCCATGTGCATGATGCATATCATTAATCATGCACCCATTTACATCACAGGTGCTGCAGAACCACAGAGCACTGACAGTGAGGCACTCCAAATTGAGGAGAACCCAGAGGACACCGAGGGAGAGAGCCATCCTGCCCCACGACCAGGACCTTCACACACACCGGCACCAGTACCACCACCTCCCCATGCGGACAGGGCCACCCCTGCAGCGACAGGAGGAGCGCAACCACCACATGCCTCACACATGGCAGTGCAACAGGCCACACCACCACCCAGGAGGCAGACACGGCGCACAGCCACTGTGCGCTCGCAGTCAAGCGGTCGGATGAGTCAGCAGGGCAACGTGGCAAGACGAGCTGGCTGGGGGCAACATGCCCAAGATCCTGGTCTTGCTATTGAATGCTGGATGCTAGCAGTCCACCAAAAGCAGGCACGGCACATGGCAGCCATGCAGCTGCAGCTATATGAAACCGCAAGAAATGTGAGCCAGCTCACCGACAGCGTGCAGGTGTTAACTGCTGCTGTGAGGGAGAACAGCCAAATCATGGTGTCACAGCAGGACATCAGCCGCCGCCGCCACCACCAGCTGCTGACCGGGCTGTCAGCATACACCGCGTCAAACCATCTGATCGGTAATGCTATGGCCCAACTCTCACGCCGTTCCCTGGCAATGCAACTCCAGATGGTGCAATGCTGTCAGGATGTTGCTAGGGTGTTGGAACAGTTCACAACCGCTCTCCAAAACCAGCAGGTGTGTGGCCATGCCCATGTAAGGGTGGGGGGTGATGATACAAGTGAGGGCACATCCAGTCTAATCAGCCTGTCCCTGCCGTTGGTACAAGAACAATGCCGCAGCACCAGGCCCAGTTCTGCATGACGGCCCAATACCAGCGAGGTGGATGTGGAGAGGCGACAGGGCGCGTCCGGCCGGAGGCGCTAAGGATTGTATGAACATTAGCAGCAGTGCCATGCTGCAGTACAATGTAGGCCTGCTTCGCAATCATGGGGCTGTTGGTCGTAATACAGTTTTCATGTTTTCTGTCCAAAAAAAGTTAACGGAATATCCTGTTAACATAATTATAAGAATTTATTTCAAAAGTAAATCCGACTCATGTCATTATTTCATTTGTCATGCATGAGTGCAGTGTTGTGTGAGAGGTATGGGGGCACTAGAAATAATTCTGTGTGATGTAGTTGCGGCGCCTGTGTCCCTCAGCAGGATTCTCCCCGCGTGCATGAAGTACATGTGCAGGTGGCCGGTTGTCCCCCTCCAACTCACTGCCAGGGATCTCCACAGGTATCCTTCGCTTTATAGCAATATTGTGCAGTATGGCACACACGGCCCCGATGCGGCAGCAGACCTCAGGCTTGTGGTAAATAAAATTACCCAGACATAATTTCTATACATTAATAAAGAATAAGGATGGCTCATAAAATGAGAGGCAGAGTCCGTGGTGTCCGAGTTAAAAGGGCTTTATTTCAATGGCTCGAGCCAGGGGGAGAATCGGGTTCCATCACCACTAAGGTTCAGGAAGGGATATCACATCTTTTATTAACATCACACATTATATATAGTAAAACCATACAATTGTAATGAATACAGTAGGCGGAACACTCCAGGCGGAGCAATGTGAAAAGAGAGAGATAAGAACACATGGGCGTAAAAGAAGGCGTGTAAGGAGGCGTACACGCAGGTGTGCACTTGATGAATCATAGGTGTGTCATAGGTGGGTGGATGCATAGAGGAGGTCTGCAGGATCAGCAGAAACCTTTAACCTACATGTGCGCGCAACTGGTCATGACGTGAAATTGACGTGTAACTGGGGAGAGCTGGGGGGGGCTGACTTTAGCACTAGTAGAGGAGTCTGGAGTCTGGGATGTCAGAACGACCTGCACCTTTGGCACATCTGATATCTTGTGTTTGGAGGATGTATTGTCTGAAGTAAAGGTCTCTCGAGTAAAAGCTGTTCATCACTAAATACTAATGTGCACATATTTCATCGTGCATTACGTGGGGCCATGGGCCTACTATGGCAACGGGTTCAGTAAATCACTTGCATGGAGACAGGAAGGCTAGGGACTATGCTCTGCAGGCGGAAAATGTTTACCTCCTTCACTAGACTGGAATGTGTTTTGCGGAGGCTGAGCAGATAACTATAGGCAAAATACCATCTTGGCAGGCAGGCCAGGCCGGGCACCTCTCGGCTGAGCAGGGAGTAAGGAAGAGGTCAGGGATGCATACCTAAACTGCAGCTTTCAGAGACAGAAGAGGCTCGGAGCCTGAATTCAGGGCCTGGCTCGGCTGGGCCACAAAAACGTGTGCTTCTCGACATTTAAACGTGTGCCATGTAAA
Organism: Lissotriton vulgaris; assembly: GCF_964263255.1. Lineage (NCBI taxonomy): Eukaryota > Metazoa > Chordata > Amphibia > Caudata > Salamandridae > Lissotriton > Lissotriton vulgaris. The sequence continues at coordinate 1,035,364,751 of NC_141698.1, forward strand.
TGCATTGGCAACGTAGGCCACAGTGCAGAATTAACGTTTCATTCATGGAAGGCCTAATAACTGACATGCTAACATTAAACGGAAATGCAGAGGCAATATTATTATGGGTACGGGAAGGGAATTACATGATGACATGAACATACATGGGGCATAGGTACATGGATAGGGTGCGAGTGGGGGGACACACTGACCACATAAAATTTCTGTTTCCTCAGGCTGGTATTTGAGTGCCCCACCAGTCTTATGTAGGATGCGGAATCGGCTCTTTAACATCCCAAATGTCCGTTCAATGACATTCCTGGTGCGAATGTGTGCAGCATTGTAACGCTGTTCCTGTGGTGAGGCAGGGTTGAGGTATGGGGTGAGGAGGTACTCACGGAGGCTATAGGCGCTGTGACCTGAAGGAAAGGAGCAGAGGGTCAGTGCCTGTCATGCGCAGCTACATGGGCTTGACGTACTGTTTGTGGGCATGTGTAATTACCTAGGAGGTGTCCTTCGCCAAAGTCACCCCTGGCCAAGCGTGTGTGCATGCCGCTGTGCCTGAATATGAATGAATCATGCGTGCTCCCCGGGTATTGTGCCACTATGACGGTGATGATTGTCTTTGCGTTTGGTTGTTCAGTGAGTGGTAGGACTTGCGGTTCCGGTACATGTATTCTGTCTCAGCGGGTGGGCAGATGTGGGTACATTCAATGCATCCAATTACATGTGGGAATTGCGCAATGTTGTAAAATTGTAGCTTTATCGGATTTAAGTCCTGTTGGGTGGTTGGGAAGGTAATGTAATGGTGTATCCGGGTCAGCATGGCGTCCAGGAAACTCCTTAGGCAGCGGGACAGTGTGCTCTGGGAGATCCCTCCTGCAACTGCAACTATCCCCTGGAAGCTTCCTGAGGCCAGGAGGTGAAGGCAGCACAGGACCGGGACATGGGTGGGCACGGCATTGGTCCTCCTTGTTGGGTGCTGCATCAGGGGTTCAAGGTCTCGGATGAGCTTGGTTATCATTGCCCCATTCAGCCTGTACTTCGAGTAGATCTCCTCCTGAGTCTGGCCCAGGAGAGTGATCTGCAGCCGGAAGATGCGCTCCTGGATTCTGCGTCTGTTCCGGGCTGCAGCCTGGAGCTTCGCCCCCTTACCACAATGTAGAGTCCTGGCATTGTGAATGTCCTCATGCTCCTACTGTGTCTCCTTAAGTGTGCTTGTTTAGCCCCGCACATGTATCTTGTTAGGAGAATTATTATTATTTTTTTTCAAATTGAACTTTATGGTTACCACCTGGTTTGAGTTCTCCTTAAATTGCGCCTCGCTATTTGCGATTTTCTTTTTTTCGCCAATTGCGATTTTTCATGAATTTGCTTTGCGATTATTTTGCGAGTTCGCAAATGAATTTGCAGAATCAGTGGAGCTTCGCTATTACAGAATCGCAAAGGGGGTTTCACCTTGATTCTGCGATTTTAATTGCCAACTCGCAAAATATATTTTGCGAATTCACTATTTGGTTGTTTTTCCTTTCCTTTCCTGAATTGCAGTTAATGGTATTGCGATCGCAATAGCTGTTTCGCAACTATTGCGATCGCAATTTGTGTTGATGAATATATGCCTAAATTCCTTAATAATTCAGTCAGGATAATCTATAACACTTAAAGGTTTACCAACGATGAGAATAGAGAGGAAAGAAATCAGCTTCCCAGTCTATTATCCTAATCTTGGTAATTGTTTACACGTTAATCACAATTCATTTGTACGGCCAATGTTTCTTGATTGTCCAACTATAAAATCATGTCCAACATAAACTCATAAAACAGCACTACAGAAAAAAGAACAAGGATGTCCTAGCAGTAGTAATTTACATACATGAATATATATCTAAAACTTACATCTCATGGTGGACGGACTGCTGATTCTTCGTTGATGTTGAGTCTGGCAGGTTCACAGGTTTCTAAATTAATAATGTAGTGGGGTTCAAGTTAGAATAATTTCTAGCATCTGTTGCCTTGCTTTGGATATCTTCCAAATGTATCTAAATCAATCAAACAACATCTTAGCCTGTTCTCCCTAAGGTAATTTCTCAATGTGATGTGCCACCGTGCTGAATTGCATGTTACATCAACTATGGTGTGTGGTTTGTCATTAAATGGCACTTCCTTTTCTGATGACTATTCTTGCAGGCCTTACATTTCACACATAAATCCCATTCATTCATCTTTAGAGATTCATTTCCCATGTTGCTTCTCCATGCTGAAGTGGCTCCTGACCAGAAAGTCATCTGGAGAGAGACTGTAACAAATTGAAGATCAAATGTGTTGGAGATGATGGAGTTTAAATTCCTCATCACCAGTGGCAATAAGACAAAGTCACAGTGACAAATGAGGATTACTGCAGACCAACATAGACCTGGTGTATAAACAATTGACAAGTACAGAATATAACATATTGAACCCAAACATTCAATAGTACCCCAGAGTACTGTAGAGTGATACAAGAAACAGCATTATTTATCTTCAGTGGAGTCACTGAAAATCAATTATAAACCCTTTGGAAATAAGATTCAGCATGCAAGCAATTATTGTTAATTTGTGTATCCTTTATTCGCATCAACTGTTCCGGTTTGACATTAAAAGCTACACAATAATGCACCTTCACAGTTGTAGGCAGTAAGAATGCAGCTTATGACATTTGCTAGTGTTACAGCAACCAAAGACAAGGTCTACCTTCTGTTAACTGAGAGCATCCAAAGAGTCAATTATATTTGGCAATAGGCTAATGTCCGGAAAGTCAAAAGACTATCTGTGTGCCTAAAGTATAACGTGGATTATGCCGTTCTCATAAAATATACAGTAAGTTTGAAGCATCTTAATAATATGTGCATCAGAATCCTTGAAAGCTGGGGGCTATACAAATACTCAGCTTCACACACCCAGTTCTTTTTATTGTGATTATTATTATTGAAATCTTATATAGTGCACAGCTACCCACACGGGGTTTCCCAGCACTTCGCTATAGGTCAAGGTGTTCCAGGACACTAACGAATCAGAACATCTAAGGCTTCAGCTGTTTTTGAAAGATTGTCTTTGATGGTCTTTGATGATCTGAGGTTGTTTAGCAAAAGCCAAAAGACAGACTACTACATTTCGGGCTAAAAAAAGAAAAGTCCATATTTTTTTTGTCAACATTGTTTGTATTATTTTTTAGGTAGATGGTAAAGCAAGAAAAAAAGTTGATAACGGTGTTAAATGCAGATTACAATCAGCAGCACATTGAGAAAACACAGTTTGTAACACTTTGAGGAAACCAGTAAATTTGTACGAAAAAGTCCAGTTTTTATAAAGCTTGTTAGGTCAGCCATCTCTTCACTACAAAATTCCCTACACTCAGGAGTCAGATTTGGGCAAGACAAGACATGGATAAAGGACTTGAGCCTCTCAGTCAACAGGAGATAATGTGAAAGGTGGGGATGTTAGAAACCAACTTGCTAAGTGAGGTATCAGGAACGGAAGCAGTTCTCCGTAGCTTACATATGTGTTACATTCAGCACAAATAGGAGCAACTCAATTTTGGACCTTGTTGCATTTAACTGATTTAAGACAGTTTAAAAGATTTTTTATACTTCTCTCAAATTTGATTTATGAAATGTACACCATCATGTTTTATATGTTATTACATGTATGTCATTATCCAGATGGGCATCATACAGAGCTGCTTCTTTTCTTTATGTATTCACTATTTTCTGCTATGCTGGTCTGGAGATCATTTAGACTGCAGTGGGAAAAGGATTATTCAAAATATTTTAAAGTCCCATCAAGATTTCTCTTAAGCAATTCAAAAATACTTACCCTTTACTGTTGGAGCTTGCTCAGAATGACTAACGGTAATGAGTGACAAGAACTAGTATCATTGGCTAGCTCCAAGGTTAGTAATGGCATTAGTGCATGAAAGTGCTAGCTCTTTCCCCATTATCCTTGCCAAGACCCGCCAAAAAGCGAGTCTGGTCGGACAATTGCGCGAGTTCTCTGTACTAGTAGTTATTGACTCAATTCCATGCAATATTACTGGCTGCATTAGTGTCAATATTCCAAAGAACATGCTTATGGGTGATATCAATATTACAATATTATTTCATGGTCTGGACCTACGGTATGGCAAAGCAAAGATGATGGGAGTGGGTGTACTGTAAATGGGCTAAACTGCGGAGTCCCAGTGCAAGTCAGAATGGCTACTGTACCAGTATCTGGCAGTAATGAGATAGCTCAGTGGGTCGTCAGGATTTCTACAGTCACCTTAGATGTCCACAACCCGAGAAACAAATATGTTGAGTAAAAAGAATTTCATTATGAACATCGCTAAGTATTACTAACCCTTGAAGATTATTGGGAGCAACTTGATAAGTACATCTGCTGTTCGCAAATAAGAATCCAATTTTATGTTCTAGTAACTAGGAACACAACAGCTTGATTACAATTATACATTAACATAGTTCTGTGTCTTGCAGGTTTTTATGTTCTCCAGGGAATACAAATATTCTTTCATCTCACTCCAAGTACAACTCGATTTCTCCTTGCAAACGGTTTAGGAAATCCCTGGGTTATGGCAAAAAATGAATATTGCGAGGTTAAAGTCTAATGGACTGAATACCATGCAATTCATTTAACTCATGGTTTGCTGTACATTCTTCATTGCAGCTTCAATCTCTTGCATTATTGGCATTGGTCCATCATAGTTGTTCGTTTCTATAGCTTCCAGCTTCTTCTGATACTCTGCAGGCAAGAGATTCTGCTTCGCACCCATGCAGATAACCTAGAACACAGTAGAAGGAAAAACATAGATCATGAGAAAAAAAAAGACAAAAAAAATTTCAAAAACTAATAAATCATCATCCTTATACTGAAACTTGCATTTTAGGACTAACCAGTGTACACTTTGTTTCTTCCTATAACTTTATTGTTTGGAACTTCTGTCCTAAGGGGCCATCCATTTCATACCTAGGGTACGTTTCTCATCACTTCGAGACATTCACACGAATACTTTAAATTTATGATACATGTTTGCGCTAATATCGAGTAGTAATTTATGGGTCTTTGGCAAATTAATGCTCAGAAAAGAGGTAACACATTTTCAAAATCACCTACTTGCCAAACTTACCTACATATGTTACGAAGAATTTTAAACATAAAAATCTCTAACATAATATCCAGACACATTAAATGTTGACATTTACTGCTGAGATCAAAAAGGCAAACAAAATACAGGCCTACTTTTCTACAGCCTGGACATGTCCCTTCGGACAATCGTCTTAGACAGCAAAATCCCAAGTTGCAAAAAACAAATTATACCAGCTTCATCTACTTGCAAGGTAGAAATTATCACTTACATTTATAATATTGGACACATCTTGGCCCAAGCAATTACATAATAAGTTTTTAACCTCATTCCTAACTACTTCTGAACATTAAGTAAAACTACTTCTAGATAATTGAGTCACAACCCCTCAAACTCACCCAAATAGACCAGAACAAATTAAAATTTCCAAACACTTAACACCATACATGGAATGAATGATTTCCACATATAAGAGACTCCAGCAATGTTTCCATATTCCTAGGACACTGCCAACCTGCAATTTAATGATGGCCATATTTCTACACAGGGTCTTTGCTGCCATCTAGAAAGCCCCAAACGTGACCTGTATAATGCCCTCATGCATCAGATCACTCACCCATACCTTGTCCATCAGCTTTCCACTCTCAAACAACCCCTCTCCCATCTATCTATAAAGATAGAGCAAAACATGAACCTGCTGACTTCGACTCTTTTTCTGCTATTAAAAAGAAGCACCTGGGCCGAACACCTCTGACCCCCCTCCCCAAAGTACAAGAGCGTTCGATACCGTCAGCCATGCGTTGTTGCTGGAAAGACTGAGTGATTTTGGCATCAAAGGCCTGGCCTTCAGTTGGTTGCAGTCTTTTCTGTCAGGAAGGACACAAAGAATACAGCTTGGAGAAGAAGTTTCCGCAGTGGGAGAATTAGAGTGTGGGGTGCCTCAGGGCTCGGCCCTATCCCCACTGCTGTTTAACTTATACCTACAGCCTCTAATTGCCTCCCTGGCGAGTATGGGCTGCACAGTATACAATTATGCGGATGACACGCAGTTGTTGCTGAGTGTTGACAATACAAATGCCGCCCAACTCCACACTCAGAATATCTTGAGATACACGGTCCAGTGGATGACAGGAAACCTCCTAAAAATCAACCCAGATAAGACTGAGATCCTGGTGATTTCATCTGCCACTTCACCATGGTGTAATCTCTACTGGCCCGCAAAGCTATGTCCAGCCCCAAAACCCAGCCTAAATGTGAAGAGCCTGGGGATCAAATTGGACTGTGACCTCTCTATGGTCAACCAAATTTCCTCAGTAGTGGGCCTTTGTACTAACATTATCCGACAGCTACGGAAATTAGTACCTATAATCTCCCAATCTATGCTACGTTCCATTGTCGCAGCCACTGTGATCTCACGAATAGATTATGGAAATGCCCTCTACCTCGGCCTACCAAAAACTCTGACAAATAGGTTACAGGTGGTGATGAATGACGCTGCTCGTCTTATCTTCAGACTGCCAAGACGTACCAAAGCATCCCCCCTGCTACAAAGTCTCCATTGGCTCCCTATCAAGGAGCGAGTGGAATTTAAAAGCTTGTGCATAGCCCACAAAGCCATCTATGGTATGGCGCCCACATACATTAAAGATCGTCTGGCAGTGTATAGCCCAAAGAGAGCTCTTAGATCCTCAGACTCTCAATTACTGGTCTGCCCTCGGTACAAACTTGCCACCAAGGGCGGAAGAGCCTTTTCGGTGCTGGTTCCTCACCTGTGGAACACATTACCTGAGCCACTACGTAAGGAAGGAAACCTCCTACGCTTCAAAAAGGGGTTGAAAACGTTGCTATTTAGGAGAGCCCTGTGAGCCACTTAGGCCAGTGGACGCCTTCTGTACTGTCAAAGTTGTTGTTTTACCATCGATTCACGAGCGCTTAGAGGCCTGTAGGTGATTGAGCGCGCTACAAATCAAAAATAACAATAACAATAACAATTGTATCTTGCCTTTCCACATATTCCCTGATCCAATTTACTTCAAAGCAAAAAAGCCCTCAGAATGTCACATTCTTCTGTTCCACAAGAGTCCGTAACTCCATACTCTGTTAGCAATCCTTGGATCAAATCAATCTACTCACCTAATCTTCAAGCTTCATCTCATGATTTGCTCTCGTGAGGAAGCGAGTAAAAATATTACAGCTCCTTGAGAACAACACTGGTTATAGGCACTGTAGGTACGTCTTTCTCCCCTATCCAATCACAAGGAATTGGTGTGGGTCTTGACCAGGAGTAACAAAATTCCCCTGAGTAACAGAGCCGCCACTTCATCTGTCAGATAAATACACTGATGACTTACTTTACTTATACACTTCAGATACATCTCATATACACTCACCCTCAAAGAGGTCTCAACCATTCTCATTTTCAGATATACCAGAAACCTTGAAGCGAAGCCAATCTGTAGGTGGCAACTTTTAATCCATTTGTGATCCCAAACTCCCCACTACTTGCTTCAGGCACAATATACAAAAAATCTTAACTACATCCTACTTTAATGTTGATCAGGAGCCAGGAGTCTAAATTTAACATCTCAACATGTACTGCTCCAGAATAAAATACTTTGACAAAAGTAGTGGTCTGGTGGCAGTCATACATACAAACATACTTGAATGCAAACATCTACAAAAAGAGAGTTTCCCCTCCTTCAAATATTGCTCTGTAGAGCTGGATCCCTATGTACAATTCCAACCTAATTATATCCCTCTTGAGGACAATTGTACTTGAACACCAACTTACAGAACTGATGACAGATCAAACAATCTCAAAATCACAAATTCTTGTAGAGATTTCAATCTGCTCTGGAGTGACGTCTTGGACCAAGAGGTCTGCCTCATCATTCCTTGTCACTAATCATCTCACACAGCACTTCTCTGCACCTACTCACCAGAAAGGTTGCACCATAGATATTATCATCTCAAGTGAAGCTGCCTTCATGGAAAGTGCCCCATCCCAGTGGATTGGTCATATCACATACTGATACTGTTCACATTCTTGTATGCTCAAATCATGATCAAAGGCCATCACATGAGTCTCATAGCATGGGTATGCACCTACATTGAGAATAAGGCCACCAACTTCTTTTTACATTCAAGATAGTGACCATGCGTTGGTGTTATTTCACCTCCCAATATAAGAAGAGAAATACAATGAAGAATTCTGCGTCAGATTTTTCATAAGATTTTAATGTAGTGAGGAAATCGCTTAGAGCCACAGAACATACAACAGAGACTAAATCACTGCACAAACAACATGGAAAACCACCACTATGAATGCAAGAGATATGAAAAACAAATATTTGAGACGTAAAATTATATTTGTCAGCTTAGAAATCAGCTAAGTGCAAAACTAACCCAAAAGACAGACAGACTACCAATACAGCAACTGTGACAAACACCACCAGTAAAATCTGTATTAAGTTCTCAAAATGTTTTGAAGACTAAGTAAAAAAAATATAGAACTCTCGCTAAATGACACAACTTAAGAATGAACCACTTTACAATAATCCAAAATCAACCAAGACCTTTTCCCAGTTTAGGGATGACAGACAAGCTGAAATCTCCAGCAACGTTGCAAGGTCCCACCCCGGACTCCCATGCCAATAACATTAAGATACCACCCTTTTGAACCACATTAGTAGACCCAAGGGATAGTCCAGAATGACTAAAGCATTGGTCAGGTTACACCCCTCCTAAAATAAACAGGTGCTGATCTAAATGATCTGAATATTTTTTGCCTAGAGTCCGATCTAACCTTTCTATCTAAAGTTCTGAAATCCATGTTGTTACTCAACCTATAGAATTCATTAAATCAATCAATCATTACATTTTTAAAGCGCGCTACCTACCCATGAGGGTCTCAAGGCGCTGCGGCGGGGGGGGGGGGAGAGAGAGGGGGGCTGCTACTGGTCGAAAAGCCAGGTCTTGAGGATAAGAAGCTCCTAGATAACCTTCAACTAGACTTCGGGAAGGGCTGCAGAACACATACTACAGTACTTAAGATTGAGATGTGAATATGTGTGGTAGCACTCAAACAAGTGTGTGTGTGTGTGTGTATATATATATATATATATATATATATATATATATATATATATATATATATATATATATATATATATATATATATATATATATATATATATATATATATATATATATATATATATATATCCAACAAAAGTTTTGCCCGAAATGAGAAGGCCCACACTGCCAGCATAGCACCTTTCACAGCGGAGACTGCAGCCTCGAAACACCTCTTCTCTGTGCCAAAAGCCTAACATGTTTCGGAATTGCTTCCTTGTTCACAGGCCACGCATGCAGTAAGACAAACGGCTACTGACAAATAACAACTGCTTTTATTTGACTTAAGAAGCCAGGTGGGTGTGTCCTTAAAGCCCCAGTGGGCGATGGTCTTTGCAGTTCATACTTTGAAATTCCCAAGTGGGTGTCGTCGTCAGCCTTACCACCTAATAAGTCCTTTGTAGGTGAAAAGCGGCAAACTCGAGTGCGCTGCCTTTGATTTCTCACACCCTTGGCGCGCTGGCAGCCCTGAATTACGTGCCGAATGACACCACAAGACCGCATACGGGCGGCGGTTCCTTCTCGCGACCCAGGCATGGCCGCTACATATCCAACAAAAGTTTTGCCCAAAATGAGAAGGCCCACACTGCCAGCATAGCACCTTTCACAGCGGAGACTGCAGCCTCGAAACACCTCTTCTCTGTGCCAAAAGCCTAACATGTTTTGGAATTGCTTCCTTGTTCACAGGCCACGCATGCAGTAAGACAAACAGCTACTGACGAATAACAACTGCTTTTATTTGACTTAAGAAGCCAGGTGGGTGTGTCCTTAAAGCCCCAGTGGGCGATGGTCTTTGCAGTTCATACTTTGAAATTCCCAAGTGGGTGTCGTCGTCAGCCTTACCACCTAATAAGTCCTTTGTAGGTGAAAAGCGGCAAACTCGAGTGCGCTGCCTTTGATTTCTCACACCCTTGGCGCGCTGGCAGCCCTGAATTACGTGCCCAATGACACCACAAGACCGCACACGGGCGGCGGTTCCTTCTCGCGACCCAGGCATGGCCGCTACATATCCAACAAATGTTTTGCCCGAAATGAGAAGGCCCACACTGCCAGCATAGCACCTTTCACAGCGGAGACTGCAGCCTCGAAACACCTCTTCTCTGTGCCAAAAGCCTAACATGTTTCGGAATTGCTTCCTTGTTCACAGGCCACGCATGCAGTAAGACAAACGGCTACTGACGAATAACAACTGCTTTTATTTGACTTAAGAAGCCAGGTGGGTGTGTCCTTAAAGCCCCAGTGGGCGATGGTCTTTGCAGTTCATACTTTGAAATTCCCAAGTGGGTGTCGTCGTCAGCCTTACCACCTAATAAGTCCTTTGTAGGTGAAAAGCGGCAAACTCGAGTGCGATGCCTTTGATTTCTCACACCCTTGGCGCGCTGGCAGCCCTGAATTACGTGCCGAATGACACCACAAGACCGCACACGGGCGTCGGTTCCTTCTCGCGACCCAGGCATGGCCGCTACATATCCAACAAAAGTTTTGCCCGAAATGAGAAGGCCCACACTGCCAGCATAGCACCTTTCACAGCGGAGACTGCAGCCTCGAAACACCTCTTCTCTGTGCCAAAAGCCTAACATGTTTCGGAATTGCTTCCTTGTTCACAGGCCACGCATGCAGTAAGACAAACGGCTACTGACGAATAACAACTGCTTTTATTTGACTTAAGAAGCCAGGTGGGTGTGTCCTTAAAGCCCCAGTGGGCGATGGTCTTTGCAGTTCATACTTTGAAATTCCCAAGTGGCTTCTTAAGTCAAATAAAAGCAGTTGTTATTCGTCAGTAGCCGTTTGTCTTACTGCATGCGTGGCCTGTGAACAAGGAAGCAATTCCGAAACATGTTAGGCTTTTGGCACAGAGAAGAGGTGTTTCGAGGCTGCAGTCTCCGCTGTGAAAGGTGCTATGCTGGCAGTGTGGGCCTTCTCATTTCGGGCAAAACTTTTGTTGGATATGTAGCGGCCATGCCTGGGTCGCGAGAAGGAACCGCCGCCTGTGTGCGGTCTTGTGGTGTCATTCGGCACGTAATTCAGGGCTGCCAGCGCGCCAAGGGTGTGAGAAATCAAAGGCAGCACTCGAGTTTGCCGCTTTTCACCTACAAAGGACTTATTAGGTGGTAAGGCTGACGAAGACACCCACTTGGGAATTTCAAAGTATGAACTGCAAAGACCATCGCCCACTGGGGCTTTAAGGACACACCCACCTGGCTTCTTAAGTCAAATAAAAAAGCAGTTGTTATTTCTCAGTAGCCGTTTGTCTTACTGCATGCGTGGCCTGTGAACAAGGAAGCAATTCCGAAACATGTTAGGCTTTTGGCACAGAGAAGAGGTGTTTCGAGGCTGCAGTCTCCGCTGTGAAAGGTGCTATGCTGGCAGTGTGGGCCTTCTCATTTCGGGCAAAACTTTTGTTGGATATGTAGCGGCCATGCCTGGGTCGCAAGAGGAACCGCCGCCTGTGTGCGGTCTTGTGGTGTCATTCGGCACGTAATTCAGGGCTGCCAGCGGCGCCAAGGGTGTGAGAAATCAAAGGCAGCGCACTCGAGTTTGCCGCTTTTCACCTACAAAGGACTTATTAGGTGGTAAGGCTGACGACGACACCCACTTGGGAATTTCAAAGTATGAACTGCAAAGACCATCGCCCACTGGGGCTTTAAGGACACACCCACCTGGCTTCTTAAGTCAAATAAAAGCAGTTGTTATTCTTCAGTAGCCGTTTGTCTTACTGCTTGCGTGGCCTGTGAACAAGGAAGCAATTCCGAAACATGTTAGGCTTTTGGCACAGAGAAGAGGTGTTTCGAGGCTGCAGTCTCCGCTGTGAAAGGTGCTATGCTGGCAGTGTGGGCCTTCTCATTTCGGGCAAAACTTTTGTTGGATATGTAGCGGCCCTGCCTGGGTCGCGAGAAGGAACCGCCGCCTGTGTGCGGTCTTGTGGTGTCATTCGGCACGTAATTCAGGGCTGCCAGCGCGCCAAGGGTGTGAGAAATCAAAGGCAGCGCACTCGAGTTTGCCGCTTTTCAGCTACAAAGGACTTATTAGGTGGTAAGGCTGACGACAACACCCACTTGGGAATTTCAAAGTATGAACTGCAAAGACCATCGCCCACTGGGGCTTTAAGGACACACCCACCTGGCTTCTTAAGTCAAATAAAAGCAGTTGTTATTCGTCAGTAGCCATTTGTCTTACTGCATGCGTGGCCTGTGAACAAGGAAGCAATTCCGAAACATGTTAGGCTTTTGGCACAGAGAAGAGGTGTTTCGAGGCTGCAGTCTCCGCTGTGAAAGGTGCTATGCTGGCAGTGTGGGCCTTCTCATTATTGCCCGGGCAGAAGGGGCTTGGGGCAGCATCGAAGCAGGGGTGTCGCAGCAGAGCAGCCGTTTTGTTGGTCCTGTCCGCTTATGCCCACGCTTTGTTTTCCCATACGTCCCGAATTTGTGGAAAAGGCTTTCTGAGCACTCTGTGTTCATAGCCCCCGCCCGTCGTAGGTCCTGGCCGCTTCTCCCCACGCTTTGTTTCCCCCGATGACCCGACTTTGTGGAAAAGGCTTTCTGAGCACTCAGTGTTGATGGCCCCCGCCCGTCGTAAGTCCTGGCCGCTTCTGACCACGCTTTGTTTCCCCCGACGTCCTGACTTTGAGGAAAATGCTTTTTGAGCACTCAGTGTTCATGGCCCCCGCCCGTCCCTTGGTGCGCACCCGCGGCTGCTTCACTTACCTCATCCGCCGCTCCTCCCCGCGCTGCTGAGTTTACAGCTCCACTGCTCCTCCGCTTCTCGCCGCTCCTCACTGCTTGTCCGCTCGCCACTCCTCCCTGCCTGTCCGCAGCTCCTCCCCGCGCTCATGTCGGCCGCTCTTCCTCTTGCTCCTGAACGCCGGTCCTCCCCGCGCTCCCGATGTCATCACGCACGTCGCGGCCGGCGCTACTTCCAAGGGACTACGTTTTTTTATTCGAACATTTTTTAAAGAACGTATATTTTTTTATTTTTATATAGCCTATGTCCTTCTGCTTGCCGTGACGTTTTCAAAGATGTCTTGGGTGTTTGGATTGGTGGGGTACTTTTCGAGTTTACCTGCCTCAAAGGACACAGTTCTCTCTTTATAATAGTAGTATAGATATATATATATATATATATATATATGAGAGCACAAAGTTCCCCCTCTTCGAGATCTGCGTTCGTGGTCAAAGCCTCAACGCCATCAACAAAAGGAAATACAGACCACCAAGTCAGCAATGTTCTTGTTTATTTAATCCACAGAAGCCAAACCAGCGACCCGTTTCGAGCACAAGTGCCCTTGTTCACGCTGCAGTTAAAATGAAACCATCACAAGCCTTTTTTAAATGGTATATATATATATATATATATATATATATATATATATATATATACATATATATATATATATATATATATATACACATATATATACACATATATATATATATACACACACAGTTTTGAACGTAAGATTATAATATACTGTTTTTTTGTTTTGAACAAATGCTTGAGTTAATTTAGTTGTATAGACAAAGTCCCATTCAAGTGAATAATAGAGGAGCTAGCATGTGTTAGCGAAATGTATGAGTGAAGCATACCCAGTTTCATGCATCCCAGAAGTATCAATACACAGTATTGTGTGTACACTATGAACTGCTATGTTGTATATATGTACATGTTTCAGGTTTCATAATTCAGACATAATCAATGCACTAAATGATTCTGGGATTTTACTGACCTCTTCTGGTCGTTTTCTATCAAGAAAGCTAAATAGAGGCAGTTGCTAGAAAATTAAAAAAGAAAGGCCCTAGGCAGAAACCATTCTGGTATTTTACTGGCCTCTGCTGGTCGTTTTTTCTCAAGACAGTTAAATAGAGGCAGTTTCTAGAAAAAAAAGGTCCTAAGCGGAAGTAGACAAGTTGTGAGGCAATGCTCTGGAGCCCACACAGTATATACAACAGCTCTTCTAGACAACGCAAGAGCTGGCTAGGCACGACCTAAAAAAGTTATAACATTCCCAATAATTCTACAAAATGCTGCATTATTTATCACTCAGCTGTAAATAAATTTCCAAACGTATCCATTTTTCTCAGTTTATTTTTTCTAAAAATGCGCACATTTTTATAATCTCAATTACAAACATTTCAATGTTTGTAGACAAATATTAATTCTACGAATTGAAAGTTTCTAGTTTAGTAAGCTGGACTGCACACAGCTGAGTTACTTACACGTAGCTGGAGAGCTACCGGTAGCTAACGAGCTACTCATTGGAGAAGCCAGCTCTAAAGCTTTGGATCTAAGTGGCATAAGTATTGGCTTCACATTCAGGCCATTGCAAGAAAAGGTTTGCACAAGAAGAGATGAACTAGGGCATAAAGGATGCAGACTCATTATACTCAGCAGATCACTCCATGGGATATGATTTTTCAAGCCTCTAAAAGGACTTCTGACCCAGGGAGAGAGTTTTAAATTGAACCTACTACTTTGCAGAAAGCCAATGCAGCTTTCTACTGCCTTCAAATACATGGTCCTATTTTTTCTCAGCACTGTTGATTTCCTTACTGCAAAGTTTCATATCTACTGCAGTTTGTTAATAAAGGCATGAGTGACATGAGGAGAAGTGTGGCTCACTGGTTAGAGCAGGCAGACCCTGAAGCAGAGGTCAGACCCGGGACCAGGGTTCAAATCCCGACGCGGCAGGGTCTTGAGCTCAAATGTCCACGGACTCGATAATTCTCGCTTCGGTGCCTGACCTAATCATGGGTTCACACTCTGCAACTCTGGGCAATAAGCTTGCTTAATCTCCACAACGGCCCCCCGCGGCGGGATGCCTGGCTTTCACCTTGGGGATGCCCTGTAGGGGCTATCTCACAGGGAAAAGCCAGGACGGGTTCCCAAGGCAAGCGCTTAGAGACCCCTGGGTGATAAGCGCTATATAAATCCAACATACAATACAATACAATACATCAAGATACAGTCCATTGTAGGAATCAATGCAAGACTTCATAAACTGAAATGACTTCAGTATGCGCTTCTTTCTAAATGAATGGCAGGGCCTTTTCTTTCATCCTGCTGACTGCATCCACCTAGAAGCATGTTAGTTCCACACAATTAAGTTTAAAGAGATGACAACACTTCTAGCCGTCTATGTCAATCAGAGAAGAACTGTGATTTCTAAGCGAGGAAGAAACCTTCTCATCCAGTTAAATCAGCAGCTTTGCCTCATCATCATACGCAAGTACGAAGAATCCACCTTCCTTCATCGACTGTAATAGAGGACGCAAGCAGATGTTGAAAAGTAAGGGTGACAACGAGGAAACTTGGTACCTTCCAAATGAGACATTAAAAGTCTGCAATTTAGCGATGGCCATGGAAAAAGACAGGGTGTATCCTAATATAAAACACTAGAACCATTCGGCTGCTGCACCTACTATGCTTGCCTTTGTGGAACCTTTCAAGAAGGATAGTGTGGCCAACAGTGTTGAATGCAGCAGAGTGGTCGAGTAATATTAGACCTGGCCTAGGTCTCCCCCTCTCAGTTCATTTATATCAGGCAGAAGTGAGGTTTCACTTCTTCTCCCTGGAGAAATGCCCAAATGCCAAAGTTCACGATACATTGAATTTTCAAGGTAGTCTCAAAGTTGCCTAGCCACATGTAATGTACAAGTAGGGTATTCGGGTGGCTGTTGCCAATTGTGGTGGTATCTAGTTGCTTTTGTTAAGCAGATAGGAGGCAACCTAAAGTTTAAAGATTTTGAATGTGCATTGCTGCTCGCAAAGGGGCACACAGGCGCTGGGAAAAACATAAGAGAGGGGCAGAGCTGTTCAGCAAGAGCCAGGTCTCAAACTTTTTCATTGAGATAAATTCCACATTGTGGATACAGCGAGGTCAAAAGAATGGCTGCCCTTTCTTTCTTTCCTGACACATGGAATAGTGACTAGCCCTTCATTAGCCAAGCGAAGGCCCCGAGATGGCACAAAGGATCGCATCACACTGCAAATATTCTAAGGAACTCTATTCTGGAAAACACAATACATTAGACAGAGGAACTTGAAAGTCAATTGCTTATGGGAAGCCAGTCGAGCACTGCAAGGTGAACCCAAATGTAAGGTCAGTGAGTAATATTGAATAGAAGCCTGGCAGCAGCATTCTCAACAAACAGGAGGCTATTTAAAAGACATTTAGGCATGTCACAGTACAAGGCATTACCACAGTCCAGGCAAGATGGTATGAGTGCTTGGACCACTGCCTTCTGGTAGGATACCATCAGGAGTAACCCTGGGCGTAGTTCGCATAGTAGTGCTACGCGTAGCTACACGAAATGCACTTTGCACTACGTGAAGCTAAGCGAACTGTGTAGTGCACTGTGCAAAATGCTGATCGCACTCATTGCACAGTGCCGGACACTTGTCCACACTGTGCAATCAGTGCAAACCGCATCTTGCACAGTGCAATCGGTTGTTTTCTGCCGCTCAAGTAGATTTTTCATTGAATTTTGTTTCTTAAGCAGATATTTGCAAAATAATTTGATGATGGTCTGACCAGGCTGTAGGAGCGATGTCTAGTATGTTTACAGATCCCAGTTTAGCGATGATGAGGTCAAGTGTGGCACCTTTGTTGTGTGTTAGTTCATTGGCTGCTTGAATCGTGTTAAGTTCTAGCAGCATGTTACTGGGTGCCGCCACTATGGAGTCTTTGTTATTGTTCCAATGCAGGTCGAAATCTCCTAATAATATTTTATTGGAGGGAGGTGGCATTGATTGTGATCGCTTCCATGAGTTGCTCCAGGAAGACAGTGTTGTCATCCAGTAGATGGCATGAAATTAGGGTTTTCCCTATCCCTTTTCAAGCTTGATTTCAGCTCACATGAGTTCAAACAAAGAGGTATTTTCTAACAAGAGTGAGTTTAAGGTAAAACAGTTTACGTAAATTATGACAAGACATCCCTCTTGCATCAATGTGCGGTCCAGACATAAAATCTAGCGGGTGAAAATGTCTAGTAATGGAGCTGCTGTTGGCATGAGCCAAATTTCGGTTAGGAAGAGAATTTGCAGATCATGCAATAAGATCACATCTGCTATATCAGTTTCATGTCTTGCAGCTAATCTGCAATTGTGCAGCATGCATTTCAGGTTTGTCACTGTTTGGGAGTTACTGTGGTAGGCATTGTGTCTGTTGCGATCTAGATCAGGTTGTTGTGATTGACTCGTAAAGGATGTGTCTCCGGTTTTTGTAGTTGGCTATCTTGACAATCGGGATGTTGGATGTTTTTTCAAGGGAGTGTTTCTGTGGAATGTAGGATGTTACAACGCATACATTTACAACACATGCCTTTACAAGGCAGTTTTTATATCGCAACATCCTTTACAACGCATTCTTTTACATCGCGTGCCATTACATCGCATTTTCTGAAACCACCTTAACAATGCATTCCATTACATTGCATTATACCTTTACAATGCATACCATTATAATGCATACCATTACATCGAATTTAAGGTAAGTGTTGGGTAGTACAGGGGTAATAATTACTACTCTAACTCCAGTGAGTGCAATAGTAGGGTAAGTGTTGGATAGTGTAGGGGTAAAAAGTACTATTCTAACTCCAGTGAGTGCAACAGTAGGGTAAGTGTTGGATAGTGTAGGGGTAAAAATTACTATTCTAACTCCAGTGAGTGCAACAGTAGGGTAAGTGTCGGATAGTGTAAGGGTACTATGCGTTGCAATGATATGCGTTGGAATGACTTGCGATGTAATGCCTGCATTGTGGTGACATGCATTGTAATGACATGCTTTGTAGTGACATGCTATGTAATGGCTGCGTTGTAATGACATGCGATGTAAAGGATGTTGCGATGTAATGACTGCGTTGTAAAGGTTGTTTCCCATTTCTGTGTGCTGTTTATCTCTTCTTCTGAGAGGCGATTGTTCATTCTTCTCAGCGGATGAAGCTTGTTGTCTCGGGCGGTAGTGACCCTGTTGTTGTTGATAAGTTTTCTGCAATATAGGAAGTCAGTGCGGTTGGTGTTGGGTGTGTATATCTTCTCGATTGTGAGAAGAAGTGTGATGACTATCTTCTTGACACATTCAATGTGTTCCCTGAGTAGTTGCAAGTTATAATTGATTTGGTCTACGGGAAGGTTGTGTGTTGGGGACTGACCAATTAGACTATCATTCTGTGGTAATGTTTGTAAAAATGTGTGACCTATCTGCAATTTTCTTTCTTAATAACCTTTGCTCTTTGTCTGGTAACTGTGTTTTTTAGGCACTCATCTACTTCCTGTTGTGTATTTGCTCCTTGGGCTGAGAGGGCTGTTTGCAGAAGTGTCTAGTAGGAGTCTGTGTAGCTGTGCAGACTGCAGGGATATGGTTTCCATTCGGTGTAGTTCTCTGGGTGGTGTTGAACGTTTTAAGGTGATGGATAGGAGTCAGTGTTTGAGAAGGGTAGCTACATTGTTTTGCTGGTGCTTCTACTTGCTTTTTCAGGGTGTTAAAAAGTGAGTCAAATGCTTGTAAGTCAATGTCGGCTGCTTTGATAAGAATGTTGCCATTGTTGTGAATATGGGATGGTAGCATTTGCTTTGAGAGAGGGAGATATGAGGAGTCTGAAGACACAGGGGATGTTCTGAGTGGCGTTGACAGCATTAGGAGCATACGAAGCATTCCGCCATTTCGCTGTGCATCTCGAGTCGAGAATCAGATTAGTCTTATTAGCTCCTTTGGAGAAGCAAAAATAGGAGTCTGATATGAGGGTTTTAGGGTTGCGACTTAGAATGTTGTGCTTACATTTCTTTGCTCCATTTTTGTATAAATCAGGTGGGTAGTTCATTCTGAATGAGGGGGCAGAGCCGGAGCATCTACGTTGTCATTGCACAAATCTTACTTTATTAGTGATGCCAATGTTGGTTCCTCTCAAAATAGAGAAAGGGCCAGACATATATTGTCACTAAGCAACAAACAGCAGCGAGGTCAGTGGGTCCACTGCCCTAAAACCTTTCAACTTGCCATCTATAGGGTTACCCTACTCTCTTTTTCTTTTTTGTCTTATCTACAAATCATAGTAATAGTGTTAGAGGCTGCCAAGAGGTCCAAGAGGATCAAGGGGTGGCTGAGCATTCATAATCCAAGATGGCTCTTAAATGTTGGAGACAGGCACCAAAGTTGTCTTGGTGCTATGTAGCAGTTGAGAACTTGTGGAGAAGTGTGGCTCAATGGTTAGAGCGGCAGACCCTGATGCAGAGGTCTAGCCCGGGACCAGGATTCAATTCTCCGCCTCGGCGGGTCTTGGGCTCAAAATTCCACGGACCTGATCATTCTCGCCTCGGTGCCTATTCTAATCATGGGTCCCACGCTGCAACTCTGGGCAATAGCTTGCTTAATCTCCACAACGGCCCCCACAACGCTAAGGATGCCTGGCCTCCACCTTGGGGATGCCCAGGAGTGGACGACTCACAGGGAAAGCCAGGATGGGTTCCACAGTGGTATTCGTACAAGCGCCTTGAGACCCTTGCGGGTGAGTAGTGCGCTATACAAGTATCAATTTACAATTTACAGTTGAAATCCCAACTGAGATGGATGAAATAGGAAGTTTTTTACTCATGTGAGAGTTAGTGTGTTTTTCTAAGATTATGACTGAAAACGGAAGCAAGGATAAGAGATGGTAATTTTCCAATATTTTGGGGTCAAGGGTAGGCTTTTTAACTTTCAGAACTACCCGAGCCTGCTTCCAGATTGGTGGGATTGTGGCGGTCTGTAGGGAGAGATTGATTCGGTTCACCTGGGGTGGACAAATGCATGGAGCACCAAACTTTGTGGGCAAGGGCATAAAGGGCAACCATACTTTGGGCCTTATTTCGAGTTTGGCCGTCCTGGGACTGCCAAACCCGCAGTTCTGGTCCAACCGCCACAACCGCTCGATTCCGAACCTTGCGGTCAGACCGCCACAAGCCTGCAGGTAGCCTGCTGCCTCTGCCAGGTCCTGGATCCCGCAGCTGGCGTGGTGTTGTGAGGGGCAGGAAATGGTGGCAGTTCCGATGCCGGCACTGCCGAGCAGATTACAACCTGCCTTTCCACCACTCCTTTCATGGCGGTGACCCCGCCATGTAATAGGTGGTGGAAAGGCAGGGAAGGGGGCCCAACCAGCGCCCCTGGGTCAATCTGCCTATGGGGGTGCAACTGGGGGGGGGCACATATTGTGCCCCCCTAGAAGTTCCCGGTCATCTATGCACTGTGTGGAATGCACAACATGGTGTATGTCGCACAGTCAACTGACGTGGCAGTGGTCCCACAGGGGCAGCATGACTGCCGGCTGTTCTCCTCAGCTGAAGCTTGCCACCATGGTGGGACTGAAGAAACACCACCTCCTGCCCGGTGTGGTTGTTGTAGAAGGTTGGAGAAGCTGTGGACTTTGCAGCGTTCTCCCGTATGAGGCATCAGCCAATGTCGTAATCAGACCCTTAACCAATGTTGCCAGAGTATTAGTCACTTTCAAAGTAATAAGAGTAAATTCTGTAAGTAAGAAGCCTGACTTTAAATAGGATTTAGATTCGAAGTCAAGAAGGATGTTAGCTGGCAGGAAGAGGTCTACATGTTTGTTGCTGGAGGCAATTTTTTTCATGGAAGAAGGTGTCTAAGCTAATGTAGAGATCCATTGAAAGGGGATGCTTTTATTAGAAGCTTTAGGATTTTAAAAGAAGAGAGTTGGCAGCAGGATCTTTCTATCAGTCAGAAAGGAAGCATGAGCAGAATGTATAGCATAATGGTATGAATGTAAAGCAGCTCTGTAGGTAAATTTGGCAGTGTCGTTATATTTGCATTCTTAAATTTGAACTGCAGTGCAGCAAGCAAGGCTTGCCATTTGACAACGGCGCAGAGGGTCTTTGTTCTGTGTGGTTTGTTTGACATATTAGAGGCTATAAACATCACACAAGTAATAATCCATGCATTAAACGATTCAGTGTAGACTCAAGGGTCATTATAGCTAGGAAAGAGGATGCTATTTAATACCTTAATATGACATTGAGGTTGTATTGTGTTCCATGTGGTTTTGTACCAGCGGCTGATGCAGTGGCCTTAGTGAATATTGGGAGTTTAAGCCAGGGCCTGCTTTAGGGTGGTGCGGCTGCACTGGGCGCTGACCTGGAGGGAGGGCACTCATCTCAGGGTGGGGTGCTGTGTTTAGAAATAATGTAAAATTTAAAAGCAACTTCTGCAAAGTTCTTTGTGCGTCCAGTTTTCAGGCAGCAATAAAAACAACATGATAACTCTTATGATTAATGTTCCTGCTAGAGAGATCAAAGTTTTGTCTAGAGGCAGTTTTGACCCACCATAAAGTAGCACAGTGGGTTAATGTGCCTGATGCAAAGAACAGATCTGTATTTGGCTTTTCCACATGCAGGGCTGGAATTGGAACCCCCGTGATTGGCTTTCCACTTGCTGGTGGCAGTTTCTAAAGGTAAGATGCCCAACCTAAATCTGATGTACAATGCTTTTGTGAATGAGGGGGTCTATTTCATCCATATGTTTCTCTAGAGAAGAGAATGGCTTCAATTCTAGGAGAGATGTGATCTGTTTCCCCAGCCCGGCCGATGGAGTAGTTCAGACCCCACCTGATCCCAGTACATTGCCTTCAGGGTTTTTATTTCCAAGAGGGGATATCGAACTTGGATCTGACCAATTCTTTTGCAAGGCTAGTGAGGAGCATGTCTGTTTCACAAAGGCCAGCAACAGCAGCTTTCTCCCACCCTGGGACCTATCCTAAACCTCTTGAAGACCCTCTATGTAATTAGCCAACTTAGGGGTCGACCAGACTCAAAACCAATACAAAATTGGTCTGAGTCGAAGTAGATGGGCAATGGGGCGGGTTCCTAAGTCAAGTTTGAAGACTTAGAGGGGTGCTTTGGGACATTTTAAGTACCATTATCAAGAAGTTATTCTCTGCCACCAATGCGTCGAGGTTTACATAAACCCACAGTTCTGCACCTTAGATACCTGCAGCAATAGCTTGGGCCCTCCATGCTTCGAGGATCAGAGAGACTGGATGGATAGAATAATTATTTGCAAATTTTAGTAATGCTGCCACTCTGTATTTCAGGATGAGGGTCCATTTAGTAACTTGATTTACCCAGTAATTAGTGCTGGACAGAGGCAAAGGTAATCAAATTCATGCTCTCTCTGAATCCATTTCCCCTCAAGCAATATTGTTATTTTAAAGACTCTGTGCAGATGAATCATCATACATGTGGTTTTACTTTCATTTATCTTAAGGCCATGGTCTAAACAAAAGAGACCAAACTTGCTCAGGAGGGTCTCTGGGTCGTTGGATGTCGCTGATATCAACAGCGTATCAACTGCAAACAACAAAGCTGGAATCCTATTCGACCCAAGAACCGGGGAGTTGTTGCCACAGGCCACCAAGTAGTCTATACATTTGTTAACAAATAACAAAAATAATGTGGGGCAAGTACACAGCCCCGCCAGACTATTTTATCAACTCCAAATGGGCCAGTTGATTCCCAATTGGACCGGAGAGAAAATATTGCAGGAAAGTCATATGATGATGGTAAGAAGGGTTCTCAACAATCTATCCCTGGGGACCATGTAAAATGCTGCTTTAAGATCTACAAAAGAGGCATGAAGACTACCACCACCCAAAACAACCTATTTCTATCTAACCAGCTGGAACCTAAAAACCTGATCAATCGTACTGGTCTTGGGACAGAAGTCAGCCAGGAATTGAGTTGAGATTCTTCTTTCTACAATCCAAGAGAGCAAACTTTCCGAAATACCTTTACAGAACATTTTCTGACTTGAGTCAATAAGGTTGATTCGCTAGTAATTCCCCGGATCCAGTTTTGATCCTTTTTTTGTGGATGGGAATAATCTCTACCCTTTTCCATGACTTGGGAATATCTGTGCCTGTCAGGCTGGTGTCAAAAATGCAGGTGAGGTAAGAAAAACCCAGATGGCTAGTTCTGAGGAAAAGAGGTCCACTGGGACTTGATCCAGCCCAGGTGCCATCCCTGTTTCCTGGGAAATTATGGCAGATTTGACCCCAGTATTGTTGAAGAGGAGCACAACCTCAAAGAAAAAAATCTGTGTTAAGAAGGAATGGTCGCACAGCACTGACTTGGGGTTGGCCAGTCTTGTTTTGAGAGTCACAGTTTGTAAGTGGGGAAGAACAACTATATAAAGTCCAGTTGGTTTTAGCAAGTTTGTGGGCTTGTTTGCAGTCAGGTCTGGTGATCTCCTTGACATTGCGGGGCAAACTCCCTTTGAGGGCACCTAAAACATGGCTTTTTTCCACTCTACAGGTCTTGTTGTACCATGTTGCATCTGTTGACCCTGAGAAATTCTTTCTAATTAAGGGCTTGGTAAAAACTGTATTTTTAGGTCCTCAAACCATTTGGCGTGGACTCATAATCTCATTGGGGGTTAACACTGAACCAGCTAAGAATGATATGGTAGGGATCAAATTGTGATAAATATGGGCATAGAGGGCCTCGTTATTCACTATGCTTCCCCATTTGTCCGTTTTACAGTTATTGCTCACTGTCTGGGCACCACGAGTTATGCTTAATTCCCTATCGGCCCTTCTTACAATGACATGGAGAGCTAGAATAAGGGGAAAGTGGTCCCTTTCTGTCCTACAGAGAGCTTCCATATCTTTGATGTTTGCCCAAAATTGTATTGACACAAAGAAGTAATCAATACGACTCATACATATTTCTGGTGAATGTCGGGTGTCTCTCAGATTTGGTTCTGCCATTGCAAGCTCTTAGTTGATTACATATACTAATATCTGTCAGTTGCAATGCTACTTTAGGGATTATTTTTATGCATGGGCCCAACATTTGGGGAATACCTCAATGTTGCTCTTCTTCATTAGTCAATACCCTATTTTAAATAGGTTCTGAGAAGTTGTAAGGATATTGACTCAAGATTGCATTAAGAACAGCCCATTGACAATAGGATGAGTGAACTCCAGTGTGATGCAATCCAAATTTTCAGAAGAGGGAATTAGAGAGGCCCTTGTTATGTCTGCATGAATGACACTATTGAAGTTCCAGACATTACGGATCCAATGGATTCCGTTATTAATTAGAGAAGCCTCATCTTCTCTGGCTTGTGAGGGAAGTTTTGGGACCCCAATCATGAATATCGTCCTGGTGGGAGAATAGGGATTTTGGTTGGGGTTCAGCAGGGGGTGCCTAGGGATAAATGGCTCAGCTGTGGAGTGGAGTATTGGGGCACCATAGTCCTCCACCTCTTCAGCTGCAGGGCTGGGGAAGCAAGTGTTCTGATATTTCTAGGGGGCACATCACTTGCGACTAGGGCAGGGAAGCGATTAGTACATATAACCATGGGTTCTAAGGGTACTGGAATAGGTTGAAGTGTAGGAGAAATACAAAAGGGGGTGCTATCTTCAACTTTCTTCCCTAATTGATTCTCGTAGGAAGTAGGAGCTGTAGTCATAGGTCTGCCAGATTTTTTCTTGAAGATGGGGGCCTCTTGCGTCTTTTTATGGACTGCCCTGTTGAAGCAAGAATTCTCCGGCTGTAGGAGATGTTCCACCGCCTCAACAAGATTGTCTATAGCACGTAATGTGAGGAGAGACAATGACGTGCCAGGGGTGTGCTAACTGAGTGGTCATGGGCACTAGTCCCCAGCAGCTGGTCTTCTCAGCAGCTTAACCACTGTGGATTTAGACGCAAATGTGGAGAGAATTCAGAAGTGGTGGCCTTTTACTAGCAATCAGAGGCTAATAGGAGGCACTCCTTGAGAGAAAGTACAAGGCCTACGAAAAGTTTAGAGCTGCCAGAGATATTCATCCGGGTCAAACAGACGGTTCTAGAAGTCTAAGGTGCAGTACGGAGAACGACTAAGCTTTGGCAAAACAGCCACTCAGCAAGGTAATGCTCCAGGAAACCACAGCACTGATGGCACTCACCTCCTCCCCCTGGCCCAGGAGCCACCGCCTCCACACACATTGAGCTGCAAGGGATGATGGATGATGATGAGGATGGTTGCGATTAACACGGTGCAGCATTTAACCCGCTGCAGCTGACCACCCTACCTCCCTGCCATACACCTGTGCCCTCCTTTCTCCACAAGGTGACCAGGCACAGTGGTTGCAGACGGCCCGGTAGCAGCGGTATCATCTGCACCAACCCAACGCCAACCTCAAGCAGGACAGGCCATGAGCCACTGGTACAAGACAAGGTGAAGACGGGTAATGGCAGGTGATGTATAACAAGGCAAGCTTCACCAGCAGCGTCCGGTAGGCTCCACAAGCTCCCCCAGTAGCTGCAACTTTCCAACTTTCTGCGCTGCTTCCCCCAGCTCTCGACTCATCCCTCCAGTGTGCAATGTGACACGTGTGGGCGGGCACGACCACGGCATCAGAGTGAAGGTATCCGGTCTTCAAGGGAAGCGTCATGTGGTAGACAACAGATTGACAATGGCTGCAATTTTCTTATTTAGGGTGGAGGCGACGGTTTTAAGTACTGCCATGGGAAAGAAATCAGATTAGCCTGACTTAATATCTGCCTGTCCTCTTATGGCCTCATCTGTTGAAAGCTGCTGCTGGAAGGAGGATCATGCTCTACTGGTTGTCCAGGGTCAGATGCCCCTACCTTCCTTGAGTTAAATGATTGCTAAAATGTTATCATTTGGTAAATATTTTAGATGTATGGAATAAAAAATGGTCTCCGTTTATGACAGAAATTTTGGGAGGGCATCACTCAAGAAGAGGTTGTTAGACACACCAATTGGAATCATAGCTTGGATCTTCTGAATCCCTGTGTATCAGATCTTGTATATCTTTGACCTAGACAAGACTAGCATCATGAAGAGAGACAGCACAGCTTATGTTTTGGGATATCTCAGGTCTGGTAAACTAAAGGCACAAGAAGCAAGACCTTCCATTTGGAAAAGACTACTAATCAGATGAGACAGAGCTACTTCTCCTGACAGGCAGCTGTAGAGGGGTGATGTCTTTCCACCAGGTGTCATAATTCCTTGTTTTCATTTCTGCTTTCGACCAGGTATTGTCTTAACAAAGGGATCGATTTCACTGGAAACTATACTGGTTCTGCAAAGCTCCCTATATTAGTAACTTGCTGATGGATTATCAAGTATATGTAAAAATCTCACCAGAAGGCAGTCGAGTAGCTAAAAGTAAGGCCGAAGATCCATAAAGTAGTTCTATGCAAAACAGTTGTTCACTCTCAAGGCATTCAAAATGTTTCAGCTTGTCAACTGTTCACCGCAGGTGCCTTTAAAATTACTTTATTTTACAGTTTACAAGAGTGAAAAAGTCCACGCTTTCAATAGATTTTGCACATATACCACCCATTTCTATTGCTCAATACACTTTATAAAATTATTCTCCCTACCATCAGGAAGTGTTTCAGAATAGCATCATGTCCCTTCCACAGAGAATTATGGGAGTCTCATGTGTGAAACAGAGCTCATGCTGTACTAAATACATAAAATGAAGACGACTGAACTCAATTTCATATCGGTGTAAACCATGTCTCACTAAGAAGCAGGGCTTCTTCTTTCCTTCATAAAGAAATTAAGTTAAATTTGAAAGTGGGTTGCTCAGTGAGTAAAGTGGCAGTCCAGAGAGAAGGTTTATCTGTTTTCACAGAGAATCATAAATAGGAAAGTATTCCCTGGGAGAACTTCACATCTCAGACAATCCATGGGCCCTTCCGATGGTACTCCGTAAAGGGGCACCTCTGTTGAAGTCTGGAAAACGTTACTTCGGGTTGAGCTTGCTGTGTTGGAGTCTAGCCACTTGCTGTGCACTCTCCTGCCTTCTAGTGTTGGATTTAGAATATTGCAAAATATATTTCATCAAAGTCTTTGTCTCAGTTTTGGGTCTGCATTTCCCATAACACTGGAGAACAGATTTGGGGCAGACCAAAGCATACAAGTAAGTTGGGTGGGCCAAAGAATTTTGTTCAGGCTCAGGAATCATATCAAAGACATTTCAAGACAATTATGTCTACTCTGCCAATTTTTAATCTGTCATCTATAAATTTAAGCTCAGATGAGCATGCACTACTTAGTAGGGGCTTATCATTTGTTCCCAGCACTCGTCCAAATCTGTTTAAATTACATCAAGATTTGTTTTCTTTCTTTAGGAAAGTAAGACTAAAAAAGTTCTTTCAAGATCGCTCCATAATAACAGACAATGTGAATCGTTTTATGTGCAAACCTCCCTCTCAATTTACCCCCACCTTAGACATGGTGGGTCCAGAAGTGCATATTTATTAGCAGAATGTGCTCAAGGAAGTCGCAAAAGTTGTTAAACGTCTTGCGACGGTGCAGAATAATCTATCTATAATAGAAAATAAAGCACTGTCTAATATTAAATCAAATAAAGACCTTATCATTAAACCCTGCGACAAGGGAGATGGGATAGCAGTGATGAATAAATCTGAGTATGATGAGAAAATAGACAATATGTTGGCAGTTCCCCATCACTACAAAAAAATCGCACCCGAGAGAGTTATCTAAGCTTAAGGATCTTATTGAAGACACCACAGCAAAGGCACTAGAACGGGGTGACATTTGCAAGCAAGAGTACGAATTTTTAAATAAGTCCTGCCCGATACCGCCAGCCCTATATGGTCTTCCAAAGATCCAAAAGGTTGTGACAAATCCACCCATGAGGCCTATTATATCGACTGTAGGCTCAAGTACTGAGTCGTTATCAAAATACGTTGACACGTACCTTTGCCCTTTGACCGGGACATATGCTTCATTCATTCGAGATACGGGAGACATCATTGGGAAGTTAGGGGGCATGCAATTCGATCCTGAAACTGAAATATTGGTGACGCTTGACATTGAGGCGCTGTACACCAACATCCCTCAATGTCAGGCGTTACAATCAGTAGCAGCCCTCCTCCAAAGGACCCCAGGTGAGAGACCGGATGGTTTCATTCTAGAATGTTTGGAAATTGTCCTTCTTAACAACTTTTTTTAATTTAATGGATCCCTCCATCAACAAATTAAGGGTACCAGCATGGGGGCCTCTTGTGCCCCCAGTGTTGCAAACATTTATATGGGAGAATGGGAGAGAAGAATTGTTTTTAATGAGGCAGCTCCATTTTTTGACAATGTCATTACATGGAGACGTTTCATTGACAACATTTTTTTTCATTTGGCGAGGAGATCAAGCTTCCCTTGAAAACTATGTGATGATGTTGAATGCGAGCGACCAGAATTTGAAATTCACTGCGAAGAGTAGTACACAATGTGTGGAGTTACTTGATATCATGATTTTGGGTACACATCTGCAGTTAGAGGTGAGCCTATTCCGCAAACCCACTGCGAAGAATACCATCCTACATTATCAGAGCTATCACCCTAACATTCAAAAAGATCCAATACCATTTGGTGAATTTCTTCGTATTCGAAGAAACTGCACTAGCATGATGGAATTCCACAAACACGGTGATGCACTGAAGCTGAGACTGCTAGCCAGAGGTTACCCAAAGAGGTTAGTCCATCAAGCATACAAGAGGGCGAAATATTATAATCGGGATGCCCTCTTGGATGGAACACATCGTACCCCAAAAGATCAGGTGGTCTGTGTGGTCAATCACTCCCCCTTCAACTTCAAAATAAAGAACATTATTCAGAAAAACTGGAAAATTCTGAATACATGTGAAGAAGAAACTAAGCTAGATCCACCTCTGGTGGCTTTTCGCAGAAACTGAAACCTTCGTGACTTACTAGTACACACAAGACCTCAGGTACCAGATAGGTTGCGCCAGGCTACGATCACAGGTTTACCTATGGTGATAGGTAATCACAGGTGTGGATCTTACCATGCCTGTGATTCAGCTATAGTCACTGACTCTCTCGAGTATCAGGGGAGGAGTTTTAAATTAAGAGACCTCACCAATTGTAGAAGCCAAAACATCATCTATAGTATAACCTGCCCCTGCAGCTTGTCTTATGTTGGAGAAACATCACGCGAGTTCAGGGTGCGATACAGCGAACATAAGTCATCAATACGAAACAGGATAATGGAGGCATCGTTGGTACGCCATTTTTTAAGTAAACAACATTCAGAAAAAGATGCGAAATGGTGTATCCTGGAAAAAGTAAGAAACCAAGCAGGGACTCCCATGGACATTATTCGCAAAAGGAGAGAATACTTTTGGATTTTTTCTATGGATACTGTAAAAAATGGACTAAATGAGGAAATCCAGTGGAACATTACTCAACCATGGTAACCTTAGATTTACAGATAGACATATGCACAAAGGGTAGAAATCGTATAGATATAATATAGAGATTGTAGATGTCATCTATATATATATATCTGTGAGTGTCTCTACAGTAAGATCATTTTGGGTACTTTTGGTGTATGTCAAATAACAGTGAAAGCATCCAACGTTCAAAACTTGTTTATCTATCCGTTTATGACTGATATAAAAATCCTGCCTTGTCTGCAATCATTAGGTTGGTATGAAGGAAGCCTAAATTGAACTCTATAATATTACTGCATCTGTGAGATTGATACAACTTTATGAATTTTTTCAAATATAGAAGTTTAAACTATATCGTTGTCTCACCAATGCAGTTCGAGATGTATAGAGATTAACTGTAAATATTAAATTCCCTGAATATGGTAGTTGGATCTTATAACCAGTATAGAGTCTGTTGTGAATTTTGGTGACCCTACTGGGAAGGTGCATGGAATATTGTGAAAAATGTACATCATCGTCATAAGTCACTTTAGATGTGTACATAATAGACCTATCTAAGATGGTGTGATAACTCTCTGCTAATGAGCCCATTATTGATTATTTTGCTCTAATTATGGTACTGTACATTGAAATTCATATTATCTGTAGAGAGACTTTTCTATTTTTTCAATCATTGGAATGATATACAGCAACCTGCAAATTTAATTTCATAAAATTACTGCAGTTGTATAATCTAAATATTTCCGCTGTAGAGTTAAACTATGTAATAAAATTAAGAAATGAATCAATGTACTACGCGAGTGGTGGGGAGTTTCTGCGTATGCAGAATCCTTTTTATCTTGATGGTCGTATATTTTTTTCACGAAACTTAATCGATCGTGAATCTAGATGTTTATAACACAGAGAACAACGTATATTACCATCATAAGCCACCTTATAGGTGTAAAGATAGACCGTTCCAAAATGGTGTGGCGTGACCACACTAGTAAGTCCGTTGTTTATGATCATGCCCTGAAGTGAGACCTGCCCAATAACATTCATGCTACTGGCTATACACTTCGACGTCACTAATATGCAAGATATATCAGTATGGGATTGGGCCATGTACACCATGTGATGAGAGTAGTTGGGCAAAAAAGAAACTCCTATTTAAAAGGACCCAGGTATCTTAAATCATGATGATTGCGCGCTGTAACTTAGGTATATAAGACTGTTGCTTAAACGGACTGAGTCTTGTTCGCGGTAGCACCACGTAGGGAGACGGATGTTGATGGAGGAGAGACACAGGACGTAAGCGGTAAGCAAGCAAAGCCCCTACGCGTATCCCTAATATAATGCATGGTTAATCCCTGAATAGTGGATAAGGATCTTCGTAGCATTGCAGATAAATCTGGGGAAGGCGCTTAGACCTGTGTCTTGAGGGACAAAGGACGTTTATGAAATACCGAGTCTTGACACTATTGTGCTAGTCTCTATATGAGACTAAGGGAACAATATAAGAAAAAAGTAGAGCAGACAGCTTGATAAATAAGATATAACATTAAGTATTATGCACCTTATATACCAAAGTAATACATTTTGGTAATTTTCTCCTTATTACTCAAACAGTGACGTGACGTACTGCGCAGGAACTGGTGACTGAGATTATTTGACATTTTGGGCAAAAGAAGGAAAAGAAACGAACAAGGAAACCTTAACTTGAGTTGGGAAGCAAATAATATTACGGTATTTATTTCGCCACAAAGGGAAGTATGGGAAGTTTTACATGCTGTGTAGAAATTATCAAGGTATGTGTCTGTTAAAACTCCCTAAATTACACACAGGTGTCTTCTTGGTCAACAAAACAACTTTGAAGCAAGGTCTTTCCGGTCAACATCCTCATCCCATGGAATCCCAGAGGGGACCTATTTGGTGGGATTTTTAAGGTAATATAGGGTCCCCATGGAAATTATGGTCACTAGTAGGCTAGTTAGACCTATTGTTTATGAGATCCATCGGTTTTTGTCCCTTTCCAGAGAGGAAGACAACTACAAGATAGCTATATTGCAGCAACCTTAACAGAACTTCCCACTGCAATCTTATCACCAGAGCTGACTGAAGGTAAACAGGGGACAGTGATAAGGTTTATAATGGAAAACCGCTTCCACTCTGTGGATGTTAGAATCAACCTTTTATTACTTTTCACATATAGTAGAATTGTGGATACTGCGCCATTCAAAGGAATCTTGAAGTACCAGTGACACTCTGGTCTGAAGAATTACTGGAGTGAGTTATAAGAGCTGTTAAAATCTAAAATTTATATAAGGGTTGTTAGATCAAAAACGAAGAGTGAGGAATAAAGATATGTAGATATACACTAGTTCATGTTCTCTAAGGAGTCCCTGTTATCTCGCTCACAGAAAATTCACAGAATGGGTTATAAGGTGTCACAAGGGGTATAATTAGAATATGATCATGTAAGATACTAATCGATCCGTACAATGTCTCTGTTTAAAAATGTGTTATACGGGCATATAAGTAATGTAGATCTCTTTATATATGTAACTTTTCGGTTATTCCCTGATCTAGAGAACTTTTATCTTGTCTGACGGGACCTGATGAAGGTGGTCTCCATCGTTGTGCAAATCCCACCAAAACGCGTTGACCAAGTTCCCCCTTTGTCTACTAACTAAGTGGTCATATACTTGAGTAACAGAGTTAACATCTAATAAGACGTGTTTATAAAACCCAGATATGTGAAGTTGTGAATGTGATAGAGTGAAAGTGGTATGTGTGGTTTTGTTCTCTACCTGGTGCAATATGTATAGGATCTTTGACATAATGAATTGTGAACTTTGAGTAATTTTTGATACCTTTTGATGTGTAAATCTGTTTTTAAAAAAATCATGAAAAAAGGAAAATATCAAATGAAGAAATAATAAAAATAAAAATAATGAAAAAATAAAAGAAATGTGTTGTATTGCAATGATTATGCCTGTATAATTGGAGTATCTACCCTGAAAAATTAATAGGTCACGAGGGAGTTCTTTCCATTATAATTGTTCATGTTTCGCCTCTTCTCCCTGACCTGAAAGAAATTGCCTTAGAGGGGGTCCCTTTATTCCTTACTTTGTGACAGGTAATGTTGACAGTTTCGAACTACTACTGCCCTTTCAGCGAATAACTGATTATTTTGTTGATATTGTGTGAATTCGGAAAAAGCAGTACGGTAAGAATCTAAATTGTGATTATTTGGAAATTAAATTGAAAACTGCAGGGATATCAATGGAGAGTGAAGTGTTGTAAAAGTGAAGAACTTTGAGCAAACACAGTACAAAATCTAGATTTGGTATCAGTATACTCTGCAGAAAAGAAGTTTATAAGCTCGAAAAGCCTGCAGCCTACAGTTAAAGGTATTTGGAGGATACTAAGGCAGCCTCAACTGCGAGTGTCAGCATGTATCAAAAGAACATGGATAAGACTTGGAAAAAAAACAGGAGGAAGAGTGATCATTAGTAATAGACTTTGTTTTTAAATAGAACTTCTTTGGACGTTATTTTCTCAGTCTATGATGGCAGTAATGGAGAGCACATTTAACCTACCAATCATGCTGTGTGGCACAGTGAGTACACAGGGTAAACTGAATGGATTCTGAATTACATGGAAAGATATGAGTTACCAGTTGTTCTCACTTGTATTAATTTACCAGATAAACTGATGCAGAAAAGTGTTTTTTTGCAGAGTCCTAAAGTTTTACATTAAGTTTTCCCTTGGCATATCTAATTAGCATAAACTGGGGTTAGAATATAACATGAAGGAAATACCTCAATAACGTACTGGTAGTCTTAATTTTTTCTTATCCTATTCACTCTTGCCATAGTCCTTAGACCCTGCCCGTTCTCTCGCTACAGGAAACAGACTTTGGTCTAGTGGAGACTAGGATATTCTGGGATTCCACGCTACATTTGCAGTGCCATGGGTGGGCTGGCTTAGCATTAGACTAAAATGAGGAAGAGTAGAATTGGTTAGAATGACTAGCAAACAAATCTAGCCATTAACAAATGTTAAGACCCAGAAGCATTTTTGGCCATAAGGCTACTAGAACCAACCTACTAAATTCCCCATCTAAAGTAGACAAAAAAGCCAACTTTAGGTGTATTAGCCAAAACAAGACAATTGTCCCTATAAGCGTCATATCCAAATCAAAATTAGTTAAGCTGTCCAATTCGCTAGTCAATCTCAGTGTTCCTCATGGAGGTTCAAACATTTACCAAGTTCCATCATGTCTGTATCAGTTATCTAACAAACAAAACAATATGAAAAATTGCTATTAATGTTAGTTAGAAGGGTGAGTATCTCTTCTCGCCTTTTTAAAGCCGGTACTATGAAATACAATACCAACCTGCTTATACTGGGGAGATGGAAGACTGACAACATAGTCATTGAGCTGATAGCAGCGACAGGTCAGGTCTTCACCAGCTTCATTGTGGACTGTGATCTCGATAGGTATGTAAACGGCACTCGTAACACCTTCTTGCCTGCAGAAGATACAGAAACAAATGGTGGTTAATAAAATATTCTTTTTTCAAATCAATACTGAAGGAAATTTGATAATCATTACACCTTTTCCTTGACTTTATTTATTTTCTCCGGATCATTTAATAATGCGCTCCTGCTACAATCATGGATAGAGCTGATATTGTTGTGAACTTTGCAATTCTTTCTACCCCTCTGTTTAAGGCATGTACATTTTTATGTATGGAACTATAATATACATGTATATATATATATGTGTGTGTATATATATATATATATATATATGTGTATATATATATATGTGTGTGTGTGTATATATATATACCACTCTCCGCGCAACAGGGCATGCGTGCACTCCTCTTAGCAAAATTACGCCAGAATCCAATAGTCTCCTACAAAGACGTTTTCTTTATTGTATATGAGGCAATCAAAAGAGCACCCTACGCGTTTCGGCGTTGCCGCCTTGCTCACAGGTAGGCTCATAACTTTCTTCCACAGAACATTTAAACAAAACTTGTGCATGTGACCAAACATAAACATAAAAAGTGGACTAATGTGCCAACAAAAACACTTTCGGCCATCTTGAAATGTATTCTAATACAATAACGAGCTATAGTAAATTTCCAGTACATTCTAAATTTCATGATTCCTCATTCACTATGCCTTTTATATATACAATTTTTGAATATATATACAAATATACATCTATACAGGGTATAGATGTATCTCATTCAGCATTCCACCCAGGCAACCCTACAACCAAACAATAAGAATGCTACAAAATGAGAAGCTGCATTCACTTAACCGGACTTAGTTCTATAACATTTATTCAGCAACAACCTGTTGGAGAGCCAGCATGGTGTGTTGAATGGCCACACCTATGGGTATTTCTTTCATCAATGAGATGATGTGTTGAATGACCATCCGGTGGGGTTTCCTTCATCAATGAGATGATGTGTCGAATTACCACACCTATGGGGGTTTCTTTCATAAATGAGATGGTGTGTTGAATCACCACTCTATGGGTATTAATGTAATCAATGAGATGATGTGTTGAATGACCATACCTATGAGGGCTTCTTTCATAAATGAGATGGTGTGTTGAATGACCAACCTATGGGTATTAATTTAATCAATAAGATGATGTGTTGAATGACCACCCTGTGGGGGGTTCCTTCATCAATGAGATGGTGTGTTGAATGACCATACCTATGGGGGTTTCTTTAATCAATTGGATGGTGTGTTGAATGACCACACCTATGGGTATTAATTTAATCAATGAAATGATGTGTTGAATGACCATCCTGGGGGGGTTGCCTTCATCAATGAGATTCAGAAAAGGGGGTGGTGATGGACAGAGTTTCTGAATTAAGCAGAATACTCCTACCCAGTCAAGAGATCAGGGCTTGATCGATCACTGTTTTTTAGCTCACTGCACCATCCCAGCTCAGAACCTGGCTGCATGCAAATTAGTCTGTCCCTGTCCCAGTGCATCATGGGAACAGGGCAAACCAAACTACCAAGCCAATTCTTTCACTGGGAAGGAAACAAGCTTCCGGGGACCGGTTTCTGGCATTACAGCCGTCATCGGCCCGGCTTGCTTGAATCCTGATGGTGCAATGAGCAAGGGACTCACATCTGAGTATACCCTTCCACGCTTATGGTGGACAAAACGATTCAGAAAAGGGGGTGGTGATGGACAGAGTTTCTGAATTAAGCAGAATACTCCTACCCAGTCAAGAGATCAGGGCTTGATCAATCACCGTTTTTTAGCTCACTGCACCATCCCAGCTCAGAACCTGGCTACATGCAAATTAGTCTGTCCCTGTCCCAGTGCATCATGGGAACAGGGCAAACCAAACTACCAAGCCAATTCTTTCACTGGGAAGGAAACAAGCTTCCGGGGACCGGTTTCTGGCATTACAGCCGTCATCTGCCCGGCTTGCTTGA
Organism: Lissotriton vulgaris; assembly: GCF_964263255.1. Classification (NCBI taxonomy): domain Eukaryota; kingdom Metazoa; phylum Chordata; class Amphibia; order Caudata; family Salamandridae; genus Lissotriton; species Lissotriton vulgaris. Next base: position 1,035,400,665 of record NC_141698.1, read on the forward strand.
ATCCTGATGGTGCAATGAACAAGGGACTCACATCTGAGTATACCCTTCCACGCTTATGGTGGACAAAACGATTCAGAAAAGGGGGTGGTGATGGACAGAGTTTCTGAATTAAGCAGAATACTCCTACCCAGTCAAGAGATCAGGGCTTGATCAATCACCGTTTTTTAGCTCACTGCACCATCCCAGCTCAGAACCTGGCTACATGCAAATTAGTCTGTCCCTGTCCCAGTGCATCATGGGAACAGGGCAAACCAAACTACCAAGCCAATTCTTTCACTGGGAAGGAAACAAGCTTCCGGGGACCGGTTTCTGGCATTACAGCCGTCATCTGCCCGGCTTGCTTGAATCCTGATGGTGCAATGAACAAGGGACTCACATCTGAGTATACCCTTCCATGCTTATGGTGGACAAAACGATTCAGAAAAGGGGGTGGTGATGGACAGAGTTTCTGAATTAAGCAGAATACTCCTACCCAGTCAAGAGATCAGGGATTGATCCATCACCGTTTTTTAGCTCACTGCACCATCCCAGCTCAGAACCTGGCTACATAAAAATTAGTCTGTCCCTGTCCCATCACCACCCTCCTTTTCTGAACCGTTTTGTCCACCATAAGCGTGGAAGGGTATACTCAGACATGAGTCCCTTGCTCACTGCACCATCAGGATTCAAGCAAGCCGGGCCGAAGACGGCTGTAATGCCAGAAACCGGTCCCCGGAAGCTTGTTTCCTTTCCAGTAAAAGAATTGGCTTGGTAGTTTGGTCTGCCCTGTTCCAATGATGCACTGGGCCAGGGACAGACTAATTTGTATGTAGCCAGGTTCTGAGCTGGGATGGTGCAGTGAGCTAACAAACGGTGATGGATCAAGCCCTGATCTGTTGACTGGGTAGGAGTATTCTGCTTTATTCAGAAACTCTGTCCATCACCACCCCCCTTTTCTGAACCGTTTTGTCCACCATAGGCGTGGAAGGGTATACTCAGACATGAGTCCCTTGCTCACTGCACCATCAGGATTCAAGCAAACCGGGCCGAAGACGGCTGTAATGCCAGAAACCGGTCCCCGGAAGCTTGTTTCCTTTCCAGTAAAAGAATTGGCTTGGTAGTTTGGTCTGCCCTGTTCCCATGATGCACTGGGCCACGGACAGACTAATTTGCATGTAGCCAGGTTCTGAGCTGGGATGGTGCAGTGAGCTAAAAAACGGTGATGGATCAAGCCCTGATCTGTTGACTGGGTAGGAGTATTCTGCTTTATTCAGAAACTCTGTCCATCACCACCCCCCTTTTCTGAACCGTTTTGTCCACCATAAGCGTGGAAGGGTATACTCAGACATGAGTCCCTTGCTCACTGCACCATCAGGATTCAAGCAAGCCGGACCGAAGACGGCTGTAATGCCAGAAACCGGTCCCCGGAAGCTTGTTTCCTTTCCAGTAAAAGAATTGACTTGGTAGTTTGGTCTGCCCTGTTCCCATGATGCACTGGGCCAGGGACAGACTAATTTGCATGTAGCCTGGTTCTGAGCTGGGATGGTGCAGTGAGCTAAAAAACAGTGATGGATCAAGCCCTGATCTGTTGACTGGATAGGAGTATTCTGCTTTATTCAGAAACTCTGTCCATCACCACCCCCCTTTTCTGAACCGTTTTGTCCACCATAAGCGTGGAAGGGTATACTCAGACATGAGTCCCTTGCTCACTGCACCATCAGGATTCAAGCAAGCCGGGCCGAAGACGGCTGTAATGCCAGAAACCGGTCCCCGGAAGCTTGTTTCCTTTCCAGTAAAAGAATTGGCTTGGTAGTTTGGTCTGCCCTGTTCCCATGATGCACTGGGCCAGGGACAGACTAATTTGTATGTAGCCAGGTTCTGAGCTGGGATGGTGCAGTGAGCTAAAAAACGGTGATGGATCAAGCCCTGATCTGTTGACTGGGTAGGAGTATTCTGCTTTATTCAGAAACTCTGTCCATCACCACCCCCCTTTTCTGAACCGTTTTGTCCACCATAAGCGTGGAAGGGTATACTCAGACATGAGTCCCTTGCTCACTGCACCATCAGGATTCAAGCAAGCCGGGCCGAAAACGGCTGTAATGCCAGAAACCGGTCCCCGGAAGCTAGTTTCCTTTCCAGTAAAAGAATTGGCTTGGTAGTTTGGTCTGCCCTGTTCCCATGATGCACTGGGCCAGGGACAGACTAATTTGCATGTAGCCAGGTTCTGAGCTGGGATGGTGCAGTGAGCTAAAAAACAGTGATGGATCAAGCCCTGATCTGTTGACTGGGTAGGAGTATTCTGCTTTATTCAGAAACTCTGTCCATCACCACCCCCCTTTTCTGAACCGTTTTGTCCACCATAAGCGTGGAAGGGTATACTCAGACATGAGTCCCTTGCTCACTGCACCATCAGGATTCAAGCAAGCCGGGCCGAAGACGGCTGGAATGCCAGAAACCGGTCCCCGGAAGCTTGTTTCCTTTCCAGTAAAATAATTGGCTTGGTAGTTTGGTCTGCCCTGTTCCCATGATGCGCTGGGCCAGGGACAGACTAATTTGCATGTAGCCAGGTTCTGAGCTGGGATGGTGCAGTGAGCTAAAAAACGGTGATGGATCAAGCCCTGATCTGTTGACTGGGTAGGAGTATTCTGCTTTATTCAGAAACTCTGTCCATCACCACCCCCCTTTTCTGAACCATTCATCAATGAGATGGCGTGTTGGATGACCATACCTATGGGGGTTTCTTTCATCAATGAGATGGTGTGTTGAATGTCCACACCTATGGGTATTAATTTAATCAATGAGATGATGTGTTGAATGACATCTGAGTATACCCTTCCACGCTTATGGTGGACAAAACGATTCAGAAAAGGGGGTGGTGATGGACAGAGTTTCTGAATTAAGCAGAATACTCCTACCCAGTCAAGAGATCAGGGCTTGATCCATCACCGTTTTTTAGCTCACTGCACCATCCCAGCTCAGAACCTGGCTACATGCAAATTAGTCTGTCCCTTTCCCATCACCACCCTCCTTTTCTGAACCGTTTTGTCCACCATAAGCGTGGAAGGGTATACTCAGCATGAGTCCCTTGCTCACTGCACCATCAGGATTCAAGCAAACCGGGCCGAAGACGGCTGTAATGCCAGAAACCGGTCCCCGGAAGCTTGTTTCCTTTCCAGTAAAAGAATTGGCTTGGTAGTTTGGTCTGCCCTGTTCCCATGATGCACTGGGCCACGGACAGACTAATTTGCATGTAGCCAGGTTCTGAGCTGGGATGGTGCAGTGAGCTAAAAAACGGTGATGGATCAAGCCCTGATCTGTTGACTGGGTAGGAGTATTCTGCTTTATTCAGAAACTCTGTCCATCACCACCCCCCTTTTCTGAACCGTTTTGTCCACCATAAGCGTGGAAGGGTATACTCAGACATGAGTCCCTTGCTCACTGCACAATCAGGATTCAAGCAAGCCGGACCGAAGACGGCTGTAATGCCAGAAACCGGTCCCCGGAAGCTTGTTTCCTTTCCAGTAAAAGAATTGGCTTGGTAGTTTGGTCTGCCCTGTTCCCATGATGCACTGGGCCAGGGACAGACTAATTTGCATGTAGCCTGGTTCTGAGCTGGGATGGTGCAGTGAGCTAAAAAACAGTGATGGATCAAGCCCTGATCTGTTGACTGGGTAGGAGTATTCTGCTTTATTCAGAAACTCTGTCCATCACCACCCCCCTTTTCTGAACCGTTTTGTCCACCATAAGCCTGGAAGGGTATACTCAGACATGAGTCCCTTGCTCACTGCACCATCAGGATTCAAGCAAGCCGGGCCGAAGACGGCTGTAATGCCAGAAACCGGTCCCCGGAAGCTTGTTTCCTTTCCAGTAAAAGAATTGGCTTGGTAGTTTGGTCTGCCCTGTTCCCATGATGCACTGGGCCAGGGACAGACTAATTTGTATGTAGCCAGGTTCTGAGCTGGGATGGTGCAGTGAGCTAAAAAACGGTGATGGATCAAGCCCTGATCTGTTGACTGGGTAGGAGTATTCTGCTTTATTCAGAAACTCTGTCCATCACCACCCCCCTTTTCTGAACCGTTTTGTCCACCATAAGCGTGGAAGGGTATACTCAGACATGAGTCCCTTGCTCACTGCACCATCAGGATTCAAGCAAGCCGGGCCGAAAACGGCTGTAATGCCAGAAACCGGTCCCCGGAAGCTAGTTTCCTTTCCAGTAAAAGAATTGGCTTGGTAGTTTGGTCTGCCCTGTTCCCATGATGCACTGGGCCAGGGACAGACTAATTTGCATGTAGCCAGGTTCTGAGCTGGGATGGTGCAGTGAGCTAAAAAACGGTGATGGATCAAGCCCTGATCTGTTGACTGGGTAGGAGTATTCTGCTTTATTCAGAAACTCTGTCCATCACCACCCCCCTTTTCTGAACCGTTTTGTCCACCATAAGCGTGGAAGGGTATACTCAGACATGAGTCCCTTGCTCACTGCACCATCAGGATTCAAGCAAGCCGGGCCGAAGACGGCTGGAATGCCAGAAACCGGTCCCCGGAAGCTTGATTCCTTTCCAGTAAAATAATTGGCTTGGTAGTTTGGTCTGCCCTGTTCCCATGATGCGCTGGGCCAGGGACAGACTAATTTGCATGTAGCCAGGTTCTGAGCTGGGATGGTGCAGTGAGCTAAAAAACGGTGATGGATCAAGCCCTGATCTGTTGACTGGGTAGGAGTATTCTGCTTTATTCAGAAACTCTGTCCATCACCACCCCCCTTTTCTGAACCATTCATCAATGAGATGGCGTGTTGGATGACCATACCTATGGGGGTTTCTTTCATCAATGAGATGGTGTGTTGAATGTCCACACCTATGGGTATTAATTTAATCAATGAGATGATGTGTTGAATGACCATCCTGTGGGGGTTTTCTCCATCAATGAGATGGTTGTTGAATGACAATACCTATGGGGAATTATTTCATCAATGTGATGGTATTGAATGACCACACTTATGGGGATTTCTTTCTTCAATGAGACTTTTACACAAAGCGAGTCAACCACTGCTTATCTGTGGCCCAAACGCTGCACCAGAATGATGAGGCTGGGGTGAGGCTACACATGAGCTTATCACAGGCCTATGAAGAAGAGTTGGATTAGAGGGGTAGGGATAGCTCCTGATTCATTCAAGGATCTCATGAAAAAACAGCAAAGTATAATTATTATTATTATTATTATTATCATTTAAAATTTTATATAGCGCGCAGTTACCCTTAGGCATCCCAGCGCTTTTCCAGACACCGTCAGATAGTAAAAACGGCCAGTTTGAAGCACTCAAGCGGGAAACAAAAAGGTTTTAAGACCTTTGCGAAAACGGAATGTGCCGGTCTCGGCGCGTAATTTTAAAGGGAGCGAGTTCCACAGCTTCGCCGTGTTAAATGAGAATCTTCTCCCGCCTGTGCGGGCCCTTTTAACTCTGGGGACTAAAAGAAGGTGTTTTTGATCAGATCGCAACGTTCTGCTTGCTTTGTATGGGATCGCTAAATTCTTTAGAATAAGGGGTCCTTTCCCCAAAAGAATTTTATGGGCTGTACAAAGTGCCTTAAATACAACTCTCTCCCGCACTGGAAGCCAATGCAGCGCCTTTAAGGCGGGTCTCGCTGATTGCGTCCTAGGAACGTCCATAAGCAGCCTTGCCGCCGCATTTTGGACCTGCTGGAGTGTCTTGAGGGTGGATTCAGGGGCGCCCAGAAAGATGGCATTACTGTAATCCAATCTGGATGTTATCAGGCCCTGAATCAACAGCTTCCTCGATGTTACCGGTAAAAGAGGGACCATTTTTCGGGCAGACCGTAACAGGGCGAAACACACTCCTGCAGTTTTCTTAGCTTGGGTCCGAAATGATAAGTCTTGCTCTAACCAGACTCCCAAGCTCTTAATCACCTCTTTGGGGTCTGGGAGGTCTCCCATACAGCTCGGCCAGCTGGTCAAAGGCAGAAGAGGAGTTTTGCTCCCTAGCAGCATTATTTCCGTCTTCGAGCCGTTCAGCTTAAGGGCTAATTCTTCCATCCAGGTGTGAACGTCCGACAGACAGGAGCGCAGAATATCCGGATTCTCAGCCAGTTGGGATAAAGAAACCACCAACTGCGTGTCATCCGCATAACTAACGATCTTGATGTCATACGGGTACACTATGTCCTCCAGGGGGGCCATATAAACATTAAATAATGTAGGGCTAAGGGAGGAGCCCTGTGGCACTCCACACTGGAGGGGGATCGGTTTAGATCGCTCACCGCCTTCCCAGACCTGGTATGTTTGTCCGGTAAGAAATGATCTGAGCCACTGCAGGGCCACCCCAGACACCCCTACCTCAGCCAGCCGCCGAATCAACACCTGATGGTTCACGGTGTCAAACGCCGCACTGAGGTCCAGGAGGATCACTGCCACTGACCCTCCTGAATCCAGAATGCGTCTGGTTTCATCAACGACCGCCAAGAGAGCAGTGTCGGTACACTGACCTGGGCGGAAGCCGGTTTGCGAGACTCGAAGCAGTTCATTGGACTCCAAGAAGGCTGACAATTGTTGTTTGACCAGCCGTTCAGCAATTTTGCCGAGACCCGGCAGCAGAGAGATGGGCCTAAAGTTAGACAGGTCCGAAGGATCCAAATTGGGCTTCTTTAAAAGAGCCTTGACAACAGCAGTTTTCCAAGTTGGTGGCACCAGACCTTGGGCAAAGGAGGCGTTCATTAGGTCTGTCAGAGGAGCCACAATGGAAGCTGCTGCTTGTTTAAGGAACTTCATAGGGGCCGGGTCCATAGGGGAGCCACTTTTCAGGGATGCTAAAGCTTTGGAGACCTCGCTCACTGATACTGGGCCAAAGGAGTCAAGATGGGTAACTGTCTCTCTGGCCTGTGTTCCTAAGTTCAGCTTACCATTATCCTGAGGCAGCGTGGGCTGGGGCAGGGTGTTTAAAATCTTCACAATTTTTGTGTGGAAGAACTCTGCTAGCTCCGTACATTTCTGTTTGTCATAAGTGACAGCCGGCTCGGGAACTTTGAGAAGTTCTTTGACCACTTTAAAACTCTCTCTAGAGGAACTAGAGGCAGATTTTATACGCTCTTCAAAAAATAGGGCTTTTGCCTGTCGAAGAGCGGACTTATAGCCCCTCATTGCAACACGATATTCATCTCTCCTGGATGATTCCCATTTCTTCCTCCATAACCTAACCAGCTTTTTACATCCCTTCCTAAGGGTACGAAGCCCGACAGAATACCACGGAGCAGAGCCTACTCTTTTCTCCCTCTTTTGAACTCTCTTTTTCGGAATGAGAGCGTCCAAAGAAGCAGACAGCCAATGGTTAATATTGGCATCCACCTTAACTGGGTCCGACTCACAAGGAAGGGGCATGTCTTCCAACTTGGAGGTCCAGTCGTTGATCGATAATCTGGACCAGGCTCTGTCGACCAAAAAAGCCTGCTTGGCGCTTGTAGGCCGTGAATCGACTTGCCAGAGTGCCAATACCAAGAAATGGTCAGACCACGGGAGGGGATGGGCAGGCCTAGCCATAAAGCGGGGAATGTTGGAGAACATTGGATCAAGTAAGTGTCCCTTTTCGTGCGTGGCCCCAGAATTAATTAAGACCAGCTCACACGCTTTCAAATCGCCCTGAAGATTTTTATGCTACTGGGTCAGTGGGGTCATTGAAGTGGAGATTAAGATCTCCCAGCACCATGAAATTAGCCGTAGATGAGGCCAAGATCGTCACTGATTCCACGAGGGAGCTCACAAAGTTACCCAAACCGCCCGGGGGCCGGTAAATCAGTAGACCTGATATCGAGACTGTGGGGGATATCCGCAAAGCGAAGTGGCAACTCTCACAGTCCAAAATTAAACCATTCTGAGCCCTGCATACAAACGAGTCCCTGTATAAAATAGCTAGGCCGCCCCCTCGCCCCTCAGGTCTGTCCAGATGATAGATAAGATAGCCCGGCGGAAGGGCTTGCACAATGTCAGCATCGGAACTAGGAGTTATCCATGTTTCCGTCAGAAACAAGATATCTAAATCAGAGTCTTGTAAAAGTAGGTTGACTTCTGCTGAGTGCCGTGGAAGAGATCTACAATTCAATAGACCTACCGCCAAGGTGTTCTTACCTTTGTCAAAGAGAGTGGTCTCACTTAACCTAACGACTGTGGGGGGAGTAGGGCCTTGAATGGCTGGTTCACCGCCGACGGTATTCATATGGCGAAGAGCCATAAGTTCATCACGATCGTAAGTCCGCCTCATAGCAGAGAGTTTTAGCAGAGTGTCAGGCCCTAGGCCCGTCTGGGCCCGGACAGGCACAGAAGGGCTGGACTCTGGCGTGACTCCGGCGCTGAGACAGCGCTTCCGCAGCGCGTCACCGCTGCGCGTCTCCATCGAAGCTTTAAGTAGGGACCGCGCCTCGTGTGGATAAACACTAAAGCGCTCCCGAGAATGGCGCCTGCAGAGCGTCCCGAAGCTACCCACAAGATGGCGGTGGTGTTGTTAAACTGCCTAAAGACCCGCGAAAAGCGCGGTGAGGGTCACAGTTTATTGTGCAGGTAAGAGCTAATCTGAGGAGAACCTCTTTAAAAGCAGGGTATAAGAAACGATAATTAAAATTAAAAGCTAATGACAAAAACGGGGAATAAATGTTAAAAAAGCGTGCGACCTGTCTGCACAAAATGCCAGCTACGATAAACTGTACTCTACGCCAAGATACATAGAGTCATAGCGCACTCCGCCACACAATGCACAAACCTTTGTCCATTCATTTTAAACAAATCGATTGCTTGAAGTATGAGCTGGAGGGGACTTCATACAGTAAGAATAAATAGTGGATGGCGTCACTGTGGGGTCAGTTGAAGTACAGTGAATGAGTGAAGATCTGCTTATTGGGATCTAGTCTCGCCTCCTTTTTGTCAGGTTCTTAGATTGGTAAAATGGGACAGAAGGTCGGCTGGAAAGAAAACTTGCGTTATTGTATGTTCAAATATCCTCCCCAGTGGCATTTTGCAGGTGGCATGGTACTTTGTTTGGCTACATTACATTTGCGTTTTGCGGGAATATTATACAAGGGTAATAAAGGCTTTACTTCAGCGGCGGCTCCTCCACGAGAGCAGAGGAGCGTCGCCCGGCTTTCTGCAAGTGCAGCTGACAAAGACACAAAAATAAAATGGCATAGTAATGGCATTTTATTTTGCCACCAGCTTGAGCTGTGTACAGTGCGAGTGTGAGTCAGGGGGCCGGCCCTGAATGCAGCTATTGCAGGATTACTGCTGCCCCTTTCAGTGCGCATGTCGGGTTGGCCAGCTGGCTACCTACGGCAAGGCCGCCATGTGCACTGTAGACCCAGCAATCAGTCAGAGGATTGCTGGCACAGGCCCCCAGCCTCAAAATGAGCACTGGGTTAGCCTGCTCCCACCAATCCTGGTGCTGCACTCACACTGATGAGAGCAGCTCCTGGATTGGTTGGATTTGCATTCCACTGAGCAGGAAGGAAGTCCTTCCATTCCAGCTTGTAGAACGCCGGGGAGAAGTACAGCATATATGATATTTTGGCGCCATCGCAACCTACCATATATTTAGGTCTTGCTGAAAGCATTGCTTTAGCAATGCTTGTTTAGTGAGATTATAGTAAGGCTTTCCAAAGTCTACCCAAATTGCATATTAGTTACAGTTCATGTGAGCCAGGCGCGTGCACATCACATCACACACCTTTGTTATCAGCTTGTGCGCCTCAGCATCAGGCTTCAAAGGATCCGCTCCCCCCCATCAGACTTCAAAGGAATGCGCTCCGCTCCCCCCCCCCCCACGCAATGCTGAGAGCTTGTTTTTCACTGCTCCGACTGCATGCTTATTTAATGCGGTGGATACTCACTGCCATCTAGTGGCCATGTTTTATTGTGAAAAGCTTCAGTTTCTCCAGTAGGTTCATATAGGATCACTGCCGGTCTCTTGTTTACTTCTTTAGATGCGTTGTTATTATTTTGTTTCACTCTTTCCCCACTTGTTTAAGTACTAATGAAAAAGCTTCATAAAAATGCATTCCATGTACCGACATGCAATACATTTTTACATTTTTTCATTTGTACTTAAAAAGCAAAACAGCAGTTGCAAAGAGTTTTACACAAAAACCTGGCACAGCAATCGTTGGCCATACTGGTTTTGAGATTTATTTTTTGACCATACAATATTTAAGCGCTATTTGCCGCTGAAATGATGTTGCCAGTTCTTGGACACCAGTCTTCCAAATGTTTTCCAGACCCTTTTAGTTTCCTCTAAGAACACAGTGCACACACCTCATCTTTCGTTTTCATGCACTAATTACCTCCCAGTAATATTCATTATACTGAGTCCAAGTTTTCTTCATCAGCGAGGAGATATATAGCCAATCAACTCAGCTGGTCAGCTGGGAAAATAAAAAACACCAGAAATATTTCTTTGATGAAAAATATCGAATTAGTCTTCTTGATCAGAACAGAAGAAAGAACAATTCTTTCAAACATTCAGCTGCAACTCCAATCGCTACTAAGCTCTGGTGCTGTGCAAATGTGTGTGAAGAAGGCCTTGCAACTGTGATATAACGAACCATCAACAAAATACCCTGACATTCTGACTGTGACGCAGCAGTACTACACAAATAACTTACACCTGTGCACCACCAGAAACTTCCATACCAACCCATTTGTACATCATAGAATCTCTACTTCTTGCTCAAAGAAAACAGTGGGGATGGATAACTTCCTTCTCTTACACATGGGACAGCAACACACCAACGTTTCTGAGACTCAGGAAACCACTATATCCCCAAAAATATGGAAATGTGTGTATTATGGAGAATTATGTAAACATCCAATAACTAGCAGAATGTAAACCGCCATTTCTCAGATCTCCTCCTTGCCACCACTGCTCCTGCCTTCCACGCCACACCCTCCTTCCCACCCTCCTATATGTCTCTGCCAGTCCTATCCTAAACAGCCCTGTGGCCGCCGACCCCCCTTATGGTCTCTGCCCCTGGGTCTTCCACACTGCCCTGCTCTTCCTACTCTTTGTCCCTACGGCCTGTCCTCTCCCTGCCCCGCCTCCTTCGCCCCCCCTCCTCGTCTGCATGTCCCTGCCTCCTTCTCTCTCGTTCTCTCCCGCCTCCTCACTCTCTCCCTCCCCTCTCGCCACTCTCCCTCAGTATTTACATTACAAGGGTGCCCCCCCCGGGTGTGTGTCCCTCTCCGTGACTCCTTGGTTGAGCCCTCCTCCTCTGACCCTCTGCGCCCCCCCCTAATCGTTACTAGCCTCACATACATGCAAATAGGCTGTGTGCCCCCAACCATCTTTTCCGCCTCTTTTACCTCCCCCCTCTGCCCCTACAGTCCTGTGCCCTCTTCACCAACCACCTCCCTCCCTCCCTCCCAAATCACTACATCACCTCAGCTGCCTCCTGCCCCTCTGTCTCTCCCGCCCTCCTTTCCCTCCCGTTATCCCTGCTCCGCTGTGCCGTCTCGCAGGGCCCCCTGCCCGTCCCCGAGCCTCGTCCTTCCCGCGCGGCCTCAAGCGCCATCGCTCCAAGGCTCCAACCTCGCGCAGCTTCCCAGCCTCGCACGTTTCCTATCCTCGCGCCGGACATCAGCCACGCGCCGGACCCCAGCCTTGCGCCGGACCCCAGCCTTGTGCCGCATCCCGGCCTTGCGCTCTGCCTCACGCGCTGCCCTCTCGTGCAGCTTCCCCTCTCACGCATACACCCCTTCTTCGGAGGTCTCCCACGCGCCGCCTAACCCCTCTGTTATTTTCTTCCTTCTGTATTTATTTCTTTATTGCACACACAAACAATCCCACACACACACAACCCCACACGCACACACAACTCCACATGCACACACAACCCCACACACACACAACCCCCCCACACACACACCCAGACACACACCCAGACCCCCCCACACACACCCACACAACCCCCACACACAACCCCCCACACACAACCGCCCCCCACACACACAACTCCACACACACCACCACCCCACACACACCAACCCCCTGACACTCTACCCTCCCACACACACAACCCCCCCCCCCACACACACAACCCCCCCACACACACACAACCCCACACGCACACAGCCCCACACACATACAGCCCCACACACACAACCCCCCACACGCACACACCCCACACACACACACACATGCCACACACAAACCCCCACACACACAACTCCCCACACAAAACCCCACACGCACACACCCACTACACACAACCCCCACACAACCACTCACACACAAGCACACACACAAGCACACAAACAACCACCCACACACACCTCACACAAACCCCACACACACAATCCCACACACACAACCTCCCACACACACAACCCACACACTCACTCCCCACACACACACAAACACCCCACACACAACCCCACCACACACACACCCACACACACAACCCCCCACACTAAACCCCCCACACACAACCCCACCACACACACACCCACCCACACAAAACCCACACAAACCCCTACACACAACCCCCCACACACACACAACCCCCCACACACACAACCATCTATCTATCTATGGCCCTCATTCTATCTATCTATCTATCTATCTATCTATCTATCTATCTATCTATCTATCTATCTATCTATCTATCGCCCTCACTCTATCTATCACCCCCCCTCTATCTATCTATCGGCCTCCCTCTATCTATCTATCGCACTCACTCTATCTATCTATAGCCGTCCCTCTATCTATCTATTTCACTCACTCTATCTATCGCATTACCACAGCATCACTCAGCACCACCACAGCATCACTCAGGGGCACCACAACATCACTATGTGCTACCACAGCATCACTGAAAGCCACAGCATCACTCGTCGCCACCACATTACTCAGCGCCACCACAGCATCAATCTGTGCAACCATTCAACAACAACTGGTTCAAATATGTTCTCTCAATGTTTCAAGCTTTATTACAAATATCACAAAAAAATGTTAATATTTCACTTCTATTCTTGGATTTTCGTCACAATAAAATACACTGAACATAATCTTCACAAAATTCATTTACAAAAGTTTATGCTATTGCCATTATAAATTACAATAACTTTTATTTAAGTATTAATTATTTAAAAAAATTAAAAGCCATTGTTATTTGTAATATCAATACATCTAAGTCACGTAAATACAACACATATTGCAGTACAAATGCTATAGGTGTCACATTTGCGAAAGTTAAAACTATTGGCATTGTAAATGACAAAGCTATTAATTTCGCTATTTTCAAACCAACACATAAATAAAAAAACAATCATTTACAATACCAGTAGCTCAAACTTTCCTAATGGGAGACCTATTGTATTGCAAATGCTTGTTTAAGCAGTAACTGCCACTGCTTTACTGGCCTCCTGCCTAGGCTGAAGGGGTTTAAGATTTCGCACCAGCTGGACATAATGTACCCAATTATAACTGAGGAGAAGGAGTGATGAGGACAAAACATTTTGGGTGATGACAGGAGTTGCGCGGGATCAGGATCGTAAGCTTTGACTGTTGGCTAGGGAGCGGTGGTGATGAGAAGAGGTAGCTGGCATGTTCTGTTCTATTGACGTACATTTAGGGGCTGATTACGAGTCTGGTGGGGTGTGGTGTGGTAGTCTTCCCACCGCCCTATTATGAGTTGGACGGTGGGACCACCACAGTCCCACCGCAGCCGCTAGGGAACCGCCATTCCCTGGTGGTGCTGCAGTGATTTAGGGAACGAATATGCTTGGCGGGACCACCGCAGTCCTGCCAAGCATACTGATGCCCTACACAGCCGCAGTTGAGGTTCAAAGGCCATGCCAACTTATCGCATGTGTGAGCACCCACCCTAATGAACCAGCAGACAGAACACCTACATCAAACAGAACCAGCCAAAGAGCCCTAGGAAACGGTGAATGTTTACAATATATCCAGGGTCACTGGATTATGTAATTCTGAAGCCGTGGCATTTTCAACATAATTTTGGATATATTGTGCACGCGACATAATGCACCATCTTTTGTATAGTTTGCACATTTCAACAAAAAACATTTTTAGCTCAACCAATGAAATGTTACTAAAAAAGTTACACATCAGGAAGTGTGGGGTGGCAGATTGCTAGCATACGTTAGCTAGTCACCGGTAATTTGCCGATTGCTGTAGGCAGGGTCAAGACTGATTTGAAAATAGCTGGGTCCAAACTGGAATGGCATGGGGGAGCAAAAAAAACAATGGATTTAGGCCCAGATCTCTGTACTTGCGGTGAATGTTTGACAATGTTCAGCATTCCGTCCACCATGTTTTTGTGTTGCTATCGTCTCTGGATACTGACATAAAGAATCTGATGCTCTGGTCCAGGATATAATGGGGATCAGCGATGATCTTTCTGCATGAGTGTAGCAAGTATAGAACTTGGGAGCAATTATTTACCGACAAGTCAGGGGAGGTAATTCCTACTACAACTCTCTGCTGAAATAATGCATGCAACTCTAGGAAAGGTGAGACTGCTGACCAAAAGCATTAGTCGGTGATCTAATATCATAAAAGATCTCATATCTCCAAAATGTCTCAATCTTTCTAGAACAATTCTGTTACATGTCAGAAATGCATACTTTAGGAATCTACACTCCTGACTGTGGTACTTTGTCTGGGGATTCAGAAAACCCATACAAGCTTACACATTACTTTAGTTAGCTCCGGCTGCCTTATTTTGAGACTTTAGGGCATCAGATGATGCTGTAATGCAGCGTAGCAAAGCCCAGCTTATTTTTCTAATGTTTGTCAGTGAATGGCATGAGCAGTGTTGACTTAGACTTGATGATTACAAATCTTTAAAGAGGTTGACATTTGAAGTCTTGTGGACTTCTATCAAGACTGAGCAGCAGATTGCATGTTGTTGTGGCATCCAGCAGATAATATGTTAAACTCAAGTCTTTAATATCTAGGGCAGATATTTGGATTTGTAAGCCCTTTTGGCTCTTGGGCTTTAACCCATGATATCCACACCAGTAGGTTGAATCTTTCCAAAAATGGCATTGGTGATCTTCAACCCTAATTTTATGAGGACTAGACTCAGATCACTTGTGCATTGTGATGATGTCAGTGTCATACCTTTAACTGTGATCTAGGAAAGTAACTGAATGCTACCATTTGGAAATGGGTAGCGCCTATCTTGAAAAATACCCAGGCACGATTTAATGGCTATTGTTCAAACTAATGTCCTACTTGCAGAAACAATTGTCTTTTTAGGTTCAAATCTTGTGTGATCATTATTTCTTACAACAAGAAAATAGAAAACATTACAGAATATCTCACCTACATCCATCGGCCGGTAAGGACCAGGAATAAGTAGGGAAAAGAAACAAGAGAGAGGAGAAAAAAATGAGAGGAGAGATAATGGCTCCAGTGTGTATAAGGACAGCAGTATGATACTACATCTAATTATTTAGGTCATTTCCACTCATCTGTAAATATAATCATACGTGGCTCTGTGTGGGGTTAACTCGAAAAATGGGTAGGGGTTCTGCCCACACAACCCTCTCGTACCTGAGCAAGGGACATCCATGGATGAAAAAGTAGAAGAAAAATGGCACTAAGGGATTAATCAAACATTTAATCACAAACAAGAAATAATTATCTTGTTGATTACCAGTATTAAAGGACATTCATATTCAAAGTTTCATATAAATATATATACGAGTAAACAGAGAGAGTGGCACAAAGGAACAAACACATATGGAAATAATATATATAACAATACGGCACACACAATATATACAGATCACATATACAAACTGAACATTACAATTACTACAATCTATCTATACATCAGTTTACCCTAAGAAAAATGTACAAAACTTATCACAGTATCCACTCCTATTTTAGAGTGAAATACATCTCAAAGGGGGAAGTCCCAAATTGTGCGCCAGAGCTATCATTTCTCTACACAAAATATATTTATCAAGGCGCAAAAGACGAAACTTAGACTAGGTTATGAGTTTCAGGGGACTCCTTAAAGAAGAGGTGTTGAGGCAGTCGGTGTCGCGGTCGCGTTTCAGCCAGATGACTTTATGGCTTCATCAGGACATGGGTACTATCACGCAGGGCAAAACCGGCGGAGATCTGAGAAGAATCCAAACCCAAACGGGTTGAAGTAAGCTTCGTCCACTAAAGACTATATGTATTTCTACAAGGACTGAGGGCACCCAAAAATGACATCCAGTCGTAAGATCTTAAACAATGTACCACAGGTATTATTCACTTGTGTCTCCTGCCTCAAAAACGGGGTCAGGACACGCCAGACTCAAACACGGGGCATTCAAAGCGGCCAACGGCAAAGGTCCGTATAGTCGAACGCCTCTGTGTGGGGTGAAGTCATGGTGCAAGACCAATCAATCAGTGGGGAGGTCTGTTGGAAAGAGGTGCATTACATGTAAGTAGGTTGGCCATGTCAATTCTCTTCCTCCAAAAGTAATTTTTTGCAATGACCCCATGTTTTATCAAAATTGGGGTAATTGATTTCCAGAGACCGTGGAGAGTTTGTCCATTCCCAAAAGGTTCGAGATTTTATGGAGCCAATCAATGTTGTTTGGTATTTGTTCATGCCCCAGCAGGCAAAGAGGGCCTGTTTGCAAGCACATAGGGCTAACGTGATTGCCCGCGCCCTTCCAGAGTTCAGAGGATAAGTCAGAGTGTTGTGGAGGCCCAGGAGGACGTAGGGCGGGAATCTGAGAAGTGTAATATCATACATTTTGTTGATGGCATCTAGTATTTCCTGCCAATAGTTGTGTCTCTGAGGGTAGTGCCACAAAATATGTGCTGGAGCCCCCCAAGGCCCACAGCAGCTCCAGCATGTTGGGTCTCCCCTCCCCCTTGTTTCCATCGGGGTATAATTTGAATAGTGTACAGACAGCAATCGCTATAAAATGACCCCAAATCACCGCTTTCAGAGTATCCCATTGTAGCGCTATTGGTGTCTCTGGGTTATCACTGGTCTCCATAAAAACCCTGATTGTTGCAGTAATTTCAGTGACTGACACTGCATATGTAAGGAGTTTGAGGTTAAGAAGCCTTCTGCGGCTCCAGTGGGGGAAGAAATGTATATGGAAAATGGCGTGTATCGGGAATGATCCGATAGGGTAGCAAACCCAATGTCGGCTTCCTGGAGGGATGCCACCAAGCGATGCATCGTGATGCACAGGATTGGTGGGCTGCTGAAAAGAAAGAGTAGGATTTTTCTTTAGGATGACGTCAGTAAGACCATAGTCAGTAAGCTGATGGCGACTTTGAGGTGAAAGGGTACCCATCTGCCCCACCTGCCGCACAGACCTATCCAGAGTAGTGTACATTACAACATTATAGTCCCCTCCTGTAAGAACATCAGTATCCATGGTTCCCACCACCTGAGTTAAAGGTTCTAGGGTGAAGAGCTCCTGATGGTCATCGGGGCATAAATAGTAGTGAGGGTGAATGTGTAGGACCCAACGGTTAAGCAAGGGGACAGAAGGCGGCCGGAGATTTCAGCTTGTGTTTGAATTGCCCTGCCAGCAAAATGTTAAGCCACAAGAATCGCTCTCTTCCCTACACCAGTTGAAAAATACTGCCGATCAAACCAGCACAACTGCATGAGCCCCCAGTCTGCCTAAAGTAGGTGGGTTTCCTGTAGAAAACAGATATCACGCTTGGACTCTCGCAACATGGATAGGAGGGCCACACGCTTTGTCGGTGCGTTGAGGCCCCTCAAATTATAACTGAGTATTTTAACCATTAGTCACACCGGGAGGGAAGCATGGAGTAGCAGGCCTGTGACATGTGTCTCCATCCCTACTCTGGGGGATCAATCCTTCAGATGTATGTTCAACTAACTGCATCTGTGGATAATACAATGAAACGGTAAGTAGGAGGTTAGCGAAAGAATAGAGAAAACAACAAACAACAAATAAGAACAATGCAACAAGACCCTCTCTGGTTTGCCTGGGATGTAAGAGACAGGGTCTGTGGCACCAACCCTTGGATTGAGAGTCCATCACTTAACCATGCTGGGGAGCTCCAGCGCTTAGACATCGCCTCTCCTAATGTTAGAAACAGGTGCCCGAGCAGTTGCCTCATATCACTAGAGAGCATCTTGCCTGTCACTCCTGAGAGGGGTCCATTAGTAACACGTTCCTGATGGGACGAACATCAGACGTCAGCAGATTCTCCGGTTGTCTCATGCTCTTGCAGTTGACGCAGCAGAGCCGCTCTTACTTTACGGCTTTCTGAATCGATTGGTTTGGTTGTCTTTCTCTGTTGTTGTCTTAAGAACAGTTTTGACTGTGTTGTGGGGGGAGAGAGGTCATGTGAGGTAGGATCAGGATTATCACCAGAGGAGTTTGCATGAACGTTCACTAATTCTCTTGCTTCCTCTATGGTGTGTATTGTGCGTGTCTCATTGTCCCAGGCAGAGGTGAGGCGAAATCGGGTGCCCCCAGCGATAGCGGATCACTTTTTTTTTGTAGTAGTAGCTCGATGAGTGGTTTCAGTTGGTGACGCCTCTGCAATGTATTAGGAAATAGATCTTGGTAAAGACAGATCTTAATGCATTCACAGTCAATAGCATTACGGTCTCTCACTGTCATCATAATAGCTTCTTACTGTTTATAATAATAGAGGCATGTAAGAATATCTTGAGGCATGCCTGGGGAGCTAGCAAGGCGACCTGTTCTATGTGTGCATTCCAGTAGTATATATTGTGGTGTAAAATCGGGCGCGACCTAGTGAAAGAGTTTATGTACTTATCTTCGAGGTTGACTGCAGCGGCCTGGAGCGGACCTCCCTTGATTCATATGATAGCTCACCTGGATCTATTTTTAAGGTCCTCTACTTGGTAACACAGTTCAGTATTTTTTATCCTGAAGGTCCAGCAATTCATGTCGGTGGGTGTCCAGTTCCTCGTCACGGGAATCACTCATGTGCTCCAGTGTATCAACTCTGTGCTCTAATTCGCCCAGCTACCTCTGGAAATCTTTGATATCCGTTGCTATCTCCTGTTTGAGGGTGGCAATGCCTGCCCGGAGGGTGCCAAATAAGGCCTCCAGGAAGGCCCTGGTGACTGCAGCTTCGCCTCCATCCTTCATTGCTGTATTGTCTGCTTCAGATGGTGCCTCTGGGATCACACCATCGCTGTGCATCATTTTCTTACTTGTAGGCTTGATGAGCAAGTCTAATGGAGCCATCTTTTTTATTTTTGCGTGGGGTACTCATTATTCTCAGGGTCAGAACCAACCTCTTGAATGAAGCTAATGAGTTGGGGCTCTGCTTTGTGTGGGTAGAAAGCTTGGGTGTGCCTTCGTGGCAGCTCTGACCAGGGTAGGTCCTGTAAATTGCCCCACAAGGTATTATGATCACGTCTGTCGTCGCGTACAGGGGCACAGCTCAGAATGTTCAGTGCAGCTTGAGACCCAATCCCACCAAATAGTTGCCAACCTCATGGCAGCTGATTGGTGCAGTACACTGTGCTGAAGGCGAGGTGGTGTAAAAGGCCTTGATTCTCGGATAGTCTGTCAGAAATTACCTATGGCCTCCCGGAACGATGGGGGTGGTTACAAGTGCCTCAGCTGGGGCTCTCGGAATGGAGCTTGGAGCATCCACTCAGCCGCTCTATCCCTGTATATTGCTGCAGTGTCTGGATCGCTTCTAGGCAGGTGCCATCTTGGGTGGCCACATTCCGTTGCCCCACAGAGCTTCGACGTCCGTATCTCCACTCAGGCTAGGCATCGGATGTTGCAACTTGTACCAGGCAGTCCAGATGGCCTCTCAAGTGTACCGGACTGCAAATGGAAACTTGGGCAGCCCCGTCGCAGCAGCAAGTAGAATACCTAGCGGCAGAGCTCTGGGAACCTGCTACTGCCTCCTCGCCATCTTGCCCATGCCCCCACAAATTGTCAAATAATCCGTAATTATTATTGCTTTGGATATTCTACAAATGTATATTGTGAAATGAAGCAGGCGATGTTAATTTTAATTTACTTAAGTGGTTGTGTTGTTACTGATGCATTAATCGTTTTCTTTAGGCCTTTTTTCCCTTCTTAGTATAATTGTCGTATTTATTACGTGGGTCAGGCGGTAAGGTCATAATTGGTGAGCACCAATTTAAGGTCCTTAGGGGGCGGCACCATTAATGAATGGGGCTGCCCAGGGGGAGGGGCCAATGGTCTCTCCTAGAACTTCAGGGGTAGGATATCCGCTTGCTTGGAAGGGTGCAGGGGAGGGAGTCACGCTTTCCTCGGGCTGGTAGCCACCCGGCACATACACTATGATGTCAGCAAATGGCGCGAGTGTAAGGGCCCTCCTTTTTGGTTAAATGGAGTTCACGGAGCGTACGAGGGCAACCAGGAGAGGGACAAACTCTCCCGGTAACCGGGCCCTTGTCGCGCATGCGCACTCAGACGTGAGGGCGTAGCTGGGTAAAGGATCTGACACCGGTTAACAACCTTGCCGTAGGACCAGAAATTATTAAACAGCGGATGGAAAGAGAGCCAGTGGAGAGAGAGTGGAGAGAGAGCCAGTGGAGAGAGCGAGAGCGAGAGTAGAGAGAGTGGAGAGAGAGTTGAGAGAGTGGAGAGAGAGAGTAGAGAGAGAGAAGAGAGAGACAAGGGAGAGTAGAGAGAGAGAAGGGAGTGAGTGAGAGACAGTGGAGAGAGAGACAGTGGAGAGAGAGTGGAGAGATACTGGAGAGAGAGTAGAGGGAGTGAGAGAGTGGAGGGAGAGACAGTGGAGAGAAAGACAGTGGAGAAAGAGTGGACAGAGTTGAGAGAGAGAATGGAGAGAGAGAGATAGAGACTGACTGACTCAGAGTCTGAATACTGACTGACGGAGAGACTGACTGGCTGAGAAACTGACAGAGAGAGAGACTGACCCATTGAGAGAGAGAGAGAGAGAGAGAGAGAGAGAGAGAGAGAGAGAGAGAGAGAGAGAGAGAGAGAGAGAGAGAGAGAGAGAGAGAGAGACTGTGATGGAATTGGGGTCACAGTGTGTATGAAGCTAAGCAATGCCTCTTAAGATTGCTATTGTCTACTAATAAAAATGTATTATCAAAATGTGCTCTTTGTACTTACATCTGCTTTTGAAATACTGCATTGTCGCTTTGTCTAATGTTTTAAAACGGAAACGAGAAGGAGCAGTGGATGCACTTTTGTCAAAACTGAACTATGAGTGGGCCCGATGTTGTATATCATGACAGGAGTCTGCATCAGGAAACCCACCTAAAATTGGGCAAACTTCCCCGGCCAACTGATGGCAGGGACCCTGTAATGAATGGACCACCACCTATGATAGCCTGCGGGCAGACTAAGCCCAACCTTTAACTCCACCATCCAGTGTTACTTATAACGGCTGGATTGGTGTCAGTGGCGTAACAATCATGCCGCATACCCCTGCAGTATGGCGGGTCGCTGGCCTGAGAGCTCTAGACTGGCATGGAGGATGGGAGGGGGGCCCCCTCCATGTAGTTTGCAGGGGGCCCCCTCAAGTTTCGTTACGCCACTGGTGAGGGTGTTTCTAATGGCACTTCATAAAGAAATGGAGCGAACTGCTTCCCATTAGCACATCATTCTCCAGGAATGTGGAAATAAAGACAAATTTGCCTGGCAGGGACGAGAGCCGAAGGAGCGAGCCAAAGACCTGCTTTGGTAAGGTTGTGTGAGACGCAAAGTAGACTGACTGAGACAATACAGTTGAATGGGAATAAACGACCCAAAGGGAGTCTGAAGGAGTCTCGAACCAGAGCGCAAAATATTACATCTGAATCCGTCGGCGGAAAAAAAACAATCTGAAGATGGCATGGATGACCATGCGCAGTATTCCCAAGAGAAGGAGTCACACAACCTCTTGACTTGAAGAAAACTTTTTTAAACAAAATCAACAATCATCCAAGCCCAACACTAGATGGCGGACTTGTGCAAAGCATGTGTATCTACAGCAGACATGCCTCGAACACACCAGTTTCAAGGGTATGTGAAGCATTACAGCACACAGAGAGATATAAGCAGTTTGATGTCAGGTCATTCAAGAACATGGTTGTTAGCAAGGACAATTCTGGCTGCATGTCCAGGCTATCTTGTTAGCATTCTGGATTTTCAATTTAGTAGAATCAGGACTAGGAGTAGATCGAAGCACCTATGAAACAGCAATTTAGTGGGCAAGATAGTCCACTTCACAGAGAATAAAGACAGTTTTGAATTTAAAGTACCTTTACAGAGCAAGCTACAGCAGATATTTGAGATTTGGGAAGGACGTGGTTCAATTTCATTTAATCATCGATAACGTAACTAGCAGCATACAGAAAAGCTTTTAACCAAAACAGAATTATGAGCTAGTGCTTGACAATGAAGTATATTTTTGAATTTGGCAGAGGAAGAGAAGGCTGGATTTTAAAAGGGTTCAGCAGACACCAAAAAGCTAGAACCTTCTTGCTAATGTATGCAAAGAATGACAAATTAAAGTAAATAAGATAAATTAGGTTCTTCTCTCGGTGTAGGCAAGAAGACCTGATGTCAGGCAGCTTCAGATCAAATAACCAAGTTTTTATTTGAGTTTGGTGGGTTCTGCCACACAAAACAACAATCATGCATTGTGTCTCTCTACTTTTTGGCTAGGTTTGCACTTTATAAATGCCACATACATATGTACAACAAATGTTTGTGGGGTTAACCTGCAGGCCAACATTCAGGACTGGAGGCGTTGAGAAAGGATCCAAGGCTGAAGAAGTCTGATATTCTTGATACCTTAGAGTAGAGATTGGCGTCACCAGCATATTGATGAACTGGGCTTTCGGGATTAACCAACAGAGCACCCAAAGTTTACAAATATAAGCTGAATAGGCGTGAGCCTAAAGAATGTCACGATTGATAGTGAGGAGGCATGAAGGATTACAATTGGACCCACTGTTAGGGGGAAAACAGGAGGAAAAATATTCAAGTCTGACAGATGCCTATGCAAGGGTAGATGATGTTCATGGCTAGGCAGACAATAGTGTCAAATGGTGACAACGTATCCAGAAACACTGTAGCGCGGGATCACCACTGTCTGTAATTTAGAGTGGATAATACAAATCTTGAAAAAAGCATTGTTTGGGCCAAAAAGGGAGGGGGGCAGCACAGACCACCAACACAGCTTGTTCGGTGTGAAAAAGGCAGCTTTATTGAAGACAGGTGCATCTTACAATAATTTTTCTTGGCCTGTGCCGTACAAAACTAAACCTCACTAAATATTTTCCTCCTGACTTACCCCCCCACCCCTCCCCTAACGTTTTCCCCTTTGCAACCGTTTCTAAACCGCCAAATCTGTCCTCCTTGCTACCCCGATAAAGTTGTAACTTCTCATAATTTCCTAACATAACTATCTATGTAACCTTCCTATGCTACTTCCCCTTCCTGCGTGCTCCCAGAGTGACATTTTCCACCCAATAAACTGTAACTGTAAACAGATCTACCAACTATTACCCAGGAAAAACGCCACTCAGAAAATTCTGGCCCCAGACTTTTCTGACCCCCCCACTAGGGACCCTGTCATCTCGGACACCAGCCAAAACCCTGTCCAAAAATCTCCTTAATCTGTGTTATACACAACTCCAAAACATAGCAGGGCACATGCACCCCCTCTTCTCTGAAAATAGAACTCTGCCCACCTAAGCTCCTGATGTATACCACTCCCCTATGCTTTCCCCGTCACCAAATTTGCATGTCCCGGTTGAGCTTTCTTCTGTCTTTAATTATCGCAGCTGGTCTCTCCGCCCCCCTCCACTGCCTCCTGGTATGAACTCCAACAGATAACATAGCCACCTGACCTCTGCTGTTTAATCAGCAAAATACCACTTCCTTAGTTTTAACCGGGCCCAACCTTTGCACCGAACCAGATCCTTCTCCAAATGAATAATCAACCCAGCCAGACATGCCTTCACCCCTAATCATCCTGTGTAATACTGGGAACCA
Source organism: Lissotriton vulgaris (assembly GCF_964263255.1). Lineage (NCBI taxonomy): Eukaryota > Metazoa > Chordata > Amphibia > Caudata > Salamandridae > Lissotriton > Lissotriton vulgaris. Next base: position 1,035,424,632 of record NC_141698.1, read on the forward strand.
ACTAGTGCCCCTCATACCCCCTTCCGTTTCAGACACACTGCAACAACCGTTGACCCAAAACCCTAATTCAACCTGTTTCTAATTGTAAACTCATAACGTTCTACCCCTTGACCAAAAGGGGTGTCCTAAGATGCAGATGGATAACTCCGCCGCAGCAGGCCCCGCCAACACACCTGAAAAGACACATATATGAGGAAGGAAATGAACATCATGTGTCCCCTTCCCTCGAATTCCTGCAGCCGTATGGGGGTTTTCCAGAACAGTCTGACTTTCAGCGCCCTAGGCGCATGATCTCTTCCCGCCCCAACCACTCACATCTGTGTCTGTGATTGCCGCCCACTCGCCTCTCAAGCGCCCAACCTTCCAACAATTAGCTGCCTACTTCACCCTGCCAACGGTGCCCTACCCTCCATGACTTCCGATGAACATTTTTTGGTCGACCATTTGCCTGCCATATTACCCAGACAAACCTCTGCCAGACACATACAAATAACTGGTGTTGAGAAATTCCGCCCATGCCTGTGCGTATGCCTTCCCGCAACTGGCGCCAGGGGCTCTATTACAAACTGTACGACCCTTATGTCTCCTACATACCACCTCCCTGCTGGAACCGGCTTTCTGCCCTAAACCTCTTCTGTGACTATCCGTGGGACCTCTGCCACTGAGAACGGGGCAAAACGTCTGCCATGTCATCGTCTATTCCGAGCACATGTCCTGCCTGAAACAAGATATCGTCCACAAACCCCACAACCCAAGACCCGCACCAACTGGAGCCCCTGAGCATCCCTTGCCGGTTGTCTGTTCATCACCTGGACCACTGCCAAAACTGTCAATGTGAAAAATCACCTTCTTGTGTGCCTAATCCTGCGCCCGTCCTATCAAGGCCACTACCTGCGGCACCAGCTTCTAGAAAAGCAATACCCTTGCCCCCATTCCTCCGGTGTGGCATCCATCTTTCCGAGCACCGCTCTCTTGCAAAGTCTGTCCCGTTCTCTCCCCCCAGGTGTCCAAGCAAAACCTGTACCTCCCTGACCGTCAACCTCTTTTTGTCCAGCAACCGTCAAGCAACGTCAGCATGTGCCCTTTCTTTGTCCAGCGGCACTCGGACCTCCATCGCCCCCCAAGCCAGGTCAATACCAAGGACAACTCTGTACTGGGACCTTGTGTCTTCTCAGGCACCAGAGGCACACCCCGGTAGCCCCTGAGCTCTTAAAACTTGCCAGTTGCCTCTGGCAGTCCTCAGAACCGGGCAGTCCCACCAGGAAAAAGTCTTCCAGGTGGTGTGCCACTGACTCTTTCACGGTTCACTGGGACCTTGTGTCTTCTCTGGCGCCAGGGGCACACCCCGGTAGCCCCATGAGCTCTTAAAACATGCCAGTTGCCGCTGGCAGTCCTCAAAACCGGTCTGTCCCACCAGGAAAAAAGTCTTCTAGATAGTGTGTCACTGACTCTTTCACAGGTCGTCATGAGAATCCACTAAAGCGCTAAAATATGGCCCGGCTACGGAAACATCCCATTGGCAATGCCTTGTCCCCAAATTGGACTCTTCAAAGTGTATGCCCCACCACTACTACTCCTCAGGTGTGCGAGTACAATCTAAAGGCCGACTTTGAGTCACACTTTACCATGGCAACTAGACGTCGGGCGACCTCTTTCAAGGAGTAAGACATTGCAGACAGCTTGGCCGCTATGAAATCGTTCACCAACAACCCTTCCGGCTTCGCAGCGTGGTGTATCACCCTGTACCACCCCGGATCCCCTGTTGGTACCACGCCAAGTAGGGAAACAATCCGGTTCCACATGGGCTACCTTGAACGGACCTGCCATACGCCCCTCCCACACGTCGTCTAACACCTCCGCCTGCCCTACTAAACAGCACGTTTTTTCGGACTACAACTTCTCAGCCCGCCTTGTGGCCCTCAGACCCTCATAGCGCCACCGGACACCCTCTTGAAGAAACCCAGCCGCAAACGCTCGGCGTCCACGTTCCATGGATAGGACGCTAAAACCCCCCCAGACAGCTCTGTTTAATAGGCAGACTAGCCTCTGCCCCAGCCGTGCGGTATGCTGTGTGGCCGGGAGAGACTGCTGTCCCTGCCCACCAGCCCCCTATATCCTCCCAGTTAGCCTCCGGCTCCCAGTCCAACCTCCCCCTTCAGCTCCTCTTCATAATGGGACCATACAACCCCGTACGCCACCTGTCCCCATGTAATCACGTCTACGTAATTACATAATGAACGGACCCGGCAGGGTAATTTCTCACAGCAAACACTGGCGAAAATCAGAAATGCCGCCGACCCATTCGCAACGTCCCTGTCCCCACCAGGCTCTTGGCAAGCCCCAGCTCCTTTCCCTCATATTCGCCCTTCAGATCTTCTCTGTGGTGGCCAACATAAGGTGGGCTCCCAAGGGCTTTTTAATCCTCATGTACGGCAACCCTATTCTCTGAATGTATTGACTCCTCTTAGTCCCTTCATTGTCCACCCCATTTGTCCCTTCGCCACCAACAATTATTACTCCCGCCGCCCCTCAGCGAGGTTGGTTGCCGCCATCCCTGCCCTCGCACTCCCACCGTTCAATGCCCTTCCGCCGTCGCACAACCCCCTTTCACCCCGAGCATCCGTACCCACTACTTCCCGTGCAAAACTGGGCATTCTCCCCCCTTTTGCGCTGCCCCACCAGCCTCCGTCCCCTTGCATGCGCTCCCTTGCCTTACCTGGCATCAAGGTCGGCGTCCTGACTGACCCCCCTGCCTAACCAGTTGTGCGGGGGCCCCAAGCTCTCCACTTGCACCGACTGTCTCAACTGTTCTGTAAAAAACTAGACAGTTCATTACTGATGTCCTCCCTGCCTAACCCCGCCCGCTCTGATCTCCCTTCCTCCAACACTCTCTGCATCATAGTCCCATAGCAAAGGGTCGTCTTCCAGCCCGCATGAAAGTGCTCGCTCCTCATCATCACGGATTGGCAAAGGCTGCCCACCGTGGACTCCAGCTTGCTCATTCCCACACTCCCTCCATCGCAGTCCTATAGGCCTGGGCCGTTCTCCACGGACTCCAGCCCGGAGTAAACTGCTCACATACCATTATTGAGGATTGACAAAAGGCCCTCCACCGTGGACTCCAGCCTGCTCCATCCCAGACCCTCTTCATTATAGTCCTATACCCTTGGGCCGTCCTCCACGGACTTCAGCCGGCACAAAACCTCTTGCTCCCTATCAGTGTAGATTGGCAAAGGGCCGCCCACTGTGGACTCCAGCCTGCTCAATCCCACAGTCTCTTCCTCACATCCTATAGCCATGGGCCGTCCTCCACGGACTCCAGCCCGCATGACCCTGCTCCCACACCATCATTGCAGATCATCAAAGGCCGCCCACCGTGGACTCCATCCTGCTCAATCCTACACTCTCGTCCTCACATCCTATCACAGTGGGCCATCCTCCACGGACTCCAGCCCGCATGACCCTGCTCCCACACCATCATTGCGATTGGCAAAGGCCGCCGACCGTGGACTCCAGCCTGCTAAATCCCAGACTCTCTTCTATAGCATTGGGCCGTCCCCCTCGGACTCCAGCCCGCACGAAACCTATGCATCCTGCTTTGTCATCCATGAATCCCATGTATGCGCCCCAGGGCCGCACCGACCCACTGGGGTTGCGACACGGGAAACCGGTCATCCCCCGCAGCGCACCACCTCCTGCGGGTCCCTTGTTGGGGCCCGGCAGCCCACATGAGGCATACCATGCCCATCCTCTCAGTGGAGTGGAGCCCCATGTAACTCCCTGAGCACCTCACCTGCCGCCCCTGCCGAAGAAAATGGCATGCCGGGGTTAGCCCTTACTTCTGACCCTAATATCCTGGATACTGCTGACACCACGCCTCTGCCACCCTCTCCCCAGTCCCGGACGAGTGTCCCCCCGCCCCTCTGGCCAGTCCCATTCCCCCACGACGGTCCCATCCTCCCTCCTCCTGCCCCCGCACCCCCTCCACACCCTCACTCCCACCAAAGACCACCACCCGCTTGCCGCGCGGCCGCCCAAAGCCGGGCCATTGGTAGCTGCGCTCCCCCACCCCCCTGCACTCCTCTCTGCTCCGTGGCTCCCCCACTGCCCCCCCCCCCCTCCGCATCCGGCCCCACTGATGGTGCCCCACCTGGGCCCCCTCCCACCAGCTCTCCCGCTCCAACTGGGGGCCTGCACTGCAAGTGAGCGATTACAAAATGTGCATGGAGTGCTCTGCATCCTAAATATTCCCCAGCCGCCCGGGTCAAGCACCGGCTGCACACAGCCCTAGCAGCCCCGTTCAGCGTTATGGGCTGCTTTGCAAAAGTGAGACTCTCCCCACTCACACTTACTTACTTCAAAAGAGCGCTCCCCGACTCCTCGTGCTTCCATACCCTAAGGCACAGCCATTGCTGGCGTTGACGCGCGGCCGGCTCGGACATGCGGCCGTGCCCCTCAGATTTATTATCCCGCCGTCCCCGGGCCCGCGACCCTGCTTGCCGCACGCCTCAGAGGCCTCACCGTCCGTGCGGGCCTCCTCATGTCTAAGCGGCCCGCCCCAGCCAAGATGTGAAAGCGCCATCCTAGTGTCGCACGCAGCGCAACATCAATGGTGCCAGAATACCCTTAACAAAATTAACCTCCCCACAAAATTAACTTTCCCTGCCTGGTCCTCAACCGGCTGTCGTGACAACCCATCGAAATGGTGGCTGCTGTCACAAAATGGCTGATTAAATATCCCCCAGCCCAAAACCAACCCAATACCAGCCCACGTGTTGCCCAACCAAGCCCAAAACCAGCCCAAGACCAGGCCAATACCAGCCGACGTGTAGCCCAAACAAGCACAATTGGACTCTGGCTGCACTCCCTGGGCCAAAACTCCCCGGGGGAGGCAGGCCTCTCATTGGTTGGCCGCCCCCCGAAAGCCCTATTCTTCGCTACATTTGTGTCAGAAGTTGGATTGCAAGGAGTGCAGAAGTTTCATAGTGATTCTAAAACTGCTTTTGCAGAGCTATTGCTATTAGTTTGGCTCAGGAAAGCAGTAAAACTTCACCATCATGAGAGGTATCAAATATAAGAAATATTCTAGAGTGAGAGACACAACAGTGTGTCTGTTGATTTTGATGGACTTGGTTTTATTGATGAGAAAAGGGTTGGTATCTGTAGCAATTTGGACAGAATCACTCAGAACGGAGGTGTGAGAGAGGAGTGATGTAGCAATTTACATAAATGATGGAGGCTATATTCTTGTTTAGGGTAAGCAAGCTTCTATACCATTAGCAATCAGCCTTATCTTTGTGTATGACTGAGTTGCAGGCGTTAAATGATGCTTCAGCGTGATGGGATCTGATGGAGTGCCGAAACACTAGGCTTAGAGTAAAATTCCTTCTCCATGCCTTGAAAGAGGAGTATATGAGATGGTGGTTAAGACGCATGGTGAAGTGTGAGTTTCTTTCTTTCTACAGTGCATGGGGAGGACTTGAGATAGCTGCTTAGTGAGCTGATGTACTTTGAAGAGGTGAATGAATGTGAGTAAAGTAGTTGATCACAGGTAAGATGTTGAATGAGCAAGTCATACCATAATAGAGCCGGAGATTGCCCATGTGTGGTTTAGTGAAGTGTGATATAGGCAAAGGGTTTCAAGTGATGAAGTCTAGAGATTGAGGGCACAATTCAGATCTTGGCCGCCTTACTGCAGTCCCTAGTGCTCCGCCAAGTCACCAGTCTTTTGCCTGCCATATTTAGATTCATGCAGGCTGCCTCGCGGAGTGTTGCACACCACTGCCAACGGGGCAAACTCCAATGATGTCAAGGCCAGTCAGGGTGGCCGGTTCCCGCTGAGCAGATTTAGGTTTGGCAGTTGTGCTGGTGGTCTCCTAGCGGTGGTTGCCAGATGGAGTCCACCGCAGTACGTGCTCAAATGTGGCCATTGGTTAGATACCAGTAGAAAACACCTGATGTCCATTGACCAAATGGAAATACCTGTATACCACACATTTCAAATCACGATCCTTTGTCATTGCACTACACCACAACTCTTGCCAGCAGAGTTGTACACAGTTAAGCCAGGTCTTTTTTTGTTTCCTTTCCCTGTTACTTGAAATTTATTTTCATTTCTCACCTTCTGGTCAATTTGTTATTTGATATTATTTTGTTGCAAGATGGCATTCCAAAATAATTCCCATTTTACTCAGGGCAAGTTGTCAGTCATGTTGGATGAAATCGTAGGAGTAGAGACACAAATGTTTTGAGCCCAAGTCCAACATACACCCCTATCGCAGAAAAGGCAAATGTGGGACAGAATAGCCGACAGAGTAAATGCTGTAGCTTACAACCTGCTCACACAGGAGGAAATGTACAACAGGTGGAATGATCTGTGGGGGAGGGTGTGCTCCCTGGCCTCCAAGCATCAATGGAGGCCCAGAGAAATGGTGGTGGTTCTCTCAGGCCCTCCTTCTGCCCTAGGAGGAGAAGGTCTTGCAGATCCTACATCCTGAAGGCTTGACAGGAATACCTGGTGGAGTGGAGTCCTTTAAATTACACTTTACTCTGTCTCACTAAACCTCAATGTCCCTGAGGAAGTGAATCCTTGCCTGGGAGCCGAGAAAAGGGGTTCACAGAAAGCAGAGTCTGAGAGTGGTTAGGTAAGTGTCTCCTCATCTCCAGCAACTGCCTCCGTCCCTGCCCTGCTGCCAAATGGTCCAGTAATGATTCAGCCCATGTTCAAGCGCCATGGTTCTTCCTGTGCAGCCCACCATGTGGCATGTCTTTGCATGTTGCTGCTGTGTGCTCAGTCCTGTGATGGCAGGCTCAATAGCCTTCTTGCAGCACTGCTCAGCACCACCTTTCTGATGCCAGCTGTATTTTGTACATTGGACTTCAAACAATGTTGGCTCTCCAACTATGGTTCCATCCACCATGACTAACTTCTTCACGTTTTTAGTTTGATATTTCATTTTCACCCCGTTTTATTTCTTTACATTTAGTTCATTAAAATCACTATTCAAAAACTCATAGACTGGTGTGGTACATCTCAACTCTATCAATGCATTTAGAGGCCTCCAAAAATCATAAAAATGTTACTAGACCTGCAGGTCTAGTGACTTAAATAATTATTGACCTATTTGTAAAGCTCATAAGCCATAAACTGGTTTCAAATGATGTGAATGTGGACAAATATTTTAATTCATTGAGCCTCTATTTTCTTCATTATCACATATGAGAGCACCTTCAAATGTGCGAGTTCAGCATGTCTGCCGTACAAAAAAACTTTTTTGTTTGATTTAATAGGCTAAAGTTTTTTACCATATATAATACAAATCTAGCCACAAATAGGATACACATGATCCCTGACTTGCCTCTTAGTTCATTAACAGCATTGTCATCAGGGTGGGGCAGGAATGTTTCTCAAATCATGTTTAAAAACAATTATTTTTAATAAATATGCACCCGGTCATTTGTGATCAGCAGATTTTACATTGAAATGGCCACAAACATTCCCACTGACATGCTGCTTTACTGATAAAACCATATAGTGTACAAACAATAATGTTTGGAAGTAGAGTTTCTGCAAATATGTGTCATTTGGGCATCACAAAGTAAAGTGTTCTGGTTTGTTTTGCTCCTATTTAACTCTTTGTTTGCATCACACTTTTGGAATTCCTGATATATTTTGAAATATTAGTAATATTAATTTACAGGCTATTTATATAAATGTTAATGGCTAGAGAAAAATAACTGATATCTTAAGTTCAAGTTCAAGTTTGACATTTGTATAGCGCCCTATATACCCAGAGGGTCTCAAGGCGCTTGAGGAGGGGAGGGTGCTTTATTTATCGAATATCCAAGTTTTAAGTTGTTTTCTGAAGGAGAGGTGGTTCTGAGTAAGGCGGAGATGGGTGGGGAGAGAATTCCACGTTAAGACAGCTCACTTGATAAAAACCTCTAACTCTAGCAAGAGACAAAAAAATAAACATATTTTTCCAAGCAGCAATTAGTTTTAAGACAAATTGACTTTTGACCTCTTTCCTGGAACAGACAGAAAACGTGTGAAGATAAAAACAAGATTTAATGGCATCTTTATTGCTCATTCACTGTCTGAATGAACCGAACACATGTTTTTTTCCGCTCCATGTGTAGACATAGGCAGGAAATCGCAGACTTAATAACAGACTTAGACCTGGACGCATTGTTTATCACGGAAACCTGGACGGATGGGGCATCCGACCCAGATTTGGTCATAGCGGTCCCGAATGGGTACACAATACATAGGCAGGACAGAATAGGCCAGCGGGGAGGTGGGCTTGCCATTATCACCAAAGATAATTTGCCGATCAGGACCTCCCCCATACCATCCACTTCATGTGAAGCGATCATGTTCAGTATTAACCTCACCGCCCTTTTCAACTTTAAAGGTGTGCTGATATATCGTCCACCAGGAGCCCGTGCCCCTTTTTTACTCAGTTTGGGGTCGGTACTAGAATCCATAGCACTTGAAGACTCCTTTTCGGTGCTAGGGGATTTTAACTTCCACCTTGAATCAGGCAGTGACGTCGACACTACATGTCTTATGGCTGACATGGAAACGTTGGGTCTGCAACAACTGGTCTCTGCCCCTACTCACGAGGCTGGTCATACCATGGATGGCATATTCACCAATATTAAGACACTATACATCTCAGCTGTTCTCCCCATGCCATGGACGGATCACCATGCCATTTTAAGTAAACTAGTCATTCCTGCCAGGCCTAAGACTAGACTCCTTGATCATACCCCTAAATCGGTGAAGGCTTGGAGCGACATAAATAAGGGAGAATTGAAAACACTGCTGGATAGAACACTGCCTTCCTTGTCAGATGACCCCATTCTTGCGACAAATCAGTTCCACTATTGGCTTAATCAGGCCACACACCAGTTAGTCCCAGTAAAAACTATCTCACGGAATCGAACTTCCCCTAGTGCACTGTGGTTCTCCGAGGAATTACAAAAGCAGAAACAACTCAATAAACATAGGGAAAGACATTGGCGAAAGCGGTATGATATCGAGAGCAAAACAATATACAAGGAATCACTCGCCCGATATAAACAGATGATTGCAGAGGCGAAAAGAACTTATTACGCCGAACAAATTAAAAAGGCAAAAAACTCAAGCAAAGAGTTATTTAACATCACTAAGCTCCTCTCTGGCAGCGTGCAGGATCTCACCCCTTCACAACATCTTTGCGATGCCTTATCTAATTTCTTCTTTACGAAAGTAAATGATATTTATCAGGCTTTTTCCCTGAACACTCAAACCGTTCATCAGTCCTACTCCCTTCCCCCAATGGAGAATACGTTGACACGCTTCACCGACCTCTCTATGGATCAGACAAAGACCATTATCTCCAGAATCAAAACTGGCTCAGCACTGGATCCTTGCCCGCTTAAAGTTCTTGCCCCTGTTATGGACACACTGATTCCGGTTATCACCTCGGTCTGCAACGCTGTTTAGATCCAGGATTTTTCCCGACTCCCTGAAACATACGCTGGTAAAACCTTTATTAAAAAATGCCAGCCTTAATAAAGACGACCTAAAAAACTACAGGCCAATTGCCAGTCTCCCATTTTTGGCCAAAGTCGCAGAAAAAGCCATGAATCAGCAGCTGTCGGACTTTGTAGAGCAATATCAGCTGCTCGATAACATCCAGTTCGGATTCCGCAAATGCCATGGCACGGAAACCGCCCTCCTGAAAGCGGCTGATGACATCAGAGCCATACGGGATCAGGGGGGGACAGCAGTTCTGGTCATGCTGGACCTCTCGGCGGCCTTCGACACGGTCGACCACAAGATCTTGGCCGACCGTGTCGGACGGATGGGGATACATAAAACGGCGCTGGATCTACTTGTATCGTTTCTGGCCAATAGAACGCAGGCAGTATCCCTAGGACCATACCAATCCTCCAAGGTGTCGCTTCCGTGCGGGGTTCCGCAAGGCTCATCCCTAAGTCCGACACTGTTTAATATCTACGTGTCGGACCTTGCTATTGTCATCAAAGCATTTGGGATGAGCCTATCCTCCTATGCCGATGACACCCAATTGGTATTGGCCATTAAGGGCGATGGTGATGAGGTGGCCTCCCGCTTCACAAGGGGGATGGTGGCCATAGGTGACTGGATGGCCACCAATTGTCTGAAGCTTAATTCAGAAAAGACCGAAGTGGTCATCTTCGGTCACCTTTCTCCTGGTTGGTCACCAATCTGGTGGCCTACGTCTTTCGGAACACCTCCTAGCCCAACTCTTAAAGTCAGGAATCTTGGCGTCACTTTCGATGTGGGTCTTAACTTCATGGCGCATGCCAACAAAATTGCAGCCACGGCTCACATGAAACTTAAAATGATAAGGAAAATTTTCCCTTTCCTACCGGATTCAGTCAGGAAAACCTTGATCAGTTCATTGGTGTTGTCCGCCTTGGATTACTGTAACGCCCTCTTCTTACATGCCCAAAATCGAGTGACAAACAAGATGCAGTCAATTCAAAACGCAGCAGCCCGGCTGCTTTCGGGACTCCCCAAATTCGCACCTGTTTCCAACACCATCAGGAAACTTCATTGGCTCCCGATACGCAGCCGAATTAAGTTTAAATCGCTGTGTATTGTCTACAAGGCACTTAACAATCAAGGTCCCCACTTTCTTAAACATAATCTTGTACGTTACACACCAACTCGTGCTCTCCGATCCACTCATCATAATCATCTAGTAGTACCACGTACTAGAACAGTCACCTGGGGCGACAGACGCTTTCTGGTTGCCGCCCCAAAACTCTGGAACTCCCTACCTTCTTATATCAAGACCAGCCCATCCCTGCTAATATTCCGTAAACTCAAGACGTGGTTGTTTGACCAATAGTTAGGAAGCTTCCTTTGGTTCTCCTGGATATTGACCTATGCCCTTAGCCTGCACCGAGACGCCTACGGGTATTCGCCGCGCTTAAAAATGACAATAAATAAATAAATAAATTCCAGCCTAAATTTTCTCCCCAGATGGGTCAAGTAGGTGCTAAAAATAGCTCCAACTGATCAAATTGTAATTTACTCGCTATTGTGAGTGGGCGAGTAGATTTTTGGAAGCCTGATTTGTCTTATTCCATCATAACTTTACAATGACCAAAAAAAAGGAGTGTGTGAACATAAAAAATTTTCTTAATGTATTTCTCAAGTTCCCAACAATGACTCTTATAAGATGAATACCATTACATCATCTACTACTATGTTTATCCCTTTTTATCAAGAATTGTCTGTCAATATTTGCACTAACATAAGAATTCATACATGTCATGATACTGCCAGTTTCGACATTTCCAGTTCCAGACATTAACAACATGGAAGAAGGGGTTATATTCTGAACAATCAAATTTAATAGGCAAATGATCATTAAGTTATGTCATCAGCTGGAACTAGATCTCCTGGGTCACATAAGGAATCCCATATCAATAACACCAATAGACATAAACATGAGAGTACTACATTTTGAAGACACAGGATCATTCCAATCCAGTATCTAGTGGAATTTCACTACCAGGTTTCAGTATTGTGCCACAAGACACATGTCTACAACGATGACACACATCAACAGCTACATACACATTATTACACATGGGGTCGATTCTCTATGAGGGCATCGCTCCCCTATATTTGTTGCCCCCCTGGCCCCCGTAATACACAGTGCTTTTATTTCAGCCGGGCCAGGTGCACACACTGCAGGTGGTAGGCTTTGCAATTGCTTTCATTCATGGGTGGGTGGAGGAGGAGCTTCACTGCTGACCGCAGGCAGACTGGCCGGGTCTTTAAAGTGAAATGTCAGAGCGCATGTCGGGTTTGACGAGTGTCTTCCTACGGCCAATCCTGATTCTGCTCTTATGTTGTTTGCCGCAAGAAGCAGCACCAGGATTGGCTAAGTAGGCCTAGCCCAGTGAGACAGCATTGGGGGAGGTAGGTCTGGCTTTACAGTAGAACATGGCCAATGACCGTATGGCTTTTAGATGAAACCAAGCAGTGATTGGTAATTTTCTTTCTCTTGCAGCCTTTCGTAGTAGCCTCAACTGTTTCCGCTGCACCATGCCCAGGCAGCAGAAAAGACAAGGGAGAGGTGAGTCTGGCGTCTTAGAATTTATCCTAGTTCTCCACTCCAGTGGTCTGGTCCTGGTACCAAAAGACCTAAAATGATGACTTTTTGTCTCGCTGTTATGTTTTTGTATGTAAACATTCTCTGTGCTAGAGTTCACACATGGTGTTTTGAGCTCACAGTCAGAGAATTCAACCATTGGTCGGACTCTCCTGGGACTGATGGTTGCGCCACAGGTGGCCTGCATTCTCCTGGGGTGCACTGCTCTGAGTTGGCCCAATTTGGACTACGGGCCCAGCAGTCACTTTTTCTTTGCAGCGTTTTTATATAGCGCTAAATCGACCCAAAGGTATTGGAGCGTGTTACACAAGCACAGCGCTATTTACATTACAGAAGGACACACTCTATTTTGTAGGCCCAGGTAGATTAAGTGATTTGCAGATTTGCCCCAAATCGCAGGATGTTGAACCAACGTCGAGACTCGAATACTCCTAGGTGTGGTTTCAATGTTTGCTGCAATGATGTTTGTTGCACAGTATCTGTGCTAACCTAGAGAGGAGCAGGGCATTGAAACTTTATTGATGCATCCGCATGGTAGACCGTGCTGACTCTTTCACCCGAGGAAGTGAATCCTTGCCTAGGAGCCGAGAAAAGGGGTTCACAGAAAGCAGAGTCTGAGAGAAAGTGTCTCCTCATCCCCAGCATCGTCCCTGCCCTGCTGCCAAATGGTCCAGTAATGATTCAGCCCATGTTCAAGCGCCATGGTTAATCCGGTGCAGCCAACCATGTGGCATGTCTTTGCATGTTGCTGCTGTGTGCTCAGTCCTGTGACGGCAGGCCCAATAGCCTTCCTGCAGCACTGCTCAGCACCACCCCTGGTCGTCATGAGGTATAGTGGAGCTGTGCTCATGACGAGCTGGGCTTGTCATAACGGCCGCGCCACTCCCCTACGTTGCGAATTCCACGCCTGTGCGGACGTTCTACAGGAGTGGGTGGAGTCATGACGAACCCAGCTCGTCTTGAGCACTGTGCCTGATGACGAGCTGGGCTAGTCATGAGCGCAGCGGCACCGTGCGCGGCCCCTTCAACCCCGCACCGCGGGGGAATTACCCCCACAGTGCGGGGGTTAAAATGATGAGCATGAGTTGTCTTATCCTTAAATAAAAAGAGATATTAGAGCTAGTGATTGTGGTTCTCCGGTTTCAAAGGTGGTGACTTTGACCCTCATGCGACACCCTCTCCTTTCCAAAAAGTTACACTGTCCCGGAGTTGGGACTTCTCAATGCAATCAGGAATGCCTGCAGTGAGGTGGGCACTGCCAGGCTGTTTTTGGAGGGCCGTCTGGACTGTGGCCCTTGGCTCACTGAGTGCATCCCCTGAGCCCAGCCTGCGAAGCTGGGATCAGGGCTGCACCTTCTATCATGTGGCAGTGCATTATTTATCACAGAGGCATCATCAATCAGAGGCCTTCTCTGCCACTGCCGGAGTCAGTGAGAGGCCGAGCGAGGTCCTAACAAGATATATTAGCTGTGACAAGCCCACTTGGGGTTTCTTCCAGTCCAGGCACAGAAAGGCTATATTTATGCCATGGGTGGAAGAAGGATGTTGCATAGTTGTGTATACTGTTTTCCCTGCATATAGGCACACTAGAGTAGAAGAGCAGTGAAAATGAAATCCTGGTTGTGTTGCCCACTACACTAATTGTTGAACATATTTAATTCACTAACATATGGGACAGTTTTTAGCATGTTTAAATATTTCATGGCTATACGTTCACAACTACTTAATAAACCACATGCAGTGGCGTAGCTAGGGGGGGCGTGGGGGTGATCCGCTCCAGGCAGCACTATATTGAGGGCGGACGACGCACGGCACTAGCCCCTTGGGGCGGCCTTTCTAATTTATTTGGGAACACTCACTGACACTACTGTCAGTCAGTGTGCAGGGGCGTAACACAGGCCCACGCGGTGCTGGGGGGCCCCTAGCTCCAAGGGGCCCCATCGGCCCTGCAGTCTGGCTGGAGAGCTCCTGATTAAGCCTGGAGGGGGCCCCCCTAAGTACTGTGCATGGAGGCCCCTTCACTTTTCGTTACGCCAGTGTCAGTGTACCCAAATAAATGATAAAGGTCACCGCAAAGGGTCAGTGCCGCGCGGGCGTCGTTTGAAGTGCAAGCACTGCGCACCTGATTGGCAAAATCAACCCTGCCCAGACGACCCTCAGAGACTTGTGCGGTGCGCGTCACATTCAACAGATAAACAAATAAATAACACGTAAGACTTGAAAAATGTTATACTTAAAAGAACTTAGAAGAAAAAGCAAGCTGGTATACTAACATAAATGACCTGACTGCCGTTTATTCATTTGCAATGAACTCGAAGAGAGTGGGTTCAAGCTGTGGGAGAAATCTTGTTTTTATTGTGAAAGTGAAGAGGGAGGGCTGCTTCGTCCTGCGGCGATCAGGAAAAGGCTTTACTTTCCGCTGTTCTGAAACCGAAACTGAAGCAGGGACGACTTATTCGGACTGACGTCACAGGGACCGGTCTGTGTCAAGAGACAGGGGAGGAAAGAGGGTGCTCGCCGCTGCTGGAACCGCCGACCAGTAGGTTGCGTGCAGCCTGCAGCCTCTCATCAGGGGCTGCTCGAGTCCAAACCTGAGTTTGACTGAGGCTGCTGCAGTGCCAGACTAAGAGTTAACTGGTGCCTGCAGCCTCCCATCACGTACGTCTGGACCGGACCACGGCCGTGGCTGCCAGAGTCACATTTGGGGCCTGCACACTGGAGTAGCGAAAAGTGAGGGGGCCTCCCTGCACGGTACTTAGGGGGGCCCCCTCCGGGCTCAATCAGGAGCTCTCCCAGCCAGAGTTCAGTGCCGAGGGGGCCCCTTGGAGCTAGGCCCCCCCCCCCCCCCCCCCCCGCGCCGCGTGGGCTGCGGGACCCTGTGTTATGCCCCTGGGCCTGCAGCCTCTCATGCAAATGATGCCGCTGGCCGCTCTGCCAAACTGCCACTGCCAGCAGTGTCCGGTAATGTAAATCTCAATTTTAGCTTCAGGACTTTCAGTTCAAAGGTCTCGAGGCAGTACAGGCGTGTGACCTTGCCAATCTCAGCTGATAGGGCAATAATCAATGTGACCTCCTCTTCCTCAGTGAGTGAAATGTTCTTGTCTGGCATTCCATTCACAGGGTCAGTGTTTTAAATGAGGAGGGACTCATTCTTTACTTGCACTTCTTACATTTAAAAGAGAGTACCTGCACTTTCTTATCAGGGTCCAATACTTTTAAAAGGAGAGTGCCGGCTTTTCTTAGTAGCACACAGGTACGCTGGAATAGTGAGCACCTACATTTTTATATTTGCACTGCAAAATCATCCTGGTAACTCTGACCTCTGTGTGGTGCCAGAGAAGTGTGCAGCTTCGCTGCCTCAGAGGCAGTGTTACACGTCATGGACACCCAACGGAAGTGACATAAATCTGTAGAATTTGTGCCAGCTTTTGATAGCATAAAACTTTTAATTCTAAAGACCAGCATAATGTCATAATACCATTTGACACTCTAAATGGTAAATAAGCTGTTTGCCTCGTCAGTATACAAAGAAATGGGTTAAATGGAGCGCAAGTGAATTATGTCATAATGCCGAAAGGGACAACAAAGTCCATGTTGAGACTCTGCTTCGACTAGCTGAATATGAAGGGCAATATATTATGAGGCAAGCTGTTTTCTGAATGAAAATAAACGCTAAGCGCCAAAGCTAAGACGGTGAGTTGCAGCCAGTTCTAGACTACGGGAGCACTGCCAGCAATCTCTCTTGTACTCCTGTCCAAAAACACTGGCTAAAGAAGCTCTCTGCCTCAGCCTGGCACTGCAGGGAGGACTTAATTCTGGTAGCAACTGTGTTTCCAGCAGGAGCACACTTTTTGATCTGTGCAATGGGGGCATTTTCTTTGAGACAGTGAGCAGGGCTAAGATACCTTTAGAACTTCTCATGTCTCAAAGGGGTCTACTTTTAATATTTTAAATCATATGGCAGTTGAATGTCACTCAGACTGGGACCTTGTAGCAGTAAACGTACACAACTCAATATCCTCCACTGCACCGAACAGGATTCAGTTCTGTGGCTCTCTGGATCAGTGCTTTAACTAATAGAGGTCCCAAGTGGAGTGCCCTTACAGACTCCCATTAGTGCACTTCCATTTCTGGTGTTTAACAGCAGTTTAAATATCTTCTTACAGTTTATCTTCTCCAATGGGTGTAATTTGTGATATTTATAGGTTTTCTTCGTCTTCATTGCTTGATTATGCTCACGAGAAAGTGTCACTCATAGTTGTTGAATGTCACTCATAATCAATCAATCAATCAATCAAGGCATTTATAGAGTGCGCTACTTACCCAGAGGGTCTCAAGGCGCTTGGGGGAGGGGGTGGAGTGCCGCTACTGCTCGAACAGCCAGGTCTTGAGCTTCTTCCTGAAGGAGAGGTGGTCTTGGGTCAGGCAGAGGTCGGTAGGGAGGGTGTTCCAGGTCTTGGCGGCCAGGTAGGAGAAGGACCTTCCTCCTGTTGTCGCTCTTCGGATGCGGGGGACGGCGGCGAGGGCGTGGTTGGCCGATCGGAGGTGGCGTTTGGGAGTGTAGAAGTTGAGGCGGTTGTTGAGGTAGCTCGGGCCTTGGTCGTGTAGGGCTTTGTGTGCGTGGGTGAGGAGACGGAAGGTGATTCTCTTGTTGACGGGGAGCCAGTGCAGGTCTCTCAGGTGTCCGGAGATATGGCTGCGTCGGGGGATGTCGAGGATGAGTCTGGCTGAGGCGTTCTGGATCCGCTGGAGTCTCTTCTGGAGCTTGGCGGTGGTTCCGGCGTAGAGGGCGTTGCCGTAGTCTAGTCGGCTGGTGACGAGGGCCTGGGTGACCGTCTTCCTGGTCTCGGTGGGGATCCACCGGAAGATCTTCCGTAGCATGCGCAGGATGTTGAAACAGGACGCGGAGATGGCGTTGACTTGTCTGGTCATGGAGAGGGAGGAGTTCAGGATGAAGCCCAGGTTGCGTGCGTGGTCTGTCGGTTTGGGTGCGGTGCCCAGGGCGGGGGGCCACCAGGAGTCGTCCCAGGCGGAGGGCAAGGAGCCAAGGATGAGGACTTCCGTCTTGTCTGAGTTCAGTTTCAAGCGGCTGGTCGTCATCCACTCGGCTACGTCTTTCATCCCTTCGTGGAGATTGGTTCTGGCGGCGGCGGGGTCGTTGGTCAGGGAGAGGATCAGCTGGGTGTCGTCGGCGTAGGAGATGATGTTGAGGTTGTGCTGGCGTGCGATGGCCGCAAGGGGGCTCATGTAGACGTTGAAGAGGGTGGGGCTGAGCGAGGAGCCCTGAGGAACGCCGCAGATGACTTCCGTGGCTGCGGATCTGAACGGTGGTAGGCGGACTCTCTGTGTCCTTCCAGCGAGGAAGGAGATGATCCACTCCAGTGCCTTCTCCTGGATTCTGATGTTGCTGAGGCGCTGCACTAGGGTGCAGTGGCAAACAGTGTAGAACGCCGCGGAGAGGTCTAGGAGGATGAGGGCCGCTGTTTCACCGTTGTCCAGCAGGGCTCGGATGTCATCGGTGGCAGCGATGAGGGCGGTCTCGGTGCTGTGGTTGGCTCGGAAGCCAGACTGTGAGGGGTCGAGGGATCCATTCGTCTCAAGGAAGGCGGCCAGCTGCTTGTTGACGGTCTTCTCGATGACTTTGGCTGGGAACGGGAGGAGCGAGATGGGGCGGTAATTCTTGAGTTCGGTGGGGTCTGCTGTTGGTTTCTTTAGTAGAGCGCTGAGTTCGGCGTGCTTCCAGCTCTCAGGGAAGGTGGCGGTGTCGAAGGAGGTGTTGATGATGTCCCGCAGGTGGGGTGCGATGACAGCGTCGGCCTTGTTGAAGACGTGGTGGGGGCAGGGGTCGGTCAGAGATCCGGAGTGGATAGAGTTCATCGTGCAGATGGTGTCTTCTGTGTTGATCTGGGTCCAGGCGCTGAGGGTGGTGGTGGAGGGCGTTGGTGCGGTCGTGGGGAGCGTTGTTTGTGGGCTGAAGCTGTTGTGTATGTCAGCGATCTTGTTGTGGAAGTAGGAGGCGAGGGAGTTGCAGAGGTCTTGCGACGGGGTGATGTCGTTGTTTCCGGCGTTGGGGTTGGAGAGCTCTTTCACGATGTTGAAGAGTTCCTTGCAGTTGTGTGCATTGTTGTCCAGCCGGTCCTTGAATGCTTGGTGGTGCGGATCAGTTGATGGTGCTTCCGGGTGGCGAGCTTGAGGGTGGTCATGTTGTCCGGTGTTGGCTCCCTTCTCCAGGCTTTCTCGAGGGCTCGGCAGTTCTTCTTGGAGCTCTTGAGTTCGTCGGTGAACCATGGGGCCTTCTTGCTGCCGGGTCTGCTAGGCGGGGTCCTCAGTGGGGCGAGGTCGTCTGCGCAGTTGCTGATCCACTTTGTGAGGTTGTCGGCGGCCTGGCTGGGGTTCGCTGAGCTGGCGGGAAGGTGCTAGCTCAGGGAAGCGGCAAGCTGGTCTGCTGTGATCTTGTTCCAGTTTCTTCGAGCAACCTGTTGCTGGTGGTGGTGGATCGTGGATCTTCTGAAGGTTAAGTGGACGCAGCTGTGGTCCGTCCAGTGGAGTCTGGTGGCGTGGCTGAAGATGATGTCCTTGCTGGATAAGAAGACAGCGTCGAGTGTGTGTCCAGCGAGGTGGGTGGGGGTGGTCACTAGCTGCTTGAGTCCGAGATTGGCGAGGTTGTCAAGCAGGGTGGTGGTGTTGCAGTCGTTGTTGTTCTCCAGGTGGAAGTTGATGTCCCCTAAGAGGATGTAGTCAGCGGAGGGGAGGGCGTGCGGGCAGATGAAGTTGGCGATGTCTTCGCTGAATTGTGTGCGTGGTCCCGGGGGTCGGTAGATGAGGGTGCCTCTGAGGGTGGCTTTGGGGTCCGTGTGGATCTGGAAGTGCAGGTGTTCGGCGGTTTTCAGGGTGTCGTCGGTGTTGGTCGTGATGCGGATGGCGTCCCTGTAGATGATGGCGATGCCTCCTCCAGTCTGGTTGCCGCGGTCTCTTCGGGTGATCTTGTAGCCCTCTGGGATGGCGATGGCGATGTCGGGCGCTGAGGAGTCGTTCATCCAGGTTTCCGTGAGGAAGGCGACGTCAGGAGCCTTGGTGTCGAGGAGGTTCCAGAGTTCGATGGTGTGTCTGTGGACGGAGCGGGTGTTGAGTAGGATGCACTTGAGGTGGTTGCTGCTGGTGTTCGGCTTGGCAGGTGCTGGTGCGGGGCAGGTCCGCTTGCAGGAGAACTTGCAGGCGTGACAGCTGAAGGGTCCGTGGGTTCGTCTCGGGGTGGCTCAGTAGCATCCCGGGATTCGGCCGGTGTTGAGTGCGTTGAGGGTGGCGGCGTCGTACGTCCGGCGGGCGGGCTGGGGTCTGCGGGGGCCAGGGGTCCTGGCGCTGGGCGCGGTCCAGGCGCAGACGGGCTTACCTTTGGCGCGCCTTTGGCGCACAATCGGCGCGCCCGCTGTGCGGGCGCACGTCGCCATTTATGGCGAAGTGCAGGGAGGGAGGGGCAGCTGGGAGGCGGGAGCGGGGAGGATGGGGGCGTGGCTTCACTCCCCGGCGGCGGGAGTCGGCAGCGGGGAGCGGGTGCAGGGGTTGGCAGCCCAATGGGGGGGAAACCAGGGGCAGCACGGGGAAAAAATAAACACAATTAACAGGGCACAGTATAAAACAATACAGCAGGAACAGTGCAGGCAGAGGTACAGAACGTGGAGGAGACAGCAGGCAGGGGGCGTGGCCTGAGGGCGGACCCGAGGGCGGGAAGGCTCTACGAGGCAGGCATAATCGGCAGGCGGGGCACACGCAGCAGCTGGTGGCCGTGCGGCGCGGGGGTGTCCTACAAGTAGGTCACACTCACCTGTGCCGCACGGTTGCCATTTATGGCCAAGTGCAGGGAGGGAGGGGCAGCTGGGAGGCGGGAGCGGGGAGGAAGGGGGCGTGGCTACACTCCCCGGTGGCGGGAGTCGGCAGCGGGGAGCGGGTGCAGGGGTTGGCAGCCCAATGGGGGAAAACCAGGGGCAGCACGGGGAAAAAATAAACACAATTAACAGGGCACAGTATAAAGCAATACAGCAGGAACAGTGCAGGCAGAGGTACAGAACGTGGAGGAGACAGCAGGCGGGGGGCGTGGCCTGAGGGCGGACCCGAGGGCGGGAAGGCTCTACGAGGCAGGGAGAATCGGCAGGCGGGGGCACACGCAACAGCTGGTGGCCGTGCGGCGCGGGGGTGTCCTACAAGTAGGTCTGAATGTATGAAAATGTCACACATAAGCAATCTGAAACCTTGGCAGCTATGTCACATTCCTGAATTAAGTGCACACATGAGCAGGATAGAGGTTTGTGGAAGTTCTGAATGGATATAGTGAGTATTTTCTATTTCCCCTTTTAAAGCGTGGCATGAGAAAATGCAAACATCATCGGGCTATTCTCTTCATGTTATTGTGATCGATGTTAAAGCAAATAATGCTGCCGGCAGCACATGCACCACGGTGCGCGACGTACCTCATTGTTTGTGGTGCGTTTGTCAGGCAGTTATTACTGGGTTATGGCTGTAACTTGAGAAATCGTGGCCAAGTCTCTTGCCTCGTTTTTCTTAGCTGCCAAAAGCAGAATTCCTTTTAAAGCAGTGGGTTATTCAGCACAAAAAGGATTGAGATATAACGCAAATCACTCTTACATGGCACGCGCACCCCTCTTCACGTTAAATCCCCAGGGAGTGCATGCATGAATGTTTTTGCCCAAGTTCATTTTCTCTATGGGCACACGTCTTTCCCTTGTGCCGGTAAGCAGCATGCATGCCATGCCACCAGTCTGCATGTTCCGATATGAAGATACCTGCTCTGCCTTCAGCGTGTGCCCACTTTGACCTGTGCTCCTACCTGTCCGGCACACTGGTAGGCACTCACTGGCGCAGGCGTCGACTGACGTGTTCAATCCTCAACATGGAGCTTGAGCTGTATAGGAGCCTGCCAACAAGCTAGGGTGCAAGTCAGCAGCACATGAACTCTACCACGGGACTAGTTACTAAATATCCTCTGTTTCATGCTTGAGCGTCACTTTCAAGCCATTCTGTCTATTTCAGAGGGGATGACCACACAGATGATGAAAAAAGTATAGAGGTGCGGCGCAAATTTCAGTAGCCAACACCGTCCCAAATTAGGTTCTTTTGACAACGCATCCTTCTTTGTCCCAAGCTATGTTCAGTTTTGCTTTCACATCCCAAATGTCTCTCGGGCATAGTTGGGGAACTTCAGATCTTGTTATCCTCTCAAACTCTTTTTCAAATAATTATTCTCATTGCAGATGAGGGTGTGTCGGCAAAACAGAACACCCACATGAGGAGCTTGACACCCTCTCTGCTCCTCCTCTTACCTACTACCACAGGCCTCACTGCCCCAGAGCAGAAGCCTCCAGTGTTCCTCTTTGGGGATGGCTGCCTATGGGGGTGGTGAGCAGAGACTTAACAGACAGAACAACAGGGACATAAACAGTGCCACAACAGGTCAGAATGCTTCCAAAGATCTCTGTGTTCTCTCAGTGAAATTTACCTCTTCGGTAAAGCTTGCATAGACAGTGAGGCAATGATATTATTTACTGGCACTGACTGAATGGTGCCAGAGGCAGGGCCATCCTTCGATGGAAACTCAAAGATTCTACAGATTGTTATTTTTTTGTAAGAAAATGATATTGGCATTTCGCCTGACAAGTCCATACAATAAAAGGGACAACAGCTATTCAACAAACAGCAGAATGAAACCATGTCAGGCTTATATGGTGTCTCCCACTCCTCCCCACTTAGGACAGACTAACAAAGCAGCTGAGCTGCTATTCGATGGATAGTGAAGACTAAAGTAGACCTGAGTGTACCCACTTTGTTTAGCACTTGTGTTTTAATAAGGCATCAGTGAGTACATGCACTTCTCAAGAGTTACGTAATACGTTTATTTGGAGAGTACCAGCACTTCTCAAGAGTGACGTAATACGTTTTATTGGAAAGTACCGGCACTTCTCAAGAGTGACGTAGTACGTTTAATTACAGAGTACCAGCACTTCTCAGAAACAAGCAGGCACTCCCGTACAGGGTACCTGCTCTTCAATTTTTCCATTTCTAGCTTTGGAAGGCATAGGTAGGTAACATGCCTCAAGCTACTGTACATTTTTCAAGGACGAGCACAGGAAGTGATTTGTTTTTGCTTGTTTCGTCCTAAGTAAGTTCTTTCACACCCAATTCCAGAGTTAAGTTAGCAGGGGGCTGCCGGTGGAGGAGAAGTCGTGAGCTTGACTATTAGCGGCGATACTGCGTGTCTCTCGGACCTCTTTCAGGTGCTCGCCGTCCTTTTCCCCAGCACCCCCCCAGGGGGCGGCAATCTGAGGGATAGCCCCAGGCGCCACAAGCTCTAGCTACGCCTCTAACCATGCTTTCTTAAATGTCCTTTAAAATGCACCATTTGCTACTCCTTTCTTCAAACGTTTCCAGGGGTAGAAGTCTCTCAAACCCCCCTTTTATTCATTGTGCTTCACATGCTTATGACATAATTCTCATTCATATCTTTTACACTGAGGAACTGAAAACCCCGAGCCACTAGTTTTTTGGCGTGTCTCAGAATAAGGATCCCTGAAAGACACCCAGAGAGGACGTCGCAGAGAACCTTGAAGAAGAAAGGAGGGACAACCTCCTTTACAGTTCACGTTAAGTCACAGGATGAACCGTGCATGTTTATTTTCTTGCTTTGAGTATAGACACAGAGTGCTAATTTTAGTCTATGGCCTTTTCTTGATCTTTATTTTCACTTTCCCAATCCCAAGCACTCCATTAATTTGTTTCTTTGCACATGGGGCAGGTTGAGGATTAAATACTAGGTGAGCAGTGTAATAGTGATGTACCTGCCACTGTGCATTCTTTTTACAGAGGGAGATCTGGTGGCTGTAGCACCCCAAGTTAAAGGAAGAAGTCCCAGGAGACTGCGTCTGACGCAAAAGTTAATTCAGTTCATGCTAAAGACCAGCTTGTTTATTATGGGAAAAAATAAGAGCACTAAGAAAAGACATGCGACCTCTGCGTATTACTTCGTCAGTTTGACCCTACACCAACCTCACAGTTCACAGATGGACGCTCATTCTTTTGAAAGAAAAGAATTACATGTAGTGCGATAGTGTGCTGAAAGCAATATTGGCGCGGTGTTGTTTACATCTCTGTTGATGGTATTTTGTGATAAATTAATTTTTTTTAAAAGTGTGAATAACACATTTGAAATTAATTTTGTCCATTTTTTTACATTTCTGAATTATTTTAGACAATAAATGACATTTTTGATGAATAAAGGACAAAAAGTAAATGTTGGATTAAAATATGCAGTTAAACCATAACTGTACTTTGCAGCAGTAAATGACTTCACTGTTATTATCAAATATGTTGCTATTGAAAATGTGACAAAAGTTCAAATGCTTCTCCATTGCAGACAAATGACCCCTGGGAGATTGAGGAGATGACAGCCTTCGGTGTACCGCCCATTTCCATACCTTGCCACAATGGAAGAAAGGGATATAATCAAGAAGATGACAGCCTTAGGTGTACCGCCCATTTCCATACCTTGCCACAATGGAAGAAAGGGATATAATCAAGAAGATGACAGCCTTAGGTGTACCGCCCATTTCCATACCTTGCCACAATGGAAGAAAGGGATATAATCAAGAAGATGACAGCCTTAGGTGTACCGCCCATTTCCATACCTTGCCACAATGGAAGAAAGGGATATAATCAAGAAGATGACAGCCTTAGGTGTACCGCCCATTTCCATACCTTGCCACAATGGAAGAAAGGGATATAATCAAGAAGATGACAGCCTTAGGTGTACCGCCCATTTCCATACCTTGCCACAATGGAAGAAAGGGATATAATCAAGAAGATGACAGCCTTAGGTGTACCGCCCATTTCCATACCTTGCCACAATGGAAGAAAGGGATATAATCAAGAAGATGACAGCCTTAGGTGTACCGCCCATTTCCATACCTTGCCACAATGGAAGAAAGGGATATAATCAAGAAGATGACAGCCTTAGGTGTACCGCCCATTTCCATACCTTGCCACAATGGAAGAAAGGGATATAATCAAGAAGATGACAGCCTTAGGTGTACCGCCCATTTCCATACCTTGCCACAATGGAAGAAAGGGATATAATCAAGAAGATGACAGCCTTAGGTGTACCGCCCATTTCCATACCTTGCCACAATGGAAGAAAGGGATATAATCAAGAAGATGACAGCCTTAGGTGTACCGCCCATTTCCATACCTTGCCACAATGGAAGAAAGGGATATAATCAAGAAGATGACAGCCTTAGGTGTACCGCCCATTTCCATACCTTGCCACAATGGAAGAAAGGGATATAATCAAGAAGATGACAGCCTTAGGTGTACCGCCCATTTCCATACCTTGCCACAATGGAAGAAAGGGATATAATCAAGAAGATGACAGCCTTAGGTGTACCGCCCATTTCCATACCTTGCCACAATGGAAGAAAGGGATATAATCAAGAAGATGACAGCCTTAGGTGTACCGCCCATTTCCATACCTTGCCACAATGGAAGAAAGGGATATAATCAAGAAGATGACAGCCTTAGGTGTACCGCCCATTTCCATACCTTGCCACAATAGAAGAAAGGGATATAATCAAGAAGATGACAGCCTTAGGTGTACCGCCCATTTCCATACCTTGCCACAATGGAAGAAAGGGATATAATCAAGAAGATGACAGCCTTAGGTGTACCGCCCATTTCCATACCTTGCCACAATGGAAGAAAGGGATATAATCAAGAAGATGACAGCCTTAGGTGTACCGCCCATTTCCATACCTTGCCACAATAGAAGAAAGGGATATAATCAAGAAGATGACAGCCTTAGGTGTACCGCCCATTTCCATACCTTGCCACAATGGAAGAAAGGGATATAATCAAGAAGATGACAGCCTTAGGTGTACCGCCCATTTCCATACCTTGCCACAATGGAAGAAAGGGATATAATCAAGAAGATGACAGCCTTAGGTGTACCGCCCATTTCCATACCTTGCCACAATGGAAGAAAGGGATATAATCAAGAAGATGACAGCCTTAGGTGTACCACCCATTTCCATACCTTGCCACAATGGAAGAAAGGGATATAATCAAGAAGTTCAGGTGGAATAGGCATTATACTGCATTTATGTCACCAGCTGGAGCCAGATCTTCAGTCTCACAATTCCGCATCTCTTACAGCAATTGTCAAACTCATGGCAGTATATGGTGGTATGCCACAACCAACTTTCGGTGGAACAACCATTGATCAGTTGCCTCGTTAAGATTAAATAAACAACTGCATGACCCACAAAGCCCTACAGAGTAATACCCCCAGTTACTTAGCATGAAAGCCTGAGCGATAAGGAGGATGCAGACTATTGCTTTGTGCGAGTTCACTATTACTGAAACCACAATCCTTCCACAAAAAGAGAACTGGTTGCAGAGCATTCTTAGGGATCTCTCCGAAGATTTGGAACTCCCTACTGCCAGTGGTACGCGGAATCACTTTCGTTACCTCCTTCAACTAAGAAGTAAAACTGCTCATAATAAACAAATGCACATCCTAAGACTTTAACTATGACCAGTCTCCTATGCTACTCTTATACTACTGTCCACCTTTTGTACTGAATGACGAATATCAAATGTATGTATACTACCTCACCCACCTAATATGTAATAACCTGTGTATTGTAAAGCGCTCTGATTCCCTCCTGTATCATTCCTTGATAACTACTAGTTACCTATGCCACCCATATACTCCTATCTACCTCTTTTGTATTGAATGGCGAATACCCAAGAGACCCTTGCTCACAGGCTATAATACCTAGTACCCAACTCGCCCCCTTCTAAATAATATCATGAGCTCAGGATTCTTCCCCTCTTCTTGGAAGAAGGAATGTATCAGGCCAATTTAAAAAAAAACATCCTTGGGTCCCCAGGTGGTGCAAAACTATCGCCCATATCCTGTCTACCATTAGCGGCAAAAATATTGGAAAAATCTATGAACCAAGACTTAATGGGCTACCTGGAGCTTAATAACGTTTTAGACCATTCTCAACATGGCTTTAGACAACACCACTCCACTGAATCAGCCCTAATTATGGCCACCGAGGAAATACGTAGGCAACTGGATAGCAAAGGAAAGGCTATTCCAATCCCACTGGACCTCTCAGCCACATTTGATACCGTGAACCATAATGTATTAATTCAAAGGCTCAGGGCAATAGGAATCACTGAGGTGGCTCTTAGCCTTCTGGCCTTGTTCCTCGTGGCTAGGGATCAAAGGGTGTGCTGGGACAACTATCAATCGGAGAGATTTTCCCTTCCCAGTGGAGTTACCAAGGGGTCAGCTTGGTCCCCAACACTTTTCAACATTTATGTGACACCTCTGGCTGAGCATACCAGAGGACATGGGTTCTCTTTGGCGTTGTACGCGGACGACACTCAACTCGTCATTTCCATCTCTTCAAATGCGGACAACATCGCTGGTAAATTCCATGGCTGTCTGAAAAACATTATGGATTGGATGCACTAGAATTACTTTAAACTAAATACGGAAAAAACAGAAGTGATGGCGTTTGGGACTGGAGCAATGCTCTGGAACCAGGAATGGTGGCTGGGAGAGGCAGGACAATGACCTGTACCCGCAGAAAAAGCCAGGAACTTGGGAATCTTGTTGGACGATCAACTAAGTTTCTTAGGCTAAATTAATCAGCTTACATCAGTCTGCTTCTTTCAACTAAAAGTCCTACGGAAAGGTTTTCCTTTCATCACCCCGGAACTATAGATGTAGGTTGTGATCGCTCTGATCCTTTCACGGATTGACTACTGCAATGCCCTTTTTATGGGCATTAACAAATGCCAACTGTCCAAACTACAATCTTTGCAAAATGCTGTAGCTAGAATGCTTCTAAACATTCCAAAGTTCCATCACATCTCTGCAGCATTAAAACGCTCCACTGGCTGCAAGTGCAACAACAAATCGAATTTAAAGGTCTGTGCCTGCGGCTGACCCACAGAAATAATTTCAGCAGTATACTCCTCTGTGTAATCTTAGGTTGGCTAACAAAGGTCTATCCAGGTACCCAGAACACATAGAGGTAGCTGGGGAGGAAGAATCTTGACATATCATACGTCTAGGTTATGGAATGAATTACCAGACGACAAGACTCCAACCCTCCAGAGCTCGGTTCAGGGAATTGCTGAAGATGTGGTTATTTACCAGGCAGAAGTAAGCCACTCCTCCTGTGCTAAACCAGGGTCCAGCTATAGCGCCAAGATGCCTTGGCATTCGTGTGCTCTATAAGCATAATGCTTACTTACTCAGTGGTGTGCTGCAAGAAGTCAATGATAAGACACAACAGCTTCATCCAATGTCCACGGCATATAGATGTAGTCAATGTGAATGGGGGACTTTTATGGTTTGAGTCGCCTACCACTTGTGGTTGGAGCAATTGATGGCACACATACTGTCTTTGTGCCACCACACGCCAGAGAACAGGTATATCGGAATCAAAAACACTTCCATTCAATCAATGTGCAAGTTGTCTGCTTATGAGATTTGTCTGCGTTCATTTCCTCTGCTCTGCCCATGATTCCTAAGTGTCCATCTCTAAAATAGCGGGACTATTTGACATCGACTGCAGTAACAGACGATAGTGATGTAACACTGTGACATAGTAATGCCATGCTCTATAACCTGGAGTAGGTCAAGTGAGACTAGAAATGATTGTCGTAGGCCGTTTTTGAGATTATATTGCAGCATTCAGATGTATACCAAGTGCTATGGTTTTCAATTTCCCCTTTATTTATACATTAAATGTCGATCTCCAAAATGGCAGCACTATTGCACATTGCCTTCAGTAATAGATGCAAGATACGCAAAACTAGGACAAAGTAACATCTCAATTCACGCGAGAAGTATGAGCATGGAGTGGGGCTTTACAAATGGTTCGTGCCCGTGAGACTCCAACCGATCAGGTAGAAGAAAGGGACGGACGTGAAGGTGTGCTGTCGGTTTCCTTGCAAAACCATTATCCTCGCACATAGGTAAGTGTTAGGTGGAGGGGTTTAAATCCTCCTGTTGCAGGATATGCTAATATAAGGTTTTTTGCTAACAGGTTTAAACTCACCCAATAAAGGCATATTTTAATATCACAATGATTACAGTACCCGGCAGCTTCACATGCTGTGATACGTGTAGGACTATAGGGTGCCCGTGAGTTATATAATACTGCTATCAGAGAGGATATTTCTGCTATAGGTAGCTATGGCAACGTTCTGTTTACTGATCAAGTATAAGTTAATGGGGTATTGAGTATAGATATGGAGGACCTCCCCAGTTGGGCAATTAGCAATATGTTTATAAGTTTTGCAAGGGTGCATATCACCGAGACACATTAGGTGTTTCTATAATTAATATAAGAGCCGGGGGGCTTAATGAGAATGGGCAACCCTGGATGATTGTACTCAATGGGTTTTGTGGATCGTTATGGACTATCTAAGTATGACGGCCTCAGAGTTAGCTATAGCTTATTGTGCTTGAGGTGTGTCCCAATCCAAGTAGGACCTCATCCCAACTTTATGTTGTTTCAGTAACTACGAGGCATATAACCTTTGTACTTAGAGGACCCAAACATATCGTGTTCTGCAGAACGACACGTTATTTCCAGCAACTTCCCAAATGTGGAGCTAACTAAGGAGGCCCTAGTAACATTAAACAAATGGCCAAGAGGTAGGTTTCTTTAATATTCTTTTGAGCTTAATGATAAGGAATAGGTTTGAGAGGTGTCTGGTTTGTAACAGAGATATATATATTGTTTTCTATAGTTTTTTAATTTATTTAGATTCTTTAGATACTTACGTTGTCTCCGCGGATGAGGAGAAACCCGCCACAAATTATAACACGTGTTGATAAAAGGTGAGCTACTCTAACACGTGACTGGTCTGTCACAAAAGCAGACTGGAAAGAGAAGGGATGTATGTAGGTTATTCCCTGTTTGTTGTGACCACTGATATAGTTGTTTATGTGTTTTTTTTTTAATTAGGTGCCAATTAGGTGTTACTTATTGATTGGGAATTGGATCATTGCAGCAGTTTCCCAAGTAGATTTGTTACCACAAACAGCCGCTTTCTTAGTAAATACGCATATACTACTCTTTAACAACACCCATGTTGGTAGTCTAGATAATGGAGCTTTGTGATTGTGATTAGATATTTCTGTTGAATGTTGGTGAATGAAGTTATATGACTGGGATCGGTTAATTCTGTATGTGCGCTACTGTTGGGTTCCAAGTCCAACTGATCGTTGTATTAGTAACATAAACAATATTTTCATTTTGTTCAATATAAGGCAGGAGATTGTTGGCTATTACAAGTGGTAATTTTTATATTCTTTTAATATTTCATTGTTTTAATGCATATATTTGTATTTTAGATATGTTGTATTCAACAAGAGCTTATCAATTGTAGTCTTGATAAAGGTGGTCCAATCAGCATAACCATTGAAACGTGTTGACGCTAGTGTTCCATTAATCTGTCAAATTGATGTTTCTTTGGATGCTGACTATTTTTGAAGCATCAGGGATCATTTTAATAATTTGTATAGATGGATATAGTTTATTATGACAAAGATTAATGTCTTTTTTAACTCTCGTCTTGTGCTTTGCATTGTTAGATTGAGAAACTCCTGAGGCGGAAAGCCGGGAGCTGTGATTTATTGAATTCCTTCTTTTTTAAAAACTGTGATACTGTGTTTTTAAAAGACCTTTGCACCTTTGCACTGACCCCTGGCACCTACCTAAATTGTCGCCGAGCAGCAGATTGAACGCTGTTCCGGCCAAAACGCTCGCTTCTGCCGCCATTTCCTGCTCGAGGGAGCCACGAGACACGCCCACCTCTGTTGGCCACGCCCCCCCTCACAGGTACAAATAGTGCGCGCTGAATACTAGCGCTGCATTGTTATATTGAG
The DNA here is from genome assembly GCF_964263255.1 of Lissotriton vulgaris. Lineage (NCBI taxonomy): Eukaryota > Metazoa > Chordata > Amphibia > Caudata > Salamandridae > Lissotriton > Lissotriton vulgaris. Next base: position 1,035,454,776 of record NC_141698.1, read on the forward strand.
AAACTCCTGAGGCGGAAAGCCGGGAGCTGTGATTTATTTAATTCCTTCTTTTTTAAAAACTGTGATACTGTGTTTTTAAAAGACCTTTGCACCTTTGCACTGACCCCTGGCACCTACCTAAATTGTCGCTGAGGAGCAGATTGAACGCTGTTCCGGCCAAAACGCTCGCTTCTGCCGCCATTTCCTGCTCGAGGGAGCCACGAGACACGCCCACCTCTGTTGGCCACGCCCCCCGCTCACAGGTACAAATTGTGCGCGCTGAACACTAGCGCTGCATTGTTAGATTGAGAAACTCCTGAGGCGGAAAGCCGGGAGCTGTGATTTATTGAATTCCTTCTTTTTTAAAAACTGTGATACTGTGTTTTTAAAAGACCTTCGCACCTTTGCACTGACCCCTGGCACCTACCTAAATTGTCGCCGAGCAGCAGATTGAACGCTGTACCGGCCAAAACGCTCGCTTCTGCCGCCATTTCCTGCTCGAGGGAGCCACGAGACACGCCCACCTCTGTTGGCCACGCCCCCCCTCCAATGCCCAGAGCATCTACCATAAATCATGAGTCTCTGCCGGAAGCGCAGCGGACGAGCGCAGCGGGCGCGACGATGGCGCGCCGAAGGCGCGCTTAAGGCAAGCTCGTCTGCGCTCGTCCGCGACAAGGATGCGACTAGCGCGGACCACTCTGCTCAGATCCTCACGAGGCCCCCGCTCTACAACCGTGAGACCTTGCTCAATCTGAGAGAGTACTCACACGAAGGTCAGCTTACCTTTGCTGACACCGCCTTTCCACTGCATGACTTTGCCAGTAGGGGTCTGCTCCTGGGAGGTCTTCTTAATGTCAGATCATTGCCAAAGCACGCTAATGAAATTCAATTACTTATCGACATCCATCACTTAGACGTTCTCTTCCTAACCGAGACGTGGACTCACGCCGACTGTGACATTGAATTAGACTGGGCCTGTCCTCAGGACTTTAAAATCTTGCACCTTCCTAGACCTAAAGGCCGCGGTGGTGGAGTAGGTATTATCTACAGAGCCTCTTGGCTCATTAACATCATAGACATGGATTCAGTCGCTGGGACTGAGATCCTCGGCCTCTCCATAAATTGCCACACTGGAGCTACTTTTACGGCAATTATCTGTTACCGCCCCCCGGGGACCTTTACCTCCCAAAACAACAATCGCTACTCACCACCTTCACAAACATGGCAACCTCCCACAATAAATGAATCATCTTAGGTGATTTTAACCTCTGGCCGAACGGTAGTCTGGATACTGGTCTACATAATCTTTTGCTCTCTTGCGAAAGCGTGGGACTCTACCAACTGGTTAAGGAATCCACTCATATAGCAGGTCATCGACTCGACCTTATCTTCACCCCTCAGTTAGTACATCTGACAGACATCCTGCCTATGGGCTGGACTGATCATGCCCTTCTCAAATTTTATATTACCAGTAAAGGGGCTAGAACGCCGGCCCACAGCACCTCATCAGAATTTATGTACAGAGACTGGAAAGCTCTGGAAAAACTGAGCTCTACCAGTGCCGTGTTTAACGTGGAAGACAGATTTTCCCCTGCTAATCCGGTTGAGGACAATTACAAGGCCTTTTGCACGAGGATATCCTCTACTACGGACTCCCTGGTTCCCTTAAAAAGATGTAAACCTAAGGGCAGAGCATCAGCCCCCTGGTTTAACGACTCTTTGAAAGTCCTCAAATTAGCCTGTAAACAGGCAGAGAGGAAATGGAGGCAAGGCTACCCCGACACAAATAAATTACTTTGGAAAAGTCAACTCCTGGAATACAAATCTGCAATTGTTAAAAGCAAATCTACCTACTTCTGTTCCACTATAGTTAATGCCGCTAATAGCTCCAAAAGCATTTTCCAGATTCTTAACAACCTCATCCATCCTGACTGTGCCAAAAAAACAATCCCTCCTACACAAACACTCTGCGATAATCTCGCACTGTTTTTTAAGGATAAAATTGAGACCATTATCCACAACCTGAATACCTCCCCCTCACTGGATAGTCTCAACGGCCCCGGGGACGCTACTACTGACCTTGATCCGGTGAGCCAAGGGCACCCACCCCGGGAATGTCTGCAAGTATTTCCCCCTATCTTGGAAGTGGATTTCGATAGAATGGCATACGGGATCACTTCTGGTTCCCCCCTCGACCCTCTGCCCCCAAAAACCTGGAAAGCTTGTGGAACAGAACTCTTCCGCACCCTCTGCAGGATCTGTAACCAATCCCTGCGTTGTGGATTTGTCCCGACTCCTTGGAAGCAAGCACTTATCACCCCGTTGCTGAAGAAACCCTCATTGAACCCTGAGTGTTTATCAAACTATCGGCCTATCTCTCTCCTACCTTTCCCGGCGAAAGTTGCCGAGCGCTGGGTGAGCTCTTGTCTCTCGAAACATCTGGAGCAGAATCACATTCTGGACGACATCCAATTTGGTTTTCGTCCAGCCCATGGCACCGAAACAGCTGTCCTCACGGCCATGGAGGAACTTCGTATGCGTGCAGACAGGGGCCAAGCAGTGGCTTTGATCTTTATGGACCTGTCTGCCGCATTCGATACGGTCAATCATGTGATTCTGCTAAAGAGACTAAGAGAGGCAGGGGTTGACGGCACCGCCCTGTTTTGGTTCCAGTCCTACCTGCGAGATAGGAAGCAGGCTGTGTCCCTTCCCCCTTTTCAATCCGCCTTCTCCCCAGTCCCCCACGGGGTGCCTCAAGGCTCGTCCATCAGCCCCATTCTTTTTAACGTTTACCTTAAACCTTTAGTCACATTAATTAAATCCCACAGGCTTAAAGCTATAAACTACGCAGATGACACCCAGCTCATCCTCTCTTGGGAGGGGGAAGAATCAATCCCTCTAGAATCGTTTCACAACTGCCTGAGAGACACAGCTGGTTGGCTGCACAAAAACTCCCTACAGTTCAACTCCTCCAAAACCGAGGTTCTGTTTTGCGCTGGAAGCCGGATTCCTCGCCTGTTCCCTACCGAATTTTTGGCCCCCGGAAGCCCCAGAAAAACCACAGCCGGTTACCACTGTCCGAAACCTAGGTGTCATGATGGACAACAAGCTTAGCATGGAAACGCAGGTCGCAAAAACAGTGTCCACCTGCTCAGCCCTACTGCGTTCTTTACGCAAGATCATGCCACTTCTTCCCGCACAGGCCCGAGCGTTAATAGTCAGGTGTACTATTCTTAGTCGCCTTGACTATTGCAACGCATTGCTGCTGGAGTCCCCAGCTGTACCGTTAGACCGACTCCAGAGAGTCCAGACGGCCGCCGCCAAACTAGCCCTTGGCTGGACCAGGAGATCCTCTGCCACAGCAGCTTTAGCCGAGCTGCACTGGCTCCCTTTGAAGCAGCGCGTAGCTTTTAAAGCACTCTGCCTTGTTTTTAAGGCACTACACGGAGTCGGACCCAGATCCTTGCAAAACATGTTCACCTGGTACACCCCTACCAGAACTCTCCGCTCCGCCTCAGCCTGCCTTGTCACTGTACCAAGATTCAACAAGGTCAGGACGGGAGGAAGATCCTTCAGAGTGGCAGCCGCAAAACTTTGGAATAATTTGCCTGTCGACATCCGCCAAACATCGCAACTCCTTCCATTCAGAAAGCGGATTAAAACCTGGCTTTTCCCTTAACTTCTTCTCCGACAACCCGCTCTCAGTTTCCCATTACTTACCACCTTAGGAGTAATCTCTCAGCGCCAAGATACCTGCTAGGTGACAGACGCGCTATATAAATGTTTTAAATAAATATTAATAATAATATTGTCATATATTTTTTTAATGTATGAAATTCTTGCAAACCGTATGACAATTTTCTGTTATGATTGTAATGAAATAAATGTTTGAATTTTATGAAATAATTGTCTTAATATACTGTGTTGTTATAAGTTCAGCCTTATAGGTTTTTGTACTAATGCATTGAGATTGTTGGACTGAACAGAGACAATCTTGGTTGAATGTTTGGTGTATGAGATTTAATTGAGTGAGTGGTGCTGTGTTGACTATTAATGCCTATCAACCTGTGTATCAATCTTGTGCATGCAATCATGCTAAATTCAGCATTAAGCTCAATTCCAGGTGTTCCACCGCTGGGTTTTCCACAGGCTTGAAAGCACCCGGTGGGAGGCCGTTGGCCTGTGCAGTGTAACATCTGGGAACAAGAAAGAAGCCACCTGGTTTCTTTGGGTAAATTTCTGGTGGGTATAACGGCAGGACGGTCCTTCGGGTTCATATTTTAAAGAAATGTAAAGTGGCTTCTCTGGGTTCAGAGAGTTAAAGAAAAATTAATCCTGGCATGCATATCTGTGTGTGGGGCTCAGCTAGGGTTGAGTCCCACAGCTTTGTCGTGTGTGTCCATGGCACGTCTTTATGTGAAGTTCGGGTCTAGTAACTGTCATGACCATGCTAGGGAGTGGGGCTCTGTGTCAAGCGGTAGAACTTTGGTTGATCCCCAATAGCAGTGGCCGGTTAGGCATGTACCTTGTCAGAAAAGTGGTCTTCTGTGGGCGATAGCCTGAATTTAATCCCAGTGCAGCTGAATGTTCGCTGAGTTATGCGATCTTTAAAAGAATTGTTCCGCATTTTTTCCTGATTGGTTGTGGGGCCAGGGCTTAGGTTAAGAATGCCGGTTTGCTGTGGGAGAATCAGCGTGGCCTGCTTCATGGGAAAAGTAGTTTGTGTGTTGGGTGTGACGTGCCCAAACTCGGGCATGGATGCCTTCCGGAGTTTGTGCCGACTTCGTGGGCCTAATCAGGTGTATTGGCAGGATAACTGAAATACAAGGTTGTTTTAAGGACGCAGATAGAACATATGGAATATAGAATCCTACGGGCACGGCAGTTGTCAACACTGTAGTGGGTGGTAAACTCCATGACGGACACAGCTATAGGCTAACTTTGTTGAAGGTAATGCACAAAGACCAATGGTTGTGTCCGTCTTCGCCAAAACGTATGCCAAGAACATGTATGTGGCGGTTGGAAGAAAAGATAGTTTTCCTATTAATGCTGCTGCCATCAAGGCCTCCTCCACTTTTGCTGATGTTTTTCAACTCTGAGAGCTACAATGCCGGGACAAGCAGATGTGAGGGCCCCTTCCTTATCACCAGAGGAGCTGGATTTGCTGGTCCAGGAGTGCCTTTCCCTGTATGACCAGCTCTATGGCGTGCCAGAGGAACAGATACATGTCTGAAATGTATATGGGAATTGGTCTGTTTTTTCCTCATTACCACAGGCTACAATGTCCCCTTGAGTTCCCAGAGTGAAGTGTAGTCAGTGATGTGAACCATCATATATATTGATGGTGGGGATTTCTAAGCACTTTACCATGGAAAGAAAGCAAACCTTTAGTATGTGCTGTCTGGTTAAAGCTCTTGAGTGTAATTGATTGGTATGGGGAAATATATCTATGTATATATTTGATTGACATGTGCTACATTCTAAACTCACGATTCAGAAAAAGGGGGTGGTGATGGACAGAGCATCTGAATTAAGCAGAATACTCGTACCCAGTCAACAGATCAGGGCTTGATCCATCGCCGTTTTTTAGCTCACTGCACCATCTCAGCTCAGAACCTGGCTACATGCAAATTAGTCTGTCCCTGGCCCAGTGCATCATGGGAACAGGACAGACCAAACTACCAAGCCAATTCTTTTACTGGAAAGGAAACAAGCTTCCGGGGACCGGTTTCTGGCATTACAGCCGTCTTCGGCCCGGCTTGCTCACATCATGGCAATTTGAGAATACATTATAGACTCTTTATAACTGTACATACATTTTTTTTTCAATACAAACAAAAAGGAAATGATGTTAGCTATGTGTATCCTCCTACAACCCACTCAGCCAATATCTGGCCTCCCCAAACAGTTGTATGGTAGCTACCAGACCCCTTCAGAGTAGCACACAGCATTGAGGCTACTTATTAGATAGGCACAAGGTCCTTTTTGCATTGAAATGTTAAGGGAATCCTGTGTTGATGTCACATCCATATCATCAGGCTGAAGATAACAAGTCCTGAAAGTGAGCAGTGCTTAGTCAGAATTATAGGCCTGAATGGAGCTGAGTCACATGGAGAAATAACTGAAGGCCTGAGGTACATCTGTCATAGACCTATCCTTACCAGGGCAAATTTTGAGATTTGCTTACAAATATGCCCCTGAATGCTGTTAAATGGACAACAGTTGAAAGGGAGGTTTATCCAACTACTTGAGCTTACAATTCATGTTACTGGACTCCCATTTCAAAGTGTGTTATTTCCAAACTGCAGGCTCCTTACTCCCAGTGGCCAGTATTCACTGTGCCATCAGTATTTATTTTTAGCCTTCAGTAGTTCACAATCTATTACACTTATGAGAAGTAGGTCACATCACACAATATGTAGGAGGCCTCTGTGCTAAATCATGTCACAGACCTGGATTGATGAGCGTAGGCCATGGCATGAGTTGAAGGTTGGCAACAGGTCACTAAAAATGTCTGTATGAAGATACTAGATTTGGTCAGCATGTGGCAATACACATGTTGTACGCTAACTTATGAGTTATGTTAGTGATAGATGCAGCACAATTGTGTTACATCAATACAGACACACAAGAAGTTACAAAACCATTGTTTTTTTCAATAATTTCTTGTATCAATACAGGTTAATGCCCTTCAGAAGCTGAAGATCTGGAAGGCCATCGCCAGGAAGGTGCAGACCCTGGTGGTCTTCAATTGGTGCAGTGTCCACTGCCAGAAAAGGTGGAAGGACTTACAACGCTGTACCCGAAAGTCAGCTGAAGTACAGCTAAGCCAGTCCTCTGAGCATAGGAGGCGGGTGTGTCACACCCTGAACCCCCTAATGGGCATTCTTGCGGTGGGCTAACCGCCCTTAAAAAATGAAATGAAAACGTTTTTTTTTTAGTTTTTTTATAAGCATCCTTTGAGGAAAACAGGTTGCATTTTCTTTTTTTTTTTAAACTCCTTTATTTAAAAGCAGTCCCAGACATGGATGTCTGATGAGCCTGGGAGGGTCTGCCATTCTCAATGGGGTCGCAAATTGTGAGTGCCTCATTAATATTCATGAGGCATGCAGTTTGCGACCCCATTGAGAATCGCAACGAATGTCTCAGACACTGTTGTACATTGGAAATTGCGACTCGAAATCGAGTGCAAATTGTGAGTCTATTCGTACATCTGGCCCTAAGACACCACAGGGCCATTTCTCTTCATTCTGTGCTGAAACGGTCCTCAAGCTGAATGGTACTAAAACAAGATGCATGTTTTGTATGGTGCTGAATTATGGGGCTCATCAAACCATAATAGCCTTGCTATGGTGGGGCATAGGTTTATGAAGTCTATCCTGTCAATCACAATAAGTATGCCACTTGACCCCCTGTAACTAGACCTTGCCACAGAAAGCTATTGCGAATGGTATTGTTTTTGTATAGCTTGTGGTGTTCAGGCGATCTTGAACCCTATCATGAAGGTGTGCGAGATCTGATGAACCAGCTTGGTGTAGTTAAAATCCCCTGATTTTGTGCTAATAAAAATCCTTACAGAGGTTGAGTCTAGACTGCTGACTTTTCCCGGAGCAATTGTGCCAGTTATTTAGAGAAAAGATTAAAAATCTTTATTGGGAAGCAGCAGCTATGGATATAGTAGCCATTAGCACAGGCAGCCTTGCATTGTCTTTTAATGATTTTAAATCCACTGAGCTTTAAGGTATCAATCAATGATATTGAACCTTCTCTTGCACCACCAGTTAGATATTGAGACATTATTTGAGGATATTTTACCACAGGTGTGTTTGTTTCACTTTGATTATTAATAAGTATGTACACATATGCATTTCACCTTGTAATATATTGTATGCAAATTGAAATTGTATACAATTGTTACATCTTGCTTATGTCTTGCATTTCCCTTGCTTAGATTTCCCCATTGCCTAGCCACTGTATCTGGTAGAATGTTTGATGACACCTTAGAATGTTTGGTACCTGACTGATCTGTGGAGAGGCAGTTGATGGCAGGCAGGCTGAGCGACAGAAGATCTGCTTCTGGTGGGGACTTATATTTACATCTACTTATATCTTTGTTATTATTTTAACCTGGAACTAAGCTTCAATAAATCAGACTTATTTATACATACTGGATTCAAGAACTTTATTTGCTACAATTGGCGACGAGGTACAGAACAGAACCTATGTGTGGAAAGAGGACTGTTTTAATGAATTACTACTGCAACCAAGGAACTACTTAACCTGGAACAGAAAAGGTAAATTTACAGAAACGCCCTGGTTAGCCCCACCAGTGTCCCCTGTCATCTGGACAGCCTGCATCCCAAGGCGTTTGTCATTTTACAGCTTTAATCGTGCAACTACTGTGTAACCTGTTGTTAATATTCTACCTGGGAAGAAACTCCTTTTGCTTATGAGATATGAGATGTGTTTAAAACTGCACTTGGAAGGGGAAATCGGCAGCAGTGACATTTACAAGAGGAATAAATGCAATTTAATGACTCTGAGCCCCCTGCCTTTAACTGAAAGCCATTGTTTTCCTCAAAGATAAGAGTTTAAAGTTCTGCAGGAAACATTCGTGGCTTGGCATTATTTTCAGTGAGATCGTTATCAATTGTGCCTTTGGATTCGGCGCGAGCCACTCTTTTGCAAGAAAATCTATGTACCTTTTGTTTTTAACGTTTGCCTTGCTGTCTTCGTTGGCATTGTGGCAGTTGGTTAATTGGAGCAGAGCGATCCTTCTTGACTGCTATCTGTTGTCTTCTGGTGACGTCGTGGAATGTTCGAGGGGAGTCTGTGAAGAGTGTTTCTGGCATGTGAGCGTACGTCAGACGCTCTGCCCGCTCTGGAATTTCTACTGTGAGCATACGTCAGACGCTCTGGCCGCTCTGGAATCTCTACTCTCCCCACGGCAATCCGAACAATCTACTTGTCTCGTTGTGCAGGAAACTGAATGTCATGTCACGTTTCTGTGACACTCTTGGGGATCTTTTCATCTGGTGCGGTGTGTGCAGCGTTATCTGGGAAATATTACAGAGTCCAGGAACTTTATTCTCACCGTCTATTCCTGAACAACTTTGGATCTTAGCACTTGGATGATGTCTACATTATTAGTGTTTTGTGCAGCGTTAACATCGTTCTTCTTCACACGAGTGACTGTTGGTGATAATCTACGTGGATACAGGGAAAGAGCTCTTGTCGATCAGCGTTGGATGAGTTCTGCACTTCTCGGGTGAGAGAGTTCGCTCACCGGCGTAACATTAACTTGTTTTCTTTGCAGGGATATTTGTCTTCATGGTTTTATGATGCACCGTGTTGTTTTTTTTTGCTGAAATGTATTATCATTCTGGGTTGTTGATGAATCATTTCATAATGTTCACTGCCATTATTTGCCTGTGTAAGTGGTAGTCAGTATGTTGGTTTTGATTTGAGCACAATTGTTTATTGGGTAGTGGTGTGTGGGAGCAGGTCTCCTTTCCCTGGTCCATTCTCAGTGTTTGGTGGTGCGCACACTCTTTCACTGTTCCCTCCCTATATGTGCCTGATCTTCTTTGTTTATGTTTTGCACAGTGTGGGTTTTGTTTTTCTTGGCAGTCGTTTTATGTAGCAGTTGCTTCATTATAGTGCACTTTAATTAGTGTAACTTAATGTGGTATCCAACCCATGTTTTAAATACTGTGGTGTGACTTTGATTCTTTTGGCTGTGCTTGTGATACAGCGGCGTGAGCTATACTCTTTTTGCTGTGTTTTGGAATTGGCTCGTTTTTAATGTCCTTTAGTTTGGGTACCTTGGGTACGGTATTCAATGGGTGGCATGTTTTATTTTTATGGTTGGTTTACTTTTATTGGATTGAGCCACGTATGTGCTCAACTTTTGTTGGGGATCTCAATTTGTTTATTTCTCGTGATTATTCACAGTTATGTTTTATACTGATATGCCGATTTGAACCACAAGTGTGCTCATTTGTTTTTGAGGTGTTCAACTCCATTTTTATTGTGAAGTTTAATTTTTCAGCTGTTTGGACTTATTGGATGTGTATTATTTTTGTTGGAGCCACTTTGGTGCTCATGTTTGAGGCGCTCCACATTGGTTATGTACTTTCTGGAAGCCACTTCAGTGCTCATTTTTGAGGCGCTCCCATTTTTTTTCCTAGTTTTGGGTTATGAAGCGCCGTAGGTTACTCAATTTTCTGGATTTGGACTCAGAGGGGTTCAATTGTTTAATGCTGTGAAGAGCCGTAGTTGCTCAATTTTCTCGCTATGGACTCTGAGGGGTTCAATTGTTTGATGTTGAGAAGAGCCGTAGTTGCTCTATTTTCTTGATATGGACTCTGAGGGGTTCAATTGTTCAATGTTGTTAAAAGCCGCATGTTACTCTATTGGCTGATATGAACCACGCAAGTGCTCTAATGTTTTAGAGGAGTTCATATTGTATTTATTCTGGTTATGGAAGTTGTCGGAGATTATTTGAACATCTGTTTTCCCTAGGAAGGGGGATGGGGTCACTATATTTGAGAATGCAATTATATTTGAGAATGCAATTGTATATATATATGCAAAAAATGCAATTGTTATTATATTTCATAATGCAATTGTCTTATATTTAAGAATGCAATGTAATGTGCTCTTTTCATATTGCGTTGTGTTCTTTTTTGATTTGTATATATTTTCTTAACTTCAGTTTATTGTTTTCTGAGGAAGGGAGATGTGTTACATCTTGCTTATGTCTTGCATTTCCCTTGCTTAGATTTCCCCATTGCCTAGCCACTGTATCTGGTAGAATGTTTGATGACACCTTAGAATGTTTGGTACCTGACTGATCTGTGGAGAGGCAGTTGATGGCAGGCAGGCTGAGCGACAGAAGATCTGCTCCTGGTGGGGACTTATATTTACATCTACTTATATCTTTGTTATTATTTTAACCTGGAACTAAGCTTCAATAAATCAGACTTATTTATACATACTGGATTCAAGAACTTTATTTGCTACAACAATACAGGACTTGCATTGCGCAAGGGGAACTGTTACATGGATTAATATGTAGAGTAATGTATATACGGAGCCAATGCTCTTCCAGGTAATCTATGAGGTGATGGTTATAGATTTTATAGTGCAATTTCTACCCGAGGCTGCTTTGCACATATTCCAATGATGTGTGATGCATATGTTTTTATTGTGAAAATTGTTATACTTTATTTCCCCACACCTGTATGGTGAGTTTCTGATTTTTGATTTAATATCCTTTTCTGCGCAAGTGTCGTTATTTTGGAAGGCAGCTGGCACATAATTTATGAACACCACCCGACCGCCCAGGAGGCGGCATCACCATCGTCCACAAGAACACCCTCCGAGTAACCATGTACTCCAACGACCCAATGACAACCATGGAACAGCCCCACTTCCTGTTCCAGACTAACCCCTACACCACCCTCCACGGCACCCTCGTGTGTAGATCCACCGGACCATGACCACAGTTCGCCATCGTAGCCCTCATCACACCCCAGGCTCTTGCATCCACCGACTACATCCTACTCGGAAACCTCAACTTCCACATGGACAACTCCAGTGACCAGAACACCGCCTCCTTATGGGAGAAACTAGCCAACATCGGACTCAAGCAGCTAATCACCACACCAACCCACACAGCCGGACACATGCTCGGCCCCATCTTCTTCTCCAGCTTGAACATTATTTACAGTCACATCACCAAACTCTCCTGGACCAACCACCACTGCATGCATTTCGCCTTCCCCACTCCATCACACACCACTGCCCTCACTGTCTCCCGTCGCAGCTACATCAAGGCCACCGAAGAACTTCTGGTTGACTCCCTCAGCACAACCGCCCCGCCAATGCCAACGGACACCAACACCGCAACACACAACCTCCACCGATAGATCACCAAGTGCGCCGACACTCTGGCACCCCTCAAGAAAAGACCAGGCAAGCAACACTACAAGAAAGCCAGCTGGTTAACCTTCACTCTCCACAAGTCCAGAAGTAACTGCAGATGACTCGAGAAGAGATGGAGGAACAACAAAACCCAGGAAACCCACACTACCTTTAAATATGTCATCAACGCATACCTCCTCCTACTCAAAAACACAAAGAAAATGGTCCTCCAAGACAGAATCCGCACTAACGCACACAACAGCAACTCTTTCCCATCATCAAGGAGTTCCCAGGCCCCACAGCGAGGCCACAGATGTCCCTCCCTTCCAAGATCCCCGCAACAAATTTGCCAGCTTCTTCCACCACAAGATCAGGCAGGTCTACTACAGCTTTGGCACCCTACATGTGGTACCCAAACTGTGCGCTGTGGCTCCTTGGGAGCCATCAAACCTAGCCAGAGGAGCCGCGCACCAAGCACTTTAATGCATTTATTTTGTTGGACTCGTTAATAGTTTTGTTTTTTCCAGGAAAGTACAGTTGTCCTGTCTATTAAATACACTAAGTATTATTAAATATTGACATTTGTACTTGGAACATGGGTACTTTCAGTACACATTTCTTTCAGTACACACAGATTTTCCAGACAGGCCTGCTATCTCCTTGAGCACAGGGAAGTAAAACACCATAAACAGCATAATGGCAACATTTGGAAGCAAGAAAGAGGGACGTTTAAAAAACAAATCTAAGGAATTTATATTACTTGCATTGATTTGGAGGCATATTTTAGGGAGGAGACAGCAAAAATAAAGCAGTATGTTCTATAAAAAAATGTTGAGTCACCCTGTTAAGACAGGTGTGTTGACACGTAGGACATGGGTAGAAATGGAAGTATGTGCAAATATTCTTCGAGAGCAGAAACACTTTGACAATGGGGCCTGCATGCATAGGGGTGCTATCTAGCACTGCAAGTAAGATAAAACAAGCATTTGCAATGCAATAGGTCTCGCATTAGGAAAGTTTGAGCTATTGGTATTGTAAATGACACATTTTTTATTTATGTGTTGGTTTTGAAAATAGCGAAATTAATAGCTTTGTCATTTACAAGGCCAATAGTTATAACTTTCGCTAATGCGACACCTATAGCATTTGTACTGCAATATGTGTTGTATTTACGTGACTTAAATGTATTGATCTTACAAATAACAATGGCTTTTATTTTTTTTTAATTAATTAATACTTAAATAAAAGTTATTGTAATTTATAATGGCAATAGCTTAAACTTTTGTAAATAACTATTGTGAAGATTATGTTCAGTGTATTTTATTGTGACGAAAGCAAAGAACAGAAGTGAAATATTAACATCTTTTTGTGACATTTGTAATAAAGCTTTAAACATTAAGAGAACATATTTGAACCAGCTGTTGTTGAATGGTTGCACAGATTGATACTGTGGTAGCGCTGAGTGATGTTGTGGTGGCGACGAGTGATGCTGTAGCGTTCAGTGATGCTATGGTAGCGCATAGTGATGTTGTGGTGCCCCCGAGTGATGCTGTGGTGGTGCTGAGTGATGCTGTGGTGATGCGATAGAGTGAGTGCTATAGAGTGAGTGCGATAGAGTGAGGGGCGATAGAGTGAGGGGCGATAGAGTGAGGGGCGATAGAGTGAGGGGCGATAGAGTGAGGGGTGATAGAGTGAGGGGCGATAGATAGAGTGAGGGGCGACAGATAGATAGTGTAATTATGTAGCGTGTGTGTGGTTGTATGTGTGGTTGTGTGTGTGGTGTGGTTGTGGTGTGGTTGTGTGTGTTTGTGTGGTTGTGTGTGTGGTTGTATGTGTGTGTGTGCGTGGTTGTATGTTTGTGTGTGTGCGGTTAGAGAAGGATGTATGTGGAAGAGAGAGGCAGATCAGCACAGCAGAAGAGAACAGGGAGTTAAAGAAGGAGGCGGGTGGACGAGAGCAGCAGATCAGCACAGGAGAAGAGAAGAGAACAGGGAGTTGGAGAAGGAGGTGGGTGGAGGAGAGGAACAGATCAGCACAGCAGAAGAGAACAGGGAGTTAAAGAAGGAGGTGGGGAGGAGAGAGCAGCAGATCAGCACAGGAGAAGAGAATAGAACGGGGAGTTAGAGAAGGAGGCGGGTGGAAGAGAGCAGCAGATCAGCACAGGACAAGAGAAGAGAACAGGGAGTTAGAGAAGGAGGTGAGGTGGAAGAGAGCAGCAGATCAGCACGGGAGAACAGAACGGGGAGTTAAAGAAGGAGGTGGGTGGAAGAAAGTAGCAGATCAGCACAGGAGAAGAGAAGAGAACAGACAGGGAATTAAAGAAGGAGGTAGGGTGGAAGAGAGCAGCAGATCAGCACAGGAGAAGAGAAGAGAACAGGGAGTTAAAGAAGGAGGCGTGGAAGAGAACAGCAGATCAGTACAGGAGAAGAGAACAGGGAGTTAGAGAAGGAGACGGGGGGAAAGAGAACAGCAGATCAGCACAGGAGAAGAGAAAAGGGAGTTAGAGAAGGAGACGGGTGAAAGAGAACATCAGATCAGCACAGGAGAAGAGAAAAGAGAGTTAGAGAAGGAGGTGGGGTGAAAGAACAGCAGATCAGCACAGGAGAAGAGAACAGGGAGTTAGAGAAGGAGTCGGATGGAAGATAGCAGAAAGATCTTCACAGGAGAAGAGAACAGGTAGTTAGAGAAGGAGGCGGATGGAAGATAGCAGAAAGATCATCACAGGAGAAGAGAACAGGAATTTAGAGAATGAGGCGGGAGGAAGAGAACAGCAGATCAGCATGGGAGAAGAGAACAGGGAGTTAGAGAAGTAGGTGGTGGAAGGGAACAGCAGATCAGCACAGGTGAAGAGAACATATAGAACGTTAGATGGAGGGAGGGCGATAGATAGAGGGAGGGCGATAGATAGAGTGAGAGAGGGCGATAGATAGATAGAGTGAGGGCGATAGATAGAGTAAGGGAGGGCAATAGATAGAGTGAGGGAGGGCGATAGATAGATAGAGTGAGGGAGGGTGATAGAGTGAGTAAGGGCGGTAGAGTGAGTGAGGGCGGTAGAGTGAGTGAGGGAGGTAGAGTGAGTGAAGTCGGTAGAGTGGTAGAGTGAGGGTGGTAGAGTGGTAGAGTGAGGGTGGTAGAGTGAGGGCAGTAGAGTGAGGGCGGTAGAGTGGTAAAGTGAGGGCGGTAGAGTGAGGGCGTGGGGGCGTTAGAGTGAGGGGGTAGAGTGGGAGTGAGGGCGGTAGAGTGGTAGAGTGAGGGCGGTAGAGTGGTAGAGTGAGGGCAGTAGAGTGGTAGAGTGAGGGCAGGAGTAAGGGCGGTAGAGTGAGGGCGGTAGAGTGAGGGTGGTAAGAGTGAGGGCGGTAAGAGTGAGGGCGGTAAGGGTGAGGGGGTGTGAGGGTTAGGGGGTGGAAGGGTGGATGAGGGTGGGTGAGTGAGGGTGAGGGTGTGTGTGAGTGAGGGTGAGGGGGTGTGTGTAAGGGTGAGGGGGTGAGGGTGGGTGAGTGAGGGTGAGGGGGTGGGTAAGGGTGTGTGTGAGGGTAGGGGGTGTGTGTGAGGGTGAGGGGATGTGAGTGTGAGGGGATGTGAGGGTGAGGGGATTGAGGGTGAGGGGATGTGAGGGGGAGACAGGGTGTGAGAGGGTGAGGGTGAGGGTGAGGGTGTGTGTGTGAGGGTGTGTGTAAGGTTGTGTGTGAGAGGGGGTGTGTGAGGGTGAGGGGGTGTGTGAGGGTGAGGAGGTGCGAGGGAGGGTGAGGGGGTGTGAGGGAGGTTGAGGGAGTGTGAGGGGGGGTTAGGGGTGTGAGGGAGGGTGAGGGGATGTGAGGGAGGGTGAGGGGATGTGAGGGAGGGTGAAGGGATGTGAGGGTGAGGGTGAGGGGATGTAAGGGGGTGAGAGGGTGAGTGAGGGTGAGGGTGCGTGAGGGTGAGGATGAGGGTGTGTGAGGGTGTGTGTGAGGGTGAGGAGGTGTGTGAGGGTGAGGAGGTGGGTGAGGAGGTGTGTGAGGGTGAGGGTGAGGGGTGGGTGAGGAGGTGTGAGGGAGGGTGAGGGGATGTGAGGGGGTGTGAGGGTGAGGGGGTGTGAGGGTGAGGGGATGTGAGGGTGAAGGGATGTGAAGGTGAGGGGATGAGAGGGTGAGGGGATGAGAGGATTAGGGGATGAAAGGGTGATAGGGTGAGGGTGAGAGGGTGAGGGGGAGGGGGTGAGAGGGTGCGTGAGGGTGAGGGTGTGTGAGGGTGAGGGGATGTGAGGGTGAGGGGATGTGCAGGGGTGAGAGGGTGTGTGAGGGTGAGGGTGTGTGTGAGGGTGAGGGGGTGTGTGTGGGTGAGGAGGTGTGAGGGAGGGTGAGGGGGTGTGAGGGAGGTTGAGGGAGTGTGAGGGAGGGTGAGGGGTGTGAGGGAGGGTGAGGGGTGTGAGGGAGGGTGAGGGGATGTGAGGGAGGGTGAGGGGATGTAAGGGGGTGAGAGGGTGAGTGAGGGTGAGGGTGCGTGAGGGTGAGGATGAGGGTGTGTGAGGGTGTGTGTGAGGGTGAGGAGGTGTGTGAGGGTGAGGAGGTGGGTGAAGAGGTGTGTGAGGGTGAGGGTGAGGGGTGGGTGAGGAGGTGTGAGGGAGGGTGAGGGGATGTGAGGGGGTGTGAGGGTGAGGGGGTGTGAGGGTGAGGGGATGTGAGGGTGAAGGGATGTGAAGGTGAGGGGATGAGAGGGTGAGGGGATGAGAGGATGAGGGGATGAAAGGGTGATAGGGTGAGGGTGAGAGGGTGAGGGGGGAGGGGGTGAGAGGGTGCGTGAGGGTGAGGGTGTGTGAGGGTGTGAGGCTGGTACTAGAGGGCATGTATGTTTATTTGGGGGGGCGTTCCTGTCATGATAGAAAGTTTGGGTGGTACCAGGTGTTGGACAGGCCACATAAAGGGCCCGCTCCCCCTCTGCCCGACCAGGCCCGAGCCCGGTCCCTCAAGTGTCACACACCACCACTTCACGTTTTCCGTCCCCTCCGGGACCCCTGCCTCTGAACATAGCGACCTCGTGGGCCTGATCCACTACTGGCCCGCGCGCCCAACCTGGGCGCCATCTTGGACACTACACCACGAGGCCGCGTGGCCTCCGATCGACCCTAACCCTGGGCCTGGCCAGGCCTCAGACATCCCGGCACCACCATCCACCCAGGAGGTGAGCGGACTACTTGGCAGGTCAATGGGAGAAAGAGGTGTCGATGGCTCTCCCCCGCCAGGTACCGCTCGCCCCCAACCTCCCCGGGCGCTGGCTCCACCCCCCTGCTGGGTGTCTGGACTCCCTCATCCCGGACCTCCCGACCACCAAGTGCGAGGGTCCGGACATCAAAGGGCATCAGCCCTATAACTGGGGCAGCTCCAGAGCAGGAAGGTAGTTGTATCCTGGAGTCGAGAGACGCAGAGAAGAACTCATCCTTGACGGACTACTGGCGCTGCCGTAGCCCTGCCTTGCGAACTATCGTCCTGCCTGCTGGCGCTGCCGCAACCTTCGTAACCTTCATCGTCGTCGGGACCTGCTGGCGTGGCCGCGGACCGTTTGTAACTACCATCTTCATCGGGACCTGCTGGCTCCGCCGCGGACCGTCGCTTCCTTCATCCATCTTGGGACCTGCTGGCTCCGCCGCGGCCCGACCATCTAGAACGCCGAGCTCGAGGATTGAGAGCTATTTCACCTATTGGTAACAAGACTGTCCCGCTACCCTTTTCCCAATCAAGAGACCGGAATCGAGGGGACCCCGGAGTCCAGACCTCCTTGTATCATTTTACCGTACTTAAAGAATTGCTTATAAAGTATCGTTGAACCTTAACCTTGTGTGGTGTACGTCTGTGGGGGGGAAGTTACTTGTCTGTACGATCGCTGGAGGCGGCTCTCCCCGGAGACCTCTCCCCTTATCCTCGGCCGACCCTCCCGGTCCGTCTAACATTGGTGGCCAGCGGCGCGATCCGAATCACCGCATAATCGTACAGAGAGTAGCTCACCCCACGACGAAATCACGATGACAGCCAAAGAAAGCGGATCCACCGAGAAATTTCAGATGGAGAAATTGGAAGAATACAGCCATCGTGAATTAAAACAATTCTGCATCGAACTAGGTATCGCTACCACCGGTCTAAGTACCAAAGATGATTTCAAGCATGCCCTGGAGTCCTGGGCAGAAACCGGGGCCGTCAGACCCCCGGACCAAAATACCGCAGCAGTAGAAAAAGACACCACGGCCCCCGAGGAGCGAAGAACGGGTCTCTCGCAAGACGAGATCCAGGAACGAGAAAGAACACGACTACATGAACTAGAAATGGCCCGGCTCAAAATGGATGGTGAACTTAAGTTGGCCGAACAGAAACTGAGCTTAGAGCATCTGCGTCTCCGAGAAGAAAGAGAGGAAAAACAGAGACAAAGGGAGCTTGAGGAAAAAAGACTGGCATATGAACACGAGCGCAAATTAGCTGAGATAGACTTACGCAAACAGAACAAAGAATTAGGGGTGCCCGAGCAACCCCGCACCCCAGGGACAACAGATAAGAAGGTACACATCCCCAAGGATGTCGTTCGAGAATACTTCCGAGAGGACGACATCCAGCAATGGTTCAAGGCCTACGAAATTGCTATGACCGCTCACCGGATCGATCGAAGCGACTGGGGAGCCGGTCTATGGGGGAGATTCCTCAATGAGGGCCGCGATGCCCTGCTACAGCTCCCGGACCATCTGATGACCTCCTATGACCACATGAAAGCTGCCCTCCTCACCCGCTATGGGCTCACACCCGAGATGTACCATCAGAGGTTCCGAGACTGCACCCGCATCCCGGGTACAACTTGGGTGGACTACGTGAACTATTTTAGCCGAGCCTTCGAAGGCTGGATCAAAGGAAGCAATGTCACAACTTACGAACAACTCTTCAATCTCATGGTGTGGGAGCATCTATCAAACAATTGCTTCATTGAGCTCCGGCAGCACCTCCTCGACAGCAAATTGACTGATCCACGGCAGCTCGCAGCCGAGGCTGACCGGTGGGAAATCACCAGAGTGGGCCGAAATGGATCCTATGAACAGAACCGGAACAACCACGGGCAGCACCGTCCCCGGGGAGGAGGAGGGGGCCAAGGACGAGGAAGAGACAACGCTCCGGCCGCCCCCGCTACCAGCACCACCCCCCCGGCCAACCGGGGCAGCACCCCGGCACGACCGGGATACAGAGCCAATGTCACGTGTCACCGATGCCAACGAGTCGGCCACTATGCAAACGACCCAAATTGCCCACAGTACCAGAGCCCAAGACCCCGCCAGGTGGCTGCCGCTGCCCTGGGGGAAGAACAGATCTCTGAAGAGCAGGAAGAATATGAGCAAGAGCATCAAGAATGGGAGCCAGCCGCCATGGCTCTAGCATGCTTAGGGGGGAAAGACATGGTCCCGCGGGTCCCCCTACCCGCTAACACCCGGAAGTACAGCCAATGGGTGAGCATCAATGGACGCCAGGCCGAAGCCCTCCGTGACACCGGGGCCAGTGTAACAGCCGTCCGCTGTCACCTGGTGACCCCAGAACAGTTCCTACCAAACATTCTCTGCCCTGTCCGTTCAGCCGATAACTCGGAGAGTCTGTGTCGGATGGCCTGCGTCCCTTTCGAATGGGGAGGGGTCTCCGGCATGTTGAAGGTGACGGTCCGAGATGATGCCCCCGTAGACTGCCTCCTGGGAAATGACCTTGAAAGCTCTCCGTGGGCAGCCGTAGAACGAAGAGAACACCTAGGGATGTTAGGCATCCCGGACTGGGCGTGCGTCACCACCCGGTCCATGGCCGCCCGTGCCAATCCCCGACCCGAGGAACCCGAATGGCCGGCGCCTCCTCCCCCGGTCGCTCCAGTCGAAGACACCGACCGTGCCGTCCCCCCAGAACCAGCTCAACCTCCGGACCTCGCTGGCCTCGACCAGTGGCATCAAGAGGGGGGGCCCACACAGGAGCAGTTTCGCCAAGAGCAGAAGACCTGTCCCTCCCTCGAGGGACTCCGCCAACAAGCCCTCGCCCAGAGCGCAGGGGATACCTCCGGAACACATTGGATCTATTGGGACAATGATCTGCTATACAGTGAACAAAGGATCGCGGAGTTGGGGGCCAGCCGAGTGCTAGTGGTGCCCCTCCGTTTTAGAGACTTCTTGCTAAATCTGGCCCACGATGTCCCCCTGGCTGGACACCTGGGTCAGGATAAAACTTACAGCCGCCTAGTGACCCACTTCTTCTGGCCTAAAATGAGGAATGATGTACTCCAGCATTGCCGATCTTGCCCCACGTGCCAAGCCAGTGGAAAGAGCGGCCGCAAACTAAAAGCCCCCCTGCAACCATTTCCAGTGGTCACCACCCCGTTCGAGAGGGTCGGGATAGACATTGTGGGGCCCCTGGACCCCCGTACAGCACAAGGACATCGGTTCATCCTGGTACTGGTGGACCACGCCACCCGCTACCCCGAGGCTGTTCCCCTGCGAACTGTGACAGCCCCGGTAGTCGGCCGGGCCCTGATGGGGATCTTCTCCCGTGTGGGCTTCCCCCGAGAAGTCGTCAGCGACAGAGGCACGAACTTTATTTCCAAATATATGAAGTCCCTCTGGCAACAGTGTGGGGTCACCTACCGATTCACGACCCCCTATCACCCTCAAGGAAACGGACTCGTTGAGCGGTTCAACCGCACGCTCAAAGGGATGATTGGGGGGTTGGAAGAGCCCCTCCGTCGCCAGTGGGATGTGCTGCTGCCGTGCCTCCTCTTCGCATATCGAGAGGTCCCCCAGAAGTCCCTCGGCTTCAGCCCGTTTGAACTATTGTATGGACACCCCGTACGGGGGCCGCTCAGTCTAGTCAAGGAAGGCTGGGAAATGCCCCCTCTAAAGAACCCTCCAGATGTCTTCAAATACCTCCTAACCCTCCGCAACCAGACCCGACGGTTCAGAGAGCTGGCAAAAGCAAACTTGGAGGCCAGTCAAGAGGACATGAAAAAGTGGTATGACCAAAATGCCTCCTCCGTCGAATTCGAACCCGGCCAACAAGTATGGGTGATGTCCCCCACCGAACCCTGCGCCCTGCAAGACAAGTGGACGGGGCCCTTCAAAGTAGTCGAGCGCAAGGGCCCTGTCACCTATCTCATCGACATGGAATCTTCACGGAACCCCCTCCGGGTCCTCCACGCTAATAGGCTGAAACCCCATTTCGTGCGCTCAGAACTCAGCCTCCTGATGGCCACAGACAATGGAGCCGAAGAAGACTCCGAACCCCTCCCTGACCTCCTACGGACTCGGGAGAAAGACGGCTCCGTGGACGGAGTCCGACTCTCGGAGGCCCTCACCCTGGGACAACGCCAAGAATGTAGAGACCTTCTGTTGCAGTTCGCCAGCCTGTTTTCCCTCACCCCAGGTGTCACCTCCTGGTGTGTGCACGACGTGGACACGGGGGACAGCCCCCCTATCCGCCACCGGGCCTACCGCGTACCAGATCGGGTACGGGCCTGCATCCAGGAAGAAGTAACCAAAATGCTCACGCTCGGGGTCATTGAGCCCTCAGCCAGCCCCTGGGCCAGCCCAGTAGTACTGGTCCCCAAAGCGGCCGCCCCCGGCACCACACCGGAACTCCGGTTCTGCGTCGACTACCGGGGCTTGAATGCGGTCACCAGAACAGACGCACACCCCATCCCCCGAGCAGACGAACTAATCGACCGCATGGGAGCTGCCCGCTACCTCAGCATTTTCGACCTGACGGCGGGCTACTGGCAGATCGGCCTCACACCCCGGGCCCAAGAACGATCTGCATTTTCCACTCCTGACGGCCATTATCATTTCAAGGTCATGCCCTTCGGCATGAAGAATGCCCCAGCAACGTTTCAACGACTCGTTAATCAGGTCTTGGCCGGGCTCGAAGGATTCAGCGCCGCCTACCTAGACGACATCGCTGTATACAGCCACCACTGGTCCGACCACCTCCACCACCTCCGAGCGGTGCTACAGGCCCTTCAGCGAGCTGGCCTCACGATCAAGGCCAGCAAATGCCAAATTGGGCAGGGGTCCGTAACCTACCTCGGACACCAGGTGGGAAGCGGCCTGGTGGCCCCTCTGCAGCTCAAGATCGCCGCCATCCAGTCCTGGCAGCCCCCCATCACCCAGACCGAGGTACGCGCCTTTCTGGGACTCACGGGCTATTACCGACGGTTCGTGAAGGACTATGGTACCATAGTGGGGCCCCTCACAGAACTCACGTCCAAAAATCAACCAAAGAAGGTCAACTGGACCCCAGAGTGTCAAACAGCCTTCGAACAACTGAAGGCCGCCATGTGCTCCGCCCCGGTGCTCCAGGCCCCCGACTACAGCCGGGAATTCGTCGTCCAGACGGATGCCTCCGACCACGGCATTGGGGCGGTCCTGTCTCAATTGAACCCCGAAGGCCTTGATCAGCCAGTGGCCTTCATCAGCAGGCGACTCCTACCTCGAGAACAACGCTGGAGCACCATCGAGAGGGAGGCCTTCGCCGTGGTATGGGCCCTCAAAAAGCTCCGGCCCTATCTCTTTGGCACACACTTCCGGGTACAGACCGATCATCGACCCCTGCAGTGGCTGATGCAGATGCGGGGGGAGAACCCAAAACTACTACGTTGGTCCATCTCCCTACAAGGGATGGACTTCACTGTGGAACATCGGCCTGGGCCAGATCACGCCAACGCGGATGGCCTGTCACGCTTTTTCCGCCTCGACGAGGAGAGTCCCCAAGAGGATGGGTGACTCTCCCCGCCTTCAGCTGGGGGGGACGCATGTTGGACAGGCCGCATAAAGGGCCCGCTCCCCCTCTGCCCGACCAGGCCCGAGCCCGGTCCCTCAAGTGTCACACACCACCACTTCACGTTTTCCGTCCCCTCCGGGACCCCTGCCTCTGAACATAGCGACCTCGTGGGCCTGATCCACTACTGGCCCGCGCGCCCAACCTGGGCGCCATCTTGAACACTACACCACGAGGCCGCGTGGCCTCCGATCGACCCTAACCCTGGGCCTGGCCAGGCCTCAGACATCCCGGCACCACCATCCACCCAGGAGGTGAGCGGACTACTTGGCAGGTCAATGGGAGAAAGAGGTGTCGATGGCTCTCCCCCGCCAGGTACCGCTCGCCCCCAACCTCCCCGGGCGCTGGCTCCACCCCCCTGCTGGGTGTCTGGACTCCCTCATCCCGGACCTCCCGACCACCAAGTGCGAGGGTCCGGACATCAAAGGGCATCAGCCCTATAACTGGGGCAGCTCCAGAGCAGGAAGGTAGTTGTATCCTGGAGTCGAGAGACGCAGAGAAGAACTCATCCTTGACGGACTACTGGCGCTGCCGTAGCCCTGCCTTGCGAACTATCGTCCTGCCTGCTGGCGCTGCCGCAACCTTCGTAACCTTCATCGTCGTCGGGACCTGCTGGCGTGGCCGCGGACCGTTTGTAACTACCATCTTCATCGGGACCTGCTGGCTCCGCCGCGGACCGTCGCTTCCTTCATCCATCTTGGGACCTGCTGGCTCCGCCGCGGCCCGACCATCTAGAACGCCGAGCTCGAGGATTGAGAGCTATTTCACCTATTGGTAACAAGACTGTCCCGCTACCCTTTTCCCAATCAAGAGACCGGAATCGAGGGGACCCCGGAGTCCAGACCTCCTTGTATCATTTTACCGTACTTAAAGAATTGCTTATAAAGTATCGTTGAACCTTAACCTTGTGTGGTGTACGTCTGTGGGGGGGAAGTTACTTGTCTGTACGATCGCTGGAGGCGGCTCTCCCCGGAGACCTCTCCCCTTATCCTCGGCCGACCCTCCCGGTCCGTCTAACACCAGGCAAGTCTGAGAACTTTGAGAGTAGTAACAGCAACCTCCATTCACCCACGAGACTCGTACGGCGCATGCTGTGGCAGCTTATTTGGAGGGGGCTCAGTACGAATAGCTAGGCTGTGGAAAGTATCCCCACCGCCTGTAGTGTGGTCTCCGTAGTCAGGCCAGGGCGGTGAGGAATGGATGCTGCTGCTGGGAGCACGGAAAGGTGACACTGCACCTGTCCTCCTCGCGCCTATAAATATTACATGAGGACCAGCCGCGGCGTCAGCAAAGGCCTCGCAGCAGGCCTGGCTCCTGTGACCGGGCCCAGCACGGGGCAGGTGGGCCTCGTAGGAGCCGAGGAGGCGAGCCGCCGGGCAGAGGTCACGGGCCCACGAGGAGCGCGACAGACACAGAGGGAGCGACCGCCGGGCAGCGGGAGGCCTACGGAGGAAGAAGCTCCAAACAAGGCTACCGCCCATTGGCTGCGGAGGGTTGCTAGGGAACGAGCAACAGAAAGAAGGGAAACACAGTGACAGGAATATGGGAAGGAACCTTTATTTCCCGGAACCCTATAATGTAGCTTCATAGTATAGAACGAGGAAGGGGACCAAAATAGGAAAGGACCAAAGTCATCTTAGTGAAGTTAAGAAACTTTACCAAGTTCTAACGAATGCGCCATCTTTGTATGGGAACCTAAAGTGCACAACGAAAAATGCTCCATGAAATGAAAAACACAAGACAATAGTAAATAGTATATTGGATAAACGTATCATCATTTGCTGAGTGGCAGAGAACAGTCTTGCAAATGTTACAGTGGGTTCCTTTCCTATGGAAGCCGATATCATGGGTCTTACATCATTGTCGGTGGTAGCGCCATCTTGGTGAATATCGCGGCGTTGCTTCTGTGCTGCAGTGTTACGGTGTAACAGCCATCTTTGTAATGCCTTGCAATCGAGAAAACAAAGCTGCGAGTGGTGCGCGCGCCTTTCCTGCCATATGCTTTGAATTATCTTGCATGAGTATGGCCCGCTAATTGAAAGCAATATGTCAGGAAATGCGCGTAACAGACACCAATAGGCCAGGGGCGGAGCTATGCGCCCCCCTCTGACCTATGGTATGCTCGCTTTAAAACAAAACCACATGTGAAGGCCAATAGCAGACCGGAAAGGAAAAAACACACGCACGAGCATGTGGAATTTGTGGAATGTACAGCTCCATTTCTAAAATGCCTGTAAAAGGGCTTTTCGCTTCGCAAGCCCTAAACATTTGAGAGGGTAATCTAAAAAAGGCATGGGCAAAGAAGTGTAACTAGGAATATTCTATTAGAGGCTCCACCTTAGGAATACAAAACACCCTGCGTATATGATTACAATACCTTCATCAGCTTCTTCCCAATTATTTTCAGGGAGAACTTTTCAAGTACTCCCGAGGTCGGCTTACAATCACCCCACCCTCCAAAAAAAGTAACAGAGGGGAGCCATGGGCAATGGCCAATGGGACAAGGGAGCTGTGGGCCAAAAAGGTTTGGGAACCCTGCCACTACACCCGCCACCACAGCACGCAACCACGCCGCACCCCAACGGAGCGTGCTCTGCTCGACCCCACTCACAACAGAGGATACACTCAAGACCAGGAAGAGCATCCACTTAGAAGCCCCGTCGGTACCACATCTTCCACAGAGCAGCCGCTGCCATAGCCCCCCATCTTTGCCACACCATCACCTGCTCCATCGAAACTGCCAACTTCCCCGATAACTGGAAACATGGTGATATCAACCCCCTACTGAAGAAGCCATCCTCAAGAACTTCAGACTCAACTCCCTCCTCCCCTTCCAAGCCAAGGTCAGCGAGAAGGTCATAAAAGTGAACCATGTCCTGGATACCTCCCAATCCGGCTTCCGAAGCAACCAGAGCACAGAGATTGCACTCCACGCCACCACAAATGACATCCACTCACTTAACCTCTCGGCCGCCTTCTGCACCGTCTCCCACTGCACCCTAATCACAAGACTCCACAATGCTGGCATCCGAGACTAGGCACTGGACTGGATCCACTCCTTCCTCACCGGCTAGAATCGGCATGTCCGACTACACCCGTTCCTCTCAGAACCTACAGAGATAAGTTGCGGAATGTCTCAGGGTTTCTCCGTGTACCCCACCCTCTTCAATGTAGACATGGCCACCTCGCAGCTATCGTCAGAAGCCATGGACTCAACATAGTTGCCAACGATACCCCACTGATCCTCTCCCGCACCAACAAACTCCCAACCACCAGAACCAACTTCCACAGGGGAATGAAGGCAGTTGCCACTTGGATGAAAGACAGCTACCTCAAGCTCAACTCGGACAAGACCGAAGTATTCATCCTGGGACCCTCCACTTAAGCCTGGGATGACTCGAGGTGGCCAGCCACTCTGGGATTCCCCTCCCACCCAGACAGACCATGCTCGCAACCTCAGCATCATACTGGATTCATCACTCACAATGAATAGCCAAATCAACACAGTTTCCTCAGACTGCTTCCACACACTTCGCCTACTTCAAATGACATTCAGATAGATCCCCACAGAATCCAGAAAGACGGTTACCCACACTATTATCACCAGCAGACTCGACTACAGCAATGCACTCTATACCTATGTCACCCAGAAACTGCTCACGAATCTACAGAACGTACAAAACGCCGCAACCAGACTGGTCCTCGACATCCCCCCCCCGCAGCCACATCATGTAACACCTCGACAGCTCCACTAGCTCCCAGTCAACAAGAGATTCACCTTCAAGCTCCTCGCACATGCCTACAAGGCTCTCCACAACGAAGGACCAGCATACCTGAACCACTGCCTCGCATTCCAAGTACCCGCCAGACAACTCCGTTCCGCCCAACTTACATTTGCCTCCGTCCCCAGGATTCACAAGACCAGAACTAGTGGTAGCTCATCCTACTACCTCGCTGCCAAGACCTGGAACACTCTGCCCCTCCACCTCAGGCAATCCGCGTCGCTGACCCAATTCAAAAACGACCTCAAGACCTACATCCAGAGGGAGCAGCAGCCCCCCCACCACCCCAAGCACCTTGAGACCCTCACAGGTGAGTATCCATGCTTTACAAGCCCCTGATTGATTGATTGATTGAACACAATGTGATTATACGGATGTGTTACTTTTAATTTCTTAAACATCAACTTTAGAGACATATGCATTGCACATTGGTATGCTATTGCTGTGTGAGTAATTTAATAATGCACAAGTCCTGAGCATATGTGAACAGCCAAGTGAAAGATTTAACAGGTAATGGGGGAGGTTACCTTCGGTTCTGTCAACAACTGTGTTGATTTGCATTGTGATCAGCCAGCAGCAGCAGAAGCAAGACATGCAGGATCATCTCCATGGTGGTACAAGAAGTTGGAAGATGAGTTTGTGCCTTATATAAGTTACATTCCAACAACTCATGTGTGGGGGTTTCTCCCACCACAGTTGCGTCGGCGGAAAGGCACATCATGAGTGGCCCTGTGGAGAACCTGACGGTACTCTCTCCAACAGCCCCTTATGCCTATCCCACCATCAACGCAGTCAAGATTCCTGGCGGTAACCGCAGAACCATGGCGGTCTTTCGTCTATGCAATAACTAACATCTGAATAAGGCAGGTGGAAAGACAGATGAAAAAGCAACAGCAGGACCCGATCCGTCAAGATCTAAATCAGGCCCTGAGTATGCGAGGAAGAGAGGCAAAGAGAGTATAAGATCGAGAGTAAACCTCTGAACAAGTGGTGGAAGTGGCATATGAAAGTGTTGTGTGTCGATTTAGATACCATATATCGGTTTTCCCGATTTATGCCCTTATATAGGCACAATTCCCATTGCCCTTATTTAGGCATTGAAATCCAGCCCTTATTTAGGCATTGCCCATGCAAATCAAATACAGGCAAGGTCACCTACATTCGTCCATCCTACATCACAATGAGTTCTTGGAAAAACAGACTCTTAAGCCTTTAGGACTTCCCCTTGCTTGGATATTGATTTCTCCAAGAACTCATTTATTATGCATGAACATCTATTCCTTAGGGGTTCATTCATGACATGACGTTCCTTTGCCCGACTTAATGTCAATACTGGCATTCCTAAACACCTTCAAGATTTAAATATACCTTCACTTACCGGCCAGACTATGCGGCTTGCCACGGCAAGTTCGGAAGGAAGTAGAGTCCCCTCCAGACGCACTGACGAGACGCTGTCATCCTCCTCGCAGAGAATCCAGCTCCAGTGTTTCTGGCTTCCCTTGCGGAGTGTTGGAAATCGAGAACCGGGAAGAGATTCCAACCTCTCTCATTCCTAGCTATGTAGCAGACTAGAATCTAGAGGGACTATTGGCAAATCTTGGCAACACCAAAACTAGACTATAGAAAACGGCACCTACTTCTTACCTCGTACTACACTTAGGTTAGGCACACTGGGGTAGAACTATTTAGAAGCACCAGATGAGTATTCACATTTTAGCCTGTGTTGTTTATGTATGTATTTTTATGAATATATATCATAGCGACAAACCATGCTATTGCAGTATTATTTATTCTTACTGCTAACACTGCACGTATTATACTTCGCATTCTGTCTTACGATTGTAGCAGTTCATATCTCTTGCATGAGAAATAAGACTGTTCAATAAACCCTTTTTATTGAAACGCCTGTCTCACTATTTCTTTGCAACTCTGTGGAAATGAAACATGCACGATTGACTGAGTGAAACTGTTATCTATTGTGTGTGGTGACTGTTCCGATTCTAAGGGAAACAAAGTTGTATAATTAACTGTTAAGACATGATCCCAGACTTTGGTACACTGTGCAATCAAAAGGGGATTAGGGCCCTGAGGCCTGTATATGAATGTCATTGATTTTGACTGAAAATAAGAGGTTGGAAGGTAGGTTTTGAAATAGAGAAAGAGAATGAAAGAGACAGAAGGAGAAACAGAGAGATGAAAAGGAGACCGCACCCAGGTGGATATGTTGGTGATGGTGAAGCTCCTATCAGTGTTTTGTGATGCAATTGTGGCATAGGAAGAACTAACCTTCTGAAAGGAGTACATTAAAAAACTGGTGCAAAAGTGGAGGGGAGATAATTTTAATGCAAGGAAACTTTAAATCCAGCAGGTAGTCAGTGATGAGGATATGGATGGCAGGTGCATGTTTATTTGGAGAGTGGGCAGGGCAGAGTATAAGTAGGGGCAAGAGTAACAGGCAAACAGTGGGATGAGGGATGTGAATAAGATTGGCAGTGTGGCAGGTGCATGCATTCTGGGCTGGTTTGGTTTGCTGACAAGGTGAGGATGGTAGTGGCTTGTCCTGTATTCAGCAGTGGCTTCTCCATATGAGTGAAGGAGTGTGGTCCTGCATCCTCTGCAGGCACAGCAAAAGTTAAAAATAAAATGGTAATTATTAGACCTGCCATCTTTTGCCATGTTTTCCCTGTCTTTTTGTCTTCCGACCTCCTGTATTTGTTATTATGCTTGACTTTGTTATTGCTGGTTTAGTGTCTCTGTGCACTTTTTTACTGCAATTCAGTGCTAAAGAGCAACTGCAAATTGTGTTATGATTGATTTTCCATAATTGAAATATTTGCTTTTCTAGTAAGTCCCTGGTACAGTGCACTGTGTGTCCCCAGGACCTGTAAATCGAATGCTACTAGTGGGCCCCTAGCACTGGTTGTGGCACCCACAGAATTAGCTTTTCAAAGGTGTCTCAGACCTGCCACTGCAGTGTCCGCGTGCAGTTTTAACTTCAAAGTCGATCTGGCAAGTGCACCCACTCGCCAGGCCCTAAATTTCCTTCTTACAACAGATAACACACCCGTAAGGAAGGCCCAAGGTACCCCGATGGGCAGGGTGCAGTGTATGTCAAAGGTAGGACATACTGTGCATTTCGTTTTTCACTATAGCAAGGACTAGTTTTCCCATAGGCTATCATTAAAGATGCCTTGTAGCATTTTACAAGAATAACTTTCAATTGGGAACAGCTAGAGATTTGGAGTTTAGGCTCTACAAACACAGAATTTAATAACACACCTTTTAGTAAAGGTGGTTTTTAAACTCTGTATTTGAAAGTGCCACTTGTAGAAAGTGGGCATTTTCTTCCTTACCCACCCTGTGTACCTCTAACTGTTTGCATATTCACTGTCTGGTTTTGCAGTGACAGGAGCTCAGGATGTGCATTCAAACTAGACAGTCACAAGGAGGGTTAAGGTGTGTCCGGCCTTGCCTGGGTGTCTCATAGCCAGGCTGAATATATCTTTCTTTATTTAGAATGGTGAATGGAGTTTTCACTAGCACCTGGCTAGCCTGTGTCTGCTCTGTACAATTCTGTCTCCACCTCCTGTAGTGAAGCTGGACCAGGGAGGGCAGAACTGGAGTTTACTGAACTCAGAGACTTTCTGCCTAAAGTTTTGTTGGGTTGGTCTGCAGTTGCTGCTCCAATATTGGGCAGTGAAAGGACTAGACTGAACTTTCTTGAACCCTGCTGTTAAAGTTTCTCCACTGGTGGGTGTGGCTTGCCAAGCAGCAAGATGGCTGATCACTGAGAGGGATCTGCCGGCCGCAATCATAATCCTACACAATCCTGCATGTCCGAGAGCACAACACTCTCTAAAAGACTGGAGGTCGGTGGCGACGGAGGCGTAGACCATTTGGTGCATTGGGCAAAACAAACAACCTGAGAACAGAGCTGCAGCCCAGCTAAGAGCCTGAGCGGAGGCCGGGGCCTTGCGGCGAGGTGGAGAGACGCGTGCCTCCCGGCGGATCGGCCTGGAACGGTTAAGTCCCGGAACGCGTCCAGGTGCGACCGTGAGCATTGTCTCCCCTGGTGTGCTCCACAGTAAATTAAACAGGTGGTAAAAAAAAGCCATGAGGGATCTTTTACCGGGTGGCGGAAGGCTGATGGACGTCAGCCCTGTTGCACGGTGACCCTGACTCTGTGCTGACGCTGGTGTCACTGCAGGCGGAGGGGACAAGAAAGGCAGGAGTGAAATCATGCTGAAGGTGAGCCGCATTTGCAGCGATTCCAGAATAATAAGCCACCAGCTGACCACAGGCCGAGGCTGGCTGACCTGCAGAGAACTTCAGGCTGCCATCTTGAGTTGGGGGTGCTGGGGCCGCGGTGAGGCCTACATGAGGATGCAAGGGCGTTCAAAGCGTGCAAGACACATGAGGGAGTGAATTGCCTGTTGCGATGCGGTCTATGAAAGGAGATGCTGTGATTCTGCGCTGAGGCTGTCCTTCCTATCTGCCTGCTGTGGGGAGTTCTTTATTGCGTGGTCTCCCCTGGAGTGTCCCGCGGTGGGAGCAGAAGCCGCATGAAGGAGTGAAGTGCCTGCTACAGAGGGGACTGTGCATGTTGGTGCCGTAGCCCTGAGCTGAGATTATCTTTTGCAGCTGACTGTGGTGGGGAAATGTGGCAAAATATGAACTTGTGGAATCACGGTGTTTGTTGGTTGGCACTCCTCAATGACTCCGGTCTTAGGGCAGAGAATATGGCATCACTTTTACTGCTGAGAGCTGGTGGTAATAGTTGGAACACTGATACATAACACAGGGTATCTGAGGATTTCTAAAGTGGCTCTGGAGTCTGGTGGAGTACAGTTGTCACTAGGTCTGCAGAGAAGAGGGACATACGGACTCAACAGAGGTAGCCCTGAGATTGGGGACATGCCACCCCTGTTCGAGGTCTGTGGTGGGCAGCAAAGACGCTGTAAGGTACAAGTTCAGGGTTGGTGTGGAAAACTTTTCGAGGAGCTGTATCCGGCGACTATTGGAGCGGCCACCCAGCCACTAGGCAGGGTTGTAAGCCAGTAAAGGCATGCCCAAAGGGAGAGCTCACTGTTCTCATCTTCATGGGAAAGGGGTGAGACTCACTTTGTGGTTGTTAGGGGGGGGGACTTATGCACAACTTAATTTGGGGGTAGGTATGGGAGGGGGGAGGGGAGGGACTGTTCAAGTTGTTGAGAAGTTCAGTGTACAGCCACACGTGTCAGCATTAACATGTAGCATGTTCCACATAGCCTGGACTCCTATTCGAGGTATTAGGTTTCAAAGGCCTCTGAGGGATGCACGCATAAGTGAAATACTAACACTAGGTGATCTAACAAATCCCATCCAGCCATTTGCAGACCCGAAGGCGTACAGTGGTACACTATGACCTCTTATAATATACTAACATGGAAGATAAGAGGGCTGAATAATTATCGCAAGATAAGACTCATACATTCCTATTTGGCCAGACACAATATCGATATTGGTTTCCTTCAGGAAACACATTTAAACACCACTTCACTTTCAAAATTGCACAACAAAAGATGGGATCCCATCTACTCCTCTATATATTCAAATTACGCTAGAGGGGTGTCGATTTTGATTAGAAAGGGGCTGGGGTGGACGACACATGTGTCACATGTGGACCCAGAGGGAAGATCTATCATTCTGGGTGGTAGGCTGGGTACGGTAAACATTACTCTATTGGCAATATATGGGGCGAACGTATACACCCCTGAATTCTTTCACACCATCTGGGCCAAGATCAAAACTGTGGGCAATGAAACTTTAATATGGGGTAGAGACTTCAATGCACGGATGGATGAAGACCTGGCCCACATGGGGGGGAGGGGGCACCCGTAGACTACACCCCAGAGCTGATGCAGCGCTGAACGCCATTACCCTAGGGGTAACCTCACAGATATCTGGAGAAAATTGTACTCGGACAAAACAGAGGGCACTTACATAACAATTCAACACAATGCCTGGTCACATTTGGATTTCTGGATGGTATCTCATAACTAGGCTTTCCTGTTTTCAGTTTCTATTTTTGGTAAATTCTGGTGGGGTTTTTTCAGTGTTTTCAATATCTTAAAAAACAGTTGTTATCAGTGGTTACACATTTTCGCGCCACTAAAAACAACAGAAAAAGTGTTTTTCTGGTGTTTATGAAACATTTTACTTTTATTATTGATTGCTTTCTGCACTGAAAAAACATGGTATATAGACAGTGTACTTATAGTGTATATGAGGTCCAAATAGATTTTTGCAAATTAATCTTATTGTAGTACACCATACAATACTTCTTCAGTGAGTCTTTGGGTCATGTGCGCTCGCTCTTTCCTTCCCATATAAACTTCTGTGAAAAGGCCCTCTCAGCATTCATAGCCCATTGGGCTGAGAACCATCAGCTAGGAGACACAGTTGAGATGACTCTTTCTTCGATGCCACATAAAGCTTGAAATGAAATGATAAATATTTGCGTTTTAGTTCCTGTGCAGAAGAAAACAGTGCACCAGAATGGACTAAAAAGTCAATAGCATCCCTCATTAACTCTTAAGATTGTAAAGAGGCTTTCAGCATACCATCTAACAAGTGGCAAGGATCTACTACAGGGAATCACTTCAGCTCGGGTATCAATTTTGACAGGTCATCACACAACTTTTTTATGTACGTAGCTGAATCACTGCAAATACAAACAATATCACTCCAATCTTTGTTTAACTTGGAAAGAACATTTTTTGCAGAGCATTACAAGTGACACTGCGTTCCTTGTTTTCCAAAAGTCTGGTGTCATGTTTTCACCACTATCCCAGATGCTTGGTGATATATATACTTGTCACTATACCTTGCATTGAATGTTTAAAGCCTGAGGAGTTGGCAATTCACCTACTATCAATACTGACTCACTAGAAACTATGGTCTGATGTATTAAGGGTTTTTACCCATTCTGTGGGCAAATGGGATGACACATATTAGGAAAGATGCTTATAAAACCAGCCATTTTGCCTATCAGTGAAAGAATCAAATGTAGCCAAAATATCAAATATGAGTTTGATATTTCCTGATTCTCTATAGTTTATAAAATAATTAAACTAGACCTAATGCATGAAACTAAACCCTGCATCTTTAGAACAAAGGCCACAAAACTGAAAAAGTAAAACGAAGAAGAAACAATACTTTAGTGTCATCCCTAAAGAACAAAACTCAAGCAGAATAATGTTAGCCAGTCTTTCTTTCTGCTAGCTTGTATAACAAAGTTACATTGTATTGACCCCTTCAGGAAGAAAAACATGACTCTTTCACTCTCCTTTTCCTTTCTTTGAATGGCATTTAGTTTGTGGTTGTCCAGGAGTTTTTTCAGTGTTTATATGTTTTCACCGGTGAGGGCTATTTTTCTTTCAGTGGGGTTTTATCAGTTATTATAGGTTTAAACCTAAAACCCCACAGCCTACTCATGACATAGCGGCCTGGACTACAGATGTAAAACATTTACCCAGAACGCTGTCAGATCATGCACTGGTCCAACTCCGTATATGCCTGCCACATGGTCCTGGACGTATGTTTAGCTGGCGGCTCCCCGCACATGCCCATACAGACACTGTTTCGCGAAGAAATCAGGGGGGGACATACTTGACTATTTCGTAACCAATACTAGCTCGGACACAACCCAGGTCACATTGTGGGAAGCCTTTAAGGCTGTGATTCGCAGAAAATGCACAGCCAGTCAAGCTGGGGTGTTAAAGTCTATCAGAGGATCCCTGGGGAAACTCAAAAGAGACATCAGGGTGCTTGAGTTGCAGTACTTTGGAACACAGGAACCCAACCTGTTGGGTGACATTAGAGCTAAGATCTCGAGGAGGAGGCACAGGGAGAGGTGAAATTCTTGGGGAAATATGACAGGCAAGAAGATATGGGGAAGACGACAGGCCGGCTAAGAAATTGACTAACCTGCTGCGCACGCCTAGCAATGACACGTACAATACAGAAATACTTGACACAAACCAAGAATTGATAGGAGTGCCCGAGGAAAGCTTAGATCAGTTCATGCACTTCTATACTTCGCTGTACACCTCTGCCTCGGGGACAACCTCGGATGAACTTCAGGCTCACTTGGATTCCTTAGAATTGCTTTGGCTGGGCAGAGCTAATAGGGCTTTTTTAGAAGAAACCTTTATTAAAGAGGACATAATACAAGTAATCAATAGCCTGCCCTCAGGCAAAGCGCCGGGTTCTGACGGTGGCACTTTAATAATGCTATGCTAAACAGCTGGCGCCCCAATTGTTAGCACTTTATGGAGAGGCGCAGGTGATGGGAATCCTCCCCCCTACGATGAGAGAAGTCATCATTCTAACCCTACTTAAACCTGGTAAACCTCCAAATGAAATGGATTCATATAGACCCCTCTCATTGATTAACACCGACACAAAAATATACGCCAAGCTCTTGGCAACTAGAGTGCAGCCACTGTTACCCCCGATTGTTCGTCCTGGCCAATGCGGCTTCATATCAGGGAGTTCCACAGCCCATAAACTCCACACTTTTTTTGACATCTTGATCCCTGCTACGAGGTCCTGGTGGCTCTCCTTGATGCCACCAAGGCCTTTGACTCGAATGGAGTGGTCCTATTTATTTGCTATCCTGACTAGACTGGGGTTCAGCCCATTATTTATCAACCAGATAAAACTATTATACACTCTCCCGACTACCAGACTCAGATTAAACAACCTAATCTCATCACCGCTGAAAATCTCTTGAGGCCCGAGACATAGCTGCCACCGGTCTCTTTTATTGTTTGCCATGGCCATGGAGCCGCTGGCTTCGCATCTCAGGCAACATCATGCCGCCAGGTGGCTGGGCTTCACCTCTAGGGGGCTGATTATATCATTATACACGGACGACATAACCTTATAGATTAATAACCCAGCAGATAATCTCCACCCGATACTGTGGGAGCTCCCCAGGTTTAGTGGGCTGACCGGTATTCAAATCAATTGGACCAAATCAGTCCTGTTCTCACTAAATGATGATACACTGCCCTTCTTTCTAGAGTTTCCCCTCACGTGGGCGGACGGCCCGGTCCGCTAACTGGGCATCTGGCTCTGTAGAAACTACAAGAACTGAGGGGCGCAAACTATGGTAAGGGCGTCACTTGGCTGGAGAGCAGGGTGCAGTCCTGGCTAGATTGCCACTCTCCTTGGCTTGGCACATAGCGATAGCCAAGATGGTGGTACATCCCACATTTTGATATTTATTTGTAAATCTACCTCTCCCTCTCACACAAGCTTTCTTTAAAACTATGCACTCCTTGATGCTGTCCCTAGTGTGGGCAGGAAAGCAAGCCTGAATATTGTGGGAATTACTAACCCTTCCACTGGCCCAGGAAGGACTGGGAGCTCCAGACATTCAATTATATGCTTACTGCGCACAAGCCCAGTTTTTACACTATCAAATCCACCCTGTGCCGTTCCAGCCTCACGTGGCGGTGGAGGTGGACAGAGTGTCACCAACCCCGCTTTCAGCAGCAATATATCACCCATATAAATGCCTTCGCTAGGAGATCGACACAGTCGAGACATTAAGATGGAGCTGGGAGGGCATAAGAAACAGAGCCAACTTGGAGATTCTTTATGCCCGATCCGCGCTGTTGGTATATCACCCACATGTTTTTCCCCTTGGCAACAAGGGTGGTGTGACTTTAGCGCAGCAGTTAGGCTTAACACATTCACGGACCTCTACCCCGTGGGCAACTTTTAATCCCCACCATCTGGAGAGGAGGGAGAGGGACCAAAATTTGCAGAACTATTTCTGTTTCATCGTATACGGGAGGCATGCTGACAGAGGCACACGTCCTTCCCAGACTCTCCACCTACATTGCTTGCTCTCGAACAAATGCTAACCTGCCCCTCACCACATAAGCTCATCACACGTCTATATAATACCATGCAAAATACACAACCATTAACAAAACTCAAAGAGTTATTAGATTGGAACACTGAACTGAACCCTTACGGAGGAGCAATGGAAGTATTGCTGTGGTCAATTACGAATGCTGTCTCCCTACTACAAGCTGAGGCTGATTCATTTAAAATGGCTACACCGATTCTATCGTACCCCCAACAAGTTGAACCAGATGAGGATCAGGCCTGACAATAGCTGCTGGAGATGCAGGGCCTCACCCGTCACCTTTCTACAACTGGCCTGGAATTGCCCACCCATAGCAAAATATTGGGTAGCCATTTTTAACACCATTAGTGATATCCTGGAGATATCGGTTGCACCCACACCTCTATTAGGCATACTGGGATATGTTAAAGATGCACCAGTAGAAGCCTACCGTCTACTTGCCATGCTACTATTGCTGGCAAAACGTAGAGTGGCCATGTATTAAGAGAAAGCCACTGCCCCCTCGGTCAAAAGCTGGCTGACCCGAGGGTATCGGATTGCTTCACAACAGTTTTTCAGCAAGATTCATGCAATAAAGCAGTATTTTACATACAGGTACAGAAAGTCTGAGTGTGCTGAGCAGCAATGAGGTAGTGTGTGAGTCCTGAGATAACCTCATAGAGTGCACGTTTTCTTGGGGCTGACCCAATAAAGCAATATTCTACATAGATTCTGAAGGCCAAGTGTGCTGAGCAGCATTGAGGCAGTCCTTGAGTCCTGAGATAACCTCATAGAGAGCACGTTGTCTTAGAGTAGAACCACTTTGGGGGGGGAGCAGATAAGAGTCAAATAGCAGGGAGGAGGTAAGTCTTAGAGCTACAATGACGAGAGAGACGACGAGCAGGGAGTTGCGTTTAGATGGCAGCTGTCCATTCGGGAGGGAGCGGTTGAGGAATAGGACTTTTAGATGTTTTTTGAATTTTGTGAAGGACGAGATAGTCCTGATGTCGACTGGGATGGCATTCCAGATTTTAGGCACGTTTCCGGCGAAAGATCATGCAGCAGTTTTTTGTTTGCTTGTTTTCATATGGATGAGAAGTAGGGTGCTAGAGCTCCTGAGGTTCCTTGTCTGACCAGCCCTCTTGAGTTTAGCAGCCAAATACTCAGGTTTTCCTGTGTGCAGGGCTTTATGTGTGAGGCAGGCAGGTCTGAAATTGGCACGCAGTTGGATTGTAAGCCATTTTAGTTCTCTGAGTGCTGGTGAGATGTGGTCGTATTTCCTGATTCCAGTGACCATTCTAGCTGCTGTGTTGAGAGTAGTTTTGAGTGGAGCTAGGTGAGATTTTGTTGTATCAGTGAGGTTGGCATTCCCATAGCCGAGTCTGGATAGCACCAGTGATTGGGTGGCTTGTTTGATTTCATTGATTGGGATGAATGGTTTTATTTTGTTAAGTAGCTTCCGGTTGAGGAAGGCACTCTTTGCAGAGTTCTTATTTTTGTTTGGCCATGTCAAGTTTTGAGGGTGATTCCTAATGATTTAACAGAGTGGGACAGAGTGTGAATGCCATTAAGAGCATCCAAAGCTTTTAGCCATACGAGGGTTCTCTTCTATGCTTCAGATGAGGAGTATTTTGGTTTTGTCTTAGTTGAGTTTTAAGTGGTTAAGCGACAGCCAATGTTGGATTTCTTTAAGAGTGACATTTAGTCTGTGTATGCCATCAATGGAGGAGGTTTCTAGATAGATCTGGGTGTCATCTGCATAGAGGTGGAAAGGGATGTTGGCATTTTTGAGTAGGGTGGTGAGGGGCTCCGTGTATATAATGAAGAGTTGAGGTGAGTGCATTGAACCTTGGGGGCCACCCCTGGTGACGGGGTGTAGGTCGGAGGTAAAGTTTTTTTAATCCTTTGTGAGTGGCTGTGTAAGAAGGAGGAGAATCATCGAAGGACCACCTCATCAGCTCCTACCCTTTCTTGTAAAGCCCTGATGAGAAGTTCTTGATCCACCATGTCAAAGGCTGCTGATAGGTCTAGAAGAATAAGGAAGCAACATTGGTCGGTATCAAGGGACTTGTGGATGTCGTCTGTGAAAGGAACAGGGTCTCGGTGCTATCGCCTTTTGTGAAACCCGATTGGTGGGGGTCAAGAAGGTTGATGCTATCCATCTGCTGAGTCACTTGTTGGAGGACACATTTTTCAAGGATTTTGGATAGGAGGGGGAGATTGAAGATGGGTCTGAAGTTATTCAGTTCCTTGGAGTCAAGACCTGGCTTTTTTAGTAGTGGCGTGACTTGGCCAACTTTGAGGCATTCAGGTATGATGCGGGATCTCAGGGACCTGTTTATGATCTTGCACCAGAATGGGGCTATAGAGAGTTTCAGTTTTTTGTTTAGTACGGTGGGTATCGGGTCAAGATCGTGAGAGGCTGGTTTGGAGGTGGAGATCAGTTTGAGGATCTCAGTTTCCGGGATGGGGTGGAGGACTTCCAGGTTTTTGTGGGGAGCTTGGGCATGCCATCTACTGTCACTGGGGGCAGGCTTTTGCAGATGGGTTTGACGCTGATGTCCAGTGAGAGCTCAATCTTGGTAATTTTTTTATCGAAGAAGTTGGCAAAGTTTTCACACAAGTCCTTGGAGGCCTGAAGGGAGGATTCTGGGGGTTTGGAGGTTTGTTGCTTGATGATTTTGAACAGTTCGTTGGGCCTGTTTTTTGCGTTGTCAAGGGTGGTGCAGAAGAAGGTGGATTTTTTGCTTCTGATGTGTTTTTTGTAATTCCTTCTGGCTGCTTTGAGTTGTTCTAGAAGGCTTGATGAGGGGTTGCTCCTCCATAGTCTTTCTGTAGCTCTTAGTTGTCTTCTTTCGTTGTTAATGTCCGTGTTGAGCCAAGATCGGGAAGGGATGTTCCTGTTTTTTTTTTGTTTCAAGGGAGCTACTTGATCTAGAATGGATGGCATGTTTGTGTTATATTTCGGAGGGTCATGGGTGGGGGTTTAAGTGTGATTGGCTGAGTGAGGTGGAAAAGGATTAAGTGTTGGTCGGACCAGTCAACGGGCAGGGTATGGTCTATCATGACAGTGTCGTGCTGGGCGATGATGGCGTCTAGGATTGCTCCTTTGTTGTGGGTTTCCTCTAAGCAGTGTTGGGTAAGGTTGTTGCTGTGAAGCAGCTCCTTCAGGTTCTGGATTAGCAGGTTGTTTGCTTCATTCCAATGTAGATTGAGGTCTCCCAGAATAAGGTTGTTCGTGTCCCGGAGAGAGCAGTGGGCAATCAGGTCGGACAGGTGTTCAGTGAAGGTGGTGGTGTTGCCTGGGGGGTGGTAAATAAGGTGGCAGATAAGAGTTTTGTGGTTGCTAGTGGGAGGGCAGGGGTGGAGTGCATGGGAAGTCAGAAGGGATGGGAAGAGAGCATAAAAGGTTTCTAGATTGTCATTGTTGGCTTGTATCAGGACTGTGCCATTGGAGTAAATGGTCGCAGTGGTGTTCCCATTACGCCTAGCGTGGTTGGGGACTGAGAAAGTCAGGTTGCAGCTATGGGAAGTGTTGGTCATTTTGGAGATATTGAGTAGCGATCTGAGGATGGAGTTCCATATTTCGGGTCATTCAGTGTGGAAGATGAGATCCATTTATACTTGTACTTTGGAGGTGCAGTGATAGATGTCCACGAATAGGGATTCAGGATGTTGTTTGATCAGTTTTTGTTTAAAGTTTTTTTTCGCTTTGGGTGAGAGGTTAGGGGGGAAACTGATCGAGAAGGAGATTGGGCCATGCAGATTTAAATGGTATTCAGAGGTGGGGTTGGAGTAGGCTGACGTAGCGGATGGCATAGTGACTCAGTGGGACGGGGGCAGGCACCCTATAAGGAATGGGGGCAGGCACCCTATAAAGAAGGGTTTGCTACAGTTTCCAGAGACGTCCTAAGATAGGAAAGTGCAAGCAGTAGAGAGATTTCGTGCTGTCGCTCTAGGGCTGTTCGTTGACTCTCCGCAGCATAGGAATGAGGTTGAACGCTAGGAGGTCGTTGAAAAGTGAGGTATCTAGGGTCAGGCAGGAAGATACAGACTTTGCAGGGCAGTCATGAAGGTGAAGGTTTGTGCAGTCACATTGGGGTCAGGCGCCAAGCCCCAGGATCGCCGACTTCCGATTGTAGAGGCAGCTAGGGTGTGGATCAGTTTCACTCACAGGGGGCTGCTGCATTGTCCTGAGGGATCGGGATCTAATAGTAGGTTCAATCTACCAGGAGACTGTAAGACTATAGTAGGGACCTAGCCCATTGTTCAGCGGGAAGGGGTAGTGGCTGTAGCAGTTTGTGCCAGACTTAATCGCCATTTTAAAGTCAGCTTTGATTGGCCGACAGAAAGGTTCAGATTTGGATTTTATTGTATTGTGCCCTGGATTCCTTATCCTCCATGTTTAGTCAAATCAGTGTGGCTGAACTCTATTAGCGTATGAAAAACAGATTTTTGAAGGCTGAAACAATGTCAGCCCGCTTTGAAGAATTCTTGGAAGGTGGCTGACTGGAGCTGGGTAATAGGCTGACAATGGTATCTCTAGACTGTATTGTCATTATGTTGAGCAATAAGTAAGGGTGATCTGGTAAGAACTAGGTAGATCAGAGAGTCACAATAGACCTTAGGACAACTAAGATACAGAGGCAAGGAGCCCACACAGTAGACGCAGAATCCAGAGTCCACACAAAGCGCGCTGATATGATAATAAAACAAGCATTGGCATAGCCAATGGGTCTCGCCCGTTGGGACCTTATAAGTGTTTAGCCATGCAACTGTTGATGTTGTTGCACCAAGGATATTGTGTTGCATAACTAAATACTAATAAGGTCCCAAAAGCGAGACTTATTGGCTATGCCAATGCTTGTTTTGGTAATTAGCATTGGATCACTTTGTCTTTGTTTGTAGTTACATATCGGTCATAGTTCTGCATGGAGAGCTTTTGCAGGCATATGACCCAGGGTTTTCTTTTTTTTTTTCTCTCTTCATGAGTAGTATGTGCACATAATAGTAAGTAATGCTAGATATCAACTATTTTTTGGTTTTTGATCTGCAAAAATTTTAACTACAACTAAAAATTAAAAGAGGGGGGAAGAAAATACGGCGAAAAGAAAAGATAGCTATGGCATATCATTGTTCAGTGCTCAGAATTTGTAACCTATTTAGTATGGGCCCCAGCATACACGAGATCCTGATGACGTAGCAGGCTTCACCAGATGACCCACTCGCTATACCAACACAGGCCTGCTTGGATAACAGTTGTTTAACAGCTGAGGCATATCAGAGGGCTCCCGACCCAAATATCCATATGGCTGTGACTCGGCGCTGTAAGATGAGCGCGTCCAGATCCTGATAAGAGGGATCGGAGGACCGCCATTTTAGGGTCAGGCAGGCTTTGCAGG
Organism: Lissotriton vulgaris; assembly: GCF_964263255.1. Lineage (NCBI taxonomy): Eukaryota > Metazoa > Chordata > Amphibia > Caudata > Salamandridae > Lissotriton > Lissotriton vulgaris. The sequence goes on from NC_141698.1 coordinate 1,035,496,576, forward strand.
AGGAATCACTACACACATGCAACAGGCGTAGGTGCTTCAACATGTGCCCTTGGCAGTTGGACATCACCATAGTAGTCCAACAAATTAGAAAGAGGTGCCAGTGAATTTCGCAGAGACTCTTCGCTTTAAAAAAGAGTTAAAGGCGAGGAGTTGTGCAATGGGCAAAACAGTCACCATTTTAGAGTCAGGCAAGACGTGGCTATGAATTTGTTACAGTATAATCGTACTGAGTTGGTTATATATTTGAAGATCTTACTTGGTGCTGGTCGTGAGGTCCGCTAAGCTTGCAGCCCGACAAGCAGGAGTCCAAGAGAATTCACAATGTCTGTAGCCGAGTTGTTAGGGTTCAGTCACCGCCATTTTAAACTCCGTCTTCTTTCGATCTTGGCAAGCCTTGCTGCAGATTCCGATCGAACCGAGACTTCCCACAGCAGGGAAACCAGCCAGCAGGAGCTGCTTCACCCTAGGGGGAGAAAAATGTGTTTCGTCTAGGTGCCATCTACGGCAAAACTCCAGATCAAAGGTCATTCACTTCTTCGTTTCCACACATTCAGGCAGCCACCAGCTCTGCCGTCTGTTTCCGTGCTTCTGAGCTGCCCAACCGGACGAGTCGGTCCCTCAGCATCGGTCGATCAAGGCGGAGGCAGCATGAGTCCAGCTCAATGGCCCGTTGAACCACCAGTCAGGAAGAGAAATGATGCCCCACTGATCACCGCTGATCTCTCCCAGTGCCAATTTCTCCCTCAAACGGGTGAGGGTCTCGCTTGGCTACCAGTGTCCATTAGTCTCTCTGGGGGTGCAGGTCCCAGCTTGCCCGCCCGTTGTTCGACCTGCCAGGAATAGGTGCAATTTCCTGGGAGACTCCCTAATCGCCACCAGTTCCTCGCCAGCCAGGAAGCTCACCTGCTCAATGGAGCTTTTTCAGACTCCGCCAGGCAGACCAAGGAGGGTCGTAATCACCTCGGTTCTTAAGTCTGCGGTGCAGGCAGGTGAGGATCTATTTAGCCAGGCTTCAGGGACGCCACTGGTAACTCACGGGTCAAGGAGCTCTTCGGATCAGTGGGGGTGCTCCGTGCCAGGCCCAGCACAAAAGAAAGAAATCACAAACATCTCAGCTCACCAGGCGTCTGTCCTGGAGAGGAGGAGAGCCCCTTCAACCGGACATGCCGGTGGTCGCCGGAGGAGGTCAGTTGTCTGACTTAAGGCAGGCAAGATGGGGTATTGGGTTCACATAGTTGTGTAGTAGTTTTGTCGCCAGGATCAAGTAGTTTTTCCTTAATTAGGAAAATAGTTATATCTAAGTGATCCACGTGCTGTCCTTGTTACAAAGATGTATAGCGAAGAGGCGGATGGAGCGGCAAAAACAGGGATTTTGCAGATACAGGATACCAATGCCCCGGAGCTTCTTTACCAGCGCTCCATTGCGGCGACCATCTTCTCCTTCTCCATTATACACCACAGCTTTACACATTGCCTCTGAGATAAGCCGTACTGCTCGTGCCAAGCTACCAAGGGGGTGAGCTGGGGTTAACTTAGGCAAGTAATCCTTCGATCCTGCCTAGAAGGAACCGACCCTACATGGACAAGGTGCACACCCCCGCCAACAAGAAACTTCCATTTCTAACAGTAATAAACAGAGTTCTTTAACGTTTTATCTTTTCCTCCACCTACCAGAGCTGTGAGGATGGAGCATAGCCATTGCTGTAGATTGCTGTAGATTGGCAGCAGAGAGGAGTGGTGACAGCAGTTCAAAGTGTGCATGTCATTTGGCCTGCTGTCTTGCGACGGCCAGCCTAACATGTGCACTTTAAACCTCTCCAACCCAAAGTGTCTTAGACAGCCGGGTGGGGAGAATGCACAAGCATCCAGTGCCTGAATGAATGCTAAGACAGCCCACTCCAACCAATACTGGGGCTTCTCTCATGCTGATTGACTGCATGAGAGCAGAATCTGCAACGGTTAGGGGAGTCAGCTCTAGGGCCCCTGACGACACAAACTAAATAGCTAACATGCATTACATTCTAAAGTTAACTTTAAAATGTTAATGTAATACATAACAGTGATTTAGAGACTGTTTAGCATGCGAGCCGAGCAATTTATGTTTGCTCGAGTCAACAGTGGCAGCGCTTTGATCCACTGATAGACAGTGTGAGACACTCACACTGCTTTCAGCCACAACTCCAGGATGTTAGTCGTGGCTCATTATAAACACTGTTCATACCAAGCCACGATTGACAGCTTAGGCACTGAGCCTAAAGGTATTGCTGATATCTCAGTGCCAGTTTGCACACTCCAGCCCTTGGTATTGTCACCAGCCGCCACTGCCAATCTTTGCAGGGAAGAAGAATCCACTTACCGGGATGATTCAATACAAAAGCTGCGGCCCACAGCCCTCCCAACATCAAATATAGCCACGCAAGAGTCGCCATCACCTCCTTATGACTGTTATTCCGATGTCCAGAAAATAATATGTGGCGAACCATGATAAAAAAAGCAATGGGCATCTACACACTATCGAGTGACGACCGCAAACCATTCAGCAGTAGACAATATTGGCCGAAGTGAGGTCGTGGCTCACCAGGGTTGTGGTCTGATGTAGCAACCGAGTAATGGTGAAGCCCCTTTCGTAGACTTATTGAGCGTTGTTCCCCCAGACCAAATTTGTTTTAATGAAAACAGCCAGTCTTGCTGTCAGAATTACATTTGTGAGATTTTGAAATGATAATTCACCTACTTGTCCAGGGAGCTTAAATTGTCAATATTCATTTTCCAGACCACTCCCCACACTTCATCTCCTGGGCTTTGAAGAATGGTAGCTGAGCCCCCGTGCCAACGTCCATTTTGTCTTCCTCGCCGATTGCCAAAGGCCAGCTTAAAATCCTGCCCATGAAAACAAAGGGAAGATGAAATCAGTCAGGACTTAGGTGACATGAGTTCCAAACATAAATGAGGTACAGGTACAAGGCAAACTGTGTCACTTCAGGCAATTTTAGAGATGCTGCAGCGCCAGGCTAGCTAGACATGGCGATGATTTTCTGCTTCCACAACACATAATGAACAAGCTCTAAATTAAGTGCATACCAAGTATGCCACAATGCGCAACCTCAGCATTCTGGTGCTTTTGGATTCAGGCCTCCCAGTTGCACCTGAAAGGCTCCATGTTAGCATTACTTAAAACATCTACATACATGCATGTGATTGAATGTACAATTTTTGGAAGTCCTCAGTGATTGCTGATCTCCCTCATGGCTACTGAGACAGAACCTATGTGCTAGATAGTGAAATTGATACACATGGTATTAAACACAATGATACGTACCACACTATTGATCTCATGTATACTCCACAATTTTCAAGTGATCATCACCGCTCCAGAGAAGTCTTTTTGCTTTCTTTCAATATCAAATTGTGGGTATCGCTCACCCCTAGTGGCAAGACTGAAATCTGCTCCAGAAGTTTTAAAACCTGTTCAATCAGAGCACTGCAATGAGTATGCATGTGAACGTCACAAGCAGGATGCTTACCTTCCCTTCTCATGCACACTCAAGACACAGAAGCTGCATTTGTTCTGATGTAGTGTACTCATGAGGCGTATGGAGGTACAGCGCTAGGAAGATGTAGCAAAGGGTCATACAGCACATAGTCCATGCGAGAATGATGGTCTTAGCAACTGTACAGTTAGCGTTGCTGCGTCGAAAGTCATGAAAAGTTAACCAGTAGAAAGCAGAGCCGCTGGTCTGTTGAGATAAAAGAGTAAAGTGTGTTCAATGTACAAGTTGTCCACAGGCCTCCCAACATGGGGAGGCATATGAATGTGAAAAGAATATAAGAAGGGGCCTCTTCATTTAAAAGGCTCTCTTTCAGACCCTTAAAGACATAGGTAGGGCGAGTCCTCAAGTCCATCTTCTTCTAGTTGAATTCATGAAATGGTTCTAAAGTGTATTGGGCTTGTAACTCATTGATGCAAATAGCCAATGTTTCCGCCACCAAGAAAGAGGTTGTTGACTGGGTTGCCGATGCACTCAAATCAACAGTATACAACAGTTGAGGGAACCTAGATATCATTGTTTGCAGTGAATCGACATGTACTGCAAGATATACAAAAAGGCGAAGGTGCTCTTATCCGTGCACGATTCATTCATACTACATGCTAAAGTGATGTACATGCAGACACAGTTGTCTGTGACTTTCTCACACATCACTTTAGCATGTAGTATGAATGAACCTCAACGGTTTATCACAAACTCACTGGTCACCAGCACGTCGATTAGAGAACGGCATTAAAGCACTTTCGACACGAATGTGTTCGGGTTGCACTTAGATATGAGCAGGTGAATGAATGTTCATCCAGTGTAGTGGAAGCTAAATCAAGTGTGTACAGACCATATCAAATGGTCTAATTGTAACCATACTCATACATGATACATGCTCTATTGTTACTTATCTATCTGTTTCAGCCCTGAGGATTCGCGAATGCGATGAAACACGTGTCGGCTGGCTGTATGATTCATTAAAGGACTCCACAAATTACCCTTCCACTGGAGTTTCTGAGAAAAACTTTTGTCACTCTGATGTTTATACTTTGTGTTTTATTGTTACATAACAATTTGTATACTGTTGATTTGAGTGCATCGGCAACCCAGTCAGTTAGTCAATTGTTAGTTTATCTACTCAATCTGAGTGGTTCTAAGGCCTTCCCACTCGCCGGCTTGCACCTTATAAATTTTGTGTTCTTTAACTTTTGTGCGTATAAACAGGCAGTGCACCCAGTGCTTTACTGACCAAAAAGCCTTGCAGGATCCCCACAAGAAAGAGGTTGTTGATGAGAAAACTTTTGTGTCACAGGAGATCAAAGACTCAAAAGGTTTATGCATCAGTTAGACTAGGGTCAGACTGACGACCCAATGAGCCTTTTGACTGCCTCCTTGGAGAAAAAATCTCCACACCTATTGGGATTTGCACAATCTTCACAGAGGAGCTGGAGTGAAGCCCTACAAGAATGTCTTTGCCCAATCCAGCATGAGGTCTTTAAATAAGTATGTTGGACCCCAGTCCATCCAGGAGGTGAACCAGTCACAACAACTGGAAATCAGTTGGTTTGAAATGGAATCTCCAACTGGGCAAAGGCAGGCTATAAAGACGGTGTCAATGTTTAAAACGTTTTTATTGTTTGCAATAAGTGACAAAATTCATAGCAAATCCGTTCCATAATTAACATACAGTTATAAATTCATTACAATGAGGAATGAAAACGTTATACAATATTTCATAAATCAAACTTCACATTGATTCTACAATTAATGTACTAAACTACAATAACAGAAAAAAAAAAACAGATTGGGCCTAATCACAGCACTTGATCATCAAAAAAGCTCTTCCAAATCTTTTCTTTTTTCCGAAGGGCTTTAGGACCTCTAAGCTTAGCTAGAGAGAACTCCATAGTTCTAATTTCATAAACCAGAGCTAGCCAATCAGCAACTTTGGGGGGTTCTTTAGATATCCAGACCCTGGCTATGATTAATCTAGCACATGCTAGCAAAATCGTTAAAAGATCTTTATTGGGACAATTCCTATCTTGAATATCTAACAAAACCCATTGTGCCGTAAAATCCCTTGAGCTTATATGGTAAAATTGAAGATAGTAAGATATACGGTTCCAAAAATTGGAAAGTGCAGGACAGTAAAATAACATATGTTCGATTCCGGCCGCGGCAGTATCACATTTAGCACACTTGGATTTATCTGTCAAGGAGTTACCTTGTGACCAGCTGGATATCCTTTGTGGTGTATAATATAGCTCCGTAACTGTCCTATATAGTTGCATTTTCAAGTTGGAAGAGTGAACTATATCATTTAAGTGGGTTAGGGCATTACCAATGTGAGCTGAATTAATGTTTTGATTTAATCTACGAGACCATTTAGCTGCAATTTGAGTTGTGTTTTCACCCTTCTCCTTAATAAGCCATTGATATCCCCATTTGATCAGTGAATTAGTTTTTTCTGAATAGATACCCTCAAGAATTTCAGATCGTCCGACTTCCATTATCTTCAATTTGTTGCAAAAAAAATCTCTAAGTTGTCTATATTTAAAGTGCATATCATCAGTAAGCCCATTAGTAATTTTTAAATTCTCAAAATCCATCAAACCATTGATACCATACAGGTCTCCTAGTGTGTTTATACCTAGTCTCATCCATCGGTTACCCAAACCATCCGAAAAGATGTCAGGAAGGCCAGGATTATTCCATAGTCTAAGCTCAGCGTTATAAAATGAGCAATTGCTAATGTGCAGGATTTTGTCCCAAATTCTGATAGCATGCTTAGCCGTCTTAAATTTTACTCTTTTAAAGTAATTAGGGTCGTGAACCCGTAATAGAAATTGGTTGGCATCTGCCCCCAGCATATAATGATGAAAAAATAAAGGAGGAGTGCTCTTTACTAGGCTCCTAATGCGCAAAAAAAAAGTAGCTAAAAAGTAGAGATTAAAATCCGGAAAAGTAAGTCCCCCCTTAGAGATAGGTAGTGTCAGAAATTTAACCGCCCTCCGTGCTTTTTTATACCCCCAGATAAAGCTGCTACAGATACCATCCAATTTCTTAAAAAACAACTTATTTGGCAGTAACGGTATAGCTCTACACAAATAAAGTAACTTAGGTAAGATTTTCATTTTAATCAGATTTAATCTCCCTAGTAGACTCAGAGGTATCTTATGCCATTTTTTAAAGCTCGCAGTTGTTTCTTGGAGAAATGCCCCATAGTTTATTTCAACAATTTTCTCCACTTTAGCCATAAGCTTTATACCTAGATATACAGCTTCTTTGCAGGTCTTATAATTGCATACAGCCGGGGTGTAATTAAGTATGATTTGGGTTTTGTTAACATTCAATTTATACCCAGAGATTTCCCCATATTTATGTGCTTCCTCTATAATTGCTGGCATAGCTTTACACACATCCGATGTATATATTGCGATATCATCCGCAAAAGCTGTTAATTTAAGGGTTATGTCCCCATGTTGAGCAGGTATTATATTTGTTTGGGCATTTAAAGCATTTAAAAAAGGTTCTAAGGATAAAGCAAATAGTAATGGTGAAAGGGGGCATCCCTGCCTAGTACCTCTAGAAATCTTAAAATTATTAGAATCAGTACCTCCGTAGCTAATCACCGCCTGTGGTTCGTCATAGATTGACATAACCCAGTCTAAATAAGGGCCATTTATACCCATTTTTCTTAATACTGTCCATAAATAATCCCACCCCACTCGGTCAAATGCCTTTTCCGCATCTAACATTATCATACCGAGTGGGGTGTTAGTGGTTTCTGCTACATCCAAGGCAGTTATGGAGGTATTAACATGCATAGTGGTATCTCTACCTATCACAAAGCCATGCTGTTGGGGATTAACAATATCTGGCATATGGGGCGCTAGCCGATTAGCTAGAATTTTAGCAAAAATTTTCACATCGGAATTTAGTAGAGATATGGGCCGATACGATCCACACTCTTTTTCTGGCTTCCCCTTTTTCAAAAAAAATATGATTTTAGCGAGTTTCCATGAAGAAGGAGCTTGTTTAGAAACAATAATAGAGTTAATAACTGTTTGTAGTAATGGAACCAACTCTTGATAGCAAAGTTTATACAATTCTCCTGGTATACAATCTTCCCCAACTGCCTTACCTAAGGGTAAAGGATCGATAGCTATTTTAATCTCCTCAATAGTAATGTTTGAATTTAGATGTTGAATTATTTCAAGTTTCAGTTCTCGCGTTGAGCTTAGATGTTGATCAAGATATTTTTCAATGTCTAATTTACTCGGTAGCTCCTCTGGGGTATATAAATGCTGGTAAAATTTAACAAATTGATTTAAAATTTGATCTTCTTGCCCATATAACACTAAATCTGACCCCATTATTTCCTTTATTCTAGTTTTCGCTTTCCTATCTGCGGTTTTAAAGGCTAATATTTTTCCGATACAGTCGCCGCCTTCATATTGATCTAATTTGTATTTATGTAATCTAACCGCATACCTTTCCCTTAGCGTTTTCCTAAGTCCAGCTTGTAACCCTGCTAGTTGTGTTCTAATCAAATCGATATTATTTTTTGATTGCACTGTTGCTTCAGCCAGTTGTGATTCCAGATCTGATAGTTTAGATGTCATATCCTTATTCTTATTGCGATTTTCTGCATTAAGCTTATATACATACTGTTGGACACAACCTCTGATACTGCACTTGCAGGTGTCCCATACAGTATTGATGCTCGCTGTGTTAGTATTTAGCATAATAAATTCCTGTATATGATTTTTGATTAATGTACTGAAAGTTGGGTCAACCAATAAGTGTCTAGGAAAAGTGAATTTTCTTAGTTTTACATTCTGATTTTCAATGTTGATTTCCACAAGAAGAGGATTGTGATCCGATGTTATTTTGGGACAGATTTCAATCGTGCAATTTTCTAAAATATGTTCGGAGGCCCATATCATATCAATCCTAGAACATGATCTATGCGGGGCAGAATAATAGGTAAACCCTGGCACCTTTGGATGTTTAGACCGCCATATGTCTCTAATATTGTTTAGTCTTGCCAATTCTAAAATCGCAGTTCTAACTTTGTGCATTCTCTTATAATTCATTGGCCCCGTAGAATCCATTTTATAATTCATCACACAATTAAAGTCTCCGGCAATAATAATTTCCCCTTCCCATTCTAGTAGTTCTAAACTTAAATCTTCGTAGATTTTAGGTTTATCAATATTTGGGCCGTATACCACACAAAATACTAATTTAGCTTTAGCACCTTGAATCTGTGCTATTGCCCATCTGCCTCTATTATCTGTAGCAGTCTTCAGTATATCTAATTGAAGTGTTCTTTGTTTTAAAATAGCAACCCCCCTTATGGTCTCATTCAGCGAAGTACAGATAACCAATTCATAACCTAGTTGTGTTAGCAATTTTTTATCTTGATATTTTATATGAGTTTCTGACAACAGCACTATGTTGGGGTTATACATTTTAATCTCTTCTTTTACTAAATTTCTTTTACTTTTATTGTTTAGGCCATCTACATTCCAACATAAAATTCTTAACTTAAGCAGTTATTTAATATTGATCTTATAGATAATGTACTCCTATTCCTCCATGTATTAACCTTCATTAGCATTACATTCCTACTTTCCTTAAACAGAAATAATACGTCAAAACTTGCAAACACATTTTTCCTTTTTAACACCACCCCCCACCCCCGACTCCCGTTGCCACCCTTGCCCTTGTGGCAACCCCACCCCCTCCCTTGCAACACCCCGTTCCTAGGGGGGGAGCTCCCCTCTAGCATTGCTGCCGCTGGAGTGGCAGCTCTGTGAAGAAGCATGCATGAGTGGTTGCTCAAACCTAAGTTGATTCATTCTTTTAGTACCTTTAGTATCTATATTCAACTCACATTTCAAAGTATCGCAAAAAATCGCACAAAAAAATAGAGGAAGAAGAAAACGGAAAAAAAGAAAATAGAGAGTATATACATATGCCTGTATCTAACCTACCTTCTTATATATTAGAGAAAAAAAAAAAGGGGAGAAGGTAAAGGAGAAAAAAGTATAGCTCTAGTTCTCTTTTTCTTTTTGCTTTCTTCTTTCATTATCACATGAGAATTTTTCCAGGCATTGTTCCGCAGATAAAGGATCGGTGAAAAAGGCCACTTGTCCATCCCGAATGACTTTAAGGCGAGCAGGCTCTTGCAGATAGGCCAAGCATCCTATATTTTTAAAGGCATCAATTAATTTCCGGAGTTTCCACCGTTTATCCATAGTTACCTTAGTTAAATCAGACTTCACAAAAAAGGTGAAGTTATCAACAGTTACAGGATTATTTGGTTTTGCTTTTAGTGCAACTGCTTGTCGCAAAAGAAAATTGCCAAAATAAATCAAAAAAGGTCTTGGGAATTTGCTGTTAGTGTTCCTTTGAACTAAAGGAAGTCTATGTACTCTTTGGAGTTGAGAGTCCCAATCCCAATCCGCAAGATCAACAAAGGCCCTTTGAAAAAGTTTGACCACAAAAACTCTCGGGTCTGACCCCTCAATACCTTCCGGTATTCCAAATAATCTAAGATTTTGTCTTCGGGCCCTATTTTCCAAATCTTCCACTTTGGCTTCCAGAAGGGTCACTCTAGAAGTATTCTGTTTAATAGTTGATGAGGCATGATTAACATCTTTTTCCACCTCCACTATTCGTGTTTTAATATCTTCTATTTCTTTGCTTATTCCTCCTAGATTTTGACAAATGTCCCTCATGGTTCCTTGTATTTTAGTGTTGTCCTCTCTTAGTTGGAGGTATTGTTGTTGACTCTCAACCCTCTGATCTAACAGGGTCTGCATAATTGCCTCCATTGATATGCCTTTTGGTGGTATGAAATTAGAAATGTCAGAAGAGCATGGCGGAGAAGTATTTCCAGCTTGTACTATAGACACCCCCGGGTATCGTTTCTTGCAGATTTAAATTTAGATATGTGCCTATTGGCACTGCAACCGAGGAATCTAGTTCCACTACTTTTCCTGGATTATCTTCAAACTTATGATCAATTTGATCTAGTTGTGTCTGTGTTTTCTTCAAACTGGATACTATAGTTTCCTCGGCTGCGTTTATCTCCTCACTATTTGGATTTGACAGCTCGAGGTTTTGTTCCATACTTGATTTCTCGAACTCATTTGATATAGTTTGCGCCATAGAGGTATCTAGAGTACCAATAGAAATAGAATAGACTCCAAGAGTCTCTGAATGTGTCCCAACATTTAAATCATTATTCTCCTCTTCAGAGACTATGATGGTGTTACTAGAGACCTCTTGATTCAAAGGTAGTACATTTACGTTAGATTCGATTAGAGGGTCCATAGGTTTGTCCCCGTTTAAGCTTGTATTATTGCTTAAATTATCCTCTTGAATTTTACTCAGCTGCCCGTTGAACTCGTCCGGACTGGCCCCCGAGAGTCTTAAGGCCATATTCTTTACTCCACCTTTAGCTTCTATCCACCTTCTCAAAGGGCTGTCATCAATTAAGCGACTTCTTTTATTTTCGACCATTTCTTTACCTGTTGCTTTTAATAGGAGGATTTTTTGTTTCGTCTTAACCTTTCTCTTAGCTTTCTTTGGTACCAATTTTTTATTAGTTATCGCTTTGGGAGTCTCATTGTGCCCTTCTTCTTCTTCCGAAATTTCCTCGTAGTCAACATTTGAATCTTCATCTGATTTAGTTCCAGATTCTTGACCTAAATCAGTCACACCCTCTCCCTCCTTCTCCTTCCCTCTTGGTTTGTGTTTATCAATCTTTACACATATGTTATTGCTAGCGTCAGAAATCTCAGAGCCTCCCAGTTGATCTTGTACCATCTGTAGTGGTTTATTGGTTAAATCAGACTCAGTCTCTGTATTGCTCGCAGTTTCACTAATCTGGCCCTGCTTCGTTTCATTAATTCCCTTAGTTTCCTTCGTTACAGAGTTTGTAGACCCCTTGTCTATAGATACTTTATCCGATTCTTTCTTGCCACCACGTCTCTCAGTAGTAAGCCCAATATCCTGAGTGGCTTCCTGCGTACTCCTCTCTGCCTGTACCTCTCCGGATATTTTGCCTAATTCTTTATTTCTGGCATATGTTTCTTCATTTTTATTTTTATTTTTATCACCTTTAACATTCTCATTCCTCTTATCTTTGCCGGCAGGCAGCATCTCTGTTAAACTACAGTCCACATTCAGTACACCCCTGGTGTTTCCCTTTGCAGCAGCGGTGGAATCAATTATCTTCCCTGGGCACAAGCTTTTACCAACATCATTTTCTATTTTTTTAGCTCCATTACTAGCTCCATAGGTGTTCAAACCGGGGTTAATAGCCCCATTTAAAGATGTTTGGCTAGTCTCATTCTTATCCCCCAGGGTGCTTACCACCGTTACCCCTACAGCCACCGCAGTCATAGTACCTGTAGGTGTTTTTTTAGGTGCCAAAGCGGTCTTCCTGGATCTGGTCTGACGTGAGGACATCGACTCGTGCACCACTGCTGTTCCTGTCAATTCCGCCGATTCTGCCGCTCCAGTCCGTCTCTGCAGCCGTGTTCTTGAAAAGACTCTCAGGTGTGCGCCCTGAATCAACGCTCCAAACGCCCAGCTGGTCGAAAAGGTGGAGGGCGGTGTGGTACGAGTGAAGCTCACTGCTCGGCTCCGGGAGCGAAGCAAGCTCCTGCCGTGTTGCAGCAGCTTCCACAGCATTGATCCCGCCAAACACCAAACGCCGAACGCCAAATGCCAAACGCCAGTCACCAGCTGATCCTCTTGCACTGCTCGATACGTAAGTGCAAAATTGCCAGTAAATCAGTAAATCGCCAGTAAACAAGTAAAGTCTTCCTCTCCTTCCTCGCCTACTCCGTACACCGTTCTCCGTTAAGCTCCATTAAGTGAAATTCATGCTTTCGTCCGATAACCGCAGTCACCAGGAGCAGACCACACATGCAGCGTCTCCACTCGGCGGCGTTCAGCCCGCCATCTTGACTCCTCCCCCGCGCTTTCTACCAACTAGTTGGAAATCCTAAGTGATAGCAAAGACGGTGTCAATGACCTCCTAATTTCGTTTCCAGAACTGAAGAGGGTGCAGATACCTCTGCCCTGGTGTTGTTGACAACACATTTTGAGAGGCCAGCAGAAACATGGTATAATTTATCTCCAAAATACACAGCTCTATTGATAAACTGTAAAATTTTAAGGAGTAGGCATCTCACGTTTTCTAAAGTAGAAATGGGCCATTGTGTTGTCTATGGGTCTAATTACCACTCTGGGTGTCATCGCTGGTTGAAAAGCTTGTTATGCTAGAAACTTGGACTTCTGCCTCATCTTCCCCCAATCTTTGAATGGTTGTCTGCAACCCTAAGCTGCAGGACAGGACAATGAAAAGAGCATCCCACCAAGATGGTGGGAGTAGTGCCCATTGTCACAAAGCTGGCTCCAAAGATGGAAGGATTGGGATGGCTTGCAATAATTGTCCATCAACTAGTCTTAATGCTCTGTCAGATGAAGATGCCAGGAAGATGTGCATCTCAGCATGGAGACCACCCACTGCAACCCATCTGTAGTCCAAGATGCCTTTGGAACCACCAGGGTCACAAGGTGTTCTCGTTGTAGCGGTACATCGCCCGACAGTTAGTCATCACACTCTGTAGAATGCAGGGCATTTGCCATGCTTCAAACAAGAATGCACCATGGAGGATTAAACGCAGTTGACAGGGAACCCAAATTTCCTGATTGTTTGGGCAAGGCTGGACTCTATTTCCTCCTTTAACAGTGCGCTGATGAAACAGTTTTCCATGTAGAGATAGCAGTGATTGCCTTCAGCTACAAAACGGCAACTACCTTGGCTATATCATGGCAAAAAAACATGGTGGGCTAAACTGAGATCTAAATTCATAGTCCTGTTCTTATACTGATGGTTTCTCACCCTAAACTGGAGGCACTTCCTGTGTGGGATTCAGTTTATCTCCAGGCAAACCTATAAAAGCATTGAAACCTGTTTTGATAAGTCTTCTCTGTTGGGGCAGGGCTCGTCGCAGAATGTATTTTCCAATGAGAAATGATGCAGAGTAAAACTGCCATGGGAGTGTGAGGTGAAGCCCAAGGGCTGCTCCAGAGACAGGACATCCAGAAATGGTGTTACCATGTGCAGAAGAGCCTATGTTTCTTGCAGCTTGAGATGTGACGTCCGGAGACAACAGTCATACACCAATCCATCTCCATTTTACCAATCCCTCCGGAAAGCATGGTTAAAGAGGCCACAGCCAAGCTTTACCATGTGTGGGAGTACATTAGGATGACATGCCCAAGCCAGGAGAACCTTATACCCGGCAGAGGAACATTACAGAAAACATGGAGCATCCTCACGAGAATTGGCACAATAAGACAGATCATGAAAAAATGAAAAGTAGAACAGAAAAAAAAGGTTTGGGCCACACGAAGAGCTTAAAGTACGAAATCAACATTCCCTTAATTGATTAAAAATGTGGCTTTTGAGACATAAAATAACAGGGATTGTCCTATGTTTTCACAGTACTAATGAATGCAGCTGCGATTACGGACATGTATGCAAGACTGCAGGTTTCATTAGTGTGAGTGATCAGTTTATTTGCAATCTTTAGATGTTTTAAAATAACCAATAGACTGTAAAAAGAATGCCGCTATTGAATGCCTCTTCTTAAGAACCAAGTCAACTCCCAAGTCAACTTGGGTCAACCAACACCACTACAAGACACCACAATGGAAGTTGTTGCAAGTAAAAATGAGTAAATAACCAAAAGTGGGCTGATCGGCATAGGTATATTGCTTTTTTATCAAACCTTCAGTAGGCAAAGGAACCAACCATTGTAACTTCCACCATCTTTCTAGTCATATCTTTTCTTAAAAGCCGCACACTGATCTGTTTCTTAATCAAAGAGGACAACCACAACTTTAGTGAATGCCCAACTAATGACTTAGGGTTAAACTTAAGTACACCATCCCCAGTTAAAGGTTCAGCCATTCTTGTCAACTAAACCCATATTAGGCTTTAACATCAGTGATAACTATATATACTGCCTTTTGCACTAGTTCCTGTGGTGGGTCATGCTGGGTATTGTGTCTTCTCTTATTTTCTAGGTGTAATGCAGTCTCTTAGTAGTTCCTGGACATGTGGTGTAAGAAATACCCTTGTGATCTAGAATATTGTGCATGAAATGTTATGATTACCAATGAAAGTTGGAGCTCTCCTTTGAGCTGGCTGTGGTATTTTTTAAAAAGCTCTTAACCTTTTTTAGGTCTCGCCTGGCATTAGCAGCGCATGCGCTGCACTCGCCATGCGAGTGCCTTTTGCGATCGATTCAGCCAAAGCTAAACATTCACACATACGGACGGACAAAGATGGCTGCTCTTGCCATTCATCCAAAGCTAAACATGCATGCGTACGTACAGACAGTGGACAGTCCGATGCCATCTTGTGCCAATAGCTTTCTAGTGTCATGGCAAATAAAGCTGCTGCTTCGCGTATGCAGCTTGTCGGAGTTACCTACAAACATGCGGCGTGGAACTTGTGCTAGCCTCACACGCTCTCCTGAGACACTGCTACTCACATGCAGTACCTCCCTCAGGTGCCCCTCCCCCCCATCCCCTTCGCAACCTCCGCCAACGCACGGAGCGACTCGCAGCCCTTCCTCACCTTCTCGCTGTGAATAATGATTTTGCATGCTTGCACTTTAACAATGGCGGGCGTGTGACTTTTCTTTGTTGTGCGCGTCTTGCCCAACTCTGTTTTTGAAACATTGAATCTTTTTTTAACGGCACAATGGTAATGGTGCCCGCGTGTCTTCCTAAAATGTGAGGTTAGCAATGGTACAAGAACGTCTTTTTAAAATGCTCAGCTCGCCCGACTTGCACCTGTCATGTATGAGGCGCATTGACGCTCCGTTGTCACCTCTAAACACGCTAGAATCCTCACTTCCGGTTTTGTGCCTTAGACCGGTCTAGTTGTTAGACATTCAACCTTTGCAGCGGAGCACTTCCGGGGGACTCCCATAAACTCTGCGTATTCCCGCCGGGTCACTGCTTCGGATTCTACACGGATTCCAGGTCCTCGAGATAAGGTGGACGCTTATCTCCATCGCCTGCCTTTGGTTCCCGCTTCCACGGAAATGCCCGTTCTGATGCGCCTATAGGTATTCCAGCTCGTTGCTGTCTAGGGGGTACGTATTTTGCTCAAAAGCATTTCTGCCTTTACCGCTATCGAGCTGGAGCGCTTTGTTTCTGGGGCTATGCTTTCCGCGCTCAAGCGCTTTATTTATGTATAATCGGCAACCCACGCAGGAACGCATTTGTTTTTGAATTCAGTTAGCCTGCGCTGGAGCGCTTTGTTTTTGGACATACTTCTACGCGCTGGAGCCTTTTGTTATTGAACTTGGTAAACACTCAGGAGCGTGTTTGTTTGCATGACAGTGTCAGATTGCGCTGAAGCGCTCGTTTTGGAACATAGGAAAAGCAAGCAGTAGCGTGTTTGAGGTGCATGACCTTGCTGTACAAGTGCACGATTAATGAGTCCTTTGCACTACACTTTCACCATATTCTATGCTTTTCTGGTCAAGCGCAGGAGCACTTTCCTTCATTCCTCAAGGAGCAACCTTACTATTAATTGCTGCCAGGTGTTTACCAGCCTTGGTGAGTACCTATACAGTTTGCCCTCACGAAGAAGTGTTTAGAGGTGTACATAGGAAGAAGGGGGGGTCTGGGTTCCTTTCTAACGGGTTTCTTTGTCTTCTCCTAGGGTACATCACTGTCCTGTCCATACCGTTGCCTCCCATCCCCGTCCACATTCCTTGCTCCTTTCCCTGGTTTCACCTCATCCCTGCTGGGTACATCATTCCGTACGGGGTCAGGTGGGTACAGGGGCGGTAGCTCTTGTCGTCTCTGCGGAATCACGTCACAAGCAGAGGTAAGCCTTGTGGGGATCACAACAGCACCATCATTAAACTTAATTTACCCCCCCCAAAAAATATGTATATATATATTATTTATTTATTTTTGAGGCGCAGCATGCTTTTAGAATAGCGTCTGCGCACCTTACTTTTATTCGCGTAAGCAAGGGGGTGCAGCTGGTCCCTCGACACAGCTGGAGGAGGAGTCCTTAAGACACACACTAGGACTTCGCTCTCCTCAAGGGTAGCCAATGCTTGCCTCACTGCCCCCTCCATGCCGATTCCACAACAACAATGGGGTGCAAGGCACAGGATGGAGCACACGTAGTGGAGTGGTGTGGCTCACTGGTTAGAGGCGGCAGACCCGGAAGCAGAGGACGGCCCGGGACCAGAGTTCAATTCCCGAAGCGGCCGGGTCGAGGACCAGGGTCAGCGGACTCGATAATTCTCGCCTCGGTGCCTACTCTAACCAGGGATCACATTCGGCAACTCTGGGCATTAGCTTGCCTCATCTCCACAACGGCCCCCCAATTACGCCAGGGATACCTGGTTTCACCTTGGAGATACCCAGTAGGGACCATCTCACAGGGAAAGCCAGGACGGGTTCCCCAGCGGTCTACAGCGCGGAGATACCCCATGTGGGGTGATTCAGGCGCTTTACAAGACATCATTACATTACATTACACGTGCGTGTGGCTCTAAACAAACCCTTCCCCTCAAACTCTATTCACCTGTTGTTGGAGGCGTGTGGGGACAATGACGCACTTTCTAAAGGAACGCTAATCACACTGTAACTATATTTTCTTTATTAATGTATAGATTATATCACTTTTCGGCCACCCTCTAATATCACAATGTTAAAAAGCATATTCAGTGACTGCTTTATTTGGGGTGCGCTGGAGTCAAGAGGTCAAGGAGTCAACAAGTTGATGGGTGCGAACCCGTGGTTCAAAAGTGTACCAATGAATTGTGTTGGTGAATTGAATCTCTTCCGGTTCAGCTGCAGACTCTTCGCAAATCGCAAACCAGCAGATATTTATTCCCTGGGCACCAGTCCACCAGAAGATCCTAACCAAGGTCACATGTAAGATGTCCATAAGGTTTTATGATGCCCTTATTGGTAGAGACGACTGCTCTGCTGTGCAATTTTGTGTTGTTCGAGACACAGATGTGGCAATTCCAGGGCTTTCTGTTCTCACCCACCAATCTTACCCAAATACTTGCCTCTAGTCCCTCGTGCGAGTAGTGTCCAGTTTTATTGAGTTAGGTGGTAGTGTAGAGCTTACAGCTGCATTAAAGCTTACAGCTAAAAGATTCTCTTGAATTGTTTATTTTAAAAATAAAAAAATAATGGTGGGTTTGTAAGAGTTAGGGGCATGTCCTTTCAGAGAACCGTGCAATGAATGCAATTTCGTATGACGCTTTACTCATGTTTTGAATGTTTTTGATCTTATGCTGGTTGGAAATGGGACAGGGGTTGGTCGATAATAGGAAATGTCTGTTTGTGAATTGATAAATAATGTTGTCGAACATCATGTTGAGGGGCGGGGAGACTCACAGCGATACGCAGCCATGCAGGTGATTTCCGGTCAAAACTGGGTCAGTCCATGAGCTGTACTTTGGCTGCACTTTTCAGTTGGTTGCGCATGTAGTGCTTCGAATCTTCTGAAGCAAGTCTGTAACGCTTTTTAAATTGAAGGGCGCCAATGTCTGAGCATGCCTTTAATGAGGGACGGTGTGTAGTTGTTGCAGAGAACTAGATAAGGGTCATAGGGTGGGTTTTTCTAGAGCAGTTACAAGAGTCTACTGAAACATCAGCAAAGTTCATGCAATGCCCCTCTATACCCGGTTTCTTGCGTGAAGCACCCATCGAGTTCTCATAATGCAACCCCTCCAACCCAGACGATGATGTGCGCACCCTCAGATGATGGATGGACGACTGCGCCAACACCTTAGCCCCGCTGAAAAAACAAACCCTCAAGACACCAGCAAGAGAGTCAACTGGTTCACCCCGGAACTCCTAGCGTCAAAGCGCATCAGCCGGAAGTTGGAGAACATATCACACAGCGAGAAATCGCCGGGCAGCCACACAGCCCACAAAGACGCCATCCGCAACCACCACCACCTCATCAGGACCACCAAGAGGACCTCCTTCAAAGACCGCCTCAACAACAACGCACACAACAGCAAGGAGCTCTTCAACATCGTGAAGGCACTCTCCAACCCCAGCTCCAACGCCATCGACGTCCCACGGTCGCAAGCCCGGTGCGACTCCCTCGCCACCTTCTTCCACCGCATGATCGCCGACATCCATGATAGCTTCAACCCCTGGACGACCCTAACAAGCCCCAACACGCCGGTCCCTTGACCTTGCCAGGTAGGTCGCTCCCCCCCGCTGCAGCTCTACCTGCGCTCTCTGAGTGTCTCTGTGCCCTTTGCTCATCTGTGCCCCGCTGCTCACTTGCCTTTTGTCCCCCGTT
Source organism: Lissotriton vulgaris (assembly GCF_964263255.1). Taxonomy (NCBI): domain Eukaryota; kingdom Metazoa; phylum Chordata; class Amphibia; order Caudata; family Salamandridae; genus Lissotriton; species Lissotriton vulgaris. The sequence goes on from NC_141698.1 coordinate 1,035,515,515, forward strand.
CATGTGTGCCCGTGTTCCCCTTTGCCCCGCTGCCCACTTGCCTTTCGTCCCATGTTCTTGTGTGCCCGTGTTCCCCCGTGCCCCGCTGCCCATTTTGCCTTCTGTGCCCCCTGTTGTGCATACTTGCGCCGCTCCCGTTCCCGCTGCTGCATCCCCTGCGGCCCCGCACCCATTCGATGCCCCCTGCCACCCGCCTCCTGTCTCCCAGCTGCTCCTCCCTCCCACTGTGCGGCCGCACGGAGCGGGCACGCCGCTGGAGCGCCAAAAGCACACCTAAGGCAAGCTCGTCTGCACCCGTCCGTGCCTGGACAGCGCCCCGCGCCAGAACCCCTGGCCCCCGCACCAGCCACGAAGACCGCCTCAGATAAGATGCTGATCGCTCTCAACCCAGGACAAACCCCCACCTGCTGCAAGGCCACCCCGAAGCGCACCCAAGGTCCCTCCGCCTACCAGAACTGCAGCTTCTCCTGCATCGAAGACACAGAATCACCCTCCACGACAAAACACAATCAGCTGTGATGCATCCTGATCAACACCTGCTCCGCATGCAAACACGCCATCGAGCTCTGGGAACTACTCAACATCGCATCTCCAGACGTCGCCTTCCTGACCGAGACCTGAATGAACGAAGCCTCCTCTCCAGACATCGCCATAGCCATCTCCGACAGATACATGATCGCCCACAGAGACAGTACCAACGGATTCAGAGGAGGAATCGCCATCGTCCACAAGAAGACCATCAGGGTCTCAACAAACACCGACGACACTCTCAGCACCTCCGAACACATGCACTTCCAGATCCACACGGACCACAAGACCACCCAAAGAGGCACCCACATCTACAGACCACCCGGACCCCGACCACAATTCTGCAACGCCATCGCCGACTTCATCAGCTCGCACGCACTGACCTCCACCGACTACATCCTCCTCGGAGACCTGAACTTCCCTTTGGAGAACAACGACAGCAACTCCTCCACCCTGATAGACAACCTCGCCAACCTCGGAATGGAACAGCTCGTCATTACACCGACCCATGTCGCCGGACACACGCTCAACGCCATCTTTTCCTCAAGCCACACGTCTCCAGCCATGTATCCGAACCCACCTGGACCGACCACCACTGCATCCACTTCCCCTTCCAGAAATCCATTACACATTACCGCACCCTACAGATCCCCGGTTGCTGCCGGGCAAAATCACTGAAATACAACTACAGACATACCTCGCACTCAACCCACCGACCAACCCCTCCAACCCCGACGATGATGTGCACACTCTCAGACGATGGATGGACGACTGCGCCAACACCTTAGCCCTGCTGAAAAAACAAACCCTCAAAGACACCAGCAAGAGAGTCAACTGGTTCACCCCGGAACCCCTAGCGTCAAAGCGCACCAGCCGGAAGTTGAAGAACATATCACACAGCGAGAAATCGCCAGGCAGCCACATAGCACACAAAGACGCCATCCGCAACCACCACCACCTCATCAGGACCACCAAGAGAACATCCTTTAAAGACCGCCTCAACAACAACGCACACAACAGCAAGGAGCTCTTCAACATCGTGAAGGCACTCTCCAACCCCAGCTCCAACGCCATCGACATCCCACCGTCGCAAGCCCTGTGCGACTCCCTCACCACCTTCTTCCACCGCAAGATCGCCGACATCCATGATAGCTTCAACCCCTGGACGACCATAACAAGCCCCAACACGCCGGAACCACCACACCCCACCGACCACGACCCCCTGACAACCTGGGCGAATGTGAGCATCGAAGACACAATCAAGACCATGGGCACAATCCACTCCGGCTCGTCGTCTGATCCTTTTCCACACCACATCTTCAACAAAGCCGGCAGCTCCATCGCACCCCACCTGTGCAACATCATTAACCTCTCCTTCGAGACCGCGACCTTCCCTGAAAGCTGGAAACACGCCGAGATCAACGCCCTACTGAAGAAACCCAAGGCGGACCCGAGCAAACTGAAAAACTTCCGGCTCATCTCCCTGCTTCCGTTCCCAGCTAAGGTCATCGATAAGATAGTCAACATCCAGCTCACCCGCTACCTCGAAGACAAACGGAATCCTGGACCCCTCCCAGTCAGGTTTCTGCAGCAACCACAGCACCGAGACCACTCTCATCGCCGCCACAGACGACATCAGGATCCTAATGGACAATGGCGAGATGGCGGCCCTCATCCTTCTGGACCTCTGTGCCGCCTTCAACACCGTCTGCCACCGCACACTACGCACACGACTCCACGACGCAGGGATCCGAGACAAGGCCCTGGACTGGACCGCCTCCTTCCTCTCTGGCAGAACCCAGAGAGTCCTCCTCCACCCATTCCGATCCTCAGCCTCCAAGATAATCTGCGTCGTCCCGCAGCCCAAAGCTTCCTCAGCCCAAAGCTGTTCAATGTCTACATGGCGCCTCTCGCACGCATCGCCCGACATCACGACCTCAAGATAATCTCCTACACCGATGACATGCAACTGATCCTCTCCCTCACGTAGGAACCCCTCACTGCCAAATCAACCTCCACCAGGGAATGAAGGCCGTCACCGACTGGATGGAGGACAGCCGCCTTAAGCTGACAAGACTGAGATCCTCATCCTCAGGCCCAACCCCTCAGCATGGGACGACTTCTGGTGGCCCGCGTCGCTGGGGACACCCCCCGCACCCACCAACCACGCACCCAACCTGGGAGTCATCCTCGATTCGAAACTCACCATGACCAAACAAGTCAACGCTGTCTCCTCCACCTCTGTATGCTCCACAAGATCCACAGATGGATCCCTACAGACACAAGGAAAACAATCACCCAGGCCCTAGTCAGCAGCAGATTTGACTATGGAAATGCCCTCTATGCCAGAGCCCCAACCAAGCTCACCAACAAACTGCAAAGAATCCAGAATGCCTCTGCACGCCTGATCCTCGACGTCCCGCGCCACGACTACATCACCCCCCAACGGAGGAACCTGCAATGGCTCACTGTCGACAAAAGAATCTCCTTCAAGATTCAAGCTCCTGATCCATGCACACAAGGCACTCCACAAGACCGGCCCAGCCTATCTCAACAGTCAACTCTCCTTCTACGTACCCAACAGGAAACTCTGCTCCGCAGACCTCTCCCTGGCTACCATCCCACGCATCCGCAGAACCACAGCCGGAGGCAAATCCTTCCACCGTGCCGCCAAGACCAGGAACACCCTCCTCCTCATCCTACGACAAATCGAAGACCTTCTAACCTTCAGGAGACAACTCAAGCCCTGGTAGCAACAGCACCCCCCCTCTCCCCACCCTCAGCGCCTTGAAACCCTTGTGGGTATGTAGCGCGCTTTACAAATTATTTGATTGATTGATTGACCTGCAGTATTCACTGATTTCCCAGTCCTGAGGCACTCGCAGATATATTTAGATATTTGTAGTACTCAGACAGTCCACTTTCTTCACTGTGCACAACTATATGATATGTTATTAGATTTATTAAGCTCAATAGCTGCCCCAGCAAAGGGGCATCCCGGCGCTGCCAAATCATGAAACAGACGAAGAGGCCATCCAGAGAATTTAAGGAGGGAGACTATGGTGATGGAAATAGAAAGGTTTTAATGGCCTTCCGGAATTGCAGCATATTCTCAATGCCACGGATGTAATTTGGCAGGGAGTTCCATAATTTAGCTGCCAGCACCCGGAAGGAGCGGCCACCCATGCGGCATAGTTTAAAACGTGGCACCTTCGCCAAATGTTGCCCCAGCGAGCGCAAACTGCGCTGCGGGACATACCTGGTCAGCAAAGGGCGTAGTAAGGTCGGGCTCTCGGTTTTAAGAATCTTGAACGCCATCACCAGGGCTTTAAACTGGATCCGAGATGAAATCGGTAACCAGTGAAGTTTTTTCATTGTGGCTCTCACCGAGCACCAATGAGGAAGCCCTATCAGTGTTCTCGCTGCCATATTTGTAGTCGTAGGATCTCGGATTTATTAGCACCCAAAAGCAACACGCTGGCATAATCCAAGCGTGAGGATATCAAGGCTTGCATGATGATTTGCCGCACGGTCGGTTAAAAATATTTGAGGATGGGCTTGAGGCCTCTCAACAGACCCACGCAAGTAGCTGCCACTCTCTTAGTACGGGTCTGGAAGGTAAGTGGAGTACCATACCAGTATGGAGACTTCTCAAAGCTCTCTCAGTGCCCCTCTACTCAACAAGCATTTGCAATACAATCGTTCTCACATTTGTGAGAGTTTGAGCTATTGGCATTGTAAATGACAATGCCTTTTATTTATATGTTTTGAAAACCTGCAAGCAGTGCATAAACATAGTCTTTACTTACAAGAAGCAATGCTGGCAGTAAGTGCACCTTTTTAACTGCCAGCTTTGCTTCTCGGACAAAGTGTTTGTTTTCGCGAAGCTTGCAGGTTTACAAAACACATAAAAAGGCATTGTCATTTATAATGGCTTAGCTGAAACTCTCTCTAATGCGAGACCGATTGCATTGCAAATGCTAGTCTTTATACTCTTTCAATAGTGTGCTGCTTCTTCTTTTTAGACACTGGAGAAGAGGAGTAAAGATAACACCCGTCTCCCTATCAACACCTCACCAGATAATTGGACAAATTGGAGTAAGATCACAGTAAGTTCTCACATTTGTGAGAGTTTAAACGAAACAATGTGGCAAAACATCAAGGGAAGTCTTCCGATTTCATGCAAGGTTCCTGCCCAAAATTGGTGTACATTGGGTCATATTCTGAGGCAAGCAGGCTCTGATTGCAATGGAATGTATCATAGTTCCAGCACTAAAAAAGTGGCCACACAAGTTCAACTTTCTCAAGAAATAAAACATGGCCATGTCAGCTAGCATATCCTGAGGCAAGCAGGGAATCAATCGCAGCAGGGGCGGCCTTAGGGCTCTGCACCTGCACAGGGCCGCCAAACCCCAGGGGCCGCCACGCCAATATATATCCTTAATATAATAAACCTCTGAGGATGGATACATATTTGCGTGGTCCTCTGGCAGGGATTGAGCAGCCTCTGGCTCTGTTCCATTTCCAAACACCCTGACCCCTCCCCCCCTCTTCACTGGCCTCTGCGCCTGCGTACCTCCGGGGGCCCCCTACCTACGCTCCCTGCCCAGGGCCGCCATGAGCCTAGAGCCGCCCCTGATCGCAGTAGAAGGCTACCGATGACAAGGCGGCACAGTAGGCCTTACTTTCGCAAGAAAAAGACACCTGTGTGGAATAACAAGCCCTGCTGCATGTGGAAACTGATGCTTGATGATGAGTGCTGTATCCCAAACGTGTGACTGATGTTTTAACTCACATAGTACATGTCGGACATTTTGTGGTTTCATTTTTTCATGTGTTTTTATTTCTCACAGCATTTTTGCTGTATAAGACCATACATAGTCTGTGTGTCAGCTATTTCTGGTCAGCCTTGTTTCAAGCCAATTTTGCCTGCATTCTGCAAGGAAGTAAAAGCTGGTTTCTTCTACAAGTTGGATCGATCAGTCTGTGACATGCACACCTAAATTTAAACTTAAACAATATAAGAAGGCGCAAGTAGTTGTTACCTGTCCTTTCTCGATAGGTACACCAAATATATACTATGACAATCTCTGATTATGACGTTTTTTTTAAATTAACAAAAGAAGGAGTAGCAACCTGTTTCTCTTTCACAGGCACACCAAACATATTCTGTGACAATCTTTAATTGATTGCCTTTTTGCTATTTACAATACACGTACACTTAGTTTCAGGTTTAATGGGTTAGTATTTATTGTCGAAATGCAGAATGTAATTCCACCTCAATTTTTTTTAAAAGCCCTGGTGAACCTATTTTAAAGCAGAGAAAATGAAAGGAAGTCTTTCCAACTTATGCAAGAGTTTGTGGGACTAATCTTAGTGCTAAACATAAGTACTCAATTCTTTCAGACTATAAAGGTGGAAAAAGGCAAGAAGTATAGGGGAACATTACAAGATATTTTTGATAAAGAACAGAGAAATCTGAATCTGTAAGAAATATGCATTTTAAAATTAGATAGACATTATCTTTCTTATATTAGCACTATTAAGGAGAGATATTACTTTAGGTTTAGAGCGAAGCGTCAAAAAGAAACAGTTGAACTTTAGATCACCAGTCTAAAGGAACTTCTATTAACATGTAACTTTAGGGGAACGGTAGAGGAAATAATTCAAGACCAATTTGTGTTAAAATGATGCAATGGTAAGATAAGGGAAGAGCTCTGGCTGGAGGATGAACCCTCTTTAGAGGAGGTGATTACTAATGCGAAAAGATTGGAACACAGGGTTAAGTGTGTTAAAAGAAAATTCTGCAAATAATTTGCTATCTAAACAAGGGAGAGTAGAACAAACTGGTAGTGTGGTGAAAAAGAGAAATGAGTGGGTCAATGATGGGGAAACAAAGTTTTCAGGAGAATGTTACAGATGTGACAGATTCGGTCATAGAGCAAATGCTAGGCATTGGCATGCCTTATATTCCAATTGAAATGTCTGTGGAAAGAAAGGACATTTAGGTAAATGCTGCAATAGTAAAAAAAATACATCTAAAGTAGTGACGGAAGTTACTCGAGCAATTATTTTCCACATTGATGGAGTAGTTGACAGTTTAAATGGCAGTCACCCAAGTGAGATAGGGGAATTAATCATTCTGATGAGGCTTGAAACCTGTTCTCACTTGACAATAATTTTGAAAGCAACATATGAAGAGAAATTTGAGATTAATGTAGCCTTATGTGAGTTGGATGTGTATCCCAGAGTATATGGAGGTTTTCCTATTAAAATGCTGGGATATTTTGTTGTACGTTTAGCTTTTTGGTAACCGTAGCACCCTAGGGAAGGTTTATATATCAAAGTTACAATGACATAGTTTGTCCACATTAAAGACTACTATGTATCGAACTTGGCCCCACTCCTAATCCACAAGTACAAATTCAAAAAATCAAAAATCATCACACTGATACTGAACATGAATTAAAAATATATATATATGTAATGATTGTCCAGGCTGTCTTAAAGGATATAAACATCACATTAGACTAAAGAGGTATGCAAGGTTATATGAGAGAATGTGAACAAGGAATGACGGAAGCAAATTGATCTAGATGTAATCAAATCTGTTGAAGCCACTCAGTGGTTAGCCCCTTTTGTGGTTGCTTAACAATCAGGTAGAGATATACTATTGTGCACTGATTTAAGAGCTCTTAATCACAAAGCTGTAGTAGATAGGTTTCCACTGCCCAATACATATTGGATGATTATGACTCACAAGAGTGCTAAGTATTTCATGACACCTGATCTAGCCTAAGTATATCATCAAATTGAACTAGATTGTGATTCACTGGATCTAACGGCTTACATAACGGTTACGCAGGTGAGAGCATTTACATTTTAAAGGATGCCTTTGGACTCATATCTGCTCCCTCTCTTTTTCACAGGGTGATGCCAAAAGTGTTGCAGTGTTGCATGTTGTTCACTGCTATTAAGATGATCTCCTAATCTTTGGTGAAAGGAGGGAAGAGTGTGATTTTAGGGTTTGTTCCATGCTAAAGAAGCTAACTGAAGCAGGTCTCACTCTGAGAAAAGACAAACTCAAGTTTGGGGTCACTGAGATCAACTATCCTCGTCATCACATTTCTGGATCAGGAGCATCACCTAAGAAGGACCTGGTTGATGCGATCATTAATTTGAAAGAACCAACTAACAAAGAAGAGTTGTTTATTTCTTGAGAATGGTGAAATTGTATTATAATGTTATTAAAGGGTATGCTGAGAGGTATGTCTGATTAAGGAAACTGCTGAACAAGAAGGATGAATTTCAGTGTACTTAACAGTGTTTAGAAGAGTTTGTTGCCATTAAGGATGAGCTTAAGACTGTCCCTAATTTAAAAGCGTCCGTTTCTGGTAATAAGATCATTGTTGTCACTGAGGCCAGCTTAAAAAGTCTGGGTGCTGTTCTACTACAAAAAAGGAGAGATGAGGAATAGTTAATTACATGTGCTTCTAATTGTCTGTAGGGTGTGGAAGTGCATTACTCAGTGACTGAGAAAGAGGCTTTGGTCATTTTTTTAGGCTTGGATAAGTTTTGGAATTTGATAAAGGGCATGACTAGATCACAAACCTCTGAAAGAGGTTTTCATGAAGAAAGGATTAGACGCCATGCCCTCAAAAATAAGGAGGTGGATAATCTCTTTACAGGATTTTAATTTCACAGGGAATATTTACCTAGGACTAAAAATAAATTAATAAGCCTGCTAATTATTTGTCCCATTTAGTTGAAACAATGGGGGAGAATGCATTATTTGGTTGTGATCAAAATGACTTGATTGAAGAGGAACTAGGTGTGTGCAAAGTAACATATGACACACTAACAGTGGAAGAAATGGAGGAGGAGCTACGCGGGCATCCAAGATGGTCGCGTGAGCAGAGAGCTCCCGAGACCCGCGCCGTCCTCCTTTATCTATCCTTTACCTATCCTGGTCATTTTGACGGGCTTTTGCAGCGCTATCATCGCTGATGCTACTGATCCTTTTCCGGTCGAAATCGGACCTTGGGGACCATTTTTCTGCAACTTGGAACTTTCTGGCCTGCCCGCGGGCGCGACCGGGGACTTGGCTGCCCACTGTTGCCGACCTGTAATTGAACAACAACGGCTGCCTGGCATCTGGCCCGCCGGAGGTGTATTGCTTTCACTTTCGGTTTCTTTTCCTTTGTTCCTGTCTCCTCCTACTCTGCCTCGCCTGCTGGCCTCTTGATCTGCATGATCCTCCGTTGGACTGGCAAGGAGGCCGCTACACCTCTGTCTCACTGGCGCATCAGAGTTTCGAGACTTTTCTGCCTGCTCGTCACCTCCTCTGGCTAACCGGTCAACTCTGAATGCGAGATGGCGACGAAAGTGGAGGCCGAAAGACGCCGGAAGGCTGCGACCCGGGGGGGATCGATCCAGACGAACATGATCGAACGCTATACCCAGCCGAGAGGCTCCCCCGGGGCCGTATGCATGGGTGCTGATGGACTTCAAACGGACACATCGTCTACGTCGGAAGTGTCGCTTCAAGACCTAATGGCTGCCATCACTGGACTCAAGGCCGACATGGGCCAACAATTTGAAGCCGTAGTGACCAAAATAGACACGGTGGCGGTGGATGTAACTCTGATTCGAGCCGACCTGGCCAAAACAAATGAGCGGGTGAAGGCACTGGATCTTAAAACGTCGAGCCTGGTGAACGACATGGCTGAGGCGCAATCCGAAATTGGCAATCTGCGCGCATCGCACGACTTACTGCTCAAGCGGATGGAGGACTATGATAACAGGGCCAGGCGGAACAACATACGCCTTGTCGGAGTTCCGGAAGGCGATGGTTCGGTAGCGACCGATCTTCTGGTCGAGGAACTAATAGTCGCCCAACTGGCTCCGGCAGGACTGAGTAAGTTCTTTGCCGTGGAGCGCGCCTATCGTTTCCCCGGAGGTCAAGTGAAGCCGGGGAACCCGCCGAGGCCTATCATCGCCAAGCTTTTTCATTACCGGGACAGGGATGCTATCCTCCAGGCCGCCCGTAAACATGGTCCCCTGAAGTATGACAATAACTCTGTCTCCATATATCCCGATTTCACTCCTCAAGTGCAGCGGCAAAGATCAGGTTTCCTCGGAGTGAAGCGTCGCCTAAGGGACCGGGGACTGAAATATGCCATGCTGTTTCCGGCCCGGCTCCGGATTGAATATCGGGAACGTGCCTATTTCTTTGATCAACCTGAACGTGCAGCCGACTGGTTGGACTCGTTGCCGGCAGATGACTTTGGGGGCGGAGGCCCTGGTGGTGCGGAAGGTGGTGCAGCGACCCAGGAGTAACAGATGCCCTGGAGGTTCCGATTGAGACTATGCAACGTACTGTACATATTGACTTATTCCCTAATGACTCTGCCCGTGGCGGTGTGGTAACGGGTGATTTCTCCCTTCCTCCTCGGGGGGTTCTTTGTGTAGAAGTATGGGGCGACAGGCACACTGCAGTTGGGGGTGGCTTTTTAGTCAGCAGGGGTGCAGGGAGGGGGGTGTTGTAACGGGTTTGGGTTCTGGGGTCGGTGTTTGGGGACTGGTTTGTGTCTCGTTCAATTTGTTCTGTTCTTTGTTTCATGGTATTTCATATCTTGCAATGATTGTTTATAGTGGGTTCTGCTGGGGGGTGGGTGTGGAATGTTTTTGCCGTAATGGGGGGGGGTGAAATGCGGATTCTTTCTTGGAACGTAAATGGTTTGGGTGACAGGATTAAGCGGGGCATTGTACTGCAATTTTTGAGGCGCCACGCCCCTGATGTTGTGTTCCTTCAGGAGACCCACTTGATTGGTAATGCTTGCAAGGCCCTAGACCGCCGGGGTTATCGACTGGTTGCACATGCGGGTTTCACCTCGGGTTCCCGGGGTGTGGGTATTATGGTAAAGTCTTCCCTTGCTCTAGCTATTGATGATGTTATCCTTGATGGGCGTGGGCGGTATGCTGCTGTTTCGGGGAGGTGGGAGGGTAAACAGGTCGTGTTTGTTGTTGTCTATATCCCCCCGGGACTGCAGGCTACCACTTATGCTGATTTAGGCAGGACTCTTCTTGGGCTGCCAGACGGCTTGTTGGTCTTGGGCGGGGACTTCAATTCTGTCATGTCCGGCGACTGCGACCGACTACCCCCTAGAGTATTGCCACAGTCCCAGATGTGGCTCAGTGAAATGGCTGACACCTTTGGCTTAGTAGATGTCTGGCGCTCACTACATCCCGCGCTCCAACAATACACTTTTCACTCTGGCGCGCACGGCAGCCTCTCCCGTATTGATTACTTTCTTATGTTAGCCTCCACTTTGTCCACTGTTCGTGAGATTCGACATCTCCCCCGGGGTATCTCGGACCACTCCCCCCTGCTGATCACGATTTCTGTGGGTGGTTTGCATGGTAACAGAGTTCCCCCGCTCCCTCCCTGGCATCTTAAAAACCCCCGGCTCCGTTCAGACCTGATTAAGGCAATAGATTGCTATTTTTCTGAGAATCTGGGCTCTGTCACTTCCCCCACTGTTCTCTGGGAGGCCTTCAAGACGGTTATTCGGGGTTCCGCCCTGTCACTCATTGCCACTGAGCGTAGGGTCAAGAGGGAGGCTGTTGTGGCTCTTGAAACTGAAATCACTGCGCTTGAAAGTGAGTTGGGTGGGAATGACACGCCTGCACTGTTGCATGAATTGGAATTGAAACAAGCAGATTATAAGGCCTGTGTCACGGATGCTGCTAAATTGATGCGATCAAATCAACTTGGTCGACTGTATGATGTGGGTGACAAGGCTAGCAAGCTTCTTGCGTGGCTGGACAAGACTGAGCGTGCGAGTCGTGTTGTTCCCTCCATTGTTCGTGATTCTGGTGTGACTGTCTCGGATCCGGGTGAGGTTGTTGAGTGCTTTGTTGACCACTTTCGTATGGTTTATACGCCTGTTAGTGATCGAGATGAGGCCGACTCCAGGTCCCTCCTGCGTGACATTGCTCTGCCTACTGTGTCTGAGGCGGACTACCTTGCTCTGGAAGCCCCCTTTACTGTCGACGAGATTGCCCTCGCAATCCGTTCCCTTCGCTCGGGTAAGGCAATGGGCCCTAACGGACTCCCCATTGAACTCTACAAACTTTGTCCCGACAAGATGGCCGCCCACCTGCGTCACATGTTTCTCGAGGCGGTTGAGGCTGGATGCCTCCCCCTTGAGCAGCGCCTTGCTACCATAGTGGTCATTTATAAGGATGGCAAACCTCGTGACCGTTGTGCCTCGTACCGCCCCATCTCCCTCCTTAATGCGGAACCCAAAATCCTTGCTAAGGTGCTGGCCAATCGGATGCTTGCGGTCATTTGTGATTTGATCCATCCGGATCAATCCGGTTTCATCCCTCACAGGAATACTGCTCTTAATTTGCGTAGGCTCCACAGTGTCCTCGCGAGAGCTTCTATTCTCGCCGAGCCAGCAGTGATCGCCTCCCTTGACGCCACGATGGCATTTGACACCATTGAATGGCCCTACCTATGGGCAGCCCTCGCCAAATTTGGCTTTGGCCCCAACTTCATCGCATGGGTCAAGCTTCTTTATGAACAGCCGCTAGCTCAGGTTGCGGTGAATGGGAGGTGCTCGGACCCCTTTCCTTTGGGCCGCGGCACACGACAAGGATGTCCCCTTTCTCCGCTTTTGTTCGCTTTGGCACTCGAACCTCTTGCCGCGTGGCTCCGGTGGGAACCCTCGATCAAAGGGATCCGATGGTCCCCTGACCTCGAGGATCGTGTCTCCTTGTATGCGGATGACATCCTCCTTTATCTTACTTCCCCTCAGAAGTCACTCAATGTCCTCTTCGACGTCCTCACGTCCTTCGGTAAGAACTCGGGACTGGTCATTAACTGGACCAAGTCCTGTGTCTACGTTATAGCTGGTACTCTACCGCCTCTCCCCCGTAGATTTCCCATTCTGGTAGCGACTGACGGTTTTAAGTATCTGGGGGTCCATGTATCCATGATCTCCTCGGTCCGCTATGAGCGGAACTTGTATGCTCCGCTCCGCAGACTGAAGCAGGATGTTCGGCGATGGCGCGATCTGCCCTTATCTCCATTGGGCCGGGCGGCGCTCTTTAAGATGATGTCGCTTCCCCGCTTCCTCTATGCCCTGCAAAATTTCTTTGACCCCGTTCCTGCCCGCTATTTCCATGAAGTCGAAAGTTTACAGCGGCAACTTATCTGGGATGGCCGTGCCCGCATTGCCTTATCTAAGCTCACGCTCTCCTGGTACGACGGAGGTATTGCGCTGCCGGATATTAGACGGTACTACTGGGCCTCGCACCTGAGCGCCATCAACCATGCGACATACTCTCCGGAGCCAGCCCCTGCCTTTGCTTTAGATAAACTGTTGTTGCCCGGCGGCAACTTTAATAGGGCGCTATACTCTAAGGCACCCTTTCGACTCCTTACGGGCCCAACGAAATGTGCAGTGCGGGCATGGCGAGATGCTACGGTGGCCACGGGCTGGGGTGGTAGACTGACACGTATGACGCCACTGTATGACTCGGAGCGACTGGGCAACCTGTGGAAGACGAAAGGGTTTGAGAAATGGGACATGATCGGGATTAGTACTGTGGGAGACCTTTGGACACGTGGCGCGGTTAAGTCCTTTGAATCACTAAAGCTGGAATACCGGCTCGATGATAGGGAGCACTTCCGGTATATGCAGGTGAGACATGCCTTGTCTTCGGTCTTCCCCTCCGGTACGGACGTTCCGCAGTCCTCCCCTCTGGAGGATCGAGTTCTAGATGGCCATGTCCCAGACAGTACCATCTCCTTAATTTATAAGAAGCTCATTCATAACAGAGCTGACCAGCTCGAGAAGCTCCGGGCTGCCTGGACTGCTGACGGACTTGAATTGGACGACGAGGACTGGCAGTCCGCTGTGTCCTCCCCTAAGGAGGTGGCTATTCCGGCACGACTTCGCTTTGTCCAATTGAAAATCCTTCATCGCGTGTATCTTACTGGAACGCGCCTGGTGCGAATGGGTCTGGTTGCTGACGGACGCTGTAAGCGTGGGTGTGGGATGGATGGTACTTTTCTTCATGTTTTGTGGGAATGTCCAGTGATTGTAGCGTATTGGTCGAGGGTGCATGATGTTATGAGTCGTGTCACGGGGGTCCCATTGCTTCCTGAGGCGCGTCGTTGTCTGTTGAATGTGTGGGAACCGACTGACTGCACTGCTGCCCAGACACTTTGGGTCACCCTAGGCAATATGATTGCGAAGAGGGATATCGCACAGCTCTGTGGCTCCCCGAGACCGCCAGTGCTCAGTGCCTGGAAAGAGAACATGGACTGGTCCATGTTTCGAGAGAAGACGGTATATGAAGCCCGGGGGCGCCCAGGGAAGTGGTCCAGAGTTTGGGCTCCCTGGAATACTTACCGTGGAGACATCTGTTCTCCTCCACTTGACTACGAAGTCCCTCTCCCCTCCTCTCCGTGATTTACGTTCCTCTCCTCTACTTACCACATGCTTTGCTCTCTTATGCGCGCCACCCCCCCCTCACCCTCGTTTTTTCTCCTACATCCATTCCCCCCCTCCCACCTCCAGCAACCCTTGCCACTATGATACCATGTGTTTGTTTGTTTGTGTTCATTTCGACAAAAACATAAAATTAAACCTTTCTTATCCTATTTGTACGATATTACGCTCTTGCCGATAATGTTGATGTGAAAGATTGCTTCAGCAACGTACTGCCTCGTATTGCACTTTATGCTCAGCCAGTTTTTGTCATAGCGGCCGGCCCTGCGGGGTTGTAGGCAGACGCTGTGTATTGTGCACTTGTTAATAAAGGTTTTAAAAAAAAAAAAAAAAAAAAAACAGTGGAAGAAATGCAGACAGAATTGTTAAAGGGTAACATGTTGAGGAAGGTGGCTGATTTAGCTAGAACAAGAAATGTTTACGCACTAAATAAGTTGTGATATCTGGTGAAACATTAATCTGCTGTTGATAGTGTTGAGGGGTACCAGACTCATTTTCCCAGTCACTCAAGAATAAATTGTTTTTGCTTGCTCATGAAGGTCACATGGCCATGGTAAGAACAAAAGAAAGGTTGAGATTCAACTTTTGATGGCCTGGAATGAGCATTGAGGCAGGAGGTACAGCTTGTGAGTGCATAGATGCTGGCAAGATTTTAATTACAAAACACACACCAATGATGTCTAGGGAACCTCCAAGACATTCATGGGATGAAGGTGCTACAGATATAGTTGGACCTTTGAAAGATGAACATCACACACACTTTCTTATAGCTTTTCTGGATCTCTATTCCAGGAGGGTTGAAGTGACATGTCAATGTAATAATTTCTCATCAAGTGTTATTAGATTTTTAAGAGAGGTTTTCAAGAGTGAGTGTTTCCTTCAATCACTTCTGTCTGATAACGGACCTCAATTTTGTCTGAGGAAATTTGAACAGTTCATTAAAGAATGTGGTACCTTCCACAAGAAAAGCTCTATTTATCACCCAAAAACTACAGAGGTTGAATACAACCTTACAAGAAAGTGTAAAAGTTGCTAGAACTAGCAAAATAGATTGGAGATATGGACTACAAGAAATATTTACAGTGTATAGAATGACTCCTCACACTTCTTCTGGGAAAACACTTTTTGAACTTTTTATGGGGAGATCATGCCTGGAATAAAGGTGTGAAGTTTAATGGTCCAAATAAATGATGAAAAAAGGAAATTGATCATCAAGAGAGGGGAAAATATTATTTGACAAACAGAAAAGGAGTGAAAATGATCTTGGTTCAAGTTGGTGACAGTCAAAATTAGAGCACCTGTTGGTTGCTCAAAGTGGTCCAAGTTCACTAAGGTACATAAAGTAATTAAGTTCTTCAGGAATACAATAGAAACAGAGGATGAAAAGGTTTGGATTTCGAATCATGTTGTAGCTGTCAAACCACAGTCAATTCGTTGTACAACAGGTGATGATAATAATAATAAAAATGGTTCAATTACTTCATTTGCTAATGCACGAGACAATAATGTTGGTAAACGAAAGAGTCTTTGAATACGCAAGCAGCCAAGGTATCTGAATATTTTTGCCAAGAAGTGAGATGTGAAGTTTCAAATCAATCACTATTTCAATTCTATGTGTCTTTATATATAAATAAGTATGATGAATCTTTAACCAACAGTAATCTCTATTTTAATTCATTTATCAATTTATAGGATTGTGTATCATGAGTTAATTGTTCATTGTTTTTCCCTGGCTTTTATAACATATAGATAAGATAAAGGTTCATCTATGTCTATATGCAGCCGTTGTGCTTCAATTGTTTTCTCCTAGGTTGCTTAGTGTACAGCAGGAGAGGTGTGGTGCCTCTTTTCTTATTTCATAGGTGTAATACAGTCTCTTAGTAGTTCCTGGCCATGTGCTGTAAGGAATACCTTTGTGCTCTAGACTTTGATTTCTTTAGCATCAATACTGTTAATATTTGTGCTTATTCCAGTAGTTTTCAAATGTTGAGCTTTAATAACGGAGCTATTCCATCGCAGTGGATAAGAGAACATTATCACCCAATGTGGAAGTACTTATTTGATGAGTTTGCAGTAGTAGCTGGCTTCTACGGTTCCAAGGACAGATCCAAAGCTTGCCACAGGTATTGCCTAAAATCACCTTCTTTTTTATAGGAAACCCGGAAAGTCCGTATCTAAATTCCTTACAACAAGGACACTCCTTTGAGGAGCTCGCCCAGAGACTTTCTCGGAGACCCAGAAAAGCTACATAAGGATTAAGTTCCAGTGTCACCCACTACAGATTCCCACAGCTGACACTCCCCAGCGGCATACTTACAGCTCTCTATAAATGAAGAACGCTTTGTAAATTGGATAGAATGCCCATCAAACATCTAGTGAAGACATCCTGAGGAATAATGAACAAAGTTCCCCCAATGGACTACCAATTCAAATTTTAATTGTTGTATGTTAATGTATATAACTTTTTTCTGACTATTAATAGCAGTACAGCATGACCTGCAGAAGGAATAGTTTTGCACCTGGAAGAGAGAGATCAACAGAGACTTCAAGGGCATGGCCTCTATATTCAGAAGAGATGCTTAACCCTGCCTCTTGATCTTCCTTCCAAATTCATTCTTCTTTGCCTCCGTATTTGGATACAGCTCAGAACTATTAATCTTCTACAAATATAAGCATAGTTGGGAGCTGTTGACAGCACAGACCAGCACATAGAGGTGTAGCTTTGGGGGGTGGAGGGGGGTAGTGGGGGGGGGGTGTTTCCTCCGCACCAATTAAATGTATTATTCATTAGGTAGCTGGGATAAAGGAGCTTTCAGGCGGGAACGATAAGGTGTCTGTTGGATTTAACCTGTGACTTTTAAATACTCACTCAGACAAAAACACACAATACACTCTTGTCTCTGTTAGGAAGGTCTTAAAACATGGCTATTTAGTGTGTTTTTAGTACCCCTCAAAGTCTGCACTCCTTTGCCCTGCTCCTTAAAATATGCATATGCGTTACTTCTCATATAAGGATTGATATGATATGGCAGCTTGATTGTCAGAAAATATGAACCCAACACTGCCCCAGTTTTGCTAACCAAGCTACGCCCCTGCCAGGACTCCATACCAAGAGAACAGACACTCAACCCAAACTGGGAAGCTCCACCCAACACAACAAACTCAAACTATGGATGCTATATAGTAACTATGCCTCTCCAATCAACACCAGAAGTACCCGCTGCCACCCTGCCCATGAAGACCTGCAACCTGCCTAATATCAACCCAAACTGGGAAGCTCCACCCAATACAACAACCTCAAAATATGGATGCCATACGGAAACTATGCCTCTCCAATCAACACCAGAAGTACCCACTGCCACCCTGTCCATGAAGACCTGCAACCTGCCTAATACCATATGGGACTCTAACTATATCTCACACCCCCTCAAGACTTCCCAGGCATAGTAGACGAGGTCTATCCTACCTTCTACCTCTAACCATAAGATGAAGAAGGCTTCATCTAGACTTTATGGCAGTCCTCAGAGTATCAATTTGATCAAATCCATGTCACAATATCCTATGTCCATTTGGTACTTGATCCATTATCATCACTGGAACAGGTGTATAATGTATGACAGATCCTGGTGAATCTTGCAGACAAATGAACGGCACAGGTACAGGTTATACCAGAACGCTCAAATAAATGCTCAATATAAACTAGGTTTCCAAAAAACTCAGCTCATGCTCGCCAATGTCAAGTTGGAGAGCGAGGAAAATCTTAATCCAGACCATCTATCGGCAAGATTTCTCAACGCGGGCGGTCGCGGATTGTTGCTACCTCTCTCATTGAGAAACCTTCCGTTAGCGTTGAGGAAGCTGCCCCTCCTGTAGAAAATCGAATTTGAGCGGTAGAGTGAAGCAGTGCCCTCTTGTGCTGTGCATGGTGTTGTTCACACTGATTTTACGGTTCGGTACAAACACACGGCACAAACAAATTAGCACGAACGTCACGACGTAAGACACTACGCCACTTGCGGAACCCCGCGTAAGTTTTTGGGTCACTTTGCGGAGTTCCACATAGCGGAACTCAGCCCAGGGCTAATACAAACCAGACAGTCCTGCCTGGACCAAAGAGATCTGCCATAAACTGCCGCTCCGCAGTCTCCTGGCGTCGTAGCACACTCGGGAGGTACTCGATCTCCCGAGTGGACCCGATGATGAAGCATGTCACCACTAGGGTGAGTGAGGGTTTCTTGAAGAAATAATTTGTTTTTTCTAGAAAGTTAGCCCAGTGTATTGACCAACTACAGCTGGCCTCATACTAATACGTGCTATCTTGATCACACCCACGTCTCACTGACGGACACTCTTCCTTTGTTTGTATATCTATTGATTGGGGACTAAGAGTGCCTCTGAACCCTGTCTCTCCCTTTGTTGATCGATATTAAGCTGCGCATAGCAGTGAGAGTTTTTACCTTTCCCTTTTTTTCACTGATTCCATCAAAAGAATCATAGATACAACTTCGTGTATCTATAGAAACCAAAAATGGCAACACCTATACCCAACCTGGGTTTAACTTTCACCACGGAGGAGGTAGACGAACTACTGGCAGACCCAAACATCTTTGCAGATCCAGCAGTAGCCCAAGCAGTGTCACACACAGCTGAATGGGAACAACTGACAGAAATAAAACGTGACAGAATTAGAACCATATTGCATGGTACAATTCTAAAACAATACCTCACTTCTAACTCAGCCCCAAAAGGGCTGTTGGTCACCAATGCTCCTAGAATATTCTTAAACGATGCCACCTTTAGAAGGGATTGGGCCATGATTGCATGGCACTGCACAAGGGACTGGCTAGTGCTGATCATTAAAACAGCACTACGCCTATCAGAAACTCTACAAATTGAGATCCAACAGACAGAAGCCCAGTTCAAAACTACTATAACTGGATATAAAAAAAAGTTGGATGAAATTAATAGAGATCTTGTGGAATACAAAGACAACTTGATGCAAGCAAAACTAACAAAATTCCAAAAGGATCTCAAAAAATTTAAATTTGAAAGCGTTTACCCTTACTCCGATCCTAACTATAGTATACCTAAAAAGGATTCCAACAAATCTGACGATTCAGACAGCCATTCGTCCAGTGGCAGCTCCATTAGCAACCAGAGCCCAAAACAAAGAGGACGCAGAGGGGGTAGAGGCAGGTTTAATTACCCTACCCAACAACCAAGGTGGCAGAATTACGGACAACCAAACAATGGTCCTCCACCCATATTTTACCAACAACCCCAGTTCCCGATGATGAACTGGAACCCCTACATGCAACCCTTCATTCCTCAGAACCACCCACCCATGCCTTTTTTAGGGAGAGGCGGGCGGGGACGGGGACGGAGCAGAGGAACCACACAAGTGACCTGGGAGGACGAAGACTCAGTGGGGAAACACACTCGCAGTCGAACAGCAACAGCCAGCACGAGCGCAATCTAAGTCTCGTAACAAACCTCTCAAAGAAAATTCTGACACCAGAGGAAACAGAAGTCCTAGAGAGGGGCCTAGGGTTTGTCCCAACCTCACGTCCGGACAAATTTCGACTCCATTGCGAGCTAGCACAATTCTTTCGAAAACTCAAACTCAAGGCGTTTTTTGAGTCTAAAGAACAGCCCGAAACCCATGAACAGGAGTTTGATACAACCTTCAGACCTAAATCAACCTTCATGCCACCACCGCATTCTATACCAGCCGCAATCACGACCTTTGAACAGGCGGTTACAAAAGATCTGGAAGCCCTGGAAAACCCCAAACGGTACAACAACTTTTCGGCGGCGGAACACAAAGCCCTCGAGAACTTGAAAAATGACAAAGACATCGTCATTAAACCCGCCGATAAGGGCGGTGGAATCGTCATTCAGGATAGCAAAGACTATGACGAAGTATGCCTGTCTCTCCTTAATGACAGAACCAATTATACCCTCCTCAATACAGACCCAACTGTTGACATGAAAGCACGAATATCCACCATTGTACAGGAGGCTGAGCTGAATGAACACATCTCAGCTCATGAGGCGGCATTTCTCACGGCAGGGGGGCCAACAATCCCTTACTTTTATACACTGCCAAAAACTCACAAGAATAGATTACCGCCACCAGGACGCCCCATAGTGTCTGGCATTGGCTCAGTACTGGAACCGCTATCTACATTCTGCGATCATTACTTGAAGCCAATAGTACAAAACTCCAGCACCTATCTAAAGGATACTAAAAGCCTTCTCAGGCTACTGAATGACATCTCTTTCGAACCAGACTCAGTCATCTTAGTCACCATGGACATAGAGAGTCTATACACAAGTATCCCGCAGGAAGAAACATTACGGGTACTGGCACAAGCACTGGACACAGTGACTTGGGAATATGTCACACCAAAGACGTTTATTCTACAATGTGCAAGGATGGCACTCAAAGAAAATTATTTTGAGTATAAGGGACAACTGTACCTCCAATGCACAGGGACCTCTATGGGCAGCACCTTCGCTCCAAGCGTAGCGGGGTTGTACGTGTATGATTTCGAGACTAAACATATTTTGCCCCCTTCGAACCCTTTTGCCTCCTCCATAGGCCTATGGAAGAGGTACATAGATGATATTCTCATATTATGGACGGGCACCGAAAACAATCTGAATGAATTTCTAAGCTGGGTCAACACTCTTGACCCCTATTTAAAATTCACAAGCAACTACAGCAAAGAATCATTAGTCTTCCTGGATGTGGTGATTAGGATCAATGGGACAGCTCTCACTACTGTGACCCATCATAAACCTACAGCGAGGAACAACCTTCTACAATTCAGTAGTTTCCATCCTAGACCACTACGTGAGAACCTGCCCTACGGGCAATATCTCCGCCTTAGAAGGAACTGTAGTAGTACTACGGACTACAAGAGACAGGCAGAGGACCTAACTGTCAAATTGAAACAAAGAGGCTACCCTCAAGGCATCCTCAATAAAGGACAGCTCAGGGCCCGGAACCAACCCCGGGAAGCCCTTCTGGAAGAGAACGAAAAATTGGACACAGAGATCCCTTTGACGTGTGTTACAACATATAGCACACTATCAGACAATGTAAAAAAGTCAATAAACAAAAATTGGAGAATTATCACCAGTAGCATCGGGAACTGGGAGAAACCATTGTTTTCCTTTAAAAAGGGCAGGAGTATTAAGGATGCCCTAGTACACACAAGGCCAATAGCAAGTCAATCATCACTTATCAGATCTGTGACTGAACCATGGAATTTACCCCCCGTAACTGGACATTTTCCATGCACCGACTGCAGTGTCTGTCATTTGACCACTCACACTAAACAATTAAATTTGGAACCGGGGAAAGTATGGACACAGGTGTCCCATACTAACTGCAATTCCACCCATGTGGTTTATCTGATCACCTGCCCGTGTGCCAAGAGATATGTAGGCATGACAACTCGGAAAGTTAAGACACGCATTGGCGAACATCGCAGCAACGTTCGCTGCAAGAAAGTAACGACCAAACTCAGCGAACATTATCTGCAAGCAAATCATACCCCCAATGATATGTTCTGGACGGTAATTGAACAGGTCAACAGCCCCAGGAACAGAGACAATATCCTGTTCGAAAAAGAGCAACGCTGGGTCTACAGACTCAACACTCATAATGATGGTCTAAATGACCAAATACCTTGGGCCAGCGTTCTGAAATAGTAACACTTTCCTACTGCCTGGACTGTATTTTTCCCGTTTGATGAGATCGCCAATTTTGCGACTTCCCTGTTTACACCAACACCTTTTAAATACCTTCTCAGGATAATAATCACCCATACCGACTAACTGTACCCCCGTGGTATAACCCACAGTACACTAATATGTGTGGGTGTAACTCATTCATTCCCATATGACAACTGTGAAAGTGGACACTCCAACACTTTGTCTTCCACATCCCAAAGCAGCTAATGAACCTAAATCCACCATCATTGTCAAGTTATTCTTAAATGTTAATTTTATAACATCTTAACATAACGGACCCATGTTTTCTATCCCTCTGATCGGGTCCGCTCATTTGTTTTGTTTGGCCAAGCCTCGTTCTCATTCCCGGCTGACAGCTTGCGTGTCAAGCCTCGATCTGGCCAACTCAATTCCTGCACGCGCAGGCGCACTTACTGTGCGCTGTTTGCCTCTCTGCCAACTAACGCGTGACAGAGTTCTTTACGCGACTACGCGAGGCTTGCTTCTCAAGCCTCATTCTAATCCAGGCTCGCGATTGGACAGCGTCCCGACGCCTCCCCTCTTAGCGCCGGGCTCGTCCCTCGCTCGTGATCCACGAGATCCAGCGGGGACAGCTAGGTGCCGAGAGGGTGCTGAGCGTTGCGGGCGTATGTACAAGCGACCAGACTTCAGTACAAGATAAGTGTTTGGGTGTGAGCTCCTGCCTACCATTCGTAATCTCTCCTTTGTGTGTGTGTCTATCTTTACCCTGACAGGGTGTGCCATTGTCGCTCCCACCCCCCCTCTGAATCTATGGGGCGTGGTTCATACTGAATACAAGTGAGGACTCTGCCACCGTTTTTTCATTTAATGTGCCACCTTAAGCTCTCTAATTCACGGCCAGCAGGGCTGCGCATTACTATTACGCAGCCTTGGTATATTACATTCACCCTTCGGGTAATATTCCCGATACTTCCTTCATAGGTAATGTTACTAATATGGACAGTCCACAGGGCTGCAAACACGGCCGAACTTAGCACTGCAAGCCCACGTGGCATTTACCACTCCATTGTAAATAGCGCAAGGTCACACTACCTTGGCCCTAGTTGAGGCCCATCACCACCGTTCTTGGGCACAACTTTCATTTTTCAACGTGATCTCCTCCTACTGACCACGGCCATTGATAGGTCGGATAGCACGTACCACGCCACACCTAAAGTTGCATGGCAAAACCGTGATCATCAATGACCATTTGCTCATTTGTATGTTTCGTGTCTTGTCTGTCTGTCTGTCTTTTACCTACCTGCAGACTTTTGGGCTCCTCGCAACTGAGGCAAATCCCCAGCCTTTGGTTTGTATTCTCACGCACTTTTTTACACATAGTGCCACTGTTTTTAACTTTCACACCTACAGCAGGGTAGGCCTTAGCGCGCCTATACCTGTTGAGGTAACACCCACTTCACTGGTCCTGACGAAAGCCCTGTAAACTCACACACTTAAAGGGCAGAAACATGTTGACCTTCCCCTAACAGGGAAACACCTGTATTTCTTGTGGATAGTTTCCCTGCACATAGCATTAATTTTAATATGTCAAGTTGACCAGCGAATAAATGATTTTTTGGGACAACCTCTGACATTTTTAACTACACCTTCTTTTTCACATTCACTCTCACAACAACCCGCTCCGCAGTCTCCTGGCGTCGTAGCACACTCGGGAGGTACTCGATCTCCCGAGTGGACCCGATGATGAAGCATGTCACCACTAGGGTGAGTGAGGGTTTCTTGAAGAAATAATTTGTTTTTTCTAGAAAGTTAGCCCAGTGTATTGACCAACTACAGCTGGCCTCATACTAATACGTGCTATCTTGATCACACCCACGTCTCACTGACGGACACTCTTCCTTTGTTTGTATATCTATTGATTGGGGACTAAGAGTGCCTCTGAACCCTGTCTCTCCCTTTGTTGATCGATAAACTGCCGGTCACCATGCAGATCCCAAGTAGCCACTTACTCTGAGCACAGACAACCTACAATACCAAAAAGTATGATGATAATAGTCTATCTTGGCATGTTTTTTAAATTGACATCTTGTATGAGTAATCATGTAAAGGTGGACAGCAGCACAGCCTATTTGTGCAGCTCTCCGATTACCTTCACTGTTTTGGTGATAATTAACACCACCACGCATACCATAGCAAAGCATTGCAACATTATTGAGTAAGACGATAAAGAAAATGTTATTGATGACAGTATGAGACAGACATTGAATTCAACTGGGGGAAATATAATGCAGACATCAAAAACCAGGAAGCTATGGTATACCCTTAACTTAAATTTTTTAATGAGATATATGAAGTTCTTATATTCTTCAAGACATTAAAACCAAGCTCATTGTTTAGTAGTGTGAATATGCTGCGGTCCAAGCTTGTACTAGGCATGGTCTTGAACCTATGAGGATCAAGTCAATATCTTCTCCATGAAAATTCTGCAACCTTTCTTCACAGTATGAAATGTGCCTGATAGGTACAGTATCATAACTCTGTTTTCCTGTGTTCCAGTTCCTTCTTTTGCCATATGTTCAACAGTCAGTGTTTCCTAGTGTGCCTAAACCAGCGATAGCCCATGTGCTTGTCTACGCGGGCTTTCTACTGCACAGCCAGTGCATACATAAAGACTCAAACAATACATAATTTCTTCCTTTGTTGCCCTTTAATAATTATTAATTATTTTATCCAAGTGACTGTCTTTCCTAGGGAGCATGGCCATACTTCTGGAAGATGCCTGCAGTGGATTGGCCAACATTGGATGATAATGAACATCTCTGACATAAACAGATTCTTCTTCCTTCTCTCCACATCTGGTGGTCTCTGCATAGCTTGAAGTGGGGTACACCTTGGAACATATGAGTTTGTCTCCCTGTCTTTGGGCCTGTCTTGCCTTCATCCGCTAAACTTTTTATGGGGTCTACCAATTTTCATCTGCGCAAAGTGGCCCCTTTATTCAGCTTACAATTGTCTAGGTGACAACGGATGTATAGTTAACAACTGTGGTTGTCAGCAAATCTGTCTGAACACAATGGAAAGCTATGCACGCTAGTTCAAGGAAAGTTTTTTCTTGAGTGATAATCAGCACACCTGTATTCATCGCTCAATGGTAAGCTTTCAATGAGACTGATATTTGCCTTTTTATTTTGATTAGTCAATTTTCAGATGTTAATTGATGCATTGATATAAAAATAATGACTATTTTTTTTTAGGGTTGAACCACCAAGGATCTAATTAAGCGTGGCTTGTGAAATTGTGTGCTGTGCGAAAAGCACTGTTCATGCACGGGACAGAATTATGAGTTTGGTTTTATGTAACACATCCTTTTATTATCAGATGCCGTAAATAATGCAAAATTTGATACATTTTGGCAGGTCAAACCTACCAAAATTTAACAGAGGAAAACATTCAGTATTTACTGCATCATGTGGATTTTGGTGTATTAAACACCACAATAACCATGGGCCCGATTATGATGATGGTGAACTGGCACCAATGGGCTGTCGGTGGCGGGTTCACTGCCATCGTAAGCCAATTTTCCGATCGTCATATCATAATGGCGGGCGGTACCATGGTGGTTGGAAACTTTGACCGCCATGCATCCGACAGGCTCGTTGAGCCCCCCCGGTGCTGCGGAGGCCCTCGTATTCCCATAAATGGCGGCAGGGCCTACTAGGCACCGCCGTTGGGATTATGATGGAGAAGTGTGGCTCACTGGTTAGAGCAGGCAGACCCGGAAGCAGAGGTCAGACCCGGGACCAGGGTTCAATTCCCGACGCGGCAGGGTCTTGAGCTCAAATGTCCACGGACTCGACAATTCTCGTTTCGGTGCCTGACTTAATCATGGGTTCACACTCTGCAACTCTGGGCATTAAGCTTGCTTAATCTCCACAACGGCCCCCCGCGGCGGGATGCCTGGCTTTCACCTTGGGGATGCCCGTTAGGGGCTATCTCACAGGGAAATGCCAGGACGGGTTCCCAAGGCAAGCGCCGAGATGCCTCCGGGTAGTCGAGCGCTATATAAGAACATACAAAAAAAAAAAAAAAAAAAAAATGATGGTCCATCCCTGCCAGCCTTTTCATGGCGGTTCACCCGCCATTGAAAGGTTGGCAGGGATGGACTTTGGGGACCCGTAGAGGGCCCCCCTTTTGCCTGGGCACTTTAGTTTTGGGGTTGGGGCACCTATGGTGCAACCCTACATTTCCCTACCATGTGGCAGGCACCGCATCGTGCCAGCCACATAGTGCAGGGAAATGTAAAAAGTGTTTTTTTTACATTCCTGTGGATGCTACAGTCAGCGGTACCCACCACAATGTAATGTAACTCGTGTGCGGCTGCCTTGGTGGCGGCTGCATCTTAATACACCCTGTGGGACCACCACCTTGTAGGCGGGCGGTCCGACTCACCAAGATGATGGCGGACGGACTGAAGTCCGTCCGCCATCATAAACAGCTCCCATGTTATTCTGGATCATGCAGAACAGGAGCACGGTGGGTGCCGAGGAGGTAAGGTATATCCTGTTACACTGAAAGTGAGACTCTTTTGATCAAAAGTTTTCTGACCTTCGTTTTCGTGCAGGGAAAAATGGTTCGGTTTTTGGTATGCAAGAGCAGAAATTGTAGCGTTGTGGGTTTGGTGCATAACATGTGGTCTGGGAGAGAAATTGGTCTCAACAATGCAAGGCCTTTATGGAATAGATGTGCAGCATACACAGCCTGCACCAAGGTTGGGAAAGTCCAGACAGTGTTTAATGGAGCTGTCCTAATCTTGGTACACAACAGGCTAAGGATTTTAATGTTTAAATGATGTGTACACTCGGAATCACATGTTTAAGCTGTCGGCCCCGGAAATGGAGCACTATGTATAATGTTGTTTCTTTCCACAGCTTACATTCTCCTTTTGGTTGCTATCTCAGAAAGCCTTCTCCTAGTATACCCCTAAAACCTTGCATGAAAAATTGACCTGGACATACTTACTTTCTTTCGAGTGACCCTCTCCTTACTTTCCATCCTCTGTCTGCCTTCTATGTCTGAGTACAGTCTCCTCTCAGTCCTAAGCCCGGTCTGCCTTGATCCGCGTTATTGTAATTCTGCAATTGGTCGATACCTCATTTTATAGATCTCAACCTCTCTTCTTTAAAACTCTATCCCTGTAACCTAATCTCCGCCAGCCTATCTATCTCACCAACCATTAACCTGAAATCACATGGCCCCCACTAATGATCACACCTAACTGGTATTAAAATAATTCATCAAAGTCACTGGAGGAAACAGATGTAATTTTTTTCTGGCAGGCACATGACTATTCACTATAACCAACATTACCCACTGGATTAACCATTAACCTTGGGTTCTGGAGTAGCATGCTTCTCGTCATAAAGTGCTTTATTGCCTCTTCAGGGGTAGGTAGCGCTATATAAATCCAATTACAGGGGTTGAAGCAGGATGAATGAGCAGAGTGATAGTTGAGCAATACTCCAAAATACCAGTTTAAACAAACACTGCAAGGCAAATTCACCAGGGCTGGACTGGTCGTAGCAGGCAACAGGCGTTTCCCCGGGGGGCCACCAGGTTGGGGGACGGTTTTAGGCCCCTGGGGGACGTTTTTTTTTCCCTGGGGCCAGCAATCTCGGCCCCTGTAACAAAATCGGCCGAAGCCAGCCCAAGCAGAGAGCTCAGCCGCACCCACCTCCTGTCCCCGGGGGAGAGGGGGGGGGGGGGGGGAGGGCAGTGGCCAAGCAGTTTGCCAGGGCCGGTTTCGATTCCCAGTCCGGCCCTGGCATCAGCTCACGCTACTCTATGCAAGTTGCACATGACCGGATGAAAACCAGGAGTAGAGCTCTCCACTTTCTTTCTTTCATACAAATGTGACTATTGCAGTCAATCAATCAATCAATCATGGACATTTGTATAGCGCACTACTCACCCGGTAGGGTCTCAAGAATTTTTCTTGCCCTACTGTATGTATAGTTATGAAATTATAACAGGAAAAACATGACCACAAATGCCAAAATTCACTGGGAAAAAAACTAGATTGTGGTAGCTATTGTGCATTGAATCAGGAAATGTCAGGGCTCTGCAGTAGTAGCAACACTCCAAGCTGAGGAATCAAGAGACAGATATATTTAAGATGGGTTGTTCACAAGTGGACACAGTTTTACAGACGCGGTTCTACCTGTGATGTGTAAACTGTAAATGGTCAGTGTCGGAGAAGAAAACCACTGGCGACTGTCACTACTCGCGAAAGTAGGGAATCGCTGTTCAGGTTGTTTTTTTATGATAAATGACCTTGCTAATTTCCAAACTCTTATCTGGTCACGTCTGTGAGTATGCAGACTCTTCAAGCCAAGGACAAACTATTCCTTAGAGGCAGAGGTGCTGAACTACAGTGCAATCTCTGTCAGACTACAACAATGATACTCAAAGTATGACCCGGGGGCCGCATGCGGCCCTCCTGACCTTTACATGCGCCCCCCCACTCATCACCAGCAGCACTCAGCTGCAGTTTACTCAACTCTGCACTAACATTAAAAAGATGTTAAACAAACAGGCAAGCATTTACTTTAGGTTAATTTCAGTTAAAGAAAGGAAGTAACCAGGGTGTCCTGCCCTGCTTGACTTTAAATATTCCTTCATTTTAAAAGACACCTTGAAGCACAAGTGTCAAAGTATGACAAAGTCTGCTCAAAATTCTAAAAGTGTATTTCGCTCACATGCAAAACTGTTTCACCTTAGTACCAGCCGCGGTCTGTGCAGGTAACAGCTGCGGGGCGGGGGGCAGAGTAAAGGGGGATCTCGAGGGACAATTCAGAGGGAAAATGTATTATTGATTTGATTTTCCCTCTGTATCGTCCCTCGAAATCCCCCCTTACTCTGCCCCACCGCTGTTACCTGCACGGACCGCGGCTTGTCTAGTACATCAGATTGTATCAGTGCATTGAGGAGTCTTTTTTTTTTTAAGGGATAGTTTTCAAGCATGAATTTCGAAACATTCATTCTTCACCTCATCCTGACAATAATGCCAAAAGTGAACTAAGGGGCAAGTCAGTTATGTGCTCTTTTTAGGTGGCATGGGGTTCTATTATAGGTGAATAGCATTATAGTTAAATAAATCAAACATGAGGTGATTGTATACAGCAAACATTCTCAAGGTATGTATTTCGAGGTCTTCATATGTAGTGATGAAGAAAAAGGAGGGAAAGTGAAATAAAACAATTGAATGGGATCACACAGTTTGGTTAAGTGAATAAGCTGAGATTAGACTCAAGACTCTCGTTTCACATTGTGCAATTCAGACACAAGAAGTACATGCGCCGCTTCCTCTACTCCGACCTTCTTGCCAAACCCTTGCCCCAACAGGACTGCCTCTCTGCTAGCATCAATGAGGCCCTCGGTCATATCCCAGACCAAACTTTGTGGCCCCTGGGAAATGTTTGCCAGTATCCATGCACTACAACAAGGTGGGTGAGGCACGGACGTAAAGTGTCATTGTGCCACATAACTCTAGTGGATGCAATGCTTAATTTGAGCCGGTACTGCCGGGGAGGATGGAGTCGCCAGAACTTAATTGTGGGGACAGGAGCAGGAGACGGAAAAACAAATAAAGCGGAAGTGGGGGTCAAAAAAGAAGGAAAACTGTCACAACGGGAGAAAGCAGGAACATGAACGAGTGAGATAAAGGGACAGGGTGTGTGTGGTGGCCGAAATTGTCATGAGTACATGCTTTGGTATTCAGCTTGCAACGCGTAATTGCATTTGTGCGAGCTTCTGAGCTTCGGGACGGCACCCTTCCATCTGCAAATTAAGCACTGCATGGCACATCGTACAGAAAAGGGCTTTTACCTAACTGCACTCTGCGTGCTAGTACTGTTGGGACTGTGTTAATTGTGTTAGAGGTTGAACTACAACTCCCAGCATGCAAAAACAGCTGGTTTAAAAGCCAGAGACAGCAGTGCTACATGTAGCAAGAGATCAGACAGCTGCTATGTGATGGAGGGATGCTACGGGTTAAGCAGAAGCGAGACGTTCTCTCCCGATTACTAGCCCCAGACCCCTCTGAGAGCTAAAGAAGGATCAGGGGGGTGTACCTGCAGCCTCCCTGTGCTGTAGAAGGTGGCAGAGGGGTTCCTCAGCAGGATCCGCTCCCTCAGCAGGTTACTGCCGTAGGCGAAGTACAGGAAGGAGCCCTGCCCAGGGCGCAGGCCTGCAGCCGATGGGCTCGGAAGGGAGGAGTTGCTCGCACCCATGTCCATGGATCCAGGCAGGACGGTGCACAGTGTCACCAGGCTGAGGAGGAACAACAGGGGAAGCATGGCAACTGCGCGCGCACACAGCCCAGGTCCCATCCGCCCTGGGACTGAAGGGATGACTCAGGGACTGGGGCAAACAAGCCGGGTACGCCCCCTCCCCGTGGCCACGCCCCCTGGCACGGCAGCGCTGGCCCAGGGTCTGTCTCACTGGGGCTGAAGGGATCACTCAGCGACTGTGACAAACAAGAGGGCCACGCCCCCTCCCCGTGGCCACGCCCCCTGGTCCGTCTCACTTGGGCTGAAGGGATGACTCAGGGACTGTGCAACCCGTAGGCCACACCCCATCCCCGTGGCCACGCCCCTTCATACCGCAGCGCTGGCCTAGGGTTCATCCCTCTGGGACTGAAGAGATGATTCAGGGACTGTGGAAAACCCGCAGGCCACGCCCCCTCCCCACGACCCCTGACGCTGCTGCAGCGCTGTCCTGGTGACACCATGAGTCAGCTTCTTGATGAAACCGACAAAGAGAGGTCCATATGGAGAGATAGTTGGGAGCAGAGGGGTCTTTCTTTGACCCTCACCCAGAGCTTTTTTTAATTTATTTATTGATTTATTGCGATTTTATATAGCGCGAACATTACCCGAAGGTGTCAGAGCGCTTTACATAAGAACCAGTTGCGATGCATAAGGATTTAGGATTACATGAGTTACATAAAAGATGCAAACAGAAAAAATTGCAAATGTACAAGTTGTAAAGTCACACAAGGAAGAGATAGAAACAGAAAAAAATTGCAAATGTACAAGTTGTAGAGTCACACAAGGAAGAGATACAAATGGATAAACTCTAAGAGTCACATAGGAATGGTAGAGAGTACAAAGGTCTACTGCATATAATAGTGGTTAGAGCTCTCAAACGCTAACACTGAGTTAACGTTTGAACAGAGAAATAACCATACCCATTTCTGAACGCGTCAAAGCCGGCTTCTTCCAAATGGTCCATTAATAATGTACCAAAAATCAATGGCGGCTGCTAGCCATGGGGACTGGGGATGAGGGGAGGGAGAGCGAGGGGGGGGGCAAACCACCACGATGCCACCAGCGTGAGTACCCACCATGTGTACATGATGGCGGATTTGTGTTAATCCAGAGCAATGGACCTTGAAACATGAAAGTTAGTGCGGGGACTCTGCATAGGGTGACCAACCGTCCCTAAATATCACAGACCGTCCGTAAATTTGACCTCACGGCCTATGTCCGTGAGGATCCCTTTTACGGATGCATTTTGTCCGTAATTGTGGGACTTTCAGGGAACAGAGCTGTTCCCTGTGAAAGGCATCAGCTCCCTGATGGGGCGCCTCGCACTCCTCCTGGGAGCACAAGAGCAGCCCCACCAGCCCATTATCATTCTCATTCTGTGTGCGGCTGATCGCCACATACGGATTGAAAAAGGGTCAGTCTTGGCTGGCACAGCATGTGGTGGCCTCCTCCATCCTCGGTCCAGGGCAGGAGATTTCGTGCATGGAAGTGCAAAAAAACGCCCATGCTGCTTCTAGGTGAAAATCCACTTTATCAAAGGAAGGAGTAAAAGAAGTTCAAAGGAAAGGATTATCGGTCGCTCAGAGTCTCGTTGGTTTAGAACTGACACATTTTCAATGTTATATTCAAGGAAGCCATGGTTGCTGCTTTTTTATTTTATGCAACTAACAACTATTGGCAAAGCCAATACTTCTGGCTTGTAGGTGTAACTTTACTTGTTCTAAGTGTAACGTTACTTGTATTATATATCTGGATGCAAACAAAAATACCAGTCGGGTGGCACATTATACTAAGCACAGATTTTTAGCTTATGTGTTTTTAAGCCACGCTCTTAATTACATCGAACACCCTTTAGGAGAGACCCCCTTCGTTTTTTCATCCCACTTAAACCTCTGGAAACAACACCATGTCACAGTCAACCCACTTCCGGGCACTGTGCATCATGCATGACTCATGCCTTCCACTTTTTCAGATTGCCTTTGTGCGGGGGCACAGTGAACCCTCCCCCACCCCAGTCCTTGCATTAGGAACTACAGCGAGGGTGGAGATCTTGATTGGCCTCTTCTGTCTGGAACTCTGCAGACAAAGGCACAGCTCATATTTAATGTGAAAAGGTGGGCGAGTGAGTAAGTGAAGGGATGAGTGGATGGATGGCTGGATGGATGAATGAAATGATGGATGGATGAGTGAAAGGGTGGATGATGGGGGAGTGAATGGGTGGATGGAAGAGTGAAATGATGGATGGATTGACAAATTGATAAGTGAAAGGGTGGATTGATGAATTGTTAAGTGAAAAGGTGAATGGATGGATGAGTGAAAGGGTGGATGTAAGGCTGGATGAGTGAGTGAAAAGGCTGTTAGATGGACAAAAGGATGGATAGATGAATGAAGGAGTGAAAGGGTGGATGGATGAGTGAAAGGGTGGATGGATGAGAGAAAGGATGGATGGATGAGTGAAAGGATGGATGAGTGATAGGTTCAACGGATGGATTCATGAGTGGATGAGTAGATGGATGGGTGGGTGGATGGAAGGATGGATGGATGGCCAAGTGAAAGGGGAATTGAGAGAGAAAGGGAGGATGGGTAAATGGATGACTGAACTGGTGAAAGGGTGGAAGGATGAGTGACTGGGTGGATGAATGAGTAAGTGAAAGGATGGCTGGATAGTTAAATGGCTGGAAGGATGAATGGATGGATGAGTGGAAGAGTGGATGGATGGATGGATGCATGGATGGTTAGGGTGAAAGGGTGTATGGATGGATAATGGATGGATGAGTAAAAGGGTGGATGGAGGGATGCATGAGTGAAATGATGGATGGAAGGAAACACGATGGATAGGTTTGTGAATGGTTGAATTTGGACATGGATGAGCACATAGATGGAAGGACAGAATGAATAGTGAAAGACTGAATGATGGATGAAAGTATGATTACACATTGTAGGCCCCCTTATCTTAAGCAACATTACCTATACATTGACTTTCACATTTATATGAGTGATTGTCTCTATATAATATGTGTGTGTTGTAGCGCACTCCAACACTCTGCCCCAGATACTTGGGATGAGTAGCCCTATAAAAGAAATTAAATACACATGAGAGAGGGTCTATGTAAAGATGAGGGGTGCCATTGGAGGGTGGTAGCAAGGCCAGACTGGCCGGACCGAGCATCAGGCGTTTTCTCTGGGAGCTGGAAAGGTGGGGACGGTTTTGTTACCACAAAAGACCTGCACATTTGCTTAAAGCTGCGCGCATACTAAAAAACCATGAAGTGCACAATTGTCTCACCCTCATATAAACTTATTTTCACTTGTACTTAAGTGGTTGTCTATTTACTTACTTATATACTATTGAGCAACCTCCTCTGATGTGTCTGTAAAACGTACCTTTTGTCCTGAATTTTGACCTCCTGTCCTGAATTTTTACACTTACTGTCCTGAATTTGCACCAATGCCAGTTGGTCACCCTAACTCTGCAACACTTTATGATGAGACTAAAAGTGATTTAATTCTGGTGTGTTTAAAGTGGGTGGCGTCAGGAGGTCCTGGGAGGCGGGGGGGCGTTATCTTATCAACAAACTAGTGCTTATTTGGGGCCCCGGTGGGAGAGCAGCGCCTTGCTCTACTTTGCTCCTGGTGGCTCTTCCTTGGTGTTTTCACGTTTCGTGCACTGGGTATCTATAATTAGCATAGAGGGTCTTGCTTCAACCTCTCACGTTCCTTTCCTTGGGAAGCTGTTCGATATTGTGATTAGAGGAGGTGTCTCACCGTCCTAGTGGATATCCCAGGAACCAGGACGTGGCCATTTAATGAGGAGCTTTAAGTATTTAAACAGAACTGCATAGTTTGTGACTTCTCAGTTCCCCGCCTACAACACATTGAGGGGAACGTTATCATACGTATAACCAATTATTCCCATGAATGGAGTAAAATATATATGACTAGTATGGTGCACAACGGTATAGTGCATCAGTAATCTCAGAATTGCTAGTTGTACCGCGGGTTCTAGGAAGCAGCGTCTCTGGAATATCAAGCTAGATTGTGCAGCCTCTCTTGATATCACTATCTACTATATAGCCCCAGCTGTTTCCATTGTGTTCTAATCTCAGTGGGCAGAATGAGCATATCACAGTCCCTAAGTCACTCTGATTCTGGTCCTTCACCCCCAATTGACTTACTATGAATGAGAGACAGGCTAGCTTCTGAACATATTTCGAAGTATAGCACCATGATTCCTGATCTCGCAGGAAACAGAGGGCTAAACCAGGTTGTGTGTGGGACCAGATTTAAGCTTAAAGTTGGTAGACCCTATTAAGTTCCTCTTGATCTTGGGTCTTGTAGTTGCATGCCTCGGTTCTGTTGGAGCCTAGGCAGCACAGGCTTGGGGTTGCGGTGGTCATGCGCGGCAGTAAGGTGTGGACTGGAAGAAGGGGAGTTACCAGCACTTGTTTTCAGCAGAGGATGAGAAAAGAGGTTGCTCGTTCCCACCACCGGTTAGGCGATGATTACGGACACTTTCCTTCCTGTGTGCTAATATTTAATAAGTCTTTTGTCCGATTGGGGACACACTACATTATTTGGCGCAGCATGCCTGTCCGGTGGTTCTGGTGCGTTGGCTTAGGATATTCGTTATGCATCGCTGTCTTTGACTTTCTCAGTTGTAATTGCCCTCACCCACGATTCCCTCTCTTATTTTGGGTGCGGGCCATTACAGAGCCCCTGTCAGGGGCCTAACGCATGTTGCAGCTTGGCATTGGGTATTAGCGTTGCAGTGCAAAGAAAGACTTCCTGGCGTGTTGAAAATCGAATGGCAGTTAGACCTTTTCTAAGAGAGTGCACTCAGTTATTTTATATTTGTCGTACAGAGAGATAGACAATAGTTTGCAGAAGCACCCTTGTCAGATTAATGAAGCATAAAGGCATAAATCAAGCTGCCCTTGTTTGATTTGAGTTCCTCCAATTTCAGAGAGAAAAATCTTCTGATGTTAAACAAGGGGCCCAGGTACTAATCAGCATCTTGATGGTCAATTTCATGCGCCAACCACCCTTCAAGTTGACCCTTTCATCAGTGTGTAAAGATGGCTGGCCGTGCAGGATTCATGCCGGCATTGTTGACTGCACAATAGGGAGTCCAGGGAGCAGAGCAGGTTGCATGACAATTCCAAGGTGATCAAATATCTTCAGACTTTGAGGGGCAATGCCTGTGGTAGAGGTTGGGGGCCATGTCAGCCACATAGAGATTAGAAGTAGTGGGCAGGGACACAACCCTGTTTAGACCTCTTGTGGGGGAAGGTAGAAGCACAGGTTTAGTGTATGTGAAAATCCCATGTAGATAGTGCAGGGCCAGAAGCATTAGGTGAAGGCAGCACGACAAAGGTCTGTTAAGACACTGGTGAAAATGGTGCATGCTAAGTAGTCCTTTAGGCCCACCCCCCCTTGCAAGGTTGGCAAGCAGGGGTTACATGGGACGAGCTAGTAGCTGCCAGCTGTTGGAGCAAATCACCAGCATGAAAGTTTGAGGGTGGCTGCTGGTTGCCCTAGCATTGTTTGCCTCGTTTTGAGGCCAGTGATGGTTACTTTTCGAATTCTTAGTTGCACTTGGACACGTTGACAGGTTGCCTTACTCATGCAACATGGCAATAATTTCTAATTTTGTGGAGTGTTGCTCATGGTTGAACCTTACATAAAAACTCAGTAGTTCTTGCAGTGCCCTCATTGTGGAACATAATAATTTTAACATTCTTCAAGGAAGCCATTATTGCAGGAAGTTGAACCATGGAGAGCCAATGATTGTGGTGCAGGATAATTATGGTTTACTCTAGGAACCGACTTTATGACCAGGTTCTAGCGTGCTAGAAGAATTTACACTAGCAGGGCAGGTTATATCCCACCCCTGGGGCTGCGCAGTATGGACAGGTGAAGCCCCGACTCCCTATTTGTGTATATGCTAGGGAGGGTGTAAGCAGGACTTAATCCTTGAAAGAAGGCACTTCATTGAGTCAGTAGGCCCAGGGGGATTCACCACGGAGGGAGCTGAGCTGGCGATCCCTTTCTCTTTGTCACATACTTATGCTATGGACAACCAGGTGCGGCATGATTTAGAGAGCAGAATGACTGCAAACGCTAATGTATATTCCTTTTCACGCTATCAGCCTCAGTGGCCAGGCGGGTGTGGTAGCGGTCAGCTAACAAGTGTGCTGCTGCCCCTTAAGAGGTGGGGCACAGGTGTGCAAGACACTCGGTGCAGCCTGTTGGGACCAGCAAATACAGGGGGCCATGTGAACTATTGTGCCTGAATACACCCCGCCCTAGTGGAAGGGGGCAGAGTCATGTAAAGTGACGGAACTTTCCCACTGGAGAATTAGTTCTTTGCACAAGTTCACTTGTCAGAAAGGCCTTCGTCAGGGGACTCTGGCGGTCTAACGTCAAGGGTCACTGGGATATGGTTGGTGTTTCCTGGCCATGTTGGCAGGCGGCCCGGATATGAGATGTTGCAGATAGAACGGAGCTGTTTTGGTGGGGGGCTCTGTCGGCGACGGTGGCCACCGCCAGAGCTGTGGCAGAGTTACAGGGCGATCTGGAAGCAAATGGGTACAGAAGGGTACCTCTGAACAGCACATAGGGGTGCCAGAGCCCAGGAGCCTCATGGCAGGTTCCTGGAAACCGTGTTGGCGCCCCGTTTGTCCTTCGGGCGGTTGTGGGCCTGAACAACCAGTGGCTTGCCTTGCTACGCTCCGCCCTGAAAGAGGCGTGAGTAAGAAGTGTCATGTGATCTGGGAGGAGGATCACCAGAAGGGGCAGCACATACGGGGTTCGCCCCAGTGCTGCTTGGCTCAACAGGCAGGCAGGTGGCGAGAAGGCTGCCTGCCCTTGGATCGCCCGTAACATAACCCACCATATTACATAATGTTGTATGTAATAAACCTGCAGCAGTTTTTTCCCATAATAAAATTGTCTGGTGTGTATTTACATATGTGTTTGGGGGTGGGGATTGTTGTTGCCATTATGGTACTATACGCCTGCCCGAGGCCACCGCAGGAGGCCCCTTTCCTCCCAAAGGGGTGGGATCTCGGGGAGTTCCCTCCTGGGCGCGAGCAGTGCCGCGTCATGTCCGGAGCACGAGGCGGGGTGGGCGGTATATATGTCCCCCTCACCACGCTGGCGACCTCTTTGTCATCGCACCGGAAACGCGCGGCTGCTGCCTAGCGGGACATGCCGTCTCCCACCCTACCGCGTACCCGGCGTGGTCGGTGGTAGGAAGCATGGTGAGAATGTTGTAATCTTGTACTTTTTTCGTTGCATGCAGAGTTACAGGGCGATCTGGAAGCAAATGGGTACAGAAGGGTACCTCTGCACGGCACATAGGGGTGCCAGAGCCAGAGCCCAGGAGCCTCATGGAGGGTTCCTGGAAACCGTGTCGGCGCCCCGTTTGTCCTTCGGGTGGTTGTGGGCCTGAACAACCAGGGGCTTGCCTTGCTACGCTTCGCCCTGAAAGGGACATGAGTAAGAAGTGTCACGTGATCTGGGAGGAGGATCACCAGAAGGGGCAGCCCATATGGGGTTCGCCCCAGTGCTGCTTGGCTCAACAGGCGTGCAGGTGGCAGAAGGCTGCCTGCCCTAGGATCGCCCGTAAGATAACCCACCATATTATATAATGTTATATGTAATAAACCTGCAGCAGTTTTTTCCCATAACAAAATTGTGTGGTGTGTATTTATTTGCATGCATACTATGTGTTTGGGGGTGGGGATTGTTGTCGCCATGATGGTACTAAGACTGCTGCTGGGATGGGATGATTTGGAGGGCATGATTTCAAACCTGCAAAGCTGACTCAGCCTTTCACCCGTTCGATGTATTACTAAACTGGGTAATTTCAACAGCTGGTATTACAGAGTTTAGAAACCGCACAAGGGTGGTATGAAGCACTTTATAAAAAGGAATTTATGGTTATTACACTGAAAAATAGGTTTCCTCTACACTACGGTATGTTCATGTTTACAATATTTGGTCTGGACTGTTCCCATGAGGCACATGGTCAAGACTGATTTTCCTATGGCTGGGTCCAAACTGGGGTGGCGTAGTTGCCAAAAGAACAATGGATTTAACCCAGATCTTTCAACTATTGGAGAATGTTTGCAATGTCAGCATTCCGCCCATCATGTGTTTGCTGTAACACTTTTTACCCTAAGTGTGATGGGTATGCCCAGACGTGGGTCCCTTACTCGCTGTGCCAATGGGTTAAAGCTAGCCTGGCTGAAGAAGGGTGACAAACCCTGAAACCGGTCCCAGGGTTCTTGTTTCTGGTCCAGGGAGGACCTGGCCTGGCAGTTTGGTCTGGACTGTTCCCATGAGGCACTGGGTCAAGACTGATTTGCTTATGGCTGGGTCCAAACTGGGGTGGCGTAGTGATGGATTTAACCCAGATCTTTTGACTGGGGAAGAATGTTTGCATTGTCAGACTTCCCTCCATCATTTGTTTGCTGTAACACATGTTTACAATATGACCAACATCTCAGGGAAGTGAAATAATATTAGTTCGACTTTAAACACATACACAGACGATACATTTACAAAAATGCAAAAATGGCTTGGGTCCGAATGCCTCAAAGCACTTTCCTCTTACACCACGTGCTTAAGCCACCATGCTGTAGGCATTCTTCACCTCCATAAAGGTGTAAAACCACATGGTCTCCTTAATAGCCGCTCGCGCGAGTCCTGGTGTCTGCTGCTACAGGTCAACGTTTAATCAAACCCTATTAAAGCGGCCAAATGAAAACAGCTGACCCTTACAAATGTGCTGCTAACAGGTGGCTTAGAGTTGTCAAAGAGTTGCAGAATCTTCACAATGCTAATAGCGGGTGCAAGGGCACGAACCTTCAGGTCATGGCATTGCCTCTTGGATGTGATACAAAGCTGCTGGCTTGAGCAAGACATGGGGCCAGATTCCATTTTGACATTGTTGTGTGATTTTTGACATATCTATCTCAATGTGCACAGAACTGTAAATGTATATGTTGATGTGCTTTGAGTTACGTGCCTAGTTATATACCAAGTAAATGTCACTGTGTCTCCTCCATTGATCCTTCTCAGCACACATCATGCTGTTGTACCTACCGCACCCCATACCAAAGATGTTCCTGTTGCAATAAAATATTTAGGTCTCGCAGACCTGTGTTGCAGTGCGCAATGGTTGCTCGCTTTGCTAGGCTTTTTGTAATCAAGCAGATTTCCAAAGTGGAGTGGAAGCCCAGCCCATTATTTTCATTGGCTGGCGTCACCCTATATGGTAAACGCTGGCCTCCAATTTAAAATGAGGCTTGTTTGTTCCCGCCCTGTTACCTTATGGGATGGCCTATCCGGACTCGATCGTGCACTGGCGGCATTACACGGTGTCTTTTATAACTTCGTACGCACTATGTTTTTCCAGTCAGTCCCGTGTTGTCTCCCGGCCACCAGTTTCTGTCCCTCGCTGCTCGATTACTTGCTGGCGGACTGCAGAACGCTCACTCCCTGTGCTATAGCTGCCTTTTTATTTTTATAAAGCGTCCCATGCCGCGCTTTCACTTAAATATGCTCCTGCCCTCGCACCTCCTGCTGAACGTACTCCATGCGTTTAAGAAATCTGCGGGCACCATTGCCCCCCCCTCCATCATAGCCCATCGTATGCCTTGCTTCATTTCCACCGGATGCAGTGTCAGCTTTATAGTGTTTGCGTTTTTTTTCCTATATTGGGGCAGCGCTCACAACCTCTGCCTCAGCACACACAGCGCTACCTCAACTCTGGTTGCAGCCAGTGCTCCAGCCCAATACCCGACTTTGTCACTTTCAGGCTTGCAGCCCCGCCATAGACAAGGGGGAGGAGCAAAAGGAAGGAGGGTGCCAACATTTTTTACCACCCTGCGCATAACTTGCAATACTTGTCCTGCTCCATGTCACTTTAAAATCAGGTCCCGCGGTGTCCTAAACAGGCGTTGGCAATAGGAAAGCAGTAAAGGGCGAACATGAATTACCCCCTGTTAGATTTGGGGGTCTCTAGTTGGCACAGGTAGGTACTTGTGACAAGTAGGGACCCTCTCCTCTAGTCAGGACAAGGGGATTACAGACCTAAAATAACCCCTGCTCACCCTCTAGGTTGCATGGCGCGAGCAGTCAAGGCTTATTTCAGAGGCGTTGTAAGTTAAGCAGTTGTGACCACATACAGTAACCCAGTGACAACACTACAAATGGACACCACACAGGTTTTATATAAAAAATAAATAGACTTTATATAGAGTTACCACAAGACCATAAACGACAAAAATACAAACTATGATTACTTTAAGGTGGTAGATTTAAGCTTAATTCAGTTCTTAGATGCGACACTCTGCGTCAATGTACCTTAGGTTGCGTTGCGCTTCCACGACAAGCAATGTCGCAGCAATGGCAAATGCGGGAAAGTCAGGTGCAAAGAAATAAAGACGTGAAGATCTTCCAGATGCGGCACACTTCTCGGGGATGCGAGAAGCTCTCGGTTCGATGCGTGGCCTGCAGCGGCGACACCCTTACGATGCGACGGCAAAATCCCAGCGGCGACACTCTTGCTCACGATGCGTGAAGCTTCCGCTCGATGCGACAACTACAGCAGCGACATCCAAGATGCGACGGCAGCAGCTCCGACGGCGGCGCGCTTCTCGGGGATTCGAGGTGCTCTTGGTCGATGCGGTGCAATGCGACAGTTCCAGCGGCGACACCCTCCGGCTTCCGAGTTGCGACGGCAGGCACAGCGACTGCGACACGCTCCGACCTCGTTGCGAGATTCTTCTCCTGATGCGGTGCAGTGCAACAACCACAGCGGCGACACCCTCCTTCTTTGAAGTTTGATACGGCAGCAGCAGCGACAGGGACACGCTTCCTCTTCTTTGCGGAACGCTTCTCTCTGATGCGGTGCAGTGCGACAGTTCCAGTGGCGACACCCTCCTTCGGAGTTGCGATGGCAGGCACAGCGACGGCGACACGCTTCTTCTCGTTGAGTCGTGCTTCCAGCTCCTTGCGACACGCAGTTCCTCAGAAGACCCAAAACAGCAGCAGGCACTTCCACAAGAACTCTGGGGAGCTGGGGGTTGAAGTCTGTTGTCCGTGAGACTTCAGCAGGAGGCAAGCTCTTTTCCAAGCCCATGGAGATCCTTCACAAGTTGAAAGCAAAGTACACAAAGTTCCGTTCTCCTTCCTTTGGCAGTAAGGCAACCACTGCAGGCCAATCCCCCAAGCAGCACTTCAGCTTGGGAATAGTCTCTCCTCAGTTTCTTCGGGTTCCTCTCCTCAGTAAAGGTTTCTTCTTGTAGTCCAAAGTGATCTAATTTCATGGGATATGGGTCCCAATATTTATAGCCAGAAATCCTTTGTTCTCTGAGGGGAGAGGGGCCTTTGCCCAGTCCAAACCACTACTGAAGCACTCTGTTTACCAGACTTCTCCTTTCCTTTCACAGTGCAGGGCATGCACATCAGATACCCCACAGGAGGTGGAGCCAGCATTGTGCAAGGCAAATACAGTCCTGGAGCACTTTGTTTACAGGACTCCTTCTCTTCTTTCAGTGTGCAGGGCAGAAACATCAGCCGCTCCCCATGGGGTGGAGCTAGCATTGTGGAAGGCAGGCACAGCCCTATTCAAGGTTCAGATGCAACTCCTCCCTCACATCTAGATGCAGATCTCTCTATTCACCACTGGGTGACTCAGACTGTCTCCTGCAATTCCCCAGCCCTGTCACTCACAAAACCGGACATAGGAATACACAAACTAGCAGAGGCAGGTTTGAATGGTTAGACAAGCAAATACCTACTTTCTAAAAGTGGTATTTGCAAACACAGAATATTAAAATAACCTTTACTAAAATATGTATTTTATTATTCTGAGTTCAGGCATACTAAGCTCAAATTTTTACCATGTTCTCTGAGACAATTAGGATTATAAAATGTAATAACTTTAACAGCCCATTCTGGCCTATGGAGAACAGGTAGCCTTGCAATAGTGAAAAACGAAAATGGCTGTAATTCACTAATAGGACATGCCACACACACTAGGGCTTGTCCTACCTTATACTTACAATGCACCCTGCCATTGGGCCTACCATAGGGGTGACTGATATGAAGAAAAGGGAAGGTTTAGAGACTGGGAAGTGGGTGCACATGCCCAGTCAGCATGACAGTACCAAACTGCACGCAGGCTCTGCAATGGCAGACCGTGGACACATTTTACAAGGCTGCTTCTGTGGATGGCACAACCAATGCTGCAGGCCCACCAGCAGCATTTGGGTTACACGCCCTGGCACACTTTAGTGCACTAGACTAGGGTCTGACAAGTAAACCAAATGCCAAACATGGAATCACTAATCCATTCATCAATTTACAGTAGGGAGCACTTGCACTGTGGCACTGAATAGCAGTGGCACAGTGCCCAAAGCATCTAATACCAGCAAAAACCCATGAGGCAACAGCAAAAAATGGAAGGGAGACCCACGCCAATGGTGCCAGGTCTAACACCCCCGATTTCGTTTTTTAGCTATCATGTAATGCGCAAGAACAAAAGTAGCATTTAACAACGACTCAGTTAGAGCCGTTCCTTATTAAGTAATCTGCCCATCTGCTGAGAAGTGCCTATGGGCACGAACAGCGCTGAGGGCCTGATTTACACGCGCAGCTGACACACGGTTGCTGTGTGTGCTCATTAGCAAGAATTTTACAATCGAGTTCTTGTTTAAGTGAGCACTTTTGGGTGTTCATGTAGATAGTGCCAATATCGGCAACACACACCAGCCCTCTTGCAGCAACATGCAGGTAACATAAATAAGCAAACAAGACAACTTCTTTGGTGGAGATAATTGCTGCAGGTTTATTAGCATATCAACTATGCCAACATGGTGGGTTATCTCACAGGTGATCCAAAGGCAAGCATCCCCTCGCGGCCTACCACCTGATGGGCCAACTTGCATCGTGGCCTTAGCCAATCGGTGCTTAGCAGTTGTGGTGAAGGGATAGCCCCTCCCACTTCCTGTGAACCTTCAGTCCACCCCTTACTCACGCACCCCCCACGAGGGGCGGAGCATTCAGTGGAGAGAGAAAGAGGCCGCCAGGTGGGTGGGGGAGGAACTTATACCTCTCCCCTTCCTCCACCTTAGTGGGAAGTGACTAGCAGGACGTGACGGGCGGGACTAGGCTGTCTAGTGTGCCATCCCGTGGCACTAAAGGGGCCGCCCTCTTAGGAGGGTCCCCTTTGGGGACGTCGGTCAGCCCACAGTGATGCAACTACTGGCAAAAAACAGCAACGTCCTTTCTCAGCCGGTTGCACGATTTTTCTCTCCATTCGTGTACACTTGCCTACAAAGGTTGTAGATTGTTTACACTACAAACAGAAGCCCCCCACTATATCTCTTCACATCTGGAGTTCTAATATTACAGCGTTGTACATAAGTCCTGGTTCCAGTTGTTCTAGTACAGCAGCTAGAAAAGGACGAGCCAAGAAATTAATACAGAGAGCCAAGCCAGGGCCGAAACTTGGCGGTAGGGTAAAGGAAAATATACCTCCCCACCTCCTGTGATAACTCAGGCAACCTGGGTATCTGTTGTTTATAATTGGCGGGAGGGGGTGGGGTGAAGTTATACTTTCCCGCGTCTTTCTTTTATCCCTCCTTGTTATCGCTGTGTCTCCTTTTGGGACCGCCCATCCGGACTGGATTGTTTACTGCATCTCGCAATACTCGTCCTTCTCCGTGTCACTTTAACAAGCATTTGCAATGCAATAGGTCTCGTAGTTACACAAATTTAAGCTATTGGCATTGTAAATTACAATGCCTTTTATTTAAGTTTTTAAAACGAAAGCAAAAATAAAGGGCATTGTTATTTGCAATGCCAATAGCTCAAACTCACGTAAATGCGAGACCTATTGCATTGCAAATTATTGTTATAGTAGAGCGTTTCAGTGCCTTTCAACATGACGGTGCAAAAATTAATTTGCAGATGTGT
Organism: Lissotriton vulgaris; assembly: GCF_964263255.1. Classification (NCBI taxonomy): domain Eukaryota; kingdom Metazoa; phylum Chordata; class Amphibia; order Caudata; family Salamandridae; genus Lissotriton; species Lissotriton vulgaris. Next base: position 1,035,559,613 of record NC_141698.1, read on the forward strand.
GTACCAGCGATGCCGTTAATCAGATCCCTGTGTTGTGAGGCAGGGGGTGGGTCTTGCACTGGGGTTATCAGAACAGGAGCAGCTGGACCCATGGGAGTTGGAATGTTACCAGAATCTGAAAATGATTACATGCAGTGTCTTTAAGGGGGAGCTTCTGGGGTCGAGGAGCTGTATGCCTTGGTTAGGGTAGTCGTCTACATTCATGTACTCACTAACACTGTTTTTCCAAACTGGGCTTTCCAGCGACTCCCTGATGTAATGCATGGCTAAACACTGATAAGGTCCCAAAGGCGAGACCAATTGCATTGTAAATGCTTGTTTAAATCTTGTTTTTATCTTGTCACATATGCTGTGCAGTCAAAGACAGAGGTCAAATGTCAGGCTCTTCCAGGGAGCTTGGTGTTTATATTTCTTTCTGTGACTTCAAAATGAGAGACAATCATGCTGGCTACTCGCAAAAGCAGAAATGAAGCACATTCTTTTGTAATTCTGAAGTGTGGTGGAAACAAATATTTTCAGTATTATCATTTGTGTGCTGTATACTTTGATCAGTAAAACTGTATGTCTGTGCAAATGTAATGGCCTTTTTAATGTTGTCTGTAATAGCAGTGTGCTACCACAACATGCATACTCTACATTATGACACTCTAACCTGCACCCCTCCACGCCACTGCACTCTACTCTGCACCTCTCCACATCATGCCACTCAACTCCACGCTACTCCACACTGCTTCAGTGCACTACACTCTGCACCACTTCATACTATGCCCTTGTAATGACCGGGTTCTCAGACCAGATGGGATCAGCACCTTGGAGCACCTCCAACCCAGCCGGAACGTAACCACCTCCCTCCTCAGGACCCATCTATCCAGGCACCTGGGTACCTACCTGAGGATGGGGAACTCGCAATATACAAGCTCATATCATCAGAAACACCACTAAATCTATAGGGATTACTAAGAATACTCACTGATTACTAAGGACGTCCATGCCCTACACCACACTCATACCTCATAGTCTCGCGACCACATGGGTCCAGACTAATCTACCCTGGGGCAGTTCTGATTATGTACCATTACACACTGATCACCCTCAGTGCTCACTCGACACGCAATCCGGCGTGCCATACACACTGATCACCCTCAGTGCTCACTCGACACGCAATCCGGCGTATCTACACACTAGGCTGCAGCCCTAGTGCTCTCTTTTTATCTGGTCCACAATCCGGCGGACCTACACACTGGTCTCTCCAGTGCTCGCTTACTTACAACCCGATCCACAATCTGGCGGATCTACACACCGTATCCCCCCGGTGCTCACTCAAGCCGCAATCTTGCGGGTATACACACTGACCACAATCAGTGCTCTCACTAACGCCACTTACCAATGACGACCACTTTCCTATGAATACCTTCAGCTCTCTCTCTATGTTGGGAAGTCTCTCTCACTATTCACTAAGGGTTCACTACTACAATAATATTATGGGATGGCCGAATTACTTAGTGTCAATAATTCCCTAGCTCAAGGGCTCCTCTCTCTCCCTAATTATTCAGTGGCTACTTACCGGATCAGGGGCAGCATCTGTTCTGGCTGTAACACCTGACTAGAAGGAAAGGTTACCTGTGCTTTAAGAACAATAGACACACACTGTATGATTACCTGATTAAAACGCTCTCTATCATAAGAACAACACATGCACACTAGTTCACTAAGAACTGGGGCATCTTTATTACAATAACAATAAAATACACATACACAGATCTGCGGGGTCTCTATAACTAACAGGAACTTTAACACACCGCTGAAAGAAAAGGATTAGACATACAATATAACAGGGACAATGTTATCTGCGGGGTCTCTGTGACTAACAGGAACTTTTAACACACCGCTGAAAGAAAAGGATTAGACATACAATAGCCTAGGGAATAAAGACAAGATTAAGGTGTACGTGCAAAGTAAGCTAATTTAGACTACCTCACCTATTAGAGGGAATATCTCTCTCTCTGGTAGGATCAGGGCTCTCTGTCTTTCCCTCCGTCACCACAGCTCCACGCCTCTGGCTCAACTGCTTCAGCTGATAGCCTCAACTCCTCCATCTGCTTTAATGCTCTCTTCAGCTTCAGCAATCATCTGCCTTCTTTCTCCATTCCAGAAAACCAATAGAACTGCACTGTACTCTGCAGCTCCAGCAGACATCCTACTCTCCACTCTTCAAGAACCAAACTGACCACTCCTCCTCTTCTGCACTTCGCTGATATGGATTCCTCTCCCCTCATGGAAATTTCCAACAGAGGGCTGCCTCCCACCGAATTCCTGTGCTAGCTCCAGGGCTCTCCACGCAACCGCAGTGCGCATCTGCATGTTACGTCTGGGCCCAAGAGACAAACACATTCCTCGGATAAGAACCAGTCCTGGCTGGTTTTCCTCTAGCACACAACAGGCTTAACTATAAACATTACCTTTCCCCTTCAAGCATCTCAGCTCTGCAGGGATAGAAAGCAAAATGGAGTCTCTCTAGTTCTGGGCCTTGTAGGCCTGAGAAGGATGAAATAACCCTTAGCTCTGTCAGAGTACCTACACAAACCATACCAATGTGTAATATAAAGTCAGGACCACAGGATCCACCCTCTACTATAGGCAAAATAATGAAAGGCAAAGCCAATAGGCAATAGATGGATTAGAGTAAGGGATCTATCATCATATAAAGCAGCTATCCTCTTCTAGGTCTGGAAGAAAGGGCTTAAAAGGGCCAACACAAGGTAAGAATACAGATCCTAGACGTGAGCAAGCTTAAAGTCTTTATCACTCCGAAATAGAGCCAAAAAGCCTGTTAAGACATTCCACCCTAGACTTTATCTTGCGAACATCTATAAACAACAACAAACTAATAAACAAACATCAACACAATCTATCAACAAAACCAAAAACCAAAAGAACTCTCTAAAATAAATGACAACTTAAGGAAATTCCACCTAAAACTTGATGTAGGGAATACAATTCTAACAATCAACTGAAAACAAATCAAATCACCCTTGACCTGAATGCTGAAACGTATCTAAGATTGATCTGATAACAACAGAAACTAACCAAAGCACCCTCAAACTAAATGTGCCTCAACTTCTAGTGATAACTGATAAAATCTATTGATGTAGGGACATGTTTGTGGAATGAAAACAGCAAGGGGCCTAAATGGGGCCTACCTACTTCGGTCAACTTAAGAACTAAATGTACCTCAACTTCTAATGATAAAACAACAAAGGGCCTAAATGAGGCCTACCTACTTTGGTCAACTTAAGAACTAAATGTACCTCAACTTCTAATGATAACTCATGAAATCTATTGGTGTAGGGCCATGTGTGTGGAATAAAAATAACAATGGGCCTAAATGAGGCCTACCTACTCCGGTCAACTTAAGAAAGGATTTGGTGAAATCTGACAAATAAACATGACAAACGGTCCTCAAGGTCTGGGCAAACATTACTAATAGATGTAGGACATAACCTGACTAAGAGACACACTTTCCAGGACAATTTAAAGTTTAGGGTGACCACCCTTGGAACTAATCCCACTGTTCTAATTAAGAGTTGATGAATCAAAGTGAAAGTGTAATAACAGGAAAAGAAGGATAACCCCATTCCTACAAAATAGCTGGTGTAGCACTATGCATATCAAGCATGAAATCAGAAAAAAGTTATCTAAGTGTGGTGTATATATTCTTCTAAAAGATAATTCAGACATACATAGTCTGTCCAGAAATCCCTATAGCTAAAATAGCTAAATCAGAAACTTAAACTTGGGAAATTCAATAATAGTAGACCATGCCAAAGTCAATAGGCAAAGGTCATAAGTCATCTAACTCAGGAAACAGTTTGTATCTAATCCTCCTGTATCGATCTGTGGAACACATGTGTGCACCATCATTTAAAACATTACTTTCCTTTCATTGGCAAAACTGTTTTATAGAAAACAGGAAAACTATAATAGGTGAAAGATAAACAAGTGTAAAGTCAATCTGTAATAGCATAGCATACTAAAATCAAAATATCATGTATCACAGGGCATCAGATTATTAAAGCAGCTCACTGATGATACATAGCACCCTATGACATTCAAACAATTTCATTTGCATATATCAAAATGAATCATTGAACCAAATGCCTAATCATAAATGTTATTCAGAAAAGGGGGTGGTGATGAACAGAGTGTCTGAATTAGGCAGACCACTCTTACCCAGTCCAAAGATCAGGGCTTGATCCATCACCGTTTTTCAGCTCACTGCACCATCCCAGCTCAGAACTTGGCTATATGCAAATTAGTCTGACCCTGGCCCAGTGCTTCATGGGAACAGGGCAGACCAAACTACCAAGCCAATTCTTATACTGGGAAGGAAACAAGCTACCGGGGACCGGTTTCTGGCATTTCAGCCATCTTCGGCCCGGCTTGCTTGAATCCTGATGGTGCAATGAGCTAGGGACTCACATCTGAGTATACCCTTCCACGCTTATGGTGGACAAAAATTATTCAGAAAAGGGGGTGGTGATGAACAGAGTGTCTGAATTAGGCAGACCACTCTTACCCAGTCCAAAGATCAGGGCTTGATCCATCACCGTTTTTCAGCTCACTGCACCATCCCAGCTCAGAACTTGGCTCTATGCAAATTAGTCTGACCCTGGCCCGGGGCATCATGGGAACAGGGCAGACCAAACTACCAAGCCAATTCTTATACTGGGAAGGAAACAAGCTACCGGGGACCGGTTTCTGGCATTTCAGCCGTCTTCGGCCCGGCTTGCTTGAATCCTGATGGTGCAATGAGCTAGGGACTCACATCTGAGTATACCCTTCCACGCTTATGGTGGACAAAAATTATTCAGAACAGGGGGTGGTGATGAACAGAGTGTCTGAATTAGGCAGACCACTCTTACCCAGTCCAAAGATCAGGGCTTGATCCATCACCGTTTTTCAGCTCACTGCACCATCCCAGCTCAGAACTTGGCTATATGCAAATTAGTCTGACCCTGGCCCAGTGCATCATGGGAACAGGGCAGACCAAACTACCAAGCCAATTCTTATACTGGGATGGAAACAAGCTACCGGGGACCGGTTTCTGGCATTTCAGCCGTCTTCGGCCCGGCTTGCTTGAATCCTGATGGTGCAATGAGCTAGGGACTCACATCTGAGTATACCCTTCCACGCTTATGGTGGACAAAAATTATTCAGAAAAGGGGGTGGTGATGAACAGAGTGTCTGAATTAGGCAGACCACTCTTACCCAGTCCAAAGATCAGGGCTTGATCCATCACCGTTTTTCAGCTCACTGCACCATCCCAGCTCAGAACTTGGCAAGCCGGGCCGAAGACGGCTGAAATGCCAGAAACCGGTCCCCGGTAGCTTGTCTCCTTTCTGGTGAAGAATTGGCTTGGTAGTTTATTCTGCCTTGTTCCCATGATGCACTGGGCCAGGGACAGACTGATTTGCATATAGCCAGGTTCTGAGCTGGGATGGTGCAGTGAGATAAATAACGGTGATGGATCAAGCCCTGATCTTTGGACTGGGTAAGAGTGGTCTGCTTAATTCAGACACTCTGTTCATCACCACCCCCTTTTCTGAATCGTTTTTGGCCACTATAGGTGTGGCAGGGTATACTCAGACATGAGTCCCTTTCTCACTGCACCATTAGGATTCAAGCAAGCCGGGCCGAAGACGGCTGAAATGCCAGAAACCGGTCCCCGGTAGCTTGTCTCCTTTCTGGTGAAGAATTGGCTTGGTAGTTTAGTCTGCCCTGTTCCCATGATGCACTGGGCCAGGGACAGACTGATTTGCATATAGCCAGGTTCTGAGCTGGGATGGTGCAGTGAGATAAATAACGGTGATGGATCAAGCCCTGATCTTTGGACTGGGTAAGAGTGGTCTGCTTAATTCAGACACTCTGTTCATCACCACCCCCTTTTCTGAATCGTTTTTGGCCACTATAGGTGTGGCAGGGTATACTCAGACATGAGTCCCTTTCTCACTGCACCATCAGGATTCAAGCAAGCCGGGCCGAAGACGGCTGAAATGCCAGAAACCGGTCCCCGGTAGCTTGTCTCCTTTCTGGTGAAGAATTGGCTTGGTAGTTTAGTCTGCCCTGTTCCCATGATGCACTGGGCCAGGGACAGACTGATTTGCATATAGCCAGGTTCTGAGCTGGGATGGTGCAGTGAGATAAATAACGATGATGGATCAAGCCCTGATCTTTGGACTGGGTAAGAGTGGTCTGCTTAATTCAGACACTCTGTTCATCACCACCCCCTTTTCTGAATCATAATCATAAATGTGGCACTGCATAAAATCAAAACCATGAACAGGACTGAGAAATTTTCAATTGGGGCCTGTTTGTGGTAATTGCAAAAGTGGCATAATGTCCATCTGAAATAGAAGAATGCAGGCCAAGAAATTACATTGCAGATTCCTTTTGTGGGAAACATTATCATAACCAAATAAAAGTGAGTTCTTTTAGAATAATTTTTTTTTTTTTTTAAAAAAGGACTATTGGCTTTGTCAGCCAACTGCAGATTGTAATTCTAATTTCAGAAGTTTAGTAAATGTAAAAGTTTTCTTTTATAGGAATCCATCGTTGGTTTCTTCTTAGAACAACAGTTCATTTGCAAAGACTATGATTCTCCATCTTCATCTGTATCCGGTGCCAAGGAAGCACTTCCTCCGATCTGGTCATTAGTCACCAGCTTCCGCCGTTCATCCGCCACCAATCCGGTCTGGTTCCATATTCCAAAAACAACAAACTAACATAAAAATGAAAACAATAAAGTAAAATAACAAAGGGAGTGGGAGGGGGGTGGGCCGACGCACAAACCAAACACCACAACCCAACAACCTGAAACGAAAAAACAAGTATCATTAATCTAGCAAAAATACATTTCCCATTTAAAAAGCACCCCAAGTGCTTTTTATTGTCGAAAGAAACCTCCTAATTTATAAAAGTAATTCTTCTAAACTCAAGGAATAATTGAAATCATATTTTTTAAATTTGTTTGGGCAAAATCCAATTTTGTCATACACAGCCAGAAGGACTGGGGCCTAGCTACTCCTAACTCATCTGAGAAACAGCCCCTCCCTTCAGAAAGATGTTTGCGCTCAGAGTTTTGAATCCGATCCAATCAAAATAAGCAGAAGCCAGGCTACAGTGCGATGTAATTTTGAATCACTGCCAAATGCTGATCTCATTGCAGGAGCAAGGCTACTGCCAACCATTCTGTCCAAGCATCTCTAATCTCTAGTCAGGGAAGCTCACTTAGGCCTACTGTATTTATCTAACTCCAAGGGCCAAGCGTCTGCCAATTATTCTGCATGTGCAAGGATCCCTTATCTGAAGTCCATGAAGCTGTCTGCGCCGACAGCAAGGAAGAGCGACTTGACGCCCCCTTACATAAACATTTCTCCGCGGAAAGAAATTGGAAAATAGCCAAGAATAACAAGCTGGCTCTCTCTGCTCTCAGAAACTACCCATGGCCTCCACCCTTTCAAGACTCAGAGCGTGAACAGATGCAGGGCTCATATCAGTCAAGGCCAAAAACAGATGCCTTGAAACTGAAAACATTACAGCTTTTCCCAGGCCAGAAGCACTGAATATTATTTTCTAACTAAGTGAAGCAGATTGAAACGTTGTAAAAAGCAAATTAATACAGACATATATTTTGCAACTAAGTCACATGCTAGCATTTTAAAATAAATCTACCATAAAAACAGCTACTGGCTGAAAGGGAAAAAATAATTAGAACAACATTGCATGCAAACACATTTAATTTTCCTTTTGAAAATAACATGTGAAATTAGAGGAGGGGCAACATTGCAGAACCAAGAATTCATAATTTAGTGTGCAAGTATTTCTACACTACCTATTAAAAAGGGCCAGATTCAACAACATTTATTTTTCAAATAGCCAGTTTTTCAAACTGACTGGGTTAACTTTCACACGCTATTCTAAGGGGCAGCTTGCATTGGAAAAAAAAAAAATAATCATGTATATTTTCTAGAACACATTTTTTTTGTAAAAGCACACGGTTGCATTTCACTAATTAAAAGCACATTCTATGATGGGTCTGTTTTTATATTTTCGTTCTTCACAACCGCGAAAGCATCAATTAAAACACTGGTTCGTGTGCCATCCACAGCTGAAAACCCTTATCTCAATCCGACTGGTTGATTTATAACTTTTCGACCTCTGAGTCAGACACATTAAATCATGTGTTCCAAGGCAAACCCACACAAATTCGTGGACGCATTTCAAATAGAATGTTAAATGAACACAGCTTTTCTCTCTATGCAAGATGTAACCATTCTGTCAGCGAGCTGACAAAGCACATAGGCAGAACCCAGCAACCAATGAAAGTGAAATCAAACCACCATTCATCTAAACACTCACTGACTTTTAGTGTCAGCTCACATAACCATGCATGTTAAACAGCATGTTAAAATAAATACTGCCGTCACAATTCAAGATATTAACCCTTTGGCAGCTCAAACACAATCATTCCCCAATGCCTGCAGTACATGGGAAATTCAAGAACTTATCACTCCACGTTTTCAAATAACACGCGCGCACATCTACAAAACATTTTCCTCAAGCATTTGAAAGAGATCCAGCTCTCTCTTGCCTAACGCAACAATAACATGCTCTGTACAAGCCATATCCACATGGCGCTATTCACAAGCCATATTTACAAGAAAGTCAACAAGTTAAAAAAAAATGACATGCTCTTCACAAGGAATATATTCAAGGCGCAATTCACAAGGAACACAGCAAGTCAAAATGAGAACATGCACCCCACAAGCTATAATTACATGGCGCTATTTACAAGGAGCTATTCACAAGGAACTCCACAAATCATATTACATTGAACACATTTCACATTGCACAGCGTAAGCAAAGACAGCAAGCAATTTAATGGGCAATTTAAAAGCATTTTTTCACACACATATGTACAATTGGATCATCACAAAGATGTAATTGGCTCCCTCATGTAATGTCACCCTTCAAGCCTGACAGTTCAAACACCAAGATGAAAAGCATTTCTTCCACCCTGCATAAGTCAAATGCCATGATGTACTGCAATCTCCTTACGCTGCAACTGTTCAAGCCCATAGGCCAATTTTCTTGCCAAGTGCAAACCATCAAGATAAAAACCAATACAGCGCACACAGGCTTCGTAAACGGTTCGTTGACGCCAGATGTAACGACCGGGTTCTCAGACCAGATGGGGTCAGCTCCTTGGAGCACCTCCAACCCAGCCGGAACGTAACCACCTCCCTCCTCAGGACCCATCTATCCAGGCACCTGGGTACCTACCTGAGGATGGGGAACTCGCAATATACAAGCTCATATCATCAGAAACACCACTAAATCTATAGGGATTACTAAGAATACTCACTGATTACTAAGGACGTCCATGCCCTACACCACACTCATACCTCATAGTCTCGCGACCACATGGGTCCAGACTAATCTACCCTGGGGCAGTTCTGATTATGTACTATTACACACTGATCACCCTCAGTGCTCACTCGACACGCAATCCGGCGTGCCATACACACTGATCACCCTCAGTGCTCACTCGACACGCAATCCGGCGTATCTACACACTAGGCTGCAGCCCTAGTGCTCTCTTTTTATCTGGTCCACAATCCGGCGGACCTACACACTGGTCTCTCCAGTGCTCGCTTACTTACAACCCGATCCACAATCCGGCGGATCTACGCACCGTATCCCCCCGGTGCTCACTCAAGCCGCAATCTTGCGGGTATACACACTGACCACAATCAGTGCTCTCACTAACGCCACTTACCAATGACGACCACTTTCCTATGAATACCTTCAGCTCTCTCTCTATGTTGGGAAGTCTCTCTCACTATTCACTAAGGGTTCACTACTACAATAATATTATGGGATGGCCGAATTACTTAGTGTCAATAATTCCCTAGCTCAAGGGCTCCTCTCTCTCTTACCGGATCAGGGGCAGCATCTGTTCTGGCTGTAACACCTGACTAGAAGGAAAGGTTACCTGTGCTTTAAGAACAATAGACACACACTGTATGATTACCTGATTAAAATGCTCTCTATCATAAGAACAACACATGCACACTAGTTCACTAAGAACTGGGGTATCTTTATTACAATAACAATAAAATACACATACACAGATCTGCGGGGTCTCTATAACTAACAGGAACTTTAACACACCGCTGAAAGAAAAGGATTAGACATACAATATAACAGGGACAATGTTATCTGCGGGGTCTCTGTGACTAACAGGAACTTTTAACACACCGCTGAAAGAAAAGGATTAGACATACAATAGCCTAGGGAATAAAGACAAGATTAAGGTGTAAGTGTAAAGTAAGCTAATTTAGACTACCTCACCTATTAGAGGGAATATCTCTCTCTCTGGTAGGATCAGGGCTCTCTGTCTCTCCCTCCGTCACCACAGCTCCACGCCTCTGGCTCAACTGCTTCAGCTGACAGCCTCAACTCCTCCATCTGCTTTAATGCTCTCTTCAGCTTCAGCAATCATCTGCCTTCTTTCTCCATTCCAGAAAACCAATAGAACTGCACTGTACTCTGCAGCTCCAGCAGACATCCTACTCTCCACTCTTCAAGAACCAAACTGACCACTCCTCCTCTTCTGCACTTCGCTGATATGGATTCCTCTCCCCTCATGGAAATTTCCAACAGAGGGCTGCCTCTCACCGAATTCCTGTGCTAGCTCCAGGGCTCTCCACGCAACCGCAGTGCGCATCTGCATGTTACGTCTGGGCCCAAGAGACAAACACATTCCTCGGATAAGAACCAGTCCTGGCTGGTTTTCCTCTAGCACACAACAGGCTTAACTATAAACATTACCTTTCCCCTTCAAGCATCTCAGCTCTGCAGGGATAGAAAGCAAAACGGAGTCTCTCTAGTTCTGGGCCTTGTAGGCCTGAGAAGGATGAAATAACCCTTAGCTCTGTCAGAGTACCTACACAAACCATACCAATGTGTAATATAAAGTCAGGACCACAGGATCCACCCTCTACTATAGGCAAAATAATGAAAGGCAAAGCCAATAGGCAATAGATGGATTAGAGTAAGGGATCTATCATCATATAAAGCAGCTATCCTCTTCTAGGTCTGGAAGAAAGGGCTTAAAAGGGCCAACACAAGGTAAGAATACAGATCCTAGATGTGAGCAAGCTTAAAGTCTTTATCACTCCGAAATAGAGCCAAAAAGCCTGTTAAGACAGCCCCTCCACGCCACTCCACATTGCGTCACTGCGCTCAACTCTGCACCACTCCACGCTACCTCACTCAACGCCTCTCGACTCGAAACCACCCTACTCTGTGCCAATGCACTCTTCCCCACACTGCTCTACTATGCACCACTGCACTCTTCACCACTGCACTCTAAGCCAATCTACTTTGAGCCACTCGGATCTACTCTGCACCACTGCACTCTACGGTACTGCACTCTATGCCACTTCACTCTACTCTGGCACAATCTACTCTATGCAACTGCACTCTATGCCTCTCTATTCCACTGTGTGCCATTCCACTCTACGCCATTAAAGTCTACACCACTTTAATATTTTGTGAACCACTGCACTCTTTGATGCCAATGTACTCTACAGCATTGCACTCAATGGCACTGCACTCTACGACACTGCACTCTCCGCCACTGAACTCACCACAAGTCCAGTCTACTCCACACTCCTGTACTCTATGCCACACCACTTTACTCTGCACCACTCAACTCTACTAAACTCCAGTGGTGTAACATTCTCCCCCGCAGCCCCTGTGGTTCAGGAGAGGGCTCAAGCACCAGGGACCCCCCTCTGGCACTTTGCACGGGCGGCAGGCCCCTGGCCTGAGAGCTCCTAATAGGGTCCAGGGGGGCCTAAATGAACTTTGCAGGGGGGCCTCCTCAGGTTTCATTACATCACTGCTCCACTTTACTGCAAGCTAATCCATTGCACTCTACACCACTACACTCTATGTCACTCTACTCTGTGTTGCTCTACTCTACACCACTCTAATCTGATCTGCACCACTCCACTCCTTGCCACTTACAGCACCCTACACTATGCCACGGCACTCTATGCCACTATATTCTACACTTCTGGACTTTACCCGGCACCAGTCCAATCTACCCTACACCACTCCACCCTACCTTAGACTACTCCACTCTACGCTGCTTTACTTTGAAAAATCTACTTTATGCCACTGCACTCTATAGAACTTCACTCTAGTACCCTCTGCATCACTCCACTCTATGCCATTGCACTCTACACCACTGCAATCTACTCTGTATCACTCCACTCTACGTAACTGCACTCTATGCCAATGAACTCTACACCACTTTACTGAAAACCAATGTATTCTGCTCCAATCTAGTCTGCACCACTGCATTATACGCCACTTCACTCTAGTCCACTCACACCCCTCTACGACCCTCCAGTCTATGACAATCCAGCATATTCCATTCTTCTATGACACTCTACTCTATTAAACTCTACTCCACTCTTTGACATTCCACTTACAACACTGTACTCCACTCAACTACACTACTCCACTCTATAGAACTATCTATAGAACTATCTCCACTCTTGCCAGTTTACTCCACTCTACTCTAGGACACACTACTCCACTCTACTCCTTTCCACTGCTGCACTCTACACCACTCCACTCTATGCCACTCCACTCTGACACTCTATGCCACCCACTCTATGCCACTTGACTTTACAAATCTCTACCCCAGTATCTGACATTCCACTTTCCTACACTACGCCTCTATACCAGTCCACTCTACAACAGTCAACTCCTCTCTTAGTCACTCTACTCTACTCCATGCAAAACCCTCTACACCACTCCACTCTGCTTAGGCCACTCCACTCCACTCTACAACAATCTACTCCAATCGAACACGCTCCTCCACTCAACTCTACTCCTCTCTACACCCTTGCACTCTAAGATGCTCTACTACCTCCAGGACACTCCACAACATTCTACAGCACTCCACTCTATGCAACTCCATGATACTGCACTTTACTGCACTCTTCCCAACTCAATTCTACACCCCTCTATGCTAGTCCATGACTCTCTTCGCGACTATATAATGCTTCGCTCTACTCCACTTTATGACAATCCACTCCACTCTCCTTTACCCCACTAACTTTTAGACATGCTGAACAGCATCCACGCCGTACAATATGGCTAATCTCCACAAACAGAAAATCCCCCTCTCTTTTTCTGTAGATTAATATTCGCCCTGCCCCTCTCGGATAATAAGGACACCTCTCACATTGTGGAGTACAATAATGCTAAAACATATTGGCAAAGTCAATAACTCTTGCATTGGCGTCATTGCCGTGAAAATTTTAATCAAAAGGCTGACGGGTTTTGACCAACACGTTCTTTGTCAAAAGTCATAAACAAGAATAGTGTTCATGTTTCCTTTAAACACAACTAACATCTAACATATTATTTGTTACACAGAAAATGCAACATAGCATATTTTAGGTAAAACAGATTTATCACCACCTGCAATCATGAATCTGGAACCATCTGTAGGGTGTCGAGGAAGCAATGGGGTTTGGTCAAAGCAGACCAAGTGATTGGCAAAATGGCCATTCCATTCCCCCAAATATCATATGGGAAGAGCAGATCCCTGAGGAATATACTATTACATAGTTATAGCACAAAAAAACAAGGAGCCGTGGGCTCGTGGCTTAGTGACCAATAGAAGTTCTATAAATGCGGGGAAGTGCACGGCATGCACACACAGCACCAATAAGAAATCATATACTTTGCCATCATTTGTGTGTGTGAAAAGATCTATATGGGCAGCACCACACGCAAACTGAAAAAGCGCACCCAAGAACAACGGAGGGCATGTGTCAATCATGATTTTTGTGTCACACGAATGTAAGATGGGGTCGAATAAGTCACAATTCAGATTCCATGGCATTGACTTATCTTTACCTGACTAAAAGGGTGGCGACAGAAAACTACATCATAGACTACTGGGGGCAAGCCCTGCACGTCCGCCTAGATAGGTACATGGTGTCAACGGAAATGCTACCGCACATTACTGAGTCCCAATACCTCGGCTGGACACACTCGGACCACAACCCACACACGTTGGCCACCCATCCCTACATGGCGACTATAACCTGCTATGCTACTCGACGCCCCCTTTAGAGACTCCCTGCAGGCCCGCGTAGCACAATACTTCACTGACAACTCGGGCACAGCGTCCCCCCCGAGAGTGGAATGAGACGCCTTCAAAGTGGTGATTCGGGGTCATTGCCTGGGTACGCAGGGAAGTATACAGAAGAAACTGGTGGCGGACTTGTGCAGGGTGGAAGCGGACTTACTCCGTTGGGAGCGGGAGGCGGTGGTTGGCGCGGGTGACCGGCTGCGGGAGGCCCGTGAGGAACATGCGGCGCTACTGGAAAGGCTGAGGCACATTAATTTTGCGGCCCACTCTGCGCGAGTACACCAACACAGTGACAAGCCAGGGAGACTACTGGCTTGGCTGGTCAAACAAGAGACCCGCACTGAGCCAGTATCCGCTATCCGCACAGCTGAGGGGGAGATAGTGTACACACAAAGCAAGATACATCAGGCGTTTGTGGGGCACTACCAGGCCCTATACAAGTCACAACTGAGGGTCTCCGCGGCCACCATCGCGGATTACCTTGCAGACATTCAACTGCCTTCACTAACGGACGCACAACAGGGGGATCTAGGAGAACCATTCACTCAAGAGGAAATGCGCGAGGCCATTTTCGCACTGTCCAATGGCAAGTCCCCCGGCCCAGATGGCCTACCCGCCGAATTCTTTAAGGCTTGCTCGGACACACTGATCCCGGAGATGCTCAAGCTGTATGTAAACGCAATTGAGGACTCGGCGCTCCCAGACTCGCTTAACGAGGCAAACCTGGTTTCGCTATTGAAGCCAGGCAGGGACGGTACGTGCATGGGGTCCTACAGGCCTTTAGCCATGTTGAATACGGACTACAAAATCTTCACCTCCCTGTTGGCCCGCCGCCTGGCCTTGGAAGTCCCGGCCCTGGTACATACAGACCAAAACGGGTTCATGCCGGCGAGGAGCACTTCTCGTAACCTGCGTCGCCTCTTCCGGGTTCAGGAAGCGGCCACACTACACTGGCCGAGATCGGGGTGCCTCGTCTTGGACCTAGAGAAGGCCTTCGACTCGGTGGAGTGGCCGTTCTTAGGAGCGGTGCTGGACAGACGTGCCTTTGCGGAAATGGTCGGGCTACTTTACCAGAGGCCTAGCGTCCGAGTGCGGACGGGCAGGCTGCTGTCGGAGACGGTGCGGGTACGCAGAGGCACCAGACAAGGTTGCCCCCTGTCACCCCTCCTTTTCTCTCTGGCCATCGAGCCCCTGGCAGCTCTACTGCGGGACAAGGGAGCGGAATGGGGGATCCCGCTGGCTGATGGGATACACACGGTCTCGCTCTACGCGGACGACCTACTGCTCTATGTGCGAGACCTCACCGCGGTGCCCGCCACGCTGTCGGACATTTTCCGGACCTTCGAGGAAGTGTCAGGCCTCAGGGTCAACTGGACCAAGTCCAGGGTATACGCATTCAGCCCGGACCTGGAGGAATGCGACGTGCACCTTGGAGGCGCTCGGCTTGCTTGGTACCCGACTACGTTCAAGTACCTCGGGCTGCACATCTATAGAGACCCGCAGAACATACTGGAGGGCAATCTAGTGCGCTCTATCTCCTCGTTGCGGGCCCAGATGACCTTCTGGAAGACCTTGCCATTGAACGTGCCCAGCCGGATTGCGCTGTCTAAAATGATAGCGCTACCCAGGCTACTCTACCACTTTGCGAATATCCCACTGTATGTCCCCACGAGGATCTTCCGCGAACTGGAATCGATGCTCCGCGGCTTAATCTGGAACACGGGGCGCCCACGAGTGGCCCTGGCGAAGTTGTACTCCCCGACAGCGGAGGGAGGGCTGGCAGTCCCCAACATGGAGCTGTACTACCTGGCTGCGCAACTGCAATGGGTGACGTATTGGCTCAGCGACTCACACCTCAACGACACCGCCAACGCAGATTACCAGTGGACACACCCACAGGTGTGCGCCCTGTTTCATCCGCTGACCAAGGGACCCCGCCCTCTGCCCTTGCACATGGCCGTAGCCCGTAAATGCTTCATCCGTAGCCTGAAGCTGACACAGACTGTCAGGCCGTATGCCCCTGCCCTCCCCCTGGTGGGCACCCCCTGGAGTAGTGGGATGGTGACACCACGCAACATGGAGCTCTGGACTACTGCCGGAGTGGAGACAATGGGCGACCTGTACGCGGACGGGGCCCTGCTTCCCTTTGCGGAGCTATCGGAGGGCACGGGTCTGCCGGCAGGGCAATTCCTGCTCCACGCGTCAGTGGTAAGGGCGTATACGGAATCCTGGGGGGATATCCAGGAGGAGCCACCGATCCATCACCTAATTCAGTACCTGCATGTTATGGGCAGAGGCTCACACATTATACACTGGCTGGCGCAGGCACTACTCATACACACTCAGAGGCCCACACAGCTGATCAGGGACAAATGGGCAGCCCACCGTGGGAGGGATTGGACGGATAAGGAATGGAACCTGGTCCTGGCCAGCCCTGTGAACATCCCACGCAACTCCCGTTTCCGAACCATTCAGTTGTATATACTGCACCAGGCGTACTTATCACCAGATAGAATAAACAAATACTTCGCGACCGACACTGCCGCCTGTCCCAGATGCGACCTGCTAGGTGCGGACATCCTGCACATGCTCTGGAACTGCCCATCTCTGTCCACATACTGGGGGGAGGTGACGTCACTCCTGACACACAGCACAGGCCCGGGGTTACCAGACACATGGGAGGCATGCGTTCTTGGGTTATACAAAAGGACTAAACAAAATAAAACGCAAGCCCGGTTCTGGGATCTGGGCCTCATCACGGCCAAGCGACTGCTCACTCGGCACTGGAAGAGAAGGGAACCACCAACCCCCGCACACTGGTATGCATCCTTTACTAATTGGGCCAGAGCAGAGGGCACGGCGCTGCGCGGGGAGGAGATAGCGGGTTTGAGGCAGTTCCCGATCGCGCACCTCTGGGATGACATCCTGGGGTCCCTACATGGGGAGGGCGAGGCCAGGGGGCTCACGCAAAGACAGCTGAGGCGGGCGGGCGCCCCAGGGGTGACGGCACCATAGGCAGGGCCGCACATCGCACCCCCCCCCAGAGAGTAACACCGGCCCTTAGACGCGCAGGTCACGGACACAGCCAGCCACCCACACGAGGGCTCTCTAACGTACACTGACCCGACTCTTGCCCTCGGCACCACACCCCTGACACCGCCCCCACGAGTACACTCCCCCCCCCTCTTCTTTACCACTTCCATACCCCCACGTTTACGGTTTCGGACTCCTGTTCTTCCCAGCTGCAACTATACCCACTATCACACAACGATAGAAGGATGCCACTAGCCGAGCACCCGGCAGCGAGCCCGGGCACGGGCAGCGTCCGCCGAAACTACAACTGGGGCATTTCATCTGTTTGCCGCACACACCGCACACTGAGCCGGCAGTCGGTGAGGCACTACCGCTCACCAAGTCTGTCCCTCACCAGCTCTACAGCTATCTGCACATGCACACCATTGACCCCCCGCTCCACTAGCACACTCTCAGTGCACATTGCACCGTTCAAAGGGTCATTGGTGCTATGCATGCCGAAGGGACACGGCGTAGCGCTGCCACAACAGAAACACTGGGACACGCCGATGTGAACTGCTTTGTTTTTGTTTGCAGAGTTAAAGGTTTATTTATAGTAAAAATGTAAAATGAGACGTCACTTACAGAGATGATTGTGTGCTGAACAAGACTGATATGAATAAAATACCCGTGGTTTAGCACACCAGACGGCGAGTAAAATACTGCAGAACGCCTTCCCCTGTAAACCTTTGCCCCAACGAACCACCGACTTGTTGCAGCCGGCCCACAGGGTTGTAGGATTTGCTATATGTACTGCACTTTTGAACAATAATAAACGTCTTCAAAAAATAAAAAAAATAAAAAAATAGACTACTGGGGGCAAGGTGGATTTGCACATTACGCACAGTGAACCTGGGACTAAATGCTGACCACGAATTACACTATTTTTTATAGCAGGTTTATTTCTCTGGATGTAGTTGTTTTTCTACTGTATAATCTGTCTGTAGTTAGTCCCTTTCGCTTTACCACTTGAGGCTATATTCTAGTTGTGCTTGGTTAGAGTGAGGACAGCAAATAGTTGTAGACATTCTGGCTGTGTATTAAATTAATTTGTTCCACTTTCGACTGACGTGTTGGGCCATTTATGGCAACTGCTCACTTCATAGTTCAATGTCTATGATGGCATTTGGAATGTTCTCTTTTCATTTTTTCTTTTTTCTTAGGCATTGTCGAGCATGTTTATCTGCAATGTTGCTGTGTTTTATGGGATTCGATGAGGGTGGGCAAACCTAGTTAAAGACACAGTGGGCCTGGAGTATGCCAGCTCATGTTTTAGCGCATGTGCTTGTTATCGATTAGGTTGCCACTTAGTGTTACATTTCGACTATGGTCGCTCACTATTTAGGGATCGGAAGGGGTTTAACATGCATAGATTAAGACGCAGTGGGCCGGATGGTGTTGCCGAACAAAGGTATGAGTCTGCCACTTTAACTAAGACGTTCTGCTTACATAATATTGTTACACCTTGCAACACCATTTTTGTCATACATACTAAATATTGTTATGCTTCACAATATTATATTGCACTGCATATGGTGTGTTTCCCCATTCTTAACCTCGGGCTGTAGTTCGCAGTGATTTTCCAACTTACCCCCTTTTTTATGATATCGTTTTACACTTATGATTTAATGTGTCTTTGATGTATCATGTAGTTTACAACAGACACCACACACAGTTCCGCCCTACAAGTGTATGCATTCTTTGGGCTTACACCATAACGCTGTAAACCCTATTTGTTCCTAATTCTTTGCTTTTGAGGTTACACTGTGCTCCTTTAACTTCCCTCTTTTTTAAAATAAATCTTTATACTAACGGTTAGGTATGCTTGTGGTGTACTGTGTAGTTTATGGCCGACTCCCCACACAGATGCGGCGGGCCCGGTGGATTTGCCCTATGAGTTTATGTATTTTTGGACCTACACCTTACGCATTGAAACCTATGTATTTTTAATTTTCTGTTTATGAAGGCATGCCTTTTCGTATTACGCTATAAGATATGTTTCCTCTCTTCTGAAGTACTTCTCAAGCTGGGACTACTGCTTCCGGAATCGATTACTTGGTTGTGCAAATGGGGACACACGATGGTTTCCCATATGTTGACCATACATATTATTGACCTGGATGTCAGAAGACACTTCGTGTTGTCTTTCGGGTTTGGTGGAAACTGCACTGGTTACATAGAGACAGGTGCTTATTGTGTTGGTTGTCACTTTAGAATTTTCTGAAACTTGTTCTTGAGTGAGTAGATATTGGGAGACACTAGACAGTTCTTTGCGCACTACCTTGTCACTGGAGCACTAGTTCTCTTGGGTGTGAAGCGTTGTGTTACAAAATATGTTTCTGGGTATGGACTAAGGAATTCGTGACATGATCACACTGTATGTTATAGTTTTTACTTTTCTTTTTTTTTACTTTTGAATTTGTATCTGCCATTTGATGTTTCTGATATTGTGTACCACATTTTTGCCAACTGGCTGATCTCGAGCTTCTTGCTGTTTGTAGTGGGTAGAGCTGGATCTGAGACTCTGACATGAGCTTGCTGCTCACAAACTTTATTGTTACCAACACAAGACATTTTTTGGTAAGCACTTTTTTTAGTCTCTTTTAGTCTTTAACTGTAAGATGCTTGAATGAGCTTGGAGGGAATGAGGTGAATAATGTATGGTCTAGTAACCTTCTTTTTGTATCTGCTATGAGATATCATTATTTTGTGCCCATTGGTCTGGTTATGCATCATTATGTGTCTTCCCTTATGTGTTTTTTCTAATTGTTTTGGTTTGCTTATATGTTTTTATCTGTTTGATATCATTTATAATAAGAAGCTTTGGTTGTGTTGATAAAACTATGTGTAACACATTTGGGTATGTTTATGAATTATATGTACCATAGTCTCTGATTTGCAGGCTGGCCTCTTACTATGAAAATCCCTAGAAGAATGGTATATATTCAGTCATTGGATGCCACTGTTGGGTTTAATGAGGCTGGGATGTATTTATGGTTTTGAACTTAAGTGTGTTTATGTATAAGATGTGTATTAGTATTACTAAACTGTGTTTATGTCTTTGTGTGTTTTATACCGAATGTGTCCTAGGTTTTGTATTTATGTTTGTCCTTTTTAATTGCGCTCTTAGCTCTGAAGAAGCCCCTGTTTGGGGCGAAACATGTTGGTTGCACTTGGTTGTTGCATTTTCAACACTGGGAAAGAGAAACTAAAAAAGAATCGTTCTAGCAAAACTGGACTCTGAATTTTGTTGGAAATTACTTTGAAAGTTGATTTGATATCAACTTGATCTTCCTTGCTCATGTGTTGCCTCTCATCTTCTGTGTTTCTATATATTAGTTTGTAATTAACTTTCTGTGAGGGAGTATGTAGCAACATACAAATTTTGACATTTTATTGCAGGGTATTTTATAGCCTTCGGCGCAGGCATTTAACCTGGTGCACTTTTGTTTAAATAGTAAGCCACCTGGTGTTTTTGTGTATGAAATGTCGCTGTATATAGTTACTTGTATTCCTTTGGAGGTGTAGGGCTGTTTCCTATATTTTGTTTTTTTTGCCATGTTGTTAAGGTCATACCATGCCATTGGGTAAATGTATGTGGCCCGCCTCCCAGAGGGATTTTCACTTGGCTGCCCATATCTATCCCACTACTGATTATTTCACATTGTGTGGCATATTGTGAATTTTGAAGGTATGCATTATTTTACCTGAAATACACTATGTTGTATTTTTCAAATTGTGTTGGGAGTTTGTCTTTTCATGTTTATGATAACATTATGTTCAAAGGGAGCATGAACACGAATCTTGTTTATGGCTTTTGACAAAGTCTGTGTTTGTCGAAACGCATCAGCCTTTTGATTAAACATTTCATGGCAACGATCCTTGGGCGTGCAAGTTTGTTTCCTATATTAAACTGCACACAGGGTCTCTTGCTTTATATACTGTGGGTCCTGCTCCCACTGTCTCGCACCGACTGCATGAGGTGGATGAGGTCATAGGACTGTAGAAAGACAGCATGGTATGTATATATTCAATCAACCATATTCATCCATTGGTCCGGTCAATTATCATTCACATTTTACTACCGCCCGCCACAGCATGTAGCAATGGGCCAGCGCACTTCTGCCATTTTACCCACTCACTTTTAGTGAAAGCATTTATCCTTTGCAGAATCTGCACATGTACTAAAAAGAAGTCCTCTTTAGTATTAGGCATTCATGGGCAAATATGCCATATGTAACAAAAAAAAGCATAATGTTTTCTCGTTTTACATTTTTTTGTTCATTTTGTAACGCTCACTAGACTGTGCTGCTTACAGGCCTTCATTTGTTTCATTACAAAGCTCTCAAAGAAAAAGTGTGCCTATATTCTTCCAAATGCAAGTCTATGCAACTCAAACTTTCTTTTTCAATGTAGTTTGACTATTTCAGCGGCTTCTTGGAGAGCGCTTCGGCAATGCTTTGCTTCTGGCTCTTTTCCTCACTTCACAAACCCTGACAATTGGGCTCCTGCAGACATGTTCAGCCTTCCCTTATGTATGAGAGAGGATGCAGGAATCGAAGGCTGTCTTTTGTTTACATGTAAGATTTCCAGTGTAATCATTGGCTAGAAGGAGGAAGTTACAAACTTTTTTGCCTTAGAAGACTACTATAATGCTTGTCACTGTGTGCAAAACTTGAGCAGTGCCATCCTTTTTAGGTCTAGCCAGCGAGCAAGTGCTGCTCTGGGAATAATCTGTTGTAGCTCAGTACGGGAGAGAAGCCCCGCCAAACTTTTTGGTTGGCTTGTGTCTTTGTCCTTCATAAATGCTGTCTTCTGATTCCTAAATAGGCTTGTTAGTCCCTCCTTAGTACTGCCAAGTCGTCATTTGTAAAGGGGCTACTGGCCCCTTTACTTGGTTGTTACACGGTAGGTGTACTATTTATTTATTGAGTTTTTCCTACCTTAGGGCACGACGACACAACGTGCTTTGCTTACATCAGCGTGCCACACCCCCTTTCACTTTTGAAGCAGCCCAGCAGTTGGTTTGCAATGCTATAGATCTCCCATTTAAATGCGAGACCTATAGCATTGGAAATATTTTTTTGTTTTCTTTTTCAATCTTCACTGGTGAGCAGCTGCGGTCCCCCTTGCAGGGCAGCTCCACGCCTGTAACCAGGGATCAGTCGTGTAACCGAGGTGTCCTCTCAGCACGGCACTCGAGCTGGAGGCTGCCTTCACCGAAGCAGCCAGAGCCCGGTGAGTAGTAGAGACTGGCTGCCTTCAGCCCTGGCTGTATGCTAGGATAAAATACATTAATAATCACCTTAAATTAGCATAATCCACTTAGCCTAGACTGGAAAGGGTAGTATATGAGATGCAATAATAGTCATAATAGATTAGCATGCACGTGGTGTGGCGCAGCGGCCAGGGTGCCTACCTCCAGACCATGGGTTTCACGGTTCGATCCCTGGCGCCAGCGGCAGGTTAGGCCTGCACCATGTGACTCTGGACAATAGCTCTCTTAATCTTCCCAATGGCCCCCAGCGCCGGGACACCTCTCCATAGGTAGCTGTGTGCTTTACAAATGCTGGTAATTCATGTCTGAAATTTAGCTGCATAGATACTATAAAGTGCACCGAATCACAATTTATAGCGAAAAATAAATATTCACCATATTTTCACATAAGTGCTCCATAACTGGGGCAACTAAAAACCATGTACAGGAGAAAAAGCGCACCAGTATTCGCCATAAGTTGACCAGATGATAACTATTCCTTTACAGGGGCAAGTAAAGTGCCTTGTGCAGGGGTAAAGTGCAACAATTCATAAATTACAATAAATAACAAATGGTCACAATAGATTCACATAATAGAAGCTGATCCTTAAAGAAAGCAGGAGAGAACAACATGCAAAAGTGAAATACACTGATGGGTGCCATAACTTGCCCTTTAATGGAGCAGATAAAGTGACATGTGCTACAATGGAGTACATTAATTCCTAAATAGCAAAAATATATAAACTAACAGCAACTATAGAGAAGTCGGCTGATGCGTAATATTGCACATACTGATGGCTAGAGCTGTTATGGTCACTTGCTAGGCAGACATAATAACCAACTTAGATCTATGGACTATAAGGCCAGCTGGCATGATTGCTAAAATCGATTTCAGATGTTCAATAACTGCAATGACCACAAATGTTAGTACTCAAGACGGTAGCCATAGCTGATATTACTATGATTTTTGGGTAAACTTTGACCGGGTCTCTGGAAGTGTTTTCATGAAGTGTGAAAAGAGCAAATGGTTTCTACGTGCAGTGTTTGAGTCTTTAAGAAGTGGCAGGCTTTTGGTATCCTACCTGAATATTGGGTTTTTAAATATTTTCCTGCAAAAAGTGACATTGCGTGAAAATAGACTACCAACATATTGTGAAGATAAGAATTCCCAGCTAAGTACAATCTAACTGTTCTTAAATCCATAATTGCCTTTTTGAAGATATACCTATCTTCAAAGTAAGCTGATGGGGATTTAAGCATGGTAAATTTATACTTCCCAATGGGTACTTACTTTCACCATATTTCGGCTCTCAATATTTTGGCGACAATGATATTTTTACACGGTATTCTGACAAAGAACCATTATTTGCTTGGTGGTATGTACGTGGGGCGGTGGGGTGCAGATTAGATCAATGCTTGTTGGAAGTATGTGCGAACATTGTTTGTAGTAAAGTAAAAAAAAAAAGCTTTATTTCGATAAAGAGCATATCTTAAAAGCATTTGAACACAGTTAAAAAGTTATATAAAAAGCTCTATATGTTAAAAGCAATGTATGCTCTAGCAATTATTAAATATTAAAAAAACATGATAAACATCAGGAAATATTAGTTATACCCTTCACACCCTGAAGTTCATCAGTGCAAGGTAAAAACGAATTGAGCAATGAAGGGAAGGGCATTTTGAGGATAGGAGAGAAGACGCACCCACAAAGAGGAAAAATATAAAAAAGTTTTTGGAGTGAATTTCAAAGTTTTTTTAAATGCTAATTCCTAACTATACAAGGCCTGAAACCTATGGTTTTTTCAGTGAATATATATACATATATCACCCAAAACAAAGAGAGTTGTCCTCTCAAGGAAGCCACACACAGGTAAGTTTGGACTTCGCGTTTATTAGCACAGGCTACAGCATGGTTGTCGGGGCTGCACCATATGACCTGCACGACGCTCCTCCTGTCCTGTTAAACACCGGTTGGCGTCAACTTTGGGCCGCTACTCTGCGGCGGGGCTTCCTCACGGCAGGATGGGCTGTTTTATCCACACACAGGTAGGTTTGGACTTTGCGTTTATTAGCACAGGCTACAGCATGGTTGTCTGGGCTCCTCACCAGTATCAAAAGGCCGACGCATTTCGTGCTACCCCTGAGCACTTTGTCACAGGCTGGGTCTCTTATACACACGCCCAACTCTGAAGCACCTGATATCACTCAGGAAGTCCGCCCCAGTGGGCGTGGCAGGCGCACTGCCTGCTGGTCTCTGTGGTGCTAGTTTATCAATCTCCAGTGAGTAGTTGGCGCAATGCATATTATGAGTTAATCAAAACCCCAGTGGGTTGCCAAGTGTCCCGCACTCTCCTTGCTGCACCATATATAACCTACCTGTGTGAGGATTCCTTGAGAGGACAACTCTCTTTCTTTTGGATGTAAAACGGCCCGTCCTGCCGTGAGGAAGCCCCGCCGCAGAGTAGCGGCCCAAAGTTTACGCCAACCAGTGTTTAACAGGAGCGTGGTGCAGGTCATATGGTGCAGCAAGGAGAGTGCGGGACACTTACAACCCACCCCGACAACTATGCTGTAGCCTGTGCTAATAAACGTGAAGTCCAAACCTACCTCTTTGTTTTGTGTATATATATATATATATATATATATATATATATATAAATCCATACTAATATAATAAAGAGAGAGCCCAGACCTTTGAGGCGGGTAATCTCAGGAACCACAGCACCAATCACAACACCCAATACAGCGTTGGAAAGGGCAGTTGCAGTAGAAGGACATAGGCTATGCAGACGCCCACCATATACATTTAAAAGGTAAAAGAACTGTGCCAGCAAAGTAGTCTCTTGTGGGCGTGTCTGCGTTGTGCTGTGGGCGTGTGCTGGGGGTGTGACAAATGCCGGGGGCATGTGGTACGTTCCGCCCTTCATGCCATGTCTCATATTGTGTGCTAATCCCACCCTGCTCCCTTTAAATAGCCCTGCACCTCATAATCATACCCACCCTTACTCCTTAAAATACCCCAACACCCTTAAACACTAACCCATCTTAACCCTATAAATATACCCTGTACCCCAAAACCCAAACCTATCCCTAAACCCTAAAAATACCCCTGTACCCCAAAACCCAAACCTAGCCCTGAACCCTATAAATACCCCTGTACCTCAAAACCCAAACCTACCCCTGAACCCTAAAAATACCCCTGTACCCCAAAACCCAAACCTAGCCCTGAACCCTAAAAATACCACTGTACCCCAAAACCCAAACCTACCCCTGAACCCTAAAATACCCCTGTACCCAAAAACCCAAACCTAGCCCTGAACCCTGAAAATACCCCTGTGCCCCAAAACCCAAACCTAGCCCTGAACCCTTAAAATACCCCTGTACCCCAAAACCCAAACCTGCCCCTGAACCCTAAAAATACCCCTATACCCCAAAACCCAAACCTAGCCCTGAACCCTAAAAATACCCCTGTACCCCAAAACCCATACCTATCCCTAAACCCTAAAACTACCCCTGTACCCCATAACCCAAAACTATATCTGAACCCTTTAAATACCCAAACACCCTAAAACATATACCTCAGTACCCCAAAACATATACCCCTATACCCTTACTTACCTTATCCAAACATAAAAAAACATGCTTTTACCATTCATGCATTTACAACGAATTTCGTTGTAAATGCATGCTTGGTAAAAGCATATAAAATGTAATGCCATGCGTTATAATGGCATTGCGGAGTCATGGTACTTTCGTAATGAAAGTATGCGGAGTGATGGTATGCGGAAAGAAAGTTGCGGAATAATGTGTGTTTACCCTCCCCCGGTAAGTACATTGGTGGCACGGTGGCCCACATCTCCAGCAACATACTCATATTTTTTCACCACCCATTTGAAAAATGCACAGGTCTCTCTCATTGATGGCCAGGACCGACATACACTTTTAGACACACCTCCCGCCACAAGTTCTAGAATTGTAACTTTAGAGCTGGGGAGCGACGTTCGAATCTCGGCATCAGCTCAACATCCTGTGATTCCAGGCTAATCGCTTTGTCTCCCCATACCTACCACAAATGAATGTGTTCTTCTGTAATGTAAATTGTGCTCATGCCATGTTGTCGAGTTCGCGCTATATAATTTTACAAGGAAAAATAAAGTAGGGAAACTCGAGTTCACACACTACTGAACGCGCACTCTTAAGTGCATCAGCAGTGCACTGTGAATCGGAGCATTTCACAGGCCTGTCATAGATAAGAAATGCTATCAACACGAAATCCTACAAAACAATATTCTACTGGCCGGCAGCAATTCATACCTGGACAACGTCGGGTCGGGCTGCTAGTATATATATATATATATATATCTATATCTATATATATAGATATATATATATATATATAGATATATATATATATATATATATAATTATTATTTCTATAGCTTGAACCCAGCCAAAGTCAGCACAGCGCTGTACATGGTTAAAGGTAAAGTCAGTGAGCAGTAGGAGAAGAAGCTGGGTTGTGGATGGCAAATAAATTGTGATGTAGTGTTCTTGAAAGGGGTATGTCTTCAACTCTTTCTTTTAGTGGAGCACCAGTGGGATATTGCGGAGGAATGCGGGGATGTTGCTCCAGAGGCTGGCTGCTTAGACAGAAACGGCCTGTTGTCAACTTTTTTTCATTTTTCCAAGCCTGGGCAGCACATGCGCTGCTCTGTGAGCCATGCCGTATTGGAGTATGGAATAGAAGCCCCGCCCACTCTCCGCCCATATTTGTCATTGTCCTTCGTAAATGCTGGCTTCTGATTTGTTAAGGGGCTTGTTAGTCCCTCCTTAGTGCCGCCTTGTCTTCATTCGTAACCTCCCATGCGGACTGGCCCTTTTACTTCATTTGTTACATGTGAGTCTTTTTTAGTCTGTAAGCACAATTTTCTTTAATGAGTTTCTCCTACTGCAGGCAGGACATGCTTTCCTGCAACATTCATCGCTCCATGCGTGTTTTCACTTTCCAAGTAGCCGGGACAATGGCTGCCGCTTCTTTGCATAGTTCTCGCATTTACAAGAGTTTGAGCTATTGGTATTGTGCAGGACAATGCCTTTTATTTATGTGTTAATTATCAAAACATATAAATAAACGGCATTGTCATTTACAATGCCAATAGCTTAAACTCTGACAAATGTGAGACCTATTGCATTTCAAATGCTTGTTTAAATCCATGGTGCCTCGATCTAACAGCTCCAATAAACAGTTTCACTAAAATGAAAGGAAACATCATATATGTTAGGGGCTATTGTTTTGTGTTACTGTTCCCAGAACTTCATTAGAAATCGAAGTCTGGGAATCAAGATACACATTGCAACATTTCTCGTCTCACTTTCTAAGAGTGGTTTAATTGCTTGCACTCCAGTGCAGAGAAGGGTTTGAGCAGTCATTTCCTAGGCCTCGAGTTTGGTGTAATCCTGACACCAGGACATCTGTCTAAATGTTTAGGAAGGCTTTCCCAGGCTGAGAGTGTGCCTGTCAATCAATCAGTAGATTTGTAGAGCGCTGCTTGTCACGCGTGAGGGTATCCAGGCACTGGATGCAGAAGGTGAGCGGCACACTGCACGGTGTGCTTCAGAGGCGTTCCACTGCTCTCTTAGCTGTGTTGGTCACTAACTGTCCAGCGTCCCCGGCAGAAGCACCAAACCAGAAACTCGGGAAATAGGAGCAGGGCTATGTGCAGTAGTTATTGACACCGCCCTCCCCAGATTCATTGAGGACCCAATTCCTACTTCACCTGACGACCTTACTAAGAGAACCCACGGATCACTCGTTCTTTCACTCACCTATCGCCACTCTCTGCAACTCCTTTCCATTGCAGTCCACATTGCAAATATAAGTTTCACTCACCTCTCACCGTTTCCCTTTCATTCCCCTCGCTTTCCCTTTCGTCTCTTCACCTTTGCC
This sequence comes from Lissotriton vulgaris, assembly GCF_964263255.1. Lineage (NCBI taxonomy): Eukaryota > Metazoa > Chordata > Amphibia > Caudata > Salamandridae > Lissotriton > Lissotriton vulgaris. Next base: position 1,035,588,134 of record NC_141698.1, read on the forward strand.
CTCTTTGCTACCTTCTTTCCTTCTTCCTCCTCCACTCATACTTTCCTTCACTTTTATCTATTTTCTTCTTTTACCCTTTATATCGCTACTCTACTACTAATATTCTCCCTTCTTCCCGTTTTCACATTTTCCACTCTCTTCCACTCAACTCTCCCTCACTGTCCCCGCCCTTCTTTTTTTTCTTTATGTATCCTATACTCAGGGCTTTAAGTGGGCTGGGTCCTGCCGGTGCTCAGCACCAGCAGTTCTAAAAAGCAGGGGCTGAGACGGGTCCCTATCGGGCTCTCCATTTTAGCCCTCATCCTCAGGGTAAAAACATAATCTACACTCGGTAGCAGTACCACCTCTCTTCACTGCATTTGAGGTAACTTCAAAGAGACTTGTTATAGTTCTTTCAGAACGGAAGCATTTTTAATGATATAATCAAGAAGACATAGTTGTTGCTTATTTATCTTATGCAACTAACAACCATTGACAAAGCCAATCTCTGCCTTGTAGGTGTAATGTTACACGTTGTATTATATATCTGGATGCACTGATAGAAACAGCAAAAAGTTCTCTTTCTCTCTCCTCATCCTTCTCTCTGTTCTCTCCTTCTTTTCTGAGTGCCAGTGACGCTTTGGCTGTAGATGCAGTTCTGCTGTGCAGTTATGATAATCACGTATTATGAATATTACAGGTCGTCCAAATTCTAATTATTAGATTAAAAAAAAATCCACCATGCACTTACAAAAGTTTAAACTAATAATGCCATTTCTTAGGAGGAATAGTAACTACAAATGCATATGTGTGCCAGGGGTTTTGGATTATGTTACATGAACACAGGCAAGATTTGGTTGTATAAACATAGGTGGGCTTTGTTTGGTGGCACATGGCATGGACAGCCACTGAGTGTGAAAGCACTCACAAGGACACTACAGCTCAGCACCACATGCACTGCCGCTCGAATAATGGAAGGCAAAGCCAGGTCCTCCCCTTCAGCTGCAACACCACTCATGGTACCCACAGGCGGCACCAGTTAACTGGTCAAAAAAATACAAAACAAATTGGAGAAAAGCAAAAGCAACAGATGTACTTTCTGTCTTTATTGAAGAACAGGTCCAAATGCTATTTAGTCTCCAATAACCTTCAGATATAATATTTTGCTTTTCTCCAAGTTTTGTTGTATGTTTTTGACCAGTTAAGAGGTGCCATCTGTGGGTGCCATAAGTGGCGTTGCTGCTGAAGGGGAGGACCTGGCCTGGCTCACCACTGTTCTCCATCCTTTGGAATCGTATTAGCGAAATGCACACCTTGCATTCTTGGACATGGATGAATCACTCTATTAGGTTCTTTATCCAGTGTTGGGTGAAGGGATCTTCCTGGCTGGGTGTGGATTATAGTAGGACTCCTGAAACTGTATTGCATTAAGGACCACATTATTTGGCCGGGTGACTAACTTATGTGGGAAGAAAACACACATTATGCAGCTCAACTGAAAATGCTCTGCAGTGGCAATATTTACCTATTTTACAATTTTAGCCCATTAATACTGCCTCTGCACATATTTCATTCCGTTCTTACCAATGTACTACCTGAATACAGCCATCATCAACTGAAAGATGACCAGTCAGTCATCATATGGAAGGGGTCCGCCATTTTGTGTGTCACCATGTCTGGTGCTCTTTTAGTACCTTGTTCTCCACTGCAGCAAGAAACAAAATGTATTTGTTGCAATTATGAATATTATGAAGCAAATTGTGGAGTATGTGCCTGTTGTGATAAATTGTTCTAACCATTGGTGTTTACAATTGAATAGAAAAGGAGAGTACCCTGCCTCAGGATATGAAGGCCCTAGCTAAAGGGTCCAGTAGATATATATAGAGGGGTGGTTAACCTAGGGGTTGACACTAGACATCACAATCACATGGTCAAATCAAATAGACTATACAGTTCATGTTAGAAAATATATAATTTTTTATTTTTTGTTTTCTGATAACAAAGATATAAAAAGATTCTTATTATACTATAGAAATATATTTTTTTTGGTATATCATTAGTACATATAGGTCATAAATAAGACAAACATAGATATAGAGACAATAACATCAAGGAAGTTTGTCCTACCCAGTAACGGCCAATCTTTACACACACAGTATCATTCACTTCTCACTCTTACTAATCTAATACCATACACCATTCATTCTACCATTCATTCTTCTACTCCTTACAAGTACAACACAAAGGTGGTTCATGTGTTGTATATATCGGGGTGTTAATCCAGGTAGATGGTTTTAACTACGGGTCCTGATGTAGTAAGGACAATAACCGTATTTCTGGAGACATACGCCGACGTGCGTTTCGGTGACAGGCCAGTTAGGCCGCACCTTCGTCAGGGCAGGGGGCAGTGTACTGGGACGGGCACAAAGATAAAATTCTGCAAGATAGAGAGCAAGACAAAATACATTTTACTTTCATGTATATACATATACTATTAAATTTACAATTCAGTACTAACAATAAAGATTCATCATCATTGATGGGTCACTACATATTTCAAACATTTAGAGAAACTTCCAATATTTCAGCCTACTGTTTTGTCCATCTGATAAACATTGGAGCAATGCTCCTACACTTGACCGTTAATCGCCATGCGGTGTCAAACCCTCTAGCGACACTCCCTAATATAGATTCCCTGAAGAGTGGAATCTAGAAGGCATCATGATAGCCTTAACTGTATGGACCATAGAGCACATTTAACACCACAGAAAATCTTCACTTACACACAGCTCTATAAACTTCTTTTTATCATACATATTAAGACAGTTCATAGTCTCTCTCAGCACTCCTCTCTTTTGTACACGCATGATTCTATAGAACAGTTCAGGGACAAAGTCCAAGGTCAGCAGATAGTTCAGCTAGTCGTCATATGTTAGTATAAATCCCAGCTAGGACAGAGCAGTATAGTGTAACCCTATATGCAGTTGTTTAGTTATTCCTAGGCTATTCAACTCTATATTTTACCTGATAGTATATTTAGCTTTATTATTCCAGTATATCAGGCATCAGGTGGCGTCATGAGAATACAGGGGCGCTGATGCTGCTGGTAAATCAAAAGCCAGACTTCAGGCAGTTCAAATCCTGTGAGGGGGACAGATAAATATACTCTTATGTCAAACTTCTGGGGTGCCTCTAACCAGGTTGGATTTAAATTGTTAGTCCATATCCTTTCTAATCTCTGGACTTATAGCCATAGTACGTTATAGAAGTCTTTTAGGTATCCATCTCTACAACCCTCTTATTTTTAAGGAGATCGTGGCTACCGGTTTAGGATATGTATAGAGCTTATTATTGCCTAACGAATATAGTACTGCAAGTTTTTTGAAATACCTACCAGTGTTGGTCGGCACCTTAGCGTAGTATTTTTATTCCCCCTTCACGTTTAGGCGGTCATCTAGGGTCTAAACAGTAGTAGGCAACAATGGAGCCTATCAAAGAAAACGAAGCTAAATCACTATTGCATCATAGCCAAGTTTGTAGTTAATTATTGTTATTATTTGGTGAGAGCGTGTTTCGGAAAAGTTCCTTAAAACCTCGCATCCCTACTCCTCAGTGCTATTGTTACTACCAGTACATACCGGGGAAGCTGGCTCGTAGGGATGGAATTTTCTTTTTTTAATGTTCAAACAGACGCGGAAGTGTGCGATTGCTTCTGACGTACCTAGGGATAGAGACGGCAATTGAGGGTAGCTAATAAACCAAACCCCTACAGTCTCATATTGCATATTTATTTTACACTATTATTTACCTTTCATAAATATATTAGCTGTCCTTAGAAGGGGGTTCCAATAGTGCTTTACTATGTCGGTTTCTTGCCATAGGTAGTAGATGGAAACAATGTCATCTCAAAATGTAGGGCTGCCTCAATGGGGGACTGGCTGATGCTGCGCCTGGGACAGGGGAGCGTAAAGAATACTATGAAACGGGTAGCTCTGAACACGTTTCCCAATTACAAAGCACTCGGTTTCATGTGCTTACCTTCGTCCCGCGGGTGTTTACGCCATTGGCTTATAGTGTACCATTGATTATGCTAAATTTAGGCCTTGCCTTACCTTCCAAATTTAGCACTGATGGTCTTTTATTTGCCTGCTGAAAGTTGTCAAGAGGAATAAACACTTCAAATTATACTTACAGTTTTGTCATCTGTAATGGACCACAGACTCTGAATTCCAGTTGTATTACAGTGAAAACAAAGGCATGCTTTGATGATTCAGGATCCTGATATGTCAGGCAATACCAGAGAAAAAGTACAGCATCACCATAAATTGCAGGTAATCCATTTTCCATATAGGATTACCAGCGCTGCTGAGAGGCCCGTTGGGTAGCCATGCAAAATATATATATAAGGGTATGCTCAGACGTGAGTCCCTTGCTCACTTTGCCACTGGATTCAAGCAAGCCGGGCTGAAGACGGCTGGAATGCCAGAAACCGGTCCTCGGAAGCTTGTTTCCGGTCCAGGGAAGACATGGCTTGGCAGTTCGGGCTGGACTGTTCCCATGAGGCACAGGGTCAGACTGATTTGCATATAGCCATGTCTGAACTGGGGTGGCAGAGTGGGCTAAAGAACGGTGATGGATTAAACCCAGATCTTTTGACTGGGTGTGAGTGTTTGATTGATTGCTCCGTCCATCACCACCCCCTTTTGTACCGCTTTTGGCCGCCATAAGTGTGGCAGGGTATGCTCAGACGTGAGTCCCATGCTCACTTTGCCACTGGATTCAAGCAAGCCGGGTTGCCGACGGCTGAAATGCCAGAAACCGGTCCCCGGAAGCTTGTCTCCTTCCCAGTATAAGAATTGGCTTGGTAGTTTGGTTTGCCCTGTTCCCATCATGCACTGGGACAGGAACAGACTATTTTGCATGTAGCCAGGTTCTGAGCTGGGATGGTGCAGTGAGGTAAAAAACGGTGATGGATCAAGCCCTGATCTCTTGACTGGGTAGGAGTATTCTGGATCATTCAGAAACTCTGTCCATCACCACCCCCTTTTCCAAAATCGATTTTGTCCACACTAAGTGTGGGAGGGTATACTCAGACGTGAGTCCCTTGCTCATTGCACCATCAGGATTCAAGCAAGCCGGCCCGACGACGGCTGAAATGCCAGAAACCGGTCCCCGGAAGCTTGTCTCCTTCCCAGTATGAGAATTGGCTTGGTAGTTTGGTTTGCCCTGTTCCCATCATGCACTGGGACAGGAACAGACTATTTTGCATGTAGCCAGGTTCTGAGCTGGGATGGTGCAGTGAGCTAAAAAACGGTGATGGATCAAGCCCTGATCTCTTGACTGGGTAGGAGTATTCTGCATCATTCAGAAACTCTGTCCATCACCACCCCCTTTTCCAAAATCGATTTTGTCCACACTAAGTGTGGGAGGGTATACTCAGACGTGAGTCCCTTGCTCATTGCACCATCAGGATTCAAGCAAGCCGGGCCGACTACGGCTGAAATGCCAGAAACCGGTCCCCGGAAGCTTGTCTCCTTCCCAGTATAAGAATTGGCTTGGTAGTTTGGTTTGCCCTGTTCCCATCATGCACTGGGACAGGAACAGACTATTTTGCATGTAGCCAGGTTCTGAGCTGGTATGGTGAAGTGAGCTAAAAATGGTGATGGATCAAGCCCTGATCTCTTGCCTGGGTAGGAGTATTCTGCATCATTCAGAAACTCTGTCCATCACCACCCCCTTTTCCAAAATCGATTTTGTCCACACTAAGTGTGGGAGGGTATACTCAGACGTGAGTCCCTTGCTCATTGCACCATCAGGATTCAAGCAAGCCGGGCCGACGACGGCTGAAATGCCAGAAACCGGTACCCGGAAGCTTGTCTCCTTCCCAGTATAAGAATTGGCTTGGTAGTTTGGTCTGCCCTGTTCCCATCATGCACTGGGACAGGAACAGACTATTTTGCATGTAGCCAGGTTCTGAGCTGGGATGGTGCAGTGAGCTAAAAAACGGTGATGGATCAAGCCCTGATCTCTTGACTGGGTAGGAGTATTCTGCATCATTCAGAAACTCTGTCCATCACCACCCCCTTTTCCAAAATCTGTTTATAATAAAGCCCTCTCTTTCCAGCCTATTCCCTGTTTTTCTTATCCTTTGTGCATCAAATGAGGCAGGAGGTGAATTTTATTCCAGACTGTATAATAACTACGAGGGAGATATTAATAATGTATGCCCATTATTGTGAGACTTGGAAACAGGTTGGGGATACTTTAATCAGGTCAGTTCATTTGGAGACGTAATGGATTGGTATGTTGAGGTCTCTGGAGAGAGGATTCTACTTAGATTATGAGCTAAAGGATTCTTTGTGATATTGGGTTTCCTTCGTATGTTTAATTTTTTATGACTTGAAGGGTATGACAGATTGATTGTGCTTTGAAGTGAATTCTTTTTGTCAGATTGAAAAACTAAGAGTGAATTGGACAAAGATTGGAGAAAAGTTTAATTACGTATGTTCGTTTGGTTTAATGTCCGATTAACAAGGGTTGTTTGGATATTTGATACTTTATGATTGAGACGTTGAATTAATACTGTTTTTGTTTTTTCCTAAAATGAAGTGGATTGTTGTTTACTCAAATTTTAGGTTGACTGGCTGATATCAAAGGGAACATTATAGGAAATGAAGCGAGATGTATAAAAATAATTATTTCTAAGATTATGGCTATTGGTTGAGTTTTTAAGCTTATAACTGGCTGCACAACTAGACCTAGTGATGTTATGCATTTGCACTCACAAGTGTGGCAAATAGAGGGCTAATTAGAGAACATTGGGGCATATTATCAAGGCAGGCAAAATTAAATTATCGCAGTTTTTGCAGCCGTTTTCGGCCACAAACCGGAGATAATTTCATCGCCCTATTAGCAAGCTTTTGCTAACATCAATTAGCAACAGCTTTTAGGTGATAGCGAGCGGTTTGGGGCCCGCTTTGCATGTCAGCGATATTTATCGCTAATGACATGCAAAGTGGGCGTACCCAACCAGTTTGCGACTGAAAGCAGTCGCTAACGTCACTATCGCCTATTAGCAAGGCGACGTAGCAATAAAAAAATTCGAGCTAAGCGCGAATATCGCTGAAAACTAACGCCTGCTCAGAACATTTCTTAACCTGTATATCCAATGGCAGGTGGATATTCAGGTTAAGACCCTATTAGCGATAATGCCTGAATATCACTGGATTCCCAGCGATATTCACGCATTTTGCCGCTATAGCCGGATATTTTATTGCGTTGGAGATAAACGTTGCTAATAGCACGTTATCTCTGCGATAAAATCCGGCAATGCTTGGCGATAAAAAAAATGTTGCTAAGCTTCTTTAGCGATAACTTTCGCTAGTTGTTGATAATATGCCCCATAGTCGATTTGACCCGTAACAGAATCTTAGGTGATATTTGAAAGATTGAATACATTTGCATTTGTGGATTTTGAGCAATCTGATTGTTTGATATTTAAAAATCTAGATACTCTGTGGGCCGTATGGTTTGACAGCTGGAGGAGGTGTACACATATAATAAATAACGGGCTATTGTGCGGACTGATTTAGTAACAGGGCATAAACGGCATCAAATAGAATTAATGCTATTGTTCTGAGATTTTGCTGATTGGTTGTAGGATTGAACCAAAGGATGCGTAGTGGTGTAGTGCTTGGAAGGTGGTTGATGGATTTGTTGGTGGATGTGGACAGATGTCAGTTAAAATGATATGTGGTGACGGAAGGCAAAATTAGATTGAATTGCTATTGCTGGGGATGAAGGTTTGACTAGATTTCTTTGTCACAATTGTTGGAAATGGCATGGGTTTTTTTATTTTGAAGGTTTTATATAGCGCGAACATGACCCTTGCGGGTATCAGAGCGATTTACAAGAGTCGTGCGTAGGGAACAAAAGGAAGATATGAAAACATAGTTAAAAATTGAAATACAGGTCTTAGTTGCGTGGATGCAAATGTACAAGACTTGACATAGGTCTAGATTAGGAACAAAAGGAGCTTATAAATACATACTTAAAAAATTGAGATACAGATCTCAGTTGCGTAGATACAAGTGTGCAAGACTTTACATACGGATCTCAGTTGCGTAGATTCAGATGTACCAAGATTCATGAGAATTTCTTCAAAAGTTGGGATTTTACTTCTGTTTTAGAAGAGATGAGAGAAGGGTTCCATCTAGTTTCAGGGGGCAGTGCGTTCCAAATCCTAGGAGCGATTCCAGAGAAGGCACGGTTATAGGTTTTCTTTTTGGTAAAGCATTGTGGTTTTAGAAGAAGATTGCTGGTACTTCCAGAGCATCTGTTTTCACAAGATGGCCCCCGCTTTTGGGCCAGGTATCTCAGGGTATTGTGATTTATGGCTTTGTATGTCATGCAGGCAATTTTTAGTTAAAGGAAGCCAGTTAAGAGTTTTGAGGTCAGGGGTAATATGAGAATTTCTTTTTAAGCCCATGATTAGCCTAGCCGCTGAGTTGAGCGAAGCTCTTAGAGGGGCAGTTGATGCTCTGGGAAGACCGCTTAGTGTTGCACTCCCATAGTCAAGTCTTGGGATTACTAATGCTTGAACAGCCAGTTTTCTCAGGCTGTTTGGATATTTGCGCCTTTTGTTGCAGCACTGATATGTTTCTACATGTTAAGATTTCTTTTTTTTAAAAAATATCTTTATTAGGTTTTTTCCATACTAATATGAAGCACCCTCCCTTCCCCCACTCTTACAACCTTGACCCATACCCGAACAGAGACACAATTTCAATTGCATAATTCATCAGAATTATCCATCAAGTACAAAGGTGCAGAGCAGTTAATCATATATACAATACAGTTAATTCTAATAGTCATAGTTCTTACTAGGCTACTGTTTCTCAATATATACCAAAAATCTAAAAGGAGCATCAGTCCGTCCTAGGTGTGGATGTGTATCCATTGCAACTGTGAGTCCCAGATCGTCATACCTCTTTTACGTTTAATACGCCCTTTATTTTTATATATGGCCACCTCAAGGCTGCATGTTGCGAGCAGCCGAGCCCTCCATTGTAGGAACACTGGTGGGTTCGGGTCGAGCCATGCTGAGGCTATGCGAAGATCGACCCTTGCATACGTTTCAGCCAGCTAACATTTGCTATGCCCAACAGTATTTCCTCCATTGTGATACTCACACCTGTTTGAAATATATCTGACAAATAAACGGAAATTTCCACTATCAAATTTGACAATGCATTACATGAAGCAAACATGTGCACAATATCGGCCTCAAACAATGTGCAGCGTGGGCATGTCGTTCCCTTTCTGATTCCCCATTTTGCTATTTTGCTCGGAGTATAGTACAATGGAAAAAAGCTTTTATAAAATTGGGCCTGTAGCTTAATCAACATCAAGCAGGTCTGTGATAATTCATAGGAGCGGAGGGGGTTTGGGGTGATACTCCTAATTTAGCCTGCCATATAACCATCTGTTTATCCATGTCATCTGGGAATGAAGAGTTCAAAGACTCATATATCTTCCCGATGTTTAGTATAGATTTTTTGCATAAGTTCTCTATAATTTGAATTGTTTGAAGTTTTACCCTGCCCCCCCTTTTTTGTCAGAAAATCTCTCACCTGTAAAAAATTTAAAAAGTCCCTAAGGCTAACATCGTACTCAAAACGTAATTCCTCAAAGGTCTTCAACCCAGTCAATGAATAAAAGCAGCCAAACTGCACAAAACCCGCCTGAATCCACCTCTCCATGCAACTATTGCGGAAGATCTCTGGAAGGTCATCATTTTTGCAAACAGGAGTAGAATGAGAGTAATGCCCGAGTCCCAATAGTTTCCGAATATTACCCCAAACCTTATATATACCGGAGATGGTCTTGAATTTTTCTTTTTTTAAATAAATGTCATTGACATGTCGTCAGAGTCAACCTTTCTAGCCCTTCCCCAGTATAAGTTCTTGCGGGGTGGGTATAATACAGCTGTAAGGCCCTGTAGAGATGAGTACCATGCAGTACCTTAATACAGTAGCACAGTAGTATAGTTTAAAATTGGGCATTGCCATACCCTCTCTATCTTTTGGTAAAGTGATGAATCTAAAGGCCCTGTATAGCCTCTTATATCCCCAAATAAACCTGGAGAACATAGACTCAATAGATTTAAATAGCTGGGGAGGAAATTCCAAGCAGATTGACCTAAAAAAGTATAGAAATCTGGGTAGAAAAAGCATTTCGATCACATTACATCTGCCGCCTATGGTTAAATGTAGATTATTCGGTCCGACCAATTCCTTTTTTTGTACGATGGACCAGTAGTTCAACATTATTACTAACTATATTTTCTACTTTTACGGTTATGCTAACCCCTAAGTATGTAGCTTTATCTGTGACTCTTTCATCCCTCATCCTGATTTTGTCATTAAGCACAATCTGGGTTTTACCTTGATTTAGTTTATATCCGGAGACTGCTCCAAAGCTCAGGGCCTCCTCTTCTATCACGTTTATTGCCCTAATAGGATCGCTGGTGACTAGAGTGAAGTCATCCGCATATGCCAAAGTTTTTGTATCATAGTTGGGTGCCCAAATAGGTGATATTAGCATATTGCTTTCAAGCCTGCTGATGAATGGATCGATATAAATCGCGAATAGAAGAGGAGAGCAAGGGCATCCCTGCTTTGTCCCAATAGTAATGGTTATTCTTTCCGATAATACCTTGTTAATCATCACACTGGCAACTGGATCAATGTAAAGCATTTGTATGGATTTTATAAATCCCTCACTAATTCCACAGTGTAGCATGGCAGCCCAAATAAATTTCCAGGAGACCCTATCAAACGTGTTTTTCAGCATCGAGCAACATAAGCACCATAGGGTCTTCTGTCACCTCCGTAAAATCAAAGAGAGACATTACCCTTTGGACTTGATCAATTGTAGATCTCCCGGGAATAAATCTGTGCTGAAGGTCAGATACGAATTTATGTATAATTGGTGCCAGTCGGGTAGCTAATAGTTTGGAATACATTTTAGAATCTCCGTTTATCAATGTAATAGGGGGATAAGACCCCATTTCTATAGGATCTTTATTTATTTTTTAAGAAAACCACAATTTTAGCATATGAACATGAGGCTGGTGGCCAAACCCCCTGAAAAATATGAACAAATAATTCCAGTACCAATTCTTTGATTTGGGCTGCGAACTTAACATGAAACTCTGGAATACCGTCTATACCAGCTGCTTTCCCTATAGCCAGGTTATTCATAGAGGGAAAGATCTCCTCCCAGTGAGGAGGGTTATCTAAACTGTCTTGATCCTCTTCCTCAAATCTGACTGGTGTATTTAGATTTGGATATGTCTCAGGATTGCCCTGTTGGCTTTCTACTTCTTCGTACAAATCCTGATAAAATCGTGGAAATGAGGCTCTTATTTCAGAGGATTCAGATTTCAGGCCGAGTTCTGGATCCTTGATTTCCTTCACTATATTAGCTGATGTTTCTTCTTGGGTATGAACCGCCAGTTGATGCCCCACTTGTTCATTTAATTAATAGATTTTCTCTTTATAAGTTGTTGCCTTGGCTACAGCTTTCTCCGTTAGTATTTCAATAATATTGTTTTTAGCAATTGCCACCTGACTCAATTCGCTATCCGTTACTCGTCCCTACTGAACGGCTTTGAGCAAGTCTCCCACAGCCCTACCCAAATTCTGCTGCAAGATCGCCATCTTTTGCTTGCACTCTTTATTAGAGCTAAGAGAGAATTGCAGTGTCTCCCCTCTGATACCCACCTTTAGGGCATCCCACACCACATCAATTGCTGCACTACCCAGGTTATCTGACAAAAAGCCCGGAATCCAGCTTCTCATTTGTTGGCAACATTTCTCATTCCTCAATAGTGCTCTTTCAAACATCCATATCCGTGTAATGGATTTACTTATCCCACATACTAGATTTAATACTAGAGGATTATGGTCCGATAAGACCCTTGGTAGTTTTTCTATTACACAGGCCGACCTCAAGGAGCTATATATAAGCATATAGTCTAGCCGTGCATGCCGGGAGTGCAGATAAGAGTAATACGTGAATCCCGGATCCCCAGAGTGTTTTAATTGCCAACCATCAATCAACCCATGTAACACGCACATATCTCTCAGTGCCTGGAAGACTTTTGGCTTCCTAACTTGGTATTTAAAGTCTGGGCCCAGAGACCAGTCCCCTGGCAAATGTAAGTTGAGATCCCCACACACTATGAGCAGGAGGGGCCAGTGAGCCAATTCATTAGCCACACTAACCAACATATCTGGGTCATCTCTGACATTGCCATAGATAGTACATAATGCAATTTTACTTTCCCCATTGTCATAGTGACATTCAGTGATTGCCCACCGTCCAAATTTATTGGCTAGTGAGCGTGTAAATTGTAGACCCCCCCTTTTGCCAGGATGGCCACTCCCCTGGCTCGCACCCCCTGTGCTGAAGCTGTGATAAGCCAATACCCAAGTGATTTAAGCAATTGCGTTGCAAGCCCTCGATGTGCGTCTCTTGTAGACATATGATGTTAGCCCCGATCATCTGTAATCCTACAGCTACTTTCTGTCTTTTCTTTACGTCATTAAGGCCACATATATTAATTGACACAATTTTCACCCTAGCCATGATAGTGCTTGTTCGCCCCATCCATCCTTAACTGTAGTAATATCCTTCAATTTAAACCATTGGTTGCCCTTCTCTGATATTTCTCTTTACGCATTGGCCCCCCCACCCTGCACCTATCAAATACACCTTGTGTCTAAAAAACCCCTTGGTCTTGTCCTCCCTCCTTCCCACCCCCCACCATTATCTAAGTTGCCAGGCTCAATCATGAGCCTGTGTGATAGCGTCTAACCAACCTCACCCACTCTCTATACCCCCCTTCCCTCATGAACACACAAAAAAAATCGCCCTGGTTATTTCCCCGTCTTGCCCCCTCATCCCCGCTGAAGTGAGGAAAAAAATCATAATTACTCCATACAGAAGTATCCAAGTATTACAACAAATAGTCCATCATATCGAGAGAGACTACCGATTACTCTCAGAGGGCCCTGTTTTCTCTGCAATGATTTCCTTCAATGCCTGCTCCGCTTGTATCTCTGACATAAAAAACAGGGTTCGTCCTTGTGAGACAATTTTCAGTTTAGCCAGGTTCTGGAGAAAAGCTACTGCAACGCTTTTTGGAAAGGTGTGATCAGCTGTCGGGGCCTCCAACGTCTCTCCACTGTGGCATGTGCAAAATCCGGCTTAGCAAAAAATTTAAAACGTTCCCTATTCCGTCTTTTATTCGGCCTTGCGAGGTCGTACACCGCCTGTCGTAGCAGAAAGTTGCCAAAATATATCAAAATGACTGTAATGAATGATTGAGCATTACGAGGGCGCTTGGGCATTGCAAACGGGAATCTGTATTTTTATGCTCTTCTTACCAGTGTCTTGCCCGGATTTTTTCTGTTCAATGTCTGCTTTCGGGTCAGGTTTCAGGTTGGGCCGTGTATCAGCAGAAAGTCTGCATTGTGGAGCGTGTCTTACTTCGTGCTCCTCCTCGCGCTGCCATAGCCATTGTCCTCGTGCAGTGCTCTTCCGTAACTCTGGCGTCTCGGTTGCTAAGCAACTGCAGCCAGCTCTCGTCCGATTCACCCCAGCCGGAGATTGCCGTCAGCAGTAGCCGGGCTAACGCTTCCCAGTGAGGACCACAGTCCCTTCGATCTGCCCCGCAGACTCCTTGCCTCTCGTTCACCCCCCGCTCTCCTTCACACCAGCGAAGCCAGCATACAGGGCCAGGCGCATTCTCGGCAGGCACTCGTTTGAGGGTTGGAGCGATGTGGAGGTAAGCTGCCGAGGTCTTACTCAGCCGTCTTCTTGGCTCACGAAGAAGGGTACTGCATGTTAAGATTTCTATCCAGTATTAGACCTAGCAATTTTGCTGAGTCAACAATATGAGGTTGGCAATTGAGTGCTGTGAGTTGTTTAATCCATTCTCCGATACTGGTAGTTTTGTTGGCAGGGGCAATTAGGAGGATTTCAGTCTTGAGGGTGTTTTGTTTCAAGTGGTTGTTTGCCAGCCAGGTCTGAGTTTTTTCCAGAGTTGAATTGAGGGCTGTGATATTGTCCAGAGAGGTGATCTTTAAGTATAGTTGGGTGTCGTCAGTGTATATATCATAATGGATTTTTTAGGAGCTGAGAATTTTAGTCAGGTGATCCATGAAAAGGTTGAAGAGAGTAGGAGAGAGGGATGATCCCTGTGGAACTCCTAGAGTGACTGGTACGACCGTAAGTCCCTTGAACCCATGTCAAAAACGCTTCTTGTATGCAATATACAACAAGCTATGGAAAGTTTCTCAACAGGAAGCTGCCCTAGATTGGTAGGATTAATTTAGGAAAGGCTTTAGCTGTGGTTGACAACGGTCTGACCACATTAACATCCAGAATATATTTACTGAGCAACATAGTATCTTCTGCAATTGACATAATGCAGCCGGACGTGTCTATTTTACAGCATGGACAATCACAACTACTGTCCATAGTATTATTAAGCTGGACATTGCAAGCATTACGTTCTGGCCATGTGCCATAATATCTACAGCACAAGTCTGTTTTCTGCATACGAACTGACTGAAAGACAGATATTAATGGCACACAGAGATGCAAAATTGGAAAGTTAGACCAATTACCTTTCACCGTAGCTCAGCCATCCATAGACTGGATAATCCATGGATACATCACTCTGCTGGTCACGACTTTCCATTTCCAATATTGTCTGCAATACCACCAAGTAGGCAGATATGAAGCGCTAGGGGAAGGTTATAAGCATGAATACTGGGAGTTACCATTCAGTTTTATATGCAGGAATGTGGACACTGATGTTTTTCCTAGCAGTTCCGACTGTGAGAATGCTTTGAGCGGGTCCTTAGTATGCAAGGACATTTCACTTCATGTGGCATGCAATGCTTCAGTTGTGAACTTATCCTGTTATCTGAAGGGTTCTCCGATGGCCGTGATTCATCCGGTTTTCAAGTTGTTCTCTAATGGGAGCTATTTGATGCTGAAAGATCAAGGTTGCTGCAAAATGGAACCAGACATTGCTTATCTGGTAATGGTTAATTCCAGTGTCATTTTGTTGCACACAAGTACTGTTTCCACCTGCCTGCACAGTTAGGAAGATAACGCTTTGGCCTTCAATAAATGTTTCCAACATATGCTTTGATTCTCTGAGCAAACTGAAAGACATGATTTAAAAAAAGATGTGGCCTTAACATAGCCAAAGAGACGTTTGATCTCCAGGTTGCAATGTCCTCACCCAAGATACAGACCCTACTCCATACTAACTTCCTGCTGCATTTTGGGGAGCTGGCCCACTGTATCTTTAATATGTCCGATACGAAGGGAATAGCACACTTCTTAAAATGTATTGGCTCTGGACTGGTTAGCATCTTTCAGACGATTTTCGGAGTTTTACTATCTTTCATACACTCCATGTGGGAAGCGTTTTTGGAGGTCTACCACTTGTCCTGCTACTTGTGGCGGGAATCCTGATTTTAATTTTTCTGTTCCACAATGGATGACTCAGTTCAACCCGGAATGGAGACGGCACTGGCTGTGCTGCAATGCCGTGAGCGCATAATACACTACTTCGGCACACCTCGGCTTCGAGAACTGAATGAGCACTGGTCTTTGTCCTACAGGCCTGTTTGGCTCACTGCGTACAACCTGTATTCCGCTGCCTGCTGTGCAGCCATGAATGCATATTGGATTTATGTCTTGGATCACAATTGATTATGCCACTGGACATTGTAGTACTGATGTACAAATTAAAGGCACATGGGTATTGTTGTCCCCAGCATATTCCATTGCTTATGAATGCATTGTTCGAGTCACCCTGGGATGCTTTGGCTCCTAGTGAACTGGATGCTGTCTCTAGGTACACTTACAGGATGCAGTCCTATCTTCAGCAGCTGCTGTGGGAACTGGATGGCATCACCTTTGCTCGATAAACCTGCTTCAATGTGCGTCTCTGAGAATGTCGTTTGCGGTTCTGGGCAGCAGCAATGTTGCGACTACCACTCGGAACACCTAAACAATTGGCTTTTCTGTGTGATGGGATATATTTGGACTATTTTTTAAAACGAAACTGCATAAAAACAATAATTTTTCTGCTTTTCTAGGCACCCTGGGTTTCTGAGAGCTTGGGATTTCAAACAGTATAATGATTTGTGAAGGGCTTTTTATGAATGTTTTAAATGGAAGCTTGCTTTTAGATGATTTTAAAAATGGTTTTTGATTTTTTTAGTTTGAATTTTCATTATGGTCTGTTGCCTTTTTAGATGGCTTTTATATATCCACCCTTAGTATGAGGAGTGGGTGTTATGTGCCAGGAGTAGGCACAAGTAACTAAGCTGCACATTTTCTTACATTGTCCTAAGTTTGCACAATAACATTTCTGCTGCGACCTTTTTCACATCTTTCAAGCAATAGTGGTTGGTACATCAAAGCACCTGTGTGCATAACAGAAATCAAAGTACTGGCCTATGGGACGTTGCTTGGATGAGGAAGAAGATGGCAGTGTGAGCCTGCACCTCTGCCCTGAGGGGAACACACAATCAATAATACCATTGGAATTACAGACTCACACTATGCCTACCATTGACATCGGAGATGCAGTTTCACCTTGTACACACCGAGGGCTCTACAAACCAGCTCTAGAACAACCAACTACTGAAAAATCCGTACTAGTTTTTCTACGGCGATCCAACACAGAAACAAAATGGCCTCACTGTATAGGCGGATCATCACGATGCCTGACCAATAACCAGCCTGGAGACAACAGCTACGATACACAAATAAATACAAGTAAGCAGAGGACTTCCCTACTTCACACTCCCAATATATTGGGAAGTGTCATTGGTCACTGCTTGGTGCAGTAGCAAAATGGCGCTGTCACCCGATTTCATAATACCAGCATAGCAGTCCGCCATCATGGTAATTTTACCACGTTTATTTGCCACACATTAAGTCATGCATCCTTCTGGCATTGGAGCTACAGTTTGCCCCCATGTGCACTAAGGGCTCTAAGAATCAACTGCTAAAAAATGTGCACAGGTTCTTTCTACAGCAATCACCAACAGCCACTAAAATCGTACAGGGTTTTCTTTGGCGATCCAACTCAAAAACAACATGGCGGCACCATATGGGCGGATTTTCCCAATGCTAGGCTGCTAATCAGTCCACCAGCACAGCCTATATGTAAATGAACACAAGTAAGCAAAGACACTTCCTACCTTTACACCTTGTTGACAGAAAACTCTTTTTTGCTTTTAGCTGCCGCTCTGTGGAGTAGCCATTTCCTGCAGACAATTTACCACCGCAGCCCTGAAGTCCGCCACCTTCCCGCAATTCCAAGCTAAGTGTAGAAATTCTGCATCATCTTGTCCACAATTGTCACATCTCGCCGACTCTCGCAGCCCATACCGGAATAATAATGCCGGAGTGTAGTATACCTGATGTATGTACTTAAAATGAATAATCTTAAGATTACCATTCATACAGAGTTTCCCCGTTACTCCAAACATATGCTTCCAATTATCTTCAGAAATGGCCGCAGGCAAGCAGTCATTCCATTTAATCCAGCTCTTGTCCTCTGCATCCACCGTTTCATCTTTAATAAGTTTATATCATTTGGATATCACCCTTTTATTGTTGGGTACTGTGAGAACAGATTGCAGAGACAATAGTTCCGGGGGCTCAGTCAGAAAGGTGGTGTAATGCACACGGGCCGCATGTCTCAGTCTATGTATCGCAAAGTGAAAAAGAAGTGACTGATTTGTAATATGCTGCAGGTACTCCTGTGCAACAAAGGCGCTGTTAGGGTAGACATCACGCATATGCGAGATACCCGCCTCTCTCAGCACTCTCATAAATGGGGCCTCATGCGTGACCGACAGGTTTGCGTGATGTTCGAGACGCATAGCCGGCGCATACAACAGCAATTTCTGCGCTAGCTTCCCGATCCTCTGCCAAGCCGAAACCGTAGCATCAACCGCGTTGATCTCTGATTTCATAGTGCCCCGTGAGTGATGAGTAACCACACTATGTAGCGGAATTGGAGCTGCATCCCCCTCCTCCACTGCGACGTGCGGTGTGAATGCGTGCGGTCTATACCAATAGTAAAGATATTGAGCCTGCGCACTAAGGTAGTATGCGTAGAAGTCAGGCGCCGGAAACCCCCCTTCTTGTAGCCTTTGGTGAGGACCGACCATTGCACTCACGCAGCCCTGCCCCCCCAGACCAGCCTTAGTAGGTGACCTCGGAGAGTCTTGAAGAATTCCATATTGAGCACTATCGGCACATTTACAAACAAATAAAGAAACCTAGGTAGCACAACCATTTTAATTAAAGCAATACGGTCCACAAGCGAGAGTGGCAACAAAATCCAGGTCTCAACCATAGTCTCTAGCTTCGAGCATGCCCTGCCGTAGTTTTCCCTGATCACAACCGTGGGGTCCCGATGTACCCACACACCCAGGTATTTAACCGGGTCCGTGGACCACATCAGCGGGAATTCCAGTCCTGGCCGTGCAGTCCCAGTCTGTTAATGGTATTATATACAACTTCTCCCAATTTATCTGTAAACTGGAAATAAGTCAGAATCTCACATATTCCTGCAACAATAGCGCCACGTATCTGGAGGGGTCGCGCACAAAGAGAACCATATCGTCCGCGTACAGTGATATTGCTACCGGCCGATGATTGAAATTCAATGCAGTCTCCCTGTGCCGCTGCCGAATAACACAGGCCAGTGGTTCCAGGATGATCTCGAACAGCATTGGCGAGAGAGGGCATCCCTGCCTAGTTCCCCGCTCGATACGCAGTGACTCTGATGTAAGCCCGCCCACTCTTACTCTTGCTGACTGTGCCGTGTACAACACCTCTATCCATTGGAGAAACATTGGGGGAAACCCCATACGGCGCAGCACCCGATACATATACTGCCATTCAATGGAGTCAAACGCCTTGGCGGCGTCTAATAGCATCGCCGCTGCTTCTAGAGTGGGTTCTAAGATATGAAACATAGAAAAGAGTGTGCAGAGATTATGCGAGGTGGATCGTTCTGACACAAATCCCGACTGATCAGGCAATATCAGCCCCTGAAGCAGTGGCTGAAATTTGGTGGCAAGGATCTTTGCCAAAATCTTGGCGTCTATATTTATTAATGACAGCGGGCGGTACGACTCACAGTGATCCGCCGGTTTGTCTTTCTTAAGCAAGGTGAGAATTAGTGCCTCCCTTAATGACGGGAGAAGCATCCCCGCGTTGTACGCCTCTGCATAGACTTCCAGCAGGTGTGGCGCTATCAGGTCCACATATTTCTTATATAATTCCACCGAAAGCCCATCCGGCCCAGGTGCCTTACCATTTGGTAGCGCCGCTGTAGCCATTTTTATGTCCTGCTCATCTATGGGAAGACAGAGATATTTACGCTACACATCAGACAGCCAAGCGCATGTGATGTCCTCCAAATACCTGTCAAAATCTTCAGCCGGTTATGAACCCCTCGTGCTATATAAATCCGCATAGAACACACGGAACTGCTCAGTGATATAAAATCGTAAATCATACGTTCTTATATAGCGCCTTTCACCGTAAGGTCTCAAGGCGCTTGCTTTGGGAACCCGTCCTGGCTTTTCCCTGCGAGATAACCCCTAATAGGCATCCCCAAGGTGAAAGCCAGGCATCCCATCACGGTGGGGCCGTAGTGGAGATTAAGCAAGCTATTGCCCAGAGTTGCAGAGTGTGAGCCCATGACTCGAGTAGCCACCGAGGCGAGAATTATCGAGTCCGTGGACATTTTGAGCTCAAGACCATGCCGCGTCGGGGATTGAACCCTGGTCCCGGGTCTGACCTCTGCATAAGGGTATGCCTCCTCTAACCCGTGAGCCACACTTCTCCATATCTTCCGGAGCATAATGCTCATTTCTCAAGTCATCTACTATCCTGTCCACGCGTTGCTGTTCATGTTGCTCTCTGATCTTAAATGCCAGCGTGCGGCCCGGTCTGCCCGCCTCACCATACCGTCTAGCTGTATGTCTACGAGATAAATATTTGATCTCTGTCTCTGCAAAAGAGTCATAATCCTGAATCAGTTCTTGTATCCTAGCCAGTTTAGTCATCTCAGGCTGACACGCATATTCACATTCTAGAACTCGCATTTCATTTTCGATTCTCTGGAGTTGTTGCCGTATTTCTCGGAGTATGTCCGCTGCAGTCCCAATGCACACCCCCCTGATGGTGACCTTAAAGGCCTCCCAGAGTGTTGCTGCCTGATCTACAGTTCCCTTATTCAACGCAAAGTATTGTACTATAGCCTCATTGATGGTCTTCTCATACACAGTGTCCAGAAGTGCCTCAGAGCGCAATCTCCATGTGAACGGGTGATGCACCCCTTTTGAATTTCGCAAGGTCAATCTTACCAGATTGTGATCTGATAGTGTGCGAGCAAGTGGCACCACCTCATCCATCCATTCCATCAGATCACTACCAATCAGCCGATAGTCAATCCTAGACCAACTCCCCTTCTCTGTGGATTTCGTACTCTCCAAACATCGTACAAACCTAACTCTTCCATAGCCATTATCACTCTCCCCATGACTCTAGGGGTACGATGTGTCTTAGGGTTCAACTTATCTAACTGCGCATTCAGATAGGTGTTCAAATCCCCTCCCCAGTCAATTGGTGCAGCCGGCCAATCTCGCAACCGTCCACACGTGCGGTCTACACATACTGGGTCATCCGCTATTGGTCCATACATATTAATAATGGTGATCAACGTGCCTCGCAACTTTCCACACACCATTGCACACCTCCCATCATCATCCGCATATGTGTGCAACGCCTGGAAGTCTACACCTTTCTTAACCAGTATCATCACATCTCTTGCATAAGACGAATACGAGGCAGCCAGGCAGAATCCCGCCCACCTTCCCATCACCCCACATGCCGCTAGCGGTGCTAGATGCGTTTCTTGCAGCAAGGCAAGTTGTATCTCGTGCCTATTGAGATACCCAATTACCTGTTTCACCTTCTTTGGGGAATTGAGGCCGCGTACATTCCAGGTTAACATTGCACATTTATCTGCCATCAATCAAAAGGAATTTCACAGAGCCCTGAGGGGCGTAGCATAAGCAGAAGTGGATCGTCACAGGAATTACTAGAACATCATGTCTCAGCTTGCACATTTTACCGGACTTAATACCAAAAAAATACCAAACATAAAAAAAAATCCCATACCCAAACATCCCCCCCCCACTTCCCACTCCAACCTCCCAATCAGGTCGAGATCAGTACCCCCAACCTCCCTCAATTCTGCAACCATTTGGGTGATACCCTCTCGGGGAAGAGGCACAGCAGCGTGTACACGCACCGAGGTGCGGCCGCGGGAACTATTTCTGAGACACACCTGTCGGGCCCCAAGCGTAAGGACATTCTGAACAACATATTGCAAACCCTTCCCGAAACACACAGGGAAGCATTTAAATAGGACAAGCATCTGCACCCTACCCCCGCCTCAACCCCGCAACTGACTTGAAACGCAGTGACACAGGCGAGACCCGTGTGGACACACTAGAATGGGCACACAAGCGATCTTATATAGTATCCTGTCTCTAGTCTGCATCATCAAGCCCCGATACTGCCTGTTCATCCTTCGCCTGTTGCCGTCGCAGCTTCATCTTGCAGATATGTTTCGTGAATTTCAATGCAGATTTCGCATCTGTAAAAAAATGAGACTACTCCTCATGGGTGACTTTTAGCTTCGCCGGGTATAGCATGGCATAAGGCACCACCGCCTCTCTTAACAGCTTTTTCACTGGCACAAACTCCCGGCGTGCAGACTGCACGGACGGTGTGTAGTCCGGAAAAAAGGATAGAGTGTCTCCCTTATACACCACCGGCTCCTTCGCCCTTGCCTCTCTCAGGATAGCGTCCCTATCGGCATAGTTAAGCAATCGCGCAATTATCGAACGTGGTGCCGCTCCTGGCTTGGACCTGGGCCCCACGGATCTATGCGCTCTTTCCACTATCATCACACTGGACAGTGCAGGTCCGAAGAGCTCGCGTAGCATTCCATCAATGAAGGGCTCCATTTTAGAGATTGGAGTGGTCTCCGAAAGGCCAATTATTCGGACGTTATTGCGCCTAGAGCGCGCCTCATTTTTCGCACTGATCACCTCAAGAATTTTTTCCATTTGGAGGATCTGTGTGCACGCCTCGGCCTGTGCGTCATGTCCGTCAGACACCCGGTTCTCAAGAACATCTAGGCGGTGTTCATGCTTGCCCACTTTCTTTTTCACGACATCCAGTCCAGTCACCAGGGCATCTATTTTGCAATCTATAGATTTCATCCCTGCGCGCAGCTCCAAAAGTATCGTTCTGGTGTCGTCTTCTACATCGTCTTGAGTATTCGAAACACCCCACTGGTCTCCCTGCTCATTTGACCCATCTGCGGTGCACGTCTGTCTTTACTTTCAAATGTCAGTTTCACCTGCTTGGGCTCCGACTTACCCATGGCGGACCGCTATTAGAGCCGTTAGTCCAGTCTCACCAGCAGGTCGGCTGAGAGTGAGCAGGCCGGTGCCCAGCCACGCCAAGCGCTGCAGTGGGCCTTGTGGCGTTCCTCCGTATCCCGATGATGCACAGTTCTAAAGGAGAGCAACTACACTTGTATAGGGTCAGGACCGCTCTCGGCGGACCGCCTTTAAGGGCTAGCAGACAGAGAACCCCGGCAGGTCGGCCAGAAGCAAGCCCCAGCCCCGCTCTGCAGCAGAACCAGCAGACAACCGCTCAGCTACATGTGGCGCCTCTGTAGTTCCGGTAGTGTGGCCTCATATCTCAATGTCCCGCAAATCCCCAGGAGTGCAATAAATTGTAGTGCAGGGCCAGGACTTTGCTCTTGTTATCGCCGCCGCCTCTCTCAGCCGGGCTATCTCCCACTAGTCCAACCGGCATTCACTACGCTCGTCAGATGTTCGGGGCAGTCCCTTGGAACACAACTCGGGCCCTAGCGCCGTCCCCGGCCGCTTCGGAGCCCCCCGCACCCCCTGCCGCCTCTCGTCCGCCCACAGCCGTGTCCGGCTCTAGAGCTTGCCGAAATGCCCAACAGGGAGAACACCTCTTGCCCCGAGAACAGCCCAGTGCACGGCTGGTAGATGAGGAGCACCGCTTAGGCCGTAGCCCCCCCGAGGCCCCCGCCACGCAGGTCCCGCCAGGCGCCACCGCACCTAGTTGGCAACACACCTCGCTAGTCCCGTGCCGCCCGGCCCTGTAGGCCCGACCCTCCCCGGCGCTTCACTCACCGTCGTAGGTCCTGCGGGTGGGCTGGTGTTGGCGTGAGCCAGGGGTCCTGGCACTGGGCGCGGTCCAGGCGCGGACGGGCGCAGACGGGCTTGCCTTTGGCACGCCCTCGGCGCGCGTAGGGCGCGCCCGCTGCGCGTGACCGCTGCACGTTTTCCACTCTGCCATATGTGGAGAGTGGGGGGGGGGGGGGGGGCGGAGCGAGGAAGGGGCAGCTGGGAGGCGGGAGCGGGGAGGGCACAGAAAGGAAGAGGGCGTGGCCGCGTGAACGGCGGCGGGGAGCGGGGCAGGGAGGGCACAGGGGGTACAACCACGTGAAATACAAAATACTAAATCAATAAAATACAGGAGTCACAAAACAACAGTAGAAAGTACAAAACCGGGCAACAGAATACTACCTGGTACGGCGGAGCCGACACAGGGGAGGAGAGCGCTCACAATGTGCGAGCGTTACTTAGCAGCAGTTCAGGTCGCAGAGGAAGGCGGGCCTGCGGGGCAGAGGGCTGAGCGAGGCTGCGAGCAGCAGCAAGGGGAGAGGGCACCGGCACAGCTGGTGGCCGTGCGGCGCTGGAGTGTCCTGCGAGCAGGTCACGCAGATCAGCGCCGCGCGATCACTATATATGGACCAGTGGGAGGGAGGGGCAGCTGGGAGGCGGTAGCGGGGAGGGCACAGAAAGGAAGAGGGCGTGGCCGCGTGAACGGCGGCGGGAAGCGGGGAGTGGGGCGTGGAGGGCACAGGGGGTACAACCACGTGAAATACAAAATACTAAATCAATAAAATACAGGAGTCACAAAACAACAGTAGAAAGTACAAAACTGGGCAACAGAATACTACCTGGTACAGCGGAGCCGACACAGGGGGGGAGGGCGCTCACAATGTGCGAGCGTTGCCTAGCAGCAGTTCAGGCCGCAGAGGAAGTCGGGCCTGCGGGACAGAGGGCTGAGCGAGGCTGCGAGCAGCAGCGAGGGGAGAGGGCACCGGCACAGCTGGTGGCCGTGCGGCGCTGGAGTGTCCTGCGAGAATCTATTAAAGCTGGTAAAACACTGGTAGCATACATAAAATATAGAATACAAAAACAAACTATAAATGCAATGAAAGGTAAAAACTGACTTGTCCTCACTAGCCTCAGTAGGAATAGTGATTGCGACAACGCTAAGGCAACTTAAAACAAACTGACAGGAATAACATTTGCCCCGCTTTTCCGTGTTGCGCAAGCAAAAATTCCATCATCAGTTACATATGGCAGCGAGGTACTGGGAGGCAGGGACGCTTCATTGCTGAATACCACCTTGACAAAATCATACAGAGTAATGCTAAACCTCCCGCCATATATCTCGCCAGCACAGATTCGGCTCGAGCTTGGTCTAACGAATCAACTCCTCGCAAGGCGAGGCTCGTACATCAAGGGCTGGCATTAAATTAAGAACTCCGCCAGGAATACATTGAACCACCAGCTCTGGCAGGAATGGTGCAGCTCATCTACTTTGCTAGCTAAAGCATACTTGGAGGAATCACTGGCTGTCACTGGACTAGCTGACCTATGGGCAATCCCAACAACGCACTTGCACTTTAAGCACATCGTAAACAAGGTTATTAAGAACCTTTCTCCTACAGAAGATAAAGCCGCCTTTGCACACAGGAGCCATGCATGGAAGACTCTGCACAACTACAAATCATTTGGGTTACAGGCATACTTTGAACTGGGGTACTCTAGGAAGTCTAAAGAAGCCTTTCTAAAACACAGGTTAGGAATCCTGCCAGCCATACCTCATCTTCCACCATGGCTGAGAAAGAACTATGGGAACTTGTGCCGGCTATGCAGAGTTGGAAATGAGGACATTGAACACATAATATGCTCCTGCATCAAGCTAAAAGAGGAAAAGGCAGGCCTCCTAAAAACTCACTTTAATGAATGAGGCATATGGACCTGGAGACAAGCAGTACTCGCATGCTTTAACCCATGGGATCCACAACTAAATGGGAAGCTTGTTAGGTTCCTGCTTCAAGTAGCATCTAAGCAAAGGACTAGCGGTACTGTAACCTGCTTATAGACTCCAGAGGCTCAGAGCAAAATGAACTATGGACACTCTGCACTTTCAGATTATTCATGCATGTCTTGATACATAAACATTTTAACCAGAGGCGGATCCTCCATATGGGCGTTTGGGGGCCGCCCCACTACTTTCTCGCTGTGCGAGAAGGCAGAAACAAATAGTAGAGATATACCATTTGTTTCTGCCTTCTCGCACGCGAGAAAGCAGAAGTTCCTGCTTTTTTCACTGGGAGGGGTTACTCGAGGGCAGGGGGGAGTGGTTTTCCCCACTGTTGTTAATACTGTCTGTTTGGCAGCCTGAGAGGCTACCCAAACAGACAGTATTAACTGTATTCATAACAGCGGGGAAAGCCGCTCCCCCCTGCCCTCGGGTAACCCCTCCCACTCTCCTGCTGCAGCATACAGAGAAATCACGTGGTGTTGGGGCAGCCGGCCGAACCTATCACAGCGCTGTGCTGTGGTGGAGCCGGAGGGGAGGGAGGCTGCCTGGCTTCCTGCATGACGAGTCTGTGATGACGAATTAAAGAACAGGACGACGGCGGGGGTCGGAGCTAACTTGAAGGCGGGAAGCCGGAAGGTAAGGTAAGTAGTTTTCATAATACTTTAAAATGAAATCTCTGTTGTCAGTGTTTGTTCCATTAAAACTCTGCTTCGACGTTGAAAGAGCTCCAAGCCTGTAAAAACATATTGCCTGAAAGCTTCGTCCTCATCAGCCAGCGAACTGCTGTGCCATTGTTTTTGCTTGCTGTGTGCTTACTGGTAGTTTTTTTATACCGTGTAGTTAGTTATTCGGTTCTTGCTTTTATCCCACCACGAGAGCCATCATTTCCAGGAGGGCTGTCAGACAGAGAATAACCACATTCCTCACCAGAATCCACTTGCAATGATTATGGCGCCGTCCATCCTTTACTTTATGACTGCCTCGCAGCACTACTATATGTAGAAAAGTGCAGAGTGAAATGTTTGAAAAGTTCGAGGGTAGTTACAATACAATTATGTATTGCTCCTATTCCTCAAAATAGTGGATGCTGGGGAGCTTGCAGCACTACTACGGGCCATGTTTTCACTAGGCGTCATGACTCGTGTACTTGCGTGCTCAGCATACACGGGGACTGGGTTTGTTTCACACAAGTGCCGAGGCGGTGCATAGCCCTGCTTCAGCCTGCCTTATCTCTGTTGCAATAGAAGATCTGGGATTGGGTCACTACAGTGTGGTGTGCCAGCAGTAATCCCTGGATTTAAAAGTGCTGCAGTGTAATGATTAGTCGGGGGATTTGGAGAACAAACATATTGTGCTCATATGCTCATTGATGCATTGTTTATACTGTAACATGATACTACAAATGTACTAGTATATGGCAGTGTTTTGTTCCACCGACTCTTATTCTCTTGTTTGTGTGTGCTGCGTTCATGTATCTCTCTTTGTGCTTATTTTTTGGGTTTCCAAGTTTAATGCTGTTTTCCTGTGCTTGCCAAACCTTGTTTTGCACGTTTTACTCATAATGTCCTCGGACTATTATTCTCAGGAGTGCCCACATTATGGTGTTGTGTCGCATGTGATGGCAGTGTTTATTTTAGTGCTGTGGTCCTCTGGTTAATCATTGGAGCATGTCAGCAGTCTTCAATGAGTTATAACATGACAAGGTTATATCTTGCACACTTTTTATAGTTTGGTGTGGCAGTTTACGCCCCACTATTTTACAAGTCCACAAACCGCCACTGATTTTAACAGAGTATCAATCAGAAAGTCAATTAACCAAAATGTTTTATCAGAATGTATCTTTGTAATGGTTTTCATTAATCAAAAACAATAAATGTTTTACTTACTTACTTACTCTAGCTCAAATAAAATTGCTGATATTTTTAAAGAGTTTTACCAAGAACTATATGCTATTAATTAATACCTCAGTAGGTAAAAGAAAATGTGAATTATATCCCCATAATGCTAAGTTGCCTAAATTATCATACAAGGAGTTGAAATTGATTAACAGTCCCATCTCAAAGGAGGGATTATCAAACACAATTAAAAAGCTTAAAATAGGTAAAGCCCGTGCTCTGACAGGTACACAGTTATAAAACATTTTCCCCTACTATTATCCCCCATAATTAAATCTATTTGCACATTTTTCTAGTGCCGGCCAAGTCTCAGGTACACCAGGTGAGGTTATCATAACTGGTATTCCTAAAGAAGGGAAGAATAAAATGTTGCTAAAAAAAACTACAGACCACCTTAATTATAAAACCTTGACTAAAATGTATTCATTGATATGCTCTGTCAACTTGCAAAAATACACCTCTAAACTCAAACACTCATCCCATGTTGTACTCTTAAAAAATAGATTATCCAATGACACTACAAGAATACTTTACCAAGTCATCAAGAAAGTTAAAACTCTCTGTGCCCCCACAGTAGCTATTACATTAGACACAGAAAAAGAGTTTCATAAGGTAGATTGGTACTATCTAAATTTGGTCCTCAAGAAATTCAACTTGGGTGAACAACTTATAAGAATGATAATAGACTCACATGTCTTTCCATCAGAAGGCCCTGCACTGGCACCCTATAAAAAAGAGGGTACTTTTTAAGGCCATGGTTTTAATGCATAAGGCGTTGCACGACTCTTGTGCTGTTTACCTCAGAGAGAGGATTAACGGATGCAGCCAATCGCATATTCTGCTATCCTCCTCTGCTCACCTGGCAAGTGTGCCCTGGATTAACCGACTTAGAGTGGGCGGTAGATAATTCTCTTATCTGGGGCCGCTCACCTGGAACAAACTTCCGAAAGACCTCCGTCTAGTCATCGAGCTCGCTGTTTTCAAGAAGAAATTGAAGATGTGGCTTTTTATGCAGTCTGTCTAGGTATCTAGATCTGCTGCCCTTAGTCTGAGTGCCGGGACACTCTGCTGAGTAGCTGTGTGCTATACAAATCGCTATAACATAACATCACTGTTGGACCTGCGATGGGCAAGCCCAGCACAAAGGGGGTAACTTGGCTCAAGTGTCAAGGCAAGTGAAGGCTGTCGTGTTAAGCCGGCTTTGACCCAATAATATCTCCTTGTACAACCACCAAAAAGAAGGACACCACACCACTGTTGTAGAAAAATACGATTCCTTTATGTAAAAATTTTCTGTTGTGAATGGGGATCAATTAGGAAAGCACATTTACATTTATTTTGGGTCACAATTTGCTGGGTTTCGATTTTGGAATAGATTCAATAAATAAGCTTAGGAGTACAGTTCATCAATAAATAGAATAAATATCAGGAATAAATATTGTCAATAAATAGAATAAATATCGGGAATAAATATCTTCAATAAATAGCATAAATATCACTGTCTGTATAGCAGAATAAATACTGGTTCAGTTCAAGAACATCTACAGATTCATTCTGGTAACGCTGCCACCAATTACATACTTCAGGAACACTACATTTGCAAATACATTTCAGGTTGGAAAGATTACTCTTACAGTTTATGACGATTTCACCATTAGTGTACACAGGCTTCTCTGGGCACAACAGGGAGTGCTGGGACTCTTTAAGAATCACACGGGGTTATGCGCGTATATCTAAAAGGCAAGGAAAGACAGTGAACACTTCATTTACACTCGGCTGCCACCGGGTTGAGATGTCGGTGGGGGTCTAAGCGCGCCTAGGGGTTTCTGTCACCGCTAGCACTCAGGTGGCACCAGTTCCAAGTCTTTAGACTGCCGAACGGGGCTGCCGAAGAGGTCACACAATCTTCGCGCTCAGTCAATTAAATGCCGGTTCACAGTTCCTTTATAACAGCGCTTCCCACCTGAAGAAACGGGCCCACCTCACATCGGCTGCAATCGAAAAGTGATTCAGTCGGGTTCAGCACTTCTCTCGCCAGCGACGGGTTCTCAGAGGCTCCCCGGACCTCCCTCCGACTTCCTCAAACAGGGATGGTTCCCGCCCACAGCTACAGCCGCCGATTCACTGGGGAGGGGCAGAGACAGTAGTCCCGTCCAACGAAGGCCCGGCCTTTCCCCGCCCCGGCGCACCACCTCACCTCAGTCTGCGCAGGAAGCACTCTACGCCGGTGGAGCTCAGAGACGTCCGAGCTCCTCGCTGGAGGCGCCTGTCACACAAGTGGCGAACTTGCTCTCGCCTCGCGACCCGAGTCAGTCGCAATTCACCACCGGGGGGGGCGAGGAGGCACACGAAAAATCGGCCACAGTCTCTTGGGGGTGACGTGGCACTCGCTGGGCAGGCGCTGTAGGCGCGAGGTCACCGCACACACAGCTGACTGGAACGCCAGTCAGGATCCACGCCAGTGGCTCTTGCTTGCTCTACTGCCCGCGCTACCAGCTGCCTCAAGGGGTCAACAGGGCAGGTGTCAATCTGGTGTCAAGTCTGGAATCTCCTTCTTCACCTAGATCTGGAACATCATTATCCTATCTAGTCTTTTGGTCATCTAAAATGGCCGCCAGGGACTGGGCCTTATATAGCCAGTGCCCTGAGGGGCTGGCTCGTGCCAGTAGGTTCTAGAACCTTCTTTGGGTTAGGCCAATGACATGGCACTTCTGGGGTATTTGGGTCTCTAACAGCCACCATACTGGGGTTCTAGAGCAGCCAGTTTGTGTACCTGAGGGAAATAAAGTAATTCCTGTCAGGAATGCGCGCCAAGTAAAAGGGCGCCAAAACCTTGAAAGGTTAGGGTTCATGGAGGCTCCACAGGGAGTCACTCTCATGAGGAAAATGGATGGCCACCATTTTGAGGTCATTCATACAGGTTGCCAATCCCAGTCTATAATGTCACAGGTTTCGCCAGGTGTCTTGTGAATAGGTGTCAAAAACCTTGTGAACAACTGGGCGTCAAGGAACATCTAGCCCCATGAAACAGCACACAAAAGGTCCTAGTAGACAAAGAAAAGCGACAAATTTTGGGAGGTACAGGGGAACAAAAGAAATCATAGTGGTGAGGGGACTCTCAGAAGCAGACGGGTCTAACACGCGTCCCCCCCCAGCTGAAAGTGGGGAGAGCTACCCAACCTCTTGGGATTTCTCAACACTAAGGCGGAAAATACCTTGAGAGACCGTCTGTATTGGCGTGGTCAATTCCGGGCCGGTGTTCCACCCGAAAGTCCATTCCCTGTAGGGAGATAGACCACCTCAACAGTTTGGGGTTTTCCCCCTTCATCTGCATGAGCCAGCGAAGGGGTTGGTGGTCTGTCTGAACAAGGAAGTGCGAACCAAACAAGTATGGTCGCAGCTTCTTCAGTGCCCAGACCACCGCAAAGGCTTCCCGCTCAATGGTACTCCACCTCTGTTCCCGGGGAAGCAGTCTCCGTGACAGAAAGACCACGGGTTGATCCAGACCCTCCTCATTGAGTTGCGATAACACCGCCCCAATGCCAATGTCGGATGCATCTGTCTGGACAATGAATTCCTTTGTGAAGTCTGGAGCCTTCAAGATGGGAGCGTTACACAATGCTTGTTTCAGAGTGTCGAAGGCTCGCTGACAAGCCTCCGTCCAGATGACTCTCCTGGGTTGCTTCTTGGCCGTGAGTTCAGTAAGGGGTGCCACGATAGTGCTATACCCCTTCACAAACCGTCTGTAGTAGCCTGTGAGGCCCAGAAAGGCTTGGACCTCAGTCTTTGTCTTGGGGGGTTTCCAGGCTATGATTGCCTCAATCTTCGCCTGAAGGGGCTGCACCTTTCCCCTGCCCACCAAGTGACCTAAGTACACTACCGACCCCTGTCCAATCTGACATTTGCTGGCCTTGATCGTCAAAACAGCTCTTTCCAGGGTTTGGAGAACGGCCTGCAAGTGCTGCAAGTGATCCTCCCAACTGCTACTGAAGACAGCTATGTCATCTAAGTAGGCAGCAGAGAAGGACTCCATCCCGGTGAGGATCGTGTTCACCAGCCGCTGAAAAGTGGCAGGAGCGTTCTTGAGCCCGAAGGGCATGACACAGAACTGGTAGTGTCCATCAGGTGTGGAGAAGGCTGACCTTTCCTTGGCTCCATCAGTCATGGGAATCTGCCAGTACCCTGCAGTGAGGTCAATGGTACTGAGATATTGGGCAGCTCCCAACCGGTCAATCAGTTCATCCGCCCTTGGGATCGGATGAGCATCTGTTTTGGTTACCGAATTTAGTCCTTGGTAATCCACACAGAATCGTAATTCTGGTGTGGCGCCAGGTGGAGCGGCTTTGGGCACCAAAACCACCGGGCTAGACCAAGGGCTACTTGAAGGTTCAATGACCCCTAGCTCCAGCATAGTAGCTACATCACTTCGAATGCTGGCCTTCACCTTGTCAGACAGCCGGTAAGACTTGGACTTCACAGGTGGGCTGTCTCCTGTGTCCACATCATGGGTACACAGGTGGGTCTTACCCGGGACAAGGGAGAACAGAGGAGCGAATGACCCCAAGACCTGGCGACATTCCTCCTGCTGCTCAGGAGTCAGGTATGGCGAGAGTTTCACTCCCTCCACCGATCCATCCTTTTCTTGAGACGCAAAAATGTCAGGTAGAGGCTCTGTGTCCTCTTCCTCTGATCCATCAGTCACCATAACCAACATGACTTCGGGCCTCTCGTAGTGGGGCTTGAGGCGGTTGGCATGTAACACCCGATGTGGGTGCCGAGGGGTCTTCACGTTCACCAAGTAGGTAGCCTTGCCCATCTTCTCCAACAACTCATAGGGGCCTGTCCAACGGTCCTGGAGGGCACTCAGCTCTCCAGGCTCCATCACCCACACCTTCTGACCAGGCTCCAGCTCCACTGGGTGAGCATTGTGGTCATACCACGCTTTCATCACAGACTGGCTGGCTTCCAAGTTGTCAGAAGCTTGCTTCCACAACTTAGCCATTTGGCTCCGGAAGGCCAGCATGTAGCTCACCACGTCCTGGGGAACTTTCTGAGGAGACTTTTCCCAGGAGTCCCTCACCAGGCTGAGAGGTCCACGTACAGGGTGCCCGTACAAAATCTCAAACGGGCTGAAACCCACTCCCTTCTGCGGCACTTCCCTGTAAGAAAAGAGCAAACAGGGTAGGAGGACGTCCCATTTCCTCCGCAGGCTTTTGGGTAGACTTCTGATCATACCCTTTAAGGTTTTGTTGAACCTTTCCACCAGGCCATTGGCCTGTGGGTGATAAGGAGTGGTAAACCTGTAGGCCACCCCACACTCCTTCCACATTGCCCGCATGTACACTGACATGAAGTTGGTCCCCCTGTCAGACACAACTTCCTTGGGGAATCCCACTCGGGTAAAGATCCCCATCAGGGCATTCGCCACTACCGGTGCAGTAATGGTTCTCAGAGGTATTGCCTCCGGATACCTTGTGGCATGATCCAACAGTACCAGGATGAACCTGTGACCGGAGGTTGTCGGCGGATCTAAGGGCCCAGCAATGTCGATGCCCACCCTTTCAAAGGGGGTGCCAACGACGGGAAGTGGTTCCAGGGGAGGCTTCAGCTTCATCCCTGTTTTCCCACTGGCTTGGCATGACACACACGACCGAAAGTATGTATCGGACGCCACCCTCATTCAAGGCCAATAAAAGTGGGGGACAAGCCGTGCAAAGGTCTTGTCCTGTCCCAGGTGTCCTGCCAATTGAATCTCGTGAGCCAACTCTAATAGGAAGGCTCGGTAACACTGTGGGACTACCAGGGCCCGTGACAGTCCGTGCACTGGCGCCCTGGGCTCACTGTAGAGGAGTCCATCCTCCCAGTAAACATGATAGTTCCCAGACTCGTTACCTGCTGCCTGGGCTTCAGCCTGTTGCCTCAGACCCTCGAGGGTGGGACATTCCCTCTGTCCCTTGCTCAGTTCCTCCCTGGATGGTCCTCCCTCCACTCGCCACTCAGCGGGGAGAGGCAGATCCTCCAACGGAACCATGTCCTCCTCCGCGGACTCCGGGTCCATCTCCTCCGATGGCCTATCCGTCTCACGGGGCACGGACATCGAGGCAGGCTCCTCCTGTGCTCGAGATGCTCCCTCATCGGCAGCTGGGTGGGCCATTGTTCCAGGCTCCAACCCATGCGACTTCTCCTCCCGAGCAGCCGCCGACCTGGTACTCACACAGGCCCAATCAGGTGTACCCAGCATCTCAGAATGAGTCCGGTATTCCACCTCCTTCCAAGCATTGTGCTCCATATCATTGCCCAGCAGACAATCGACTTGCACGGCGGGGCTTACGGCAACTCGAAGTGAACCTGCAACCCCTCCCCACTCAAAAGGAACCTCAGCCACGGGATAGTGGCTCATTCTGCCGTCAGCCATTGCGGCTGGATGAAGTACGCCTGGAATCACCTACTCTGAGGACACCAGATGACTCCTGACTATAGTCATACTGGCTCCTGTATCTCTCAGAGCTTCCCCTCTATGGCCATTGATGGTGACCCATTGCCCATACTTGGTAGTATTTGGGAGCACCTGGATCTTTGGAACCATCTCCCGATCACCCAGGGACACTAAGGTGACACCCGCCCACTCCCTCCCCTTAACTAAGGGCATCTCCTCCCCGAGCGCTACACTAGCAGCTCCCGGGGCCTTTCCTCCAGTGGGAGGGGGTGGTCTCTTTGGGCATTTCGCGTCTCCCTTATAATGTCCAATACCACCGCACTCAAAGCAATGGACAACCCTTGGCTGCTGACTCTGGCCAGGATTAGGGTTCTTTTGCGGGCTAGCCTTAGAGTTGGAGAAGAAACCTTTCCCCTTAAAGTTATTTTGGGGGCTTTGGAGAACTCCTGTTTCTTATTATCTCCCCCCCTCTTTCTTCAGGGGAGCGCCCTGTCCGGACTTCTGAGAATCTCTTCCCATCCCCTTCATGGACACTCGGGTACTTACCCAAATGTCCGCCTCCTCAGCAAGCTTACGGGGGCAAGTAAGTTTGCTGTCTACCAGGTGCTGCCTCAGCTCGGGAAGACATTTCTCGAGTAGATGTTCCTTGAGTATGAGATTGTACAGCCCTCGATAGTCTTCCACCTCACTACCTTGGACCCACCCATCCAGGGCTTTCTTGGCATAATCCAGGAAGTCAACCCAATTCTGTGAGCTCAGTTTATGGCTGCCCCTAAACCTCTGCCGGTATTTCTCGGGGGTCAACCCAAACTTTCTAATGAGCGCCACCTTCATGGCGGGGTAGTCTACTTGATCCTCCCGGTCTAGGGCCAATAGGGCATCCCTACCTGTTGGAGGCATGTAGTGATACAATCCACCACCCCAATGCTTCTCATGGATCCCATGGGCTCTTAAGGAGACCTCATAGGCTGCCAGCCACTTAGCTATGTCATTTCCAACAGTATAGCTAGCGACCACGTCCTTGGGTAAGTGGGGCCTGAGCTCCCTGGCAAATTCCTTAGACTCAACACCCTCCGGAGTGATGTTATTGGCTCTGAGGTCGAGTTCTCGTAGCTTGAACTCGTGTTCCATCCTCTTCCCTTCCATCTCCAGCTTAGCTAACTCCCACCTCAATTGTCTTTCCTCTCTTCTATCAGCTAACTCAGTCTCTGACAACCCTCCTGTTGATGCACTGCTGCCCTCCCGTGAGGTTACCTTGGGGCTGATTATCATCTCACCCACCCCCAGGGGACATTCCGCAGCTCTCTCAACGACAGTACCCCTGTCTGACTCCTCCTCCTCTACCATACCCTCCCGATGCGCCTCCACCCAGGCTCGCAGACTAATGCTGAGCTCCTCTCTTTTGGCCCCTCGCCTAACGAACACTCCCCTTTCCTGACAGAACTCCTTGAGCTGCGCCACGGTATAGGTCTCCAGCTCTGACATATCGAATTCCATCTTGACAGTGAAAAGTGTGGACAACCACCTCGAAGTAGGTTACAAGGATAGGAACTCTGAGGGTCACCTCCACCCACCTCCAGAAGAGAATTTGGAAAAAGCAAAATATGGAATTGGAGGGCCGCTGGGAGAAAACTCCGGGTGTGTACCTGTGGCGCACATGGAATTATTATGGGGTCCAAAACAAGCACGGCTCGTAATCCCACCCGCTGAGCACCAATTTTATGTTGTACCTGCGATGGGCAAGCCCAGCACAAAGGGGGTAGCTTGGCTCAAGTGTCAAGGCAAGTGAAGGCTGTCGTGTTAAGCCGGCTTTGACCCAATAATATCTCCTTGTACAACCACCAAAAAGCAGGACACCACACCACTGTTGTAGAAAAATTCGATTCCTTTTTGTAAAAATTCTCTGTTGTGAATGGGGATCAATTAGGGAAGCACATTTACATTTATTTTGGGTCACAATTTGCTGGGTTTCGATTTTGGAACAGATTCAATAAATAAGCTTAGGAGTTCAGTTCATCAATAAATAGAATAAATATCAGGAATAAATATTGTCAATAAATAGAATAAATATCGGGAATAAATATCTTCAATAAATAGCATAAATATCACTGTCTGTATAGCAGAATAAATACTGGTTCAGTTCAAGAACATCTACAGATTCATTCTGGTATCGCTGCCACCAATTAAATACTTCAGGAACACTACATTTGCAAATACATTTCAGGTTGGAAAGATTACTCTTACAGTTTATGACGATTTCACCATTAGTGTACACAGGCTTCTCTGGGCACAAAGGGAGTGCTGGGACTCTTTAAGAATCACACGGGGTTATGCACGTATATCTAAAAGGCAAGGAAAGACAGTGAACACTTCATTTACGCTTGGCTGCCACTGGGTTGAGATCTCTGTTTGCCGGTGGGGGTCTAAGCGCGCCTAGGGGTTTCTGTCACCGCTAGCACTCAGGCGGCACCAGTTCCAAGTCTTTAGACTGCCGAACGGGGCTGCCGAAGAGGTCACACAATCTTCGCGCTCAGTCAATTAAATGCCGGTTCACAGTTCCTTTATAACAGCGCTTCCCACCTGAAGAAACGGGCCCACCTCACATCGGCTGCAATCGAAAAGCGATTCAGTCGGGTTCAGCACTTCTCTCGCCAGCGACGGGTTCTCAGGGGCTCCGCGGACCTCCCTCCAACTTCCTCAAACAGGAATGGTTCCCGCCCACAGCTACAGCCGTCGATTCACTGGGGAGGGGCAGAGACAGTAGTCCCGCCCAACGAAGGCCGGCCTTTCCCCGCCCCGGCGCACCACCTCACCTCAGTCTGCGCAGGAAGCACTCTACGCCGGTGGAGCTCGGAGACGTCCGAGCTCCTCGCTGGAGGCGCCTGTCACACAAGGGGCACAGAAGACGCTCGCGGTCGCGGCGAACTTGCTCTCGCCTCGCGACCCGAGTCAGTCGTAATTCACCACCGGGGGGGGGGGGCTGGGAGGCACACGAAAAATTGGCCACAGTCTCTTGGGGGTGACGAGGCACTCGCTGGGCAGGCGCTGTAGGCGCGAGGTCACCACACACACAGCTGACTGGAACGCCAGTCAGGATCCACGCCAGTGACTCTTGCTTGCTCTACTGCCTGCGCTACCAGCTGCCTCAGGGGGTCAACAGGGCAGGTGTCAATCTGGTGTCAAGTCTGGAATCTCCTTCTTCACCTAGATCTGGAACATCATCATCCTATCTAGTCTTTTGGTCATCTAAAATGGCCGCCAGGGACTGGGCCTTATATAACCAGTGCCCTGAGGTGCTGGCTCATGCCAGTAGGTTCTAGAACCTTCTTTGGGTTAGGCCAATGACATGGCACTTCTGAAGTATTTGGGTCTCTAACAGCCACCATACTGGGGTTCTAGAGCAGCCATATTGTGTACCTGAGGGAAATAAAGTAATTCCTGTCAGGAATGCGCGCCAAGTAAAAGGGCGCCAAAACCTTGAAAGGTCAGGGTTCATGGAGGCTCCACAGGGAGTCACTCTCATGAGGAAAATGGATGGCCACCATTTTGAGGTTATTCATACAGGTTGCCAATCCCAGTCTATAATGTCACAGGTTTCGCCAGGTGTCTTGTGAATAGGTGCAAAAAACCTTGTGAACAACTGGGCGTCAAGGAACATCTAGCCCCATGAAACAGCACACAAAAGGTCCTGGCAGACAAAGAAAAGCGACAAATTTTGGGAGGTACAGGGGAACAAAAGAAATCATAGTGGTGGGGGGACTCTCTGAAGCAGACGGGTCTAACAATCACATTATACTACAATCTGTTTAGAGCTGAAGGCACTATTTCCAACCCATTCTTGCTAGAACAATGGACTAGGCAAGCCAGCCCACTATTTTCATTCCTCTTTCTCTTAGCACTAGAGCCATTTCTTTACAGCCTGAGGGAAAACACAGAAGTAGCGGGTGTCAAATTTGGAGGAACCACTATAAATACGACTGCTTATGCAGGCAACATGTTTATTAACACTGAAAATGCTACCTCTTCTATTACTGCCTTAATGTCATCAATCAAAGAATACTCCTAGGTCTTTGGCTAGTCACACAATAAAGAAAAAAATTAGGTTACCCTTTAAATAACTATGGATTTAAAGAAATATTAGGAGACTCCTATCTTGCATGGCAAACAAACTATATCAAATATTTAGAGATAGAATTTACCAATAACCTCATTGACACCATAAAACACAATGAATTGATTACCCTCAAAAAGATTAATTCATACTAGATGACAGGTCACCCAAATTCCTTTCATGGTGGGGAAGAGCTGAAACTCTAAAAATGATAACCCCAATAGTCAATTACCTAATTTGTATGCACCCACTGACAATTTCTGAAGACTTCCTACACAAAATTGACACTATATTCAATGTTTTTTATGACAAAATAAAAAGCCAGGAATTTCCCCGAAAAAAAGTCTGACTACCTAACACATGGGTGGTATTGGCCTTCTTAACTTTAAGAATGTCCTAACTGCATTCTTGTTAAAACAAGGCAATACATGGTTCATGAATGAGGTAGACTACACATCAATATGGTTGAAATTGGAAAAGTCTTTACTAGAAGATGAACCTGTTACTACATAGGTGACGATAAACAACTTTCACCTTCCTCACTCTAAATACATCATGAATACCACTGAAAATGCTTATTACTGAAAAATAAAAATCCAAAATTCCAATGTGGCCTCCCTCTGGCACAACCCGAAATGTAAAATTGACAGAAACCAATCCTATGGGTTACAAAAAGGGGGTGGGGCCGCACACTACTCACACACTGGCGGAAGTTGCCCCTAAGGACTCTGGTCATTGTAGTAGAGTGTTCGCAATGCATCATCTTTCGATCTTGCTATCTTCGCTGTCTTCGCCATCCCTGGACACGTGTTTCGGGTTATCAACCCTCGTCAGCAGGGATAGGCAGTGTTCTGGGGGCGCCAATGGCTGCCAATATCTGCCAGGTATAGTACCACTCCGGCGCGTAGGTGCGGGATCCAAGGCTCGTCAGCCCGCTGCTCAAGGGAGCTTTAAGTTACAAAAAGGGGGTGGGGTCGCACACTACTCACACACCGGCGGAAGTTGCCCCTAAGGACTCTGGTCATTGTAGTAGAGTGTTCGCGATGCATCATCTTTCGATCTTGCTATCTTCGCTGTCTTCGCCATCCCTGGACACGTGTTTCGGGTTATCAACCCTCGTCAGCTGGAATAGGCAGTGTTCTGGGGTCGCCGATGGCTGCCAATATCTGCCAGGTATAGTACCACTCCGGCGCGTAGGTGCGGGATCCCAGGCTCGTCAGCCGCTGCTCAAGGGAGCTTTAAGTTACAAAAAGGGGGTGGGGTCGCACACTACTCACACACCGGCGGAAGTTGCCCCTAAGGACTCTGGTCATTGTAGTAGAGTGTTCGCGATGCATCATCTTTCGATCTTGCTATCTTCGCCATCCCTGGACACGTGTTTTGGGTTATCAACCCTCGTCAGCAGGGATAGGCAGTGTTCTGGGGTCGCCGATGGCTGCCAATATCTGCCAGGTATAGTACCACTCCGGTGCGTAGGTGCGGGATCCCAGGCTCGTCAGCCCGCTGCTCAAGGGAGCTTTAAGTTACAAAAAGGGGGTGGGGTCGCACACTACTCAGACACCGGCGGAAGTTGCCCCTAAGGACTCTGGTCATTGTAGTAGAGTGTTCGCGATGCATCATCTTTCGATCTTGCTATCTTCGCTGTCTTCGCCATCCCTGGACACGTGTTTCGGGTTATCAACCCTCGTCAGCAGGGATAGGCAGTGTTCTGGGGTCGCCGATGGCTGCCAATATCTGCCAGGTATAGTACCACTCCGGCGCGTAGGTGCGGGATCCCAGGCTCGTCAGCCCGCTGCTCAAGGGAGCTTTAAGTTACAAAAAGGGGGTGGGGTCGCACACTACTCACACACCGGCGGAAGTTGCCCCTAAGGACTCTGGTCATTGTAGTAGAGTGTTCGCGATGCATCATCTTTCGATCTTGCTATCTTCGCTGTCTTCGCCATCCCAGGACACGTGTTTCGGGTTATCAACCCTCGTCAGCAGGGATAGGCAGTGTTCTGGGGTCGCCGATGGCTGCCAATATCTGCCAGGTATAGTACCACTCCGGCGCGTAGGTGCGGGATCCCAAGCTCGTCAGCCCGCTGCTCAAGGGAGCTTTAAGTTACAAAAAGGGGGTGGGGTCGCACACTACTCACACACCGGCGGAAGTTGCCCCTAAGGACTCTGGTCATTGTAGTAGAGTGTTCGCGATGCATCATCTTTCAATCTTGCTATCTTCGCTGTCTTCGCCATCCCTGGACACGTGTTTCGGGTTATCAACCCTCGTCAGCAGGGATAGGCAGTGTTCTGGGGTCGCCGATGGCTGCCAATATCTGCCAGGTATAGTACCACTCCGGTGCGTAGGTGCGGGATCCCAGGCTCGTCAGCCCGCTGCTCAAGGGAGCTTTAAGTTACAAAAAGGGGGTGGGGTCGCACACTACTCACACACCGGCGGAAGTTGCCCCTAAGGACTCTGGTCATTGTAGTAGAGTGTTCGCGATGCATCATCTTTCGATCTTGCTATCTTCGCTGTCTTCGCCATCCCTGGACACGTGTTTCGGGTTATCAACCCTCGTCAGCAGGGATAGGCAGTGTTCTGGGGTCGCCGATGGCTGCCAATATCTGCCAGGTATAGTACCACTCCGGCGCGTAGGTGCGGGATCCCAGGCTCGTCAGCCCGCTGCTCAAGGGAGCTTTAAGTTACAAAAAGGGGGTGGGGTCGCACACTACTCACACACCGGCGGAAGTTGCCCCTAAGGACTCTGGTCATTGTAGTAGAGTGTTCGCGATGCATCATCTTTCGATCTTGCTATCTTCGCTGTCTTCGCCATCCCAGGACACGTGTTTCGGGTTATCAACCCTCGTCAGCAGGGATAGGCAGTGTTCTGGGGTCGCCGATGGCTGCCAATATCTGCCAGGTATAGTACCACTCCGGCGCGTAGGTGCGGGATCCCAAGCTCGTCAGCCCGCTGCTCAAGGGAGCTTTAAGTTACAAAAAGGGGGTGGGGTCGCACACTACTCACACACCGGCGGAAGTTGCCCCTAAGGACTCTGGTCATTGTAGTAGAGTGTTCGCGATGCATCATCTTTCAATCTTGCTATCTTCGCTGTCTTCGCCATCCCTGGACACGTGTTTCGGGTTATCAACCCTCGTCAGCAGGGATAGGCAGTGTTCTGGGGTCGCCGATGGCTGCCAATATCTGCCAGGTATAGTACCACTCCGGTGCGTAGGTGCGGGATCCCAGGCTCGTCAGCCCGCTGCTCAAGGGAGCTTTAAGTTACAAAAAGGGGGTGGGGTCGCACACTACTCACACACCGGCGGAAGTTGCCCCTAAGGACTCTGGTCATTGTAGTAGAGTGTTCGCGATGCATCATCTTTCGATCTTGCTATCTTCGCTGTCTTCGCCATCCCTGGACACGTGTTTCGGGTTATCAACCCTCGTCAGCAGGGATAGGCAGTGTTCTGGGGTCGCCGATGGCTGCCAATATCTGCCAGGTATAGTACCACAGGGATGGCGAAGACAGCGAAGATAGCAGAAGATCGAAAGATGATGCATCGCGAACACTTTCCTACATTGACCAGAGTCCTTAGGGGCGACACCGCCGGTGTGTGAGTAGTGTGTGACCCCACCTCCATTTGCAATCCTATGAGTTGATTGGCCAAAGAAAGGAAATCATCTGGTTAACCATTTATATACTGACACCTCCCCTCGCAGTATCGTTATTTTGAGGATCTTCTACATCGACCTATAAAGACTAGAATTTGCAATACAATTTAGAGTGCCTTTTTGTATAATGTTGCTGATTTTAATTTTGACATGGAGGATATGTAAAGTTTGTATTATTTTTATCTTAAATGTCTTTTTATGGATTTTATATAAATTTGAATAAAGATTTTGGTCGACTTGACGCTGCCCTGCTTCCCTTCTCGGGATTTCAAGAACGCTATTTATTAAATAACCCAGACTTCTGCAAATGTCTAAAACTAAAGGTTCAACTATCTAAGTACTGAGACTTGAATAAGGACCCATCTCTGCCCACCCCTATTTCCAACTTATGTAAATCTGGTCACATTAACTCTAAAGTCCACAAGCTGCTCTCACCTAAATCAACTATACTAAGCTTGCATAATGAACGAAAATGGGAGCCAGAAATACACAACAGCAACATAGACTTTGACTGTAATGACATCCACAAATCTCCTTTCATTAATAAAATTACACCTATGCTTTTCCTAGACTACATTCATGCTCATCGATAGAACCTTTTGGACACACAAAAAACTAGACAAACTCAACCTAAGACAAGACCCGACCTGCTGGAATAGCAGTGAACGTAGAACACATGCGCTTCTACTGCCCCACACTTCAAACGTACTGGAAGAGTATCTTTGATTTCATTAAAAATACTCTGGGCATTACCCCCACACCTGAATTATTTTATATAATACTTGGACAGCTTGATCCAAATCTATGTGAGGAAACAGATAAGAATCTCTTTGACTTCAAGCAAACATTAGCCTGTACATGTATTCTCTCCAATTGGAAGAATTCTAGCATTGTGTCCTCCCACAAGTGGCATGAATGGCTTTATTCTTCAGAGGTGCAGAAAATATCTCCTTACAGCTCACACCTTGGCGTTCTACCAACAGACCTATGTGGGACCTGCTCAATACTACTATTCTGTACCCCGAAGCACCCTAGTTTGGCAGCTCACCCACTACAGTTAGCAGCAACAATACTCTGTGACACTCACTCCATCCTAACTATCTTATCAGGCCCTGAACAATGCAACTCAAAGGGGACAGATAATTAGCTTATTTACATTTGTTTATTTGAGAAGTTAGATGCTCACTGTTATATTCAACTATGCACTGTAAAGATGAAATGTATAGGATGTACCTGTAGCACAGTCTATTTCTACTTCTTCGTTCTAGCTTTCGGTACTACTTCTTTTCTTCCTCTCTCTCGTTTCCCTTCTCTCCTGTTCTGTTGTCCTCACTGAATCCAGTCACAATATTGACTCAATGTTAATGCACAAACTGTTCCTTTTTTTGTTTATCAAACACTCTCATGTGTTTGATTATGCAAATAACCAATGAAAAGATTTAAACTAAACAAACATTTTTAAACAGTACTGAACTGTGAAACCAGCTTACTCAACTTATGGCTTTGTACCTATAACTAACACTCCTTCAAACAAGTCATAACTTCCACTGTAACAATCACCTCATGGATAAACTCTTACATGAAAACAACCACACGACCATGTAATATGAATCCAAACAAACCGGTCATGATACTGCTATTACAAACTTGTTATATCCACAGCACTGACTTCCCAATGAGTTATGTGAAGCCGGGGTGAAATACCAACCTGAATATTTCATGTCAACAGTTAGAAAATCTGCTAAATTACTCTCTCTCCTAAATTCAGGCTAAGAACCCGATGTAATGGCAATTTATCTTCCTCTTATAGAAAACAATTATGTTTTCAGTTCAGTTCATTTCATAAACTTTAATTGGATAACTTGGTATCCATAAAAGCACAGCATCATAACAAATGGATAACAAGCGGAGAGTTAAAATACATTGGTAATAAATGAATTACAATTATATAAGACATGGCATTATAGCAAATTAGATAACAGTTAAAATGAAAAATTCAGTGATGGTAAATAGATTACAGTTATATAAAATACCAATTCATCCAGGGATTATACAGAAATGTTCATGCATTAATAAAAAGCTCAGGGATTGGACACAGTCTTACGTGCTCGGTAGGCGATTCTCAGAAATGGGCTTGTGCGAAAAACCAACCCTTCATCAGCCAGAGTGAGTATGAACGAATAGGCAATATCCAAACTAATGGGCCTCCTCTTTTTAAAAGATGGGTGTAAAAGCCACTTAATATATTTCATATAATATTTGCAAAAAAAACAAAAAATATAAAATTGATTGGCCACTCAGCCCATCACATAGACATGGTACGTAAGGTTGGGATGGTAACCTAGAAGGAAACACAGTGCAAATTTGACAATTCCTGCTCTTAGACTAAATAAAAGGCTCCTTTCCCAATGGCTCATAAGTAAGGTGAGATAAATAGGTAGAGGATGGTGGTACTGTTCTATGGACATATGACTAAGAACAGAGGGTTTCTTAGATTCCGTGTCAATCCTTTCTGTGTTGTATTGCGAATAGAGGGCATCTCTAAGCTCTTTTTTTATGCAGGGTTTCGGCTGTGCTGAGGTTTGAGAAATACAGTCTTTGTTAACACTGCACAAGCTTTGGTACACTCCAGACAGCCAAGGGATATCCATCCCTTTCTCACACTTAACACAATCAGTAATAATCTCTCTAGTTAGAGAGGCAGCCTGATTC
Organism: Lissotriton vulgaris; assembly: GCF_964263255.1. Taxonomy (NCBI): domain Eukaryota; kingdom Metazoa; phylum Chordata; class Amphibia; order Caudata; family Salamandridae; genus Lissotriton; species Lissotriton vulgaris. The sequence continues at coordinate 1,035,632,279 of NC_141698.1, forward strand.
TTCCAAACTGATAACCAAAAAAGAGCTGGTCGGGCACGTATAAAGTCTGTTATATAATTTAGATTGAGTTCCCTGTGGCAAATATGTTGTGAAGTAGAGATTGGGATGCCCAACAGTTTCCTGCAAAACCTATTTTCTTCCTGCTGAATGGAGGAACTGTTTGCAATGCCCCAAATCTCAGCCCGTATGTGGCTAATGGGACACATTGCAATTGAAACATTTTTTTAATAGCTAAAATAGCACCAGTGGTCTTTGGGCGAGGGAGGCTAAGGATTTAGTCAATGGCCTTTGAGAACTTGCTCCTGGAGTGAGTGAGATGCTCAGTCCAGGAGACCTTCGCAGCAAAGACCAACCCAAGATAGAGGAATGTGCAGGCGCTTGTCAGTTTCTGGCTACCCACGACAACAGAGCTTAGCTGGTGTGTTCCAGGGCCACAGGACATTAAACATTCTTTTTTTAAATTAACGCATAGGTCCAAACTATCCATGTGCTTGACAAAGGTCTGTACTAGAATACACAGAGAATTCGGGATGCAGCCTATGAGGACCGCATCATCTGCGTATAATAGCAAAGGAAAAGTTTTCCCATTAATCATGAGAACGTCTTGGGTCATGGATTTTAACGATTTATTCAGCCCATTAATGAATATTAATAAACATGAGGGTGCCAAGACACAACCATGTCTGAACCCATCTTTGGTCTACATGTACATACTTCCATTGTGCATCTATGTACCTTCCATGTACTTCGATCTGTGTGTCTGTTACTTTTCTCCTGAAAAAGCATATCCAATGCAGTACCCTATTTCTCATCCTGTGCCTCTATCAATATCTTTAATCTACATATACTTACCTCCTTTATGTATCTATATACTTTCAATGTAATTATGGATCTATATATTTGTCACTTTCTTCTAATTTTGCATTTCCAATGCACTACCCTATTTCTCAGCCTATACTTCGCTCAATATATCTTCTAGCCCAACCTTCTGACTCATCTCAAACTACTTCTACTACTCCTTCCAATGCAATACCCTATCTCTCATCCTATACATCTATCAATACATCCTCTACATCCACTCATTTATCCCAAACCCCATACCACTACTATGATTGCCAAAATAACCCTTTCTACACTCTCTCCTACTCTACCCCTCCTTGCATCATCTGACACCTTTTACACTATACCGATCCCCTAAAACAAACCTTTCTAAACTCTTCCCTCTGAGTCGTCTCCTCCAAAAGCCTCCTCCTACTGCTGAGACCTATAAAAAAAAATCCTTCACTCTTTTATCCCTCCACTATCCTTTTCAATTGAAATTAACAGACTAACATGTTCACTTCTCAAATTCCATAGAAAACTATACTAATATACTACCCAAATAACTGACTAACATATCCACTACTCAAATTACTTCATATTTTTTTTACTATACTAATTTTCAACAGTAATCCTTTATGGGCTCCGGAGTGGCGTGCTACTCGACAGAAAAGCGCTTCAACACCCACCAGGGGTAACAAGTGCTATATGAATGCAAATCTTTCTTCCCCGTTCATCCCTCCGCTCCTTCTCATTCCAAGTAACTGACTAATATCCACCACTGAAATTACTTCATATTTCACCATATTAATTCACCACTAATCCTTTGTAGGCTTCCTGAATAGCATGCATCAACAAGCGCTATATAAATACAAACCTTTGTCCTCCTCTATCCTTCTGCTATCATTCCAAATCCAATTAACTGACTAACCTATCCACCACTTAAAATGTACTTGCATGTTTCACTATACTAATTCAACACTAATCCTATATGGGTCCCGGAGTACCATGCTATTCGCCGAAAAAGCGCTTCGACGCCTCATCAGGGGTAGTAAGCGCTATATAAATGCAATTACAATACAATACAATACAATATAAAACTCTTCCCAATATATTTAGAGTATTATCGATCAATGAGATCGGCCTATATTTGCTAGTTTGAGACTGGTCCCCCTTTTTAAACATTGGACCAATAATACTCTTAGCCCACGTATCAGGTAAAGGAGCGTATGTTAAATTATTAAAAACATTCAAAAGGAGCAGGGCCCAAAAGTCTGGTTTCCATTTTCTTAAATCTATTGGTAGCCCATCAGGGCCAGGGGCTTTGTTCCCAATGCTCTGATGGATAGCCTCTTCTACTTCAAATATAGTTGTCTGTATATTGGTCAGTGGGCCAAATTCATGCTGATATATCTCTGGTGAGGGGGTGGCATAGATTTTTTGAAAAATTATTTTCCCATGTCTCACTAGAAATGGTGCAGCTAATACGGGTTAATAGCTGACCCATAGATCGCAGATCCCTTACAGCGGACCAAAACATGTTACCCTTTGTGATAGTGGCAGCCTGTGTTAGGGCTTCCCAGCGTTCCTTTAGGAGTGCTCCTTTCCAATTGGTGATCGCTGTATTATACTTCCACCTTGCCAGTTGCACATCTAAAGCGTACCTTGGGTTAGATGATAAAACCCTGCGCAGGTTCCTGTTGGCCTCTGAACACTCACGATCGAACCATCTAGGACCGTGTTTTACCAGGGGAACGGGTTTAGACAGGAGGGTTATAGTAGCCAAACAAAGTTGAGAAAAGTCATGGACTTCCTCTAGTAGTGTGGCTCACTGGTTAGAGGCGGCAGACCCGAGAGCAGAGGACGGCCCGGGACCAGGGTTCGATTCCCGGCGCGGCAGGTTTCTGGACCAGGGTCAGCGGACTCGATAATTCTCTCGCCTCGGTGCCCACTCTGATCAGCGTTCACACTCGGCAACTCTGGGCATTAGCTTGCCTCATCTTCACTAACGGCCCCACCAGACCGCCGGGGATGCCTGGTCTCACCCTGGAGATACCCATTAAGGGACCATCTCTCAGGGAAGCCAGGAAGGGTTTCGCAGCGGTCGAAGCGCCTTGGGACCCTCCGGGTAAGTAGTGCGCTATATAAATGCCTATACATTTACATTTACATTAGGTGTGGGGTTTGAAATTACAGGTAAGAATTTATAAGGTGCATGCTGTCCTTCACTAGTGACTTACAGTTCGGCACTGTCAGCACCCCTCCATGTTATTCTTAAGTTGTCAGTTGAAGACATTAGATTTATAGCCCCACATTCAGAAGAAAACATGGGCTGGGGTGCCAATCTCAATACTATTTTAATAGGATTGTCGTCCCCGTGGTTCGTAGCAATGACCTCTGCGGCCGTTAGTTGATCCTCAAGAAGGGAGGAAATAAAGATAAAGTTTATGGTTGAGGAACAGCCCCTTCCTCTAAATGTTGGTAGTTGGTGGTTAATGCCATGTAGGGAGCCCACCTAATCCATAACATTAGCCAAGTTATGTGAGCTCAAGAATGCGGCCAGCTCTACACCCCTGCGAAAGGGGGGACCTAAATTACATGTCCCCACATCATGTTGCATATCAGTGAGTTTTGCATTCAAATCACCACCAAGAGAATCCCAATAGACCCATCCGCGCATTGCTGACAATCTAGAGTGGAAATAAAATCAAAAAGCTCAATAAAATTTCTAAGATAAGATAAGGCAAGACGCCGAGATGCGAGGAAACCGATATGAATGACACACAGTACTTTCACTGATTGTATATATATATTATAGTATATATATATATATTTTTTTACAGAAACAACTAATTAACTATACCTGAGGGAATTAGGACCCTAACACTCTGCGTAACGGAACAGGACTACATTTCTGTCCGTGCACAGCTAGCTTGTTTTAAGGTAAGAATTTAGAGACACTAAGGACAAATGAAATTCTAAAGAATTATCACAATAACAGTATTTATCAGATCTATGTAACTTTACGAGTAATATTGGCATTTTAAGACACACCTATATGAAATTTTCTTTATTTCACCAGTATCACAGTGACCATCGCTTTTTAAATCAATCTGCGTCTACGCTACGTACAGCGCCCCATTCATTAAAAATACGAAGGTACTCTCTTTCCTTTTGTTTGACGCATTATCTATCTATAAATGCCGTATTGTTCTAGGACTCGAATAAACCGCATGCCATCTATGATTGTATTAAATTGACAGAACCACGACTGGTCTATATCTGCACAAAACAACAGGCATCTATATAGAAATCACGCAACTACACAGCCTAAAAAAATTTTAAACTAATAACCGGGCGATCTGTAGGATAATATCTACAAGTCTTGTCAATATAGAACTATCCACATGTCTTGTGCAGACTGTTTGATCCATTTTATGGCGGACTAAAATAACCATATCCCTAGCGTTGTCTTATTCAGTTCTGTTCTATCCTTTATCATCAGGAATATCCTCTTCTTGCAACCAATTTTACGTTATCCCATCCTTGAATGAGTTACCTTCTAATGATGCCACTGCATGGATAGAGCGTCCATGTTTTGTAAGTAATCTTGTAATTAATGTGAACACTCTTGTGTGCCCAAAATTAGGAATTAGAACAAGATGTATCAATTCATTGCATATTGACAACCTCCAACAATGGAGTTCAAGAATGTAATATTTTTGAGATAGCTGTCATATAGCGATGTATGACTATGCTACTAAGTATGTGCTACCAAAGGCCAAGGTCGAGATCTGATCTAAAGAATATATTTCTGAACAAGTCTAGTTAGGTGGTACTGTACAATCTATAGGTATCTGTCGGCCATTTATTGCCACCAGGTGAACAAATTGTTATGGAGGGTCAGTGTGATAGTAAGGAATGTCACGTTTTTGAGATTGTAACATATGGATTGTATTTTAATAGACATTTTTTCTCTTTCTACATATGTATTTTCAGGATTTATTTTAGGTCTCCTGAAGAAGGCGGTTCGCTGCCGAAACGCGCGTCGAGTTCTCATGCTCCTTTTTTTAAAAAAAGAAATCTGTTATATTATATGCATTTATGTGTTCTTTGCTTTGTATTAATTATGATTTTATGTTTAACCATTAGAATTGTATATGATTGACCCATTTTTTACTCTGATTAATTTGTTTGGTCTTGTGATTCCATTTTATACGTTGTTTTTAAACAAAGATTCATTAAAAATATATATTTTAGTTAAATATTGTTATATTCTTGATTTTCCTGCTTGATTACTGACCTACCCCAAGTGTTCACTGTCTTTGTTAGATGTCCTGGGAATTTTTCTCACACTAGTTGCTACCCTGCCCTAGGAGTCTATACACTACCCAGGGGGTCCTTGTTGTCCACATCTGTTTACCCACAGCTTGTCTGTGTAGGGCTGTGCTTTTTTGTGTATCATTACAACTACTATCAAAGATTGTCAGTACCAACTAGACCATTAACTTAACTTCTGGCTGTGTTCATATCCTAAACATGGCACAATTACCCACTTTTGGGTTTTCTGATGATGTGTTTGCTTCTCTGGTAGGAACCAGTTCGATAGCCACCAACAGTGGCACCCCGAATGTAACCAATAATGAAGACGGTCGAAAACTGCTTGAACTCAAAAAGAAATTAACACGCATGGAAGCTCATGGGGAATTTATATTAGCATATCTTAAGAATGGCATTATCCCCATGGGGCTCAGAGTACGTAACATCCCAGGCCTTTTTGTCCATCACAGGCCATTTCTTGAGAAGTGGAGTCTTATTGCTAATAGGTGCTCCCGCGATCTTATGATCCTCATTATTGAAACTGCTAAAGAATTAGCTGCAGAAATCAAAAAAGAAATCGATGAGCTAGAGACTAAACTTAAAAATTCTGGGAGTGTAGATGAAGCAATGAGGAAAATTGAAGAGGCCAACAAAGAAATAGAGTCATTCAGCGCATATCTAAATAAACGCAAAAACGATAAGTTAACAAAAGACAAACGCTATAATACACTGGAGGGCACCTACCCTTATTTAAGGCAGGACTTCTATAAACAAAATCATTACAACGATGAAACCAGACCCACCCCCCAGAGAGTGAATAATTTCACAGACTCCTCTGACTCAGAGAATGAAGGAAGTAGTAACTATTATGAAGCAGACAATTATAACCAACAAAATGGACCTCGTGCCAAACAGCCTTTTTTAGCCAACCGGGGCCCACGACGAGGCAGACCGAGAGTCCATTTTCAGAATCAATCGAGAGGCAATTTCCAGCAGGCCCATCATCATCCCCAACAACATCAACAATATCAACATCAACCACAGGAACCCCAGTTCATTCGCGAAACGTGCAATCGACAGTATTGGGGTCAGGGGATGTGATCCCCATTTTTAATCTGTCTTCCAAACATCTAGACATCTCTACTGAATCATTACTCTCGAAAGGTCTTTCATATGTCCCTCATGCACAAGTAAATATATTTGAACTACAAAAAGACATTATCTCCTTTTTTCGAAAAATCAGACTCAAAAAGTACTTCGCAGCTTCTACTACAGACACTAATGAGATAACCCAGCACATGAGCCAGCTATCACTTCCCTCTACCTTCAACCCTTCTTTGGACCAATTAGGACCAGAAGTCGCGAGCTTTGAACTGGTGGTTCTCCAACAATTAGAAAGATCACTGAGATTTATCCCAAAACCCATTTATAATCTAAGTAGAGATGAATCAGAAGCTCTACAAAATCTGAAAAAGGACAACAACCTAATAATAAAGAGCTGCGATAAAGGCGGAGGTATAGTGTTGTTAGACAGTATACAATATGAACAAAAAATGTTAAACATGCTGTCAGATAGTACCACCTATTCTAAGATAAGAATAAACCCAATCAACACCATTTCCAAAAAAATATATAATCTAACAACTGCAGCACTCTCGTCAGGAGACATCAATCAAAAAGAATTCGATTACCTCAATAACCACCAACATAAAACCGCATGCATTTACGGCATGCCAAAGATCCACAAAGACCAATTTGATCCGCCCTATAGACCCATTGTATCCACAATTGGAACCAATACGGAACCACTGTCCAAATTCATTGACTCCTACTTACGCCCTCATGTGCCCAAAATCACTTCTTACATTCGAGATACGGGCGCCATGATAACAAAGATAGAGAATCTACCATTTGATCACAACAAACATCTTTTGGTGACAATGGACATAGAAGCGCTGTATAGTAACATCCCACAGCGGGAAGCAATATCAGCAACCAGTTGGTTTATTGATGCCTATAACATCTCATGTCCCAAAGACTTCCTTATTGACTTACTAAGAATTGTCCTTTCAGAGAATATTGTGGAGTTTGGCAACTCACTATTCCGCCAAGTCAAAGGCGTCAGCATGGGGGCGTCTATGGCCCCCTCGATTGCTAATATCTATATGGCAGCGTTTGAAACCAGATTCATACACAATGAGGTTGCCCCTTTTTATGAGTCTATTTCCCATTGGTCCAGATATATAGATGACATCTTCTTTATCTGGACCAATGGTAAAGACTCACTCCTTGAATTTCTTGAGTGGGTCAATCTAACAGATGTGAATCTCAAATTCACTGCCCAATACAGTGAAACTCAAGTCGAGTTTTTGGATATTATCATTAAGGACCAGAATAATCAACTTGTCGTTGATTTATTTACCAAACCTACAGCACGTAATACCTTATTACACTTTAAAAGTTTTCATCCACGGTGCCAAAGGGAGAGCATTCCCTTCTCCCAATTTCTCCGAGTCAGGAGGAATTGCTCTAATCTCTCAGACTTTGATACCCAAGCACAAATAATGAGACAGAAATTCATCAACAGAGGATATCCTCACAGATTAATACGAGACTCATATAAACGTGCGAGATTTTACGATCGAGACCACCTCCTAAAAACTAAGACACCAGCAATCAAAGACCAGTTGGTATGCATTACAAAGCATTCCACCCTCGATAAGACAGTTAGACACATTGTCAACTCTAACTGGCATATCCTAAACTCTAATCCGACTAGCAATAAACTAGAGAAGCCTATCTTTGCCCACAGGAGAAATAAGAACCTCAAGGACCTTATAGTTCATTCTCGTTTTACATCTACGAATACTCAATCTGAATTCTTACAGAGATCGATCAGCAACAATTTCCCTGTTAGAGGCACAGTCAAATGCTCATCGTGTAAATCCTGCAGTAGCATTATCGAAGGTGAGTCTTTTATACATAATGGCTGTCAAGCTTCTGCTCAAGACATGTGGAATTGTAAGACCATGAACTGTATCTATTTTATCTTGTGTCCATGCCAACTCGGATACGTAGGAGAAACCTCGAGGTCGGTCAACACTAGGCTTACTGAACACAGGTCAGCTATCCGCACAAATAAACAACTAGCCCCGTTAGTGAAACATTTCAATGAGAACCATCATGCACCAGACGATTTTAAATGGCGCATCTTGGAGAAAATTAGACTCCCTAATACCAAAGGTGGCGATTTGGTAAGAAAGAAAAGGGAAGTGTTCTGGATTTTCACCCTGGGAACTTTTAAGAAGGGCCTCAATGCCGAGATTCCCTGGGAGAATGCGATTCTGTAATTGTCGTAAATAGCCCAGCCCCTAGGAGTATATATATTCTATCGCCATTTATATAGACTCCTTTTACTGAATGCTAACTATAAGTCACGTCTGCCAGTTATTGAGAATATCTACACTGCCTATGACTCCGCATGTATAGTAGCCTTTGAATTTCTATGCAGTTTTAATATAACCCCACTGATAATTAACACAACTGCTTCCCACTACAATACAATGAATATGAACAGATAATTCACAATGACCTATCGAAATAACAAAATAAGATGAGGCCATAATAATTTGATGTGTTACAATATTAGGCTGTGTAGTATTTAAACACTCAAGCATTATGGCAATGCTACTGTCTTTATATAATCGAAAATTTTCTAAAAAACCAGACTAGTTTAATGTTATGCAGGCGCCATGTTAATTCGGGGTAAGTATAGTTGACCTATCTCCCGAATAGTCCTTTGTTTAGGTTTACGAAGATCGGTAAAAACATGATTAACCTGACGCTATAAAATTTAGGCTACATATGATCCCACAATATTGGGCCCTTTGGGCATCACAATACTTATCCATAAAAGATAAACGATCTTTTTAAAGTTAGTAAAAAAATCTGGAACGAGTAAATAATCCCGCAATTCACTTAGGCGCCATTTTGGAATGGGATCAGTAAAGTTAGGCTTCCCTTAGAGTAGTCCGTCGTCTAGGCATCACCTATGTAATTTTCGCGCGCAAAAATAAGGTTTAAATGGGAATCCTATGACCAATCGGGGATCTTCGCATTCCGTGGAGGTCGGGTCCCCACAACACGTACGACGGAGCAGCACCATTCTGCTGTCCATACGACAACCACTTCCGCAAGGTAAGGAATATACGGCCTTGGTATGTGGTAGAGACGGGTAAACCGTACATTTTACGTCCTTACCCTGCCATAGATACGGGTCTTTTAGAATAAAATAACATGACTGTTTCCCTATCGGCACTTGCCTCGCAGGAACGACTGTTAAATATCTTCTTGCTGAGGTTGGATCACCACAGAACTTAACGTTGGAACAGCACCATTCTGCTGCCCACGCACTACCCACGATTTTAAGGTAATAAACAATCACCACAGATTAAAGTTTACATTTCACTGATCGACCATTATAGTATATAGTATATATATATATTATAGTATATATATATATTTTTTTTTACAGAAACAACTAATTAACTATACCTGAGGGAATTAGGACCCTAACACTCTGCGTAACGGAACAGGACTACATTTCTGTCCGTGCACAGCTAGCTTGTTTTAAGGTAAGAATTTAGAGACACTAAGGACAAATGAAATTCTAAAGAATTATCACAATAACAGTATTTATCAGATCTATGTAACTTTACGAGTAATATTGGCATTTTAAGACACACCTATATGAAATTTTCTTTATTTCACAAGTATCACAGTGACCATCGCTTTTTAAATCAATCTGCGTCTACGCTACGTACAGCGCCCCATTCATTAAAAATACGAAGGTACTCTCTTTCCTTTTGTTTGACGCATTATCTATCTATAAATGCCGTATTGTTCTAGGACTCGAATAAACCGCATGCCATCTATGATTGTATTAAATTGACAGAACCACGACTGGTCTATATCTGCACAAAACAACAGGCATCTATATAGAAATCACGCAACTACACAGCCTAAAAAAAATTTTAAACTAATAACCGGGCGATCTGTAGGATAATATCTACAAGTCTTGTCAATATAGAACTATCCACATGTCTTGTGCAGACTGTTTGATCCATTTTATGGCGGACTAAAATAACCATATCCCTAGCGTTGTCTTATTCAGTTCTGTTCTATCCTTTATCATCAGGAATATCCTCTTCTTGCAACCAATTTTACGTTATCCCATCCTTGAATGAGTTACCTTCTAATGATGCCACTGCATGGATAGAGCGTCCATGTTTTGTAAGTAATCTTGTAATTAATGTGAACACTCTTGTGTGCCCAAAATTAGGAATTAGAACAAGATGTATCAATTCATTGCATATTGACAACCTCCAACAATGGAGTTCAAGAATGTAATATTTATGAGATAGCTGTCATATAGCGATGTATGACTATGCTACTAAGTATGTGCTACCAAAGGCCAAGGTCGAGATCTGATCTAAAGAATATATTTCTGAACAAGTCTAGTTAGGTGGTACTGTACAATCTATAGGTATCTGTCGGCCATTTATTGCCACCAGGTGAACAAATTGTTATGGAGGGTCAGTGTGATAGTAAGGAATGTCACGTTTTTGAGATTGTAACATATGGATTGTATTTTAATAGACATTTTTTCTCTTTCTACATATGTATTTTCAGGATTTATTTTAGGTCTCCTGAAGAAGGCGGTCCGCTGCCGAAACGCGCGTCGAGTTCTCATGCTCCTTTTTTTAAAAAAAGAAATCTGTTATATTATATGCATTTATGTGTTCTTTGCTTTGTATTAATTATGATTTTATGTTTAACCATTAGAATTGTATATGATTGACCCATTTTTTACTCTGATTAATTTGTTTGGTCTTGTGATTCCATTTTATACGTTGTTTTTAAACAAAGATTCATTAAAAATATATATTTTAGTTAAATATTGTTATATTCTTGATTTTCCTGCTTGATTACTGACCTACCCCAAGTGTTCACTGTCTTTGTTAGATGTCCTGGGAATTTTTCTCACACTACTTTCACTGATTGAAACCTTGTTGGAAACTATAATTTGCCTGGAAAATAATAATGAATAATCCGGACAACTTTATACCTCGAGTTGAGGAATTGGATCTTGAGAACTGCAGCTTTTAAGAAATCTTATCTTAAAAATATTTAAAGATTGACCTGACGAAGTCAATTGGCTGTAATAGCCAGACGAAACACGTGTTGGCAAAGATCAGTTGGCTATTTTGTATATGAAGATACGTTGATGAATTGTACAGAGTGATTGGATCTATTTTGAAGAAAATAAAGAAGATACAGAAAACAACATAATCTCTGGAAAGCTATATTGATTGGACTTTGTATATTCTCTAGAGTTGCTCAGGTTGAGAGTTGTTGTTAATACCTTTTGGTACAACTAATGGCAGGAGTTTTATCTCGACCTTAGAGCATACGCTAGATTGGCTTATAAGCAACAGATTTGGATGTACACTAATCTTGCGCAGCATTCCCTACTGCCATAAAATTGTATAAAGTCAATAAAATTTCTGTTAGGGATGGAATGAAAATCATTATTATATAAATTTACCAAATAAAAAGAAACTCTACTTTTGTAAAACACGACTTGATAGTTGAGGCTATTAGTTAGTAAAACCTTAAAGCTCCCTCCAGCAGCAACGTTGATCCCAATGAATCCCGATTTGGGGCTGGAGGCTGCTACTCTGAAACAACTGAACCCTTCAATGTATAGGTCGTTAGTGGCCCAGGTCTCCTGGAACATGACTACGTCTTCTTCCTTTATTAGACTCAGCCAGTCCCGGTCGCCAAGCCTAGACTGTAGCCCTGCTATATTCCAACTTAAAATACTCAAGATGGTTCCAACATTGGCCCTAGTTAAAAGTTGCTTTTTATAAGCTGTGAATATAATGCCTGGGGAGTCCTCCACATGGTCCTGCAAATCGACCATCAATGATGGTTGTCAGTCCTGGGCACCTAAACTGGAAAGTGCATGAAACCTATTGGTTACCAGAAGCGGTGCGTGAGCATCCCTAATAGGTATAAATGGTGGCTTGTAAAAATAACCTAGGTGGAGCACACAGATGCCGGGGCTTTGTATTAATAGTTGCTCACGAATACTTAATAAGCAATGAACCATATGTGGTCTGCGGAAATTAAGTACAATACAGTTGCCGTTTATGTTCTTGGCCGAGTGGCCAACGCACCCTATTCTTCTGGCCATAAGGATTTCATTCATGTCAGAAGGGTGAAATCCTTTGTGTTTACATAGCCAGTCTACAGATTTATTGTGGAGGTCTGCCCAGGACTCCCTCTGGCCCCCAGCAAGATTAGGAACGCCGGCCAAGACCAACACATAAGGACTTGAGGCCGGGGGTAGGCTCAGGACATAGGTATTTGGTCTCAACCGGGCACCCCTAAGGCAGTCCGTAGTATCCCTACTTGAGTCATTTGCAGGGGTATCAGGCTGTGACTGATTATAGTGACTACTTCTTGAATCTGAGTTTAAATTATTTGCATTATACACTCGAAGCATATCTTGTCTATTCCTCTGCTCAAGAATGGTGTTCAACACAGGGAGTTCATTTGGGTTACGACAAGTTGTGCGAGGGTTAACAAGGGGAGTATCTTTATGTAGGACAGAACGCATCCATTGTAGGTCAGACCCATGTTTGTTAGCCACAGAGATTATATGAGTCCTCCCCCCGACATCATTGGCAACATAGTTTACCTTACTGCCACTTAAGTTGTCCATTACAGAGTCCATACGCTTTACTTTCCCCCAAAGTAGATTAAAATGTGTGTCAATCACCTCCTTAATATTAGCCAGTGTAGTTTCAGACTTTCATTGCAGAACCTGCAAGAGCAGCTTCCCCAACAATGTCTGTATTGATCTCGTTACAGTAAGTATTGGAAGTAGCATCTGTCTGGGTACCTACAGAGTTAGTAGTAATAGCCACATAGTCAGTTGCATTGCTAACAGATTGACAACCTTTTGTGTTTTTAATTTTAGTCTTAGATGTTCCGACAATTCTCTTCCTTTGGGTGGTTCGAGCGTTTAATTTGGCATTCCTTTGGGACTTAGCAATGTGCGTCCTAGTGTTAATACAGGGCACACCTGGGACTGCCATGTTAGATGCATCCAAGCTTAACAGGGAAGAATTTGAATGGCAGGACAAATCTTCGCTGGCGATGTGTTTTGTGGGTTTAAGTATGTTACACTGTCAGAAGTGGGACCAACTAGTGATAGACGGAACTGTAGCGTAGTAGGGTCCAGGGACAACCCTCTCTTGGTCAATTCAATTTCATGAATAAACAAGGACTCTGCCCTCACAATAAAAGCGTCTAAAGTCCCGGCTACTCATCTGTGTTTGTTCATATTGTAATAGCAAAGCCAGGTGGCCCAATTACAAAGCCACAAGACAACGCGGGGAACATCCTTTACCACAAAACTTTTACAACACGGTACCATTACCTCAGAGGTTTTACAATGAAAGTCGTTACAACGACTTTCGCTGGAGGGCGCTCTAGGATAGGGAATAGTTTAATTTACTTTCCAACACCTTCCCTACTATCCACGGGGACTGGAGTTGGAATAGTAAATTAAACTATTCACTATCCAGCGCCCCCCAACGCAAGTCATTCTAATGACTTGCGTGGTAAAACCTGCGTCGTAATGGTACACGTTGTAAAAGCACGCTTTGTACCGTCATACATCCGACAACGCAATGGCAGACAAGGAGTTACAAATGATTTCACGTTACCTTGATGCTGGGTAGGTGAGGTGAGTGCCTGATGGTCAATGTCAGTAGGGTGGCCCAGCCCGGCCTCTTCCGGCCCCTGTTTGGCCAGACGGGCCCGTCCTTGGTCCGAGCTATGTCTGGGCTACGTCCCGCGCCGCGGTGGGAGAGGCTGCGCTATAAACGGGAAGACAAGCTCCTCCCCCTCATGGCAGCACCTGTGGCAGTAGCAGAGGGTTCTGGAACCTGTAATCCCCTTCTGCAATGTTGGACCCCTCGCGGGAATGCCTATCGCAGGGAGAGTTGGCCCTGGGACTCCTGTCCCACCAGAGCGAGCGCGTAGAGCGTACAGCAAGGAGGATGAAATGGCCATAAGTGAGTAAGAACTCCCGTGCCACAAGGGGAGAGGCAGAGCTATAAGCGTGATGAGGAACGCCTCCCCCTCACAGCAGCACCTGTGGCAGCAGGAGAGGGTTCTGGGACCTATAGTACCCTTCCGCGATGTTGGACCCCTCGCCGGAATGCCTAGCGCAGGGAGAGTTGGCCCTGGGACTCCTTTACCACTAGGGCATGCAGAGCGTACAGCAAAGAGGTTGAAATGGCCAAAAGTGAGTCTGAATTATGTTTTCAAATTATTTTCATCAAATTGCAAATTCATTTCAAGTTTGCTCATGGCTCATTTACAACTGAAACATTTGAAGAAACATTATTATTAAGATTCCTTAAACAAACCTATGTCTTAAATAATGAACCTGCCAATCCATTGTAAAAGCCACCATCAGACTCACTTAATCGATTGCCAAGATTATACCAAAATTAATCCGCCTCCCTCATTCCATAAACATTTGCTCAGACTCACTCACTTAGTCAGTGAGACTGCATATAGCGAGTCTTTCACTGTTCTTTCTGCGGTCCTTGTGGTATCGGTATATGTAAAACTTAATGTTACATTAATTCCTGTGCTGTTAATACGGTTTTGATGATAATCAAGATTGTTCAATATTATCCTAATCTTTGCACTCTGTAAAATGATCTCTATGGATATATTTATTCAGAGATATCAAAACATGTACATTTCAACTTGTGAAAAATATTTCTTACCATTGAGTAGATATCAATATTCTCAATGAGTACAAGACTCATTTAAATGTAACATTTCAAATCTTTTTTTATCATTTAAGCCAATTGGCATTACAGTGTTCAAATTCTTTATCTGTAAATTCTCACTTCAAGGATAGTAAATTGTCCATAACTTCTCCATATGAAGGTGCCACTTGTTCCAAAATCTGAAACCTAATTTGACTCAAATGATGTCCCATATCATTCCAATGTCTGGCTTCTGGTATTATTATGATTTATTATATTGTTCTTAACTTCAGAAAATCGGATTTTGGCATAAAGTGTGGTGTTTCACACAGACCCCTCCCACATGGACATTTTATGATGCAAATATAACCCATTGTTTCATATGTTGTTTCAATTATATCTGTTCTCCATTCACTGAGTGATTTATAAAGCTACATTGTTTGACAGTACTACAATGTATGCAGTTCATAAAATGGTAAGTCCCTCTTTAGGAAGTTTTTGTGTGGCTCACTTCTATCTTTGGCTGGCGTAAAAACAATATCCCTTACATTTCTATTTCTCGAGTGTGTAAAAATGGGTTTCTCAATAAACAACTCTTTCAGATTCTAATCATTTTCACTCAATATCCAATGTTTAAAATAGTGTTATTTTGATATTGTCAGCTTTGAATATTTGTCTGCAAATACCAGCTGCCGCTTTGGCTTATTCTTGTCCTGAATGTTTAATATTGTTGTTCTTTCATCTTTACTTACACATGCTTAGCCTTATCAAGAGTATCCTCGCCACCCTGTGTTCGGAAATTTGTTGACCATCACTTTCCCCAGTGTATTATATTGTTATGTTGTTATGTGTATTTATAAAACCCACTAACATCCTCAAGGATATCCTGGCGCTGAGCATGTGTGTGTGTCTTGCCTATGGTGGGTTACTTAATTGAAAAGCCAGGTGCTCAGCTTCTGGTGGAATTCAGGAAGAGAGGTGGAGGATGGTGTGCGGAGGGAGGTCGCTCTGCGATTTAGGAGAGATGTAAAAGAGCGCTTGAATGAGTGTGTTAGGAGTTTGGAGTGAGCACGTTTGTGTATCAGGAACCAGTGTAGTTCCCGGAGGGGTGGTGTGATGTGAGTTCAGTGTGGGGTAGTAGTAGTAAGTATACTTGTAAAGCGCACTGTTACTCCATCTCGGAGTGTCCTGGCGCTGTATACCGCTGGGGAACCCGTCCTGGCTTTCCCTGTGAGATGGTCCCTCCTGGGCACCTCTAAGGTGAAGCCAGGCATCCCCGGCGCTGATGGGTCCGTTGTGGAGATTAAGCAAGCTATTGCCCAGAGTTGCAGAGTGGGACCCATGGTTAGCGTAGGCACCTCGGCGAGAATTATCGAGTCTGCGGACATTGACCCAAGACCCTGCCGCGTCAGGAATTGAACCCTGGTCCCGGGCCGATTTCTGCTTCGGGGTCTGCCGCTTCTTACCAGTGAGCCACACTTCTCCACATTGGGTATTGAAGATGAGTCTGGCTGCCAAGTTCTGGATGATTTGTAGTCTTCTAATGAGTTGCTTGGTTTTCCTGGCATGGAAGCCATTTTAAGATCTTCCTCAGTATCTTCAGGGTGTGGAAGCAGGATGTAGTGACGGTGTTGACTTGTGCGATCATGTCCAGTTTGCTGTTGATGATTATTCAGAGGTTCCTGGCATGAGATCTGGGTATGGGTGTGGGTCCGTGTTCAGTCGTCCGCCAGTTGGAGTCCCATAGTGAGATGTTCTTGCCAAAGATCACTACTTCTGTCTTGCTGGTGTTGAGCTTAACATAGTTGGATTTCATCCAGTCATGCATGCAGTGAACTTGTTTCTTGTGTTGGGGGTCTTGTCTGAGAGGAGTACTGTGTCGTCTGCATAGGAGAGGATATTGATGTTGTGTGTTCAAATTACTTTGGTCAGAAGGATCATGTATGTGTTCAAGAGGTTGGGGCCGAGTGATGGACCTTGAGGCACTCCACAAATGAGTTTGCAGGCTTCTGAGGAGTAAGGTACCAAGCTGACAGGTTGTGTTCTAGCCTTTAAGAAGGAGCCGATCCAGCAGAGAGCCGGTCCTTGGATGCCAATCTTGTGCAAGCATAGGATGGTGCATGAGACAGTGTGAAATACTGTAGATAGGTCCAAGAGAATGAGGGCTGCCATATCTCCTCTGTCAAGGATCATGCGTGTGTAATCTGTGCCAGCAATCAGTTCTTAATCTGTACTGTGGTTATGTCTTGAATCCGGACTGCGTCACATCGGGGAGCTGGTGGTTGCTGAGGGTGCCAGTGAGTCGCTGGTTGATTAATTTCTCTAAGACCTTTGCCCGGTATGGTAGAAGGGAGATGGGTTCACAGTTGGAAAGCATGGCTGGGACGGAGGATGATTTCTTGAGCACAGGCATGACAGTGGCATGTTTCCAGGTCCTGGGAATATGGCTGATTCGAAGGAGGTGTTAAGGTGGGTATTAGTGCTTCACTGATCGGTAGGAGTCCTTTGGTGAAGGCGTGGTGGGGCAAAGGTCTGACTGAGCACCTGAGTGGATGGTCTTCACTGCAGCAGCGATTTCGACGGTGGTGATGGCAGGCCATGAGCAGATCTAATATGATTCTCTTCACTCATAGCAACTGACAAAAGGGGGATTTTCAATCAGTTGCTAACAGATAGTATTCCTGGTATAAGCAACCACTGTGAATAAATGCAGCTTTCCGTAATTATTATCAGCCGAAGCCAATTCTACCCCCAGAACTTGGAGAAGTTACAGCATTGCCCTCAGTGAACGCTCAGATACATATCGCTTTCAATCAGGATTATCCACTCTGAATTAATACAATCTCAAAGTTGCAGCTGGTGCTTCAGTCTTTATTTGGGAGAATAGAGAGGCAACAAAAAGAACAGGCGAGGAGTATACAATTTTTTTTTCTTTTCATAAGACAAGTGATAGTCCTTCAATGATATACACAGGTAATTTTTATTGCATCCTTGAAAATTCTCTTGCTAAAAGATGATCAGAAAAAACAGCCAAACAGCCAACGCGTTTCGCCCAGGTTGGGCTTCCTCAGGGCTAATGCACAGGAAATCGCTAGTCTAGCAGCGTTGAGTTCGCAAGTCGATCACAATGTACTGAACTTATTCAAGAAGGAAGAAGTATCCAATACTTTCTAAGGAAACACCATTGTGTTGAACAAGGAGTAGAAAAATACACCAGTGATCGGCACAATATATCTTTTCAAAGTTTCAAGATCTTCTGAGTATCTTGGTTCGACTCAATAAGAGTAGTGTACACTTTGATATGAAAACCGCATGTTTTTTTGCGCGGTTTTCAAACACTGCTGCTGACGGGAAGAACGACTGGGCGTCTAATGTAGGACTGGGTCGGAAACTTAATTCTACTTCGTTTAGTGTCACATATCAGAGTGTACACATATCCTTTCTCTTGCTCCCAACGGAGGAGACCCTATACTGAGATGTCTGCCTTCTACTACTGCTGGTGCTACTTTACCAATGCTTGTTCCTACAGTGACCGCTCACTGATGGAGAGTTGTTTTCAGTGACCGCCTCCCACTCCACTGGGGAAGAGATACTGCATGATCCCTGAAGTACAGATCCCCTGTCTGTGACCTGACATCCACCCCATGTCATCCTCACAATCTCAAATGGGAGCAAGCCTCACTGGGCTTTGAAATCCAGAGACCAGCTCTAAATTGGAGTATCTTGAAGCTCCATAAAGCCCAGTTTTATGTTTAGTTAGGAGTTCGGTGTTAGCCCGCTTGTGTTTTTCCTGCTTCATCTTGTGGTTGAGAAATGCGGTTTTCCTGATGGCAAAGTGGCCCCCAGACTTAAAGTCAGGCAAACTCTTGTGACTGACTCACTACAGGATGGTATGACGTCAGAAGGGCCGCTCCACATAGGTTGGCCTCTACGATACTATTCCTGCCAGCTAGTGTTCCGGTGAGAACCATCATATCAGCCATGTTAGTCCTGGACAGAAAAAAGCTCCAAAGCGAAAACTACCATCATAAGCCTCCCCCACTTTGTGGGTCTGTTTTCGGGAAAAAACACACTAGTGGGTGAGTGGCGATGGGACCTGCCAGGATCATTTTTTGTATCTCCAAACCTTTCAGGGAAAATGTACACAACAGAATGGACAACTCCAAACTTGGCATTCTTTCTATCTCTTTTAGTTTTCTCAGTGAGTAGCTTTAAGGACAGGGAGAATGTGCTCTAGGCCTTGAGCTGTACCTCAGTGATACCAACCAGCAAGTCCACAACAGCATGATGCTCTTTGTGACAGGGACAGGATGGAGTGGCATTGCTGTCAGGCTTGTCTGGCCCTTTTTAGTGGGATAAGACCAGTTTCCAAATGGCCGGTGCCTGTTTGTCTTGACACACTGAGCAAAACAACAATGCACTGGAATGCAGGCCAGAGAAATGACCAGTGGGTGGAATTAATTCAAGCATTACACGTGTCACCTTTTGCTGTACTCAGTGATATGTACCTGCGGGGTCATTGAAGATATGTGATATCCCTTAATGAAACTGTCCGGGATGTAGGGCTGAGTTAACATGTTGGAAGTGGAAAGGGGCAACAACAA
Source organism: Lissotriton vulgaris (assembly GCF_964263255.1). NCBI lineage: Eukaryota > Metazoa > Chordata > Amphibia > Caudata > Salamandridae > Lissotriton > Lissotriton vulgaris. The sequence continues at coordinate 1,035,651,882 of NC_141698.1, forward strand.
AGTTTGATCTTGCGGAACCACAAAGGTGACTGGAGGGGATAGGAAGCAGGCTAGCATCACTTGGGGGGATGTCAGACGGATGTATGTGGTTACAACGCATACTTTTACAACGCATACCTTTACAACACATTTTTTACAACGCATCATCCATTACAACGCATTCCATTACAATGCATGCCATTACAACGCATCTCTAAAAACTACCTTTACAACGCATTCCACTACAACGCATACTACCTTTACAACGCATACCATTACAATGCATACCATTACTTTGCATGTATGGTAAGTATTGGTTAGCTTAGGGGTAAAATTTACTATTTTAACTCCAGGGGGGTGCAACAGTAGGGTAAGTGCTGGATAGTGTAGGGGTAAAAATTACTATTCTAACTCCAGGGGTGCAACAGTAAGTTAAGTGTTGGATAGTGTAGGGGTAAAAATTACTATTCTAACTCCAGGGGGTGCAACAGTAGGGTAAGTGTTGGATAGTGTAAGGGTACTATGTGTATGCGTTGTAATGACATGCATTGTAATGACATGCATTGTAATGACATGCATTGTAGTGGTATGCATTGTAGTGACATGCGTTGTAATGGTTGCGTTGTAATGGCATACGTTGTAATGGATGTTGCGTTGTAAAAGTTTTGTTGAAAAGGTAGAGCGTTGTAAAAGTTGCGTTGTAAACGTTGTTCCCCTGTCAGACTTGGGAACAATTGAGAGCTAGGCCTTGACGCGACCTACGCGGTGGTGCTGTAACCTATGCCTCTGCGGATCACCTTAAGATACGGTGCCTCACAGAGCTTGTGTAATGCTGTCTTGTCTGCCAAGCACCCTAGAATAGAAAGTTGCCTCACATTTGCCCCTCCTTCTCTGTTTCATCACAGTTCTGGTTAAACTTCCCTTTGGCCTTGTGATGACTCTGCTTCCTCTGCATTGCAGTGATGTGGCAATGCATCCTGCTAGAGCTGACATCCTGCCCCATCTGAAGGGGAAGCTCTCAGTGGCGACCCATAATCATGGACAGAGATTGACCCTGGTCCTCAGAGCCATTTGTGCAGCAGGTCTGACTTACTCCACTGTCTGGTTTCAGAGTGCAGAAATCAGATTTCCTATTTACAAAAGTAGGCTTTGTGCTTGAAAATAAATGTACTCATGCAAGGATAGTTGTGAGTAGGTCTACAAGCAAAAGTGATCTCTAGGTGGGCACCTGGCGTTATAAGTACCTTCAAACTTACACCTTTGTGGACATTCACAATCCCATCTCTGACCCTTTCCCACCTTGGAGTAGGCTGAAGATTTACTCCCGCCAACGGAAAGGGTGAATTCCTTTCATGGCTCAAAGGAGAAAGGAAACCCCAAGAATTTGTAGAGGTGTATGGAAAGGGGGCTCGCCGGGGGAACAGATATTGTCCCCTGGAGGGAAAAAATGTTGTGATGCTGATTTTTACAGAGAAAATGTTCGTAGAAGACCTTGTAATTCATAGGTCCTCCAGTACTGCACCTAGAAAGCTACAACTGTCACAGTTTTCTAGGCGTTACCTTGTCAATTACTTTGTGAATACCCAAACTTCTGAAATCAGCACTTGTAGTGTAGTTCCTAGTTTCCCACTAGGCCCTGCGCATTGGAATAACATAAACAGTAGTATCGACGTGGAACTGCTTATATTCCAGGCCTCCACTGACTATGCTAAACTTAATTAGGTTGTGTTACCAACTAGCTCAGAGGTCACTGGAAACTTTCTTCTCTGCATAGGAAGTGATCAGCTTCCTTGGCACAGACAAGAAGGGATTCAGTTTTCCAACAACCGTGCAACATGACAACTTTGCTCCTCAGATCAAGAGTCGATCTCTAGGGTCGTGTGAAACAATAGACACAGATTTCACTCAGTCAGTCTAGTGCAGTTTACTTTCACGAGATGTAGAGAATAGAGAGACGGGCGTGTATCAATAAAGGTTAACATTTATTGAACAGTCTTTCTTCTCGTACAAGAGAAATGAATTGCCACAATTGCAATAACTGTTATTATAAAAAGTACGTACAGTAAGATAAGGATTGCGAAATAGAACTGTAAAAGCATTGATATGGTTTCTTAGCCATACAATGGTTTAAAAGTAATAAAACATATATACAGTCATATATACATTAGGCTAACATACTCAACTGGTGCTTCTAACTAAGCCTACCCCAGTGTGCCTGACCTAAGCCTAACACGTGAGAAGGGGAGTAAGTAAGTAGCTTAAGTTAAGTTGGTTTTGCCAAGGTTTGTTTCAAGAATTCTCGTCTAAGGGTTTAGTCAACACCATACCTCTGAATAGAATGATGGAGGATTGGTATCTCCTTCAGGGGTCTCTCTCGATATCCCAGTCACCTGCGAGGGTAAACTGGAAGCGCCGGGACTGGATTTCTCTGCACGAGAAAGGCAGCGGCTTCTCTCAGCGCGTCGAGGAAGGAGGGGTGAAAGCGTCCGCGGGCAGCTGGGCTGGATGTCTTCGCAGAGGACGGCTGTTTCAGCTCCTTAAGCGTACTGCACCATAGTTCGCGCTGTAGCGGCGATAATGGTAATCAGCAGCTTCACCACCACAAGATAGCAGGCTGCAGCGACAGAGTGCTAGTTTTTACCAACACAGGGTCATGCAGGCAGCTGGCATCAGCAACAGGTTCGCTCATTGCTTAAGGCAACGTTGGTAATATTTATACCTGACAGGTGCCGGGTTTGACGCAAGTTTGCTGGACATAAGACGTCAATTAAAGATGTCACTAGGAAGTGGCAGTTATCAGTTGCTCATTAGAGTTCCATTACTAATCAAAACATAGCAAGCGGGGATTTCCAGGTTTGCTGAGTTTTTATCTTGTTGAAGAACTCGGAGTGTTATCTAGGAATATCAGATAGTGACTACTGCTCTGTCATTGCACTAATTGGTCGCAAAGGAAGTAGCAGAGAGTCATGCTGGAATGTGGCTCTGTTCGTGTGAGGCCAGAGATGACTTTACAGAAAATCGCACTTGAACGGTTATGCCAATATAGGGAATACATGGCTTTATAGCCGAATAGGGGCATAAGGTCACAGTATCGATCAGGAACCTAGATAAGCACGCAACACCCACTCCACGGGTTAATGTCCATCAAAATTACTAAAACCAAGCAATTAGATGCATGTGTAACATTGCCCACCCCAAAATACATAAATGCATTCGAAATAGGCGTACTTGTAATACATGGAATTTAGGTACTGTACGTTTTTTAAAGCATAGTAATCATTCAAAAAATTATTGCATATGAAATCAATGAACGATTATGCAAAAAGAATTACACATGAAGTATCTCTGACAGAAGAAATGCGAGATAAATCATCACATAAAAATGCATTGTAATAACATGTGTGCTAGAGGCTGGTGTTATGTTGTTATGTCTCTAGATGTGTTTTAGAAATAGAAGTGTGAAGCTTCTGTTCTCTAAGAATAGTTTTTACGTTAAGCAAAGAATTGTTCGTGCCAAAAAGAAAAGGTCAATATTTGAAAAATTGTCCAATTCAAAGAAAATAGATTTCCAAAGCTCCTGGCAGTTTTTGTTGATCAAAACTGAAGGCCGAATTCAGAGTTCATGGGAACGCTTCTCAAAAAGTTATTGTTTCTCTGTGGGTGAGAACATCGTATCAGACAGGCTCGCAAAGAATTGGTCTACAAAATCAGGTGATAGTTCAACCAAATTAGATAGCGCTGTAACTTGGCAGGTGTGAGAATGATTGCTGTCATCGAAGGCAGGACCAGCAATGCTCACAGAACGTTGTACCTGGATGATGTTGCTTTTGTCACTCGCTCCACTGTTACCACTTGGCTGTAGTACAGGAGTCTCCACGAATGCCGTCATCAGAATTGGTAGCCGCTGGGGACAACACAATGCGTGAGCCGTTATCGGACTGAGCAAAGTATCGACGTCCATTGGTACTGCTGATGGAAGTGAAAGACAGATGTCCAACACGCATTCATCGCCGCAAAGCATACACCGTAGCACAGGTAAAATGCAATTTTGCCATATCGGTCTGAATGAAAGGAACCAGGTCATGTTTAGATCTCTCAGCCTGGCCAATCCGAGGACGTTAGTTATCCTGTCCCTGTAGCGCATTGCTAGGATTGTCTCTTCCATTCCAATGGGAGCTATGTCTGAGGCGAGGCTTGCCATAACGAAGCAGGAGGATCAAAAATAGAATCCCTGCGATGAGTCCCAAAAATAGTGGTATACCACCAAAAATGGAGTGCACAAAATTAGGAAAGATTCCCAAAATTGCCTGGAAGGGTGTTAGCAGTCCCGTAAAGACTGTCTTAAATATGCCTGGGATGCTTGTTGCACTAGACATGTTAAGGAGTTGGCTGAACATTTCTACGAAATGCACGTGGCAATTTGTTGATAAAAGGTCATGGACCTCAGTAGCCGTCCTTGCGACTAGAAGATCATACGTCTCTTTAGATGACGTTATAGGCACTGTTGTCTGTAAAAGTACAGATTTCATTTTGCTTAATGTATCAATTCGTATAGAATAGAGATTCAGACGAGGCCAGATGGGAGTCACTATGTCTGGAGGCCCGCTCGGGAACAATGCTTGCATACAACATTTGACCATGGCCATTACTTGTACTAGATAGCTAGTCCCTGGCGCGAGGCCACAACACCTGTGATCCGTTCTTAGAATGTAACTCCCGTTTGCGAGTTGCATAAAGAAGGGCTCTATCTGAGTTGCAGGTGTGACTAGCTGGTGGCATGAAAGGTTGTTTGAATTTCCATCACATGCTCCGTGTAAATTAATACCCTGACACAAAAGTATACCGCTTAGTGAGTGTTTACAGTTATCACCACTAAGAAATACATTTTTGTCGCTGTCACTATAGCAAGAATGAGTGTATGGTAATTTCCATATAGATTTTACATATCCTTTACCCAATTGTTCATACTGGCCAGCAGGTATGTATTCAAGGCACTTTTTAAATCGGAAAGTTGTTATCGGAATTGTGATAATTCCGTGTATTATCCATTCAATGACAGGACTCTCTGACATTGTCAATGGTAATCTCTCGAGTTTTTCGATGCTCAGGATTGTATAGTCTGCTCCTCTCTGTGCCAAACTGATCTGTTTATCAGTAAGGTTAAAACTGGAAAACAATGACGTTGTGTTTATCAAACGCCAAGGCACATAGCCTGAACGAAGATTTTGCAGCGTCCAGCCTAATTCTATAATAGAGCGTAATTGAGACTGGCCCTGTTGTAACATAAGCAAATCTCTGTCTATCACATCAAAGGCAGAGGATACAATATTGTCCAACGAATATATTCTGGAAGACAGAGTCATTAACCCATTGTCTACCACAGAAAGTGATTTCTCCAAATTAATACGATCAATTTCTTGTATTTTTTCAGCAGTTTCAATTTGCTTTACTTTCCAAGCCTCGTTGTAAGCAGCATAGATGCTGGTCGCTATGAAACGCTTTTGACGCTGTTTGCGTGGTCCAAGAATGAAATCGCGCAAATCAGCACCATCTTTTAGCAAAGACAAGTGTTGCTTAATTTCAGCCAGTTTGGATGTAGTTAGCCATTCTAGGCAGAGTTTCCCTACACTGTATGTTGTTATAATCCCTGGATGTTGTCTCTGGGAGTATCTTGGGTCTAATCTGGTCATTTTTAAACCCTGTGTTTTGTTCAGGAATCTATCTTGACAGCTATTTCTGTCTGTAGGCCAGATTAACCACTTTTTCCAATCAGGATGTGTTCTGTTGAAATGTAAAATTTGTGACACGTCTAACTCAATATCTGTGGTTGTATTCTCAGGTATTGGCTTTGGTATAGACGGTGTTCTAAGGTCTTTGTTCTTAGCTAGGCCAAGACAAGATGTTTGGTGTACTGTGTCATTTAAAAATAACATTTGTTCTGGTATCATGCAGGTTCTGAATAGTGCTTCAATGCCTTGCACCTGCCAATCTTTTGTACCCCAAATTGTTTTCGTTTCAATATTATTTTTCCAATAATCAAAACCAAATGTCATCATTTTGTCATAAAATGCTTCTGAATATATCAATTTAGAATTTGTCAGCATCGTTTTCATTCCTGTTTTATCTAACTGTTTGTAATAAAACGTTTCTGCATCACTGGTGTTAAACCCTGAAAAATATTTGAATTTCTCAAAAAATGCTTTAGAACTGCTTTTAGGTGGTGTAGAACAATGTTCCCATTGATTATACATAAAAACATTTCTAGGCTGTGCAGATTTATGCAAGTAATGATCCCCATAGTGGGTGTAACAGAATAACTGCTCATAACAAGATGAACCTTGTAAATAATCATGATCTGTGAATCTAGCTGACATTACTAAATCAGACATCATGTCATTAATACTGTTAAAGTCCCAATCATCAGAGAATGTACTAGGTGTAACAAAGTCACTTAAGGAAACCTTTAGTTGATGAGGATACTTCAGGATTTCGACCGAACCATAGATCTCATAGTCTGTTTTCTCCCATACTACCCCACCAGGTATTGAAATTGCTGTGACATTTACTGCTGACAGTTCTCTTTTCTTCACGTGGGATGATCTGTGTGGTTTCAGGACTAGGTTGATGTTCTGACTTGCTGTGTCCATTGTAATATATTTTCCTTCAATGAATTTTCCCAAACATAGTACCATGATGAGCCAAAGCAGGAGGAAAAATACACCTAGACCGAACCAGAACTCTAGCCAAGGGGAAATAAGGTAGATTTCCTTCAGTTGATGAAAGAGTTCCGTTGCTTTTTCTTTAAAAGACTTTTTTGTTTCTGGCATCACTTCGGGGTCGTTTAAATCTTCAGAGAAGTTGTCGAAGTTGATGAAATAACCAGAGGCAGTTCTGTCAATTGATGGGATTGTTCTTTCAATCTGTCTCTCGGTAGCACATTCTGATGCCACATTATTATAGACTGGTGTTGTTTCTTGATGAACTGTTTCAATCTGTGTTTCAAGAGGCACGAGTTCCATGGCATTATTGCATAGTCCTTCATTGTGCACTGCAGGCTGATCGAATGTGATAAGTCTTTCAGTTTGAACCTCTTGGATTGTTGCAAGTTTGGGTATTCTGTTGTTTCTTGGGAGTCCACTGGGCCTACTGTTGATTATAGGCCACATGCTTGTGGTTTTACCAGATCGATGGACACAACTCTGTTCTCCTTTTTACCAGCAAGGGGCGGTAGCACAACTGATCTTGTTCCGGTGACTGCCAAGACAGGTACTGCTTTTCTGTAAGAAGGCCCAAATTCCTTCTTAACCGCGATCTTTTCTCTGACTAGATCCCCAATCTTTGGAATCCAGACAGGCCTTGCTGGGGCTGTTGCGGGTGGTGCCTCGTCAGTGGTACTTGGCTGTTGCTTTAACTTTATGTTGCTTAATGATTTTCTTGTTTCATTCAGTTCCTGTAAAACAGCCAAACGATCCTTTACATCAAAGTGCTTTGTTTCTTCTTGTACCACTGACATCTGACTATCGAGGTCCTGAACGTTCATTCTAATTCCGAACAATAGTTCGTATGGGCTGAAACCTTTTAGAGAATTTCTTGGCATGTTGTTAAGACTAGTCTGGACACTTATTAAATGTTTGACCCACCCAGCGCCTGAACCTAATACCTTCGCTGTTATAGATTGCTTTATGCCCCGGTTTTTTCTTTCTATCACACCTATTCCCTTCCGGGGTATGACTGACAAGAATACCACAACCCAATTCCCATGCTGGCCATGGCCTCCTTATAGGCTCGAGAGCTGAAAGCAGGACCCTGGTCAGAATGGAACGTGGTAATTGCGTATATGCCGATATGGACTCGCTAATCTTTTATAACCGTTCTAGCGTCAGCCGAGCGCTGGTGGCCTCATTATTTAAGTGTGTTTCGTCTAAACTATTAATAGGACGCAGGATGGGGTGTAGGCAGCGTTACGCTCTTTCTGATTGGTAGCCGGTAGCAAGGTTCGCTACTGCGATCCCTATTGCAGTTTTCACAGTTGTTTGCATATATTTGGTGTTCCACATTCATTCCCGGCCACCAGAATACTGATTGTAATTCAGTCAGTGATTCCTTGATCTTTCTGTGCCTAAGACCCAAACCCATGTGTGCGTCTGCTATTAAAAATATTCTCCTGTTCATGTTTGGAATCACTCTATCCCCCACTCCAGGGATTCGAGCAAAAGGAACGGAGTTTGCATCGATTATGTAAGCATAATTGAGTGGATAGTTTACGGGTAATGCTGCACAGTCGCCTTTTACGGTCGTTTTTACTGCCAGCATGGTTTCCCCGTCTATATACTTATCTGTACGCTTTTTTGTGGCTACGGAAGCCGGTTTAGTTGCTTCCGCGGTGGCTGTATTAGCCAATGAATTCCCTGCAACGTGAACGCCATCACGTTGAAGACTCTGTGCGTGAATCACGTGAGTCTTTTGTAGTTCTTTGTGTAAAAGAGCTACCTCGTTCCAGAGCTTTTTATGCTTTATTGTGGCACCTGTGTCATCTTTGTAGTCGTTTTCGATCCAACTCTGCAGTTTATTGTTATAAGAGTTGACGCAAAAATGAGAATCGCACACTATAAGTGTGGGGAATTCGCGTTCTGCATTTTCGAGCGCCATCTTTAAAGATCTGATTTCAGTTCTTTGAACCGAACAGTTTCTTACAGACTCAGTTTTTGTTACTTTCGGTCTGAATTTACCGGACAGCCAACGACCTTTAATGATCGCACATGCTGCATTGTAGGATTTACTCTCTACATTAAAATGCTGTACAAAGCTATCTGTATAGATTATACAGGCGTATTGTGGGAGAGGCAGAATTTCGATTGGCAGAGGATATTCTTCTTCATATTCTAAATCATTCAGTTCTTCGTATTGCGGGGCGAAATAGTATTTCACATCTTCCGCTCCTAGAGAATCTATACACTGTATCCATTTCGGATCCAATGACACTGTAGGCAGGTTTACTGGGCTAAATAGCGCCTCGAAGGCGGATTCCGCTGTAAGGATATTGATCCGTTTGCCGTGTGCTAGTTCTCGTTCATTATCTAATGCGATTTGCACTGCGTTCACAGTTCTTTCTGTGTGACTGAATGTTTTTTTCTGCTTGTGTATACAAGTGAGATTTAATTGAAATAGGTACCTTTTCTCCCTCATTAGAGGTCAGGTACGTGAATCCGCATCTTCCTGGGATGACTCGGATTACAAGATCACGTGTGTTGTCACGTGTATCTAATTTTGTTTTTGCTAACATGTCTGTTTGCAGCGATCTCAAAATTTCTGTGTGTTTTTGAGTCCAATTGATTTGTTTTAAATCAGGTTTTATTAGTTCGTAGAGAGGTTTAACCCTCTCCGCGTAATTTAGAATGTAAGTTCTTCCGAAATTCAGAAAACCTAGTATTGATTGTAAATTCTTCAGCGTTTTTGGAGCTTGGAGTACAGCGCACTTCTCTAAGAAGTTGTCCGCTAGGCTTTTCCCTTCACTTGATAATTCGTACCCTAAGAATAGTACTGTCAGATGGGCAATTCGGGACTTTTTAAAGTTGAATTTGTAACCCTCTGCTGCGAACCCAAGTATAATGGTGTTCACTCTTTTCAAGTGAGTATCCAAGTCATCGTCTGTGAGATAAATATCATCTACGTAAGACAATGCTTCATCATCATAGATTTGTAGTAACTCTGTTACCCTAGCTGAGAATAGTCCTGGGCTGTTCTTGAACCCCTGTGGGAGTCGACAGAATTTTTTCTGCGACCCAAATGCGGAGAAAGCGGTCAAATATCTGCTTTCCGGTGCAATGTTCTGACAAAAGAAACCATTAGAAATGTCTAATGTCGTTTTGTATTTTTTCCTAACTATATTATTCATTAGGGCTGCACTATGCGAGTTTTGTACCGCAAAAGTTTTGCAACATGTATTAAGATGTCTGTAGTCCAAAACTAGACGATATGAATTGTCTGGCTTGGAGACAGGAAACAAAGGATTGTTCATTTGAGAGGTGCATGTTTCAATCACCCCCTGGTACTCAAGTTGATCTAAGATCTCCCTGACTTGTTTTTTAGCTTCTTGCTTTATGGGATACTGCCGTTGGGCAGTTGGTTCACTTTTTAGTTGGATTTTGTGAGGCGGTGAATCCTCATCCCATCCTACATGATTTTTATATAATGCAGGTGCCTGGGCCACTGCCCATTTCCTTGCATATGTGTATTTTTTGTGAATCGGTATGTGATTCGAGAAGGCAGGCATAATCACTTCTTCGCCACGAGGGCACTCCCTGACAAACTCCGGGGGGCCAATCTTTTTCAGCTAACAGAATATCATAGCCTTTTGAGAGCTTATCCCAAAATAGACCCTTAATTTTCCTAGTCTTATCACCCTCCATATGCAATGTTATTTCGTATATTTTATGGGGCTCGCTAAGTCTGGTGTCGGCAGTTTCAACCTGAATGTATTCATTCGTGTCCACTGTCTCCAGATGACTCATCAAGATCTTGCGCGCTATACTGATTTCTGCTGCACTGTCCAACATTGTCAATGCCCACTCCCCGTTTTTCAACTGTGTCCTCAGTATTCTCGGCATGGTTGATTACTCTAATACTGGCTACCTTCTTTTTAGGAAATTGAGATTTCTTATTTTGAGCAGGTTCCTTGTCTTTGGACTTGGTGTGCTCTCCTGGGTCTGACCGTCCTCTTCTTTCCGAATTCTGTGGAAGAGATCGAGAGGGACGTGTATCAATACTTTGATATCTATCAGGTTTTTTTATATTATCCCTATTTCTAAGGTTATATCTTTTCTCAGAGGGCTCCCGTTGGGGAGACTGGCGTTCTCGAGTCGGAGTTCTTTCCCTCCGTCGAGGAGACCTTCCTCTGGACTGGAAATCTTTTTCCTTGGGAGTGGATTGTTTATTTCCATCCCAGCTCTTTTTAGGAGTGTTTAAATTATTTTTAATAAATAATTTTTCAGGATTTTCGAGCAGTTGGGGCTTAACTGGTTTTCCACCCAAGCTGTCTCTACCTAATTCTTCATAGCATTTCTCTATGATTTTTGCTAGCTCAACAGGATCTTTTATATCTGTTTCCTTCAACTTCTGGCGGATCGCCACAGATGCTGCTTCTCCTTTAATGTTGGCTAATAATATAGCCGTGACCTGCTTGAAGTCTTTCAGTAATTTCATACCTAGATTTAAAGCGGGCTCTGGACCGAATTCATTTTGAATCTGTTTTAGCACTTCTGGTATTACCGCCATAGACGGAACACCGTGTGTTTTTGTGTAAATGGAAGCAAAGACTGTACCCCAAGTGTCGCAGTCCTCCACGTGTGGTGCGATTCCCATAGGAAGGCAGATGGTCAAGATTCTGTGTTTCTCAATAGGGGTAGTATCAGGAAATACTGCCTCTATTTGAGTGATTTTCTGTGCTAACCAGAAAGGAATTTGTTCCCGTTTTACGGGTGTTTTACCAAGACATGACTGTATGTTCTGTGGTGTAATTTTATTTGTGTTCCCCTGATGAGGGGTCAGCTGTGGTGTATTAACAGCTGGCTGGACTGTTGCAGTCCGTATTACATATTGGACTAATTGCCTATGTATTTTAATTAATGTGTTTAGCTGTGCTAACAGCTCTTCCTTAGACATTCTTGCAATGTCAGGATGTGGTGTGTAGCTGGCTAGAACCGGCCACGTGGCTCCTGGTCTACCTAGTGGACCGAGCCTTGTTATGTGATCATTGTGTTTTAGGGCGCCATTAAACCAGAGCAGGTGCTCTTGAAATTTAAGTGGGATTTCAATCTCCTCGAAAGGAGCGTACTCTCCCGGAGGTTCCTCTATTTTGTAATAGTGAAACTCTTGTGTTATAGCGTTTACCGCTGGAAAGTTTATCCATGAATAGAATACCTCTGTCTGCCGATACTCGTGAGCCTCTATCACGAAAATTACTGTACCACCTTGAGGTGTCAGTCCGTGTTCTATAAGTTTTAAAGTTATAGATCTTCTTAACTGGACCGGGATGATAATAGCACCCGGGTCTGTGTATTCGGGACCTTGCCGAGTCGCATCTGCTGCGGCCCCAGCGGTGCTGTTGTTTTCTACTGACATTCTATAAATGCAGTTTTTGCAGAGTAGGTCTCCAAGGAGACAAAGATTAGGTGCACAATATTTTGGAACACTGTATCCTTCAACGTTGAATAAACCAGAGCTTTACATAGGAATCTCTTCCTACTAAGGTCGGGCGGATTTTAACCTTTCACCCACTCCAGACGTCTATTGGAGTGTTTACGGGAGAAAGGGGTGTGAAATATGCACGACTGAGTTACTCTACAAGTCTTGCGTTAGTTTATCGCCTTACCAAACGTTAGGGCGCCATGTAGTGTAGTTCCTAGTTTCCCACTAGGCCCTGCGCATTGGAATAACATAAACAGTAGTTTCGACGTGGAACTGCTTATATTCCAGGCCTCCACTGACTATGCTAAACTTAATTAGGTTGTGTTACCAACTAGCTCAGAGGTCACTGGAAACTTTCTTCTCTGCATAGGAAGTGATCAGCTTCCTTGGCACAGACAAGAAGGGATTCAGTTTTCCAACAACCGTGCAACATGACAACTTTGCTCCTCAGATCAAGAGTCGATCTCTAGGGTCGTGTGAAACAATAGACACAGATTTCACTCAGTCAGTCTAGTGCAGTTTACTTTCACGAGATGTAGAGAATAGAGAGACGGGCGTGTATCAATAAAGGTTAACATTTATTGAACAGTCTTTCTTCTCGTACAAGAGAAATGAATTGCCACAATTGCAATAACTGTTATTATAAAAAGTACGTACAGTAAGATAAGGATTGCGAAATAGAACTGTAAAAGCATTGATATGGTTTCTTAGCCATACAATGGTTTAAAAGTAATAAAACATATATACAGTCATATATACATTAGGCTAACATACTCAACTGGTGCTTCTAACTAAGCCTACCCCAGTGTGCCTGACCTAAGCCTAACACGTGAGAAGGGGAGTAAGTAAGTAGCTTAAGTTAAGTTGGTTTTGCCAAGGTTTGTTTCAAGAATTCTCGTCTAAGGGTTTAGTCAACACCATACCTCTGAATAGAATGATGGAGGATTGGTATCTCCTTCAGGGGTCTCTCTCGATATCCCAGTCACCTGCGAGGGTAAACTGGAAGCGCCGGGACTGGATTTCTCTGCACGAGAAAGGCAGCGGCTTCTCTCAGCGCGTCGAGGAAGGAGGGGTGAAAGCGTCCGCGGGCAGCTGGGCTGGATGTCTTCGCAGAGGACGGCTGTTTCAGCTCCTTAAGCGTACTGCACCATAGTTCGCGCTGTAGCGGCGATAATGGTAATCAGCAGCTTCACCACCACAGGATAGCAGGCTGCAGCGACAGAGTGCTAGTTTTTACCAACACAGGGTCATGCAGGCAGCTGGCATCAGCAACAGGTTCGCTCATTGCTTAAGGCAACGTTGGTAATATTTATACCTGACAGGTGCCGGGTTTGACGCAAGTTTGCTGGACATAAGACGTCAATTAAAGATGTCACTAGGAAGTGGCAGTTATCAGTTGCTCATTAGAGTTCCATTACTAATCAAAACATAGCAAGCGGGGATTTCCAGGTTTGCTGAGTTTTTATCTTGTTGAAGAACTCGGAGTGTTATCTAGGAATATCAGATAGTGACTACTGCTCTGTCATTGCACTAATTGGTCGCAAAGGAAGTAGCAGAGAGTCATGCTGGAATGTGGCTCTGTTCGTGTGAGGCCAGAGATGACTTTACAGAAAATCGCACTTGAACGGTTATGCCAATATAGGGAATACATGGCTTTATAGCCGAATAGGGGCATAAGGTCACAGTATCGATCAGGAACCTAGATAAGCACGCAACACACTCATATGAAATCGGTCGAAATTAATTTGAGTTTTTTGTGAGTCAAGCACAATGTTTTTCTCAGTAAACAACAGTCATCTTTCTTCTCCCACTATCCAAATAAACACAGTGCAAACGGTCACTAGTGGAGAAGCTACGGCATGACGTCATGCCAGGTAAGCCTTGTAGGTGAAGGGAAATCCTTTAAAGAGTCATTTTCTCTCTGGATTTCCCTTCTCTTTTTGAAACTCAGGAGCAGCAACATTGTCTTGGTGTCACCAGGGCTTTATGTGGAAGTGTTTTCAATATTATATGCAAGCCATAGTTATTTTTTTATTTTTCTTATCGCAACTAACAACGATTGACAAAGCCAATAGTCCTGATTTATTGTAGGGATTATGTTACTTGTTGTATCATATATCTGGATGCAATGACAGAATCAGCAAAATACAAGTCGGGCGGCACACTATGCTAAGCACAGATTTTTATGTTATGTGTTTTAGCCACGCCCATAATTACATTGGCCACACCCCTTTGAGAGACTCCCCCCGCCATTGTTTTCATCCCACTTAAAGCTCTGGGGTAACACGTTATCCTCAAACCTGCCTGCCCTCTTGCTTTGCCATCGCCGCGTGCTCCGTAATTCCTGAGCCTGCGGTGGTCGACGGGAGTCCCAGACTCAGCAGCAAACTCCAGCCGAGGAGCATTGGCACAGGCTTTCACTTCACCACAAGCTGAAAATGCCCACCTTCCTCCTCGTGCCTCCTCATTTCTAGTCAAAATGAGACTTAAGCAGTGCTTGAAATGGAAAAAAATCGAAGTGCAGGTACTCTGCTTACTTCTGAAAAGTGCTGGTGCTCTCCAATTAAAAATATAGCATTTCTCTTGAGAAGTGCCGGTACTCTGTCTCAAAATAAATAAGTGCCGGTACTTCATACCGGACAGTACCGGCCCAATTAAAGCACTGGTCTTAAGGTCACAAGCGTTTTTGTGTGAATGATTTACAGCTCCGCCATAAACCCACTTTTGGGCGTTAAGAGGCACTGTAAAGGTGCCAAAAGAAAGTGGTATTATGACAGTCATAGTGACTCACGCTCCTACACCCACTCTGTCACTCCTTCTCTAACTTACCCTCTGACTTCCCCATCTGTCACCCCTCCCTCTAACTCACCCTCTTACTCCACCCTCTGTCACCCCCCATAACTCACCCTCTTACTAACCCCCTTTGTCACCCCTCCCTCTAACTCACGCTCTTACTTCCTCTTCTGTCACCCTTCCCTCTAACTCACCCTCTTACTTCCCCCTCTTTCACCCCTCCCTCTAACTCACCCTCTACACCCCCCTCTGTCACCCCTCCTCTAACTCACCCTCTTACACCCCCCTCTGTCACCCCTCCTCTAACTCACCCTCTTACACCCCCTCTGTCACCCCTCCTCTTACTCACCCTCTTACTTCCCCCTCTGTCACCCCTCCCTCTAACTCACCATCTTACTCACCCTTCTGTCACCCCCCATAACTCACCCTCCTACCAACCCCCTTTGTCACCCCTCCCTCTAACTCACCCTCTTACTTCCTCTTCTGTCACCCCTCCCTCTAACTCACCCTCTTACTTCCCCCTTTGTCACCCCTCCCTCTAACTCACCCTCTTACTTCCCCCTCTATCACCCCTCCCTCTAACTCACCCTCTTACTCCCCCCTCTGTCACCCACCATAACTCACCCTCTTACTAACCCCCTCTGTCACCCCTCCCTCTAACTCACCCTCTTACTTCCCCCTCTGTCACCCCTCCCTCTAACTCACCCTCTTACTTACCCCTCTGTCACCCCTCCTCTAACTCACCCTCTTAGTGCCCCCTCTGCCACCCCTCCTCTAAATCACCTTCTTACTTCCCCCTCTGTCACCCCTCTCTCTAACTCACTCTCTTACTGCCCCCTCTGCCACCCCTTCTCTAACTCACTGTCTTACTTCCCCCTCTGTCCCCCCTCCCTCTAACTCACCCTCTTACACCCCCCTCTGCCACCCTTCCTCTAACTCACCCTCTTACTGCCCCCTCTGCCACCCCTCCTCTAAATCACCCTCTTACTTCCCCCTCTGTCACCCCTCCCTCTAACTCACCCTCTTACTGCCCCCTCTGCCACTCCTCCTCTAACTCACCCTCTTACTGCCCCCTCTGTCACCCCCTCTAACTCACCCTCTTACTTCCTCTTCTGTCACCCCTTCCTGTAACTCACCCTCTTACATCCCCTTCTGTCACCCCCTCTAACTCACCCTCTTACTTCCTCTTCTGTCACCCCTCCCTGTAACTCACCCTCTTACTGCCTCCTCTGCCACCCCTCCTCTAACTCACCCTCTTACTCCCCCCTCTGGCACCCCTCCTCTAACTCACCCTCTTACTTCCCCCTCTGTCACCCCTCCCTCTAACTCATCCTCTTACACCCCCCTCTGTCACCCCTCCTCTAACTCACCCTCTTACACCCCCTCTGTCACTCCTTCTCTAACTTACCCTCTGACTTCCCCCTCTGTCACCCCTCCCTCTAACTCACCCTCTTACTCCCCCCTCTGTCACCCCCATAACTCACCCTCTTACTAACCCCCTTTGTCACCCCTCCTTCTAACTCACCCTCTTACTTCCTCTTCTGTCACCCCTCACTCTAACTCACCCTCTTACTTCCCCCTCTTTCACCCCTCCTCTAACTCACCCTCTTACACCCCCTCTGTCACTCCTTCTCTAACTTACCCTCTGACTTCCCCCTCTGTCACCCCTCCCTCTAACTCACCCTCTTACTCCCCCCTCTGTCACCCCCACAACTCACCCTCTTACTAACCCCCTTTGTCACCCCTCCCTCTAACTCACCCTCCTACTTCCTCTTCTGTCACCCCTCCCTCTAACTCACCCTCTTACTTCCCCCTCTTTCACCCCTCCCTCTAACTCACCCTCTTACACCCCCCTCTGTCACCCCTTCTCTAACTCACCCTCTTACACCCCCCTCTGTCACCCCTCTTCTAACTCACCCTCTTACACCCCCTCTGTCACCCCTCCTCTAACTCAACCTCTTACTTCCCCCTCTGTCACCCCTCCCTCTAACTCACCCTCTTACTCCCCCCTCTGTCACCCTCCATAACTCACCCTCTTACCAACCCCCTTTGTCACCCCTCCCTCTAACTCACCCTCTTACTTACTCTTCTGTCACCCCTCCCTCTAACTCACCCTCTTACTTCCCCCTCTGTCACTCCTCCCTCTAACTCACCCTCTTACTTCCCCCTCTGTCACCCCTCCCTCTAACTCACCCTCTTACTCCCCCCTCTGTCACCCACCATAACTCACCCTCTTACTAACCCCCTCTGTCACGCCTCCCTCTAACTCACCCTCTTACTTCCCACTCTGTCACCCCACCCTCTAACTCACCCTCTTACCTCCCCCTCTGTCACCCCTCCCTCTAACTCACCCTCTTACTTCCCCCTCTGTCACCCATCCCTCGAACTCACCCTCTTACACCCCCTCTGTCACCCCTCCTCTAACTCACCCTCTTACTGCCCCCTCTGCCACCCCTCCTCTAAATCACCCTCTTACTTCCCCCTCTGTCACCCCTCCCTCTAACTCACCCTCCTACTGCCCCCTCTGCCACCCCTCCCTCTAACTCACCCTCTTACTGCCCCCTCTGTCACCCCCTCTAACTCACCCTCTTACTTCCTCTTCTGTCACCCCTCCCTATAACTCACCCTCTTACTGCCTCCTCTGCCACCCCTCCTCTAACTCACCCTCTTACTGCCCCCTCTGCCACCCCTCCTCTAACTCACCCTCTTACTTCCCCCTCTGTCACCCCTCCCTCTAACTCACCCTCTTACTTCCCCCTTTGTCACCCCTCTCTCTAACTCACCCTCTTACTTCCCCCTCTGTCACCCACCATAACTCACCCTCTTACTGCCTCCTCTGCCACCCCTCCTCTAACTCACCCTCTTACTCCCCCCTCTGGCACCCCTCCTCTAACTCACCCTCTTACTTCCCCCTCTGTCACCCCTCCCTCTAACTTACCCTCTTACTTCCTCCTCTGTCACCCCTCCCTCTAACTCACCCTCTAACTTCCCCCACTGTCACCCATCCCTCGAACTCACCCTCTTACACCCCCTCCGTCACCCCTCCTTTAACTCACCCTCTTACATCCCCCTCTGTCACCCCTCCCTCTAAACTCACCCTCTTACTCCCCCTTCTGTCACCCCTCCCTCTAACTCACCCTTTTACTGTCCCCTCTGCCATCCTCCTCCATCTGTGCCACATCTCCCTCTTTCCTGTCTCCCCTTCTCTTCTTCTCTTCTTCTCACTGCCCTCCCTCTTTCTTGTCCCATCTTCTCCGTCCTCTCCCCTCCCCCTATTTCTCCCCCCTTCAGCTCTTGTCTTTCCTCCCTCGTTCTCCCTGAGCCGTCTCTTCATTCTATCCTGAGACCTTTCTACCCTTTTACCCCATCCTCCCACCGCACGCTCATGCTGCCCTCTACATGCCCACTCCACCCCACCCCATCTGGACCCCTCCCCTTCTCTCTGCCCTCCTCTGCCTCACCACGTCACCACTCTCTGCCACTCCCACCTCAACCTTGCTGCTGTCCCCCCCTCCAGCTCCATAAATAGTTTTCTGTCTGTATTTATCTGTAAAAATCTGTAAAATCATAAACCTGGGAGCCCTAATGATAAAGCATGCCATAGGTGGTACCTGTGGGTGAGGACACTAATACTATATATATATGAAAATGTTTTCTATATATATATCTACTGACATGTGCCTGGCTATACCCCTGCCCTACTCCTAAAGAGGAGGGCCTGAATTGAAATGAGACTGACTCCAGTCCTGCCTTCCCCTACTCCTACAGACACGGGCCTGACATGAGACTGACTCCAGCCCTGCACGACTCCTAAAGGCACCCGCCTGTCACGTAAGTGTTTCCGACCCCGCACTGCTAGGGTTTCCGAGACCGTGGACTGACGCGTGACTCTGCCCCAGCTCTACCATCCACTTGGAAATGTCCACCCCAAGTGCTCACCCAGAATTGGACACTTTACTCCCCACGCATTTACAAAACGTGCCATTAACCCATGTTTTTTAATCCGCAAAAACACAGGGCTTTACAACGCAATCGATTACAACACATTGTCCGTCAGAATGCAATTTACTATTCTAAGTCCACCGGGGCGTTGTTTGGGGAATGCGTGGTAAGGGTTTGCGGTGTAAAGCCCTGCGATGTAAAAGTTTTTGCAGAGTAAAAGATGCGGGGTAATGACATGAGTTGTAACGCATGCGGAGTAAAGGATGCTTCCCGCTCACCCATCCCCCTCTCCCCCCAGCTGTTCTTGTGGCTGCCGCACAAACCCCATCCGGTGTCCGGAACTCTCTTTCGGCTCCTTTTAAGTTATTTTGCTGTTTTTCGAAGGATGCCACAGCTTTCACTCACCCCCCCTCCTGTGTTTTTTTTCTTAACCTGGTCTGTAAAAAGAAACATTCTGCAATGCCTTATGTTGTTGTGGGTTTTACTGAGACTGCAGCCGGGCATCTGCTTCCCATTTACTAACCCTTGTTCTCGGCTTCGGTCGCATTTGATGTCGTTTTCATGTCTCGTGTTCGTGTTTATTTCTGGTTCGCTGTCAGCCACGTGCCCTCTTATCCCCATGGGGGGGCCCTGTCTGAACTCCTCCTGCGGGTGAGGCCACAAAGCCTGCCTTGTCACGTGACCGGTGTGATCATCTCATCGGCATGGGGCCAGGGCCGGTCCTAGAACTCCTGGGGCCCGGGCGAAAGGGAAGATGTGAGGCCCCTCTAATTTGCATGTAACTTCCAGTTGCAGCCAGCATGACTCGCGGGTTGAGGGTCTCGCAGGAGTTCGGGAGGAGGGGAACAGGAAGCAGGCAGCCTCCCGCCCCTCCCCTTAGCCAACTGTAGGAAGTAGAAGTGGCCGGCTTTAGCGCTGGTGGAGCCCTGTACGACAATGTTGGTGCCCCCAATGACTTGCTCTGCCACGGATTTCCTCACTGCCACCCATTAAAAGTGCCCCTCAAGTCTCCATAACTACACTCTCTCTCAGATGCATTTAATTTGATTAACCGCACCACTGATACCAATTTAGAGTGTCAGAGAACTTTATATCACACATTACACAGAGACAATCAATCATACCTGTGTAAATCACAATAGGTAATGTTCCTAAGACAAAGGATTAGTAGTCACATGACAATCATACTAGTAGGCAGTATAGTTTAATAGTGATTGATCTGGAGAAACACAAACTCTGAATTTAGAACTTAATACCATGGTTGGGGGTTCTCTTTAATAACCAGAATTGATTTCTGTTCAAATGAACCCTTTTTGCAACATTAGGATAATCAAAGACTTGGAAATAATCATAATGCGGTACTTTATACCTTGCAGTTTGCATGCAGCTCCTAGATGACAGTTAATAGTTCACTGTTCTATGTTAGGATTTTGACTTATAAACTGCAAGTAACAATAGGATCTCTTTGGCAAAAGCAGTAACCCACTGGCCTATTCACATTATGTGATCTGCATGGTACATGTTCTTTGCAGCAAGCACATTAACCCTCTGCGCTACCTTTCCACATGTCAAAACTTCCACTTGACATACCTCCATCTCTCTCTAGGAAGAACATTAATCACCGGAGTTTCATGACATTTTTGTTGTTGCTGAAATTTGCTGGAGGCCAGGAAAGAGGCAGCAAGTGCTTTTAGAAACATAATATACTCCAAACATGATCCAAAGTCAGCGCTCAGTGCGATCTCACCGTTTGCACCGCCCTAGAGCCTCCCTGCTTAAGGTCCTGTGACCTCAATGACAGAGTCACTGTTGCACTAGGGTGTGCTGCTTCGTAGGCCTGCCCAAAAGACTTGAGGTGAGCTTCAATAGGGGTTGTGGTAGACAGGCCTTCAAGGTTAACCCACACTTGCCACTGCTAGGGTTCCCCTGATGGTGCTAAGACATCAGGCACTCTAAAGTCTTGCGGGTCCTTCCAAGGTCTAGAATGGAATGTGTTCTCTCAGTAAAGTGGTCTGGTGGACCGGTCATGAATTCTGAACCTCGTTTCCCAGTTCCAAATTCGGCAGCTCTGACCATAGTGCCACATCTTCTCCCCCACTGAAAAACCATACTACCCCACTGAGAGAAACTCGCACTGCCTTCAACTACAAGCCAATTGCGCCCGCTACAAAGACCTGGAGGCGACTCAATTCAAATTACGGACTAGACGAGAGTAATATGCTGCCTAAAAAAAAAGTGACAACATTCTGGAAAAAGCAAACACTCATAAGGAATATAAGATTAATTAAAGCAGGTGAAATGTAAGCAGGAACAACATGGTTACCTTAACGCGTTTGCACTTATTATTCAGAAATCAATGAGTGCTTTTGCATGAAAAGTTAAGGCCATGAATACAGAGCCGGAACGGACCTGCTTCAATGCCCATATCCTTACAAAACGAAAGCAACATGGTTTAAAAAGACCACATTCAAGAACACAGAGCAGCGGTATGCATTTTATTTTCCAGTCCACCCATCAAGCAGGTATTGCAGTACATCCAGAAATGGTGCACTTCCCCACCCATAGCGCTTCACTGGCAAACTCTGTGGAGTGGCACTAATGTGTTTTGGGTGTGAATAAAATCAATCTGGCCCCTTTTTGACCCACTCTGTCTTTTTTTAGTTATTTTTAGGTCTTGCCTAGCTATCGTGTAAGCGATCGCTATGCGAGAGATTTAGTAAGGGGCACCATAATATGCTCCCAAAGACCTTTGGAATGCGGTATATGGCCAATGCATGTCAGGCATTCAAGCGCGAAGCTGGCATCTGGCATCGGACTTGAAAGCAGCAGACTGCTTTTGCCAGCATGCGCTCGGCCTCACTTCCTGCTCCCCCTCTTACAACAATTAACTTTCGTTATCGGTCACACCCCATATGCTCGTTCCCTCCCTCCCTTCCTTTGATTTCCGCTTATCTTGTTGTTTACAAATCATTGCATTGGTTCAAACGCTCACAATTTCCGATTAGAAAACACGCACGCCCCGCATAACTGCCCTTCTTCCTGTTTTCATCATTCATTCATATCGTTTGTGACTAAGAACCTGAAACGCACTCACCCTGAGAATGGAACGCGCACACTGTCGCAGCAGAGCGTGCGCGCACTGATACGAGAGCATGCATACTCTAGTATCAAAGCACTTACACTGCTGCATGACTTACACTGCTGCACACCTCACACTGCTGCACCCTGCACGCTTCACACTGCTGCACGCTGCACACTGCTGCATTACTCACACTGCTGCATGCTGCACACTGCTGCACGACACACTGCTGCATGCCACACACTGCTGCACTGCTGCGTGCCTCACACTGCTGCACGCTGCACACAGTTGCACACTGCTGCATGCCACACTGCTGCATGCCAAACACTGCTGTACACCTCAAACTGCTGCACGCCTCACACTGCTGCACGCAGCACACTGCTGCACACCACACACTGCTGAACGCCACACACTGCTGCACGCCTCACATTGCTGCACGCCTCACACTGCTGCACGCCTCACACTGCTGCATGTTACACACTGCCGCACTCCTCACACTGCTGCACACTCACACTGCTGCAAACTGCTGCATTACTCTCACTGCTGCATGCTGCACACTGCTGAACGACACACTGCTGCACGGCACACACTGCTGCACGCCACACACTGCTGCACGGCACCCACTGCTGCATGCCACACACTGCTTTACGCCTCACACTGCTGCTTCTCCCACACTACTGCACACTGTTGAAGCAGAGCGTGCAAGCACTGATTCGAGAGCATGCATACTCTAGTATCAAAGCACTTACACTGCTGCACAACTTACACTGCTGCACGCATCACACTGCTGCATGCCTCACACTGCTGCACGCTGCACACTGCTGGATTACTCACACTGCTGCATGCTGCACACTGCTACATGACACACTGCTGCACGCCACACACTACTGCATGCCTCACTCTGCTGCACGACTCTCACTGCTGCACGCATCACACTGCTGCACACCTCACACTGCTGCACGCTGCACACTGCTGCAAGCCACACTGCTGCACGCCACACACTGCTGCACACCTCACACTGCTGCACACCTCACACTGCTGCACGCCACATACTGCTTCACTCCACACACTGCTGCACGCCACACACTGCTGCACGCCACACACTGCCTCATGCCTCACACTTCTGTACACCACACACTGCTGCACGCCACACACCGCTACACACTGCTGTATTACTCACACTGCTGCATGCTGCACACTGCCGCATGCCTCACACTGCTGCACGCCTCACACTGCTGCACGCCTCACACTGCTGAATGCCACAACACCACCACATCACTCAGGGACACCACCACATCACTCTAGGACACCACCACATCACTCTAGGACACCATCACATCACTCTAGGACACCACCACATCCCTCAGGGACACCACCACATCACTCAGGGACACCACTCAGGGGCACCACCACATCACTCAGGGACACACCACATCACTCACAGACACCCCCACATCAGTCAGGAACACCACCACATCACTCAGGAACACCACCACATCACTCGGGGACACCACCACATCACTCGGGGACACCAACACATCACTCGGGGACATGCATTAGGAAAGTGTAAGCTATTGGCCCTTGTGAATAACAATGCTATTAATTTATATATTTTAAAAGCCAACACATATTAAAAAAAATTGTCATTTAAAATACCAATAGCTCACACTTTCCTAATGTGAGACCTATTGCATTGCAAATGCTTGTTTAACATTTCGAACCTTTTATTTCTCTCCACCCCAAGGCTGCACTTTGGAAGTGAAAAATGTCACAAAAAAGATGACCTTTCCAGCAAAATTTTTTTTTTTGGGGGGGGATTTATTTACAGGGGACCAAATAAAGAAAAGGAAAAGAAAGAGGTAGTAATGGCTACAAGGCCCATGGAAGGGGGCCCCCACACCCTGACCTTGCAGCTTACTCTAGTGCTTCGAAGCAGTAACAAGGCATTTCTTAAAACACTGCCCTAGCAGTTGATCTGGCTGCTCCCTCCTCCCCTCACCCAGCACTCTTTACCTGTGTCTGGCTGGTCCTGCAAAGGGGCCTTCTTTCACCCAGCAACAAAATGCGGGAATGGCCAGTACTTAACAAAGGTGCTGCCCACCCCTCTGGTACCACTGTGAGCCATATTTGCTGGCCTGGCTGCTGTGCCTTCCCCCCTCTGTTTGTCCCTCCCCCCCACCCCTGCACCCCCCAGGAATGCCACCATGCGGTGGACTCCAGACTTCAAGTGTATCTTATGTATATAGAGATAACTTTAATCACTAGTATATGCAGTAGACCTTTGTACTCTCTACAATTCCTATGTAACTCTTAGAGTATATCCATTCGTGTCCCTTCCCTATGTATATAGAGATAACTCTAATCACTAGTATATGCAGTAGACCGTTGTACTCTCTACCATTCCTATGTGACTACTATCTGCCATTTCTATGTGACTCTTAGAGTATATCCATTCGTATCCCTTCCCTATGGATATAGAGATAACTCTAATCACTAGTATATGTAGTAGACCTTGGTACTCTCTACCATTCCTATGTGACTCTTAGAGTATATCCATTCGTATCCCTTCCCTATGTATATAGAGATAACTCTAATTACTAGTATATGTAGTAGCCCTTTGTACTCTCTACCATTCCTATGTGACTCTTAGAGTATATCCATTCGTATCTCTTATTTGAGTGACTTTACTATTTGTACATTTGCAATTTTTCTTTTTGTTAGTATCTCTTCTATTAGAAATGGGATTTCTGGTTGGCTAAGGCTTGCGCCAAAGCCAGGCAGAAACCACCATTCTAAGTCTGGGCAAGGAAGTAACCCGCCAAGATAACCCCTGCTCACCCTCTTGGTAGCTTAGCACGAGCAGTCAGGCTTATCTCAGAGGCGATGTGTAAAGCATTTGCGCACGCACCCACCAGCAACAAGATCCCAGGCCCCCCACAAAAGGAACTCCACACAAGGTATATGTAAAAATAGCCTTTGTATTATACCAAACACATTAGATAGTAAACACACACTTTACAATGTGCCAGAGGCACGGGCAGAATTTATAGGGGATTATATACATGGGACAGGGCCAAGTGGACCACTGTCAGGAATAAGCACTTGTTAGAACTAGCACTTTGTAGGAATTACACTTAGTACATATAATAACTGTAGCACCAAATAACCAATGTAGCACACAACCAGTAATCCCTAGTAACAGGTAAGTACCACCTACGCAACCCTAACCACCTTAGGAAAATATCACGCAGGGAACCAGGACCTTACTAGCAACACCTGTACTAGTGAGAACAACCACCTAAGTATCCCTATACATTTGGGGGTATAGGCATAAAAGCATAACACATGATGCATAGAAACACATTCAGACGTGTCAGAACACAGGGTGCGCAAAACATACTACACACAGTACATTTCCTAACACCCAAAGCATTAGCGCATGAATCATAATATCACAGAAATCACATTTAGTGCAGCAATCACATGTAGCACATAATTCACATCAAAGTCCAGGTTGCGCCACTGCGCCAGAACCTAAACATAGCAGCTGCCCACTACTTGCTGGGGAAAGAACAGGGCCTAAACGCTGCAGCTGGCACTAAGTGCTGCGCAGCTGGGGAAGGCCAAGATAGGGCGATAGGAAGGTGGATACCTGACTATAGTTACCCCAGATTTTTTGCCTAGTGTTTAGCTGGTTTTCGACTTAGTTTGCCTGGGATCCTGCTAATCAGGGTCCCAGGCTACCTGCTCTCTCTGCAGAATGGACTCCATGTACCCTAGGTACATCTACAATTGGATATTGGGTCACCTTATCAGCCCCTGTGCAGAGTACTATAGGTACCCAGGGCATAGGGGCATCCAAGGCCTACCAGGGGCTGCAGCATATCTTTTGTCACCCCTGGCTGGCTATCCAAACTGACACAACTGGCTTATCACTCAGCTGGGGCAAGGTTGTGTAATCACCCCTTGCTTAGATATAGTATACCTATATCAACACCTAGATCTGGACACATATGCACCTATAAGTCACTCCTATGGCAGGCCTTATCAATCCTGGAGGCAGAGTGCTTGGTTTTATATGAGATGGTGCTCTAGCATGAGCTGAGCCTGTCTGCAGCTGTCGGGACCAACTCCCTTAGCTGTTCCGGGATATTGCCATACCATATACTCTTAAGTGCATTATAATCCTCGCGGTTACTTGCTAACTTTAGTTTGGCTTTATCAAAACATGTTGTGTAAGGTGTCATATGCTTTGGAATACTACCCCCTCGCCAGTGCTGGCGGCGGGGGTAGTTACATGTTACTTTGCTAAAACGCGGTTAAATCTAACCAGAGCCCCAGCATCACAAAATGGATGCAGCTGCCACAGACACGAGTCTGGCCTCCTGCTGCTGACCGAAACTCCGGCAGGGGAGGCCTGGACAAATGGTATCCTGTCACAGGGAGGTGTTACACCACCCCAGACAGGAGATAGTGGAGGATTTCAGTGGTAAACTTGTCTATCTAATGGTCGATGAAGCGGTTTATGTCTGTGATAGATTTAATTAAAAGTGCTATTTAAAAAAAATGCGTCTCCACACTTCCGAACGCTCTTAAAAACTACACGTGCACAGAAAACTAACAACCTCCATCCTAGCTGCTGACTTCAGGAGAGCAGAACCAACATCGGTAAAGCACTGCAACCCTCCCTCCTCCAGACCTACGCTCTCCCCGTAGGGCCAGTCTCCACCCTGTGGCACTACGCATCACAGGCAACAATATTAGGCAAACCACACAGGTCCATCCCTAGAAGGGCCCTCAGGTCAGGTACTCACAAGCCTTGCACTACTGCAGTGGTACTGCCCCCTCCTGAAGACGGTATCCAGACTTGGACGCCTCCGCAGCTCCAGCAGTGAAGTGGTACAGCGCCCCTACCCCCTTTACAACTTCCACCAGTGGTACAGCCAATCCTCCAAAGGACCACTAGGTCTGGAAAGCCTTGGACCCCCGCCCCAGTCCGTCCTCTGCAGGGCCACAATCAACATTTGTAAAGCGCCACTCTGTCACCCCTAGAGGTATTGGTGCACTGGTCTGAACACCTGCAGCTTGCACCAGTAGTGGTACAGCCCCCTTCTCTGCGGACCACCAGCGACCAGACCTGAACACCCCATGGCTCCCACCAGTGCACTTCCTTCCCACAGAACAACCCTTTAGCCCACAATAAGACAGAATAGCCCCTGCTTCATAGGTCCCCTCAGGTCAGACCACCTATGCAGCTCCCACCAAAACAGTGCTCCTCGCTACACACACACAAACCACGTGCACAGTCTACATATCTGAACAGTACTGCAGCTCCCACCTTCGACTTAGTGCAGTCCCTTCCTCAGCAGGCCTCTAAGGTCTGGAGAGTCCTGCAGCTCCCATCAAGACCCTGGTACAGTCCCTTCCTCTTCAGGACCCCCAGGTCTGGAGAGTCCTGCAGCTCCCACAATGGCCCTGGTACAGTCCTTACCTCTGCAGGGCCCCCATGGCTGGAGCGCCCTGCAGCTCCCACCGTTGCCCTGGAACAGTCCTGCCTCCGCAGGACCCCCAGGTTTGAAGAGTCCTGCAGCTCCCACCCTCTCTACCGCCCTCCCTCTCCCGCCCTCCCTCACTTGCTCTATTTATCTAACGCCCTCCCTCACTTGCTCTATCTATTTAAAGCCCTCCTTCACTTGCTCTATCTATTTAACGCCCTCCCTCACTTGCTCTATCTATCTATCGCCCTCCCTCACTTGCTCTATCTATCTATCGCCCTCCCTCACTTGCTCTATCTATCGCCCTCCCTCACTTGCTCTATCTATCGCCCTCCCTCACTTGCTCTATCTATCTATCGCCCTCCCTCACTTGCTCTATCTATCTATCGCCCTCCCTCACTTGCTTTATCTATCTATCGCCCTCCCTCACTTGCTCTATCTATCACCCTCCCTCACTTGCTCTATCCATCTATCGCCCTCCCTCACTTGCTCTATCTATCTATCGCCCTCCCTCACTTGCTCTATCTATCACCCTCCCTCACTTGCTCTATCTATTTATCGCCCTCCCTCACTTGCTCTATCTATCTAACATCCTCCCTCACTTGCTCCATCTATCTAACGCCCTCCCTCACTTGCTCTGTCTATTTATCACCCTCCCTCACTTGCTCTATCTATCTATCGCCCTCCCTCACTTGCTCTATCTATCTATCGCCCTCCCTCACTTGCTCTATCTATCGCCCTCCCTCACTTGCTCTATCTATCGCCCTCCCACACTTGCTCTATCTATCGCCCTCCCTCACTTGCTCTATCTATCTATCGCCCTCCCTCTCTTCCACCCTGCCCCTTCTCCAACTCCCTGTTCTCTTCTTCCCCGGTTTGATCTGCTGTTCCCTTCTACCGCCTCCTTCTCTGACTCAGTTTTCTTCTCCCGTACTGATCTGCTGCTCTCTTCCACCCACCTCTTCTCTAACTCCCATTTCTCTTCTCCTGTGTTGATCTGCTGTTCTCTTCCACCTCGCCTCCTTCTTTAACTCCCTGTTCTCTTTTTCTGTGCCGATCTGCTGCTCTCTTCCACCCGCCTCCTTCTTTAACTCCCTGTTCTCTTCTCCTGTGCTGATCCGCTGTTCTCTTCCACCGCCTCTTTCTCTAACTCCCTGTTCACTTCTCCTGTGCCGATCTGCTGTTCTCTTCCACCCACCTCCTTCTTTAACTCCCTGTTCTCTTCTCCTGTGCTGATCTGATGCTCTCTTCCACCCGCCTCCTTCTTTAACTCCCTGTTCTCTTCTGCTGTGCTGATCTGCTGCTCTCTTCCACATACATCCTTCTCTAACTGCGCACACACACAACCACACCACACCACACCACACCGCACCCATGTTTATATGCATTTTATCTACTTTATTTCTCAAGCTCGCTAATGCAAATGAAAACCTGTACAGCAGTGTCCATACTGCAGTTTTCAGAATTTTAGCCAAGAACCTACCAGAATGGCAACAACTGCTGCTTAGCCGGCGAATTCCTTGACCACCCAACAGTGGTTCTTGGATTATGCCTGCCCATGTTATAAAACTGTTAACACATTCTTGCACGCCATGTAACTTGCCTTATCTGCATACTCTCTGCTAATTTTATGTTAACCAATTTGCAGGATTATGGCGGCATGCAAAGACCTGGAATTGTTGTCGACTACCAGACATGTCTGGTATTTGGTGGGCCTGCTGGAAGGGGGATGAAAAGCAAGATGATGCAACCGCTTAATAAACCCGTTGGAGGGGCGTTTGTCGGCAAAAAACCTAAATTGACAAAACCTCGATCAAATGGCAATGTGGTCAAAAAAGGTAGGTTTCTAGATAGACCGCTTCAAGAGTGTTTTTTTTTAGGTCTCGCTGAGTCAATGCGCTCGTGCATTGCTTCGGCGAGACTTATGTAGGGGTTCTAGGAAAGACTGCCAAGAGGGCTTTGGAATGCGGATTATGGCCAGTGCATGTACGCCGGGCGCCCGCTCACCATTTGCTCCGACCCCCCCCCTTCAGACTTGAAAGGAAGCCGCTCGCACACCACCATTTGTCTGTGCCTCGGCATCAGACTTCAAAGGAATGCGCTCCCGCCCCCGCCACAGCAATGCCGAGAGTTTATTTGCACTGTCCGGCGGCCATGCTTCTCTGCAGTATCCACTCGCCCTTCACGCCATCATCTGCGCTGTCAGTTTCTCCTCTTTGCACTGTCAATCTGTGTTGTAACTCATTCTGTGAGCTGTCTGTCCGTTCTGCAGCTTATCCTCAGCGCTGTCAGTCGGCCCCGCAAACTTTCCCTTAAACCGTCTGCCTGCCCTGCACCTCCTCTGCACTGCCAAGCTGCCCGACCTTGCCATGCAATGTTTGCCCTGGGATCTGTCCTGTATCTATTTCCCACCGCTGCTCTTTTCCTCTGCATCGCCCGCTTGCCCTGCACTTTTCGCTTTCACTTTAGTCTGCCTGTAGATTGGCATCAACTTTATGACCAGCTACCCTGCCCCCATTAGTTACCGGTTCATATCTGCACTGCACCTCTTGCCATCATACATACCCCTCACCTCTTTCCAGTCTGCCCTGTACTTTAACGAGTGTGTTGCTACCTCAATCCCCCTCCATAGCCCCTTAATTTTTTTTTTCAGACAAGCGCATGTATATATCTGCTCATGTGCTGCATATTGTTTCCAATTCCCAAACCACAGCACTTCCAGCCAACCCCATCACTAATCTCTCACCGCTGCATGTTAAATCCATCCAGTGTCCTGCTAACTACGTGCCGCTTTGTCCTTCAGCGACTTCTGCCAACCCGAATCGCTTCCTGAAATCCTCTTCCGCTAACCATTTCCAGCTTCCTGCTAATCCCCCAGACGTTTCCTGTTTTCCTCCAAACGCTACTGCGTTTCCTGCTAACCGGCGAACAACATCTTTAAAGCCCCCCGCTGACACCTCGCCTATAATTCTGTCACTATACTTTCATTGCTACAGAGATATGCTGAGTTGAACACATTAAAAAAGTTGCACAGTGCTGGGGAGTATGTGGTCTGCGTTAGGCCATAGGCAACACACCAAAAAGTGTCAGGGTCATGCCAGCGTCTTAGAGACCAGTGCACGGGCTTCCGGCCTCTGTGTTTTTTTTGTATTATATTTCGATTATCATGTGGATGATTTTATTGGGGGCGGGGGGATTAGGGTTCTCCCACTTGTTTTTTTTTTTTTGCAGATGCAATACAGCGTCGCTGTAAAGCATTTAGCTGATGCTTAACAGCATCTGCAACAATCATTAGCAAAGCCAGTGGATGCAAAAGGCAAGCCCTATCGGTCTTACCACTGCTTTTTTAATTGTTGGTTGCCGAAAGGCTGTTTTTGCATAGTGATATTTTCTTTCAGATAACCGCACGCCTCCACCTTTTGAAAACCGCACTGCCCCCAATGCTTGCTGTTATAACCTACGCTCATTTGTACTGAAGTAAAGAACAAACTGAACCTACAGAAGAGAGCTCTCTCAAAGTTTGCTTTAGCAGCTATGGGGCACTTTTCAGAAGAGCTGATGTGAGATGGTCACAAGTGCCAGAATTGACCAGAGCATAGCTCTAACAGGTGGGTCCTTCCCTGCTAGGTCTTGCTGCTTCATTTTTGGCCAGGATCTTCTTTACTGACTTCACACTCCATCCAGAAGGTCCGGACTGGCAGAGCCCTCTGTGACGTTTGACTCTTCATGCTGAAATTAAACTGGCCAGCAGGCAGAGGTGCCCCTGACCAGAGATCCTACTCTGTTAGTACTCTACTGCCCTCACTCTACCGCCCTCACTCTACCTCCCTCACTCTACCGCCCTCACTCTACCGCCCTCACGCCCTCACTCTACCGCCCTCACTCTACCGCCCTCACTATACCACCCTCACTCTACCACTCTACTGCCCTCACTCCACCGCCCTCACTATACCACTCAACCGCCCTCACTTTACCGCCCTCACTCTACCTCACTCTACCACTCTACCGCCCTCACTCTACCACTCTACCCCCTCACTCTACCACCCTCACTCTACCTCCCTCACTCACTCTTCCGCCCTCACTCACTCTCCTGCCCTCACTCACTCTTCCACCCTCACTCACTCTACCCCCCTCACTCACTCTACCACCCTCACTCACTCTACCGCCCTCACTCACTCTACCACCCTCACTCACTCTATCGCCCTCCCTCTATCTATCGACCTCCTTCTATCTATCTGTCGCCCTCCCTCTATCTGTCTGTCGCTCTCCCTCTATCTATCTGTCGCCCTCCCACTATCTATCTATCGCCCTCCCACTATCTATCTATCGACCTCCCTCTATCGCCCTCCCTCTCTTTCACCCGCCTCTTTCTCTAACTCTCTGTTCTCTTCTCCTGTGCCGATCTGCTGTTCTCTTCCACCCACCTTCTTTTTAACTCCCTATTCTCCTCTCCTGTGATCATCTGCTGCTCTCTTCCACCCCACCTCCTTCTTTAAATCCCTGTTCTCTTCTCCTGTGCCGATCTGCTCCTCTCTTCCACCGCCTCCTTCTTTAACTCCCTGTTCCATTCTCCCGTTCTGATCTGCTGCTCTCATCCACCCGCCCCCTTCTCTAACTCCCTGGTCTCTTCTCCCGTTCTGATCTGCTGCTCTCTTCCACCCGCCCTCTTCTCAAACTCCCTGGTCTCTTCTCTTGTGCTGATCTGCTCTTCTCTTCCACCCTGCCTCATTCTCTAACTCCTTCTTGCCTTCTCCTGAGCTACTCTGCTGCTCTTTTACCCCACCCCCTTGTTCTCTTCTCCTGTGCTGATCTCCTGCTCTCTTCCACCCCATCTCCTCCTTTAACTCCCTATTCTCTTCTCTTCTCCTGTGCTGATCTGCTACTCTCTTACAACCACACAAACACACACAACCACACACACACAACCACACAACCATACCACACACACATTCTCACACACAACCACACACACATTCTCACACACAACCACACACACAACCACACACACCACCACACACACCACCACACACACCACCACCACCACACACATCACCACACACATCACCACACACATCACCACACACATCACCACACACATCACCACACACATCAGCACACACACAACCACACACACACAACCACACACACAACCCATACAATCGCAACCACAAACACAACACACACAACCACACACCCACACACAACCACTCACACAACCACACACACAACTACGAACACACAACCACACACACAACTACAAACACACAAACACACACCCAACCACACACACACAACCACACACACACAACCACACACACACAACCCCAGACACACACTACCACGCACATCTGTCTATTGCCCACACTCTATCTGTCTATCTATAGGCCACACTCTATCTATCTGTCTATCTATTGCACTCACTCTATCGCCATCACTCTATTTATCGCACTCGCTCTATCGCCATCTATCTATCTCTCTCACTCTGTCTGTCTATCTAACTATCTATCTATTGCCCTCACTCTATCTATCTATCACCCTCACTCTATCTATCGCCCTCCCTCTATCTTTCTATTGCACCACCACAGCATCACTCAGGGGCCCAAAAGCATCACTCGGGGGCACCACAACATCAGTATGAGCTACCACAGCATCACTGAATGCCACAGCATCACTCGTCGCCACCATAACATCACTCAGCGCCACCACGGCATCAATCTGTGCAACCATTCAACAACAACTGGTTCAAATATGTTCTCTCAATGTTTCAAGCTTTATTACACATGTCACAAAAGATGTTAATATTTCACTTCTGTTCTTGGATTTTCGTCACAATAAAATACACTGAACATAATCTTCACAAAAGTTATTTACAAAAGTTTAAGCTATTGCCATTATAAATTACAATACTTTTTATTTAAGTGTTAATTATTTAAAAAAAATCAAAGCTATTGTTATTTGTAATATCAATACATCAAAGTCACGTAAATACAAAACATGTTGCATTACAAATGCTATAGGTGTCACATTTGCAAAAGTTAACAGTATTGGCATTGTAAATTTCAAAGATATTAATTTGGCTATTTTCAAAACCAACACATAAATAAAAAATGTGTAATTTACAATACCAGTAGCTCAAATGTTTCTAATGCGAGACCTATTGCATTGCAAATGGATGTTTTCTATATCTTTGCTTTTGAAGCAATTGCAGCTCCTCATTTTTATCTTACAATGTTTACAGCTAAAGCACGAGTGCCTCAAAGGTCTCGCAATTGAGAGAGTTTGAACCATTTGCATTGTAAATGACAATACTTTTTAATTGTGTTCAGAAAATCTGCCAGAGGTGTTTCCAACCATTCAATCAGTCGGTGTAACCCGTTGCCTTGCAGTCTGCCTTGGAGTCCTGATCGCCTTATCTCTTGGCCATGCTCTTTTCCCTTGAGGGTTTCAGGTCACGGCCTGCTTGGTGGGGTTTGATTGCATGCTTGTGGAGGGAGCGAGATTGCAGGTCATTCCCTAGTAAGAGTCCCTGGTGTTTTTTAAACGCTTATCTGGCACACCCTGGCGGCAGAATAGTTTCTAAAGGGTTTCTGTCCACATTGAATGCCTTCTCTTCTAGGTTGCAACCAAGTTATTGTATTTCAACAAGCAGTATGTGCATAAATTAACGTTTATTTATCTAAAAAAATTTCCAGGCTTACAAGGAACAAATAAAAAGGGAGAGCGTACTCACTGCTACAAGCATCCTAAACAATCCAAAAGTCAAGTCCCGATACGAACAGTATGCAAAGGTAAGATTTTTAGGAGCCAAATCTGAAGACATTTAACCTATTGCTCAAGTTGAATAATTGCTTGGCCAGTTAAACCAGCAGTCCAACTTGAACTATGAGAGCTATCACAATGGTGAGTGACCATACCTTGCAGAAATATTGTTCTGACTACCCAGATGTATGTCACAATTAAAGTTTTACAATCCACTGAAAAAGCCAAAGGTTACAGGGATGTTAGTTTCATTTTTACCCACACAACCATAGAAAATTCAGCACTTAAAGTTTTAATAACTTTTAAAAAAAATGTGTGGCCTACAGCTACTTAAGGGCACAAGTTCTAGTTTCTTCAGATAAGTATAACTGCTGAATTTCTTTTGTTTTTTGTAGGTAAAACATCAACATATGTCAGTGTAAAACCCCTAAAACATATTGAGCAATTGCCAATGAGGGGATCCCTCCATGTGTCCTATAGGGTCAGGATACCTGTATCCTGACTCGTGTTTTCACACTGTCAAACCCCCAATCTTCCAGGGTATTGGTGAGCTGCCAGTAGATTCAGAGCTATCCGTTGGAGAGGTCTGCTTTAAATATAAATGTAATCCAGCAAATTCTTTATTGGTATTTCTAGTAAGTATATTTCCGTTGAAGTCTTGTATTCAACCAGAAATATGGCCATTCTGTAGTTCTACTGAAAAGCAAATTTTACGCAACACATGGGTAATCCTTCAGCCTCAGGCATAAAAGCATCAACAGCTTACCTTCTCTTTCAATAAAACTTCTCAATCTGCCCAATCTACCTTCTCTTTAGGAATGCTGGAAATCTCACGCTGGATGGAAAGCAATTTCCTCCAGCTGAACGCCGGAAAAACTGAGGTTCTGCTCTTTGGAGATGCCCCCCTCCTCTGGTCAACTTCCTGGTGGACCCCAGAACTAGGCACACTCGACCCCGGCAACCACAGTCAAAAACCTCGGTGTTCACCTTGAATAGTCCCTAAACATGAAGAAACACGTTACTCACACAGTCTGATCCTGCTTTCACACCCTTGGCTTACTAAGGATACCTTTTCCTTATCTCCCCGACACAACAAGGAAAACCCTAACACAGGCCCTGATACTAAGCAAGCTGGACTATTGCAACGACCTATTGATCGCAGCAAATGAATCCTCCTTAAACCGATTATAAATGATACAGAACACAGCCGCCCGCACGGTTCTGAATGCTCCCCCCAGATCAGCTTCCTCTCCCCTCCATCAGCTACACTGGCTGCCCATACGACAAAGCATGAAATTCAAGATCTGCTGTCTCACACACAAAGCTATCTGGGGCAATGGCCCTCCCTATCTAGTGCAGAATCTTCGCCGCTATTACCCGGCTCGGACTCTACGCTCCAGCTCTCAATCACTCCTCAAAACCCCCAACATAAAAAAGGCTAGATCCGGAGGCAGGTCCTTCTTGTACCAAGTCCCCTTCATCTGGAATCAACTACAGCTGGCCCTAAGACAGTGTCCAGACCATCATAAGTTCAGGAGACTCCTGAAAACTGCCCTGTTCTAACCCCCCCTTTAACTACCTATTCTGCACTTCCAAGCACTGAGATACCCCCCCAGTGGTGATTCAAGCGCTATAACAATATAAATCAAATCATTAATTAAATCAAACAGGTACACATGCTGCAAACGGATAAGTTAATTACCCTCAACAATTAGCTTGCAGCCTGTAATGCTGTAGATGCACTTGCACCCTTCCTGCCACCCGGGCATGTGAGCTCACGCGGCATATAGAACGTTCAGGTCTGTTTACTCCCTCCTCAGCTTTGCAAATAACACTTCTTCCATACTGAGTTTCACCCAAAAAATTGGAGTTTCGCAGGAAAATAATTTCTTGGAAATGTGATGCCCACACTCAATATTCCAGTCATCGCCCCCTCTGTACAAGGAATCCTCGGAGCTCATGGGGGTTCATAGACCTGGCATGGATTTTTCCATACTATGGTCTGCCTGGACATACTGTAAAATTTTAAAGTCCTGCATCTGTTTTCCCCGTTGTAAGATGCCTTTTCTGATAATATATTCTTTCAGCTTTTTTGTGATCTGAGTTCTTTACTTGCACTATACACAAGACTTTTGCTGTTACTTTTGTAATAGTTGGTGTGCATTTGTTCTGGAGAATTTTGCTAAAGATGGTTTAAAACTTGTGTTTACTTTTAGGGTGAGAATCCCTTTGAAATCGTTGAACAAACGGGAGAATCGGTAGTTGAGGAAACAACAGATGCGAATGATGAAGACAATGAGCAAAACGAAGAGGCGGACATTGATGGTGAAAACAATGAAAATGAGGAGGCAGATAATGTGGAGGCAGAAAATGCGGATGCTACTGAGGATGCGGATTGTTAGACGGGAACCCGGAGGGTCGGCCGAGCAAGGGGGAGAGGCCTCCTGGCGAGGGCCCTCTCCTTCAATCGTACGGACGAGCAACTACACCCCCACAGATGGACGCCACACAAAGATAGATTCTGTACACTTTTATCGGTATTCTTAGGCAGGTTAACTTGACGATACAGCAGGACCAGGATACGATGATCCCTTCAATTCTAGTCTCTTGGGAAAGGGGGTAGCGGGACAGTCTCAGTACCGGTCCGGTACAGGGGTGGCTGGTTTATAGCTCTCAATCCTCGAGCTGGAGGGTTCGCAAGGAGGGGCCGCGACAGCGCCAGCAGGCCTACAAAGATGGTTCACGAGGATGAGCCGCGGCAGCGCCAGCAGGCCTTTAAAGATGGTTCACGAGGATGAGCCGCGGCAGCGCCAGCAGGCCTTCAAAGATGGTTCACGAAGAGGATGAGCCGCGGCAGCGCCAGCAGGCCTTCAAAGATGGTTCACGAAGAGGATGAGCCGCGGCAGCGCCAGCAGGCCTTCAAAGATGGTTCACGAGGATGAGCCGCGGCAGCGCCAGCAGGCCTTTAAAGATGGTTCACGAGGATGAGCCGCGGCAGCGCCAGCAGGCCTTCAAAGATGGTTCACGAAGAGGATGAGCCGCGGCAGCGCCAGCAGGCCTTCAAAGATGGTTCACGAAGAGGATGAGCCGCGGCAGCGCCAGCAGGCCTTCAAAGATGGTTCACGAAGAGGAGCCGCGGCAGCGCCAGCAGGCCTCCAAGGATGAGTTTGTCTCGGTGTCTCTCGACTCCAGGATACAACTGGCTTCCTGCTCTGGTGCTACTCCAGTTATAGGTCTGGCGCCCTTTGATGTCCGGACCTTCGCACTTGGAGGTCGGGGGGTCCGGGATGAGGGAGTCCAGACACCCAGCAGGGGGGTGGAGCCAGCACCCAGGGAGGCTGGGGGCGATCCAAACCTGGCGGAGGGGAGCCATCGACACTCCTTCTTCCATTGACTCGCCAAGTGGTCTCTTTACACCCTGGGTGGATGGTGGTGCCTCGATGTCGGGGCTTGGCTGGGCCTGAGGCTGAGGCCGATCCGCGGCCACGAGGCCTGGTCGTGGCGGGTCCAAGAAGGCGGCTGGGCCGGGGACGGTGGTTCGGGAAGGGACCCGGGCCAGCCGAGAATGCTATGGTTATGAGCCGGGGTTCCATCGGGGAAGAGCTGGGGGTTGACCCGGCGGGCTGCAGGTGTGGTTCTTGTCCGGGGAACAGGGGTAGCAGTAGTCCGCGACCCGCCATGCGGGGAGGGGTCGGGCCTGCCACGAGGCCTGTCCAACACGGATGATGCTGCTGACCCAAATAATTACTCTGGGGACTTAACCACCACTGATAAACTAGTTGAGAAACTGCCCTGAAAGACCAAACACTTTAGCACACTGCATTGGTGGACTTAAAGAACGCTTTGCGCAAAGTTCCACTTCTGTTTTAATTGCCTATGGGCAAACCGGTTTTAAGTATTGTTTTTTTAGTAAACTAAAGCTTGTATTAAACACAGCAAATGCTTCAGTGTTCTTCCAGTGTAAATTGCTTTGTTCATGGTTACGTTTTGAGTAACTTTGAGCAGTTGGGGTTCTAAACATTACAATGTGATTTTTGCACTTTTTAGCGCCCAATGTAGTGTTGTATTTAATTCAAGCTGTTGTAGCAAAGAAACCCTGTTTATGTCCTGCAGTAATAAAGGTTTACAACAAGATTATACACTTATTTTGCACCTCTCCTATATGGTAATGTCTACC
This sequence comes from Lissotriton vulgaris, assembly GCF_964263255.1. Lineage (NCBI taxonomy): Eukaryota > Metazoa > Chordata > Amphibia > Caudata > Salamandridae > Lissotriton > Lissotriton vulgaris. The sequence goes on from NC_141698.1 coordinate 1,035,690,292, forward strand.
TCAAAGAACGGGTACACTCAAGGTGGTGTATAATGTGCAATATCTGGTGGATAGATTGATAGAGTGAGAGGCGATTGATAGATAGTGAGGGGCGGTAGATAGATAGTGAGGGGCGATGGATAGATAGTGAGGGGCGATAGATAGATAGTGAGGAGCGATAGATAGATAATGAGGGCGATAGATAGTGAGGACGATAGATAGATAGTGAGGGCGATAGATAGATAGAGCAATAGATAGAGCGATAGATACATAGAGCGATAGATAGATAGATGGTGAGGGCGATAGATAGTGAGGGCGATAGATAGATAGTGAGGGCGATAGATAAAGCGATAGATAGATAGATGGTGAGGGCAATAGATAGATAGTGAGGGCGATAGATAGATAGTAATGGTGATAGATAGATAAAGTTGTAGAAAATATGGAGGAAGAAAGGAGAAAGTACACAAAATCATATAAGAAAATAAAAGATGCATCGAAGATGAAGACTGGGAGACAGGGAGATAGACAAAGAGGAATACACGAAGGAGGAGACTGAGAGAAGGAGATAGAAATGGAAGGAAAGTGAACAAGTCAGTGGAAAGTGGTAGGTGGAATGAAGCATTGGCCGCGCGGCCGGGCCGCAAAGAACACCAAAAAAAAGCGAGGAAAAACAAGCTCTGGCATTGCACGAAGGGGGCGGGGGAGCGGCTTCCTTTGAAGTCTGACGCCGAGGCATGGTGTGGGATGTGACTGGCGATGTGCATGCACCTGGTTCACATGAACTGTATCGAATCCGCAGTTTGGGGAGACTTTTCGGAAGCCTTACTATAATCTCGCCGACCAATGCTTACGCATTGGTTCAGTGAGACCTCAAAATTAATGTGTCAATCTGTAACAACTGATGCTCATGTAAAGCGCTCTGATGCCTTAAGGTCTAGTTCGCGCTATATAAAACTTAACCCCCCCCCCCCCATGTATAAATTTCACACAGGATGACTTCCTTCAGGAAGTCCAGCACTGCTGCAAGCTCCTTCTTAGGCCAGGTCGGCACCTCTGAAACTCAATTCCTGCAAGAAGAAATGACAACCACTCCAAATTTTGAAACCTGGCTGTTTATAGTTCCTTGAAGCTGTGAGACAGCACGCTGCTAAAGCACAGGGGGCACGGGTTTGCACTCACAGAGGTGTATTTTGGTCAGTAAAATCACAAATCAAGACACATGATAGCTATATAGGGAACTTGTCTGTCCTACCCTGCCTCTTTATGAATTTAAGGATTTTGGTGAAGGGAAGTTTCAGTATAGGTGAATTTTGAAAATATGTGTAAAATGAGATTTTACTGTGGCTATCCTTTTAACTTGAATTGAAATTAATGACCAGTGTAGCCTTGTATTTATAGGCTACATTATTTGTCTTTGATACTCACTTAACTCTATGTATAACTGCAATGAAGACAACTTAACAGAGCAATTTAGATTATGCCACGGGTCCATACACATGGGCGGGAATATTCATTAGATTACGAGTATAACAGAGATATCCCTAGTACAGAACTGTCATTACAGATAACAAAGTACTCCATAAGGCATTGAAATAGAGGTGGAAACAACAGGCTGGAAGGTCCATGGGTGGTGGAGGCTCAGTCTCTTAATCTGTGTCCTACCTACTATGTGGCAAATTTAAGACACAGTAGCAACCAAAGACCGTTACTTTATGTGGCACAATCATTTTGTAAATTAGGGTGGAGGGAGTGAATGTAAAGGGGTAAAGTACATGTGTACAAATGAACTGGTGTGGTCAGATCACTGGATAGAGCACTGAAGAGCCAATGTCATACATAAAACAGAAGACAAAGCAACACTGCATGAAAAGGAAAGCAGATCTTCTACAGAAAGTGAAAAATCAGCAAAAGAACAAGTGTACAAAAGTACAACGAACACACAATGTGGAACAGATTGCGATGAGAGGTGCAAAGGAACTATGAAAAAGCGGTGTTCCAAAAAAAGGAAAGGTCAAATATCATAGATGATGCCAAGCACACTGGGGGCTAACACTGTTATACAACACAGAAATGTAAGTGCAAAGAGTATATGTCCCAGTGTTTCAGGAGCTGCAAAGGAGGTGCGCAAACACTATCAACGCACACTAGTCAACGCACACTCCCAAAATACAACAGGCCTGTATAAGCTCCATTTTTACTTGGAGAGGGAAAAGAGAAACACAGGGAGCAGAAACACTATCTGCTCACCATAAACGACAGGGAAACCCTAGTCAGCGCACACTGGCAAAGTAGAATAGGCCTGTATGAGCTCCCTTTTGACTTATGGGGGGTGCAGAAAACTGCAGGAAGCAGAAATACTACCTGCACCCCATCAACACCAGCCAAACCCTAGTCAACCCACACAAAAACCACGGTGAGCAGAAATACTAGCTGCTCACAATGAACACCAGCCGAACCCTAGTGAACACACACTAAAAGACAGGAACAGGCCTGTATAAGCTCCTTTTTGACTTAGGGAGTACACAAAACCACGGGAGCAGAAAAAATACCTCCTCCCCAACAACACCAGCCAAACCCTAGTCAACGCACACTAAAAACCTAGAACAGGCCTTTATCAGCACCATTTTGACTTGGGGGTACACAAAACCACGGGGAGCAGAATTACTACCGGCTCCCCATCAACACCAGCCAAACCCTAGTCAACGTACACTAAAAACCTAGAACAGGCCTGTATCAGCTCCATTTTGACTTTGGGGGTACACAAAACCACAGGGAGCGGAAATACTATCTGCTCATCATCAGCGCCAGCCAAACCCTAGTCAATGCACACTGGCAAGCTAGCATCGGCCTATATAAGCTCCCTTTTGACTTGGGGGGTACACAAAACCACCGTGAGCATAAATAATACCTGCTCCCATGAACGCCAGACAAACCCTAGTCCACGCACACTAAAAAACAAGAACAGGCCTGTATAAGCCCCCTTTATGACTTAGGAGGTACACAAAACCATGGTGTGCATAAATACTATCAGCTCCCCATGAACGCCAGCCAAACCCTAGTCAATGCACACTGGCGAAATAGAGTAGGCCTGTATAAGCTCCCTTCATGACTTATGGGGTACACGAAACCACTGTAAGAATACATACTACCCGCTCCCTATGAACGCCAGCCAAACCCTAGTCCACGCACACTAAAAAACAAGAACAGGCCTGTATAAGCTCCCTTTTGACTTAGGGGGTACTCAAAACCAAGGGAAGCAGAAATAGTACCTGCTCCCCATCAACGCCAGCCAAACCCTAATCAACACACACTAAAAACCAAGAACAGGCCTGTATAAGCTCCCTTTCCACTTGATATGATATGATATGATATAAAGACTTTTATAACGCGCTCTATTACTAAGATAGTATCCTGGCGCGGAAGGTGAGGTAGATTCAGAAGCAAAGAAGGAGTTAACAGTTAAAGAGTAATACTAAACAGATGAGTTTTCAGCCCCTTCTTAAAGGCGGTGATGGTCGGGGCAGCCCTAAGATGGAAAGGGAGAGCATTCCAGGCCATAGAGGCCCTAACCGAAATGAACTGGCCACCTAGTCGGGAGTACTTAAATCTAGGCACAATCATTTGACGCTGGTTGGCCGAGCGAAGGCAGCTATTAGGAATATACAAGGCAAACCTTTTCCTCAGGTAGGCAGAACCAGTCTGAGGGAGCGCGCCGAAAGAAAGAACAAGTGTTTTAAACATAATCCGGTGGGCAACTGGGAGCAAGTGGAGGCTGCGAAGGCAGGGGCGGACGCTAGATCCACTGGGCAATTTTAACAGAAGTATTGCGGCCGCGTTTTGGATGACCTGGAGACTTTGGATCAGATAAGCAGGTAGACCGCAGAACAAACCGTTCGCGTAGTCAAGCCTGGAAAGTATTAAAGCACGCGACACCGTCTCTTTAGCCTCTCTCGGGAGGAGGGGAAAAAACCTACGTAAGGCTTTGAGAGTGGCAAAACAAACCCCCGTAAGTTTTTTAATATGGTCTTCAAACTTAAGGTCATTCCCAAACCAAACTCCAAGGTTTTTTGCTGGGCCGCCCATGGATTTGGGACATGGCAAATCACGAGGCCATAAAAGGTCACTGAATTTATCAGGAAAGGAGCCATAAAAAAGAACCTCGGACTTGCCTTCATTACACTTGAGCTGGGCAAGTGCTAGCCAGCGGAAGACCGATGAGAGGCAGAATTGGACCGCCGACGTATCCAAATTGTCCTTTGGTCAGGAGAACAAAAGTTGGGTATCGTCGGCGTAGGCCATTATTTTGGTCCCCAGATGTTCCGCCAGATAAATCAAAGGAGTTAAATAAACATTAAAAAGCTGGGGGCTCAGATTAGACCCCTGAGGAACTCCTGTGGTGAGTTTCCTAGGTAGAGAGGCGTGTGGAGGCATCCAGACCTGTTGCGTTCTATTGTCCAGAAATGACGTCAGCCAGTCAATTACAGGGCCAGAGATGCCAACGGCAGCTAGTCTAGTGAGAAGTAGAGTATGGGGCACAGTATCGAAGGCAGCAGAGAGGTCTAGTAAAATCAAAACCGCTCTGCCACCTCCATCAAGGCACTCCCGGATAGCCTCCGACATCTCGACTAGTGCCGTTTCGGTGCTGTAAGCAGCCCGAAACCCAGACTTAGCTGGATGCAATGCCTGAGATGATTCAATAAAATTGTCCAACTGTCTGAAAGCGATCTTCTCACAGACCTTTGCTAAGGCTGGCAGTAATGAGATGGCCGGTAGTTGGAAGGCACAGCCAGATCCATCCCAGTCTTTTTTAGAAGCGGCAGCAGTTTGGCTTGCTTCCAACAGAGCAGGACAGTTGCAGAGGAAAAGGAAAGATTAGCAATCTGGGTGACCTCTTTGCCTACTGTTTCAGCTACCCCCCCTCCCCCCCCCCCCCCCAAGGACCCTGGCTGGGCAAGGGTCAGAGGGAGACCCCGACTTCAAGGCCACAAGGACTGCGGAAATGTCAGACTCAGTAGATGGAGAAAAGATAGCAAACTGCTCAGCTGGCTTCGGCACAGGGAAGGGGGGGGAGTGCTGAGGGACATAAAACCGTCACAGACGACACGCAAGTCCTCTTGGATCTTGGCAATTTTGTGTACGAAGAAAGAGGAAAGCTCTTCGCACCAATGGTCGGATGAAGGCAACAGAGGTTGCGCTGCACATGGTGATAGAAAGCTTTTAACAATTGAAAATATTTCCTTGCTCTTATTATTTGCTTTTTCGATTCGCCCTGCATAGTAACTGCCCTTGGCAGTTCTGATAGCAGCATAATAGTCTTTTTGCGCCGCACACAGATCACTCTTTGCCTCGGGCAGGTAGGCTTGTCTCCACACCCGTTCGAGTTTCTTGCATCCCAGTTTCAATTCCCTTAGGGTGTGGGAAAACCATGGTTTAGAGGGGGTAGACCCCAACCTACGGATACAACCTTTATTGACGGAGGCAGCAGACCCATGTTCCACCCATGCGTTAAAAGTGCTAACGGCCACTTCCACCTCCGAGGTCAGTATTGGACGGGTTTGAGACAAAGATTCAGTCAGGGTGACTAAATTGATCCTCTGTGAATGGGCAAGTGGAGGGCCAGTCTCCAAAGCTGTATCCAGAGACCAGGAGAACCTGATCAACTCATGACCCAACCATGTCACGCTCTCAGGGCGGGCCATGACAATGTCGAAATTAGAGCAGACCAGGTCTAAGAGGTGGCCTCCCACATGGGTTGGAGTGTCAACCCATTGTTTGAGGTGGGCCATAGAGAGGGCTTCACCTAGATGAGTGGCGTCAATGGAGTCTAAGACATCAACATGGATGTTAAAATCCCCCAGAAGGAGATACCTTGAATATCTTAAGGCATGCAGAATTATAACCTCTTCCAGTGCCCCCACAAAGTTCCCAACATATCCCGGAGGCCGATACACCAGTGTACCTCCTAAGGTAAAGTGAGAGTTAAGCACAAGGGAGAAATGGAGCACCTCCGCATCCACCAGCTCGTCTTGGGGCTCACAGGAGAAGACCCAATGGTCCCTATAGATCACGGCGACACCGCCCCCTCTACCAAGTGGGCGGTCCGCCCTCGTGATTTTAAAGCCCCGTGGAATAGCTAACTCCACCACCAGGGCACACGAGTCGTTTAACCACGTCTCAGTGATAAAAAAGAGATCAAATTGCTTCTCCGCCAAAAGTTCAAAGATATCGGCAGCGTGCTTGACCAGCGACCTGCCATTAATTAACCCCGCTCTGATCAGCAAGGGGTCTGTGCTTACTCGAACATGGCAGCTCAATGTGGGATGAAAACGAAAGTTACAAACAGAGCACACCAGAGATGAACTATCAGCCACCCCCCAAGGATTTTCTTCCCCATAACTCATGACATTCAATGCAATGAGATCTTCGTGTGAATACCGTAGAGTGGTAGACTATAGTTTCCTATGAAAACAGGCAGGGGGTCTGGCACTAAGCACGTCCGGAGCACGGACGGGCACATATGGGCCCTCCTTTGGCGCTCCTTCGGCGCGCACGCTGCGCGTGGCCGCTGCGAGTCCTAAAGTGCATCGCTATTTATGACCCAAGCCCCTCCCTTAGCTGGACCGCTAACTCGGGTCCCGCAGGGGTCCGGGCCTCACACAAGATGGCGCCCGACCTAGCCCTCCACAACAATCGGCACCAAGAAGCCGCGGTGGAACGGGGCACAGGGAGACCGGGTAACAGTGATCAGGAGAGTTAAAAAGGTAAAATTAATAGCATAAACACACAACACAATTTTTAAAATCAATTGTTTGTTATTTAAAAGGTAACTGCGAAATACAGGGGGGTACAAGTTAGAGCAGAGGAGAGACCCTCGCAATCTGCTTGCCTTCGAAAATGAAACACCACCACCCTGAGCAATCGCCAACGAAATTACCTCCTAGCTTCCAGCAGCGTGATTTTAAAAACAAAGTGTGCAGGGAAAGGTTAAAACATACAATAGCACTAGCGGCTAGCAGCACTATATAATAGATAAGGCATAGCAAAGCAGGTGGCAACAAGGGGCAGGAAGGTCCAGGAGTGGTGGAGGCTGGGTTTCTTAATCCGCCGCCTACCTACTGTGTTGCAAGCATAAGACACAGTGATGACCAGAGCCCCTTACTTTGTCTCCCCCCCATTACATTGTCAATTAGGGTGGAGGGAGGGAATGGAAAGGAGTAAAATACATGTCTACAGATGTACTGGTATGTTCAGGACACTGGATCAATCACTGAAGAACCAAGGTCAGATATAAAAGAAGATACACAAAAGAGGATACACAAAAGAAGTCTGCACAAATAGGACGGCGGATCTTGTACACAAACTGGTAAGTCAGCAAAAGAACAAGAAGGCTAAAAACACTGGAACAGACGCTATGCCGTGTAACTGATTGCGATGAGAGGTTGAAAGAAACTGAAAAAAAAGTGGAGTTCAAATAAAAACAAGCATTGGAAATGCAATAGGTCTCGGATTTATTTGAGTTAGAGCTAATGGCATTGTAAATGGCAATGTCTTTTAGCCAAGTGTTATGGGGTGTATGCATGTGGTGTGTAGTGGAATTATGTGGATTGGATTGGAATTGTAGCAACGGTGGCATGCTGCGCTTCAGATGAATATGTTTAAAAGTAAAGTGCACCATACTGCGATTGCTACAATTGTTAATTGTGGATGCGTTAACAATTCATGTGTGCACTGATGGCTGGTGGTGTGTGTGCCTGTAGAAATTGTGCACTGATGGGTGGTGGTCTGTGTGCCTGGTGGAAGCGTGCACCGCCGGCTGGAGGTGTGTGTGCCTGGTGGAAGCCTGCACTGACGGCTGGTGGTGTGTGTGTGTGTGTGTGGTGGTGAGTGTGTGGTGGTGTGAGTGTGGTGGTGTGTGGTGGTGAGAGTGTGGTGTGGCGGTGTGTGTGTGTGGTATTTTGACTTAGGGGGTACTCAAAACCAAGGGAAGCAGAAATAGTACCCGCTCCCCATTAACAGCAGCCAAACCCTAGTCAACGCACACTGGCAAACTAGAAAAGGCCTGTATAAGCTCCCTTTATGACTTAGGGGGTACACAAAACCACGGTGAGCATAAATACTACCTGCTCCCCATTAACGCCAGCCAAACCCTAGTCAACGCACACTGGCAAAATAGAATAGGCCTGTATAAGCTCCCTTTATGACTTAGGGGTACACAAAAACCACGGTGAGCATAAATACTACCTGCTCCGAATTAACACCAGCAAAACCCTAGTCAACGCACACTGGCAAAATAGAATAGGCCTGTATAAGCTCCCTTTATGACTTAGGGGGTACGCAAAACCACGGTGAGCATAAATACTACCTGCTCCGAATTAACACCAGCAAAACCCTTGTCAACGCACACTGGCAAAATAGAATAGGCCTGTATAAGCTCCCTTTATGACTTAGGGGTACACAAAAACCACGGTGAGCATAAATACTACCTGCTCCCCATGAACGCCAGCCAAACCCTAGTCCACGCACACTAAAAAACAATAACAGGCCTGCATAAGCTCCCTTTATGACTTAGGGGGTACACAAAACCACAGTGAGCATAAAAACTACCTGCTCCTCATTAACGCCAGCCAAACCTTAGTCAACGCACACTGGCAAAATAGAATAGGCCTGTATAAGCTCCCTTTATGACTTAGGGGGTACACAAAACCACGGTGAGCATAAATACTACCCGCTCCCCATCAACACCAGCCAAACCCTACTCCACGCACCCTGGCAAACAAGAACAGGCCTGTATAAGCTCCCTTTATGACATAGGGGGTACACAAAACCACTGTGAGCCTAAAACCTACCTGCTCCCCATTAACGCCAGCCAAACCCCAGTCAACGCACACTGGCAAACAAAAACAGGCTTGTATAAGCTCCCTTTATGACTTAGGGGGTACACAAAACCACGGTGAGCATAAATACTACCCCCTCCCCATCAACACCAGCCAAACCCTACTCCACGCACACTGTCAAAATAGAATAGGCCTGTATAAGCTCCCTTTATGACTTAGGGGGTACACAAAACCATGGTGAGCATAAAAACTACCTGCCGCCCATTAACGCCAGCCAAACCCTAGTCAACGCACACTGGCAAAATAGAATAGGCCTGTATAAGCTCCCTTTATGACTTAGGGGGTACACAAAACCACAGTGAGCAGAAATAATACCTGCTCACCATCAAAGCTAGCCAAACACTAGTCAACGCACACTAAAAACCTAAAACAGGCTTATATAAGCTCTCCTTTTGACTTAGGGGGTACTCAAAACCAAGGGAAGCAGAAATAGTACCTGCTCCCCATCAACGCCAGACAAACCATAGTCAACGCACACTGGAAAACTACAACACGCCTATATAACCTCCGTTTGGCAAAAAATTAAATATCATAAAAATTATATTATGTTATATCTATATGTATATTATATAATTATATATTATAACATTTATTATATATTGCATGATATATTATAATATATATATCTATACTACTATAATAAAGGAAGAACTTTCAGCCTTTGAGGCGGGTAAACTCTGGAACCACAGCGCCAATCCACACACCCAATACACCGTTGGAATGGTCAGGGTGTGTAGATGGTTATAGGCTATATACATTTTTTAAAAAAACTTTATTTAAAAAATTTACAATAAAAAAAAGTAGTCCCTCCGAAGTAGCGCCGGCCGCGACGTGCGTGCTCACGTCAGGAGCGCAGGGAGGAGCGGCGTCCAGGAGCGCGACGAGGAGCGGTGGACATGGCGCGGGGGAGGAGCGGTGATGTGAGGAGCAACGGACAGGCCCGCGGCGGTGCGAGCAGCGGACAGGCGGGAGGAGCGTCGGCTGAGATAAGGGGACCCATGTCGGGGCAGGCGGGGGACGGGCCGGGCGGGGGCCCGGGCTGCTGGACAATGTTGGGGTGGGCGGGGGTCGGGGGAGCCTGTTGCTCCCGGACAAGGTCGGGACGGGCTGCTAGTATATATGATAGATGATATATATATATATATATATATATATTATATATATATATATATAACATTATAAATTAATTATTATAAAATTAATTTTGAAATAAACATGTTTGACAACCTTTAAATACTTAAATACAACGATTAGGAAAATATGACAAAAATAACTTCCTTTCCAACATCCATATGCCATGTTTCCAAAATTAATTCCTTTAATTCCTGGCTTAATAAAAATTTTTGAAAATAATTGCGGGAGCGTGTAAGCACTGCGACAGTCTCCCACAACCTACAACGAACTGTGAACATTTTTTTTTTTTTTTTTCATAACCAATTTTTATTATGGGTCCAAGCAAAGCTCAACACAGCCCTCCACAGACAGGAGGAGACTGTCAATGACAGATAGAAAGAGACACATTATTAGCACAGCATCGAACCCAACGTTATATAGTGAATGACATCGAACTACCCCACCCACCCAACCCCAAAAAAACACCAACCAGCCCCGCCCCCAGCTACCCACCCCTTATCCCACCCTAACCCAGTGCACGTGATCATAGTCCAGCAACATGAGATAACTTACAAAGGTGGAGCCGGCCAGCGGCCTAGAGTGCGGGATCCACATCCAGCTGTAATGCATCAACAATGTCCACGGGGGGGTCAAGAAGCAGGCCCCGGTAATCCGCCCACCGTTTCCAGATTTTGTAATGTTTACGGGGACATCCCCGGGCTTCAAACACGGGCTGCTCTAGACCCATGAGAAAATCCAGGCCCGCCCTCCAAGCCCCGAGTGGGGGGGCGCGCTCGCTCTTCCAGGCCTGCGCCAGGTCCCTCTTCGCCACCACCAGCCCCAGCAACAGCAAATGGCGTTTATAAATATTGCCCCCAACATTCTCTAGAACATGAAGAAGGCCCAGCCTGGGGGTACGGGGCAGGTCCCAACCCAACACCTCTGACAGGCAGTCCCAAACCCCAGCCCAGAATCGAGTCAGTCTCTCACAGGACCATACTGTATGAAACAGGGTGCCTTCTTCAGAACCACGCCTCAGGCATTCCGGAGACGCGATAAGGCCGGCCCGCCATAGGCGGTGTCTAGTATAATACGCCCGATGGAGGTATTTGAACTGGATGAAGCGAAGGCGGATGGCTATAGCAGCACCTCGGGGAGATTCCAAGGCCTCACGCCAGTCGTCATCATCCAATGGACCAACATCACCCTCCCAAGAGGCCCTCAGCGCTGCGAGTGAAGGGGAACAGTGAGTGACCAGAGAGCGATAAATCTGCGAGACCTTCTTGTCACCTAGGTCTCCCATAAACAATTTAGCCTCGATAGGGCTAAAATCAGGGAGCTGTTCCAGGCCCACCAGACTAGGGGTAAGCGCGTGGCGAAATTGAAGGTAACGGAAAAATTGTGTCTTGGGCATGCTAAATTCGGAGCTAAGTTCCTGAAAGGACTTTAGGGTAGTACCAGAGAGGACATGACCTAGGGACGAGATCCCAATCGCATCCCAGCCGTCAAATCCGGACAGAGACGCCAGCGCCGGTAACAGGCCATTGCGCCACAACGGGGTTTCAGCTGTAAGCCGACCCCACCAGCCCACCCGGTGCAGGGCCCGCCGCCAGACAGCGAAGACCACTTGGGTGACTTGCGGAAGCAGTCGCCTCCGCCTAGCCGAGTACAGCAGGGTGTGGAGGGAGGCGCCACCCATCAGTGAATGCTCAAGGGCATAAGCCGGATCACTACGGTCTCCATACCACCACTCGTTGAGCACAAGGAGATGGGAGGCCTGATAGTAAGATAAAATATCCGCGGCCGCCAAGCCGCCGCAGTAGGTAGAGAGGAAGCATGTGCGCAGCGCCACCCTGGCAGCACCGCCGGCCCACAGAAACCGGCCCAGCACAGAATCAACAGTACGGAACCACTGCGGGTCAACCTGGAAGGGATGATTCTGCAGTTGATATAGCAGACGGGGCAAAGCCACCATCTTGAAGATGGCCGACCGGCCGTAGATATTAAGTGGCATGCGCGACCATGTCTTGACGTCCAGTTGGACCCGATCCCATACCGGCAGGATGTTCCGGTCCCATGCCACTGCTGGCGAGGCAGAGAGGAAGACACCCAGGTACTTCACACCCTCCACAGCCATCTGAAGGGATGCAGCCCAAGGGCAGTCCACTGTGGCACCCCCCAGCACCCACATGGTTGATTTGCGCGGGTTAAGGAAGAGCCCCGATGTCCGACCAAACTCCTGCATCAACTCCAGGACGCGAGGACCCGTACGCTGCAGGTCAGTCATGAAAAATAGCACATCATCCGCATATAAAGCTATGCGGTCCGAGTGATCCGCGCCCCAGACGAAGCCACGGTAGAGCTCATCGCGGCGCACCCTGGCGGCCAGCGGCTCCATGGCCAGCGCGAAAAGGTAAGGGGAGAGCGGACACCCCTGACGCGTGCCCCTGGACACCGGAAAACGAGCAGACGCCGTTCCCGAGATACGTACCGAGGCCGTGATCTCAGTGTAGAGCAGCCTGATATAGGAGAGGAATACCGGGCCGAGATTCAGCAGCGGCAACAGAGCAAAAAGAAAGGTCCAGCTGACCGAATTGAAGGCACTATCAATATCAGCCAGCAGGAGCGCCGCCGGGTCCTCTGAAGACTCAATCGCTTGTATCGCAGCCTGCGCCCGTCGTATATTGTGTCTCGTTGCCCTGCGCGGCATAAAACCCGCCTGATCCGGGTGGACAAGGGCCGAAATGTGTGGGAGTAAGCGGTTCGCCAGCGCCTTCGCCAGGAGCTTGGCCTCGAAGTTGATGAGGGATATGGGGCGATAAGAGTCATGGCGGTCGGGGGGCCTACCAGGCTTCAAAAACACCACTATTTCGGCATGACGCCAGTCCGGTGGGAGGCGGCCATGCTCTCGCGCCTGTTCCAGGGCCCGCAAGTAGTGCGGCCCGAGCTGCAGATGGAACTTATAAAATTCGCTGGGGAAACCGCTCGGCCCCGGCGCCTTGCCTACATTTAACTGACCCAGTGCATCACCCAGCTCCTCAGCCGACAGGGGAAGGTCCAGGGCCTCGCGCACCTCATCAGATACAGCAGATGGGGGAACAGATGCAATATAATCTGCGATAATGGCAGGGGAGAGAGTCTCCCGAGAGGCATATTGGTGCCCATAATAGCGCGCAAAGCTCGTTGCAAGAGTTGCCGGATCTGTAATCGCCACTCCTGCATCATCAACAAGGCCCGGCAGTGTAAGAGGCTGTAGGTTCTGTTGGCACAGCCTATGGAGCATGGTGCAAGACTTGTCGCCCCACTGGTAGACCCGACTACGGGTGGCTAACCACGCCTGACGAGCCTCGTCCAACAGGACCGAGGAATAAGACTGTTGCGCCTGCAGGAGTAGCCGCAGTGACATATCATCGGGTGCCTCACTGTGCCGAGCCTCGAGCTCCTCCACCCGCTCTGCAGCCGCAGCAATGCCTCCCAGCCGAGTCCGGCGAGCCGACGCACACCAAGCAATATCTATGCCCCGTAGGGTGGGTTTCATAGCCTCCCAGACTGTCACCGCATCCATCCCTCCGGTAAGGTTGTCCTGCCAATAATGGGCAATCGCGCTACGCAGATGCTGGGAATAATCAGGGCGCTGCAGATGCCACGCGGACATTCGCCATCGGAAGGGGGAGCGCGCTTTGCACAAGTCAATTTGTACCGCCACTGGGGAGTGATCCGAGAGCCCGCGAGGCCGAATCGCCGCCCCCTTCACCCTGTCAAGGAAGGCCCTCGGGACAAACACACAGTCCAAACGTGAAAGGGAGCCATGGACAGCCGAGACAAAGGTGTATTCCCGCTGTTCCGCATGCAGATGTCTCCATACATCCACCCAGCCCAGACCATCAACCATAGCCCCCAACCGTGTAGGGGAGGATACAAGTGCCACACCCGGCCTCCTCTGCCGGTCCAAAGCCACATCCATCACATCATTCCAGTCTCCGCCAATCACAGCCATGGAGCGGGGGAACTCAGCCCACAAGGAAAACAAACGTTCAGCTAAGGCCCACTGCAAGGGGGGGGGGCATACACACAGCCAAACACAACCGGCTCCACCCCGACCTTCCCCTGTACAAAGACAAAACGTCCCTGGGGGTCAAGCCACTGACGCTCATGTACATATGCCAGCCGTCTATGAATAAGAATGGCCACACCCCTGGAGCCCCTGGTAAATCCGGCATGGAACACTTGATGGAAGCCAAAGCGCTGCAAACTCAGGGCTTTTGTACCTAGCATGTGCGTTTCTTGAAGAAGGAGCACATCTGCCAAGTCCCTCTTAGCCCAGCGAAGCACCGCCCCCCGTTTAATCTTGTCCAATAGTCCTCGTACATTCCAGCTAAGAATACGCATGGATGCGCCATTGGGCGCCAAGTGAGGAACATCAACCATGATCACAATGCTCCCAGCCCCACACACCCCGACCCCCGGCCCATGCCCCAGATCCCACAGTTGCAAAATACACAGAGACCACGTGCACCCCCAGAACCAGAACCCCAGACCCCACAAACCCCGAATCCCCAAACCCTACCACCCCTCCGACCCCGACCCAACTCACAAGCAACCAAACACCCCGGTTTCCCCCACCCCCACCCCCATACCTCAAGGAACAATGAAGTATCTGTCGCGGTATACGGTACTTCAGGCCCAAAACACAGCGCCCAAAGCCAGCCATACCAATGGATCCCAGCTAGTCCCCCCCCGAACTAATCAGGCACACTCCCAGAACCACCCCCCAGTCCCAACAGGAGGAGGCAGCCCAAAGTACGTGCCCTGAACCCCAACAAACATACAGCAGAGTCATAAGTAAAACACCACACGCAAGTCACAGCCCCCGAAGGCCCCGGCATTCGCCAAGAAGAAGTAGTCAATACTGCACCAGCCATTGTATGTCCCACCGACCATAGCTCAGCCTCCGCCAGATACAGTCACATATAGAAGGCAACCAGCAGACAGTCCCCATGAAGGGCGATCAGGAGCCTCCATCAGATTGGTCCGCAGCAGGCTGTGTGTCCCCCAGGAGGGGGTCCCGGGACAGGGACCTCCGCCGGGAGCGGGACTTGCGATGACGTTTCCCTTTGCCAGGCGGGTTGCCAGACGGGTTGCTCCTGTCCTGAGACGAGCCACGCGATGATCCAGAGTGCAGCCCCGGTTGGACGTGAGGTCGGATTCTGACTGTTTCATCGGTCCAGTTGAAGACGGCCTCCGGCGTATCAAAGAAGAGGGTCTTGGAATTGAAGATCACCCGGAGGCGGGCCGGGTAGAGCAGCGAGTATTGGATCTTCAGGCCACGCAGCTTGGCCTTGGCATCCAGGAAGGAGTGCCTCTGTTGGTGGACCAGTTTGGTATAGTCCGGGAAGATCATTATTTTATGATTGTCATACAGCAGGGTGTCCTTCATCCGCGCTTCCCGGAGAATGACGTCCCTGTCGTGGAAGTTGAGGAGCCTGGCGATGATCGGGCGGGGCCGTTCCCCGACTGGCGGCTTCTGTGTCAGGGCGCGGTGGGCACGCTCCACTATGAAGCATCGCGACAGGGAGTCCGGTGGTAGCCAGCTCTCCAGCCACCGGGACAGAAAAGCGTCCATAGGCCCATTCTCGCTGTCCTCCGGAAAACCAACGAAGCGCAGATTGTTCCGCCTCGCCCGCCCTTCGGCATCCTCCACACAAAGCGCCAGGCCCCGTTGGATCTGTTCCATGTCGGCAATCTTCTTCTTAAGGGTACCAACATCTCCCTCCACCGCCGTGACCCTGGTCTCAGTCGCGGTAATGCGGGCGACTGCATTGCGAAGATCTTGACGCAGCAGCATCACATCGGCCCCCACCACGCCAATTTTCGCATCCAGCATGTCGCGGGACTGGGTAATGGCCGCCATCAACGCCGCGTTGTCTGGTCCGGCCGGATGACTCCCACCAGCCGCCCCGGCTCCTCCACCATGGCCAGTAAACTTGTCGATGGGTCCTGTCTTAGTGGCGGCCGAGCCCCTCGTCATGGCGGCCGCTCAGACGGTAGAGCAGTGACACGCACCTGTACTAGGGCCGCTTCTCGCAATAGTCCACCAGCTAGGCCCCGGCCGAGACGTCCCGAACACACCAGGCCGCTCGAGAGTCACTCGCCACCGGCCCACAGATTGGGTACAACCCAGGCAATGTCGTCCCGCCAAGGTGTATGAAGTCGTCTTCGCGCCCACCGGCACTCCTGGCACGGCGCAGATATGGGCCACTCTAGTGCAAACCACAAGTTCTCCAACCGCCGCCCCAGGTACCACAGGAGCCGGATAGGACAATTACTCGGGCCAGGCGCCTGTTTAACACCTCAGTTCCCGGGGGGCCCCCGCCGTGTCCACTCACCAGGGCTATGGATCCGGGCTGGTGACTCCGGGCGGGGATCACCAAACTAGAGGTCCCGGCTGCACCAAGGCCAGGCAGGCCGCAGATCTTCCGACACCCTTTCCAGTCGCAGGCCCCACCGCAAACACGGTGAGGAAAGGCAGGGGATCTCACTGTAGGTCGTCAGGAGCAGGCAGCCCCCGATCGAGGCCAGCCCAGGCTGCAAAGATCAAGGTCCCGGCTGCGCCCGGGCCAGCAGGCCGCCCCTGCCGCTCCGGTCCCTTCGCCACGTCCACACCACCTGTAGGTCCAGCCAGGCCCCGGGAGGATAATCACTGGTCAAAGGTCCAACGTCAGCAGCGACCCCTTCCGGCGCCTCAGCCCCCACAGCGCCGGTCAACAAGAATGGAGGATGCAGCTCCCACCGGCAACGGAGCCGCCGCCAGTCCCAGTGGAGGGCAAGGTGTCTGCCCGCGGTGGGGGGGCGCCGCGCCCCCGGAAGGCGGAGGGTGCCGCGGACAGCAGTACCAGAGTGTCCCAAAACCAGCGTGTATGTCCTCGGGCGGCGGCCGCCAAACTCGAGGCCCCGGCTCCGGCGAGGCCAGGCAGGCCGCAGCTCCTCCGAGGCCCCCCCGGTCCAGGCCCCCACTGCCGGCAATGGGAGGATCAGCAGGGCACTCCGCTGTGAGCCGCCGACGGCAGGCAGCCCCGGAACGCGGTCAGGGAGCGGCAGCGCCGGCTCCGTGTCAGGTCCCCACGTCGGGGACGCCAAAATTGAGGTCCCGGCTTGTCCGGCGGGCACCAGGCCGCTCGCGGCACTCACTCGCCCCACGGCCGCTGACGGTCTAGGCGCGTTGTCCCCAGCACCGGACGGTTCCCGGTGTCCTCCGCCAACACCACCCTTGATGCGGTGCACTTTTCGGGGTTCAGGGCCAGGATAAGTCCAGGATAATCGGCGGGCCGGCGGGAGCTCTTAGGCAGCCACGTCCGCCATGCTCGCCCGCTCGAACTGTGAACATTTTAAAATATATATTATAAAATAAATCTTGAAATAGGCATGTTTGAGAACCTTTAAATAATTACAAACAGCGATTAGGATAATGTGTGAAAAATAACTTCCTTTACAACATGCATATGCCATGTTAACAAAATTAATTCCTTTAATTGCAAGGAATTGCTGCCGTAATTCAACTTTTTGAAAGTACTGGCGGGAGCGTGTAAGCACTGCGACCGTCTCCCACAAGCAAAAACCGAACTGTGAATAACTCCTCCCCCGTGACGTAGGGGGTACAAAGCTCGATGGGGGAACGACAGTCAATAGGCTGATTCTGAGGAAATCGGCACCCCCGTGACGTAGGGGGTACAGTGCTCGATGAGGGTACAGCCCTCGCTAGAACACCGGCTCAAACTGCAGCCACGCCTCCCCTCCTGCAAAATGAATCAATGTTGGCGGTACACTCGCCTCCAAATCTCCTTTATTTCATTGTGGAAGGAAACACCTGCAGAGGCCAGGGTGAGAGAGGAAAAAGAGAACACAGGGAAGGAGAAAGACAAACAAGAAATAGACACTTACAAGGCACAATGGAGAGAGGGAGAAAGACAGAGAGAACTGTGAGAATTAGTGTGGGGTAATAAAGAACTGGTTACAGAGAGGGGTGGAGACTGACGTGGGAGGATGAGAAAAAGGCAGATGAGAGAGAGGAGACAGGTGTGGGATAGAAATAGGCGAGACAGCTGACAGAGAATTAGAGTAGGTGATAAAGAAGCAGGCAGGTGAAAAATAAACACGGTAGAGAGACAGAGAAGAGACCAATGTGTTAGTGATAGGTGAAACACCATGGGGAGCGTTAGAGGGGAGGCTACTTAAAAAGGTACAAAAGAGACTGTGAGACAGGCCCGGCTCTAAGATTCTTGCTCAGGGAGGGCCCTGAACAAGGTTGGGTGGGCCACGAAGATGAGAATGGGCAGTGGTAAAAAGTATTGCAGATATCTGATATTTTAGGTGCAGACATTGTCAAACTTTGACACAAACACCATCACAACCAACCAACCAGGTACCTACTTTGCTTCCCCTGCTGGATTTCCGCCTTTGTTGAAAAGGAGAGATGCGGCATGCAGATGGACAGCAGCCTGCTCCTGCTCATGTGTGTATATATATATATATATATATATATATATATATATATATATATATATATGTTTTCATTTTTGCAATTTGTAAAGCATTGAATTTTAAAAACATGGTGAAGTAAGCCCTCTGGCAATGTTGCACACCCCCACCTAATGCAATAATGCAGACTTCACCATTATTTATTCTCCCTTCCTATGCACATGCTCATTAAACAAACATACAAAACCAACTCAACTGGGCCTGTACCCTTCTCCCATCTGTTTTGATCCCATACAACTGTTTTCTGCGATATTGCTTTTTTGCCAATTGTACCCTCTAGCAGTCTTCCCTGTTGTGGTAATACTTCCAGCATTCACATCCCCCTTAATGGAAGGAGTAACAACATCTTGAACTGCTAGCATTGAGTTGTCTGGTTGTTTTGTAGCTTGCATTTGGTTTACAATGTGTAAATGGTAATTAATGTGTAACAAGTAATATAAGAAGCTTTACTCAGGATAAAACTACTGCAGTGCCCTGTATTGAACAAACTTGCTCAGAATAAATCACACTATACTGTGCACTACAGAGCTCTGCTTAGCCACTCATATCATAAAAAATCCTTCCACTGAAGTTAAGGGTACAAAGGGTGTGCGCTATGAATCTTAATACACTTATCTTTAAGGCACTTCAACACATCAGCTAAGATGCTATAGAAAAAAATCATAGTGCTATGATGTAAAATAGATGAAATTGAAGCCTTTGCCTCATCTGTGTGAGTGAGTGAGAGTGTTCAGGATATTTGTGCATGCAGCAGCTACCATCCCTGCTAACATCACAGTTGCCCCCACCCCTGAAAGTAGCCTATGTCCAGGAGTGAATCTGGGCCAAAAATTGTCCCGGTCACCCAAAAGCAAGTGGCCCACCTTTGCAGATCATAATCTTCCATTGAACATTGCTTGGTTAGTATAAGGGAGCGAATTTGAGGAGACATTTGTGGTAAATTAAACTTTTTAAATGTTTTAGGACCATTAACATTATCCAATGCTGAAAACACTATTATTGCTCTGCAGCACACTCAAAAGGGTTCCAACGAATATTTTCCCGAATCAGTTGCTTACTGTTTGATTTTCTAAGCCCTTACTGACCCTCCAATCTCTAATTCCTCTTTTGGCAATCAGGTCCTAAAACTCCTGTCATTCTTATGGATTCTTGCTTGCCCTGACCAACATGACCCCAGAAGCTCATGCATAGCCTCTTACTGTAGGATTCTATTCACACAAAAGAATCTATGGGTGCCGCTCATACTAAGGTCTCCAGACTATTGCTCACGATCGGTTGGTCTCTTACCTTTCCTCTTATTAGAAGGACCCCAAAGCTAATTTCCACTCCTCAGGTGCCTTTGGATTCCTGCTCATCATCTGGTCGCCTGATTTCCCTGTTTACCGTCAGACCCTGGAGCTCTTATTCACTCTTGCCTGAAAGCTCTGGGACATCATCATTTCCATGAAGTTTACCATAAGATTCCGCAAACCTTATATATCCGAGTAGCTGCCTTGATGTTTTGCTCACCCTAAGGGTATGCTGTGTACTGTCACCGCCAGGCGGCTGAAGCTCCTGCTCTCCCTCAATCCTCGCAGTGAGCATTGGGAGTGAACATATAATTCAGGGGCATTGCTCAGATCGGGCCCATGTGCCGCAAGCTCACTCTCAGGGTACTGAAGTTTATGGTCACCTCAATTTGCCTGAAATCCTGCTCACTCCACGGTCTTCAGGGCTCCTGCTTGTCTCCATCTCTCCTTCCCACCAGGGTGTGCTAAGGCTCCTGCTCATTGTCATGTACTTGTGGGTCCTGGCCATGCTCAAGTGCCCAGAGGATCCTTCTCAGGGACATTAATCATTGGAGCACTGGTCCACCTTAGGCCCCTGGGCACAAGTCATACTCAAGTTGCTGAATCATCTCAATTTCACAAACCAGAACATCTTGTTTCCCTTCACATCAATGACTTTCCTGGTCACCCTGAGGTCTTCAGATATTTTTACCCACCCTTAATAAGTCAGAAAAGTAATTGCTAATCTTCAGGCTTCAGTGGCTGTACACATCCAAGTCTTTCATGGACCCTTTTTATTGCCACACAGAAGTCCCTCTGAGTGTGATGTCTTAGGGGGTGTAGCATAGCTTGGTACTTGGTGACATTTATACTGTGGGAAGAGACATGAACTGACTCTGCTTCACATGCTGGAAAAAATCACTTCTACTACAGCCATTCTTTTCATTTTCTATATATTGCCCATGCCCTTGCTCTCTCTTTCGCTCCCCCACATATCTGAACAGCCCTTTACTCCTCCTTCTAGTGTTTATCCCTCTCTTCCCTTTACTTACTCTCTCATCTCACCAGCACTTTCATTTTCTCACCCATCACATCTATTAGATTTTCTATGTTTCAGTAGGTCTGTCCATATGTCATACCAACTTTCCAGTCTCCCTCCCCCACTTTCTCTTATTCTACAAACCTCTCTATCGATTTAAATTCCCTTCTATATCATTCTCCCTCTTATTATTCTGCCTCTCTTGTTTTCCATCTCTTTTTCCTGTCTATCGCTCTCTCTCCGTAGTAGTAGTCCTGATTTTCCCCATTTCCATCGTCCTGCACTATTTCTCTCCCTCTGTCTTAGTCTATAAACCCCCCTTTTTCTCACTCATGTCTCCCACATACACTATCCTTCATTTTTTTCTTCCTCCCCTGTCCTTATTCTCCACTCTCTCAATTTCTATTGACAATTTGATTTTTACTTCAGTTCTTCTTCCTGTCTCAAAAGTTCTCCCTTTCTCCAAATGTATTTTCTCATGCTGGTTACCCGCATTTCCCTCTAGCCCTTGAACTTGTTTGTGCCCTACACCTAATAGTATATTTCATTGTGCCCCATTTACTGAGTTGCTGCTGTCAGTAGCTGCCTGCTTTATCAAACTTTGGTTTGCATAAGACCCTTCTCTGTAGACATTTCATGGATTCCTGTCCTTGTGAGTGCTTTCAGGTCTGCAGCTCCCAAATGTTATTCAGGAAAGTGGAGGGCTTGTTCTACCTTTAGTCGATATCGGACCACAAGTATGTTTTATTGTTGAGTGGTAAGGGAAAATCCACCTATTTCTGGAGGAAGTGTTAGAAACTGGAGAATCCACAGGTGGCAATTCTTTGACCATACTAAGCCTTTCTTGAGAATTACTCCATATATGGCACTTATATGGCACTTCCTCTAGGTATCACCAACCTCTAAATCAAGCAGTGGACTGCTGGCACTTCATAACTAAGAAGTGTGTGTGAGTCTGTGTCCATCTTTTCTTTATGATTACTGACCAGGAAACTTCTAACATCCTCTTTGCCATCGAGCCTTCACTCTTCTTTTTATCCCCATGCATCACTATTCTCTCCACTTTTGTTTCTACCCTTCCCTCTTTCTACCAATCTCTTGTTTGACTCTTCTCTCCACCTAGTCTGTCCTCACTTCATATTTTGCATGGCTGTTTCCCTCTCTCCTTTCTCCCTGTCTCACTCCCTCAATGTGCTTATCTATAATTATTTCCCTCTCCTCTGGAATCTTTCCTCTCCCCCTCTTTTTGTCTCTACTCCCCAATCCGTCTCTTATGTTCTGTTGTCTCTGTCTCTGCACTGCTCTCACCTCTCTTTTTGCCCCAACATAGAGGGTGCATTATTTTTTCACTGCATCGTTGTCACGTTTGCTACTTTGTCAAAATTTAATTTTCCTTTTACTCATTTCTAGTCATAGGTAACGTTATTTCAGTCCTCATTGTTTTATTTCTGAAGTTACAGCACTCTTCGTTGTGCACAAAATAAAACTTCCAATCTACATCTGGTATGTCACTACACAGTTTATAAACCAAGAAAGCAGTTGCTTTACTATCCGATTGTTGCGGCCTACTGTGAGCCAACGTGAACGTCCACCCTAAGACTTGTTAATTGTGCTGCCCGAAAGCATCAGCAGCTCCCCAAGGACTCAAAGCCATCTTCTGAGGCTTGGGATGGGAGGAGATGCACCATGCTGGGCCTCCTGGGCCATTGTCATTCTGCCCATGAGAAAGGACCAGCCTGACTCTTCTGAGAGTTATTGCAAAAGCTGTAGCAGCCTTTCGGGTTGTGCGCCAGCAGGAAAGTTGGCCCAGGTATGTGGACCTGCTTTTCCATTTCTGTACGGCCTTTGTAATAAATAGCTCCATGGGCCAGACACAGTACCCTTAATTCTATAGAGCACAACATAATGTGGTTTCTTCACTCCGTAAATCAATCACATAGCTTGGTCTTGAGCCATCTGGAACATATAAATCTGTCCAGCAATTATCTTGACATGAAGGACATTGTCACAGTGCATACAAAATAAAATGATAACCCTCATAAATGCAGCCATTTTCATTGAGCCCAAGAATGGAAGAAGATTTCTGGCGAATCTGGACTAAACCTTTACACTTCTGTCCTAATTTTGGGAACTGAAGAGAGTTGATGGCCAGTATAGACTCTCGGGTTCTTAACAGTAAAGTTGGTCCTTGATGGTACTTTAAGGAACTCCTGCCAAGAAAACAGGGACTAAGATGGGATTGCCACTCCATTTTGTGATATTTCATTTTTTCTGCCACTGAAAGTTGGTTTACTTACTCTCATTCCTGCAAAAGCTGTTATTTGCTCTCTCGCTATTGTCAGACATGAGGGGATAGAATACAACAACCCTCGCTCTAAAATGGTGCATGCCTCCTCATTTACAAGAAGAGGCAGCTCCAAGCCTCAGGCTGATGGCAGTCTAATTTCTGTCTATCAAGCTTGCATCTTCTGACTTGCCACTACAAATGGTTCTGGAGTGAAATGGTAATCAGGAGTAGAGTTGACCAGCTGTAGACTAGCGACAGAGGGCAAAGAAACCAGAAGCCTGGAGTGATCCACTGCTAGTTGAAATTCTGATCTGAAAATGCCTGGTAATAAAGGTAAATGTCTGACCCAGTTTGAATACAGATGGCAAGTAAAAATGTAGCACAGTGGCACTGAAAAAGGCAAAGAGGACCATTTGGAACTGTAAGACTGTAGGAAATACAGAAGAGTGAGGAAGTACACGCTAAAGGGTAAGCACGGGCATGAATGTGGACCGTGGTGAGCAGGAGATGCATAGATGAGCTGGAGAGGTTCGATACTGCAACGAAACACTGTGGAAAACTGAGAGTTGTAGCTAAACTCCTTTTTAAGTGCACTGATACTTGAGCATGTTCAAGTGATCAGAGCTTTCTTAAAGGCATTTGCTGTAGTCCATTTACTGACAAGAAGGCATGTCCAAGACAACAGTTAATGCTTGGTTTGGTTGCTGTTGAAGGCTTTTGGATGAAGGCAATGATTCCATGAATAAATGTTACCACTCAGAGGGCACCATCTCTGTGAGCCGTTAAGAATGTGGGAACTGAGCCTGGCAACCACCTTCCTTCAGATAAACCCTTATTTGGGTGTCATATTTAGTGCTGAAAGTTCAGTTCAGTTGGAAGTCCAGCCATATATCCTTTAAAGAACAATGGATAAACTGCAGAACATTGTGGTAAGCAAAACGTACAAACATGCTGCTGGATCATTTCATGTACTGCTCCCTCCAACACTTGGTCAATACCGGCAAATTTGAACTTGGTTTAAAATTGTCATTCATCTACGGGCAGACATTATTTTTTAAGGTGAAGAGTCACAACGGCAGTTGTAACCTATTGTGAGACCACACCCTCTTGCCACAACAGGGCCCGATACCACAACATGCTGCTGGGCAGGGACCCAACAGTGCCTCACCCAGTGAGATAGGGAGAAACAAATCTGAATTCCTGACTAGATAATATTCATATTTTGTGCTGGCTTATAATGATCTTGTGTTGAAAGGCAAGAGTCCCAGTTGTTCATCAAACTCTGAAGGCAATGCCATCAGGAAGAGACCTGATGGATGAGTAAGCTAACGGAACCCCCTAGCAGCACGATGCAATGGCTTCCATTATTGTAGTAATATAATACATCTGTTTACCTTTTCCAGTGCCTAATGAAGCTGCAGGTGCTTCCTACAGCAAGCTCTGTCTTCCTCAAATTTGCTCTTCCTCCATCTTCTTTCTGCTGTTCTACACATCTCCCTTTGGTGATAAATGGACAAACTAAACCAGGGTTTAGACTTATGCCCATCAGATAGACTTGCTGTCTCAGACGGAGGCACCAACATCTTCAAACATGTGTTTATGGTTTAATAAAAAGCCTCAAGGTTTCTGCCTACCATGTCCCCAGATCATGAAACAAAGAACTGAGCTTGTCGGTGCTCAGTGCTTAGTGCTCCTTGCGTTTGCACAACATAAGCCTTCTGATTGATTAATTTTCATTCTGGTCTACAGTTGTTTGAATCCGACTCTGCCATTTCCTCATTTAAATAAAAGATCTTTTTAGATCTTCTGATGTCCTTTCTGCCAGCACCAGCATTGCATGCACCAAGAACAATATAATTTTGTCTAAGATGCCTCTCTTTCTTGTCTCAGTATCATACCTACTCCCCAGTAGGTATGATGCCATTTAGTGTGTGCAGCCTATCGGCCTTTTTTCACTTGGGGTACAATACTTTTTCAATCCACAGCCTGAAGATTTGTGTAATCTGGGAATAGTTCTGCTGTAAGTGCCGGTAAGCAGTGCGGTTCTGAAAATTCTTGCAAAGGTGAAAGGTGAGGGACATTGATTGCATGTAGTTGAGCAGGGCCCCTTCATCGCATCTTGCAGGGGGGCCCCCTAAGGTTTTGTTACGCCACTGCGGATTTAACGTGGTGTAATCAGTGCAATACAAGCACTCTTTGTCAGTGGAAGCACACAACATCTGCCCAATCAAATCCAGTAGGGAGGAAGAGAAACATGTGGGCGGAGCCAAAGCCCCGCTCTCAGTAGTGGTTCCTAAATCTCTTTTTATGTTGGTTTCCTGCCCAGTGATATGAGATCTAAAAAGGGACCCGACCAATGAAACGCCGGCTCTTGTTTCCATTCTTGAGCATCAGCTATGCAGCGTAGAGATGTCACCTGTAGTAAGGAATCAGAGAGGAGCTTTTATAGCGAGACTGGAGGCTTCCATTATATTATTATTATTGTGAAACTGTGAAGTCAGAATCAGCTGAGATATATGTATCCTGCTGCAGTCAGCATGGCAGAGGCTGGGAGAATGTCAGCTTGTTTCTGCAAAGGACTCTTTTCATTTCTAGGAGTGCTGCAAAGGGGACACTCACAGCCCTCTGTGGAGGTAAAGGTAATGAGAGAAGGGGAGGGGCAGTGGGTGAAGAGAGGGGTGCAGGCAAAACAGCGGATCATGAGGGATGGATGGAGGGAAGAGAGAGAGAATGAACGTCCAAAACCTTCTCTACTGTGGCGCAGACTGAAGTTGGAATAGTAAATTAAACTAGTCCAATATCCAGCGCCCGCCTAAGGCAAGTCGTTAAAATGACTTGTGTGCAGAACAAATGTGAACTACAGACACATTTGTTCAAATGAAAGAGTACCTAAGGCATGCAGAATTCTGTCATACATTCCCTTACACCAGTGCTGCAGTCTCTGAACAATGCTCTCTCTCTCTCTCTCTCTCTCTCTCTCTCTCTCTCTCTCTCTCTCTCTCTCTCTCTCTCTCTCTCTCTTCTCTCTCTCTCTCTCTCTCTCTCTCCCTCTTACTCCCCCCTCTGTCACCCCCCTCTAACACACCCCCTTACTTCCCCCTCTGTTACCCCCATAACTCACCCTCTTACTTCCCCCTCTGTCACCCCTCCCTCTAACTTACCCTCTTACTTCCTCTTCTGTCACCCCTCCCGATAACTCACCCTCTTACACCACCATCACCCCTCCCTCTAACTCACCCTCTTACTTCCCCCTTTGTCACCCCTCCTCTAACTCACCCTTTTACTTCCCCCTCTGTCACCCCTCCCTCTAACTCACCCTCTTACTGCCCCCTCTGTCACCCCTCTCTCTAACTCACCCTCATACTTTCCCCCTCTGGCACCCCTCCCTCTAACTCACCGTCTTACTCCCCCTCTGTCACCCCCATAACTCACCCTCTTACTAATCCCCTTTGTCACCCCTCTCTCTAACTCACCCTCTTACTCTCCCCTCTGTCACGCCCCATAACTCACCCACCCCTCCCTCTAACTCACCCTCATACTTCCCCCTTTGTCACCCCTCCCTCTAACTCACCCTCTTACTACCTCCCTTTGTCCCCCCTCCCTCTAACTCACCCTCTTACTTCCCCCTCTGTCACCCCTCCCTCTAACTCACCCTGTTACTGCCTCCTCTGTCACTCCCCTCTAACTCACTCTTACTCCCACCTCTGTCACCTCTCCCTCTAACTCACCCTCTTAAGCCCCCCTCTGCCACCCCTCCCTCTAACTCACCCTCTTACTTCCCCCTCTGCCATCCTCCTCCATCTGTGCCACATCTCCCTCTTTCCTGTCTCCCCTTCTTCTCTCCCTCTTTTTTGCCCCATCTTCTCCATCGCCAACCCTCCCCCTATTTCTCCCCCTTCAGCTCTTGTCTTTCCCCCTCGTTCTCACTGAGCCGTCTCTTCATTCTATCCCGAGTCCTTTCTCCCCTTTTACCCCATCCTTCCACCACTCGCCCATGCTGCCCTCTACATGCCCACTCCACCCCACCCCATCTGGACCCTCCCCTTCTCTCTGCCCTCCTCTGCCTCACCACGTCTCCACTCTCTGTCTCTCCCACCTCAACCTGGCTGGTGTCCCTCCCTCTAGCTCCTTCTCCTCTCTCTCTCTCTCACCGCACTCTTCCCTCCTCTCACCAATCCTCCCGAGCTCACTTCCGCTCTCTCCGTCACTTCCCATCTTTTCCCCATCCTCCCTCCTTCTCTACCAGTGCCCTCCGCTCTCCCTCTCTCCTCTCCTCTCCTCTCCTCCCCTTAACTTCTTTTGCTGTTTTTCGAAGGATGCCACCGCTTTCACTCACACCCCCTTCCTGTGTTTTTTTTCTTAACCTGGTCTGTAAAAAGAAACATACTGCAATGCCTTGTGTTGTTGTGGGCTTTGCTGAGATGGCAGCCGGGCATCTGCTTCCCATTAACTGCCCCTTGTTCTCGGCTTCGGTCTCATTTGATGTCGTTTTCATGTCTCGTGTTCGTGTTTATTTCTGGTTTGCTATCAGCCACGTGCCCTCTTATCCCCATGCGGGGGCCCTGTCCTAACTCCTCCTGCGGGTGGGGCCACAATGCCCGCCTTGTCACGTGGCCGGTGTGAGCATCTCATCGGCATGGGGCCAGGGCCGGTCCTAGAACTCCTGGGGCCCGGGCAAAAGGAAAGATGTGAGGCCCCTCTAATTTGCATGTAACTTCCAGTCGCAGCCGGCATACCTCGCGGGTGGAGGGTCTTGCAGGAGTTCGGTAGGAGGGGAACAGGACGCAGGCAGCCTCCCGCCCCTCCTCTTAGCCAATCACAATGCTGCAATGGCAGCGTTGTGATTGATCAGGACGCCGACCAGCCAGGTGCCTATGGGGAGGCCATTTTCTCCATGTTGGCTGCATTGCAGCCTACATAGAAAGGCCAGAGTGTGCATGACTGGTTTGGTCGAACAGTCAGCGCCCTTAGCAGTTGGCAAGCCACTCCTCCCCTGCCCTAAAGCAGACCCGCCCGCCCCAAACAAACACTTCTGCTTTCTCCCAGTGCTAGAAGTAGAAACATAAAACGGTTGTTTTAGCATTTTGTGTTTCTGCTTTTGCGAGAAAGTAGGAGGCGGCGCTCCTCCACCCTAGGGGACGGCCCGACCTTGGTAACATCACAAGAAGTGACATCACAGAAAGTGACATCGCAGGACTATTGATCTTATTTGGCATCACTGAAGAGACCTAACGTGGATATCAGTAACATGGACAAAAAGATAAATATACAAATGAAATAAATTCATATATTTTAAGTCCAAATATTTTAAATGGATTACATTTGTCTCATTAGATGAAAAAGCTAGGAGCAGGTCTCACAAAGATGTATATTATTTACTCCTCGTTAACTGATTGTTTCCAGGTGAGTGCATGATACACTTTCCAATTCTGCCTCATAAAGGGTGGGAGATCCTGTTGAGGTAATGAGGGGCGGGATCATTCAAAATCCCACACTCCTATGCTAAGAGACGTAGGACAATCTTTTTTGTGTGTGTGCTCTTTACTCGCCAGAATTATGTTAAGTGCAAAAACACAACACATATATAGTACAAAATTACAAGACACCATTGCAAACAAATAAAGATTGTACATAAACAAAAAAAGACTTAGAACAACCGAGACCACTGCTAAATCATACATTGACTATTAGGTATGCTACAGATTCAAGGGGTTGTCAAATCAATGTTTTTGATTTGGTGTTAGAACTGTAGGAAGTAGAAGTGGCCGGCTTTAGCGCTGGTGGAGCCATGTACGACAATGTTGGTGCCCCCAATGACTTGCTCTGCCACAGATTTCCTCACTACCACCCATTAAAAGTGCCCCTCAAGTCTCCATAACTACACTCTCTCTCAGATGCATTTAATTTGATTAACAGCACCACTGATACCAGTTTAGAGTGTCAGAGAACTTTATATCACACATTACACAGAGACAATCAATCATACCTGTGTAAATCACAATAGGTAATGTTCCTAAGACAAAGGACTAGTAGTCACATGACAATCATACTAGTAGGCAGTATAGTTTAATAGTGATTGATCTGGAGAAACACAAACTCTGACTTTAGAACGTAATACCATGGTTGGGGGTTCTCTTTAATAACCAGAATTGATTTCTGTTCAAATGAACCCTTTTTGCAACATTAGGATAATCAAAGACTGGGGAAATAATCATAACGCTGTACTTTATACCTTGCAGTTTGCATGCAGCTCCTAGATGACAGTTAATAGTTCACTGTTCTACGTTAGGATTTTGACTTATAAACTAGATCTCTCTGGCAAAAGCAGTAACCCACTGGCCTATTTACATTATGTGGACTTAGTGATCTGCATAGTACATGTTCTTTGCAGCAAGCACATTAACCCTTTGCGCTACCTTTCCACATGTCAAAACTTCCACTTGACAAACCTCCATCTCTCTCTAGGAAGAACATTAATCACCGGAGTTTCATGACTTTTATATTGTTGCCGAAATTTGCTGGAGGCCAGGAAGGAGGCAGCAAGTGCTTTTAGAAACATAATATACTCGCAAACATGACCCAAAGTCAGCGCTCAGTGCGATCTCACCGTTTGCACCGCCCTAGAGCCTCCCTGCTTAAGGGTCCTGTGACCTCAATGACAGAGTCACTGTTGCTCTAGGGTGTGCTGCTTCGTAGGCCTGCCCAAAAGACTTGTGGTGAGCTTCAATAGAGGTTGTGGTAGACAGGCCTTCAAGGCTAACCCACCCTTGCCACTGCTAGGGTTCACCTGCTGGTGCTAAGACATCAGGCCTTCTAAGGTCTTGCGGGTCCTTCCAAGGTCTAGCATGGAAACGTGTTCTCTCAGTAGAGTGGTCTGGTGGACTGGTCATGAAGGCTGAACCTGGTTCCCCAGTTCCAAATTCGGCAGCTCTGACCATAGTGCCACATCTTCTCCCCCAACTGAACACCATACTACCCCACTGAGAGAAACTCGCACTGCCTTCAACTTCAACCCAATTGCCCCCGCTACAAACACCTGGAGGCGACTCAATTTAAATTACGGACTAGACGAGAGCAATATGCTGCCTAAAAAAAAGTGACAACATCCTGGAAAAAGCAAACACTCATAAGGATTGTAAGATTAAATAAAGAATGTGAAATGTAAGCAGGAACAACATGGTTACCTTAACGTTTTGCACTTATTATTCAGAAAGCAATGAGTGCTTTTGCATGAAAAGTTAAGGTCATGACTACAGAGCCGGAACGGACATGCTTCAATGCCCATTGCTTATATTCTTACAAAACGAAAGCAATATGGTTTAAAAAGACCACGTTTGTGAATACAGAGCAGCAGTATGCATTTTTTTTCCAGTCCACCCATCAAGCAGGTATTGCAGTACATCCAGAAATGGTGCACTTCCTCACCCGTAGAGCTTCACTGGCAAACTCTGTGGAGTGGCACTAATGTGTATTGGATGTGAATTGACCCACTCTTTCTTGCTTTAGTTATTTTTAGGTCTCGCCTAGCGATTGTGTAAGCGATCGCTATGCGAGAGATTTAATAAGGGGCACTAGAAAATGCTCCCAAAGACCTTTGGAATGCAGTATATGGCCAGTGCATGTGAGGCATTCAAGCGCGTAGCTGGCATCTGTCATCGGACTTGAAAGCAGCCGACTGCTTTCGCCAGCATGCCCCTGGCCTCACTTCCTGCTCCCCCTCTTACAACAAATAACTTTCGTTATTGCTCACACACCAAATGCTCGTTCCCTCCCACCCTTCCTTTGATGTCCGCTTTTCTTGTTGTTTACAAACCATCGCACTGGTTCACTCACTTACAATTTCCGATTAGAAAACACGAATGCCCGCATGACTGCCCTTCTTCCTGTTTTCATCATTCACTCATACTGTTTGTGACTAAGAACCCGAAACGCACTCACCCTGAGAATGGAACGCGCACACTGTCGCAGCAGAGCGTGCGTGCACTGATACGAGAGCATGCATACTCTAGTATCAAAGCACTTACACTGCTGCACGACTTACACAGCTGCAAGCCTAACACTGCTGCACGCCTCACACTGCTGCACGCTGCACACTGCTGCATTACTCACACTCCTGCATGCTGCACACTGCTGCACGAATCACTGCTGCACACCACACACTGCTGCACGCGGCACACTGCTGCATTACTCACACTGTGCATGCTGCACACTGCCGAACACCTCACACTGCCGCACGCCACACACTGCTGCACGCCACACACTGCAGCACACCACACACTAATGCATGCCCATGCCACACACTGCTGCACACCTCACACTGCTGCATGCCTCATACTGCTGCACACTGTCGCAGCAGAGCGTGCGCGAACTGATTCCAGAACATGCATACTCTAGTATTAAAGCACTTACACTGCTGCACGACTTACACTGCTGCACGCATCACACTGCTGTACGCCTCACACTGCTGCACACTGCACACTGCTGCATTACTCACACTGCTGCATGCTGCACACTGCTGCATTCCACACACTGCTGCACGCCTCACAGTGCTGCACGCCTCGCACTGCTGCACGCCTCACACTGCTGCAGGCCTCACACTGCTGCACGCTGCACACTGCTGCATGCCACACTGCTGCACGCCACACATTGCTGCACACCTCACACTGCTGCACATCTCACACTGCTTCGCGCCACACACTGCTGCACGCCACACACGGCTGCACGCCACGCACGGCTGCACGCCACACACTGCTGCATGCCTCCCACTGCTGCACACCACAAACTGCTGCACGCCACACACTGCTGCACACTGCTGTATTACTCACACTGCTGCATGCTGCACACTGCTGCACGCCACACACTGCTGTACGACACAATGCTGCACGACACAATGCTGCACGCCTCACACTGCTGCACGCCACACACTGCTGCACGCCACACACTGCTGCACGCCACACACTGCTGCATGCCACACACTGCTGCACACCACACACTGCTGTACACCACACACTGCTGCACGCCACACACTGTTGCACTCCACACACTGCTGCACACCTCACAATGCTGCACGCCTCACACTGCTCCACGCTGCACACTGCTGCATGCTGCACACTGCTGCAGGCCTCACACTGCTGCATGCCTCACACTGCTGAACGCCACACAACGCCACCACATCACTCAGGGACACCACCACATCACTCAGGGACACCACCACATCACCTAGGACACCACCACATCACTCTAGGACACCCCCACATCACTCAGGGATACCACCACATCACTCAGGAGCACCACCACATCACTCAGGGGCACCACTCAGGGGCACCCCCACATCACTCAGGGACACCACCACATCACTCACAGACGCCCCCATGTCACTCAGGAACACCACCACATCACTCAGGGACACCACCACATCACTCTGGGACACCACCACATCACTCTAATACACCACCACATCACTCTGGGACACCACCACATCACTCTAATGCACAACCACATCACTCAGCCCAACCACATCATCACTCAGCACCACAACAGCACTGTCCTTGCTTGCTACCAACACGTATTGCCATAGCCAATAGGACTCGCATTAGGAAAGTGTAAGCTATTGGCTTTGTGAATAACAATGCTATTAATTTATATATTTTCAAAGCCAACACATATTAAAAAAAACTGTCATTTAAAATACCAATAGCTCACACTTTCCTAATACGAGACCTATTGCATTGCAAATGCTTGTTTAACATTTTAAACCTTTCATTTCTCTCCACCCCAAGGCTGCACTTTGGAAGTGAAAAATGTCACAAAAAAGATGACATTTCCAGCAAAAAAAGTATTCTTTTTTGGATTCATTTACAGGGGAACAAATAAAGAAAGAGGGAGTAATGGCTACAAGGCCCAGGGAAGGGAGCCCCCACACCCTGACCTTGCAGCTTGCATAAGTGCTTCAAAGCAGTAACAAGGCCTTTCTTAAAACACTGCCCTAGCAGTTGATCTGGCTGCTCCCTCCTTCCCTCTCCCAGCTCTCTTTACCTGTGTCTGGCTGGTCCTGCATAGGGGCCTTCTTTCACCCAGGAACAAAATGCGGGAATGGCCGGTACTTCAGAGGTGCTGCCCGTCCCTGACACTGTGAGCCATAATTGCTGGCCTGGCTCCTGTGCCTTCCCCACTCTGGTTGTTCCCCCCCCCCCCACCCCTACAGCCCCAGGAATGCCACCACGTAGTGGACTCCAGACATCAAGTGCATAAACACAGCGCATGGTAACAGAGTGAGTGGGGGCGTAGATTACAGGCGCAGTATGGCATAGCAAAGCAGGGCTGCTGCGGATTCCTATGTGACTCTTTGAGTATATCCATTTGTATCCCTTCCTTATGTATATAGAGATAACTCTAATCACTAGTATATGCAGTAGACCTTTGTACTCTGTACCATTCCTATGTGACTCTTATAGCATATCCATTCGTATCCCTTCCCTATGTATATAGAGGTAACTCTAACCACTAGTATATGCAGTAGACCTTTGTACTCTCTACCATTCCTATGTGACTCTTAGAGTATATCCATTCGTATCCCTTCCCTATGTATATAGAGATAACTCTAATCACTAGTATATGCAGTAGACCTTTGTACTCTCTACCATTCCTATGTGACTCTTAGAGTATATCCATTCGTATCCCTTCCCTATGTATATAGAGATAACTCTAATCACTAGTATATCCAGTAGACCTTTGTACGCTCTACCATTCCTATGTGATTCTTAGAGTATATCTATCCGTATCCATTCCCTATGTATATAGAGAAAACTCTAATCACTAGTATATGCAGTAGACCTTTGTACTCTCTACCATTCCTATGTGACTTTTAGAGTATATCCATTCGTATCTCTTCCTTGAGTGACTTTACTATCTGTACATCTGCAATTTTTCTTTCTGTTTGTATCTCTTCCTTGCGTGACTTTACATCTTGTACATTTGCAATTTTTTCTGTTTGTATCTTTCATGTAATGCATGTAATCCTTAGTCCTTATGTTTTGCAACTGGTTCTTATGTAAAGCGCTCTGACACCTTCGGGTAAAGTTCGTGCTATATAAAATCGCATTAAATAAATAAATAAAAATCTGTGAAAGTGTTCCATTTCACAGTGAAGCAGGGGGCCCCCTGCCTTTCACTTGAGCGCGAAACCCTGGGCAGCTGCCCATGCTGCCCATGCCTAGCGCCGGCCCTGCATGGGGCCCTGCTCTGAAAGGCCTGTGCAGGCTGTGCCCACGTTTATTCCCTCACCCAGGAGCACCTTTGTGCGTGCACGGATGGGTAGAGACGAATGTTCACTGTTCACAGAGGGCGCCTTGAGGCCGCCTGGAGAGTCGCAGCAGCTGGACGCAAACTATTAAGGCATAGTACTTCTACATGTGGGCAGTGCCAAATATCTTTACTTCGGTGATTTGCACTTTTATTTATTTTTCCTCCAAAATAAATGATTCTTCGCCGTTAACAAACGCAGTCTCCCCACCAGTTTTGAAAGGGTTCTTTTCCAATTCCAAACTTGGAAAAAGATTTACTCCTGCCTTGACAGAGGTAAACCCCAGTCCTCTCTAGTTCCAGGATGACATGGGTGAAAGAGAATGTTGGGTATATGCACAAATTTGGGGTTTCCAAAGATTCTCGGCCTCCTTGGCCTGAAATCTTCCTTATCAGCCCAGGGACAAGTTTTACTCACCTGTCATATTACAACACCGTAGGGCGAATTCACATATGCGCAACTATTTATACGAAAGCAAAATAACGCCAGCGACTTACAAAAGTGAATATTGCACGTCGGTCAAATCAAACCGTTCCACGCGCTGGGCTTGGTGAACTGGGCTTCGGTCTTGTCTTTGTGTTAATCTGCGTGCAAGGTTTGTTTTCCTATTATGACTGTAGGACTACAAGTCCCAGGATGCAACAAACTATCCAGGGTTAATGAGCTGCTGACGCCTGATGCTAGGGGCCGAATTACACAAGTTTCCCCTGGGGCACTTTGGTATCACAGCCTCTGCGACCCCTTCTGTAATACCAATAGCGCTAGTACATATAACGCGCCAGTGTGGTCTTTAGTGGGCGTTCTCTCATTTGCATAAAGGCGTGGCCCATGCTGATTTTTTTTTGCGTATTTATATAGCGCGAAGTCGACTCGAAGGTATTGGAGCGCTTTACATGAGCACCGTATTTACATAACACATTCAGGCACGGGGAGATGAAGTGATTTGCCCAGAATCACAGGATGTGGATGCGATCCGAGGCTCGAACCCTGGTCTCCAGCACTAAAGTCGGCAGTCTAACCGACAGACCCTTTGCCTCTGCACCCGAGCCCTATTACAGATGCAGGCGCAGAGGCAAAGAAGCTGTCAGGAGGCACACTGATAGTGCGCCATCCAAAAGGTGATGCACTGTCAGTGTCCCCGCTGATGGCAGGCAGCTAGTGGGGGAAAGGGCGGGTGCCATGAACCCCTCAGACATCCCCTTGCAGGGACTGCTCCGCCTGCAATGGAATCTCCAATCCCCTTTAAAAATGCCAGCGGGTGCCGCCTGCATGGTGAAAACATGGAACGGCTTTGAAGCAGCCGTCCCGTTTTTCGCCTGAATGTGGATTGCGGCTGCCCTGGGGGCAGCGCATTCAGCATGATGAGGCGCATTTTCCTGGATTGTGCCTGGCACTGTATGTATAATATTGCCCCAGATGTATAAACTTACACTTGGGCTGCAACTGCTCATGATACTTGTGCACACACTTAAGATGGCATTGGAGGCGGCATAGCTAAAATATGCAGCAAACCCAGAATTGAGGTGTCAAATGAAAATAAGCATTGGCAAAGCCAATAGGCATAGCCTATGTAAGAGCTATTGGTTTTGCTAATATGTTTTAGCCATGTTGCACACCAGAGTGGCTGCTGTTCAGCATGATTAGAAGTAAGTGGGGTAAAAGAGAGCGGAATGGAGTGTTGGGTCGCAAAGTGTAGTAGAGTGGAGTGTTATGGACCGGCGTAGAGTTGAGTGGGGCATAGTGTCAGAGTTGAGTAGAGTGTTGTAGAGTGGAGTGACGTAGAATATCGTGGAGCAGTGTAGAGCAGAGTTGAGTGGCGTAGAGGGGCCTGAGTAGGATAATGTAAAGTAGAGTGGTGTATAGCAGAGTAGATTGGCATAAAGTGGAGGGGCATAGAGTGGAGTGGAGTGTCATAGGATAGAGAGGACTAAAGTGCTATAGAGGGGCAAAGAGAGAAAGGAGTAGTGTCATAGAATGGAATAGAGTGGAGTAGAGTGCTGTAGAGTGGAGTGGCACAGGGTGGAGTAGAGTGTTGTAGAGTGGAGTGGCACGGGGTGGAGTAGAGTGCTGTAGAGTGGAGTGGCATAGGGTGGAGTACAGTGCTGTAGAGTGGAGTGGCATAGAGTGGAGTAGAGTGCTGTAGAGTGGAGTGGCACGGGGTGGAGTAGAGTGCTGTAGAGTGTAGTGGCATATAGTGGAGTAGAGTGCTGTAGAGTGTAGTGGCATATAGTGGAGTAGGGTGCTGTAGAGTGGAGTGGCATAGGGTGGAGTAGAGTGCTGTAGAGTGGAGTGGCACGGGGTGGAGTAGAGTGCTGTAGAGTGGAGTGGCATAGAGTGGAGTAGAGTGCTGTAGAGTGGAGTGGCATCGGGTGGAGTAGAGTGCTGTAGAGTGGAGTGGCATAGAGTGGAGTAGAGTGCTGTAGAGTGGCGTGGCACGGGGTGGAGTAGAGTGCTGTAGAGTGTAGTGGCATATAGTGGAGTAGAGTGCTGTAGAGTGTAGTGGCATATAGTGGAGTAGGGTGCTGTAGAGTGGAGTGGCATAGGGTGGAGTAGAGTGCTGTAGAGTGGAGTGGCATAGAGCGGAGTAGAGTGTTGTAGAGTGGAGTGGCATAGGGTGGAGTAGAGTGCTGTAGAGTGGAGTGGCATAGGGTGGAGTAGAGTGCTGTAGAATGGAGTGGCATAGAGTGGAGTAGAAGGCTGTAGAGTGGAGTGGCATAGGGTG
The DNA here is from genome assembly GCF_964263255.1 of Lissotriton vulgaris. Classification (NCBI taxonomy): domain Eukaryota; kingdom Metazoa; phylum Chordata; class Amphibia; order Caudata; family Salamandridae; genus Lissotriton; species Lissotriton vulgaris. The sequence goes on from NC_141698.1 coordinate 1,035,727,431, forward strand.
GAGTAGAGAGCTGTAGAGTGGAGTGCCATAGGGTAGAGTAGAGTGCTGTAGAGTGGAGTGGCATAGAGTGGAGTAGAGTGTTGTAGAGTGGAGTGGCACAGGGTGGAGTAGAGTGCTGTAGAGTGGAGTGGCATAGAGTGGAGTAGAGTGCTATAGAGTGGAGTGGCATAGGGTGGAGTAGAGTGCTGTAGAGTGGAGTGGCATAGAGTGGAGTAGAGTGCTGTAGAGTGGAGTGGCACGGGGTGGAGTAGAGTGCTGTAGAGTGTAGTGGCATAGAGTGGAGTAGATTGCTATAGAGTGGAGTGGCATAGGGTGGAGTAGAGTGCTGTAGAGTGGAGTGGCATAGGGTGGAGTAGAGTGCTGTAGAGTCGAGTGGCATAGAGTGGAGTAGAGTGTTGTAGAGTGGAGTGGCATAGGGTGGAGTAGAGGGCTGTAGAGTGGAGTGGCACAGGGTGGAGCAGAGTGCTGTAGAGTGGAGTGGCATAGAGTGGAGTAGAGTGCTGTAGAGTGGAGTGGCACAAGGTGGAGTAGAGTGCTGTAGAGTGGAGTGGCACAGGGTGGAGTATAGTGCTGTAGAGTGTAGGGGCATATAGTGGAGTAGGGTGCTGTAGAGTGGAGTGGCATAGGGTGGAGTAGAGTGCAGTAGAGTGGAGTGGCATAGAGCGGAGTAGAGTGTTGTAGAGTGGAGTGGAATAGGGTGGAGTAGAGTGCTGTAGAGTCGAGTGGCATAGGGTGGAGTAGAGTGCTGTAGAGTGGAGTGGCATAGAGTGGAGTAGAAGGCTGTAGAGTGGAGTGGCATAGGGTGGAGTAGAGTGCTGTAGAGTGGAGTGGCATAGGGTAGAGTAGAGTGCTGTAGAGTGGAGTGGCATAGAGTGGAGTAGAGTGTTGTAGAGTGGAGTGGCACAGGGTGGAGTAGAGTGCTGTGGAGTGTAGTGGCATAGAGTGGAGTAGAGTGCTGTAGAGTGAAGTGGCATAGGGCGGAGTAGAGTACTGTAGAGTGGAGTGGCATAGGGTGGAGTAGAGTGCTGTAGAGCGGAGTGGCATAGAGCAGAGTAGAGTGCTGTAGAGTGAAGTGGTATAAAGTGGCGTAGAGTGCTGTAGAGTGGAGTGGCATAGGGTGGAGTAGAGTGCTATAGAGTGGAGTGGCATAGGCTGGAGTAGAGTGCTGTAGAGTGGAGTGGCATAGGGTGGAGTAGAGTGCTGTAGAGTGGAGTGCAACAGGGTGGAGTAAAGTGCTGTAGAGTGGAGTGGCATAGAGTGGAGTGGCACAGGGGGGAGTAGAGTGCTGTAGAGTGGAGTGGCACAGAGTGGAGTAGAGTGCTGTAGAGTGTAGTGGTATAGAGTGGAGTAGAGTGCTGTAGAGTGGGATTGCAGAGGATGGAGTAGAGTGCTGTAGAGTGTAGTGGCATAGGGTGGAGTAGAGTGCTGTAGAGTGTAGTGGTATAGGGTGGAGTAGAGTGGAGTGGCATAGAGTGGAGTAGAGTGCTGTAGATTGGAGTGGCATAGGGTGGAGTAAAGTGCTGTAGAGTGGAGTGGCATAGAGTGGAGTAGAGTGCTGTAGAGTGGAGTGGCATAGAGTGGAGTAGAGTGTTGTAGAGTGGAGTGGCATAGGATGGAGTAGAGTAGATTGTTTCAGAGCAAAGTGGAGTGAAGCAGGGTAGAGAACAGTTGCATAGAGTAGAGTGGAGCAGTATTGATTGCAGTGACGCAGAGGGGAGTGGCACAGAGTGGTTTAATGTGACTTAGAGTTCAGTGTCATAGGGGCACATTATCAAGCACAGTGTTAAAATTATTGCTGCTAAAGCGTCGATAAAGGGCTTGATAATATGCCCTTGAGAATTCCAATGGAAGCCCATGTTGACACCAGAACATGGGCTTCTATTGGAATTCTCAAGGGCATATTATCAAGTCCATTATCGTGCTTTAGCAGCAGTTTTCTGCCGTTAAAGCAACAATAATTTTAACGCTGTGCTTGGTAATATGCGCCTTAGAGTGTAGTGGGTTACAATGGATTGTTTCAAAGTAGAGTGAAGTGGTGCAGTGTAGAGTGGTTTTTTTCTGTGTAGAGTGGAGTGGTGCAGGGTAAAGTGGAGTGGTATAGTGTAGGCCTGGGTAGTAAACTTTGTTCCGCTTGTGGTGTTTTTCCCACTCTGTGCTCCGCATTGAGTGCGGGGTTCCAAAAATCTCAGCGTAGCAGCATGGAGCATAGTTTTTCCTCCCTCGCAGCTCTACAGTGTTACATTGGTGAGCGAGGAAAATCCAATACTAGACCCCATCCCAGCGAGATTTCTCAACACGGACGGTTGTGGTAGGTCGCTACCGCTCGGGTTGAGAAACCTGCCACTCACATTGAAGAAGCTGCGGCTCGAGGAGAACATCTACGCGAGCAGCAGAAAGAAACTGCCCCCTCTTCCGTTGCGGGTGGTGCCATTTGCGCTGATTTTGCAGTGTGGGACAATCACCCAACGCTTAAACTTAGCACGACTTACCTCACATTGCTGCTTGCGAAGCCCTGTGGAGTAAAGCAGACTTTTTGGTCACTTTGCGGAGTTCCACATAACGGAACTCTGCCCAGGCCTAGTATGGTGCAGTGGCGTAGTGTACAGTGTTGCAGTGGAGCGGCTTAGAGTGGAGCAGAGTGTAGTGGCCAAGACTGGAGTGGTGTTAGTTCATTGCTGAAGAGTACAGTGGTGCAGAGTAGAGCGGGATGGAGAGCAATGTTGTTTTACTGAAGTGTTGAGTGTTGTAATCAATTTTGACATAACTTACCCACTGAATAGGTGGTAACCGAATGGGAGTTAGAAAAACGTGGATCAGGCCTATCCTGTGTGTAACAGGGGCCTTGTCATGGAAACGGAGTTCGTACGCATCTGCACTGGTCTGCCAAACCAACCAACCGAAGGGCTATAGATTATAAATATTAAAGGTATCATTTGTAAGCAATGATTACAAGTCCTCAATTTAATATTCAGTATGACGGCTCCTGTTCTGATATTTAGCCAGAGCAGGAATTGTAGGGGCATTCATTTGCTTTGAAGTAGCCAATCCAAAACAAGTAGTCTGGTAGATCGAATCATTTAAAAATAAAATATGTGTTGGAATGAGGCACGTGTGATGTAAAGCTGCTGTGCCCTTCACCTGCCAGGGTCTAGAGCCCCAAACAAATTTAAGCTCTATTGTGGACTTCCACAGCTCATAGCCACCCCGACAAGTTATCAATAAAGGATTTGGAATACAATAATTGTGTGTGGGTGAGCATCACTTTGGGTTTGGACGAAGAATTTTACTTAAAATAGAATGACTCCGGCTTTGACCTATCAAAATCTGTAAAATATGAGAATGTTTTCAAAAGCGTTTTTGAGCTGCCTTCCAAAGGAGTCAGGCAATGTTCCCACTGTGTGTAAATAAAAACATTCCTAAATGTATTAGCTTTATGCAGGTAGTAATCTCCATAATGCTGGTAACAAAACAAGTCATCATAATTTGCAGTATTTAAATATACACCTTCAGCATCAGATGCAGCAGAATACTTCAAATCAGAAAACAAAGATTGTATGGCTTGTACGTCCCAATCATCAGACCGTATGTTGTGTTTCACTACATCACCCATTGAAACACGAAGTACATTGGGTACATTATTTAACTCTGCAGGGCTATGAATTTGGAAATCCACAGCATCCCAAACAATACCATCCGCAACTGGCCAGGCGGTGATGTTGACAAAAGTCTGGTCTCTTTTCATGATGTGAAAAGATGAGTGTGGAGCCAGTTTTACAGCAAAGCGTTCAGGTAGGTAGTGGCCATTGATTAGAAGAAAAAAAATAATTCACAAATCCAATTGACATGAATAAAAAAAATGGCAATGAACACCAATCAGATGTATGTCCAAGGGGGAACCAAATAAGTCTGTTCAAACAACGTGACAAAAATAGTGAATTTGGCTGGGGCCAATGATGATGTCATGTTTGAGTCAAAACAAAAACCTGTCTGGTTAAGGGTATCCGGTTGGAAACCAGGCAATGAGTCAGTAGTGGGATAAGCATATTCAGTTTCTTCATTTTTGACTGGGAGCAGGGGGGATTGGCAAGGGATTAGTAACAGCAGAGGCGGCCGCTCCATTAGGGCGTTGGGGCGCTGCCCCCCTGCTTTCTCGCAGTGCGAGAAGCAGAAAACAAAATGGTATTTTAATAACATTTTACTTTCTGCATCTCGCACTGCGAGAAAGCAGACAGCAAGGGTGTGCCTGGTTGGGGGCGGGAGGAGTGGCTTGCACCACTCTGAGTGCTGTGGCTGCTTGGTCGGCCCTGGGTGCCGACCAAAGCAGTCATGCGCTCTCTACTGTTGCACGGAGGGGCGCCGCCCGGGACTCTGCACTGTTGTGATTGGCTTACAGTCTTACAGAAGTGTGGTAAATATAATTTACCGGTCAATTTTTCCGTATAATTATTACAAGTAAAAGAATAGCTCAATCAAATGAGAGGCAGAGTCCGTGGTGTCTGAGTCATACGGGCTTTAATTCGGGATGGCTCGAGCCATGGAAATCAATTCCATCAATACAAGGGTTCGGGGGTATATGCAATGATGGCAAAAAGATGTCAACGATTTATTAACAGTACATGACATATATAGTAAAACGCACAATGGCAATGGATACAGTAGGCGTGACAAGTGAAATGTATATGATAAGAACACATGTGCGTAGCAAAAAGGTGTGTACAAGGGTGTGCACGGAGGCGTGTGCTGGAAACGTCACAGAAAAGTGTCATAAGTGGGTGGGTGCGTAGAGGATTCTGCAGAGTCAGCTGAAACCTGTGACCTGGATGCGCGCGCAGGTGGTATGACGTGTGATTGACGTGTATCTGGGGAAAGCTGAGGGTCTGACTTTTAGCACTAGTAGAAGAGACAGAAGTCTGGCATGTCAGATCGACCTGTTCCTATAACATGTCTGATATCTTGTATTTGGAGGATGTTTAATCTGAAGTAAAAGGTCTCTCGGGCAGAGGCTATTCTATACTGAATGCATATGTGTCTAAGTGCAATGCACGGGGCCATGGGCCTACCATGGTAACGGGAGCAATGAATTACATGGAGGAGACAGGAAGGCTTGGCCCTTTGCTCTGCAGCCGGGGAGCTGTTTACCTATTTCACTAGACTGGAATGTGTTTTCGAGGAGGGTGAACCGGCTACGCTGATAACTTGAAGGCAAAATACTGTTTTGGCAGGCAGGCCAGGCCGAGCCAGGCACCGCTTCGCTTGGCAGGAAGTAAGGCAGAGGTTAGGGATGCATCTCCATGCTGCAGCTTTCAGAGGCAGAGACAGAAGTGGCTCGAGGGCAGAAATCAGGGCCTAGCTCGGCAGAGCCAGGAAAAACGTGAAAGTGTACCATGTAAAGACGTTGGCAAGGAATACTTAGGAACTGAATTATCGATCCATTCATGGTGGACCTGATAGAGGACATGTTAACGTTGGACGCAAATGTATTTGCGTCTTCAGATTCGGTTGTGGAGGGAAGTTACATGCACTTTAAACTCGTACATGGAGACGTTGGGGTACACGTTAGGGGACATACCTGACCATAAAAATTTCAATTACCTCATTAGGGGAGGGAGCTGCTTGCAGGAGCAGCGCAGGACCCGACTCAGGAGCAAAGGTGGTGCAGACCTTGTCATGTAAGTTTAAAATTGTTCATTATTTTAATGTCCTATACCCCCCCTGGTAACCCACGCGCGAATCCCCGTGTGAATCCCCCCTGCGTGTATTGTGAGCTGCGAATCAGTGTTTGCCCATTTATAATCATTGGCCATTTATAATCAGTTCCTTATCCCGTAATTGCACTCAGAAAGACAACACCCTTTGGAACTGTCTCAAGAACAAATAAGAAATGAAAACAGCATTGTTTCCTGGCTTTGCTAAAAATATGGTTGGTGAGAGGCCGCTTTTGCTGTGTTCTTTCTCGGTTGTTTCATGCATCGTGAACATTGGAAGATTTTAACTACTGGTGTGGTTTGGTCAGCACGAAATAGGAATGTAATTGCACAGACAGCGCTTCCCCATTTCCACTTAACTTTAAAGCCTGGGTTCTGGGGAGACGCAAGGGCAGATTTACAAGCCTCTTGCGCCACTTTTGTGTCATTTTTAACATGGCACAAATTATGCTAAAGTGGCGCAAGGGGCTTGTAAATCTGCCCAGCGGTTTCTCGATCTCGGAGGAATTAAAACAAGGAACCGCTGCTGGGAACCTCCCAAATATGTGCGCTTGACGTCACCATTTTGAACCCGCGTGGCATCGGTATCGACTCTGAAGGGAAAAGCAGTTCTTCCAGGTAAATATGAACACCGGTTTGCTGCAGATTACAGATCATACATGTGCTGGAAGAGCTCTGTTTGCAATTTATATTTAAATTCCGTGATTGGCAAAGCTCTGCAAATGCACAGCCTGGAGATAGCTGTAATGGATAGAAATGGCAATCCGCCTACCTTTCTTGAAAACAAAACACGTTTTCACGTTCTGAAGCCAGCCTTGACTCAAATCGTATTTCCATTTCATTAAATGTGAGAGTCCTGTATTGGAGTTGGTGTAGTGTCAGCCTTTACGAACCCCTTGATGTCTCTGCGAAGTGAATCCAGCGTTTATAATCAAGCATATAAAAAAGCAGTAACCTGAGAGTGCACAACTAACATTCCCAGGTCATATTTCACGTCCGGGCCGCCTCGAGATTTATAAACAGGAAGATTCATGTTAAAATAAGCATACCCTCGCAGCATTTATATATGTTTCCCCTTTTGCTCGCTGCTAGTCATACCTAATTTGTTATTTATGTTATATATTGACTTGCGTGGAAGAAACCTTTAATGAATTGTATAGACCAGTGCATGAAATGGAAATATAAAGGTGCAGGTACTCTGTACCAGAGTACCTGCTAGTTTCTGAGAAGTGCCCGCTACTCTTCAATTAAAGGTATTGCATTTCTCTTGAGAAGTGCCAGTACTCCTCCTCAAAATAGGTGCCGGTATTTCGTACCGGACAGTACTGGCCCATTTAAAGCACTGGTATAGCCCACAATTCAAACGTAAATAACAATCTATTTATATATACATTGCCAGAACAGAGCTATCCCGCTTAGCACAGGAGTCGTGCAAGAATACCATCAAACAAGCAGGCTGCAGCTCGAATAAGCCAGGAAGCGAGCACTGAAAGGGGACGCTGAGGTGATCTCTGGAAATTCCTGCTTTCGGCGCACAAAGGGCAAGGTATGTGTGCTCCCGTTAGGAGGCAGACTTGAGGTGCTTGGATGATACTAAGGTGGGGGTAGTGATGGTACTTACATACATAGCAGAATCCGGTAAATATGAGGTGCAGGGCAGAAGGGCAGAGAGATGACGAAAGGAGAGAGGTAAAAAAGTAAGGCGGGAGAATGCACCATTTACCCACTCTTTCTTTAAAAAAAATTCCCCTTAAGATGTTCAGGCTCACTCACTCGCCGTGCTCGCTCGCCACGGTGCACTCTGACAGAAAGTTTATGCCTCACCACTTTTAAATGCCACCAGCAACCACTGGCTGTTATGAACTGATCTTAGACCTCCAGAGACCTTAACTCTGAGTGGGTACCTGTTGGAGTTGGCCGTTTTTCCCTGAATTTTTTCGCTTTTGTGGGAATAAACATGTCATGTTGATGTATTTGAAATACAAATGTTAAATGCTGTGCAATGCTCTGTGCACCTTTATTTTCACCATTGCAGCAATGTTACTTTTAAAATGGATGCCATTTCTGTCTGCTTGTGCCGCCTGCCTGAGGTGGGTTGGCGGTCTAGTGCTTGAAGTGACAAGGTGCTCTATACTTCCCCCAGAGTGACAGTGGAGGCTGGAACTGCCAGGGACCTTCTAGAAGCTTCCAGCCCTTTCTGGTAGGTGGGGTATATATGTAGAACAGCAGAGATGCCATGTGCTCAGACTGAGGGTGGACTTGACTGAGAGGGGACACTCTGCCAGGAGCTGCCGCTGTGTGCTGGCCCCTTTGCCCATCTGTACCCCTCTGCTGTCCACAGGGCCACTGAGAGACTCTGCTGGAGTGGAGACTGCTGTGCTAGCAGGATTGCCATCGTAATGGAGGATGACTGTTACCAGGAACGGCTGCTTCATTTTTTGGGTGAGCTGCCCTACTGCTTCCTGATCTTGCCCTGCATTAACTGTCTCCTGGCCCCTAGCGCCTCGTGAGCTCTACATTTCAAGTGACTGAGCTCCTCCTTCTGTCTAGCGCCTTGTGAAGGCTGCAGCACTATCCCAGCCCCCAAGGACTTTCCTGCTTCTTAGCACCTTGTGGGCACTATTGTCTACATTGCCCGCGAAGAGGAGCACTGTCTGTGCTGTTGGGCCTCTCTAGCGCTTGGTGAGCACTGCCTCCAGCACCTGCCCAGGAGAAGAAGGTACGTTATGTTACGTTATATGTTGATTTGTAACGCTCTCTGTTAGTCGGGACTGTCCTGGCGCGGTGGGACCTTCAGCACGTGCTGCCAGGGAGAGATGGTTATTTTCAATACAGCGCCGTGCTGCTAAAGCACTATATGTTCAATTCCCCACATTTTTGCTGCAGCTTGCTTCTGTGGGACCATGAAGGCATTCCTGGGAGATAGCACATCGTGGGCACTACTGTCTTGAGTGGGACTCGGGATCCTCACCAGCTCCCTAGCGCCTTGAAGGCACTATTTTCTTGGTTGCCAGAGGAGGAGTGACGTCTGCAGCGCTGTGCTGTCAAAGCGCTATATTTGGTGGCCTGTTACTTCAAGGAGCTGAGGAGCGGACGCCTGCAGCGCTGTGCTTCCAGAGCGCTACTTTATTCTGGGGAACCCTGGACTTGGGAGGACTCTAGCGCCTCATGAGTGCTACAGCTGTGCCCCAGAAGGAGGTGAGGAGTGTGGGCGTGTTGTATCCTGCTTCACCCAGCTCTTCTTTCTTTCTTGTCCTTTCTTAGTCTCTTGTACTCTGCTGCTCAGCCTGTCTCTATGATGTCATCCTGAGTTCTATCTGTGTATCTTGAAGTGTACTGTCAGTTACCTTGGAGGCTGAGCAGCAGGGCAGCTGCTCCCGGTGGGGCATTTACCTTAACCTATACTGGAACCTGGATTACTAGCTTATATAAATGCTGTACTTGATTATTTGATTACCAAGAATGAACACACATCTGGACGTAGCAACACAAGGAGTCATCAATTTATTTTGTTCAATGCAACAGGGCGTTACTTTCCTGTGTGCTGTATTTCAACCCCCCTCAGGAGAAGGCCTGTGGGACTCCCCACGGTGTTGCCAGAGAGAGCCCTGCAGCTACCGAAGAAGCGGGAGCAGTGCGTGCTCCATTCCGAGTGATGCCTGCAGCACTGTGCTGTCAAAGCGCTATATTTGGTGGCCTGAACTTCAAGGAGGTGAGAAACTGATGCCTGCAGCGCTGTGCTGCCAGAGCGCTACTTTATTCTGGGAGACCCTGGACTTGGGAGGACTCTAGCGCCTCGTGAGCGCTACAGCTGTGCCCCAGAAGGAAGTGAGGAACGTGGGCGCTACTTTCCTGTGTGCTGGATTTCAACCCCACCCCCAAGGAGAAGGCCTGTGGGACTACCCACGGTGTTGACAGAGAGAGCCCTGCAGCAACCGAAGAAGCGGGAGCAGTGCGTGCTCCATTCCGGCTGCCCCCTATCGGGGCACAGTGCAGGTGCCCAGAGATTGCACAAGGACTCCAGAGAGCCCGGTGCTAAGGGATCAGTCCCAGATTGGTGGGGGTAGTGTTGTGGCACATTGTCGGTACTCGCCTCCCCCCGGTGCCGCTCTGAGGGCACCGTGGTGCCAGTGCTGACCTTACACCAGCCTTGTCTGACAGCGGACAGCTGCAACCTTGGGGAGCACTGTGAATTTCAGGGGTTCCTAAGTTGGGCTCCCAACTGCGCAGTGGTGCCAGCGCTTGTTTTTCGACCTGACTCCCAGCTGCCCTGCGAGTGCGCAGGCAGCTGCAACGTATTAGGGGGCATTGTACTCCTCATGAGAAGAGAGAGAGAGGAGTGAGAGACACTCCTGCCCTGCCCAGCTTTGTGCACTTTGCTGTTTTTGCAGCTAGCCCTGACTTTGCGGCACATAGAGCATTTGAGCACCGGATAGAGGTCAGTTGGCCTCGGGCCAGTTTCAGAGTGTTGTGCCTCCGATTGGGGCGAACTGTGTATATGCTGGCGAGGCCTTTTACCCCATATGATTTATTGCATAATTTTGTTGCATAATGCATTTGTACCTTGGAGGATACCTAATGCTTTTCCGTCAGGTTTGCAGTGCTGATTTTAGGCCTATTGTGTTCCTGCGAAAGAGGTGCCACATGATAATATGTTTATACCCTAGGATTGGTGCAGAGTATAATTGGTAGGTCTACTGTGGCCTGTAGGCTACTGATGATGCCTCCTACAAATGTAATTCATGTCTAATGAAAGGATTATGATTTATGGCTATCGGGATGGTGCATTTACACTGACGATTTTGTGCAGAATGAGGTTGATGCCATAAGAGGCTGAAGGTCTGCACGTTGGGTTTTCGCGCCCAAGGAGGTGCTGTGATCCTGCCTAATATATTTTTCCCAAATGTTGGCGCTGCTGATCCTGGGTCTAAGTGGGGTTTGTGTAAAGTGCACCCATGCTAATGTTTTCCTGCTTACTGATGCCCTGCATGAGGTTCTATGCCCAAGGCCTACTCAGCATATGCCTCAAGTGATTTATGCAAATATGATTATGTCTCCATGCTCACATGTTTTGTGCCTATGGTTATGCATAGTGTGCCCCATGTTCATGATTTGTACCTATGCTGATGCGGTTTTATGTCTACTTCATGCTGTGGTGGCTTCCATGCCTACTGATGCCTAATGCATATGAAGTTGCATAATGTCAGGTTTTGATGTTCCAGGTTATGCCTCATGCTAATGTTATTCATACAAATGTGTTAATACCTATGGCTGTGCTGATGGGCCTAATGCTTTTTCCTAGGGTGCGCATTGTTGAGGTTTATGCCAAGGATTTCAACTTAGGTCTTGGTCTGGCCAGTAACTACTGGCTGTTATACGTTTACTGCTTATGGACTTTCATTTTATATGTGTACTTGGTGATGATGTTGGCAGAGGCCCAATTGGCCCTGCCCTGTAAATAATCCCCTGTATACGGCTACCCAGTGCCAGTTGGCGCAGTGATCACAACTGTGATTGCATCCTACTGTGTTTGGTATAATACACAAGCTATTTTACATGCAACCTGGTGTGGAGTCTCTTTATGTAGTGTGCCTGGTGTGTCGCCTGTGAGTGTGCTGCGCAGATGCTTTACACATTTCCTCCGGAGTTTGGCCCGCCCGCTCTGCACCACGCTACCCGTTTTTAAGAGTTCCATCGAACAAATCCTTTAAAGTGTCAACTGCATATGTGTTTTTCCCACTGACCGTAACATTAATGTTTTTCACATTGCAAAGTATTGTTTATGTATTGTTTGAAAACTGATTGCTCTGGTCATACTGTGTGTATTGAATTCATTTTTGTATCTAAAAATATATCAAATCAGAGCTATTTTTGTAAAATGGTGTCGGAAACCTCTCAATGTGTGTCAATTACTTATTGTCCATGTTGCTAATTTGAAAAGCTTCTCAATTTTTCCTCTAAGTAGCCTGTATGGTCTTTGTCACTCCACCAGGACTGATAGAAGGTATACTTAGAGAGTATACTGAGAGGAGGTCCACTGAGAGAGTACCCAGATTCCATCTTTGCATATTTTATCAGCATTGCACGGTAAGGCACCCCTGCAAGACCACATAATACTTCTACCAAAAAAACCCACACTTTATCACACAGGAATCTCAATCCAAGACGTCACTCATGATTAATCACATCCACCAAACCAGAGAAGCAGCACAAGAACTAGTTATCTCTCACCGCCCTGGAATGAAAGCTACCTTATTGCGATAGAGGTTTTACTTGGCAGGTTTACATAAGGCAGTATTGAAACTCTTTGTTTTTGAGCCTGATCTTAAGATACTTTTTCTCATACAATTGTCTTTTTATTTCTGCATTCAAATTTGATCTGTAAGTCAGAATTGCAGTTGAGCGATAAAACAAATGCCAAAAGCATTTCCTCAGTTCCCCTCCAAATATCATCGTGAATATACTGAAGCAACATTTCCAACTTATGTCTATGTGAGTTTCTACGATTGAAAATTTAGGCTTCTATCCATTGGTCCATGTAAAGTTCTCTCAAAAGGTGATGGGAGGAATGCTTGAAAGTAATCTAACCACTGGCACTCATGTGGGTAGCATTCCCACCAATGGTTCTTTTGCTCACCATGCCACCTCGGTTTAGACCTTGCCTTTGGCAAATCAATCTTGACCCTGCTCCTTGTGGGAACCATCCAGTTGAACTACCAGACTATGTCCTCTCTGAAGGCAAACACAAAAAAAACAAGTTCGAACCGAGGTGGAAGACAAGAAAACAGAAGTAAGAAAGGTGGTGAGAGTGAGAAAAAAACACTCTTTACTATAAAACAAAAATAAGAAAACAAAATAAGAATTGGCAAAATCAAAAGACTGACAGCCAGTGTCAAACCGATTGGCTTTACCAGTGCTTTTTTTCTTTGATAATGTATCAGGGCCTAATCCCGACTTGCTTTAGAGAGGTTCCAACACCTTATTTTTTACACATTTCTTATTACAACAATAAGACTCTACACATGGTCTAAAAATCAAAGCAGGCTATACAATAAAAAAGTGTAAGTGGCCACCTTCACTGCAGACTCAGAATAGCTCAAAGGTTTACTGTCCACTCCTCTTTATACCTCACAGTTCTTGCAGTGCTGAGAAGCTCCTCTCAGATACTGTCCCCTATAAGGACAGGTGCAGGGCTTTCAAAAAAATATTTTTGGTCTTAGCATCTTTCAGTGTCTTTCTACTTCTGTTGAACACAAGGTCTTAAGTAGGTCCTTTTGTCCAGTTTCGTCTTGATTCATGTAACTCAAACAGCTACTCTGGTAAGATGCAGAACAGATATAATAATACAGCTCAATGCTGCCAGGATAGGGTTCACTGCTTACAAGGTAGTGGCAACATCTAAAATTGCTATCACATCTTCTAGGTCCCCCATTCTATTGGTGATTCAAAAGTCATCCTCTAACAAATTAAAATATCTTTGTCCCATTTGTAAAAAGAAACACCTAAAATAAAACAAATTGCGAACTGCACTGTAAATAATCAAACATGAAATAAAAAGAATGTCAGAGTGAGAAGACGAGAAACAAAACATCAGGTATAAAGTGAGAACAATGAGAAAAAATGAAGACATGAAGTATTGATGCCAGAAAGTAATGAAGTAAAGAGTGGTAAAAGTAACAATATGGAAAGACATAAAATGTTAGAAAGGATAAAATAAAGACACATAAAGAAGACCTAGGAATAAAGAGAAAGTATGGAAGTTTGAATAAAAGAACGGATACAGTAAGAATGAGAAAAGAAAATGTTCTGGACTAGAGAAAGTCCAAGATACAAAATAGAAAAAAAGCAATGTGGAAAGTTGGAAGCCTATACAGGATGAAAGAATAAAATACAAGACTAAACAAATGAGAAGGCAAAACCCATAGAATTGAACAATGAAGGAATAAAAGAATGTATAAAGAGATTAAAGTGAGATTTAGAAAGCAAAAGTGAGAAAGGCAACATGAAAGGACAAGAAAGCAGTTAGGAGAAAAACACAGAACAGAAAGACAAAGAAATCAAAGCCAATGCACAATCCACTTTCATCCAAAATAGGTCAAATTAGCACAAGTTCATGGGTAAACTTGTGAGCAGTAGCACCACGCCAAGGTTTTGACCTTTGCTACTGAACATTCACCCAGCCGCGGGGCAGTGAGAGTACCGGCCGGGCGGTGACGTGGGGAGGGGGAGGGGCAGGATGAGGGGTAGTAATGTATGGATTACTACCCCCCACCTTGCCCCTCCCCCTCCCCACGTCACCGCCCGGCCGGTACTCCCACTACCAGCCGCGGCTGCATTCACACCATTCACACCGTCACATTCAGGGCACTACCCTGCTTCTCTTCTGATCAGGGATCCGGTGTCCAGCTCCAGATAGGGGCAGTGCTACGGGTTCGTCGAGCTCAGGGCAAAATTCAATTTGCCTACTGGGGAACCCGGGGAACAACTTGTTTTTGGCCATACCACACCGACTGGTCCTTGCACCCCCACGTCACAGTACCATTGACTGCCTTCTCATCGGGTTCTGCGTGCACAAGGTTTGCTTCCTGATCTCTCCCCCTGAAGGAACCAGGCAAGCTCCTGTCAGGCCGATGAGAAGTAGAGCTGTTGTGGCCATCCTGCCTGTCTGATGGCAGTCTGAGTGCCCCATTCACACCACATTCACACCATTCATAGGCTAGCACACACACTGCAGGCATCCCTGGCTATGGCTCTATATATAGCTAAGTGGTGAATGATGTCATAATATCTGCCAGTGGTCTGATGAGGTACATGATGTCACAAGCCTGCCAGGACCCGGGATGTGATGTAGTACCTGATGTCACAAGGGATTGATGGAAACACTGATAGCACTCAAGGCTGCATGGAGAGACCAGTGTTACATTATGTTGATAGGTGTTAGCCCATCTGTAACATGACATCACAGAACCAAAAGATTGAGGGAAGGAAGTCAAAAACAATTAACTAATTATTAAGGTTTCCTGTGTTCTCTTTATTGCGTACAGACTTTTATTTTGAACCTGCCTAGACAGACAGAAGCTGTCAGAGGATTTGTTTCAGAATTTCTCTCTGTCTGGATTATTCTGCAGATGTTGTAGCCACTGTGGTCAATAATTAACAATAGTCATCTTTCAATGTCGCTGCCAAAAAGAATGTCCTTCAAACCCATCGTAAGAGAATCTGTTAAGGCGCTGGTGAGACGGACCTAGTGCACTGCACAGGAATGTACAGCATTTCATTCTGTTTCCTCCTATCTGCTCTGCCCATTTCATCGTCGGGGTCCGGCACGAGGGCGACGTAGGTACACTACGGGTGCCGAGCGTCGAGGGTGGTGTGCCGAATACGCTCCCACCCCCCTCCTGAGACCCATGGTGTTTACTCTTAACACCTTAAAAGTGCAGAAACGATCAGTAGAAGCCTCCTAAACCAGGAGTAATTAGGAATCAACCTAATATTCCTAATTTTTTTGCACTTTTTTCCATTTTTATAATTTTCATATCTCACGTCCCTAGGTAAGGGTGGGCCTTAGAGCGCCCATACCGCCAGGGTTTATCACACCCAGTCCTGAAGAATTGCCGGGTAAATTGACACCGTTTCGATGGCAAGAAACATGTTGACTACACTCTAGGATCCCACCATTCAATTAATAGTGGACTGGATCCTCACTTATATTTTATACTTTTTGTCTTTAGTGATCATTTAATAAAATCGCTTCAGATACACTACTGACAATTTTAAAATACCCTCATCACTAATTTTTCATTTTCACTCAACACGCCCTAAACTCACCAACCAGCTCCGCAGTAATCCTGGCGTTGCAGCACACCAAAGAGACATTCGGTCTCTTTGGTGGGGCCCGATGATGAAGCATGTCATCACTAGGTGGTGAGTGAGGGCCTTCCTAAACATCCTAGTGTGGTTGTTATTGTGCTCCTAGAATGGTTCATTTTTTTCCAAGACACTCTTCTTTTGTTTATTGATAATTAACCGGGGAACAAGAGTGTCAGATACTCTCCCTACCTCTCTCCTTGATATCCATCCCCAATAATTAACAATAGTCATCTTTCAATGTCGCTGCCAAAAAGAATGTCCTTCAAACCCATCGTAAGAGAATCTGTTAAGGCGCTGGTGAGACGGACCTGGTGCACTGCACAGGAATGTACAGCATTTCATTCTGTTTCCTCCTATCTGCTCTGCCCATTTCACAGGTGTGATTCAGGTATTCAAATGGCAGGGTGGGATCTAAGAATTAGAAGACACGCTGCATCTTTCTTCTGCACTGACTGGCAGAGCCTGGCAGTGGCCTTATGGCTGGGCTCTGAGTCTTCATCTGTGTGAATGCCTCTGTGCTGGCCCGGCTTGCCATAGACTCCTTTTGTGACTCTACACAGCTTCAAGAGCATTGCACCCATTCAGTCAATAGAAGGTAGTTCTGGGTACCCAGGGGAGACAAGCTCCCCAACAAAACTGTAGCCTTAGAATCCGCTCATTACTACTCACAAAATGAACCTTAGACATCATACACAACTGCTGCTTGAACCTGAAAAAACATTTTATGTTTTGCGCAAGAGGCATTCCAAGGGTAGAGTTTGCCTTCCAAACTCAGTTCTGACTATCCAAATTAGAAGTGTGGTTCCAATCTGCATTCTAATGGAATTCTTTTATTTCCTAATTAGAACTCTCATTCCAAACATAGAATGTCATTTACAAAGTAGAACTCATTCTAAATTAGAGCTCAAATTTCATATTAGCAAGGCCTGAACATCACATAGTGGCGACATTGTTACACCACAGACACCTTCATTGCAAGTCTTGTTGTAGATTTGATTTTGCACAAAAACTAAATTTCTGATCTAACGGACATTGCAAACAATTTACACAAAACCACCTCATTTATATTAATTAGCTCTTTTCAGCTCCAGTAAGAACAGATGTTATATTTCATACCCTAATATAGCTCCAAGGAACATCGCACACTTTCTCTACATCAGCTCCCGCTGATTCATATGAACGAGCCTTATAAGGACATAACTCCAAATAATGACAGAATGCCTTATAAGTACATCACACCTTATAAGGACTGCAGCATTTTATGGACTAAACCTTTCACCCAAAGGTTAATATATGCAGCAGGGGTGTACAGAGTCAGTCTGCCACCAGACCCACGGTATATGTTATCTGTAAACAGCCTAGGTCCTGCATGACAGGGTACTAATGGAACTACACTACTCAGTCTAGATGATTCATATATATATATATATATATATATATATATATATATATATATATATATATATATATATATATATATATATATATATATATAATCATCTAGCCTGCAGAAAGCTAGCCTAGCAGAAAGCAGGAACAAAGCAGGAAATCCCACCAAGAAGTCCAGCAGGACAACAGAGCACAGTACACAGATTTAATTTGTGCACACAAACAACCACGCGTTTCAGCAATGCCTTTCTCAAGTTGAGGAATTGCGCTCTGTCTCCTATAGAAATACACCTCTTGATTTATGGACATGAACAAAATACTATTGAGTTTGAACAAATACCAAAACAATAGACTGCAATTGCAAAAATGATTGTCTAATGTCCTCAAAACTTGTAAATAAAGCAATTTAAAATTTCAGAAGATGCAGAAAATTAGTGCAAAAAAATCACATTTGAATCGCCAATGCAATCGTTCCACAGCGGGGAGGTGGGCTGGCAATTATTCATCGTAGCGCTATCAAATGCACTACCTTTGAGTTGCCAGACATCAAAGGAGCGGAGGCTATGGCCTTCTGCCTTGCCATCCATGAATCCTTTTCCTTCTCTGGTGCTTTGATTTATCGTCCACCTGGCCCATCGGCTGATTTTTTGGAAAGCATTGGAGATGCGCTGAGCGAGCTTACACTCAGGTTCGCACACTGCACGGTGATGGGAGATCTCAATCTCCATCTAGATTCCCCCAAGGAACCAGGCACTAGTGGGTTTATGGATATTATCAATATACTTGGCCTTACTTTGTTAATGCTAGAACCCACTCACACAGCAGGCCATGTTTTGGATTGTATTTGTTCTAATGTTGATGGCCTGTTAGTTAAATCTCCACACATTTTAACCTGGTCAGACCATAAACTTATTCCATTTCATCTTTTGGTGAAACAGAAGGCCCCGGTGAAAAGTGCCAATTTAAACTCTGTCAGTCGTAAGCCGGACTGGATAACTGCCTTCTCACGGCATGATCTTCTAGAGAAGCTGAGAGCTAGTAAACCTGTTCTAACAGGTCGCACTCTAACAGATAATTACCAATACTGTGAGTGGCTGGCAACATTTGGGTCATCCTTGGACATAAGGAAGAAGAAAAGAAATTTACGCTGTCCTATAAATAGAAAGAGTGCCCCATGGTTTTCATTAGCTTTAAAAACCGTGTTGGGCGCAGTAGGATCTTTGGAGCGTAGGTGGCGAAGGAATTATGAGGTGGCTGCCCGTGATTTATATAAATCTGCACGTAGGAATTACCATGCCGCTATTAAGCTGGCAAAAAAACATACTACTTAGAGGTTATCTCTTCTTCTGACAAGGGACAGAAAGTGATCTTTAAGATAGTCAAGAGTTTTACCAACCCCACTACACTCTCTCAGGAGATTCCACCTTCCCTCCCGCTTTGCAATGCCATAGCCAACTATTTTGAAAAGAAAATCTCTGATATTGTTAAGGATTTTACACCCGTGCCATCTATTTCGACATATTCGGAAATAATGAGGATAGGCGTTGTGACAACTAACACTCCTCGCTTTGACTCATTTACGCATATCTCCCTGGAGGATTCACATCAGGCTATTTTAGCCATAAAATCTGGGTCTCCATTTGATCCCTGCCCGCCCATGGTCCTGCGAACCTTGGTTGAGGATATAAACCCAACTATTACCAGTATCATCAATTCCTCATTGGCTACAGCAGTAATTCCAGGTGATTGGAAGTGTGCAGCGGTTATGCCACTACAGAAAAAAGCCCTGCCGGATCCAACTATTCTGTCTAACCTGCGTCCCATTTCCCTACTCCCTGCGGTGTTCAAATTGACGGAGAAATTCGTTAAATATCAATTTACGATTTTTTTGGAGGAGAATAACATCCTGCACTCCAATCAATCAGGGTTTTGGTCCAAACACTCGACTGAGTCTGCTCTTTTGTTTACAGCAGAGACTTTACGAATGGCATTGGACCAAGGGAAGAAGGCCGTCTTACTCAATCTATCGGCGTCCTTCGATACGGTCTCACACTCCATCTTGATTGACCGTTTGGAAAACGCAGGTATAGGAGTAATGGTGCTGGCATAGCTTACTAACATCCTCTCTCAGAGACGTCAGGTAATAGTACTAGGTGACTACAAATCTGAAGAAAAGGTCATCAGCTCAGGGGTCCCACAGGGCGCCAGTTTGAGTCCTGTTCTTTTTAATCTTTACATGGTTCCCGTGATTGAGCTGATTGCATCCTATCAGATTGAAGTCATATCATACGCTGACGATACGCAGCTGATCCTAGTGTTGGATAGGGAGCTGCCTGGGGCTGAAGAAAATTTGATGAACTGTCTCACGGCTACATTTGAGTGGATGAATAACAATCACCTCAAATGTAACTCAGGGAAGACAGAAATATTGCCCTTTGGACCCCAAAATCTGTTTTCCCCTAAACAATGGTGGCCTGAGGATGCAGAAGCTCCTCCTAATACTATTTCTTCTGCGCGAAATCTGGGTATTAAATTTGATGACCAACTTTCATTCAAGCAGCAAGCGGTAGGCGTAGCTAGCTCATGTTTCCAGATTATCAAATCATTGAGGAAGTTTTTTGATCTTCTTCCTCTGGCAGCCAGGAAGACGGTAGCAGTAGCACTGATAACATCTAGATTGGACTACTGCAATAGTCTTTATGCAGACACCAATAAAGCAGTGCTGCACAGGCTACATATGGTCCAGCATGCTGCTGCTCGCCTGGTACTTCGCTGGCCGAGAAGGTCATCTGCCTCAAGCAGCGTACTGGCACATAGCGTTTAAAGCCATTCAACAGATATCTCGGACCTTGTGACTGAAAGGCTCTAAAGGTGATAACAAGGACCTTAAATAGGACATGCTTGTGGATGGGCAGCCAGTGTAAGATCTTAAGCGCCGCCGAGGCAGATGACCTTCTCGGCCAGCGAAGTACCAGGCGAGCACTTCGCTGGCCGAGAAGGTCATCTGCCTCGGCGGCGCTTAAGATCTTACACTGGCTGCCCATCCACAAGCGTGTCCTATTTAAGGTCCTTGTTATCACCTTTAGAGCCTTTCAGTCACAAGGTCTGAGATATCGGTTGAATGGCTTTAAACGCTATGTGCCAGTACGCTGCTTGAGGTCTGTCAATCAAAATCTTCTGGTGATTCCCAGATTCAGATTGGCCACCAAAGGGGGGAAATCTCTCTTTGTACTAGGCTCAAGAGCTTGGAATAAATTGCCAGCTCAGCTTGGGCGTATAGTCAAGGAGAGCGAATTTAGGAAGTCTCTGAAGACATGGATCTTCTCACTCTCCGACGCGGCTTGCAGAGCATTAGTGTAAAGCTTGTAATGTCTGAAATTGCCTTCTGTCCACCAACCTATTCCAGCGGGGTTGGGTGTTGAGCGCCAAGATGCTCCTTGGAGCGATAGTAGCGCTATATGAATGTGTGCTTACATTACATTACATTACATAAGTCTGTAATTAACATGGAAGAAATACTACAAAGCCAATTGACGCGCTGGATACATTCCAAATTTAGAGCTCAATCGTGAATACGAATTAATAAAAATGAATAACATATAATTAAAGCAATCATAATCAGAACAGAAATCCAAAAGCGCCTCATGCTGTGTAAAATTGAACATCTCTGGCAACCTTAATGTACTGAAACAGATTTCTGCATATAACAGCTGGAAGGAAATATTATTACACAATAAGAGCATGGATTGAATTCTAGTACATGGATAGTTTTATGAGGCTAATTAATTGTATATCATAGATGCAATCAACACATGTCATATTCTACACAGAACAATTCCAATGCCACGACGGGGTAATGTACCCCATTGTAATTCTTCATCTAAACTAAGAGCTATAAAAGGTAGTGTACCTTACTGTAAGGGCGACAATCTCAAATGTTGTAACTATGCATATGTCGGTGGTATGACATACAACGGAGTAGGCAATTCCTGTGTATGTGCGCCCCTCATCCCAAACAAGTGATAAAAATATATATACAAGCGGTATTCACTGGGTTAGAGTAGACAGTGGGAAGATTAATAACCACCGTAGGTCAAAAAGGGAAATTTGGATTATATCGACAACCCAGGATCAATATCCAAAAACGATAAGCACCTTACTCTAGAAGAAAAATCAACAAGCCAATTATATTTCAATTGTGGCAATAACAATACGTAAATGCAGGTGCGATCCCTATTATGGGCCAACCACATGTCTCCAATATATATATATATATTTATATTCCCTTGTTTAAAATCATCTTATTTTAATTTAATTCATGATTTGCTTTTATAATACAGATGCTATAACTAGGGCTTAATTAAAATCATCTTATTTTAATTTAATTCATGATTTGCTTTTATAATACAGAGGCTATGACTAGGGCTTAATTAAAATCATCTTATTTTAATTTAATTCATGATTTGCTTTTATAATACAGAGGCTATGACTAGGGCTCACAGGAAATAGACGATTATTCATTTATCTCATCTAGGAGAATTTATGGAGCACAGCAAAGAAGACAAGATGGAGTATGGAGAGTATTTGGAGAGACCATATGCTTAGGAGGATGGCTGTGAACACATTTGATAGTAACAACAAGAAATCTATTACAGAAAGAGGAAAGCGAGCTACCCTAAAAGATTGGCAAGGAGAGATTTAGGGCGAAAAACTAATTAGAAAACAATTAAAAGTATGGAAAAGAAATGGAGTGCAAGGATAAAAAGTACATATACGAAGGGAAAGGAAATGTGAGGATCAGCCATCAAGGACGGAAAGTAGGAAAAAGTAAACTTGAGTAATAGGAAATGTAGGTTCTAAGATGTTCCAATATTGTTGTACGGCTTTATACTTCCTAGTAAAAACTGTGTGTATATTGGACAACATAAACATTAGGCTTGTGCCAGATTGATACTATGCACACCCCCAGGATATGCTGGCTTTAATCCTGCCAGCCCACAGAGCACTTTTGGTACCCCAAACCTAACCTGGTAGGAGATAGATTGTGCAACCTCAGGACATGATGACAAACCTGATTTCCCAAGGAATCATGGCAACAAATCTAGAGCTATTTGTTTGGACTCTCATGCATACCCAAAGTATTACACAACCTGCAGTTTCACAATACATTACAGCATTGCGATTTTTGAGTATAAAGTGTGTGCTGTAATGATCAATAAAAGGAAACTGAATAATGTAATTACCATTAGGAGAATAGCTAAAAAGATGAACAAGTCCACCATTGTGCAAAAACAGTGCTCCTACATAGTGCCCCATAACATAGTCTTGCCTAGGGTGGGAGATCTGTGAAATCCCTGCTTGGTGGTCTAACTTTCCCATTCCCGCTGGGCAAGTGCCATCAGGCTGTCCATCTTGTGGACGTGTCGGAAAACAGAAAACAGCTGAGCAGGAATTCTGGCATGCAGTGACCTTGCAGTGTCAGTGCTCCTCTGACTTAATTAAGGAAGTGGTTCTGCATGTATAATAAACAGCACCCATATGAACATGTTGAAACCCTAGTCAGGTTGCAACCGTTTTTTCTAGTTTGATAGCTTTGTCGTTTACCGGACAATAACTAATTTAATTTCTAATTTAAAATATTTCTAAAGCGCAGCGTACACCTTGCGGTTTCTTGGCGTGTGCAGTAAACTTTATCCCTCGTTTAAGGTTTCACAATAGTGTGTCTACAAAGTTGAAATATAATATACATATATCTTTGCTGCTGCGGTTTTACCTGTGCCATTAAAGAACAACTGAGGCCAGATCCTGTGGTCCGTCTCCTTTCTATGCCTTGCCGATCGTAGTGATTGGAGGTTGCTTGGGGAGTATCTGTGTGCATTTGACGATGGAAGACGGTTTGCTTCCGGTAACGTACCCCTCTCCAGAAGTCGGCATTCACTCACAAACACTTTTGTTTTTGGATCCTGTTGGAATTGCAGTGAACGCCCCCCTCTGACAACCGAGAAACTCTACTGGCGCGGAGGCGAGGAAACGATCAACACCTGTAATGTAATGTAATGTATACTTGTAAAGCACACTGTTGCCGAGCGGCGTCCTGGCGCTGTATACAGCTGGGGAACCCGTCCTGGCTTTCCCTGTGGGACTGTCCCTCCTGGGTATCCCCAGGGTGGAGCCAGGCATCCCCGGAGTTGATGGGGCCGTTGTGGAGATTAGGCAAGCTAATGCCCAGAGTTGCCGAGTGGGACCCCTGGTTAGAGAAGGCATTGAGGCGAGAATTATCGAGTCCGCTGGCACTGGTCCATGTCCCTGCCGCGTCAGGAATTGAACCCTGGTCCCGGGCTGATCTCTGCTTTGGGTCTGCCGCCTCTAACCAGTGAGCCACACTACTCCACCTGGGTCGGAGGACTCGGGGGAGGACCGAAGTACAAGCTATGCGGTCAGTTCGGAGGTAGTACAGAGGTGGGGAGGTCGGAGCGGTCGGCCATTAACACAGTGTAGCTGCCTGTGAAGATTTGGCGCTACGTACGGAAAACGCACAGGTTTAGCAGCAGCATGTCGGCAGAAGCTGTCTTTGGTAGGGCTGTAGAGGCAGAGGAGCTTTTTGGTAACATTCCGGCCGGACCAATTGGCCCCAGAAGCATCCCCAGCAGTAATGAAGCTCAAGAGAATATCACAATGAAATCTCTCTTCAAGGAACTAGGAAAAAATAAAAGACTTGAGATAACTAAGTGGTGGGAACACTATTCATTGAATAAATACGCGGACGTGGGAAGAGTGCCGAGGGGCCTGAGGATTATGTTGGCACCCAGTTTCGATAAACCTAATCCCCTAATGCTAAAGGAATGAGGACAAACACCAGCATTAAAGCACGAAAGGGAATGGTACATCCAACCCTTCCGCAATTGGGACTCTGATAAATGCCATCAATGAGGAGTCTGTGAGCGTAGACTCTATATCACTCTCGAGTGGGTCAAGCAATGACTTGGAGTCAACAACACAATCTGGAATAATTCTCAATTTGGAGGAGGAATTGGATTTTTTAGTCAAGGAAAGACTGGAATCCTTGAGACCACGACTAAAGAATCCAACAACAACCGCAGGAACAAAAAAAGGCGAGAGAGAAGAAACAAACGTATTAAAAAATCAACAACCAAAAAAGAAACAACAATCAACGTGGCAAAAGAAACGCAAGTTTTTGACAATTCTGTCATCAATCTATCGGAGAAAACTTTATCTGCAGCAGAAAAACAACTGTTATCGCTGGGTATGAATTTCTGCCCTAAACAACCATTTAATTATGCAGCTACCCGGATAGATGTTTTTTGCTTTATAAGAAAGTTGAAACTTAAAAAATTCTTCTAGATCCAGAAATTGAAGAAATGTGGTGTGCCTGATTCTCGTCCTCAAGATGCCATGATAGAAGGTGAGGGCATCATAGCAGGTGATGTATCCACCCTTTTAACGCTACATGATTTGCACGATGCAACAGACTCGCAGCCATGTGGCCCGGATGTGAATTTGAGCACACAGGCTAGGCTGAGTAAAATAAATCGGTTGCAAAAAGGAGCTGGACTAACCCCTTTCAAGAGCAAATCTACTTTTGTTCCACTGGTCACGAAGGATGCAATCGACACCTTTCACGACTGTGTTACCAATAAGCATGGGCGAATGTTGCGAATCTCGCGTTCGCGAATTTTGCGGATTTGCGAACTCGCAATCCGCAAAATCCGCGAATTCCCGCAAATTTGCGGATTTTTTTTTTTTGTGTTCGCGCGTGTTTCTGCCAGTTTGCGAGGGTTTTTACAATTTCGCAATTTGCGAACTTACCTGTCGGGTCGCAAGTTTTGCGAACTTGTTGTTTCTACGTGTCCAGCCTGTTTGGGACACTCTTCTTCATCACTGCCACTCTCTGTCACCACTGCCACTCTCTGACTACTCATGCCACCCTCTGGCCCACCCATGCCACCCTCTGTTTCATCACCACACCCTCTGGTTGTCCAGTGTACATTATTTTCGGCAAAGCAAAGCACACCTTCCCTGCCTCAAGTGACCTGAATTAATTTGGGGCTGATTAATGTGTCACAGAATATTTTTTTAGCTGGCACCTGCTTCCTTAGTGCTTCCTGATTAGTGATCTTTTGCACTTGCTAAGTGCTTTCATTGTTGCAAAATTAGTTACAACACCTGCCCTGCCCCAACTGACAATAATGAATTAGGGGCTGATTAATGGATTTTAACTTCCAGCCTGGCTCCTGCTTGTCTCCCTTAGCTGTAATTCAGGACCTTTGTGGCATATGTGTAACTATTCTGAGGTTCAGAGCAGGGTCACATAATAGTTGCAACTGGCAACTGAACTCTGGAGAGGCCCCTCAGGAAGCACTACAGGAAATGGCTACTAATGATGAGCCTGAACTTTTGAACCTGGTAAGTAGTTTCAGTTTTGCTAAGATCGTATTTCTGCAATTTAGCACTTACTCGCGGGGTGCGAAGTTGTACTGGCAAGCCGCGAACTCACGCGAACAGTGCGAGCAAGCCATAAAATCCGCTGCTCGCGGATTTGCGGATTTCACGGGAAATTCGCAAATCTCGCGGATTGCGAATTTACCGAAAATCCGCAAAATCCGCGAGCGAAACGGATTTTCCGCCCATGCTTAGTTACCAATGAGATAAAGCAATTGTACAGGTCCACCAAAAATAGGGGCAGAAAGAAGTATGATCGGCGGCAGGCAGAATATTCCACTCTAATGAACAAACTTTCCAAGAACACTGACATAGTGATTAAAACATCTGACAAAGGTGGTAATGTTGTCATTTGGCCTTAGAAAGATTATACCATTAAAGCTTACAGACAGCTACAAGATATTCATTGCTATGAGAAATCTAGCCATAAGGAGTATGAGAAAGCTAAAGATACCCTTTTGAAATTACTACACAAATGGGGCAGGGAGGGCCTGATCTCAATGGAGGATTTCAAACTCATGCACAATGAATTCCCTGTCCTCCCTGTGTTTTATTTGATCCCTAAAGTTCACAAATGTGTCATTCCTACGCCAGGACGACCTATTATTTTGGCCATAAAGAGTGCTAGTGAACAGGTGGGACAATATATTGTTTTCTTTTTACAGGAGATGGTGCGCATGCTGCCCAGTTTTGTTAAAGATACAAGTGACTTCTTGAAAAAACTTGATGAATTGGAGTGGAATAATGATATGCTATTGATAAGTTTAGATTTAGAGTCTCTCTACACGGGTATTGGACACACCAGTGGTTTGCAAGCCGTAGCATTCTTTTTGAGCAAAAGGTCAGTTGAGCACTATGAGCATAATAAGGTTACTATTAGTCTCATAGATTGGTGTCTCAACCACAATTTTTTCCTGTTTGGTAAAGACGTGTGGAGACAGGTAAGGGGAGTGGCTATGGGATCCTGTTTCTCCCCCAGCTACGCGTGTTTACACGTGGGCTGGTGGGAGGAACAGGTCCTGAATACCCAGCACAAAGTGTGGATTCAAGAAAAAGTTGTGAAATATCTTCGATATATAGACGATATTTTCATTCTGTGGCAGGGAGATGAGGATGAGGCAACTATGTTTGTCAATGAGATCAACGACAATTCCCTTAATCTTAAGTTCACGTCGAAAATCAGCAAACAGGAAATGGAGTTCCTTGATGTGGAGGTTTTTGTCAAGAATGATAGACTAGAAACCACACTTTTCAGAAAGCCCACGGCGGGTAACACCACCCTGCATGCTGCCAGTCTCCATCCCAAACATACAATAAGGAGTATTCCGTTTGGGGTGATACTACAGCTAAAAAGAATATGTAGTTCACCCATTGAATTTGACAAATGTGTACTGGAAATGAAGGCTAGACTCAGGGAGCGGGGCTACTCTAACGCTTTATTGCAGCAGGCATTAACTAAGGCAGAGACGCGCCATAGGGAGAGTCTTTTTCAGTCAGCTGCAGCTAGCAGTGAAGAGACAGAGAGTGTAGAAACACCTACTTTTGTCACCTATGACTGTCCTAGGCTAATCGCGTCCTTTAGTAACTAAGAAAATAAGATTAGATCAATTATAAAAAAGAATTGGCCTATTCTGCTAACTGATTCTCTACTAGGCCTGCAGTTGCCTGACAAGCCATTAGTTACCTTTCGAAGGGCAAGAAACATGGGATCTCTGCTTGATACTAGTAGCCCAGAAACACGACAGACCAGTATATGGTTAAAGCCTGCCACAGGGTTTCGCAAGTGTTCCACCTGTAGGGCTTGAAAATTTGGAAGTAACAAAACACACTATCGAATGCCTTTTCAACAAAAAGATATTCCCATTTTTGGCACCTTCAACTGGAAAACTGATTTTGCAGTATATGTTCTGACGTGCACCTGCGGCCTTAATTACATCGGCAGTACTAAATTGCAGGTGCACGTCAGGATCCTACAGCACCTCAGAGCCATCCTGCACAATGACCCCACCTACCCGGTGGCACGCCATTTTAAGAAAAAACACAATAATGACGTGGCCTGCCTATCGTATTTTGTAGTAGGTGCTGTTCCAAAATTGCGTAGGGGTGGTAACAGGGAACAGAAGCTGAGGCAGTTGGAGACTATCATGATCCTAGAATTCGATAGTAAATGGCCTAATGGTTTGAATAATTCTGAGGACATGTATACCTTCCTTTAGAACTCCATCTGTGTTTTGTACATGCGGTTCAGCTCTTGTGGCTACTAAGTGATGTCTGGATAGTATATGCCCTGCTTTTTGAGTTTGGCCCAGGCGGAACAATACTGGTGTTTAGGTTCCCTACCACCAAGTATTGTACTATCTGAAATTCCGGCCTTGGTGCACTTGATATTCTAGTTTCTGATTAAAATTCTATTTGGCAGTCAGGTTCCCTGTTGCCCCACTAAATAGCTTCATCATCTTGTTGTATATATAATGAAATTCTGCTCTCTCTTCCTGATTTTATATGGTGTTCACACTTTTTATATATTGGATGTAATAGGGTGTTTTTAGAATTGTGACTTTATATGTGATTTTAACAATGAATTTAGGTTTTTTCCTGGATTTTATATTGTCATCAACATTTTTAACACAGTTTCTATATCCCATCATCCTTCACGTGGCACTTCATTCTGAAAATTCTTTGCACTTTCGTATTTGCACAGCTACTTTTGCACAATTGGTTATGGAGTTACTTCTAATTATATATATATAAAAATGTTATGTGATGTTTACATTAGATCGCATATTTTTTAAAAAACTAAAAAAATGTTTTTTTGCACGTTATAATGTTTTTTACATTTCCCCTGAATTGCTAATTTAGTGTTTTGAAATACTGACGATGGTTAAAGTTTATTATTAACCATGGAGGGATGAGCAAGTAAAGGATTTATCCGGGTAGATTCTGGGCTTACCAGTTCGCTGTAGATATATACTCAGCAATGAGCATTTAAGCCGTTATGTGAAAGCTTATACGATTTAAAATCTTGAATTGTTTATCTTGCCACCTCCATTTTCTTCTACTGTTTTTGCATTTATGCACTCTATACATGGCAACTCATAAAGAACTACTAGTTTATTTACTATGTCTATGATCATGTGATCGCTGATGCCATTTGACTCAGGGGGCGTGTCTTTTGTACTCACAGCATATATAATAATTGTAAATTAAGTAACAATTTGCATGTGATCAAGGGCCCGCGAGCCCGAAACGCGTAAATTGCTGCTGTTGTTTTACCTGTGCCATTAAAGAACAACTGAGGCCAGATCCTGTGGTCCGTCTCCTTTCTATGCCTCGTCGATCATAGTGATTGGAGGTTGCTTGGGGAGTGTCTGTGTGCATATCTTGGTGTATATCAACATCATATTTATCAGTATTAAAATAGTGCCATGTGGTAGTGTTCTAAACGTAATTCCATCGCAAGTGATTGTTGCCCCATCGGATAACATGGGCTGGCATTGGGACATTACCTCTATGTCCAGCTCTATGATGGCCCAGCTGATTTCTTTCAAGTGTGTGCTTTTTTACTCCTTGACACACTGGTGGCGTTGTGGTGTAACCAGCGTCTACTTAGGTGACACTTCAGAAAGTGTCCACCTAATTTAATCAGTGTTCCCATGGCTTGGCCGAATTTTCGAAGCCTTGCTGCCCACACATAAGTCTGACCTCATGCTTGGAAGATGGTGTTGCTCCCGGAGGTCAGAGACAATGGACCTGTGTGAGCAGGACGTGACACCTCCGCCTACATATGATGACTAGTGAATTGAACTGTGTAGGAACTGGGGTCACCAGGTCCCCGGGGGGTAGCTTGGCCCGAGCGGGTAGGCACCCGAAGCTTAGGCGTAAAGTGACCTCACAGCACACACATCCACTGAGACAGGTAACACACACAATGACTGAGACCACACCAGTGAGATTGATTAAAACAATGTACTTTTATCTGGATTAAGGTCACGGCTGATAGACCATTCGGGGCGATCAGGTAATCAAGGTAGATTTAACTCAATTCGCATTCCATTAAAAGAGTATACTTTTCATTACTCAGCCATAAATAGATAAATAGATAAATAATAAATAGTAAATAACTGTAGGCCTGGCATCAGCCTTGCTCCTAGTCAGCACCTGTAAGAAAATACACGGTAATACCTTCTTTGTCAAAATTATATCGTATCACCCCCTGCAAGAAATTCACTAGTGGAAACCTCCATCAATATAGCATTTAGCAGGGGCAGATCTGGTGCATGAGGCCGCAATCAGCTTCTCAATAAATAAGCAGTATGAACATTACATCAGGCCAGGATAGACATTTCGATTAAAAACTAGGCAACATCCTTAAATCAGAGTGAACCTTTTCTTACGGCAGATATAAACATTTCCTTACTCAGGAGTAACATTATGTAAGGCAATCACCACACTCCTGGTAGTAGGGTCTAACAGTCGCCTGTAACCAACTACTTTCCCCAACCAGGGGTTAACTTGGACCAACTTAGGCCTCAAAGGTGTCTCTTGGGGCTCCGAGACAGTTCCAGTACTTGGGAAGGATTTCACAGGGCCAACGGGGCCCAACAACAGTATTCCCCAGGGGAAGGGGCGAACTCGGGCCTCCTGTAGCCTTCAGGCCTCCTTGGCCCCTTGCGGCGATGTCAGCAGGCCTCGGGGTGAGAGGGGCTGGCTGCAGGCACAGCAGGGCGGCACGGGCCCCGTGCTGATGGTAGGGCCGGCCCGAGGGTGTAACAGCTCGGAGGGGCTCTCAGGCTCTTCCGGAGCCCTCCGATGGTGAAGATGCTGGTTCCCGGGCCTGTCGTGGTGTCAGCGGTGTGGGGGACCAATGGGAAGGATGACAAGGAAGGACCTGGCTCTCACGGCCAATAGGGGCGCAGATAATGGGGGTGCGCCAGCCAGGACTAATGGCTGTGCGGCGTTTGACGGGGCGGGATCCAGGACGACGCCCCCGTCACATGATGGTGGAGACAGGCTACAGGGCCTAGCGCGGCCTTCTCCTCAAATCGCGGCCTGACTAAGATTTACGGCAGCCCTCTCCTGGCCCCCGGGAGCCACCGTGGGGGTGATGAGGTCGGCGCTTCTGGGCTGCAGAGGCCGCGAACGGCGCCTGAGCCTCTGGCGGGGCGGCAAAGGCCGCGGCGGTGAGTGGTGCCACCAACGCTTCTCCTCAGCGCTTCAAAGCACAGAGCTAGCAAGGCTTCGCAGCGCTTCTCCTGGGGGCCCATCGCTTGGGTGACACGCGCTATGGGGGCAGTCACACAGCTCTAGCAGGACGGGCAGTCTGAGTAATAGCGCTTCTCAGGTACAGCGCTTCAAGGCACAATAGCTTCCAGGACCTCAGCGCTTCTCAAGGGGGCACAGTAGGGGAGCGCTGGGTAGGCAGTGAAGGCAGGACAGCGCAGGGGCCACAGGTGCAAACAGAGGGGGCAGAGATGGCACAGCCCAGTACCTGGTTGATCCCCAGTGGTCCTGGTCAGTTCGGTTTCTTCTTGGCGCTTGGTGGTTCTGGCGCCCCTTTTGTGGAAGCAGATTCTTGGTTGCTTGAATAAGGGGGGTTGAGTTGAAGGCTGCTGACAGGTTTCCTCAGCAGGTCACTGTAGGTGGCCCCTGGGTTCCCCTCCCGCCGGGCCAGATCAGTGGGCTAGTTCAGTGTTCCTCACACAGCTTGGTGGGCAGCGCATAAACCTTGTCACCCCCAGTGGTATAGGTTTCTGACTAGGCCCTACCGCCTAAGTCTCCTGCGTAGGGTCCCCCAGGTCAGTGATGCCCCAACTGACTGGAAAGTGTCTCTCCTTTTTCTTTTATAGTCCCTGGTCAGGTGACCACTCTCGGAGATGGCAGTTGGTGACCACTCCCCTATTCCGGAAGGTTCCAGGAGCTTCCTCACTCTAGCTATGGGCAGGGAAGGCAGGCTGGTATGGCAACAATGTTTAAGGGTTCCAGCCAGCTCCTGGCAACTAGGGTGCTACTATCAAGTCCACTCTGCAGTAGCAGGGGTCAGTGGCAGCCATGTTGGGGGAAGAGAGCACCTGCACCTTAGCACTGATTTTAATATTACACAGGGCATTTCAACCTCACAGGGCCTATACAACTTTGTTACGATGGGGGGACATCCTGAATTAGGGGAGCGAAAAGCAAAACAATATCAGGGAAGAGGGCCAAGTCCAACAAACTGGCAATGCAGTGAGCCTTATAGGCTTCATTCATGACACTGGTCAATTTAACAGTCCCCAGCTCGAGGACCAACCCTTCCCCTGCCCCAGGCACTGTATTTCATGGGCAGACGGGAAATTCGCTATGCAGGAGGCATGCACCTCCACAAGGCTGACCCCACTTCCATGGGTTGGCTGCTGAGGTGAACCGCTGAGGATGGTTCTGGCAATCTTGAATTTAGGCTGAAACAGGTTCTGACTAACTTTAGTGACATTCAACATCAGGATGTTGTTACTACTGAGATGGATTAGCCACAGGACATGATTCCAAATGGCTATTAGACCTCACACCCTCTAACATTCTCAAAATCTAGGATTCAAGGGGCACCCCAGACACCAGAACCTCAGGTTGATCATGATACCAAGAAACCCGTTACACAACATAGTAGGAGTCCAATAAGAGAGGTGCACCTGTGGTAGCCACCCTGTACTCGCTGGATTTCAACTTGGTCATGGCAAGAATTTAGTTAGCAAAGGAATGTAAACCCCTCTACAAACCCCAGACATCACAAGAACTCCCTTGGTTTAGAGGATCTAGTCCCCTGCAGTTGGCAGGCACAAACTGCAAAGTCCACAACCTTAAAGTCTTGCACCCCAAGCCACCTGACATGGCTGCTCCAAGTCCTTGTGTAGGTGAATTCTGGGAACTGTTGTCCCAACCCTCAGTGGGGCTCAGCTTTCTACACCATTCCCCTGGTTCTCTGGATAAATATTTCTCTAACCAGAGTGCTTGAAGATACCAAGGCTTGTTGGTTTTAAGTTCAATGACAACCTGCTTGATTGAATGCTTAGAAAGCAGAGATATATCTGCTCAAAGAACCAACCACTCCTGTGGCTCCATCATAAAGATCTTGCATGTGTTTCTTACCCTTTCTTGGGACACCTGCCAGTTCTTCTGGCCACAGATCCTGTTCAGCACCACAGGTAGCCAAGAGCACTTCTACACCCGAGCCCCTGAGCGAGGTAGATTGGTCCAGGACCAGCTCCTTGCTTTAATTCTAAAGGGTTTTGCTCAACTCACACATGCAAGTACCATTGTGCTTAAGTAACTATTTCAACACCGCAATTCTGATTTACAGCTCCGTTTGACAGCTGAAAGTGCACCTCTGCACCGCATTCACTTTAAAGAAGTAAAATTGTGCTAGCTGCTATGAACTGTTCTTAGACCTTCAGAGACCTTAACTCCGAGTGGGTTCCATTGAACTCACCCTTTAAAGTATCAACTGCATATATGTGTTTTCCCACTGAACATAACGTTAATATTTTTCGCATTGCAAAGTATTGATTTATTTATTGTTTGAAAACTGATAGCTCTGGTCATACTGTATATATTGATTTCATTTTTGGATCTAAAAATATATCAAAATCAGAGACATTTTTCTAAAGTTGTGTTGGAATCCTCTCAATGTGTGTCAATAACTTATTGTTCATGTTGCTGAAAAGCTTCACAATTGTTCCTCTAAGTAGCCTGTAGGCTCCTTGTCACTCCACCAGGACTGATAGAAGGTATACTTAGAGAGTACACTGAGAGCAGGTCTACTGAGACAGTACCCGGGTTCCATCTTTGCATATTTTATCAGTATTGCACTGTAAGGCTCCCCTGCAAGACCACATACTTCTACCATACAGAAACCACACTTTATCACACAGGAATCTCAATCCAAGACGTCACTCATGATTAATCACATCCACCAAACCTGAGAAGCAGAACAAGGACAAGTTATCTCTCACCGCCCTGGAATGAAAGCTAACAAATGGCGATTGAGTTTTACTGGGCAGGTTTGCATTAGACAGTATTGAAACTCTTTGTTTTTTGTCCTGATCTTAAGATACTTTTTCTCATACAATTGTCTTTTTATTTCTGCATTCGAGTGCGATCTGTAAGTCAGGATTACAGTTGTTGAGAGATAAAACAAATGCCAAAAGGTTTTCTCAGTTCCCCTCCAAATATCAAAATCATTATGAATATACTGAAGCAACATTTTCAACTTATGGCTATGTGGGTTTCTAGGATTGAAAATATAGGCTTCATACAATTGGTCCATGTAAAGTTCTCTCAAATGGTGATGGGAGGAATGCATGAAAGTAATCTAACCACAGGCACTCATGCGGGTAGCATCCCCGTTAATGGTTCTTTTGCTCACCGTGCCACCTCGGTTTATACCTTGCCTTTGGCAAATCAGTCTTGACCCTGCTCCTCATTAGAACCATCCAGTTGAACTTCCAGACTACGTCCTCTCTGAAGGCAAACACAAACAAACCAGGTTTGAACCGAGGTGGAAGACAAAGAAAACAGAAGTAAGAAAGGTGGTGAGAGTAAGAAAAAAAACACTCCCTACTATAAAACAAAAATAAGAAAACAAAATAAGAATTGGCA
Organism: Lissotriton vulgaris; assembly: GCF_964263255.1. Taxonomy (NCBI): domain Eukaryota; kingdom Metazoa; phylum Chordata; class Amphibia; order Caudata; family Salamandridae; genus Lissotriton; species Lissotriton vulgaris. Next base: position 1,035,761,483 of record NC_141698.1, read on the forward strand.
AAATGAAAAGACTGCCAGCTAGTGTCAGACCGATTGGCTTTACCATGCTTTTTTCCTTGATACTGTATCAGGGCCTAATCCTGACTTGCTTTACAGAGGTTCCAACACCTGTACACATTTCTTATTACAGCAATAAGACTCTACACATGGTCTAAAAATCAAAGCAGACTATACAATAAAAAAATGTAAGTGGCCGCCTTCACTGCAGACTCAGAATAGCTCAAAGGTTTACTTTCCACCCCTCTTTATATCTCACAGTTCTTGCAGTGCCGAGAAGCTCCTCTCAGATACTGTCCCCTCTAAGGACAGGTGCAGGGCTTTCAAATTTTTAATTTTGGTCTCATCTTTCAGTGTCTTTCTACTTCTGTTGAACACAAAGTCTTAAGTAGGTCCTTTTGTCCAGTTCCATCTTGATTCAAGTAACTCAAACAGCTACTCTGGTAAGATGCAGAACAGATATAATATACAGCTCAATGCTGCCAGGATAGGGTTCACTGCTTACAAGTTAGTGGCAACATCTAAAATTGCTATCACATCTTCTAGGTCCCCCATTCTATTGGTGATTCAAAAGTCATCCCCTAACAAATTAAGATATCTTTGTCCCATTTGTAAAAAGAAACACCTAAAATAAAACAAATTGGGAACTGCACTGAAAATAATCAACCATGAAATAAAAAGAATGTCAGAGTGAGAAGACGAGAAACAAAACAGCAGGTATAAAGTGAGAACGTTGAGTAAAATTGAAGACATGAAGTATTGATACAAGAAAGTAATGAAGTAAAGAGTGGTAAAAGTAACAATATGGAAACACATAAAATGTTAGAAAGGATAAAATAAAGACAACATAAAGAAGAACTAGGAAATAAAAAGAAAGTATGGAAGTTGGAATAAGAGAACAGATACAGTAAGAATGAGAAAAGAAAATGTTCTGGACAAGAGAAAGTCCAAGATACAAAATAGAAAAAAAGCAATGAGGAAAGTTGGAAGCCTATACAGGATGAAAGAATAAAATACAAGACTAAACAAATGAGTAGGCAAAACCCATAAAATTGAACAATGAAGGAATAAAAGAATGTATGAAGAGAATGAAGTGAGATTTAGAAAGTAAAAGTGAGAAAGGCAACATTAAAGGACAAGAAAGCAGTTCGGAGAAAAACACAGAACAGAAAGACAAAGAAATCAAAGCCAATGCACGATCCACTTTCCTCCAAAATAGGTCAAATTAGCACAAGTTCATGGGTACACTTGTGAGCAGAAGCACCACGCCAAGGTTTTGACCTTTGCTACTGAACATTCACCCAGCAGCGGGGCAGTGAGGGTACCGGCCGAGGCGGTGACGTGGGGAGGGGGGGCAGGGTGGGGGTAGTAATGTATGGATTACGGAGTTTAACAGGTAAGTAAACATATAAAAAAAAAAATTGTTGCGCGCACTGCATCGCATTTGCTGATGCAGTGCACGCAACAAAATTTGTTTTATTTATGTATATGTTTACTTACCTGTTAAACTCCGTAATCCATACATTACTACCCCCCACCTTGCCCCTCCCCCTCCCAACGTCACTGCCCGGCCGGTACTCCCACTACCGGCCGCGGCTGTATTCACACCATTCACAACGTCATTCAGGGGGCTACCCTGCTTCTCATCAGATCAGAGATCCGGTGTCCAGCTCCAGATAGGGGCAGTGCTACGGGCTTGTTGAGCTCAGGGCAAAATTCAATTTCCCTACTTGAGAACCCGGGAAACAGCTTCTTATTTGGCCATACCACACCGACTGGTCCTTGCACCCCCACGTCATAGTGCATTTGACTGCCTTCTCACTGGCTGCTGCGTGCACAAGGTTTGCTTCCTGATTTCTCCCCCTGAAGGAACCAGGCAAGCTCCTGTCAGTCTGAGTGCCCCATTCACACCGCATTCACACCATTCATACGCTAGCCCACACACTGCACTCACACTACAGGCATCACTGGCTATGGCTGCATGGAGAGACCAGTGTTACATTATGTTGATAGGAGTAAGCCCGTCTGTAACATGACATCACAGAACCAAAAGATTGAGGGAAGGAAGTCAGAAACAATTAACTAATTATTAAGGTTTCCTGTGTTCTCTTATTGCGTGCAGACTTTTAGTTTGAACCTTCCTAGACAGACAGAAGCTGTCAGAGGATTTGTTTCAGAATTTCTCTCTGTCTGGATTATTCTGCAGATGTTGTAGCCACTGAGGTCAATAATTACCAATAGTCATCTTTCAATGTCGCTGCCAAAAAGAATGTCCTTCAAACCCATCGTAACAGAATCTGTTAAGGAACTGGTGAGACTGACCTAGTGCACTGCACAGGAATGTACAGCATTTCATTCTGTTTCCTCTTATCTGCTCTGCCCATTTCACAGGTGTGATTCAGGTATTCAAATGGCAGGGTGGGATCTAAGAATTAGAAGACACGCTGCATCTTTCTTCTGCACTGACTGGCAGAGCCTGGCAGTGGCCTTATGGCTGGGCTCTGAGTCTTCATCTGTGTGAATGCCTCTGTGCTGGCCCGGCTTGCCATAGACTCCTTGTGTGACTCTACATAGCTTCAAGAGCATCGCACCCATTCAGTCAATAGAAGGAAGTTCTGGGTACCCAGGGGAGACGAGGTGCCCAACAAAACTGTAGCCTTAGAATCCGCTCATTACTACTCACAAAATGAACCTTAGACATCATACACAGCTGCTGCTTGAACCTGAAAAAACATTTTATGTTTTGCGCAAGAGGCATTCTAAGGGTAGAATTTGCATTCCAAACTCAGTTCTGACTATCCAAATTAGAAGTGTGGTTCCAATCTGCATTCTAATGGAATTCTTTTATTTCCTAATTAGAACTCTCATTCCAAACATAGAATGCCATTTACAAAGTAGAACTCATTCTAAATTAGAGCTCAAATTTCATATTAGCAAGGCATGAACATCACATAGTGGCGACATTGTGACACCACAGACACCTTCATTGCAAGTCTTGTTGTAGATTTGATTTTGCACAAAAACTAAATTTCTGATCTAACGGGCATTGCAAACAATTTAACACTACTGCACTCTCAGGGTTTGTCATGGATACATTTGGTCAGGTAAAGCTTGTGGAACGTGTCCATGGAAAACTGCAGGGAACTTGGGAAGAGTCTGTCAAAATCAGGGCATAAAGGTGGACGTCAGCTATAATTCTCCAGTGCAAGAGCACGGCTGTCACATGACTGTCCCTGCACAGCATAGCATTTGCCAGTCAAGGAGCCGTCACACATTCACACATTCACAATGTTCTCTCAGTCAACTTCTTCACCAAAGAAGAGGATGGACAGGTAAAGGACCATTCAACTGATCACACAAAAGGGAAAGGAGAATGGGATGGTAAATGGGAGATGGAATGATATAGGGACTTGGTGTTACCTCTACATGGAACACACAAAACCACCTCATTCATATCAATTAGCTCTTTTCAGCTCCAGTAAGAACAGATGTTATATTTCATATCGGTACCCTAATATAGCTCCAAGGAACATCGCATACTTTCTCTACATCAGTTTCCGTTGTTTCATATGAACGAGCCTTATAAGGACATAACTCCAAATAATGACAGAATGCCTTATAAGTACATCACGCCTTATAAGGACTGCAGCCTTTTATGGACTAAACCTTTCACCCAAAGGCTAATATATGCAGCGGGGGTGTACGGAGTCAGTCTGCCACCAGACCCACAGTATATGTTATCTGTAAACAGCCTAGGTCCTGCATGACAGGGTTCTATTGGAACTACACTAGTCAGGCTAGATGATTCATATGTACAACTGGAGTGGCACTGCCAGACACCAGCACTGATGGAGGCCCGGTTACAGGCACTCCCCGTTCAACAGACACTAGGAGATCCTCCTCAACCTGGTGTTCCCTTAAGGAACGCTCCAGGCCCTGAGACTGGGTTTCGGGCACCATGGACACACCGTCCCACACTCATTCCTTCGCCACTGAGACCGGACATGAGCCCCTATGTAGGAACTGGGGTCTTCAAATAAGTAAGTTTTATCTAAGATCAAGATCGGGGCAATCAAAAATCACAGTAGTAATAACTTATTATCGGCCCTTAAAAGCACAGGTGTTTCATCACTCGGCCATAAATACTTAAATAAAAAATTATTAAATATTAAATAACCGTAGGCCTGGCAACAGCCTTGCTCCTAGTCAGCACCTGCAAGGAATTCTTTATAAATACATTTAAATAACATTGCATTAAGCATCCATAACCATTTCCTTATGTAAGCAACCATTTCATTTAGTGACTAAAGGCATCCAGGAAACTTTGCATTAGACAAAAGTAAACCGACCATTAAGTAGGAGTAAAACATTTCATGAGGATTATAAAGGGTCGTTCAGCAGAGGTAATCACTTCCTCTAGGTAGGGCAAACAGTTCGTTAGGCCACATTAACCAAGGCATTAGGCAAAGATAAACATTTTGTATATACCGGCTACATTAGCCATTACCATACTCCTAGCAGGGGTGTTCTCCTCTGGCTCAAAAGTTACTAGGGCCTCCGCAATGCTAGGGTAAGTTTAGGGGCCTGGCGTTCCTGCAGTGACCCTTCCACAACAATGGGGGGCCGACGGGGCCCAACACAGTCTCCCGCGCGGGAGGGGCAATCTCGGGGCCTCCCCGGGGGGTTTTACCTCTTTCCTTCGGCCCTCCTCGGGCCCTTTCGGAGGTTTGGTTGCTGGAGGGGAGGGGGGGGGTCGGCTCCTGCCCTCCTAGAAGCCCCCTGGAGTGTCTCACTGATGGGGACGGCTACGGGGCACCGCAGGACTGCACGGGGCCCTGCGCCGATGCTAGGGCCGGCCCCGAGGGTATAGATAGGCGGAGAGGGCTCCTTGGAGTCCTCCGAAGGGTTGCGTCCTGTTCTCGGGCCCACAAGCACGTCAGAGGCCCGGGAACCAATTGGCCTGAAGGTGCGCTGGGGGCAGGGCCTGGGATCCAATGAGGGCAGAGGTGCTCCCGCAGCCTCCTATGGCAGCGCGGCCTGCGGGGACACAACGCTGGTGGCCAATCCGAGCGTGGCGGGGGCGGAGTCAATTCCAATGCCCCGTCACGGGAGGAGAGTTTGAGGCTTCGGGCCTAGCGAGGCCGACTGCGGCCTGTCAGGAATTCGCGGCGGCAGTCGCCTGACTCCGGGAGCCGCCGAGGGGTTGAGAAAGGCGGCGCCGGTGTCCCTGGGATCGCGCCGGGCCGCGACAACAAAGGCGAGGCTCACAGAGCTCCTGGACTGGGGCGGTGAGTTGTGCGGCTCCCTCTGTGATAACGCGCATCAGGGGACCAGCAGGGAGCGCCTAGCAGTAGAGGCACTCAGTCCTCGCGGCGCTTTGGGGACAATCACCACAGCACCTCGGCCAGCAACAGGAGGCAGGAATCTAGCGCTCCTCATGGACCCAGCGCTTGAGCAGGATAAGCAGTCCCAGTTCAGGCAGGTCAGCGTTCTAGCTCCAAGGGGGGAAGAGCGCTTCACAGGTAGCCCATTTCACTTCAGGTTCAGGCTGGCTAACAGTTTAGGCAGAGTAGGACAGCAGAAGGGATAAGGCAGGGCAGCGCAGGGGCCCCAGGTTATGGCAACAGGGTGCAGAGGTGACACAGCCCAATACCTGGTTGATCCCCAGTGGTCCTGGATAGTGCAGGGAGGCTTCTTCCTGGCGCTTGTTGGTTCTGGCGCCCTTCTGTGGTATTAGAATCTTGGCTTCTTGAGGAGGGGGGGTGGTGAGTTGAAGGCTTTCCTCAGCAGGTCACTTCAGATGGTTCCTGGGTTCCCCTCCCGCCGGGCTAGATCAGTGGGCTAGTTCAGTGTTCCTCACACAGCTTGGTGGGCAGCGCCTAAACCCTGTCACCCCCAGTGGTAAAGGTTCCTTACTTGGCCCTCCCGCCTACGTCTCCTGAGCAGGGTCCCCCAGGTAAGTGATGCCCCAACTGACTGGAGAGTTTCCCTCCCTTTTCTTTTATAGTGGCAGTTGGTAGTTGGCAGTGGGCAGGTGGTGACCACTCCCCTATTCTGGAAGGTTCCAGGAGCTGCCTCACTCTAGCTATGGGCAGGCAGGCAAGCTGGTATTGCAACAATGTTTAAGGGTTCCAGCCAGCTCCTGGCTACTAGAGTGCGTCTAAACAGACCACGCTGCAGTAGCAGGGGTCAATGGCAGCCATGTTGGGAGAATAGAGAGCACCTGCACCTTAGCATTGATTAGGAATGGGAAGGTGCCCAGAGACCTAAGGCCAACCAAAAAGAAGGTGGGAAAAATGAGGCAAAAGCGGAAAAAAAGGAAAGACCACCCTAAGGCTGACAGGTCTAACATGCGACCCCCCAGCTGAAAGTGGGGAGAGCTACCCAGCCTCTAGGGAGTTCTCGTCACTAAGGCGGAAAACCAGGGAGAGACCGTCAGCATTGGCGTGGGCAACTCCGGGCCGATGTTCCACCCGAAAGTCCATCCCCTGTAGGGAAATGGACCACCTTAGCAACTTGGGGTTTTCGTTTCTCATCTGCATGAGCCGGGGAAGGGTTCGGTTTGAATCAGGAAGTGAGAGCCAAACAGGTATGGCCTCAACTTCTTCAAGGCACAGACCATAGCGAAGGCTTCTCGCTCGATGGTACTCCATCGCCGTTCCCAATGGAGGAGTCTTCTGGGGATGAAGGCCACAGGTTGGTTTTGGCCATCGTTGTTGAGTTGCGAAAGCACAGCGCCTATGCCATGCTCAGAGGCGTCCGTCCGCACAATGAATTCCTTTGTGAAATCAGGTGTTGCAAGCACCGGAGCGGTGCACATCGCGTGGTTCAGTGTCTCGAATGCCTCTTAGCAAGCAGCCGTCCAGATCACTTTTCGTGGCTGCTTCTTAGACGTCAACTCAGTCAAGGGGGCTACGATGGTACCATATCCCTTGACGAACCGGCGGTAATAGCCAGTGCAGTGAGGCCGAGGAAAGCTCCAAGCCAAGATGGTCCCAATTTTGGCATGGAAGGGTTGCACCTTACTCCCACCCACCAGGAGTCCCAGGAAGACAACATATCCCTGTCCAATCTGGCACTTGCTAGCCTTGATGGTCAGGCCAGCACGTTGCAAGGCCTGAAGTACCTCCTGGAGATGCTGCAGATGGTCCTCCCAGGAGCTACTGAAGACAGCTATGTCATCCATGTACGCCGCTGAGAAGGACTCCAGGCCAGACAGCGCCTGGTTCACCAACCGCTGGAAGGTGGCTGGAGCATTCTTGAGTACGAAGGGCATCACTCTGAATTGGAAGTGGCCCTCGGGGGTGGAGAACGCTATTTTCTCCTTTGCTCCATCGGCCATGGCAATCTGCCAGTACCCTGATGTTAGATCAATGGTGCTGAGGTACCGGGCTGCTCCCAGCCGGTCAATCAGCTCATCTGCCCTTGGGATCGGGGGAGCGTCTGTCTTGGTGACAGAGTTCAATCCTTGATAGTCCACACAGAACCGAAGTTCTGGTGTGGTGGCCGGTGCAGCCGCTTTCTGCACCAACACAACTGGACTAGCCCAAGGGCTGCTGGAAGGTTCGATCACCCCCAGCTCCAGCATTTTGGCCACTTCACCCTGGATGCTGTGCTTGACTTTATCGGACAGCCGGTAAGACTTGGTTTTTACAGGCGGACTGTCCCCTGTGTCCACATCATGGGTACACAGATGTGTAATTCCAGGCGTGATGGAGAACAACAAGGCGTACTGCTCCAACACCTGGCGCCAGTCCCTCTGTTGCTCGAGGTCAAGGATGGGGAGAGGACAACTCCCTCCACTGAACCATCCTTCTCCTGGGCCACCAGAAGGTCAGGAAGAGGCTCACTCTCCTCCTCCTCGCTCCCATCCGTCACCAGGAGGAGAGCAAGCTCAGATCGCTCATGGTGAGGCTTCAGGCGGTTGACGTGGAGCACCCGATGGGGCTGATGGGGGGTCTTTAAGTCAACGACATAGGTAGACTGACCTCGACGCTCCACAATTTCGTACGGACCAGTCCACCAGTCCTGGAGGGCACTAAGCTCCCCAGGCTCCATGACCCACACCTTCTGTCCAGCGTCCAACTCCACTGTCCGAGCGTTGCGGTCATACCACTCCTTCATGACGGCTTGACTAGCCTCCAAGTTGTCTGAGGCTTCCTTCCATAGCTTGGCCATCTGGCTGCGGAATGCCAGCATGTAGCTGACGACATCACAGGGAAGCTTCTTCGAAGTCTTCTCCCACCCCTCCTTGACAAAGGCTGAAGGGGCCCCTAACGGGATGGCCATAGAGCAGTTCAAAGGGGCTGAATCCGACTCCCTTCTGTGGTACCTCGCGGTACGAAAACAGCAGGCAAGGGAGGAGGATGTCCCATTTCTGCTTCAAGTCCTCTGGCAGGCTCCGGATCATCCCCTTCAAGGTCTTGTTGAAGCGCTCTATGAGCCCGTTAGTCTGGGGGTGGTAAGGAGTGGAGAACCGGTAGGTCACTCCGCACTCCTTCCACATGGCCTGCAGGTAGGCCGACATGAAGTTCGTGCCCCTGTCTGACACCACCACCTTGGGGAATCCCACTCTGGTAAAAATCCCCATCAGGGCCCGCGCCACCACAGGTGCAGTGACAGTCCTCAGAGGGATAGCCTCCGGGTACCGAGTGGTGTGGTCCACTAACACCAAGATGAACCGGTGTCCCGCAGAGGTCGGAGGGTCCAACGGCCCAACGATGTTGATTCCGACCCGCTCAAAAGGGGTCCCGACCACCGGGAGCGGTTCCAAAAGGACCTTCACTTTAGTCCCAGTCTTGCCACTGGCCTGACAAGTCTTGCAGGTATTACAGTAAGTGTCAGAGGCAACCCTCATCCTGGGCCAATAAAAAAATGGGACCAGCCGCGCATAGGTTTTGTCCTGGCCCAGGTGTCCAGCCAAAGGAATTTCATGCGCCAGTTCCAATAAGAAGGCCCGGTAGCATTGGGGGACCACTAAGGCCCTCGAGGATCCATTCATGGGAACCTAAGGCTCACTGTAAAGAAGGCCATCCTCCCAGTACACGTGAAAACTGCCGGTCTCCTGATCGGTCGCTTGGGCTTTAGCCTGTCGCCGCATGCCTTCAAGCGTGGGGCACTCCTTTTGCGCCCGGGAGAATTCCTCCCGGGTAAGCCCTCCTTCCACATGCCACTCGGCAAGGGTCGGCAAGCCCCCCACAGGAACAACATCCACCTCCACGGACTCCGGGGGTACCTCCACAGGCTCCCCATCCATCACACGAGGTGTGTCCTTCACAACATCCTCCTCTTCAGGACCAGCATTGGGTTGGGCAGATGTCTCAGGCTCCAACCCGGGTTGAGTTCCTTGCCGGGCAGCCATGGACCGCGTGACCACGCAAGTCCATCCTGGTAACCCCAGCATCTCAGTGTGGGCCTTAAACTCCACCTCTTTCCAGGCGGTTTGCTCCAGGTCGTTTCCTAGCAGACAGTCCACTGGTAAGGCAGGGCTTATCGCAACTCTCAACGGGCCTTTCACTCCTCCCCACTCAAAGGGAACCTGAGCCACAGGATAGGAGCTCAGAGTGCCGTCAGCCAACACGCCGGATGGAATACATCAGGTACTACTTGCTCAGTGGACACCAGCCGCCTCACTATGGTGTACTAAGAGGGAGGGGTCCCAGCTTAAGTGTGAAGTGATGTGAAAAATATCAAACCATAAATTACACAAACAATAAATGAGTCCACATTGTTTTATTCACAACGGGACTGGATATACTGAATATATACAAGAACAAATCAATAATGCAATTGGTTGTACAGTGCCCCGAGAGGAATAAAAATAGGGGGAGAGGTAGTGGTAGGTGCTCAGGTGAGGATAAGGTGATAGACAGAAGTACGTGACAGTAAAATCAATGAATTAAGCAGACTGTATTTCCGAGTTATATACAGTGTAGTGGACCGAAGGTTCATCACAATTGGATTAAAGAGTCATACTTCACATATAACAATGAATGAAATAAATGTTGGAGTGAAATTGATGGTGAAGTAGGTGGTTGTCGACGTTTCGACCCTCTAGTGCAGGGATTGGTTGTGCCCTTGCTGTGTGGTCTTCATCAGGACAGAGAAGGGGGGCGGGCAACCTAGTTCGGTGTATAAAATTAAAAGTTAAACTCAAGGTATTGGGACGTGCCTCATAATAATTATACCATAATTGGCACACAATCGATTGAGCAAGTTAAGGTTAATTCATTAGAATGTTGCGTTATCGACACATTGATAGTCATACTTGGAATTCAATTAAATTAGTAGCCGGGCTGGGAGTGGAGCCAGTCCCGTTTGAAGGAATAATTCACAATGGTGGAAGCGAGCGACGGAGAAAAGGGTCTCGGAGGAGAGGTGGGTTCTAGCGATCCCCGTCGCGAGATAGTTTAGGGTGGTATATCACCGTGTGACGTAGTTAGGAGGGCGCGGTAGAAAGCCACCATCTAATTAGATCCTGTCAGGAGGTTCATGCCTGAAATACGCAAAATTGGGCCAAATAAATCACCGGGTACCAACAATAGGATTCTACATGCACAATCATGGTGACACGGGTAGATTTGAAATGAGCTAACTTACAGCGTGGAAAAAATCAATATTGCCACGGGATGCTGTTAGCGGTTAGTGCGATATCAGAATGTTCCTGTGGGTAAAGGGGGGAAAAGCCAGTCAATTGAGGGTACAATTATTGGTGGGCACACAACGTGAGTTTAGTGCGAAGGTGTAATCTGCTTACCCGATGATTGGGAAGACGCCCAAGGGGTGAATGAAACAATGTGGACTCATTTATTGTTTGTGTAATTTATTGTTTGATATTTTTCACATCACTTCACACTTAAGCTGGGACCCCTCCCTCTTAGTACTTATTGAACCCAGGTCCCAGTGACTAGGTTTGGGTAAACCCTCCTTACATACCCCGCCTCACTATGGTGGTCATGCTGGCACCTGTGTCCCTCAGAGGCTCCACCTCCTCCCCGTTAACCTTCACCCTCTGCTGGTACTTAGCAGTATTCAATGGTAAGGACGTCACTGGGACCATCTCTCTGTCCTCGAGTGAAATCAACGTCAGGCCTGTCTATTCACCTTCCCTATCTAGGGGCAGATCCACCCCAAGCGCTACACTAGCCACCCCGGGACTCCTGCCACCTGTTGGGGCTGGAGGTCTCTTGGGACCCTGGGGATCCCCCTTGTACTGTCCAACCTCCCTGCATTCCTAGCACCGGACAATTTTTGGCTGCTGACCCTTGTCAGGGTAAGTGGGTTTTGGGGAACTGGAATGAGGTGGGGTACCCACTCCTCTCCCAAACTGTCTAGTTTGTGGGCCTCGTGAGAACTACTTCTTTTTATCTCCCCCCTCTTTCTTCTGGGGGACGCCCTGTCTGCCTTTTGTGCCATCTCCCCCGGGGCCCTTGTGTGACAGCCGGGTGCTCACCCAAGTATCCGCCTCCTCTGCAAGCTCACGGGGATCAGTTAGCTTGCGGTCCACCAGATGTGTGTGCATCTCCAGAAAACACTTATCCAAGAGGTGCTCTCTCAAAAATAAATTGTACAGGCCCACATAATCATGCACCTCGCTGCCACGCACCCAACCATGCAAAGCCTTACAGGCATAATCAAAGAAATCCACCCAATTCTGCATGGACAGCTTATGGCTGCCACAGAACCTTTGGGGATACCATTCGGGGTTGAGGCCAAACTTTTTAAGGAGCGCCTTCTTCATGGGGGAATAACTGAACTGGTCCACCTTATCTAAGTACAGGAGGGTGTCCCTGACATTGGGAGGTATGTAACGATATAGGCCACCTCCCCAGTGTTTCTCGGGCACCCCATGGGCTGTCAAGGTCACTTCATACGCCTCCAACCACTTGGCGATGTCATCCCCCTGAGTGTAGCTCACTATCACCTCCTTAGGTAACCAAAATCTAGGCTTGTGTTGAGCCCCTGGTACGCTGTCACCATTGGGTCCTGCTGGCGCAATCAATTGCAAGGCTCTCAGCTCCAACTCCTTGAGCTGAAGCTTGTGCGCCAACTTCCTTTCTTCCAATGCAAATTCTTTATCTTCCATCTCTCTCTCCCTCTCGTGCTCTAACTTGGCAAGCTCCCACCTCAATTGCCTCTCCTCCCTCCTGACCTCATACTCCTGCGACAACATACTCCCTCTGGACCCACTAGCTTAGCTATCATCGTCAGAAATGAACTACAGATGAAGAGCTGCGACCTAGGTAGCACCCCGGACTGCGAAACGCTGTCCTTCCATATCAAATTAACACAAAACTATACCTTGAACGGCCTTTTGGTCCATAGACTGGCTACAGCCAAAATTAACCTGACAGCCTCACTAAACCCCTTCGTAGAATCCAGCGTGCAATACCCTGACTTTACCATCTTGGGGGACTTTAACCTCCATCTTGAAAATAGCGACAATACTGGAACAGCAGCGCTGACCGATACACTAAATAATCTGGCCCTAGAACAGATAGTCCATACGGACACACACAAATCAGGACACACCTTAGACGGTATCTTCACCTCTAACAAATACATTAAAATAATGGACTGCCTCCGCGTCCCTTGGTCTGACCATAAAGTATTAATATTTTCTTTAACTCTGGCTAACACAGAGGGGACAGCGTCTCCCCAGATATAAGACACACCTACTTTATACCTACACTGGTCCTGGAACGGCCCCTTAAACTACGAGACCACCTAGCGTCACATATACCCACACTAACCGGGGAATGTAACATGGCCACTGACCAAATCTCTAAATGGATAACATCGGCCATAAAAACAGCAGTACCATTAAAAAAGGCGACCTTTAGGAAAAAACAGCCATCCCAAGCCTGGTTTTCAGAAAATCTCAGGGCCCAGAAGCGAATAGGCAGGAAACTTGAAAGGACATGGAGAATAAGCTACAACTCAGATAGCAAAACCAAATACAAGACCTCCCTGAACATATACAAAAAACTGATCTTTACTGCAAAAAGCCAGTACTTTATTCAGAACAAAAAACTCTAGTCAAGAATTATTCTCAACGGTAAAACAACTATCCAAAGTAAAAGCTAACACTAACATGCCAGCCACTACAGAGTTCTGCAACACTCTGGGTCAATTTTTTATTGACAAAGTGACCCGGGTCTATGAATCTTTTAAATCGGCCAATCCACAAACCCCTACAGGGGATAAAAATGACCAAACTAAGGACTTAGTTCCTAACACAACATCAAAACCGGAGTTCAAATTCTGCCTCCCTGAGGCGAAACAGGTTCACCAGATAGTCATGGCAACTAAATCCGGGGCATATTCAGACCCATGCCCACCAAAAATACTCCATCTCTTCCCAGAGCTGTACAGTGAACAACTGATCGGCCTTATGGAACACATAATGAACGTAGGCACTTATCCCGCCCTCTGGAAATCAACATCAGTCCTACTTTATGTTATGTTATGTTATGTTATAACAATTTATTATGCGCACAGCGACTCCAGCGAAGGAGCATCCCGGCGCAGAAAAAACCCAACTTGGATCCAGAAGAACCCGGAAACTATAGGCCAATAGCTAGAATTCCTATTGGTGCCAAGGTAGTTGAGAAACCTCTAAATAAACAAATTGCCCAATTTATTACTGAAGCAAACATCCTGGATCCCTCACAGTACGGTTTCCGTGAAGGGCACAGCCCCGAAAAAGCCTTGCTGATGGCAGTGGAAGAGCTCAAGAACGTACTGGACGCCGGGGGGAAGGCCGCCTTGATATAATTAGACCTATCGGCGGCCTTCGATACGGTGAACCATGGTACGCTCCTGGACCGACTAACAGCAGCAGGACTCCATCAAGACGCAAGAAATTTGCTGGCATCTTTTCTGGACAACAGAACATTCACAGTGGAACTGGGTGAAAAAAATCTAAACCCTTCAACTCCCCCTGTGGGGTCCCGCAGGGGTCTTCGTTGAGCCCAACGCTTTTTAACCTATACGTAACACCACTAGCCGGAATCATCAGGGCATGTGGCTTTCTGCCAGTGTCATACGCAGATGACACACAAATTGTAGTCTCAATTAAAAACGACACCTCAGACACAACAGATAACTTCAAAAATTGCATGAAGCAGGTCAGCCTGTGGATGGAGCAAAACTGCCTAAAATTAAACAGTGAAAAAAGCGAGGTTATTCTATTAGGAACAAATGCAGGAATCTGGTCCCCAGACTGGTGGCCGGTGGATCTTGGCAACTGCCCATCACCGGTGACCAAAGTAAAAAATCTAGGCATCTTGCTAGATAACAGACTCACTTTTGAGGCCCAAACCAACAAACTTTATCCACGATGTGGTCTATCCTAAAAATGATCAGGAAACTAGTGCCATACATCCCCATGGACTCCCGAAAAACGGTGGTGAACACCTTAGCCCTATCAAGACTCGACTACGGAACTGCATTATATGCCGGGATGCAAGCCCAACACCTGACCAAATTACAATGCTTGCAGAACTCAGCAGCACGACTGATACTAAATATCCCGCGATCAGAGCATATATCGCACCATCTAGACACACTACACTGGCTCATTTAAATCACTGTATTTAACATATAAGACGCTCCAAGGTTCGGGATGTCTGTTCCTTAGAACCCACCTCAAGCCATACGTCCCCACAAGAGACCTACGGTCCAGCCAGGCAAAACTGATGCAAGTTCCTAGGTTCAAACAAACTAGATGGGGGGCAGAAGCTTCCTACTATATGCTGCCAAAGACATGAATCGACTCCCCCTCGTGATTAAAAACAGTACCTCTCTAATGTCATTCAGGAAAGCGGTTAAAGCATGGCTGTTCAAGTCCCGATAAACCAACTCTCACCAAGTTTCAGGACACCATGTCTTTTCTACAGCGCCAAGACGCCCAAGAGCATATGAGCGCTTTACAAAACCACAAATGAAATGAAATGATATCAAATAAAATCACTACTACTTGCCCTGGAACGTCTTCCTGGCAACACATTTTCAGATACCTCATCATTAAGTAGGTGTAGCTCTCCTGGAGCACCCGTCCCCCCTGGTGCGCACAGCCCCTCCTGTCTCCCATCCCCTCTCCCCTCTGGGTGGGCCCTTACCCTTGCCCTCAAGGCAGTACAGAGTTCCTCCTTTGCAGCTCTCCGGCCAACCGGCACCCCCATCCCCTGACAAAATTCCCTTAGCTGCAACACTGTGTACTCTTTCAGGTCGGCTAGCTGGAACTCCATTTTGCCAGGTGGGGACCCAGATAAATCAAGGGAAAGATTCTAGGATGTAGGTAGCAGGATTAGGTCAAAACAGGTCTCTACACGCTCAGGTTAGACAGTGGGGGCCAATTGAGTAGGCTTGCTTGCACGATAGGTGTCTAGTCTAATTGCAGTGCACTCTGTCCCGCTGGAAGGTGCTGTATAGTCACAGGTCCTGATCCCACCGCTCGGCACCAAATGTAGGAACTGGGGTCACCAGTTCCCTGGGGGTAGCCTGGCTCGAGCGGGTAGGCACCCGAAAGCTTAGGTGTAAAGTGACTACACAGCACACGCATCCACTGAGACAATAAATGCACGCAAAGACTGAGACCACACCAGTATTATTGATTCAAATAAGTAAGTTTTATCTAAGATCAAGATCTTGGGCAATCAAAAATCACAGTAGTAATAACTTTTTTTGTCCCTTAAAAGCACAGGTGTTTCATCACTCGGCCATAAATAGTTATATAAATAAATATTAAATATTAAATAACCGTAGGCCTGGCAACAGCCTTGCTCCTAGTCAGCACCTGCAAGGAATTCTTTATAAATACATTTAAATCACATTGCATTAAACATCCATAACCATTTCCTTATGTAAGCAACAATTTCACTTAGTGACTAAAGGCATCGAGGAAACTTTGCATTAGACAAAAGTAAACCGACCATTAAGTAGGAGTAAAACATTTCATGAGGATCATAAAGGGTCGTTCAGCAGAGGTAACCACTTCCTCTAGGTAGGGCAAACAGTTCATTAGGCCACATTACCCAAGGCATTAGGCAAAGATAAACATTTTGTATATACCGGCTACATTAGCCATTACCATACTCCTAGCAGGGGTGTTCTCCTCTGGCTTAAAAGTTATTAGGGCCTCCGCATTGCTAGGGTGAGTTCAGGGGCCTGGCATTCCTGCAGTGACCCTTCCACAACAATGGGGGGGCCGACCGGGCCCAATACAGTCGCCCGCGGGGAGGGGCGATCTCGGGGCCTCCCCCGGGGTATTTTACCTCTTTCCTTCGGCCCTCCTCTGGCCCTTTCGGAGAATCGGTTGCTGGAGGGAGGTGGGGCTCCTACCCTCCTCGAAGCCCTCCGGAGTGTCTCACTGATGGGGCCGGCTACGGGGCACCGCAGGACTGCAAGGGGCCCCGCGCCAATGCTAGGGCTGGCCCCGAGAGTATAGATAGGCAGAGTGGGCTCCTTTGCTCCTCGGAGCCCTCCGCAGGGTCGCGTCCTGTTCTCAGGCCCACGAGAACGTCAGAGGCCCGGGAACCAATTGGCCTGAAGGCGCGCTGGATGCAGGGCCTGGGATCCAATGAGGGCGGAGGTGCTCCTGCAGCCACCTATGGCAGCACGGCCTGCGGGGGCACGACGCTGGTGGCCAATCCGAGTGCGGCGGGGGCGGAGTCACTTCCAACGCCCGTTCACGTGAGGAGAGTTTCAGGCTTCGGGCCTAGCGAGACTGACTGCGGCCTGTCAGGAATTCGCGGCGGCCCTCTCCTGGCTCTGAGGGCCGCCGAAGGGGGTGAGAAAGGCGGCACCGGCGTCCCTGGGAACGCGCCGGGCCGCGACAAGGAAGGCGAGGCTCACAGAGCTCCTCGACTGGGGCGGTGAGTTGTGCGGCTCGCTCGGTGATAACGCGCGTCAGGGGACCAGCAGGGAACGCCTAGCAGTGGAGGCGCTCAGTCCTCGCGGCGCTCTAGGGACAATCACCACAGCGCCTCGGCCAGCAACAGGAGGCAGGAATCTAGCACTCCTCAGGGGCCCATCGCTTGAGCAGGATAAGCAGTCCCAGTTCAGGCAGGTCATCATTCTAGCGCCAAGGGGGGGAAGAGCGCTTCACAGGTAGCCCATTTCACTTCAGGTTCAGGCTGGCTAACAGCTCAGGCAGAGTAGGACAGCAGAAGGGATAAGGTAGGACAGCGCAGGGGCCCCAGGTTACGGCAACAGGGCGCAGAGGTGAGACAGCCCAATACCTGGTTGATCCCCAGTAGTCCTGGATAGCGCAGGGGGGCTTCTTCCTGGCGCTTGTTGGTTCTGGCGCCCTTCTGTGATATTAGAATCTTGGTTTCTTGAGGAGGGGGGTGGTGAGTGGAAGGCTTTCCTCAGCAGGTCACTTCAGATAGTTCCTGGGTTCCCCTCCCGCCGGGCCAGATCAGTGGGCTAGTTCAGTGTTCCTCACACAGCTTGGTAGGCAGCGCCTAAACCCTGTCACCCCCAGTGGTATAGGTTCCTGACTAGGCCCTCCCATCTAAGTCTCCTGCGTAGGGTCCCCCAGGTAAGTGATGCCCCAACTGACTGGAAAGGTTCCCTCCTTTTCTTTTATAGTGGCAGTTGGCAGTTGGCAGTGGGCAGTTGGTGACCATTTCCCTATTCTGGAAGGTTCCAGGAGCTTCCTCACTCTAGCTATGGGCAGACAGGCAAACTGGTATTGCAACAATATTTAAGGGTTCCAGCTAGCTCCTGGCAACTAGAGTGCGTCTAAACAGACCACGCTGCAGTAGCAGGGGTCAGTGGCAGCCATGTTGAGGGAAGAGAGCACCTGCACCTTAGCATTGATTAGCAATGGGAAGGTGCCCAGAGACCTAAGGCCAACCAAAAAGAAGGTGGGAAAAATTAGGCAAAAGCAAAAAAAAAGGGAAAGACTACCCTAAGGCTGACAGGCCAGGAAGATATCTAAGCCACTCCTTTTGGGATCACTCCCCAATGCCTCCTCAAACTCTCTGGAATTCATCAAGAGGTCTGCCTCCAACGCAAGCTCTCTGGGATCAGAGAACTCACACTCCACCGGGTGTTAGCATAGCTCTGGAAAACAGGAACTTAAACAGGAACTTAAAATATGCTCTGCAACAAATGAATCTCACAGCCCCCCACAGTTGTTAACCAAGCTATCCTTTGCCTCACCCTTCAGTGCCTCACACAAGTACCCCACACCACTCTCCTGAGACTGGCAAGACAGTATCTTACTGTCTCTGTCACACAAACCACACTCTTCTGGCTGGTCTTCACACACACACACCAAGGTTTCTACCACGGGGAACCCCTCTCCCTGTACCACTCTTCTAGAGTCAGTAGAGTGTCCCTTTCACCACTAGGAATATGGTCCCCTGTCCCAGTCCCCCAATCTACTTCAGGGACACTGCACTCCACTGGAACTACATCATAATCCTGAACCCCCTGATGTATGTCAACCCCCTCCCTCCAGTCAGGCGCTACATATCTGGGTGTTTGTACCTCTCTCTCAGCACTAGATATCATAATCATGCTGTCACCATCTGAGCTGGACTCCACCTCCAACTCAGCAAAGCTCCTTCCTTGAGCGTCCCATTTTTCTTTCTGGGCTAAGGCCCACCGGATCATTCCTTGTTTAGCCAGTCTAATTCTCTCCACCTTTGCTCAGCAGCAAGGAGCCACTCATCTTTCTCTACCTCACTGTCAGAGACGTCCTCCTCCTCAGAATCATCTGCTAATGTTGCTTCCCAAATTCTGGCCTCATGGGAATACAGGCATGCCTCAAGATCCCTCCTTGTGGAACCTTTCTCCACGGGCAGCCCCCTCTTCTTGCAAAAGGCTTTTATCTCCTCTTCTGTGTAGATGCACAGGTGGAAAAAGTTGACTTCCATTTTGGCAGGATTTTACAGGTGCAACACTAGCCAGAGTCTCAATATCGAAAAAATACTTCCAGGAGGACAACGG
Organism: Lissotriton vulgaris; assembly: GCF_964263255.1. NCBI lineage: Eukaryota > Metazoa > Chordata > Amphibia > Caudata > Salamandridae > Lissotriton > Lissotriton vulgaris. Next base: position 1,035,780,443 of record NC_141698.1, read on the forward strand.
AAGAAACAAACAGTATGTGGTGGCGTAGTGGTCTGCACTCACTAGTGATGTACACCAATCACTGTGGGGCCAGTACAAATATAAGTTCAAATCCCCACCGCTGACCAACAATGTTAGAACTGGGGGTCTCTAGTTGGCAGAGGTTGGTACCACTGTCCAAATAGGGACCCTTGCTTCTAGTCAGGGCAAGGAGGAAACCCTCTGAGATAACCCCTGCTCACCCTCTAGGTAGCTTGGCACGAGCAGTAAAGTCTAATCAGAAGGCAATGTGTAAAGTATTTGTACCAACACTCACAGTAACACAGTGAAAACACCACAAACTGACTTCATAACAGTTTAGAAAAATAAAGGTATTTATTCTAAACTACACAAGATCAAAACACAAAAATCCACCATACATAGTTCAAGAATGTGGTTTCAAAAGAGTTCTTAAGGTTACGATAAAATAATCCACAGTTGCGTGAAAAGTTCACAGTTGCGTCACGTTTAGCTCACAGTACCTTTAGTTGTGACAAAGTTCCAAAAGCAGAAGCTGGTGCGGTGGAAAACAAGTGATGCGTTGCTCCTGAGACCCTGGGGAGGCGTATGCGACAGCCCCGCTGCATCAGCAGGCGTATTACGACGAATCCGGTCTGTATGGGGAGGAAGGCCACTTGTCTGGATTCCGGTGCATAGGTTCCGTAGGAAGTTTGTTCTCGCAATGGTACGATGTGACGATCTCATAGGGGCTGCGACGATCTCCAGGGCGACGATGCGAGGTCCAGCGGCGATCTCTCTCTCGCAGATCCTTGATGCGATGGTTCTGCAATGATGCTCGCAGTGACGTGATGCGGTCCGCAAGCAAGCAGTACAGCGATCTCACCGAGCGACGACAGGCTCTGCGACGACACTCGCAGCGATGGTAGTCTTCCCGCACCGGTTTGGTGCATCCCGCAAATGAAGGATGCGACGGCTCGGGCAGCGGCAGCAGGCCTTCGTAGCAGCGGGGCTGCGCTCCGCAGCGAGCGATGCGATAACTTTTCTGTAGCAAAGTCTTTAAATCTTGGTTTCCAGCTTCCCAGCACAGGTACAACTTCCAGAGGCACCACACATGAGCCACGCACTCCAGGAAGGACAGAACTGTCTCAGTAGAACTTAGGGGAAGCTGGGGATGAAGTCCTTTTGTTCCTGGGACTTCAGAACAGGGAGCCAGCTCTTCTCGGGCCCTTGGAGATTCATTCAAGCAAGGGGACACAGCACCAAGCAAAGTCCTTCCCCTCTCTTTGGCAGCAAAGCAACAGCAGGGCAATCCAGCAGAGTAACAGCTGGACAATCTTCCTTCTTCAGTTTCAGCTTCCTCCTTGGCAGAGGTTCCTTCTTGATTCCAGGATGATCTAATTTTCTGTTGTCAGGGGTCCTGTACTTATACCCCTAAATGTCTTTCTTCTCTTTGTGCAAGTGGGCCCTGAGCCCGGTCGGAACCAGTTCTGGGTGTTCCTTGAGCATTTTGTTTTTCTGGCTTCTCCTTTCCTTTCAGAGTGAGGGGCAGGGTCGTCAGCCACCCAGCAGGAGGTGGAGACAGCATTGTGGAAGGCAGGCACAGCCCTATTCAGGTCCAGGTGCTATCTCCACCCACCACTCAAGTTGCAAATGAAGTCATTCAGCCTAGGGCTGACTCAGCCAGCCTCCTGGGGAATCCCCATCCCCTGTCACTCTCAAACCAAACAGTCAATATACAAACAGGCCAAGGCACACAGAAAGGTCAGACAAGAGAACAACAACTTTCTAAAAGTGCTATTCTCAAACACAGGATTTAAAAACAACCTTTCCTAAAAGATGTGTTATTAAATTCTGAGTTCAGGGATTCTAGACTTTTATGTCCTATCTTGTTCCTATGGGAAGAAATGCTGGTAGCCACTGTAGCCAGCATCCCCCATGATAGCCGATTGAGCAAGATAGCCTTGCAGCAGTGAAAAACGAAAATGGCTGTAATTCACCACCAGAGCATGTCACCTACACAAGTACATGCTCTACCTTTCACATACACTGCGCCCTGCCCAAGGGGGTATATTGGGCCTTCCATAGGGCGGATCAATGTGCACAAAAAGGGAAGGGTTAGGCCTGGTCAGTGGGGACACTGACCAGGAGGACATGGCAGTTCACAGACTGCACACAGGCACTGCGGTGGCAGGCCGGAGACACCATTTTGGGGCTACTCATGTGGGTGGCACAATCAGTGCTGCAGGCCCACTAGTAGCATTTGTCATCACCAGCCCTGGCACACTCAGTGCACTTTACTAGGGACTTCATGGTGATACAAATATGCCAATCATGTAGATCCAATCACAATAACAATTTACACAGAGAGCATATGCACTTTAGCACTGATCAGCAGTGGTAAAGTGCGCAGAGTCCTATTGCCAACAACCACGGATCAGGAAAAATAAGGGAGGAACAAGCAAAAAGTTTGGGGATGACCCTGCAAGAAGGGCTAGTTCCAACAGAGATGATACATTTCCTGCGCAACGAGACATAAAAGTCACAGAAAAATACCATATGAAGTAAAAAAAAATTAAATAATATTTTTATTTTAACTTTGCAAAGAAATGACAGACCATTGACATCGATGCAGTTATTTCACATTACAAATCATATTGACCTTTACAGTGACCAATACAGTCAATCTATGGAAACATTACAATTCTTGCTCTCTGTCTCTATTCCTCCTTACTTCCAGGTCTACCAATGGGGACACAAATATCTCTCCTCTGTACATATTCCACTTGGCCCATTCCTTATCCCATTTCTTTGGACACCCACGTGCGATAAAGACTTCTTTCTCAGCTACCATACATTTATCCATTTCCCTTCTCCATATTTCTACCCCTGGCGGCCTGGCACTACCCCACCCCCTAGCTAGTTCTCTCTTAAATAAAGTAAATCCTAGCGTTGCAAACTATTGTTCCATCTCCGTAAGGTCTGTAGCCTCCCATATATTTAATAGACCTAATCGGGGCGTCAGCGTAACTGTCTTACCCAGAGCAGACCGCATGTGCGTCACAATCCTGTTCCATCTGTTTTGCACCACTGGACATTTCCATATCATATGGTATAAACTGTCTGACTGTCTGCATCCCTTAAAACATAGGTCATCTGACCAAGACCCGATCTTCGCCAGAGTAATCCCAGTCAAGTATGAGCGATGTAGAATACGGAGCTGAATAAGGCTATACCTAAGTGTAATGGCAGCCTCTCTCGGAGACATCAATGCTTGCCTCCAGTCCTCCTCTTCCATTGGTCCTAGTTATCTTTCCCATTTCTCTCTGAGCTCCCCAAAGGAATCCCGGCATATTGTTACTAAGCTTTCTATATGTGAGGGAAATTGCCTTGGCATGTAATTGTCTGTCTAATAGACGATCTTCCAAGGGGGAGTATTCTGGTATATCTTCACAGCTAGGTAACGCCGCCTTCAAAGCATGCCTAATTTGTAAATATCGAAAAACTTCGCTTGGTGCCAACTGGTACGTTTTCTGTAGCTCCTCAAACCGAAGGATCTTACCCTTCTTGATCAGATCTCCTACCGTTGAGATACCAATCGTGTCCCATTTGTCAAACCCTGGATGGCGAAAGAGCATGCCCATTTTTGTGTAGACCTTAGTGGCGTCATGTTAGTGAGTCTATTTGTCCAACCCAGGCGGGAATTAGCCAGCCTCCATATTTGCAGCGTGTGCTGGGTGGGTCCTACAAGCTTCTTACTCTGTGGGGAAGAATAAAGTGCCCTGAGATAGCCAGCCCTGTCCATTTGATATCTATCTTAGGCACACGCCGGATCATCTGGTAGGGTATATTTCCATCTGTTCACCGTAACCAGTTACGAGGCCCAATAATACAGCCGAACATCGGGCAGCGCGATTTCTCCATCATACCACCCCTTCGTCAATTTTTGAAGCGCAATTCTGGGAGCCCTCCCATCCCACAGTAGCGTACGTATCTTCCCCTCCACCGCCCCAAAAAAGGCATCAGGAACTTTAGTTGGACAGTTCTGTAGGATATATAAAAAGCGAGGAAGGGCAAGCATCTTAAAGAGTGTAGCCCGGCCAATCAATGACAAAGGCAGGGACCTCCAGTGTTGGACACCCGCTCGCAACCGCGCGAGCAAGTGCGCCAAGTTGCTCTTGTAGAAAAGAGCCGAATCTGGCGTGACAAAGACCCCCAGGTATTTAAACCCGTCTGTCGTGACCATCAAAGCACAATCTTTAGGAAGACAGGGGACCTGTCCATGGAGCATATACAGTACCGACTTGTCCCAGTTAATAGCAGATCCAGAATACTTTCCAAAATTGGTAAAGATGCCCAAAACCACCCGAATTGATCTATAGGGATAGGCCAGATATAACACTATGTCGTCAGCATAGAATGATATTCTGTCCTCACAATCCAGAGACCATCTCAGTCCTCTATCTTTGCGCACCCAAGTAGCCAGGGGTTCCAAAATTAGCGCAAATAATAACGTGGATAAAGGGCAGCCCTGTCTAGTACCCCTACGAAGAGAAAACTGCCTAGACGTGTAGTTGTTCACTCTCACCTGTCCAGCTATGTCTGTGTAAAGCAGTCACATCCATCTCAGGAATTTCGGGCCCAATCCTGTTCTGATTAATACCTCAAACATATAGGACCATTCATTTGAATTAAAGGCCATAGAGGTGTCTAGGGACAATATAGCAGCATCCTCTTTCAGAAATACCTGTCGGGCCAACACGCTGTGTAGACGTCGGATATTAAGGGCTGTATTTCTTCCCGGCATAAAACCGGACTGATCAGGATCCACCAGGGAGGATATCACCATCCCTAAACGTGTGGCAAGAACTTTCGCTAGGACCTTCGCCTCCACATTGATTAATGAGATTGGTCTGTAGGAGCGACAGTCCTCCCCCGGCTTGCCCTTTTTCATGGAGAACAACTATACTCACCAACCTCTGTTCTGGAGGGAGGACACCTTTTCCCCAACTTTCTTGGTACATGGCCTTCAAATGCGGGACCATTTGGGTGGCTGTTGCTTTAAGAAACTCCACCGGGGTACCATTAGGCCCCATCGCCTTCCCAGATTTTATCCGGCCAATGGCTGTTCTGATCTCTTCAGCCGAGAGATCTGCCTCTAAAGACTCCCTATCCTCAGCAGACAGAGTAGGCAGCACACATTCCTCTAAAAGATGATGTGACTCTTCAGCCATATATACTGCTGAGGGCGAGTATACTTTCTCAAAATGATCAGCAAATGCCTCTGCTTTGTCCCCTGGGCAGGACACGATTTCCCCCTTAGGCGTCGGCAGTTTAGGTACCCACCTCATACCCTGCTCCTTCTTTTCCAGCCAGGCCAGTGCTTTTCCCGCCCTGTCTCCTAGTTCGTACAGTCTATGATGGGTAGCCGTCTGTGTTGCCATCATTTGTTCCCGAGCTTTTAGCTTCTATTCCTCCCGTTTAAGTGTCAATGCATGTAGCAACTCCTCCGAGGGGTGGAGCGCGTACTCCGACTCAAGGTCTTTAAGTTCATCCTCCAGCTTCATCAATAACTCCTGCTTTGCTACAAATCGCATTTTCAGTGAGAGAGCATGCCCCTTTATAACTACTTTATATGCCTCCCATATCATTTGTGCTGAGTCTATGGATCCTAAGTTTTCCTCCAAAAAATAACCAGTTTGCACAGTGAGCTCCTCTCGTGTGTCAGGGATCTTAAGTAACCATGGATTAATGACAATGGTACGGCTGCTTGGCCCCTTGCGTGAAATCTATTCCTACAGGGGAGTGATCCGATAGGCCTCTAGGATATGTCTTGGGCCTCTTAAAGTTACCCACGGAGGCTGCATACGTTAAAAAATAATCAATCCGGGAAAGGCTGCCATGCACACTGGAGAAATAAGTGAAATCTATAGGGTCACCCTGTAGCTCCCGCCCCACATCTATGAGCCCCAATGCCGTGGTGAAGTCTGTCATTAGTTCATTTGATCGCATATTTTGTCTTACTGGGCGTCTATCCGTTAAGTCATTCATCGTCATGTTGTAGTCTCCCCCCAATATCAAGACTCCATCCGGAAGATCTGTGAGCACCCGACCCAGCTCTGCTATGGCATCTTTACCTAATGCTGGTGGTAAATAGACTGACACAATATTCAAAGCTCTTCCCTCCCATTGCCCCACAACCACTGCAAACCTACCTGCGGCATCTGACCACGTATTAAGTACAATCAAAGGAACATTCTTCCTAACAAGGATACACATACCTCTGGAGCCAGTAGTGTAGCCGCATGCACCAGGAGCTTATATCCCCACCTATTGAGGGCCTTACTTTTATTACCAACCAGATGGGTTTCCTGTAGGAGAACCAGGTCCGGGGACTGTCTTTTCAGGTATTGTTGTACTATTCCCCTCTTAATTTTATCCCCCAACCCATTAACATTCCAGGTGAGTACAGAGAGCACCGATTCACGATCAACTACCATTGGTCAAGAATACAGACATCACAGTGCAGGTCGAATATAAGGGCAACATTGTCATGAGCATTATGCAGAAAACAAAATCAACATCAGCTATTAGTCCGTCATCAAAACATGAACGTAAAGAAAAAAAACGGTATGTCAAGTTATCTGTGCCACAAACCCTGTTCATCAGTGTTGTTACAGTAGGCCCTTCCATTAAGTCAACTTCTTGGCAAGAACAACAATTTCTGTCCCATTCCTCTTCCACCCCCCAATCCCTCTAACTCCCCCCCACCCTGCTACCCTGCCTGTGCATTCAAAACTACCTACCCCCAAACTTGGCAGAATGCCTCACATCCCATTGAACATGCTAGAAATGCAGGGGGAATCAACCCTCGCCCATCCACGGCTACCTCAAATTTACTAAATATAACCACCACCGTCCTTTTCAGAACTAAGTTCACGCAGTATCATATCACATCAATCTATTAAGTACATATTTCACATCATTTACCCCGAGTATCCCTATAGGCAGTTGCATCATTAATACCAGCCAGCAACATCACCTCACCTCCCCCAGAGCCCCTACTTGCGCATATTATGCAGAGTGAGACATCGCAGTTCAATCCTAGGATGAGTTAGTCCTGTTCTTCCAGCCTGCTAGGTTCCAAGGTCACTTCTGTAGCCAGCGTGTCTGAGCGATTGTCTTTTTGTATCTCCTGTCTGCCAGAGAGATTCCTCCTCCGATGTTTCACTGTTGTTTATCCCTCCATCCATTCCCAGACTGCCTCGGGCGAGTCAAAGAACCAAAATTTGCCCTCTGACTCCACCCTTAGTCGCGCAGTGAAGAACATTGAATATTTCACTTCACGGTCTCTCAGTTCCCGCTTCACCGACTGAAAACTCAGCCGTTGGGTCTGAATCTTAGCCGTAAAACAGAAAAGAACTGCACCTCGTAGTTATCAATTTTAGGTGGGGGAGCGGTCCTGGATGTTTGCAATACTATATCTCTGTCACAATAATGAAATACCCTGGCAATCAGTGGCCTCGGGGGCGCACCCACTTTTGGTCTGCCTCCCGGCACTCTATGAGCACGTTCTATAGAGAAGTAGTTAGACAGTGACTTCGGCTTCAAATGTTTTGTGATTAGTTCCTCGACATACAAGTCTGCAGTTGGCCCCTCTGTCTTTTCCGGAACTCCTAGTATTCGAATGTTATTGCCGCGGGCCCTGCCTTCATAATCATCCAGTTGCTGCTCCATCCTGTCTTGCTTTTTCTGTATCTCAAGCATTTGGCTTTGTAATTCCGAGGTGTCTGTTTGTAAAGCGTTCGTCACAATCTTTAGCTCTTTTACCTTCTCATCCATTTTCCTGAAATCAGCTCGAAGTAGCGACACCTCCACTGTAACTGAGTCCACCAAGGCGCGCACTCCACCTATCGGCGCCATAACATCATGGAGATTCGGCTTCGTTTCATGCGGCTGTCCCACCCCGGGCCCTCCTTCTCCTTTCTAGGTGAGTCACTCTTTTTTCCACTTTTCGTCCAAGCATTTTTCGCCAGTTGTTTCTGGGCATTGGTCCTCGATCCTTTACCCCCTACCGCCATTGTGGGTGAGCCTCAGGACTGGTACAGTCAGCAGGATAATTAGTGTTGTCGTTTGCTGCTTCGATCAGCTATCTCTCCAATCGTGGTCCCGTCACTCTCGTCTCACACTGTCACCTGCAATTTCATGTTACGGGAATGTGCGACCCAGGGCCTCTCGGTCTCCACCATTTGCCCCCACGGCTCTCTAATATCTTTCCACTGCGTCACGATGTCCTGTGACCTGACCACCACACAGAGTTGCATACAGGCCCAAAAACAGGGGCCCTAAATTCTTCCCCCACCAGGCGCAACAATCACCATGGAGAGGCACCCCCATGTACCGTGCAGGCTGGTCTCTGCAGTTCGAGTCACACCAGAGGGATGGGAGGGGGGGTAGGCTCTCCAGAATCCCTGTACTCCGCCGCGTCCTCGTCTTCGGGCCTTTCAGCTCCTCACATACAGGACCATAGGCCTGGGTCTCCGTTTACGCGCCCTCCAGCGCCTCTGCAGTTTCTGCCTGGGAGAGGAAGGGGATTCACGCCCCAGCAGTTGACTTCGCCTCAATCTCTCTTCAGCCCTCCCTGGTAATGCCCTTCGCCCAATTCCTCTTTTTCACTGGGGGCACCGCGTGTGTGCCTCCTGAATGCCTGCGTGCATGCCCAAAGCCAGGTGTTCACTCTCAACGGTGGGGTGGGGGGGAGCCAACACCTCTGCCTCAGTTCACCCCGATTGCCGCAGAAAGGCCTCAAAGCCGGGGACTCGAGTACTGCAGTCGCCAGCGCCACAGTCAGGACAGAGCCCGCCCAGGCAGCATAGCACACAATGCCCCCTTTGCCGGCCCCCCTACCTTACTTGCACCTCGTAGCGGGTGTCCGTCACTCCGTCTAGGATCACACCAGAGGGACAGCCCAGGTCAAGCGGCTACTTCTTTCAGGTCTGCGCCGCCATGTTATCTCCTTCCCTTTTCAGCGCCGGACTCACGCCGTATCGTCAATCTCCTCGGCGGATCGCAGATTCAAAGACCTCAGCCAGGGGGGGAGGGGGGGGGGGGGGTAATGGGACATCGACCCCAACTTTCACTCCTGATACTCGGGTCCGGACAGTGGTAAAGCAGCAATAGTACAGTGAATGGGCAAGAGCTCCTATAGGCAGCAGCCTTCTCTCTCGGCTGCTAGCCACGCTCCCCCATGACGTAAATTTTGATCTGAGAAGTTGTTGTAACAAGGACAGGGTCTTAACGAACCTTCTTTAAAAAACCCTTTCGGAAAGGCAAGCAGCCAGGGTACCATGTTATGCTTGAATCTAACTAAGACAAACAGATGATAAGGCCTGTTTATATATGTCAGATATGGTTGCAGCTGACTGGTTATACTCAATGTGACAAAACTCCTCCCTTTAGGTTTCACTAATTCCATTTCCTCCTTGTACAGCATAGATCTATTCAAAAACTGCTGCTTCAAATATTTAATCGCCAGTTTAGCCATAGCCCTTGAACTAGAAAATAATTTGGGACAGCCAAGGATGGCCATTTGGATATTGATATAACAAATCCAAGGTATATCTAAGCCCTTGTCTAGCATAATGCAGCCTTGAATAATCTGCTGGTTTAAATTAGGAGATGGTTGGGCCCAAATTCTTAACCAGCACATTATGTGAGCAACCGCAATCTGGTCTGAGATGTGCCCAGCACCAAGATCATCATGAATATTAAAAACAGGGGTAGAGACAGGTAGTGACAGTAATTTACGGAAAAAAACGTTTTCTACCGCCTGAATATTACCCGTCTCTAAATAACCCCATAAATCACACCCATAAGTCACTATTGGGATGAACTTTGCGTTATATATCTTTAATAGAGAAGGGAGGGGTGTTGAGCCAATTCTTTTTGCAAACTCCATGGCGGCTCCCGAATCTCAGGCTAAAATATTTCTTTTATGTGTACGTTGAATAGCCCACGAGCATCGGTCATCGAAGAGCACCCCCAAATAAGGAAAGGCAGGCACCTTTGTTAATTCAAATTCTTTACAGTAAAACGTAGCCTTCCTTGCACTCACAGAACCGATGGTCATGGAATGGGACTTCTTAAAATTTGTGACCAAATCCAGAGAGTCCATAAAATCAATAAAACAATTTAAAAGAATTTGAAGCCCTCTTGAAGTCCTTGCTAATAAAACCGCATCATCTGCGTAAAGCAGAGCAGGGATCAATTTTGAGCCGGCCCTTGGGATGTCTTTTCAACTGGAAATTAAGGCCTCCCCTATTTTGTTGATGTAGAGGGTGAACAACAGGGGTGCCAATATGCACCCCTGTCTCACCACTCTTTTGATGGGCCAGGAGTCTGTGAGGCTACCATCTTTATTATAGCGCACCGAAGCTATAGTGTTCTCATGCATGGCCGCCAAGAAGGAGACCAAAACTGCATCTAAACCCATTCCATGGAGCATCACCCCTAGCTTTGAACGGTTTACAAGATCAAAGGCAGAGGATAAATCCATGAATGCCAGATGCATGTCCCCCCGCTTGGCGACTGTGTACTTCCCAATGATAAGATTAAGATTAAGACATTGACCCAGGGTGCCTTTACCCTGCCTAAACCCATATTGGAGATCTGAGATTATATTATTTTGATCCAACCAATCTGTTAATCGGGCTGGGACAACTTTCCCCATAATTTTGGCTGTGGACTCCAGAAGAGATATTGGCCTATAACACGCCGGGTCATCTCTGGCTCCTTTTTTAAAGATCGGGATAATAACTGCTTTAGCCCAAGACAGGGGAAAGCCAACCTGAGCTGCTGCATTAAAAACCAGTGTTGAGATTTTAGACCATAAAATAGGATCCGCTCTATAGAGTTCTGCGGGGACGCAGTCAGGGCCCGGCGCTTTTCCACCTGCTGTTGACCTAATTGCCTTGATTACTTCATCTTCTATAAAATGTAAAGGAGACGCGGCAGACCCACTGTCCAGTATCCACCCTGGGGAGCCTTGCCTAACGTCGCCGTAGACATCCCCAAAATGTTGTACCCATTTTTCTGGGGCGATTTTACAGTCAGAGACATGTTTAGAAGACTTGTCAAAAATAGGGCTATTCACCGTGCTCCAGAACCTAGAGCTATTTGAAAGGACACTAGCTTGACTAAGCTTCTCCCAGGCCATCTCTCTTAGTTGTTTCTTCCTATTCCCCACAACAACTTTGTATGCCCTCCTCGCCTCCTTAATCCTAACAGTGTCTCTTGGCTTCCCCTTAAAGCACATCCATGAGGGCCTTATGTGCTCTTGTGCAGTTATCATCAAACCATTTTTAAAATTTTGAAGACCTCGTTTTACAGGGAATAGTCAGATTGGCCGACACTTGTTTGGTAATACGGTCAAAAGCATCCAAAAAAATTACAGGGTCGGTCTCAAGGTCTATAAAAATGCCAAACTCCTCTGAGCAAGCACCGGTTAGGGACTCCATAAAGCTGTCTGGGGTAATTGAGTCCCATCTTAGCCGGCGAGCTTGATCTTTGGCACAATATCGCTGTTACTTAAGTGAGCCAAGGCACTAACTTTACCCTTAGCATGAATATTATGATTCAATGACAATGGGTTGTGGTCACTTAGGCAATTATCTGTTACCTCAAGTTTACCTAAAAGGTCCCTCTTGGCACCCGAGACTAAAATATAGTCAATAGTGCTATGATGGCCATGGCCAGTGTACGTGGGTATTGATGATGACGCATACCCCTGAGTTAGGCAAATCAAAATATGGTCAGATAAAAGACTCTCTAGAAAGGTCCCTGAAACGGAGTGTTCAAAATGTGTTATCCCTGGCGGGGATTGTTCCTCATATAATTTTAAAAAACAATCAATAGGACAAATGTGGATATTAAAATCACCTAGAACTTATGTGTGGTAGTGCGTGTTAGCCGTGGACTCATAATCAATCAAACACGTTGAGAGAGATCTTAAATGCTCTAGATCATCAACCCTTGTGAAAGATTTATAAAAATTAATCACTAACACAGTTAGTAAATCCTTACCTGTTAGTTTGACAGCTAAAATATTTGAGGAGTGTGAATCCATTAACATGACTTTATATATTAATTTTAAGTTTACTAAAAGCAAAAGCCCCCCTCTTGCTCACCCTATACTGGACAGTATAGCATGTTTAGAAAATGTTGAAAAACCATCCAGAAAATAAGAATCTTGCGCATCCCACGTTTCCTGAAGGGCTTCTATATCCGCACCAGCAAGAAATTGCTCCCAGTTACTGTCACCCCTTTTGGACTTGAGACCCGCTATGTTCCAGGATATAATTTTTAAAGTATCCTTCCTGGACACACATCCTGTCACACTAAAGTTGGAGTTTGGGTGTGGATTAGAGCTACATGTACCCACCAGGAGGGGAGCCAAAGGTTGAATGCCAAGCGCAACCGAAAGGGGTTGAACCTCTACCTCCACCCTATCAATTGTAGCAGTCACCGGAGCTACATTAATGACACTCAGTCAGTCTTGATTATCAAGCCCAGATAGTGCCTCAAACCTATTTATATTTGGTGTGAAACAAGGTATCACATTTAGGTTTCTCTTCGGGGGTTTATAAAAGTAGCCCAATGGCAATGCCCAGATAGAGGTAGAAGATAGTGGGAGATGATCCTCGGCCTTTAAAATCCTTTGGGCAACCAATGGAGTCCGAACATTAACGCTACTCTACGAACCATGATGATATCATTAAACATAGCTGCCCTAAACCCTTTGTGTCTAGTCAGCCAGTCAGCTGTTTTATTCCTCAGCAGTCCCCAAGATTCAGTTAGGTCTGGTCTTAGCGCTGGTACACAGGCCAAGATCACGACCAGGGGACAGGCCGCCGGGGGAAGATCTAGAGTGTCCCGGGCAGGGTTAGTTGCCACATGGGATAACAATCTAAGGCCATCGATATGTGGTGCTTGTACAGCCCTGGCTTCACTATGGGTGGGCTCCTGTGGAAGAAGAGTTTGGGAGCCCGACTGCACATTTCTCACCGACCCATTCATTCCCTGGAAGGATGTTCTCAATTGCAATGGAGGGCCCACAGTGCCAGATGAACACTGCTGGACCTGCCCGCAAACAGTGCGCACATGAGAGGCACTGTGCTCCAACCCCTCCAGATCCTGGCTCCTACTTCTACCCCCAGGCCTTGGTATAGAGGATACTACAGGGCTCCCCTCCCCCTCTACATGTTTATTATTAGTCCTGGCCAGCTCCGAATTCACAGTCAGGTGAGTGCCTTGTGTCAGGAGACATAATTTTTCCTCAATAGCCCCTCTATTAAAAAATGGCGCTAAAAGCCCCCTAATCAAAATCTCGATATGGTTTCAGTAGTCTAGGTTCCTTTCTCCTTCCCCCGCCATTGAATTATCTACGTTTAAATGGCGGGGAGACCAGTCACAGGTCTCAGGGACGACTTTCCACTAGTGACTAGCCCCCATAGCTTGAAATTTAGATTTGGTTTTAACACTTGCTCTGGGCCTCGAAGCAATCCCACCCCTTGCATGCAGTTCCCCTGTTCCCTCCTCTTGGGTTCCATCAGTCCCTGGTTTAGAAGCACCTCCTGTAGCTTCGTTATCAAGAGTCGATCTTTTAGATCTAGTAACTCGCTCGACTCTGTCTTCCCTAAGAGATTTTAACTGGGATGATTGCTGGGTAGTCAAAGCGACAGGTGAATCTGACACGAGGATCTGGGATGGCCCCAACGAAGCCCTCTGGGTGGTTACTCCAGGGGAAGGAGCTACCACCAAGTCACTAGAATCCCTTGGCGTTGATGTTTCTACTTCACCCACGTCAGGGTTCAAATCCATCAAAACAGACCCCGCCAAGCCTGTGTCAGTGGAATGTACAGTGAGACCGTTTATGGGTTGGGGGACTGCCACCGGCAATTTCGCTTTGCTGATGGCCCCCGAAGACGACCTTTTTTGCCCCATAAGCGGGCCCAGGGAAAGCCTTCTCTCTGTTAAAAGTATCTCATGTTGTAAGACAAACTCTACCCTATTTAGAAAAGCATCTAGAGTGCCTGCCACACCACACCCAGCCCTTAGCCCGGCGATTTTGCGTTTAGTAGCCATTTAGAAATATAAATAAAGACACAAAAATGGAATGAAAAAATAAAATAAATGAATGTCACTGACCAAGTCCAAGTCCGAGTCCGTTGCTATACACGCAGAGCAAATGAAAGGGGGGTAGCCCAGCCCAGCCCAGCGTACTCCGGGCGCGGATGGGCCGGCCCTTGGCCCGCGGGGCGGAAGTAGCGCTCCTCTTTTCAATCGCTTCCGGGCGCTTCCTGCTGGCGTTGTGGTAAGCACTGCAGGGGGAGTGCTGGGACTTGGAGTCCTTGCCCCTGATGGTGGTGATGGCGGGAGCAGCAGCGGAAGCAGTGCAACAGCCCCCAAGTTCAATTTGCAGTCCCTGTCCCTGCCCCTGGTAGCAACGTTAGCGCGATGGCATCCGAGATTTTAGGATATGATACGAGCAGATTTCAGAAGGGAGCACAATACTCAATTCCAACGCCCCAGCAGCGAGTCACAGGTAGAACCACAACAGCGATAACAGTATAGAGGTCCGAGGTGTCAGCAATAGCACAATGTCCCTTCTATCCACTCTCATCGAGAGGTTATCAGCAGGCAGGCCCCAGCGGCAGCAGAATGAGGAATTGGGGGGGTGGCCGACCAGCGGGAGGCTCTCCCCCCCGGGGAAGTTTGGGGCACCAGGGGAGGGGGGGGGAGGAAGTTTGGCACTCGGGGCTCTCCGTAGCTGGGGCTGTTTGGGCTGGTTGGGCTCCTTGGGCTTGTTTTGGGCTTGTCCTGTATTTATACGGCCATTTTGTGTCACTGCACACTGTTTGTGGTGCAGTGACACAGCAGCCAGGGGTCCGTAGGCAGTTTCGTGGTCGGAATTGTGGCGAGGCGGACTGTCGCTGTTGGTGTGCTGTGAGCGTGGTCGTGCGCGGTTTTGGTGTCCAGGCGGTGTTCGCTGGTGCGGGATGGCGGCGTGTTCCGATCCACGGGTGGCCGAGGCTTTGCGGCTGTTGGGCGAGGCGGGCCGCATGGACATCGTGCGGCCCGACCTCCAGGTAAGGAGGAGCGGCGCGCTGCCAACGGCGCCGCTGCAGCTGTGGTGGCGTGTGAGCCGCCCCGGTCGCGGCCGCGGCCGGCTCAGCGGGGCGGGAGGGGGGGCGGAGGAGCGAGGGGCGGGGGACAGCGCAAGGAGGCAGCGCCGCGTGGGAAGGCGAAGGGAGGTTCCAAGAGGGCCGGGCGGAGGGAGAAGAAGCGTGCGCTCGAGTTCGTTGAGGAGGTGGGGGGGAGGGGGGAGGTGCCGGGGGGGCGGGGTGGGGGACGGGCGGCCCGCGAGGCAGTGGCTGAGCCAGGAGGGCAGGGGGGGTGGGGGGAGGCCAGGCGGAGGGGCGTGGCAGACCAGAGGTGCTTAGGGGGGGGTGCACGGAGGCGGAGGTGCGGTGGGCGGGAGGGGTGGGTCGGGGCTGGGGGGGTGGGTCGGTTGGGGTAGTGGAGGGGAGGCACAGGGAAGTGGGCGGGCGGGGGGGAAGTGGCGGGCCAGGGGGGAGTTAGGGGGAGGGGAGCGGGGTGTGGCAGGGGGGCCTGAGGAGTGGGGCGTGGGGGGGGGTGCGGGCCGAGCTGGGGTTTCGGGGGTGGAGAGGGACGGGGGGCTGGGATTGGGAGGGGGGTTGGGGCCTGGGTGGCGGGGAGATCCCGTCGCGGCACGGAGGTCACTCGGCAGGATGGGGGAGGGGGGTGGCATTGGGAGGGGGGAGCGGGGGAGCGGGGGAGGGGGCGGCGCGTGGGGGGGAGAAGGGGGGTGTTTTCACCCTGGCATGCTGGACTCCACCTTTTTTCCTTGGCAGGAGCTGTTTGCGAGGCGCTCGGGTGAGCAGCGTGCGGCTCCAACCCACCGAGAGGATGGGCCGGCTCTGTCTGGTGCGGGCGGCCGAGCTCCAGCGAGGGACCTAACTCATGACTGCGGTGAATGGAGGCAGGATTTGTCTTCACCGGCCCCTCCCCGAAGGGTCTTTACGGCCGCCGGGGGGTAGGGGAGTGAGGATGGATGCGCATACTTCTGATTGGACTGCGAGTGTGGCGGATGGGAGTGGGAGTGTGGACCTGATGGATTTGATGTGGGTGTGTTGTGAGAGAGCGGGTTTGAGCCGGCTGGAAACCCAAGTGGGGGGCCGGGGTGGTGTGGAGCCGGCTGATGGAGAGTCGGAGGAGGAAGGAGAGATTAGGGAGTACGGGGGGTATTGTAATGTTGTTAGCAGTGTATTACAGGTGCCAGCAAGGCAAGAAGTGCCCAGCGTGACGGCCCCCTTAGCTCCACTGGTTAGGCGGCGGGATCCAGCAAGGACGCCGACCTTGACGCCAGGTAAGACGGGAGACGGAGCGGGGAGTGGCAAGCGGCGCTGTGTGCATGTTTCGGTGGGGACTGGGGGCGAAGGGGAAGATGGATGGCGGCTGGTGCGGGGACGGTAGGTGCAGGACGCGGGAGTGGGCACGGACAGCGCGGCGCCGGGTGGAGACGGGTCGATCGCGGGTGGCAGGTCGGCGGCGGTTGGAGAGAAGGAGCCGGCGGGGGGGGAAGGAGAGTTGTGTGGTGCCGGTGCGTAAGTTACCGTACATGGGGCTGACCAAGCCGCTGGGGCCTCACCTTTCGTCGGCGACGAAGGAAAAGATCTGGAAAGGGGAGTACATTGACATTTTGAAGCTTCTCCACAGGGAGTTGACGTCCAAGGAGGGGTCGAAGGAAGAAGAGCAGGACCAAAGGTGCCCCTGACGCTAGACAACTGGTCAGCGGCTTTCCTCATATACGCGAGCGTGTATTGCAAGAAGTTTCCGGACCGGTCCGTCGTGCTTTTCAAATGCATAGATGTGGGGCGGAGGGCACAGGTGACTTACGGCGGGTTTGCGTGGTCACACTACGACGAGGAATTCCGGGCGCGCATTGCGGTGGACCCGGAGGCGCAATGGGGGGAGCTGGATTCGGATCTGTACCAGCAGATGATGGGAGGGGCCAAGTCTGGCCGCACCATTTACACGGCAAGCGGTTTGGCGCTGGTGCCGCCCCCCTTTGCAGCCCGCCCCACCCATGGGGGGGTGGGGCAGGGAGACTCTGGCGGCCAGGCCACAGTCGGGGCCTGCTGGGACTTTAATAGAGGAGCCTGCGGGCGGGTGGCATGCCGTTTCCGGCACGAGTGCTCGACATGCGGACGACGGCACCCAGTGCTGTGTTGTTGGGGGCTCGGGGGCCCGCCGGGGCAGCAGCCCGTGCAGGGAGGTGCCCCAGCCAGAGGGGGACAGGGTGGGGGGAGGGGGGGAGGCAGAGGTGGAGAGCTGGAGCTCTGGGCAAAGGCTTGTACGCCGGTTAGGATCGAGCGGATGGAGCCCTGGCTGGCGGCGTATCCGCGGGCGGAGGATGCTGCGGTGCTGCGTCGGGGGTTCCAGGAGGGGTTTCGGCTGGGGTATGAGGGCCCTCGGATTGCTCGCTGGGCGGACAATCTGAAGTCAGTGAACGCGCACAAGGGCATTGTGAGATAGAAACTGTTCAAAGAGGTCAGAGAAGGTCGGATGCCGGGCCCCTTCACGGAACCGCCGTTGCCAGGCTTGATCATCTCCCCCATCAGGGTGGTGCCCAAGAAGGAGGAGGGGCAGTTCCGACTGATACAGCACTTGACTTGGCCGGAAGGGGAGTTGGTCAACGCCTACATCTCGGCAGAATTGGCGTCGGTGACTTACTCGTCGGTGGACGTGGCGCGGAGGCTCGTCTCGGCGGCGGGAAGTGGCGCGCTGATGGCAAAATGCGATGTCAAGTCAGCGTTCCGACTCCTTCCGGTGCACCCGGCAGATCACCAGTGGTTGGGGATCCAGTTCCAGGGTCTCATATTTCTGGACAAGGTGCTGCCGATGGAGTGCTCCGTTTCGTGCGCGCTATTTGAGCGTTTCAGCTCATTCCTGCAGTGGGTTTTTTCCAGGCACACAGGCTCGGAGTCAGTGACCCACTATCTGGATGACTTTTTCCTGGTGGGGGGCCCGGAGCGGCGGACTGTCAGCGACAGCTGGATGGTTTGGCCGGGTTGATGGGGGAATTTGGGGTTCCCCTGGCGCCAGAGAAGACGTGTGGTCCCAGTACGGTGTTGTTCTTTCTCGGTATCGAGCTCGACTCGGTCGCCATGGAAGCGCGCCTACCGGAAGACAAGAGGTCAGCGATGCTGGTTCTGGTGGATCGAATGTTGTCAAAGAGGAAGGTGACGGTGCGAGAGGTGCAGGTGCTGTTGGGGCATTTGAATTTTGCTTGCCGCGTGGTGCGGGCGGGCGAACGTTTTGCCGGCATTTGGGTTTGGCGTTGTCCGGTTTGACCTTGCCTCATCACCATGTGCGCCTCTCGGCGGGAATGAAGGAGGATCTGCGCATGTGGCGGGCGTTCAATGGAGTACCCATGGCGCCGGCGGAGGACTGGGAGTGGGGCGTCAACATGTACTCGGATGCGGCGGGCGGCGGCGGATTCGGTCTGTATTGGGAGGGGACATGGTGTGCGGAGCAGTGGCTGGAGAACCGGTAGGTAGGCGGGAGGAGCATTGCGTTTTTGGAGTTGTTCCCGTTGGTGGTGGCGGTCACAGTGTGGTCGGGGGCGCTGGCGCACAAGCGCGCACTGTTTCGAGTGGACAACATGGCCGTCGTGCAGGTGGTGAACAGGCAGTCGGCACAGGACCGCAGGTTCTGAAGTTGATGAGGGTATTTGTCTTGCGTTGCTTGGAGAATGACATACTGGTTCAGGCACACCACGTTCCAGGAGTGGACAATGACATTGCCGATATTTTGTCTCGTTCACAGTGGGAGAGGTTCTATGGGCTAGCCATGGCGGCGGAGGATGTCAGGACGCCGGTGCCGGAGGACCTGTGGTCGGTGGGCGAGGCCGGGTCTTTCAGTTGGTCAAGGCGTCGGTAGCGGTGTCCACGTGGAAGGCATACGAGCAAGCGTGGGAGGAATTCCTGCAGTCAGGTGCGGTGAGGCGAGGGGACGGTGGCGGCGCGAGGAACAGGTGGTAAGGTTCATGCTGGCGCTCATGGATAGAGGGCTGTCGCGGGTGTTGTTTGCCGGCAAGTTGTCGGCGGTGGCGTTCATGGGAAAGTTGTGGTGGGGTTACCCCATCGTTGGCGGGGGAATTGGGGACCCGGCTGCTGGAGGGGTGGGCGAGAGAGAGGGGTGCAAAGGTGCGGCTGTGACGTCCCATCACAGTGGAATTGCTGGAAGGAGTCATTGGCGCGCTCCCGGCGGTGTGCAGGGATGAGGGCGAGGCGGTGCGTTTTTCTACCCTGATGTCCTGGCTGCTCTTTGGAGCGTTTCGAGTGTCGGAGTTGCTGGGCACAAAGGGGAGGCGGGGGGTGTTGTGGGAGGATGTGGAGGTGCGAGCTCAGGAGGTGGCGGCGCGTTTGCAGTGCTCGAAGACAGACCAGCGGGGGGTCGGGACTTGGGTGGTACTGGGCCCAGGCGGCTGGGAGGGGGTGTGCCCGGGGGCGTGGGGGAGGAGGTTGATGGCAGGCCGCGGCGAGAAGGAGGGGGAGGTTTTTGGTCGAGGTGGGGGTGACGGAGTGACAGCGTCCCAGGCTATGTGGGTTCTGCGGCGCACCCTGCGGTATATGGGTGAGGACCCACTGGCTTTCAGGACGCATTCCTTCCGGATCGGGGCGGCAACGGAGGCGGCACGGAGGGGTTGTGGTAAGGAGGAGATACAGAGGCTGGGACGGTGGAAGTCGGATTGTTACCGCACATTTGCCTCGCGGCGCCCCGGTCCTGTGCGGTTGAGGGAGGCGGATGGGGTGTTGTAACAGTGATTCCCGATTTTGATATGTGTGTCTTTACAGGTGCAGTTGCTGGGCCGGAAGTGGCTGTTTTGGGGAGGAAGTTTGGCACTCGGGGCTCTCCGTAGCTGGGGCTGTTTGGGCTGGTTGGGCTGGTTGGGCTCCTTGGGCTTGTTTTGGGCTTGTCCAGTACTCGAGCTCGGCGGGGACGGGTAGATCACGCAGCGAGGATACAGGCATGCTGAGCCTCACCCAATGGGCTCGCCCCTGATATCTAATCCCGCCGACCCTCATGTGGCATGTATTCCCTGACCTTTTGGCATAGGATACCCCACAGAGGTAACACACACCACATACATGACACGAGCATGTTCCCCTCTTCTCACTTGTTACAAGGTCCTGATGAATCGCGGGTAACTTGACCCACTGCGAGAAACATGTCGACCACTTATGACCTCTAGTCTTCACTAGTGTCACTCAACCTAATTTGTTGACACCTAGTAAGCTAGCCCCACGTTTTAATTGCAGCCAGGGGACCCCCAGAATAAAGTGAATTCCGGTACCCCCAGCTACATTTTAGCAATCATCCCATCATCACACACCGTCCTGCCCACACACCCCCACTTCACCATAAGGCTGTTGGATAAAAGATCTCCGCCAAAGAGCCCCTCTCGAGGTGAGCCCGTCGGGGATTGCACCGCCTCCCCGACGAGGAGCAAACGCCGATGATGAAGCATGACATCCTTCGGGGTGTGTGAGGCAAATACATCCAACATAATGGATGCCCCAAGGTGCCATTCAAACACCTTTGGTCATGTCAGTTAAACCTTTCCCTTTTTCTACATAGGAACAGTACAGCAATCTTCCTCTTGCATCCCCAGTATTTATACGGCCATTTTGTGTCACTGCACACTGTTTGTGGTGCAGTGACACAGCAGCCAGGGGTCCGTAGGCAGTTTCTTGGTCCCTCCCACCCTCCCTGTAATTGTCCCTCTGGTTCTGGTGTGGCGGGGTTGGTCCTGGTCCTGAGGGGTTTTGTTGGTCGATGGTGCACTGGTTTAGGGTGTTTAAAGTTGTGGTGTCGCTGGAACAGGTGCGGTTACTGGGGGGCGCTTTCCTAAGGAGATAGGGTGGTTTTGCTGGAGGCCTGGGACTGTATGGTAGGCGGGGGTGAGGTCATGGAGGTCACTGTGGCATTCAGTCGAGGGGTAGCTTGCTGAGCGGATGTGTTGTATTTTCAGTTGCAATGTTGGGGTTAACTTTAGGGGTGGGGGTGGGTGGCTGTCAGGCAGTTGTTATTTAGTGAGCAGTAGTTTTGTTTGGCACAGACCAGGTGGGACATTGTTGTAGGTGCACCTGATTCCAATAAAGCGGCCTTTATCACACTATCTGGGTGTCTGTGTCAGTGCTTCCCCCCCCTCACCTACTGGTGTGCCCCAAAGGCGGTGTGTCCCAGCGCGAGGTTCAGGCAAGAGGGCCTCAGCGCCACAGTGCAGTCAGATTGCAGCCCCGGGTAGATAATTCGGCAGTGTTGCGATGTATGCTGTCAGCTGCTGCCGCCACAGTTCTCACAGCGGCATTCAACCTCGAGCGCACCTACCTGCTCCCTGGCCCTTGAGGGATCAGCGACCGTGCGTCACTGTCCCCTCTGCCACAGCTGCCGTCCACCGCCGCCGCAGTGCTCCTTGCCCCACAGCCTCGGCTCCCCACCGTCAGCAGCATCGGGTCCAACAGCACCTAGTCTCGGCTCAAACTGCAGCCACGCCTCCCCTCCTGCAAAATGAATCAATGTTGGCGGTAAACTCGCCTCCAAATCTCCTTTATTTCATTGTGGAAGGAAACACCTGCAGAGGCCAGGGTGAGAGAGGAAAAAGAGAACACAGGGAAGGAGAAAGACAAACAAGAAATAGACACTTACAAGGCACAATGGAGAGAGGGAGAAAGACAAAGAGAACTGTGAGAATTAGTGTGGGGTAATAAAGAACTGGTTACAGAGAGGGGTGGAGAGTGACGCGGGAGGATGAGAAAAAGGCAGATGAGAGAGAGGAGACAGGTGTGGGATAGAAATAGGCGAGACAGCTGACAGAGAATTAGAGTAGGTGATAAAGAAGCAGGCGGGTGAAAAATAAACACGGAAGAGAGACAGAGAAGAGACCAATGTGTTAGTGATAGGTGAAACACCATGGGGAGCGTTAGAGGGGAGGCTACTTAAAAAAGTACAAAAGAGACTGTGAGACAGGCCCGGCTCTAAGATTCTTGCTCAGGGAGGGCCCTGAACAAGGTTGGGTGGGCCACGAAGATGAGAATGGGCAGTGGTAAAAAGTATTTCAGATATCTGATATTTTAGGTGCAGACATTGTCAAACTTTGACACAAACACCATCACAACCAGCCAACGAGGTACCTACTTTGCTTCCCCTGCTGGATTTCCGCCTTTGTTGAAAAGGAGTATGTATGTATGTATATATATATATATATATATATATATATATATATATATATATATATATATATATATATATATATATATATATATATATATATATATATATATATATATATATATAATTACCTACTGGCGGTCGACAGTAGGTAGTTATAGTTAAGAATATTTTCAATGCAAAATCTCAACATTCTATTGTGAATAACTTTGGCGCCGGTTGAGAAATCTGCCTGACAATTTCCTCACATTTGCCTCGCGGCGCCCCGGTCCTGTGCGGTTGAGGGAGGCGGATGGGGTGTTGTAACAGTGATTCCCGATTTTGATATGTGTGTCTTTACAGGTGCAGTTGCTGGGCCGGAAGTGGCTGTTTTGAATGTATATATTGTGGGACACTCATTCATCAAGAGGGCAGAACAGGCGGAGTGGGACAGGCATCAGACACTCAATTTGGGATTGGATGCAGGGCTGTACCATTGTCATTGGAGGGGGAAAGGGGATAGGCGTTGGCATGAGTTGTTGCCCTTGTTGAACACGGTAGTGAGATGGGAGGTGTGCCCGGATGTGGTGGTGATTCATCTGGGCGAGAACGATTTGGTGCATTGCAAGGGGCTGGCGTTGCTCAAGCAAATAAAGCGGGCCCTGAGGGAAATTAAGAAGCAATGGGCGGGCTGTCATGTTATCTGGTCCGAGTTTATTCCCAGGCGGGTGTGGAGAAGAGCGGAGCGCCCAAGAGCCATAGACAGGGCACGGAGGAAGATTAATCGGGAGATGAGGGAATTCTGTGCCAGGGAGAGGGTGGGGAGGATGGAGCACCCGGAGTTGCGCTATGGCGCGGTCTATTTTTTCCGGGAGGATGGGGTTCACCTGTCCAGGTATGGCATGGAATTGTACATACTCCAGCTGAAGGAGGCTTTGGATGGGGCGTTGGGGGTGCTCAGGTATCCTAGAAGGCAGGAGTCCTAGGGGGGGTCGAAAGTCGTAAGCGATTTTCGAGTGGCGCTTTCCTAAGGAGATAGGGTGGTTTTGCTGGAGGCCTGGGACTGTATGGTAGGCGGGGGTGAGGTCATGGAGGTCACTGTGGTATTCAGTCGAGGGGTAGGTTGCTGAGCGGATGTGTTGTATTTTCAGTTGCAATGTTGGGGTTAACTTTAGGGGTGGGGGTGGCGGGCTGTCAGGCAGTTGTTATTTAGTGAGCAGTAGTTTTGTTCGGCACAGGCCAGGTGGGACATTGTCGTAGGTGCACCTGATTCCAATAAAGCCGCCTTTATCACACTATCTGGGTGTCTGTGTCAGTGCTTCCCCCCCTCACCTACTGGTGTGCCCCAATGGGGATTGGGGGGGTGGCCGACCAGCGGGAGGCTCTCCCCCCCGGGGAAGTTTGGGGCACCAGGGGAGGGGGGGGAGGAAGTTTGGCACTCGGGGCTCTCCGTAGCTGGGGCTGTTTGGGCTGGTTGGGCTGGTTGGGCTCCTTGGGCTTGTTTTGGGCTTGTCCAGTATTTATACGGCCATTTTGTGTCACTGCACACTGTTTGTGGTGCAGTGACACAGCAGCCAGGGGTCCGTAGGCAGTTTCGTGGTCCCTCCCACCCTCCCTGTAATTGTCCCTCTGGTTCTGGTGTGGCGGGGTTGGTCCTGGTCCTGAGGGGTTTTGTTGGTCGATGGTGCACTGGTTTAGGGTGTTTAAAGTTGTGGTGTCGCTGGAACAGGTGCGGTTACTGGGGGGCGCTTTCCTAAGGAGATAGGGTGGTTTTGCTGGAGGCCTGGGACTGTATGGTAGGCGGGGTGAGGTCATGGAGGTCACTGTGGCATTCAGTCGAGGGGTAGGTTGCTGAGCGGATGTGTTGTATTTTCAGTTGCAATGTTGGGGTTAACTTTAGGGGTGGGGGTGGGTGGCTGTCAGGCAGTTGTTATTTAGTGAGCAGTAGTTTTGTTCGGCACAGACCAGGTGGGACATTGTTGTAGGTGCACCTGATTCCAATAAAGCGGCCTTTATCACACTATCTGGGTGTCTGTGTCAGTGCTTCCCCCCCCTCACCTACTGGTGTGCCCCAAAGGCGGTGTGTCCCAGCGCGAGGTTCAGGCAAGAGGGCCTCAGCGCTAGGCATGGGCGGAAAATCCGTTCCGCTCGCGGATTTTGCGGATTTTCGGGAAATCCGCAATCCGCGAGATTCGCGAATCTCCCGCAAAATCCGCAAATCCGCGAGCAGCGGATTTTGCTCGCACTGCTCGCACTGTTCGCGTGAGTTCACGTGAGTTCGCGCCCCGCGAATAAGTGCAAAATTGCAGAAATACGATCTTAGCAAAACTGAAAGTAACTACTTACCAGGTTCAAAAGTTCAGGCTCATCATTAGTAGCCATTTCCTGTAGTGCTTCCTGAGGGGCCCCTCCAGAGTTCAGTTGCCAGTTGCAACTATTATGTGACCCTGCTCTGAACCTCAGAATAGTTACACATATGCCACAAAGGTCCTGAATTACAGCTAAGGGAGACAAGCAGGAGCCAGGCTGGAAGTTAAAATCCATTAATCAGCCCCTAATTCATTATTGTCAGTTGGGGCAGGGCAGGTGTTGTAACTAATTTTGCAACAATGAAAGCACTTAGCAAGTGCAAAAGATCACTAATCAGGGCGCACTAAGGAAGCAGGTGCCAGCTAAAAAAATATTCTGTGACACATTAATCAGCCCCAAATTAATTCAGGTCACTTGAGGCAGGGAAGGTGTGCTTTGCTTTGCCGAAAATAATGTACACTGGACAACCAGAGGGTGTGGTGATGAAACAGAGGGTGGCATGGGTGGGCCAGAGGGTGGCATGAGTAGTCAGAGAGTGGCAGTGGTGACAGAGAGTGGCAGTGATGAAGAAGAGTGTCCCAAACAGGCTGGACACGTAGAAACAACAAGTTTGCGAAACTTGCGACCCGACAGGTAAGTTTGCAATTTGCGACATTGTACAAAACCCTCGCGAACTGGCAGAAACCCGCGCAAACACAAAAAAAAAAATCCGCAAATTCGCGAGAATTCGCGGATTTTGCGGATTGCGAATCCGCAAATCCGCAAAATTCGCGAACGCGAGATCCGCAAAATTCGCTCATGCTTACTCAGCGCCACAGTGCAGTCAGATTGCAGCCCCGGGTAAATAGCTCGGCAGTGTTGCGATGTATGCTGTCAGCTGCTGCCGCCACAGTTCTCACAGCGGCATTCACCCTCGAGCGCACCTACCTGCTGCCTGGCCCTTGAGGGATCAGCGACCGTGCAGCACTGTCCCCTCTGCCACAGCTGCCGTCCACCGCCGCCGCAGTGCTCCTTGCCTCACAGCCTCGGCTCCCCATCGTCAGCAGCATCGGGTCCAACAGCACCTAGTATCGGCTCAAACTGCAGCCACGCCTCCCCTCCTGCAAAATGAATCAATGTTGGCGGTAAACTCGCCTCCAAATCTCCTTTATTTCATTGTGGAAGGAAACACCTGCAGAGGCCAGGGTGAGAGAGGAAAAAGAGAACACAGGGAAGGAGAAAGACAAACAAGAAATAGACACTTACAAGGCACAATGGAGAGAGGGAGAAAGACAGAGAGAACTGTGAGAATTAGTGTGGGGTAATAAAGAACTGGTTACAGAGAGGGGTGGAGAGTGACGTGGGAGGATGAGAAAAAGGCAGATGAGAGAGAGGAGACAGGTGTGGGATAGAAATAGGCGAGACAGCTGACAGAGAATTAGAGTAGGTGATGAAGAAGCAGGCAGGTGAAAAATAAACACGGAAGAGAGACAGAGAAGAGACCAATGTGTTAGTGATAGGTGAAACATCATGGGGAGCGTTAGAGGGGAGGCTACTTAAAAAGGTACAAAAGAGACTGTGAGACAGGCCCGGCTCTAAGATTCTTGCTCAGGGAGGGCCATGAACAAGGTTGGGTGGGCCACTAAGATGAGAATGGGCAGTGGTAAAAAGTATTTCAGATATCCGATATTTTAGGTGCAGACATTGTCAAACTTTGACACAAACACCATCACAACCAGCCAACGAGGTACCTACTTTGCTTCCCCTGCTGGATTTCCGCCTTTGTTGAAAAGGAGAGATGCGGCATGCAGATGGACAGCAGCCTGCTCCTGCTCATGTGTATATATATATATTATATATATTATATATATATATATATATATATATATATATATATATATATATATATATATATATATATATATATATATAATTACCTACTGGCGGTCGACAGTAGGTAGTTATAGTTAAGATTATTTTCAATGCAAAATCTCAACATTCTATTGTGAATAACTTTGGCGCCGGTTGAGGAATCTGCCTGACAATTTCCTCACATTTGCCTCACGGCGCCCCGGTCCTTCCATGAAAGTTTGGGGAGGATTCGTCAAGCGGGGGCCAAGATAAAAGGGGGGTCCCAAAACGTGTTTTCCCAATGTTAATTTCTATAGGGCGGTCAACCTCACTTTTAGCCCGAACGGCTGAATGGATTTCCACCAAACTTGGCAAAATTGTAGGGACTGGTAGCCCGATGTGCCTTTGCTATGTCTCAAGATATGTGCTCCAGTGGATTAGGAGTAATTTAGGTTAAAAAAAATATATATATCTATGGCAGCGCCCCGGTACGCGCACCGGGGAGCGCTCTGGGCGCGCCACGCGAGGTGCGCGTGGAAAGCTAATTGGCTCTCGGGTGTCTGTAAACATTCGAAACATTCCGGAGCGGCCGCCATCTTGTGTCTCGGTAGGATCGAGACACAAGAGGTGGGAAAAACAAAGGGGGAAATGACCATAAGGGGGCAGAGTAGACCCCCCTTGACCCCCTAGGTTTATGTGGGGGCTATAAAAGGGCCCTGCGGGTCAAAAAAAAATATTTTTTGATTTGCGCGGGGGGAGCGCCCGGTACGCGCACCGGGGAGTGGACCGGGGAGCGTGCCATGGAGAAAAATGAATGATAGAGTTTTAAAAAAATGGAGCCTTTTTTTTAGAAATTGGAGGTAGTTCTAAAAAGAACTGTTTTTTTCTTCTTTTTGTTGGTTTATATTTTTTTTATGTTTTTTGAACATTTTTGACTTTTTTGGCTTTTATGAACTATTTTGTATTTTTTTTGGTTATTTTTATGGGGAGGAACAAAAAACAGGGAATTGAAAATGGCTCAACAGGAGCAAAAAAAAAATCAGGAAAAAATGTGGGTTTTTTGAGGGCAATTGTGGTTGTCACCAGCAAGGAGGATGAGCTTTAGGCTCTGATCACCATAGGAGATGGTCTTACCACAAAAAATACAGGTGACCCTAAATTCTCCAAATCGTGGTTGAATGCAAGGGATTGTCTCCCTTGTCTCTGGTCCCGATGGAGTGGGTTGTTTTCGTTTGGAGGTGCTGGGTGTAGATTGGGGAGGGTTGCTGGCCAGTTCTCTCATCTCTGCGGCAGCATAGTTGTTAGGATGCTTGCGCTGCATGTGCCTTATCATGGTATCATGGTATTGTTCCCAAATGAATTGGGTTACCCCTTGAGAGTTCCTTGTCACACATAAGGCAAGTCACCTTTGCCGCATTCACTTTCTTCCCTCAGGAATGGAAAAAAACTGCCATACAATGTGTGGCTTGGGTTGGTATGGGGTATTGTGTTCTTCCAGCCACCTCCTCCTCATCCCCTCCTCCTCTTCCTCCTCCTCCTCTTCTTCTTGACCACCAATGTGATGTTGTGGTGGTCCTCTTGGTGGTGGTGGTGGTGGTGGTGCTACAGTTGCAGCTGATGCTGCAACTGTAGCCATTTCAAAGTACAAAATATACCTAAAAGATTTCAAAACAGGTCTTCCTCATCAAGGGACAAAGTCAGAATAAGGAAAAAAGGTGGAGTCTTTCATCATTAGGAAAAAAAAAATGTCCTGAACCAATGAGAAGTGTTATTTTCAGGTCACAAGACTAGGGATTTCATCATTATGAAACCAAACCTGATCTGCACCAATTAAAAGTGTTATTTTCAGGTCACATGACCTGACGCGCTTACGCGAAGCGCCCCGGGTCGCGTCGCGTAAGCGCGTCGGAGGTTTACGTTGCGCGATCGTATTCGCTCGAGTGCTTCCGGGTGCGCTTACGCTGTGCGTATCACGTGGACGCGGCTACGCGATACGTCACGATGATGTTTTCGCTCGCGGCAATAGCGCTAATGGGACGCTCTCCGGAGCGCGCCCTGGGGCGCTTCAAAAGACTACGCTTTCCGGGGCGCTCACCGGGGCGCACCCCGGGAGCGCTCCAGGGCAAAAAGAAATAAAAAAAAAAATATATATATATATATATACATTCAAAAAATTGTTTTAAATACAAATATAATATAGGATTCATTCATTTTCAAAAATATTACATTTCATAGCTATAGACATTTGCTATTAACAAAATGTTGAAATTTACTGAAAAAAACATAGGTTTGGGGCCTTATATATAGTTAGGAATTACCATTTAAAAAACCTATGAAATTCACTGAAAAAACCATAGGTTTCACACCAGTTATAGTTAGGAATTAGCATTTAAAAAACCTATTAAATTCACTGAAAAAAACATAGATTTCACACCAGTTATAGTTAGCTGGAAATTTTACTGACATAAAACCATTGAAATTCCCACGTTATAGTTAGTTGGACTCACTATAACTTGCGCGCCTGCAATGCACTGCTGATGACGTCACATATTACATCACTCATGACATGGTCAGTGACATCACTCATGACATCACTGATGACACCATCCAGTGAATGTGTGTCTTTCTGAAGTATCAATATGTTTTATATATGTATTTGTAGAGGTCGAGGGACGAATAAATGTTTAAATAAGTGTGTAAATGGATGTTTATTTTTAATAAAATATTGATTGGTTAACTGGCTTATGAAGTGTATCTTAGTGAATACATATATTAGCGAGTAATTTTTAAATATTTTAAATATATGTATCAGTGTTTCACTTTGTGTATAAGTGGCTGCTTGGGTTGGTGACTGACTCACTGTTTGTGTGTGTTTTTAAGACAGCGTATGTGC
The DNA here is from genome assembly GCF_964263255.1 of Lissotriton vulgaris. Classification (NCBI taxonomy): domain Eukaryota; kingdom Metazoa; phylum Chordata; class Amphibia; order Caudata; family Salamandridae; genus Lissotriton; species Lissotriton vulgaris. The sequence goes on from NC_141698.1 coordinate 1,035,809,748, forward strand.
TGGACTGTATGGGTGGATGAGTGTGAATATGTGTGTGTTAGTGAGTGAATGCCTGCCTCACTAGGGTTTTTATGAGTAACTACATATGTTTTAATCTAGTATATGTGAGTATTGATGTATATAAGTGAGTATATGTGAGAGTGAGAGATTGAAAGAGTTCCTGTTTAAATAAGTATGTGTTTCTATAAGTGATTGTTTAAGAGAGTAAGTATGTGTAAGTTTCCTTAGAAGTAATGTACTAGTGTGTGTATAGCTGTATATTCAAATAAATGGATGTTCAATAGTTTATTTGCATGTGTGAGTATGTGTGTGAGTAACTTTTGGATGACTGTCAGTGTGTAACAGGATGTATACGTGTATCACTACATACGATGAGTGAGTATATGTATGAGTGACTATATAGAACTGTTGCTGAATGAGAGGATGTGTATATAGATGGTGGAATTACTGAATTGGTTGTTGTAACTGGTATGGGTATCTCAATTTTTTTGAAAATGTTAGTTTCTATTTTTGAATATGTGTTTCAAGGGTTACATTACACCCAAAGGAGGTCTGTCAGTCTGTCGCAAGGATGGTGTCATCAGTGATGTCATGAGTGATGTCACTGACCATGTCATGAGTGATGTAATATGTGACGTCATCAGCAGTGCATTGCAGGCGCGCAAGTTATAGTGAGTCCAAATAACTATAACGTGGGAATTTCAATGGTTTTATGTCAGTAAAATTTCCAGCTAACTATAACTGGTGTGAAACCTATGGTTTTTTCAGTGAATATATACTTATATATATATATATATGCAGTGAGCATTGGGAGTGAACATATACTTCAGGGGCATTGCTCAGATCGGGCCCATGTGCCGCAAGCTCACTCTCAGGGTACTGAAGTTTATGGTCACCTCAATTTGCCTGAAATCCTGCTCACTCCACGGTCTTCAGGGCTCCTGCTTGTCTCCATCTCTCCTTCCCACCAGGGTGTGCTAAGGCTCCTGCTCATTGTCATGTACTTGTGGGTCCTGGCCATGCTCAAGTGCCCAGAGGATCCTTCTCAGGGACATTAATCATTGGAGCACTGGTCCACCTTAGGCCCCTGGGCACAAGTCATACTCAAGTTGCTGAATCATCTCAATTTCACAAACCAGAACATCTTGTTTCCCTTCACATCAATGACTTTCCTGGTCACCCTGAGGTCTTCAGATATTTTTACCCACCCTTAATAAGTCAGAAAAGTAATTGCTAATCTTCAGGCTTCAGTGGCTGTACACATCCAAGTCTTTCATGGACCCTTTTGATTGCCACACAGAAGTCTCTCTGAGTGTGATGTCTTAGGGGGTGTAGCACAGCTTGGTACTTGGTGACATTTATACTGTGGGAAGAGACATGAACTGACTCTGCTTCACATGCTGGAAAAAATCACTTCTACTACAGCCATTCTTTTCATTTTCTATATATTACCCATGCCCTTGCTCTCTCTTTCGCTCCCCCACATATCTGAACAGCCCTTTACTCCTCCTTCTAGTGTTTATCCCTCTCTTCCCTTTACTTACTCTCTCATCTCACCAGCACTTTCATTTTCTCACCCATCACATCTATTAGATTTTCTATGTTTCAGTAGGTCTGTCCATATGTCATACCAACTTTCCATTCTGTCTCCCTCCCCCACTTTCTCTTATTCTACAAACCTCTCTATCGATTTAAATTCCCTTCTATATCATTCTCCCACTTATTATTCTGCCTCTCTTGTTTTCCATCTCTTTTTCCTGTCTCTCGCTCTCTCTCCGTAGTAGTAGTCCTGATTTTCCCCATTTCCATCGTCCTGCACTATTTCTCTCCCTCTGTCTTAGTCTGTAAACCCCCCTTTTTCTCACTCATGTCTCCCACATACACTATCCTTCATTTTTTTCTTCCTCCCCTGTCCTTATTCTCCACTCTCTCAATTTCTATTGACAATTTGATTTTTACTTCAGTTCTTCTTCCTGTCTCAAAAGTTCTCCCTTTCTCCAATTGTATTTTCTCATGCTGGTTACCCGCATTTCCCTCTAGCCCTTGAACTTGTTTGTGTCCTACACCTAATAGTATATTTCATTGTGCCCCATTTACTGAGTTACTGCTGTCAGTAGCTGCCTGCTTTATCAAACTTTGATTTGCAGAAGACCCTTCTCTGTAGACATTACATGGATTCCTGTCCTTGTGAGTGCTTTCAGGTCTGCAGCTCCCAAATGTTATTCAGGAAAGTGGAGGGCTTGTTCTACCTTTAGTCGATATCGGACCACAAGTATGTTTTATTGTTGAGTGGTAAGGGAAAATCCACCTATTTCTGGAGGAATTGCTAGAAACGGGAGAATCCACAGGTGGCAATTCTTTGACCATACTAAGCCTTTCTTGAGAATTACTCCATATATGGCACTTATATGGCACTTCCTCTAGGTATCACCAACCTCTAAATCAAGCAGTGGACTGCTGGCACTTCATAACTAAGAAGTGTGTGTGAGTCTGTGTCCATCTTTTCTTTATGATTACTGACCAGGAAACTTCTAACATCCTCTTTGCCATCGAGCCTTCACTCTTCTTTTTATCCCCATGCATCACTATTCTCTCCACTTTTGTTTCTACCCTTCCCTCTTTCTACCAATCTCTTGTTTGACTCTTCTCTCCACCTAGTCTGTCCTCACTTCATATTTTGCATGGCTGTTTCCCTCTCTCCTTTCTCCCTGTCTCACTCCCTCAATGTGCTTATCTATAATTATTTCCCTCTCCTCTGGAATCTTTCCTCTCCCCCTCTTTTTGTCTCTACTCCCCAATCCGTCTCTTATGTTCTGTTGTCTCTGTCTCTGCACTGCTCTCACCTCTCTTTTTGCCCCAACATAGAGGGTGCATTATTTTTTCACTGCATCGTTGTCACGTTTGCTACTTTGTCAAAATTTAATTTTCCTTTTACTCATTTCTAGTCATAGGTAACGTTATTTCAGTCCTTATGGTTTTATTTCTGAAGTTACAGCACTCTTCGTTGTGCACAAAATAAAACTTCCAATCTACATCTGGTATGTCACTACACAGTTTATAAACCAAGAAAGCAGTAGCTTTACTATCCGATTGTTGCGGCCTACTGTGAGCCAACGTGAACGTCCACCCTAGGACTTGTTAATTGTGCTGCCCGAAAGCATCAGCAGCTCCCCAAGGACTCAAAGCCATCTTCTGAGGCTTGGGATGGGAGGAGATGCACCATGCTGGGACTCCTGGGCCATTGTCATTCTGCCCATGAGAAAGGACTAGCCTGACTCTTCTGAGAGTTATTGCAAAAGCTGTAGCAGCCTTTCGGGTTGTGCGCCAGCAGGAAAGTTGGCCCAGGTATGTGGACCTGCTTTTCCATTTCTTGACGGCCTTTGTAATGAATAGCTCCATGGGCCAGACACAGTACCCTTAATTCTATAGAGCACAACATAATGTGGTTTCTTCACTCCGTAAATCAATCACATAGCTTGGTCTTGAGCCATCTGGAACATATAAATCTGTCCAGCAATTTTCTTGACATGAAGGACATTGTCACAGTGCATACAAAATAAAATGATAACCCTCATAAATGCAGCCATTTTCATTGAGCCCGAGAATGGAAGAAGATTTCTGGCGAATCTGGACTTAACCTTTACACTTCTGTCCTAATTTTGGGAACAGAAGAGAGTTGATGGCCAGTATAGACTCTCGGGTTCTTAACAGTAAAGTTGGTCCTTGATGGTACTTTAAGGAACTCCTGCCAAGAAAACAGGGACTAAGATGGGATTGCCACTCCATTTTGTGATATTTCATTTTTTCTGCCACTGAAAGTTGGTTTACTTACTCTCATTCATGCAAAAGCTGTTATTTGCTCTCTCGCTATTGTCAGACATGAGGGGATAGAATACAACAACCCTCGATCTAAAATGGTGCATGCCTCCTCATTTAAAAGAAGAGGTGCTCCTAGCCTCACGCTGATGGCAGTCTAATTTCTGTCTATCAAGCTTGCATCTTCTGACTTGCCACTACAAATGGTTCTGGAGTAAAATGGTAATCAGGAGTAGAGTTGACCAGCTGTAGACTAGCGACAGAGGGCAAAGAAACCAGAAGCCTGGAGTGATCCACTGCTAGTTGAAATTCTGATCTGAAAATGCCTGGTAATAAAGGTAAATGTCTGACCCAGTTTGAATACAGATGGCAAGTAAAAATGTAGCACAGTGGCACTGAAAAAGGCAAAGAGGACCATTTGGAACTGAAAGACTGTAGGAAATACAGAAGAGTGAGGAAGTACACGCTAAAGGGTAGGCAAGGACAAGAATGTGGACAGTGGTGAGCAGGAGATGCATAGATGAGCTGGAGAGGTTCGATACTGCAACGAAACACTGTGGAAAACTGAGAGTTGTAGCTAAACTCCTTTTTAAGTGCACTGATACTTGAGCATGTTTAAGTGATCAGAGCTTTCTTAAAGGCATTTGCCGTATTCCATTTACTGACAAGAAGGCATGTGCAAGACAACGGTTAATGCTTGGTTTGGTTGCTGTTGAAGGCTTTTGGATGAAGGCAATCATTCCATGAATAAATGTTACCACTCAGAGGCCACCATCTCTGTGAGCCGTTAAGAATGTGGGAACTGAGCCTGGCAACCACCTTCCTTCAGATAAACCCTTATTTGGGTGTCATATTTAGTGCTGAAAGTTCAGTTCAGTTGGAACTCCGGCCATATATCCTTTAAAGAACAATGGATAAACTGCAGAACCTTGTGGTAAGCAAAACGTACAAACATGCTGCTGGATCATTTCATGTACTGCTCCCTCCAACACTTGGTCAATGCCGGCAAATTTGAACTTGGTTTAAAATTGTCATTTATCTACGGGCAGACATTATTTTTTAAGGTGAAGAGTCACAACGGCAGTTGTAACCTATTATGAGACCACACCTTCTTGCCACAACAGGGGCAGACACAACAACATGCTGCTGGGCAGGGACCCAACAGTGCCTCACCCAGTGAGATAGGGAGAAACAAATTTGAATTCCTGACTAGATAACATTCATATTTTGTGCTGGCTTATAATGATCCCGGGCCCGATGTAGGTGGCCGTTTCAGGCCATTTACCGACCGGTAATGGCCGATTTCGGCCGTTACCGACCGGTAAATGGCCAATCGGTATGTAGGGGCCTAAATCCAAGGCCACATGTAGGTAAATCTACATTTACAGAATCGGTATAATTACCGATTCGGTAAAATACCGAATCGGTAATTTTACCGATTCTGTAAATTCCATATGTAGGTGGGACTCTTCTGAGTCTCAAAGGCCTTAATGAATCGGTATTTTACCATGAAATCCAACTTCATGGTAAAATACCGATTCCGGTGTGCATGCACATGTGTGCATGCACACCTATGCCATGTGGCAGGCAGACCTGCCCCTAGGGCTTGTATGCCTGCCACATGGCACCCAATACTGTTTAGGGGGTGCCAGGGGGTGTCAAAGTGACACCCCCTGCACCCTTGTGAAATTCGGTATTTACCGATTCGGTAAATACCGAATCGGTAAAGCCTATTGATTCCTATGGGCTTTGAAGCCCATAGGAATCAATAGGCTTTACCGATTCGGTATTTACCGATTCTGTAAATACCAACTTTTACCGATTCGGTAAAAGGGAACATCTGGATTCCCTACATACCCACCCCTCACATTTACCGATTCTTAATTACCGAATCGGTAAAATTCGGTAATTTTCGGTAATTAAGAATCGGTAAATGTTACATACCTACATCTGGCCCTATGTGTTGAAAGGCAAGAGTCCCAGTTGTTCGTCAAACTCTGAAGGCAATGCCATCAGGAAGAGGCCTGATGGATGAGTAAGCTAACGGAACCCCCTAGCAGCACGATGCAATGGCTTCCATTATTGTAGTAATATAATACATCTGTTTACCTTTTCCAGTGCCTAATGAAGCTGCAGGTGCTTCCTACAGCAAGCTCTGTCTTCCTCAAATTTGCTCTTCCTACATCTTCTTTCTGCTGTTCTACACATCTCCCTTTGGTGATAAATGGACAAACTAAACCAGGGTTTAGACTTATGCCCATCAGATAGACTTGCTGTCTCAGACGGAGGCACCAACATCTTCAAACATGTGTTTATAGTTTAATAAAAAGCCTCAAGGTTTCTGCCTACCATGTCCCCAGATCATGAAACAAAGTACTGAGCTTGTCGGTGCTCAGTGCTTAGTGCTCCTTGCGTTTGCACATAAGCCTTCTGATTGATTAATTTTCATTCTGGTCTACAGTTGTTTGAATCCGACTCTGCCATTTCCTCATTTAAATAAAAGATCTTTTTAGATCTTCTGATGTCCTTTCTGCCAGCACCAGCATTGCATACACCAAGAACAATATAATTGTGTCTAAGATGCCTCTCTTTCTTGTCTCAGTATCATACCTACTACCCAGTAGGTATGATGCCATTTAGTGTGGGCAGCCTATAGGCCTTTTTTCACTTGGGGTACAATACTTTTTCAATCCACAGCCTGAAGATTTGTGTAATCTGGAAATAGTTCTGCTGTAAGTGTCGGTAAGCAGTGCGGTTCTGAAAATTCTTGCAAAGGTGAAAGGTGAGGGACATTGATTGCATGTAGTTGAGCAGGGCCCCTTCATCGCATCTTGCAGGGGGGCCCCCTAAGGTTTTGTTACGCCACTGCGGATTTAACGTGGTGTAATCAGTGCAATACAAGCACTCTTTGTCAGTGGAAGCACACAACATCTGCCCAATCAAATCCAGTAGGGAGGAAGAGAAACATGTGGGCGGAGCCAAAGCCCCGCTCTCAGTAGTGGTTCCTAAATCTCTTTTTATGTTGGTTTCCTGCCCTGTGATATGAGATCTAAAAAGGGACCCGACCAATGAAACGCCGGCTCTTGTTTCCATTCTTGAGCATCAGCTATGCAGCGTAGAGATGTCACCTGTAGTAAGGAATCAGAGAGGAGCTTTTATAGCGAGACTGGAGGCTTCCATTATATTATTATTATTGTGAAACTGTGAAGTCAGAATCAGCTGAGATATATGTATCCTGCTGCAGTCAGCATGGCAGAGGCTGGGAGAATGTCAGCTTGTTTCTGCAAAGGACTCTTTTCATTTCTAGGAGTGCTGCAAAGGGGACACTCACAGCCCTCTGTGGAAGTAAAGGTAATGAGTGAAGGGGAGGGGCAGTGGGTGAAGAGAGGGGTGCAGGCAAAACAGCAGATCCTGAGGGATGGATGGAGGGAAGAGAGAATGAACGTCCAAAACCTTCTCTACTGTGGCGCAGACTGAAGTTGGAATAGTAAATTAAACTAGTCCAATATCCAGCGCCCCCCTAAGGCAAGTCTCCCCTTCTTCTCTCCCTCTTTTTTGCCCCTCTGTCACCCCTCCCTCTAACTCACCCTGTTACTGCCTCCTCTGTCACCCCCCTCTAACTCACTCTTACTCCCACCTCTGTCACCTCTCCCTCTAACTCACCCTCTTAAGCCCCCCTCTGCCACCCCTCCCTCTAACTCACCCTCTAACTGCCCCCTCTGCCATCCTCCTCCATCTGTGCCACATCTCCCTCTTTCCTGTCTCCCCTTCTCTTCTTCTCTCCCTCTTTTTTGCCCCATCTTCTCCATCGCCAACCCTCCCCCTATTTCTCCCCCTTCAGCTCTTGTCTTTCCCCCTCGTTCTCACTGAGCCGTCTCTTCATTCTATCCCGAGTCCTTTCTCCCCTTTTACCCCATCCTTCCACCACTCGCCCATGCTGCCCTCTACATGCCCACTCCACCCCACCCCATCTGGACCCTCCCCTTCTCTCTGCCCTCCTCTTCCTCACCACGTCTCCACTCTCTGTCTCTCCCACCTCAACCTTGCTGGTGTCCCTCCCTCTAGCTCCTTCTCCTCTCTCTCTCACCGCACTCTTCCCTCCTCTAACCAATCATTCCGAGCTCACTTCTGCTCTCTCCGTCACTTCCCATCTTTTCCCCATCCTCCCTCCTTCTCTACCAGTGCCCTCCGCTCTCCCTCTCTCCTCTCCTCTCCTCCCCTTAACTTCTTTTGCTGTTTTTCGAAGGATGCCACCGCTTTCACTCACACCCCCTTCCTGTGTTTTTTTTCTTAACCTGGTCTGTAAAAAGAAATATCCTGCAATGCCTTGTGTTGTTGTGGGCTTTGCTGAGATGGCAGCGGGGCATCTGCTTCCCATTAACTGCCCCTTGTTCTCGGCTTCGGTCTCATTTGATGTCGTTTTCATGTCTCGTGTTCGTGTTTATTTCTGGTTTGCTGTCAGCCACGTGCCCTCTCATCCCCATGGGGGGGGAGCCCTGTCCTAACTCCTCCTGCGGGTGGGGCCACAATGCCCGCCTTGTCACGTGGCCGGTGTGAGCATCTCATCGGCATGGGGCCAGGGCCAGTCCTAGAACTCCTGGGGCCCGGGCAAAAGGAAAGATGTGAGGCCCCTCTAATTTGCATGTAACTTCCAGTCGCAGCCGGCATACCTCGCGGGTGGAGGGTCTCGCAGGAGTTCGGGAGGAGGGGAACAGGACGCAGGCAGCCTCCCGCCCCTCCCCTTAGCCAATCACAATGCTGCAATGGCAGCGTTGTGATTGATCAGGACGCCGACCAGCCAGGTGCCTATGGGGAGGCCATTTTCTCCATGTTGGCTGCATTGCAGCCTACATAGAAAGGCCAGAGTGTGCATGACTGGTTTGGTCGAACAGTCAGCGCCCTTAGCAGTTGGCAAGCCACTCCTCCCCTGCCCTAAAGCAGACCCGCCCGCCCGCCCCAAACAAACACTTCTGCTTTATCCCAGTGCTAGAATTAGAAACATAAAACGGTTGTTTTAGCATTCTGTGTTTCTGCTTTTGCGAGAAAGTAGGAGGCGGCGCTCCTTCACCCTAGGGGAGGGCCCGCCCTTGGTAACATCACAAGAAGTGACATCACAGAAAGTGACATCGCAGGACTATTGATCTTATTTGGCATCACTGAAGAGACCTAACGTGGATATCAGTAACATGGACAAAAAGCTAAATATACAAATGAAATAAGTCCATATATTTTAAGTCCAAATATTTAGACTTATTTGAAATAAGTCCAAATATTTTAAATGGATTACATTTGTCTCATTAGATGAAAAAGCTAGGAGCAGGTCTCACAAAGATGTATATTATTTACTCCTCGTTAACTGATTGTTTCCAGGTGAGTGCATGATACACTTTCCAATTCTGCCTCATAAAGGGTGGGAGATCCTGTTGAGGTAATGAGGGGTGGGATCATTCAAAACCCCACACTCCCATGCTAAGAGACGTAGGACAATCTTTTTTGTGTGTGTGCTCTTTACTCGCCAGAATTATGTTAAGTGCAAAAGCACAACACATATAGTACAAAATTACAAGACACCATTGCAAACAAATAAAGATTGTACATAAACAAAAAAAGACTTAGAACAACCGAGACCACTGCTAAATCATACATTGACTTTTAGGTATGCTACAGATTCAAGGGGTTGTCAAATCAATGTTTTGATTTGGTGTTAGAACTGTAGGAAGTAGAAGTGGCCGGCTTTAGCGCTGGTGGAGCCCTGTACGACAATGTTGGTGCCCCCAATGACTTGCTCTACCACAGATTTCCTCACTACCACCCATTAAAAGTGCCCCTCAAGTCTCCATAACTACACTCTCTCTCAGATGCATTTAATTTGATTAACAGCACCACTGATACCAGTTTAGAGTGTCAGAGAACTTTATATCACACATTACACAGAGACAATCAATCATACCTGTGTAAATCACAATAGGTAATGTTCCTAAGACAAAGGACTAGTAGTCACATGACAATCATACTAGTAGGCAGTATCGTTTAATAGTGATTGATCTGGAGAAACACAAACTCTGACTTTAGAACGTAATACCATGGTTGGGGGTTCTCTTTAATAACCAGAATTGATTTCTGTTCAAATGAACCCTTTTTGCAACATTAGGATAATCAAAGACTGGGGAAATAATCATAACGCTGCACTTTATACCTTGCAGTTTGCATGCAGCTCCTAGATGACAGTTAATAGTTCACTGTTCTATGTTAGGATTTGACATATAAACCAAATCTCTCTGGCAAAAGCAGTAACCCACTGGCCTATTTACATTATGTGGACTTAGTGATCTGCATAGTACATGTTCTTTGCGGCAAGCACATTAACCCTTTGCGCTACCTTTCCACAAGTCAAAACTTCAACTTGACAAACCTCCATCTCTCTCTAGGAAGAACATTAATCACCGGAGTTTCATGACTTTTATATTGTTGCAAAAATTTGCTGGAGGCCAGGAAGGAGGCAGCAAGTGCTTTTAGAAACATAATATACTCGCAAACATGACCCAAAGTCAGCGCTCAGTGTGATCTCACCGTTTGCACCGCCCTAGAGCCTCCCTGCTTAAGGGTCCTGTGACCTCAATGACAGAGTCACTGTTGCTCTAGGGTATGCTGCTTCGTAGGCCTGTCCAAAAGACTTGTGGTGAGCTTCAATAGAGGTTGTGGTAGAAAGGCCTTCAAGGCTAACCCACCCTTGCCACTGCTGGGGTTCACCTGCTGGTGCTAAGACATCAGGCCTTCTAAGGTCTTGCGGGTCCTTCCAAGGTCTTGCATGGAAACGTGTTCTCTCAGTAGAGTGGTCTGGTGGACTGGTCATGAAGGCTGAACCTGGTTCCCCAGTTCCAAATTCGGCAGCTCTGACCATAGTGCCCCATCTTCTCCCCCAACTGAACACCATACTACCCCACTGAGAGAAACTCGCACTGCCTTCAACTTCAACCCAATTGCCCCCGCTACAAACACCTGGAGGCGACTCAATTTAAATTACGGACTAGACGAGAGCAATATGCTGCCTAAAAAAAGTGACAACATCCTGGAAAAAGCAAACACTCATAAGGATTGTAAGATTAAATAAAGAATGTGAAATGTAAGCAGGAACAACATGGTTACCTTAACGTTTTGCACTTATTATTCAGAAAGCAATGAGTGCTTTTGCATGAAAAGTTAAGGTCATGACTACAGAGCCGGAACGGACATGCTTCAATGCCCATTGCTTATATTCTTACAAAACGAAAGCAATATGGTTTAAAAAGACCACATTTGTGAATACAGAGCAGCAGTATGCATTTTTTTTCCAGTCCACCCATCAAGCAGGTATTGCAGTACATCCAGAAATGGTGCACTTCCCCACCCGTAGAGCTTCACTGGCAAACTCTGTGGAGTGGCACTAATGTGTATTGGATGTGAATTGACCCACTCTTTCTTGCTTTAGTTATTTTTAGGTCTCGCCTAGCGATTGTGTAAGCGATCGCTATGCGAGAGATTTAATAAGGGGCACTAGAAAATGCTCCCAAAGACCTTTGGAATGCAGTATATGGCCAGTGCATGTGAGGCATTCAAGCGCGTAGCTGGCATCTGTCATCGGACTTGAATGCAGCCGACTGCTTTCGCCAGCATGCCCCTGGCCTCACTTCCTGCTCCCCCTCTTACAAAAAATAACTTTCGTTATTGCTCACACACCAAATGCTCGTTCCCTCCCACCCTTCCTTTGATGTCCGCTTTTCTTGTTGTTTACAAACCATCGCATTGGTTCACTCACTCACAATTTCCGATTAGAAAACACGAATGCCCGCATGACTGCCCTTCTTCCTGTTTTCATCATTCATTCATACTGTTTGTGACTAAGAACCCGAAACGCACTCACCCTGAGAATGGAACGCGCACACTGTCGCAGCAGAGCGTGCGTGCACTGATACGAGAGCATGCATACTCTAGTACCAAAGCACTTACACTGCTGCACGACTTACACAGCTGCAAGCCTAACACTGCTGCACGCCTCACACTGCTGCACGCTGCACACTGCTGCATTACTCACACTCCTGCATGATGCACACTGCTGCACGAATCACTGCTGCACATCACACACTGCTGCACGCGGCACACTGCTGCATTACTCACACTGTGCATGCTGCACACTGCCGAACACCTCACACTGCCGCACGCCACACACTGCTGCACGCCACACACTGCTGCACACCACACACTAATGCATGCCCATGCCACACACTGCTGCACGCCTCACACTGCTGCATGCCTCATACTGCTGCACACTGTCGCAGCAGAGCGTGCGCGAACTGATTCGAGAGCATGCATACTCTAGTATCAAAGCACTTACACTGCTGCACGACTTAAACTGCTGCACGCATCACACTGCTGTACGCCTCACACTGCTGCACACTGCACACTGCTGCATTACTCACACTGCTGCATGCTGCGCACTGCTGCATTCCACACACTGCTGCACGCCTCACAGTGCTGCACGCCTGGCACTGCTGCACGCCTCACACTGCTGCAGGCCTCACACTGCTGCACGCTGCACACTGCTGCATGCCACACTGCTGCACGCCTGTAATGGCTGGATTTTCTGAGTAGGTGGGATCAGCCCCCAGGGGCCCCTCCAACCCAGCCAGAACGTACTCACCTTCCCTCCTCAGGACCACCTATCCAGGCACCTGGTACCTACCTGAGGATGGGGAACTCGCAATATACAAGCTCATATTATTAAAAACACCACTAAATCTATAGGGATACTAAGAATACTCACTGATTACTAGGGATATCCATACCCTACACCACACTTATTCACATCAGTTGGTCTCGCGGCCACCCCGACCCAGACCGTTCTACCCTAGGGCAGATATGACACACAATCCGGTGCGTCTACACACGGGCCTGCAGAACCCAATGCTCTCTTCTCCAAATTGTTTGCAATCCTGCAAAACTACACACTGATCTCCCACTCAGTGCTCTCATTTACTCAAGCCACAATCCAGTGGGTATCCACACTGGTAATCCTCCCCAGTGCTCTCATTAACGCCGCATATCAACGACGACCACATTCCTATGAACACCTATACATATATATATATATATATATTGGGAAGTCTCTTCACTAAGGGTCTGCTACTACAATAATATTATGGGATGGTGTACTAACTTAGTCCCTTGGTTGCAAGTCTCCTCTCTCCCTCACTATTACTTACCTGATCAGGGGTAGCATCTGTTCAAACAGTAATACCTACCAGGAGTGATTACCCTCACTGTATGGGGATAAAGATATACCCACTATGTGACTGAGTTATTTCTTGATTTAAGCGCTCCTACCCCCTTTTTGATCCATCAGTGGCTCAACAGCAACTGGCTTGAAGCCAGGATAACTTTATCATAAAAGAACTCATGCACACTAATTCACTAATTAATGGGGTCATTTATTTAATCAATAATAAAACATACATATACAAAACTATGGGGGGGGGGGTCTCTATAACTAGCAGTAACTTTAACACACCGCTGAAAGAGAAGGATTAAACATAACAGGAACACTCCGCTGAAAGGGAAAAGATTAGACATAAAGTGTAAGTGTAACTAATTCAGACTACCTCACCTATTAGAAGGAAGATTTCTCTCTCTGCCTCTGGTGGGATTAGGGCTCTCTCTCTGCCTCTGGTGGAATTAGGGCTCTCTCTGTCTCTCCCTCCTTCACCACATCACCACGCCTCTGGTTCAGTTGCTCCAGCTGACAGCCTTCTTTGATGCTCTCTGCACTGCTTTCTCTCTCCTCATCTTCAGCAATCGTCTGCCTTCTTTCTCCATTCAAGAACTGCACTCTATTCTGCAGCTCCAGCAGACATCCTCTCTCTCTCTGCAAGCTGTTCTGAACTCCAAGCTGTTCTGAGCTCCCAGCAGTTCTGTGCTCCAAGCTGTTCTGAGCACCACGCTGAACTGCACACCACGCTGGACTGACCTCCAAACTGAACTGAACACCAAACTGAACTGAACACTCCTCCTCTCCTGTAGCTCACTAATATGGATTCCTCTCCCCTCATGGAAATTTCCACCGGAGGGCTGTCTCCTACCGAATTCCTGTGCCAGCTCCCAGGCTTCCACGCAACCGCAGTGGCCATCTGCTTGTTACGTCTGGGCCCAAGAGAAAAACACATTTCTCGGATAAGAAGCAGTCCTAACTGGATTTCCCTCTAGCACAAAACAGCCTTAACTATAAACATTGCCTTTGCCCTGAAAAGCCTCTCAGCTTCATCAAGATGGAGTCCCTCTAGCTCTAGGCCTGTAGGCCTGAAAGGGGTGAAATGCTCCTCAGCTCTGTCAGAATACCTACATAGACCATACCAATGTGTCTAATATGTCAAAGCCAATAGGCAATAGACAGGTGAAAGTCAAGAATAAAGGCATATTAAGCAGCTATCCTCTTCTAGATCTGGAAAAAAGGGCTTAAAAGGGCCAACACAGGCTATGAATACCTATACTAGATGCGAGCAAGACTAATGATCTATATCACTGCTAAATAAAGCCAAAAACTCTGCCATTACATTGCACCCCTAGATCCTTATCTTGCGAGCATCAGTAAACAACAACAACCATCTAAACAAACATCAACATAATCTATCCAACATAGGCTAAGAATACCTATCCTAGATGTGAGCAAGATTAAGATCTATATCACTGCTAAATATCTCTGCCATCCACCCTTAGATCCTTATCTTGCGAACATCTGATAAACAATAACATCTAGATAAACAAACATCAACACAATCTATCAACAAATCAAAACCTAAAAAACTCCCTAAAAACAATGACAACTCAAGGAAATTCCACCTGAAACTCAATTGTAGGGAATACAAACCTAAAAACAAATCAAAGCACCCTTGACTTGAATGCTGATAACAACAGAAACTAACCAAAGCATCCTCAAACTAAATGTGCCTCAACTTCTAATGATAACTGGTGAAATCTAGTGATGTAGGGACTTATGTGTTGAATGAAAACAGCAAGGGGCCTAAATGGGGCCTACTTCGGACAACTTAAGCCTAAATGAGGCCTACCTACTATTGTCAACTTAAGAACTAAATGTGTTTCAACTCCTAATGAGAAAACAACAAAGGGCCTAAATGAGCCCTACCTACTGATATTTGTCAATTTAAAGTGAAATCTGAGAAGTAAACATGACAAACTGTGTCAAGGTTTGGGCAAACATTAATACATAATCATAACAATCCAAATTTTAAGGTAACCACCCTTTGATCAATCAAGGTGAAAATGTAAGAACAATAAAAAAAAAAACAACCCCATTTCTACAAGATAGCTGGTGTAACATCAAGCTTTTAAATCACACTGTGGAACACATGTGTGCAGCACCAGTCAAAAAAAAAGTCCTTCATTGGCAAAAACTGTTTTGAAGAAAACAGAAAAACTATAATAGGTGACATGTTTTTAGTTTTTAAAAGTGGGGCCTGCTCGTAGTGATGTCAACAAAAAATATGCAGGCCAAGAACTCAGTCCAAATTCTTCAGTGTAGGCCACCACCCTGCATCCTCGGTATCCGGACACTTCCTCCAATGCGGCCATCCATCACCCTTCCGGTCCGGTCTGGTCTGGTCTGGTCTGATTCCATCATCCAAAAATAATAAACTAAAATAAAAACATGAAAGTAAAAAGCTAAAACAAGAAAAGAAGTGGAAGGGGGAGGGACCCACGCACAACCACAACTTCAGCAATCCTAGAAACAAGAGAACAAGTATCATTAATCTTGCAAAATAGAATTTACCATTTAAAAAGCACCCCGGGTGCCTTTCATTATTGAAAAGAAAATATCCTAATTAATTAAAAACATTCAAAATTTAACTTTTAATAACATTGCGCAGGGCCTAACATACCCTAATCCTCACTAAGCCTGCCCCTCCCTTCAGAGCAGGAGCCACGCTACAGTATGAGGCTACTTGAAACACTGCCATATGATGAGCCTCTCTAAGCCAGCCCCTCCCTTAAATAAACAAGCCATCCGCGGAAGAAAATTGGATTGTAGCCAATCATAACGAACAGGGACGTGATCGAAACTTGCAGAATGAAGGAAAAAACAACTCGTCTGCACAAACCAGCTGGTCTGCCAAGGTCGACAAACAAATACCTTTGCCTGTTCTCATGCCTGATTTGTGCTAACCAACGAAAGCTAGCATTTAAAAAAAAACAATTCTGTTACAGTGTACTGCCAATTAAAAAAGCTCCAGTTTTTAAAAAGACTTTTGTCCAACTAATTCAGCTAAAGGCAAGACATTTAAAATATGGGCACTTATTTAGAAAGGGGCAACTAACTTATGCACACAAGATTATACATTCTGCATTTGGGAAAAAAAACGAATTAACATGGTCCATTGTCAGCTGCTGAAAAGAGAAATAATTTGTAAAACAACATAAAATGCAGATACATTTCAACATTGTATTTAATTTAAGGTTTTGCTGACACATTTATAAAAGCATACATTTTAATTTACATTTGGGAAAATAATAATGTTACATTTTAACATTTTTTTTTCTTTCAAAGGCACATGGTTGCCTTCCACTAATTAAAAGCACATGTTACCATGCACTGTCGGGCAAGATTGATTAGTCTCAACCTGTGATGATTGCAACCAGCACATTCCTGTCTAGACGGAAACCCTCAAAGAAATAATTAATGAAAACAGCTCCGTAGCGTGCACTCTAACGGGCCATCTTTTTAACATTTCACTCATTTTAAAAGAACACAGCTTTCTCCGTAATACGACTGGTTGATTTATAACCACATCAGTTCCAAGGCAAACCCACACAAAAATTCGTAGACGCATTTCAAAAGGAATGTGAAATGAACAAAACCCTTCGCAAAACACAAGATGGTACCTTTCCGTCAAGAAACTGACAAAACACATAGGCAGACCAAGGAATCAAAAAAAAAGTCAAAATCAAACCATCAAATAATCCTTAAAATAATCCACTGACTTTTATAGTCAGGTCAGATAACCATGCATGTTGACAGCATGTAAAAAATAAAGACTGCCATCTCAACTCAAGATATTAACCCTTTGGCAGCTCAAGCACAATCATTCCCCAATGTCCATGGATACATGGGAAAATCATGAGCACATTTCTTCACGTTTACAGATGACACGTACACATATTTTCAAAAACGTTATCCCCAAGCACCCGAGAGAGATCCAGCTCTCTCCTGCCAAACGTAGTGATAACATGCCCTGTCCAAGCCATGACCACATGGCGCTATTCACAAGCCATATTTACAAGACAAGCTTTTCACAAACAATGTATCCAAGGCGCAATGCACAAGGAACACAATAGATCAACATGAGAACCTGCACCTCACAAGCCACAATAATATGGCGCTATTCACAAGCCATATTTACAAGACAAGCTTTTCACAAAGAATGTATCCAAGGCGCAATGCACAAGAAACACAATAGATCAACATGAGAACATGCACCTCACAAGCCACATTAACATGGCGCTATTCACAAGTCATATTTACAAGGAGCTATATTCAAAGAACCTCACAAATCATATTACAATGAACACATTTCACATTGCACAGCATAAGCAAATGCAGCAAGCAATTGAATGGGCAATTTAAAAGCATTTTTTACACACATTTATACAATTGGACCATCACAAAGATGTAACTGGCTTCCTCATGTAATGCCATCCTTCAACTCTGACAGTTTAAACACCAAGATGAAAACCATTCCTTCCACCCTGAATAAACCAAATGCCATGATGTAATGCAATCTCCTCACGCTGCAACTGTTCAAGCCCATATGTCTAACAGCCCACATAAACTGCAACATTACGCCAGATGGAACCAGCGTTCAGGGCACTCCCTCAGAACACATGGGAAACAATCTAAGCACATGGCCAGGCACACAGGTTTCGTAAACTGTTCGACTACGCCAGATGTAATGTCTGGCGCTCAGGGCACTCCCACACAACACATGGGAAACAATCTAAGCACATGGCCAGGCACACAGGCTTCGTAAACTGTTCAACTACGCCAGATGTAATGTCTGGCGCTCAGGGCACTCCCACACAACACATGGGAAACAATCTAAGCACATGGCCAGGCACACAGGCTTCGTAAACTGTTCGACTACGCCAGATGTAATGGCTGGATTTTCTGAGTAGGTGGGATCAGCCCCCAGGGGCCCCTCCAACCCAGCCAGAACGTACTCACCTTCCCTCCTCAGGACCACCTATCCAGGCACCTGGTACCTACCTGAGGATGGGGAACTCGCAATATACAAGCTCATATTATTAAAAACACCACTAAATCTATAGGGATACTAAGAATACTCACTGATTACTAGGGATATCCATACCCTACACCACACTTATTCACATCAGTTGGTCTCGCGGCCACCCCGACCCAGACCGTTCTACCCTAGGGCAGATATGACACACAATCCGGTGCGTCTACACACGGGCCTGCAGAACCCAATGCTCTCTTCTCCAAATTGTTTGCAATCCTGCAAAACTACACACTGATCTCCCACTCAGTGCTCTCATTTACTCAAGCCACAATCCAGTGGGTATCCACACTGGTAATCCTCCCCAGTGCTCTCATTAACGCCGCATATCAACGACGACCACATTCCTATGAACACCTATACATATATATATATATATATATTGGGAAGTCTCTTCACTAAGGGTCTGCTACTACAATAATATTATGGGATGGTGTACTAACTTAGTCCCTTGGTTGCAAGTCTCCTCTCTCCCTCACTATTACTTACCTGATCAGGGGTAGCATCTGTTCAAACAGTAATACCTACCAGGAGTGATTACCCTCACTGTATGGGGATAAAGATATACACACTATGTGACTGAGTTATTTCTTGATTTAAGCGCTCCTACCCCCTTTTTGATCCATCAGTGGCTCAACAGCAACTGGCTTGAAGCCAGGATAACTTTATCATAAAAGAACTCATGCACACTAATTCACTAATTAATGGGGTCATTTATTTAATCAATAATAAAACATACATATACAAAACTATGGGGGGGGGGGTCTCTATAACTAGCAGTAACTTTAACACACCGCTGAAAGAGAAGGATTAAACATAACAGGAACACTCCGCTGAAAGGGAAAAGATTAGACATAAAGTGTAAGTGTAACTAATTCAGACTACCTCACCTATTAGAAGGAAGATTTCTCTCTCTGCCTCTGGTGGGATTAGGGCTCTCTCTCTGCCTCTGGTGGAATTAGGGCTCCCTCTGTCTCTCCCTCCTTCACCACATCACCACGCCTCTGGTTCAGTTGCTCCAGCTGACAGCCTTCTTTGATGCTCTCTGCACTGCTTTCTCTCTCCTCATCTTCAGCAATCGTCTGCCTTCTTTCTCCATTCAAGAACTGCACTCTATTCTGCAGCTCCAGCAGACATCCTCTCTCTCTCTGCAAGCTGTTCTGAGCTCCAAGCTGTTCTGAGCTCCCAGCAGTTCTGTGCTCCAAGCTGTTCTGAGCACCACGCTGAACTGCACACCACGCTGGACTGACCTCCAAACTGAACTGAACACCAAACTGAACTGAACACTCCTCCTCTCCTGTAGCTCACTAATATGGATTCCTCTCCCCTCATGGAAATTTCCACCGGAGGGCTGTCTCCTACCGAATTCCTGTGCCAGCTCCCAGGCTTCCACGCAACCGCAGTGGCCATCTGCTTGTTACGTCTGGGCCCAAGAGAAAAACACATTTCTCGGATAAGAAGCAGTCCTAACTGGATTTCCCTCTAGCACAAAACAGCCTTAACTATAAACATTGCCTTTGCCCTGAAAAGCCTCTCAGCTTCATCAAGATGGAGTCCCTCTAGCTCTAGGCCTGTAGGCCTGAAAGGGGTGAAATGCTCCTCAGCTCTGTCAGAATACCTACATAGACCATACCAATGTGTCTAATATGTCAAAGCCAATAGGCAATAGACAGGTGAAAGTCAAGAATAAAGGCATATTAAGCAGCTATCCTCTTCTAGATCTGGAAAAAAGGGCTTAAAAGGGCCAACACAGGCTATGAATACCTATACTAGATGCGAGCAAGACTAATGATCTATATCACTGCTAAAT
Source organism: Lissotriton vulgaris (assembly GCF_964263255.1). Classification (NCBI taxonomy): domain Eukaryota; kingdom Metazoa; phylum Chordata; class Amphibia; order Caudata; family Salamandridae; genus Lissotriton; species Lissotriton vulgaris. Next base: position 1,035,829,713 of record NC_141698.1, read on the forward strand.
AAAGCCAAAAACTCTGCCATTACAACGCCACACATTGCTGCACACCTCACACTGCTGCACATCTCACACTGCTTCACGCCACACACTGCTGCACGCCACACACGGCTGCACGCCACACACGGCTGCACGCCACACACTGCTGCACGCCTCACACTGCTGCACACCACAAACTGCTGCACGCCACACACTGCTGCACACTGCTGTATTACTCACACTGCTGCATGCTGCACATTGCTGCACGCCACACACTGCTGTACGACACAATGCTGCACGACACAATGCTGCACGCCTCACACTGCTGCACGCCACACACTGCTGCACGCCACACACTGCTGCATGCTACACACTACTGCACACCACACACTGCTGTACACCACACACTGCTGCACGCCACACACTGTTGCACTCCACACACTGCTGCACACCTCACAATGCTGCACGCCTCACACTGCTGCACGCTGCACACTGCTGCATGCTGCACACTGCTGCAGGCCTCACACTGCTGCACGCCTCACACAACTGAACGCCACACAACACCACCACATCACTCAGGGACACCACCACATCACTCTAGGACACCCCCACATCACTCTAGGACACCCCCACATCACTCAGGGACACCACCACATCACTCAGGAGCACCACCACATCACTCAGGGGCACCACTCAGGGGCACCCCCACATCACTCAGGGACACCACCACATCACTCACAGACGCCCCCATGTCACTCAGGAACACCACCACATCACTCAGGGACACCACCACATCCGTCTGGGACACCACCACATCACTCTAATACACCACCACATCACTCTGGGACACCACCACATCACTCTAATGCACAACCACATCACTCAGCCCAACCACATCATCACTCAGCACCACAACAGCACTGTCCTTGCTTGCTACCAACACGTATTGCCATAGCCAATAGGACTCGCATTAGGAAAGTGTAAGCTATTGGCTTTGTGAATAACAATGCTATTAATTTATATATTTTCAAAGCCAACACATATTAAAAAAAACTGTCATTTAAAATACCAATAGCTCACACTTTCCTAATACGAGACCTATTGCATTGCAAATGCTTGTTTAACATTTTAAACCTTTTATTTCTCTCCACCCCAAGGCTGCACTTTGGAAGTGAAAAATGTCACAAAAAAGATGACATTTCCAGCAAAAAAGGTATTCTTTTTTGGATTCATTTACAGGGGAACAAATAAAGAAAAGGAAAAGAAAGAGGGAGTAATGGCTACAAGGCCCAGGGAAGGGAGCCCCCACACCCTGACCTTGCAGCTTGCTCTAGTGCTTCAAAGCAGTAACAAGGCCTTTCTTAAACACTGCCCTAGCAGTTGATCTGGCTGCTCCCTCCTCCCCTCTCCCAGCTCTCTTTACCTGTGTCTGGCTGGTCCTGCATAGGGGCCTTCTTTCACCCAGGAACAAAATGCGGGAATGGCCGGTACTTCAGAGGTGCTGCCCGCCCCTGACACTGTGAGCCATAATTGCTGGCCTGGCTGCTGTGCCTTCCCCACTCTGGTTGTTCCCCCCCCCCCACCCCTACAGCCCCAGGAATGCCACCACGTAGTGGACTCCAGACATCAAGTGCATAAACACAGCGCATGGTAACAGAGTGAGTGGGGGCGTAGATTACAGGCGCATTATGGCATAGCAAAGCAGGGCTGCTGCGGATTCCTATGTGACTCTTAGAGTATATCCATTTGTATCCCTTCCTTATGTATATAGAGATAACTCTAATCACTAGTATATGCAGTAGACCTTTGTACTCTCTACCATTCCTATGTGACTGTAATAGTATATCCATTCGTATCCCTTCCCTATGTATATAGAGATAACTCTAATCACTAGTATATGCAGTAGACCTTTGTACTCTCTACCATTCCTATGTGACTCTTAGAGTATATCCATTCGTATACCTTCCCTATGTATATAGAGATAACTCTAATCACTAGTATATGCAGTAGACCTTTGTACGCTCTACCATTCCTATGTGATTCTTAGAGTATATCTATCCGTATCCATTCCCTATGTATATAGAGAAAACTCTAATCACTAGTATATGCAGTAGACCTTTGTACTCTCTACCATTCCTATGTGATTTTTAGAGTATATCCATTCGTATCTCTTCCTTGAGTGACTTTACTATTTGTACATCTGCAATTTTTCTTTCTGTTAGTATCTCTTCCTTGCGTGACTTTACATCTTGTACATTTGCAATTTTTTCTGTTTGTATCTTTCATGTAATGCATGTAATCCTTAGTCCTTATGTTTTGCAACTGGTTCTTATGTAAAGCGCTCTGACACCTTCGGGTAAAGTTCGTGCTATATAAAATCGCATTAAATAAATAAATAAAAATCTGTGAAAGTGTTCGATTTCACAGTGAAGCAGGGGGCCCCCTGCCTTTCACTTGAGCGCGAAACCCTGGGCAGCTGCCCATGCTGCCCATGCCTAGCGCCGGCCCTGCATGGGGCCCTGCTCTGAAAGGCCTGTGCCAGGCTGTGCCCACGTTTATTCCCTCACCCAGGAGCACCTTTATGCGTGCACGGATGGGTAGAGACGAATGTTCACTGTTCACGGAGGGCGCCTTGAGGCCGCCTGGAGAGTCGCAGCAGCTGGACGCAAACTATTTAGGCATAGTACTTCTACATGTGGGCAGTGCCAAATATCTTTACTTCGGTGATTTGCACTTTTATTTATTTTTCCTCCAAAATAAATTATTCTTCGCCGTTAACAAACGCAGTCTCCCCACCAGTTTTGAAAGGGTTATTTTCCAATTCCAAACTTGGAAACAGATTTACTCCTGCCTTGACAGAGGTAAACCCCAGTCCTCTCTAGTTCCAGGATGACATGGGTGAAAGAGAATGTTGGGTATATGCACAAATTTGGGGTTTCCAAAGATTCTCGGCCTCCTTGGCCTGAAATCTTCCTTATCAGCCCAGGGACAAGTTTTACTCACCTGTCATATTACAACACGGTAGGGCGACTTCACATACGCGCAACTATTTATACGAAAGCAAAATAACGCCAGCGACTTACAAAAGTGAATATTGCACGTCGGTCAAACCGTTCCACGCGCTGGGTTTGGTGAACTGGGCGTCGGTCTTGTCTTTGTGTTAATCTGCGTGCAAGGTTTGTTTTCCTATTATGACTGTAGGACTACAAGTCCCAGGATGCAACAAACTATCCAGGCTTAATGAGCTGCTGACGCCTGATGCTAGGGGCCGAATTACACAAGTTTCCCCTGGGGCACTTTGGTATCACAGCCTCTGCGACCCCTTCTGTAATACCAATAGCGCTAGTACATATAATGCGCCAGTGTGGTCTTTATTGGGCGTTCTCTCATTTGCATAAAGGCCTGGCCCATGCTGATTTTTTTTTTGCGTATTTATATAGCGCGAAGTCGACTCGAAGGTATTGGAGCGCTTTACATGAGCACCGTATTTACATAACACATTCAGGCACAGGGAGATGAAGTGATTTGCCCAGAATCACAGGATGTGGACGCGACCCGAGGCTCGAACCCTGGTCTCCAGCACTAAAGTCGGCAGTCTAACCGACAGACCCTTTGCCTCTGCACCCGAGCCCTATTACAGATGCAGGCGCAGAGGCAAAGAAGCTGTCAGGAGGCACACTGATAGTGCGCCATCCAAAAGGTGATGCACTGTCAGTGTCCCCGCTGATGGCAGCCAGCTAGTGGGGGAAAGGGCGGGTGCCATGAACCCCTCAGACATCCCCTTGCAGGGACTGCTCCGCCTGCAATGGAATCTCCAATCCCCTTTAAAAATGCCAGCGGGTGCCGCCTGCATTGTGAAAACATGGAACGGCTTTGAAGCAGCCGTCCCGTTTTTCGCCTGAATGTGGATTGCGGCTGCCCTGGGGGCAGCGCATTCAGCATGATGAGGCGCATTTTCCTGGATTGTGCCTGGCGCTGTATGTATAATATTGCCCCAGATGTATAAACTTACACTTGGGCTGCAACTGCTCATGATACTTGTGCACACATTTAAGATGACATTGGAGGCGGCATAGCTAAAATATGCAGCAAACCCAGAATTGAGGTGTCAAATGAAAATAAGCATTGGCAAAGCCAATAGGCATAGCCTATGTAAGAGCTATTGGTTTTGCTAATATGTTTTAGCCATGTTGCACACCAGAGTGGCTGCTGTTCAGCATGACTAGAAGTAAGTGGGGTAAAAGAGAGCGGAATGGAGTGTTGGGTCGCAAAGTGTAGTAAAGTGGAGTGTTATGGACCGGCGTAGAGTTGAGTGGGGCATAGTGTCAGAGTTGAGTAGAGTGTCGTAGAGTGGAGTGACGTAGAATATTGTGGAGCAGTGTAGAGCAGAGTTGAGTGGCGTAGAGGGGCCTGAGTAGGATAATGTAAAGTAGAGTGGTGTACAGCAGAGTAGATTGGCATAAAGTGGAGGGGCATAGAGTGGAGTGGAGTGTCATAGGATAGAGAGGACTAAAGTGCCATAGAGGGGCAAAGAGGGAAAGGAGTAGTGTCATAGAATGGAATAGAGTGGAGTAGAGTGCTGTAGAGTGGAGTGGCACAGGGTGGAGTAGAGTGGAGTGTTATGGACCGGCGTAGAGTTGAGTGGGGCATAGTGTGAGAGTTGAGTAGAGTGTCGTAGAGTGGAGTGACGTAGAATATCGTGGAGCAGTGTAGAGCAGAGTTGAGTGGCATAGAGGGGCCTGAGTAGGATAATGTAAAGTAGAGTGGTGTACAGCAGAGTAGATTGGCATAAAGTGGAGGGGCATAAAATGGAGTGGAGTGTCATAGGATAGAGAGGACTAAAGTGCCATAGAGGGGCAAAGAGGGAAAGGAGTAGTGTCATAGAATGGAATAGAGTGGAGTAGAGTGCTGTAGAGTGGAGTGGCACAGGGTGGAGTAGAGTGCTGTAGAGTGGAGTGGCAAGGGGTGGAGTAGAGTGCTGTAGAGTGGAGTGGCATAGAGTGGAGTATAGTGCTATAGAGTGGAGTGGCATAGAGTGGAGTAGAGTGCTGTAGAGTGGAGTGGCACGGGGTGGAGTAGAGTACTGTAGAGTGGAGTGGCATAGAGTGGAGTAGAGTGCTGTAGAGTGGAGTGGCACGGGGTGGAGTAGAGTGCTGTAGAGTGTAGTGGCATAGAGTGGAGTAGATTGCTATAGAGTGGAGTGGCATAGGGTGGAGTAGAGTGCTGTAGAGTGGAGTGGCATAGGGTGGAGTAGAGTGCTGTAGAGTCGAGTGGCATAGAGTGGAGTAGAGTGTTGTAGAGTGGAGTGGCATAGGGTGGCGTAGAGGGCTGTAGAGTGGAGTGGCACAGGGTGGAGTAGAGTGCTGTAGAGTGGAGTGGCATAGGGTGGAGTAGAGTGCTGTAGAGTGGAGTGGCATAGAGTGGAGTAGAGTGCTGTAGAGTGGAGTGGCACAAGGTGGAGTAGAGTGCTGTAGAGTGGAGTGGCACAGGGTGGTGTAAAGTGCTGTAGAGTGTAGTGGCATATAGTGGAGTATGGTGCTGTAGAGTGGAGTGGCATAGGGTGGAGTAGAGTGCTGTAGAGTGGAGTGGCATAGAGCGGAGTAGAGTGTTGTAGAGTGGAGTGGCATAGGGTGGAGTAGAGTGCTGTAGAGTGGAGTGGCATAGGGTGGAGTAGAGTGCTGTAGAGTGGAGTGGCATAGAGTGGAGTAGAAGGCTGTAGAGTGAAGTGGCATAGGGTGGAGTAGAGTGCTGTAGAGTGGAGTGCCATAGGGTAGAGTAGAGTGCTGTAGAGTGGAGTGGCATAGGGTGGAGTAGAGTGTTGTAGAGTGGAGTGGCACAGGGTGGAGTAGAGTGCTGTGGAGTGTAGTGGCATAGAGTGGAGTAGAGTGCTGTAGAGTGAAGTGGCATAGGGTGGAGTAGAGTACTGTAGAGTGGAGTGGCATAGGGTGGAGTAGAGTGCTGTAGAGCGGAGTGGCATAGAGCGGAGTAGAGTGCTGTAGAGTGGAGTGGTATAAAGTGGCGTAGAGTGCTGTAGAGTGGAGTGGCATAGGGTGGAGTAGAGTGCTATAGAGTGGAGTGGCATAGGCTGGAGTAGAGTGCTATAGAGTGGAGTGGCATAGGGTGGAGTAGAGTGCTGTAGAGTGGAGTGCAACAGGGTGGAGTATAGTGCTGTAGAGTGGAGTGGCATAGAGTGGAGTGGCACAGGGTGGAGTAGAGTGCTGTAGAGTGGAGTGGCACAGAGTGGAGTAGAGTGGTGTAGAGTGGAGTGGCATAGGGTGGAGTAGAGTGCTGTAGAGTGTAGTGGCATAGGGTGGAGTAGAGTGGAGTGGCATAGAGTGGAGTAGAGTGCTGTAGAGTGGAGTCGCATAGGGTGGAGTAGAGTGCTGTAGAGTGGAGTGGCATAAAGTGGAGTAGAGTGTTGTAGAGTGGAGTGGCATAGGGTGGAGTAGAGTGCTGTAGAGTGGAGTGGTATAGGGTGGAGTAGAGTGCTGTAGAGTGGAGTGGCATAGAGTGGAGTAGAGTGTTGTAGAGTGGAGTGGCATAGGGTGGAGTAGAGTGCTGTAGAGTGGAGTGGCATAGGATGGAGTAGAGTAGATTGTTTCAGAGCAAAGTGGGGTGAAGCAGGGTAGAGAACAGTTGCATAGAGTAGAGTGGAGCAGTATTGATTGCAGTGACGCAGAGGGGAGTGGCACAGAGTGGTTTAATGTGACTTAGAGTTCAGTGTCATAGGGGCACATTATCAAGCACAGTGTTAAAATTATTGCCTCTAAAGCGTCGATAAAGGGCTTGATAATATGCCCTTGAGAATTCCAATGGAAGCCCATGTTATGTTATGCTATGTTATGTTACCTGTTTTGTAAAGCGCTAACAGCTGCCCCAGCAACGGGGCGTCCCAGCGCTAGAACCATAACACAATCCGCTGACAACGAAAGAGGGATCTACGGGGAGGGAAAGAGATGGGTTTTGATCGCTCTGCGGAAAGCTAACAAATTATCCATGCATCGGATGTGGAGAGGGAGCGAGTTCCATAGCTTGGCCCCCAGGAGTTTGAAAGAGCGCCCTCCGATGCGACAGAACTTTGTGTGGGGTATCAAGGCTAGGTGTTGCCCCATGGACCGGAGATTCCGTTTGGGATTATAGGGGGTCAGCAACGAACGGAGGAGCTCTGGGCCTTCGTTCTTCAAGATTTTAAAGGCAAATATGAGGGCCTTGAACTGGATGCGGGCTTCCATGGGCAGCCAATGTAGTCTGTAAATGGTCGCTCTCGCTGAGCACCTTCTTGGAAGACCTACTATAGCTCTTGCCGCCGAATTCTGGATTCGTTGGAATCTTTTAATTTCAGCTTTGTTGGCTCCTAACAGCAGGACACTCGCGTAGTCCAGCCTGGACAAGATGGTAGATTGTACGATGAGTTGTCGTGTCTTGGAGTCGAAATAGCCTAAGATGGGGTAGAGACTTCTTAGTAGGCCAATGCAAGTTGCGGCAACTTTTTTGGTGTGCGACTGGAAGCTAAGAGTCGAGTCCAGCCACACTCCTGGATTTTTTACTATATTTTTTGGGGGGGTTCTGGGCCCAGAGATTGGGGCCACCAAAGATCATTCCAGTTGTTGCTGTTTTTTCCCATTATCAGCACCTCGGTTTTGCCACCGTTAAGTTGGAGGCAATTTGCTGTCATCCATTTAGCGAAATTGGTGGCATCAGGAGAGGGGGCCTCACTGAGGCTGATGACCAGCTGAGTGTCGTCAGCGTACAACACCATTGTGAGGCCCCATGTCTTAGCAACCTCCGCCAAGGGTTGCATATATAGGTTAAACAGGGAGGGACTGAGGGCAGAGCCCTGTGGGACTCTTTGTCCTATATCTTGGGGTTGAGATATAAACGGAGGGGCAGATACCCTGAATGATCTGTTGGTTAAAAATGATCTGAACCATTGAAGCGCCGAGTCTACGATCCCTATGTTTTCAAGGCGTTTTAGTAGAATGGCATGGGAGACCGTATCAAAGGCCGGAATGAGATCGAGCAGTATCAGCGCGGCACTTTTGCCGGTGTCCATAATTTCTCGTAAGCTTTCCGTGGAGATGAGGAGCGCGGATTCCGTACTATGGTCCGGCCTGAACCCGTGCTGAGAGGGGTCCAGGATGTTATTTTTCGCCATATGCTCACTGAGTATTTTATTCGCGTGCGCTTCTGCTAGTTTAGCGACCCATGGTAGCAGTGAGACGGGCCGGTAATTCTCCGGTTTAGCGGGGTCTAGGGAGGGTTTTTTTATAATCGGAGTTACCCAAGCCTGTTTCCAGCAGGTGGGTACCGTGGCCGTAGCAAAGGAGAGATTAAGGATTGCGGTTAAGGATGGGAGGAAGAATTCCAAGGCTCCTAGAAAGTGAATTGGTCTCATCGGGTCTGTGGGTGCACCTGATTTCACCTTCCTACAGAGTTTGGTGAGTTCTTCACCGGAGATAGCGGGTAGGCATGTGAGCCTGACGTCTCCGAAGATGGCGTTGGGAGGGCTGATGTCCTCAGGACTGTCCTGGGTAAAGGTGTTGTATATTTTCTTCACTTTATCTGTGAAGAAGGTGGCTAGGTCTTCACATTGCTGCGTGGAGGTGATGTGCGCAGCCGGCTTACCCTCGTTTTGTAATTTTTGCACGATTTGGAAAATGGTTTTCGTGGGGTTTGAGCTAGCATTTATTTCAGTAGCGTAGAAGGCAGCACGGGCTGTCCGAATTGCCTTGTGGTATGATTTCAAAGTAGCCAAGTATACGGTTTTGTCCTCCTGCTTATATTCCTTCCTCCATTGCCGTTCCGTTTTTTTGCAGGCTTTCCTCATAGTTTTGAGGTTCTCGTCATACCAGGGGTTGGAAGGAGTATTTCGCCCTTTAGTCCACTTGGCTAGTATAATGACGTCCAGTCCCTTGGTGATCCACTCCTGGAAAGACGCATAAGATTTATCTATGTCGTCTGTGTTCTCCAGGGTAGGTCGCCCTAGACTGGCCGCAAGGTCACATTGTTGGAGTTTGTGCCAGGGTCGCTTTAGACAGGAGGTGGGTGATTTTTTTACCGGAGGGGAGTTATTCGGAATAGAGAAGGTTACTAGCGAGTGGTCAGTCCAGGCCATGGGTTTAGGGTCGTCAGCTCTGGCTTCGGGAATGTTGGTGAATACCGGATCAAGCAGGTGTCCCGCTACATGTGTGGGGGACTGGACGAGCTGGGTTAGTTGCAAGGCAGCTAGGTCCGCTACAAAGTTGCAGATTTTAGCATCCGACAGCATGTCTAAGTGGAGATTGAGATCTCCTAGAATCGTGAAGTTAGCCGAGCCAGTGATCAAGGCATGCGTTACTTCAATGAGCTCTTCCGTGAAGTTAGTAGAGGGCCCCGGGGGTCTATAGATAAAAAGGCCCGTGATAGTACAATGGGGGCTCGTGAAGATTTTGAAGCGGGCGCATTCACAGTCCGCAACACTTTCCTTTTGAAAGGAGCAGGAAAAGGGGGATCTATAGATGGCTGCAATGCCACCTCCCCTTGAGTCTCTATTGATGCAAGTCATAGAGAACCCGTCCGGTATTGCTAGATTGGGGATGCTGGTGAGGTCGTCTTTAAGCCATGTTTCACTTAGAAACATTATGTCAGGGTTCTCGTCCATGTTGACACCAGAACATGGGCTTCTATTGGAATTCTCAAGGGTATATTATCAAGTCCATTATCGTGCTTTAGCAGCAGTTTTCTGCCGTTAAAGCAACGATAATTTTAACACTGTGCTTGGTAATATGCGCCTTAGAGTGTAGTGGGTTACAGTGGATTGTTACAAAGTAGAGTGAAGTGGTGCAGTGTAGAGTGGTTTTTTGCTGTGTAGAGTGGAGTGGTGCAGGGTAAAGTGGAGTGGTATAGTGTAGGCCTGGGTAGTAAACTTTGTTCCGCTTGTGGTGTTTTTCCCACTCTGTGCTCCGCATTGAGTGCGGGGTACCGAAAAGCTCAGCGTAGCAGCATGGAGCATAGTTTTTCCTCCCTCACAGCTCTACAGTGTTACATTGGTGAGCGAGGAAAATCCAATACTAGACCCCATCCCAGCGAGATTTCTCAACACGGACGGTTGTGGTAGGTCGCTTCCGCTCGGGTTGAGAAACCTGCCACTCACATTGAAGAAGCTGCCGCTCGAGGAGAACATCTACGCGAGTAGCAGAAAAAAACTGCGCCCTCTTCCGTTGCGGGTGGTGCCATTTGCGCTGATTTTGCAGTGTGGGACAATCACCCAACGCTAAAACTTAGCACGACTTACCTCACATTGCTGCTTGCGAAGCCCTGTGGAGTAAAGCAGAATTTTTGGTCACTTTGCGGAGTTCCACATAACGGAACTCTGCCCAGGCCTAGTATGGTGCAGTGGCATAGTGTACAGTGTTGCAGTGGAGCGGCTTAGAGTGGAGCAGAGTGTAGTGGCCAAGACTGGAGTGGTGTTAGTGCATTGCTGAAGAGTACAGTGGTGCAGAGTAGAGCGGGATGGAGAGCACTGGCATGAAGTAGAATGGTGCAGATTAGAGAGGCACAGAGTGAAGTGGTGCAGGGTGCAGTGTCATACAGTGCAGTGGTGCACAGTAGATTAGGTTGGGGTGTGTGTGGTGCCAGGGAGCAGAGTCCTTGCCATCTGGGGATGCGCTGAGTATAGGCATACTTGCCACAGTTCCAGTAGTAATCCATCAGTGTGGAGGTGCCCCATTTCACATCCGGTATGTGAATGATCCTGCCGCAGTTAGCATTTGTGCAAGTGGAAGCGCTCCTTTACCTCGCTGTCCCAGTTTCCTGACATGGGCTGGTCATGCTCTCATTCAGCCTTCCCCCATGTGACTCATTCCCTTCTTATCCTCAAGCTGGATGGCCCTAAACAGGAACTCCATGTTGGTGGACCACTTGTTGTTAAAGAAGACCACCCCAGATAAGCTAAGGGCCACCCATGGTCTGCACCAGGGGTTTCCAACTGGCCAATCGTAAGCTACTGGTAGGTTGCTGACATACTGTTAGTAGCTTGTGTCCCGATGCCCACTTTTGTGCCCTTCATTGTCGTTTTTAATATTTTTTGCCCTTTTTGACTTCCTATGCGTTCCTGGCTCCTGTCTCACGAACCAACTGCTTCCATTGGCTATTGAGCTTAGCTGGGGAGGGGGTTGGTCAAAGCGAGTGATGCTGGCCTGGCATGAGCAGTGTTAAACTGCCCACGTAGAACCAATACTCCTGCCGTCTGCTGCCCAGCTCTGTACTTTGATCCTGCACGACTTTTGCAGCATGAGCAGCGGTCTTGGAGGCATAACCAGACTGCCAGAATTAGGTTTGTGGTAGAGAGAAACGTTTTTGAGGAAAAAGATGCATGTGAAATGCTTTATTCGGGCAATCAAAATGGTGAAGATACTTTACTTTGTGAAAAGAAATCTGTTTGAAATGTTGTTTTAACCCCTTCGGGGCTTATGACGAGCTCAGCTCATCATGAGGCATAGTGGAGCTGTGCTCATGACGAGCTGAGCTCGTCATAAGTGCTGCAGACAGCCCACGCAGTGCTATTTTCCCGCCTGCGCGGGCGTTCCATGGGAGTGGTCGTCATGAGCAAAGCTCCACTGTGCAGCATATGTAAATTGATACTTGTATAGCGCACTACTCATCCGCAAGGATCTCAAGGCGCTTGTTCGAATACCGTTGTGGAACCCATCCTGGCTTTCCCTGTGAGGCGTCCACTTCTGGGCACCCCCCAAGGTGGAGGCCAGGCATCCATAGCATTGTGGGGGCCGTTGTGGAGATTAAGCAAGCTATTGCCCAGAGTTGCAAAGTGGGACTCCATGATTGGAATAGGCACGGAGGCGAGAATTATCAGGTCTGTGGAATTTTGAGCCCAAGACCCGCCGAGGCGGGGAATTGTACCCTGGTCCTGGGCTAGACCTCTGCATCAGGGTCTACCGCTCTAACCATTGAGCCACACTTCTCCGTGATGAGCCCAGCATGAGGAGCTGGGCTCATCACGAGCACCGCGACACTGCCCCCCCCTCCCCCCCCACACCGCAGGGGAAGTAGCCCCTCGTGGAAGGGGTTAATAAAACATTAATTTAAAGCAGCATTTTACAGTGATCTTTCATTTTTAACTAAAGTACTTTGCACGTTGTTCCTGGCCTCAAACAGGAGACAGGAATATCATTATACATTTATTTTCATTAAATTGTAATGAAATAATGAGAGAAAGGTAAAATGAAGTTTGGGGCTCCGGTTTGTGCATAGGGACAACTTGCAGGAGGAAAAACGATGCTTCAATATAAATAACGGGAGATATTTAAAAAGAAGTGTTCATTTTGCGGCACTATGAACACAAAGCTTAACACGTCATTTTAAATTCATCCCATTAAAAAAAGTACCTCACCCTTAGAGTGGCTATATTTTTCTATTGTAAATACAGCAAATAAACGGAAAGCTGAGACATTAGCCAAACTTTGGTGTATATTCTCTTCCTTACACAAACACAAATTCGAAAATATTGAAAAAAGTGACACAAAAGACATACAAAAAAGTCATCTTTTAAAAACAAATCACAAGAGAGATCCCTTTGCCCAAGTGCGGGGATAATTTTTCAATAGACTCCTTTTGACTAAGCAGTTCCTCGACAGAGAACAAGTGAGATACCACCCATAGTAGACAGAGGGTACAGAACAATACAATCAGACATAACTTCTCTTTTGAAATTACAGATCTTGTTGTGTGTTCTCAAGGCAAGGAGGCATCTGCGGTCCTCCTGTGACTGTGGTTTCCCTTATCAGTTCAAACAAAAAAGTTTGCGCTGTTAGTTCAGTCTTGACTTGTACACCTCTTGTCTGTGCTGGGGTGTTTGATATGGCTGCTGGGCGGTGCTGCACTTGAAGACTCTGTGTTTGATCTGTTTAACTTGGTTAATTTGTTAACTCAGAGACATTACATGTGTGCCGTAATTAGTGGTTCTCTTGGTCCCTATATTTAACAGTAGATAACTACCGTTTGCAAGCAGAGTGAAAGTAGGTGTAATTGCTGGCACTGGATTACCCTTCAAAACACATGCAAGATTCGGGGCCATAAGGTTACAAGCTCCATGCAATTTTATATTTTTGTAAACTCTGGAATGACCTATGGATGAATCGCACGATTACCCAGTAAGGTAAACCTCTTTGTCGTCCCGTAGGCATCTGTATGTGAATGGTAGTGACCACAACTCATGAAGAAATGCACTGCCTAAGGATTTGAAGCGGCCTAGTGGATAGTGTTTCAAGCATGAGGTAAATGTAAACAAGGAAAATGGGAGAGTTATCACCACATGGATGAGCCAGACAGCTGAGTCTGTTTCGGCCACAGAGACTGGTAACAGATCTAACTTTTCAATATACAAAAGAGAATACCTAGCATCTTTCATGGACATAACCTGCTGTTTTGTTGTTAAGTTAAAAGGCAAAAATAAAGATGATGTGTTCAAATAATCCCATGGAACTTTCCCCATCTTTAGAGTCTGTAAAGTCTGCGCAAATTGCATAACTGAATGCAATTGATTTTGACCATGATACAAAACAGATACATCCTCTTGTACAATGTCAACTACCGATGAAACAATATTGTCCAATGTGTAAATACGGGAAGAAAGTGCATTAATACTATTATCAACAACAGCAAGCACTTTTTCAAGATTAGCCTGGTCTATTACCCTTAAACGTGAAGCTGCCTCAATTTGGTATAGCTTCCAGATTTCATTGTAAGCTGCACAAAAAAATATTTTTCATCTTGGACCAGCAATTCTTTTAATAAGATCTGTCAAATCAATGTCACCTGATAATAACGACAAATGTTGTTTTACTGAAGTGTTGAGTGTTGTAATCAATTTTGACATAACTTACCCACTGAATAGGTGGTAACCGAATGGGAGTTAGAAAAACGTGGATCAGGCCTATCCTGTGTGTAACAGGGGCCTTGTCATGGAAACGGAGTTGGCACGAATCTGCACTGGTCTGCCAAACCAACCAACCGAAGGGGTATAGACTATAAATATTAAAGGTATCATTTGTAAGCAGTGATTACAAGTCCTCAATTTAATATTCAGTATGACGGCTCATGTTCTGATATTTAGCCAGAGCAGGAATTGTAGGGGCATTCATTTGCTTTGAAGGAGCCAATCCAAAACAAGTAGTCTGGTAGATCGAATCATTTAAAAATAAAATATGTGTTGGAATGAGGCACGTGTGATGTAAAGCTTCTGTGCCCTTCACCTGCCAGGGTCTAGAGCCCCAAACAGATTTAAGCTCTATTGTGGACTTCCACAGCCCATAGCCACCCCCGACAAGTTATCAATAAAGGATTTGGAATACAATAATTTTGTGTGGGTGAGCATCACTTTGGGTTTGGACGAAGAATTTTACTTAAAATAGAATGACTCCGGCTTTGACCTATCAAAATCTGTAAAATATGAGAATGTTTTCAAAAGCGTTTTTGAGCTGCCTTCCAAAGGAGTCAGGCAATGTTTCCACTGTGTGTAAATAAAAACATTCCTAAATGTATTAGCTTTATGCAGGTAGTAATCTCCATAATGCTGGTAACAAAACAAGTCATCATAATTTGCAGTATTTAAATATACATCTTCAGCATCAGATGCAGCAGAATACTTCAAATCAGAAAACAAAGATTGTATGGCTTGTACGTCCCAATCATCAGACCGTATGTTGTGTTTCACTACATCACCCATTGAAACACGAAGTACATTGGGTACATTATTTAACTCTGCAGGGCTATGAATTTGGAAATCCACAGCATCCCAAACAATACCATCCCCAACTGGCCAGGCGGTGATGTTGACAAAAGTCTGGTCTCTTTTCATGATGTGAAAAGATGAGTGTGGAGCCAGTTTTACAGCAAAGCGCTCAGGTAGGTAGTGGCCATTGATTAGAAGAAAAAAAATAATTCACAAATCCAATTGACATGAATAAAAAAATGGCAATGAGCACCAATCAGATGTATGTCCAAGGGGGAACCAAATAAGTCTGTTCAAACAACGTGACAAAAATAGTGAATTTGGCTGGGGCCAATGATGATGTCATGTTTGAGTCAAAACAAAAACCTGTCTGGTTAAGGGTATCCGGTTGGAAACCAGGCAATGACTCAGTAGTGGGATAAGCATATTCAGTTTCTTCATTTTTGACTGGGAGCAGGGGGGATTGGCAAGGGATTAGTAACAGCAGAGGCGGCCGCTCCATTAGGGCGTTGGGGCGCTGCCCCCCTGCTTTCTCGTAGTGCGAGAAGCAGAAAATAAAATGGTATTTTAATAACATTTTACTTTCTGCATCTCGCGCTGTGAGAAAGCAGACAGCAAGGGTGTGCCTGGTTGGGGGCGGGAGGAGTGGCTTGCACCACTCTGAGTGCTGTGGCTGCTTGGTCGGCCCTGGGTGCCGACCAAAGCAGTCATGCGCTCTCTACTGTTGCACGGAGGGGCGCCGCCCGGGACTCTGCACTGTTGTGATTGGCTTACAGTCTTACAGAAGGGGAGGGAGCTGCTTGCAGGAGCAGCGCAGGACCCGACTCAGGAGAAAAGGTGGTGCAGACCTTGTCATGTAAGTTTAAAATTGTTCATTATTTTAATGTCCACTACCCCCCCCCTGGTAACCCACGCGCGAATCCCCGTGTTAATCCCCCCTGCGTGTATTGTGAGCCGGGAATCAGTGTTTGGCCATTTATAATCATTGGCCATTTATAATCAGTTCCTTATCCCGTAATTGCACTCAGAAAGACAACACCCTTTGGAACTGTCTCAAGAACAAATAAGAAATGAAAACAGCTTTGTTTCCTGGCTTTGCTAAAAATATGGTTGGTGAGAGGCCGCTTTTGCTGTGTACTTTCTCGGTTGTTTCATGCATCGTGAGCATTGGAAGATTTTAACTACTGGTGTGGTTTGGTCAGCACAAAATAGGAATGTAATTGCACAGACAGCGCTTCCCCATTTCCACTTAACTTTAAAGCCTGGGTTCTGGGGAGACGCAAGGGCAGATTTACAAGCCCCTTGCGCCACTTTTGTGTCATTTTTAACATGGCAAAAATTATGCTAATGTGGCGCAAGGGGCTTGTAAATCTGCCCAGCTGTTTCTCGATCTCGGAGGAATTAAAACAAGGAACCGCTGCTGGGAACCTCCCAAATATGTGCGCTTGACGTCACCATTTTGAACCCGCGTGGCATCGGTATCGACTCTGAAGGGAAAAGCAGTTCTTCCAGGTAAATATGAACACCGGTTTGCTACAGATTGCAGATCATACATGTGCTGGAAGAGCTCTGTTTGCAATTTATATTTAAATTCCGTGATTGGCAAAGCTCTGCAAATGCACAGCCTGGAGATAGCTGTAATGGATAGAAATGGCAATCCGCCTACCTTTCTTGAAAACAAAACACGTTTTCACGTTCTGAAGCCAGCCTTGACTCAAATCGTATTTCCATTTCATTAAATGTGAGAGTCCTGTATTGGAGTTGGTGTAGTGTCAGCCTTTACGAACCCCTTGATGTCTCTGCGAAGTGAATCCAGCGTTTATAATCAAGCATATAAAAAAGCAGTAACCTGAGAGTGCACAACTAACATTCCCACGTCATATTTCACGTCCGGGCCGCCTCGAGATTTATAAACAGGAAGATTCATGTTAAAATAAGCATACCCTCGCAGCATTTATATATGTTTCCCCTTTTGCTCGCTGCTAGTCATACCTAATTTGTTATTTATGTTATATATTGACTTGCGTGGAAGAAACCTTTAATGAATTGTATAGACCAGTGCATGAAATGGAAACATAAAGGTGCAGGTACTCTGTACCAGAGTACCTGCTAGTTTCTGAGAAGTGCCCGCTACTCTTCAATTAAAGGTATTGCCTTTCTCTTGAGAAGTGCCAGTACTCCTCCTCAAAATAGGTGCCGGTATTCCGTACCGGACAGTACCGGCCCATTTAAAGCACTGGTATAGCCCACAATTCAAACGTAAATAAAAATCTATTTATATATACATTGCCAGAACAGAGCTGTCCCGCTTAGCACAGGAGTCGTGCAAGAATACCATCAAACAAGCAGGCTGCAGCTCGAATAAGCCAGGAAGCGAGCACTGAAAGGGGACGCTGAGGTGATCTCTGGAAATTCCTGCTTTCGGCGCACAAAGGGCAAGGTATGTGTGCTCCCGTTAGGAGGCAGACTTGAGGTGCTTGGATGATACTAAGGTGGGGGTAGTGATGGTACTTACATACATAGCAGAATCCGGTAAATGTGAGGTGCAGGGCAGAAGGGCAGAGAGATGACGAAAGGAGAGAGGCAAAAAAGTAAGGCGGGAGAATGCACCATTTACCCACTCTTTTTTTAAAAAAAATTCCCCTTAAGATGTTCAGGCTCACTCACTCGCCGTGCTCGCTCGCCACGGTGCGCTCTGACAGAAAGTTTATGCCTCACCACTTTTAAATGCCACCAGCAACCACTGGCTGTTATGAACTGATCTTAGACCTCCAGAGACCTTAACTCTGAGTGGGTACCTGTTGGAGTTGGCCGTTTTTCCCTGAATTTTTTCACTTTTGTGGGAATAAACATGTCATATTGATGTATTTGAAATACAAATGTTAAATGCTGTGCAATGGTCTGTGCACCTTTTTTTCACCATTGCAGCAATGTTACTTTTAAAATGGATGCCATTTCTGTCTGCTTGCACCGCCTGCATGAGGTGGGTTGGCGGTCTAGTGCTTGAAATGACAAGGTGCTCTATACTTCCCCCACAGTGACAGTGGAGGCTGGAACTGCCAGGGACCTTCTAGAAGCTTCCAGCCCTTTCTGGTAGGGGGGGTATATATGTAGAACAGCAGAGATGCCATGTGCTCAGACTGAGGGTGGACTTGACTGAGAGGGGACACTCTGCCAGGAGCTACCGCTGTGTGCTGGCCCCTTTGCTCATCTGTACCCCTCTGCTGTCCACAGGGCCACTGAGAGACTCTGCTGGAGTGGAGACTGCTGTGCTAGCAGGATTGCCATCGTAATGGAGGATGACTGTTACCAGGAACGGCTGCTTCATTTTTTGGGTGAGCTGCCCTACTGCTTGCTGATCTTGCCCTGCATTAACTGTCTCCTGGCCCCTCGCGCCTCGTGAGCTCTACATTTCAAGTGACTGAGCTCCTCCTTCTGTCTAGCGCCTTGTGAAGGCTGCAGCACTATCCCAGCCCCCAAGGACTTTCCTGCTTCTTAGCGCCTCGTGGGCACTACTGTCTACATTGCCCGCGAAGAGGAGCACTGTCTGTGCTGTTGGGCCTCTCTAGCGCTTGGTGAGCACTGCCTCCAGCACCTGCCCAGGAGAAGAAGGTACGTTATGTTATTTTATATGTTGATTTGTAACGCGCTCTGTTAGTCGGGACTGTCCTGGCGCGGTGGGACCTTCAGCTCGTGCTGCCAGGGACAGCTGGTTATTTTCAATACAGCGCCGTGCTGCTAAAGCACTATATATTCAATTCCCCACATTTTTGCTGCAGCTTGCTTCTGTGGGACCATGAAGGCATTCCTGGGAGATAGCACATCGTGGGCACTACTGTCTTGAGTGGGACTCGGGATCCTCACCAGCTCCCTAGCGCCTTGAAGGCACTATTTTCTTGGTTGCCAGAGGAGGAGGGACGTCTGCAGCGCTGTGCTGTCAAAGCGCTATATTTGGTGGCCTGTTACTTCAAGGAGCTGAGTAGCGGACGCCTGCAGCGCTGTCCTTCCAGAGAGCTACTTTATTCTGGGGAACCCTGGACTTGGGAGGACTCTAGCGCCTCATGAGTGCTACAGCTGTGCCCCAGAAGGAGGTGAGGAGTGTGGGCATGTTGTATCCTGCTTCACCCAGCTCTTCTTTCTTTCTTGTCCTTTCTTAGTCTCTTGTACTCTGCTGCTCAGCCTGTCTCTATGATGTCATCCTGAGTTCTATCTGTGTATCTTGAAGTGTACTGTCAGTTACCTTGGAGGCTGAGCAGCAGGGCAGCTGCTCCCGGTGGGGCATTTACCTTAACCTATACTGGAACCTGGATTACTAGCTTATATAAATGCTGTACTTGATTATTTGATTACCAAGAATAAACACACATCTGGACGTAGCAACACAAGGAGTCATCAATTTATTTTGTTCAATGCAACAGGGCGTTACTTTCCTGTGTGCTGTATTTCAACCCCCCTCAGGAGAAGGCCTGTGGGACTCCCCACGGTGTTGTCAGAGAGAGCCCTGCAGCTACCGAAGAAGCGGGAGCAGTGCGTGCTCCATTCCGAGTGATGCCTGCAGCACTGTGCTGTCAAAGCGCTATGAGACCGATTCACAGAACTAACTTAAGACAAAATCCTAAACTTACTACTTTTGGTATTCACAGAAGTTAGGATTTTGTCTTAAATTTGTCTTAAGACAGACTTAAGACAGACTTAAGTTAGGGTGTTGTCTTAAGTCTGTCTTAAGTCTATCTTAAGGCAAACTTAAGACAAAATTCTAACTTCTGTGAATACCAAAAGTAGTAAGTTTAGGATTTTGTCTTAAGTTAGTTCTGCGAATCGGGCCCTATATTTGGTGGCCTGAACTTCAAGGAGGTGAGAAACTGATGCCTGCAGCGCTGTGCTGCCAGAGCGCTACTTTATTCTGGGAGACCCTGGACTTGGGAGGACTCTAGCGCCTCGTGAGCGCTACAGCTGTGCCCCAGAAGGAAGTGAGGAACGTGGGCGCTACTTTCCTGTGTGCTGGATTTCAACCCCACCCCCAAGGAGAAGGCCTGTGAGACTACCCACGGTGTTGACAGAGAGAGCCCTGCAGCAACCGAAGAAGCGGGAGCAGTGCGTGCTCCATTCCGGCTGCCCCCTATCGGGGCACAGTGCAGGTGCCCAGAGATTACACAAGGACTCCAGAGAGCCCGTGCGTAGGGATCAGTCCCAGATTGGTGGGGGTAGTGTTGGGGCACATTGTCGGTACTCGCCTCCCCCCGGTGCCGCTCTGAGGGCACCGTGGTGCCAGTGCTGACCTTACACCAGCCTTGTCTGACAGCGGAGAGCTGCAACCTTGGGGAGCACTGTGAATTTCAGGGGTTCCTAAGTTGGGCTCCCAACTGCGCAGTGGTGCCAGCGCTTGTTTTTCAGCCTGACTCCCAGCTGCCCTGCGAGTGCGCAGGCAGCTGCAACGTATTAGGGGGCATTGTACTCCTCATGAGAAGAGAGAGAGAGAGGAGTGAGAGACACTCCTGCCCTGCCCAGCTTTGTGCACTTTGCTGTTTTTGCAGCTAGCCCTGACTTTGCGGCACATAGAGCATTTGAGCACCGGATAGAGGTCAGTTGGCCTCGGGCCAGTTTCAGAGTGTTGTGCCTCCGATTGGGGCGAACTGTGTATATGCTGGCGAGGCCTTTTACCCCATATGATTTATTGCATAATTTTGTTGCATAATGCATTTGTACCTTGGAGGATACTTAAAGCTTTTCCCTCAGGTTTGCAGTGCTGATTTTAGGCCTATTGTGTTCCTGCGAAAGAGGTGCCACATGATATTATGTTTATACCCTAGGATTTGTGCAGAGTATAATTGGTAGGTCTACTGTGGCCTGTAGGCTACTGATGATGCCTCCCACAAATGTAATTCATGTCTAATGAAAGGATTATGATTTATGGCTATCGGGATGGTGCATTCACACTGACGATTTTGTGCAGAAGGTGCCACTCTCAGTTATGCCATGATGTTTTCATTATTTGCCCACTGCCAATGAGGTTGATGCCATAAGAGGCTGAAGGTCTGCACGTTGGGTTTTCGCGCCCCAGGAGGTGCTGTGATCCTGCCTAATATATTTTTCCCAAATGTTGGCGCTGCTGATCCTGGGTCTAAGTGGGGTTTGTGTAAAGTGCACCCATGCTAATGTTTTCCTGCTTACTGATGCCCTGCATGAGGTTCTATGCCCAAGGCCTACTCAGCATATGCCTCAAGTGATTTATGCAAATATGATTATGTCTCCATGCTCATATGTTTTGTGCCTATGGTTATGCATAGTGTGCCCCATGTTCATGATTTGTACCTATGCTGATGCGGTTTTATGTCTACTTCATGCTGTGGTGGTTTCCATGCCTACTGATGCCTAATGCATATGAAGTTGCATAATGTCAGGTTTTGATGTTCCAGGTTATGCCTCATGCTAAAGTTATTTATACAAATGTGTTAATACCTATGGCTGTGCTGATGGGCCTAATGCTTTTTCCTAGAGTGCACAATGTTGAGGTTTATGCCAAGGATTTCTACTAAGGTCTTGGTCTGGCCAGTAACTACTGGCTGTTATACGTTTACTGCTTATGGACTTTCATTTTATATGTGTACTTGGTGATGATGTTGGCAGAGGCCCAATTGGCCCTGCCCTGTAAATAATCCCCTGTATACGGCTACCCGGTGCCAGTTGGCGCCGTGATCACAACTGTGATTGCATCCTACTGTGTTTGGTATAATACACAAGCTATTTTACATGCAACCTGGTGTGGAGTCTCTTTTTGTAGTGTGCCTGGTGTGTCACCTGTGAGTGTGCTGCGCAGATGCTTTACACATTTCCTCCGGAGTTTGGCCCGCTCGCTCTGCACCACGCTACCCGTTTTAAGAGTTCCATCGAACAAATCCTTTAAAGTGTCAACTGCATATGTGTTTTTCCCACTGACCGTAACATTAATGATTTTCACATTGCAAAGTATTGTTTATGTATTGTTTGAAAACTGATTGCTCCGGTCATACTGTATGTATTGAATTCATTTTTGTATCTAAAAATATATCAAATCAGAGCTATTTTTCTAAAATGGTGTTGGAAACCTCTCAATGTGTGTCAATTACTTATTGTCCATGTTGCTAATTTGAAAAGCTTCTCAATTGTTCCTCTAAGTAGCCTGTATGGTCTTTGTCACTCCACCAGGACTGATAGAAGGTATACTTAGAGAGTATACTGAGAGGAGGTCCACTGAGAGAGTACCCAGATTCCATCTTTGCATATTTTATCAGCATTGCACGGTAAGGCACCCCTGCAAGACCACATAATACTTCTACCATAAAAACCCACACTTTATCACACAGGAATCTCAATCCAAGACGTCACTCATGATTAATCACATCCACCAAACCAGAGAAGCAGCACAAGGACTAGTTATCTCTCACCGCCCTGGAATGAAAGCTACCTTATTGCGATAGAGGTTTTACTTGGCAGGTTTACATAAGGCAGTATTGAAACTCTTTGTTTTTGATCCTGATCTTAAGATACTTTTTCTCATACAATTGTCTTTATATTTCTGCATTCAAATGTGATCTGTAAGTCAGAATTGCAGTTGAGCGATAAAACAAATGCCAAAAGCATTTCCTCAGTTCCCCTCTAAATATCATCATTGTGAATATACTGAAGCAACATTTCCAACTTATGGCTATGTGAGTTTCTAAGATTGAAAATGTAGGCTTCTATCCATTGGTCCATGTAAAGTTCTCTCAAAAGGTGATGGGAGGAATGCTTGAAAGTAATCTAACCACTGGCACTCATGTGGGTAGCATTCCCACCAATGGTTCTTTTGCTCACCATGCACCTCGGTTTAGACCTTGCCTTTGGCAAATCAGTCTTGACCCTGCTCCTTGTGGGAACCATCCAGTTGAACTACCAGACTATGTCCTCTCTGAAGGCAAACACAAAAAAAACAAGTTCGAACCGAGGTGGAAGACAAGAAAACAGAAGTAAGAAAGGTGGTGAGAGTGAGAAAAAAACACTCTTTACTATAAAACAAAAATAAGAAAACAAAATAAGAATTGGCAAAATCAAAAGACTGCCAGCCAGTGTTAAACAGATTGGCTTTACCAGTGCTTTTTTTCTTTGATAATGTATCAGGGCCTAATCCCGACTTGCTTTAGAGAGGTTCCAACACCTTATTTTTTACACATTTCTTATTACAACAATAAGACTCTACACATGGTCTAAAAATCCAATCAGGCTATACAATAAAAAAGTGTAAGTGGCCACCTTCACTGCAGACTCAGAATAGCTCAAAGGTTTACTGTCCACTCCTCGTTATACCTCACAGTTCTTGGAGTGCCGAGAAGCTCCTCTCAGATATTGTCCCCTATAAGGACAGGTGCAGGGCTTTCAAAAAATTATTTTTGGTCTTAGCATCTTTGAGTGTCTTTCTACTTCTGTTGATCACAAGGTCTTAAGTAGGTTCTTTTGTCCAGTTTCGTCTTGATTCATGTAACTCAAACAGCTACTCTGGTAAGATGCAGAACAGATATAATATACAGCTCAATGCTGCCAGGATAGGGTTCACTGCTTACAAGGTAGTGGCAACATCTAAAATTGCTATCACATCTTCTAGGTCCCCCATTCTATTGGTGATTCAAAAGTCATCCTCTAACAAATTAAAATATCTTTGTCCCATTTGTAAAAAGAAACACCTAAAATAAAACAAATTGCGAACTGTACTGTAAATAATCAAACATGAAATAAAAAGAATGTCAGAGTGAGAAGACGAGAAACAAAACATTAGGTATAAAGTGAGAACAATGAGAAAAAATTGAAGACATTAAGTATTGATGCCAGAAAGTAATGAAGTAAAGAGTGGTAAAAGTAACAATATGGAAAGACATAAAATGTTAGAAAGGATAAAATAAAGACACATAAAGAAGACCTAGGAAATAAAGAGAAAGTATGGAAGTTGGAATAAGAGAACGGATACAGTAAGAATGAGAAAAGAAAATGTTCTGGACTAGAGAAAGTCCAAGATACAAAATAGAAAAAAAGCAATGAGGAAAGTTGGAAGCCTATACAGGATGAAAGAATAAAATACAAGACTAAACAAATGAGAAGGCAAAACCCATAGAATTGAACAATGAAGGAATAAAAGAATGTATGAAGAGAATAAAGTGAGATTTAGAAAGCAAAAGTGAGAAAGGCAACATGAAAGGACAAGAAAGCAGTTAGGAGAAAAACACAGAACAGAAAGACAAAGAAATCAAAGCCAATGCACAATCCACTTTCATCCAAAATAGGTCAAATTAGCACAAGTTCATGGGTAAACTTGTGAGCAGTAGCACCACGCCAAGGTTTTGACCGTTGCTACTGAACATTCACCCAGCCGCGGGGCAGTGAGGGTACCGGCCGGGCGGTGACGTGAGGAGGGGGAGGGGCAGGATGAGGGGTAGTAATGTATGGATTACTACCCCCCACCTTGCCCCTCCCCCTCCCCACGTCACCGCCCGGCCGGTACTCCCACTACCGGCCGCGGCTGCATTCACACCATTCACACCGTCACATTCAGGGCACTACCCTGCTTCTCATCTGATCAGGGATCCGGTGTCCAGCTCCAGATAGGGGCAGTGCTACGGGTTCGTCGAGCTCAGGGCAAAATTCAATTTGCCTACTGGAGAACCCGGGGAACAACTTGTTTTTGGCCATACCACACCGACTGGTCCTTGCACCCCCACGTCACAGTACCATTGACTGCCTTCTCATCGGGTTCTGCGTGCACAAGGTTTGCTTCCTGATCTCTCCCCCTGAAGGAACCAGGCAAGCTCCTGTCAGGCCTCTGAGAAGTAGAGCTGTTGTGGCCATCCTGCCTGTCTGATGGCAGTCTGAGTGCCCCATTCACACCACATTCACACCATTCATAGGCTAGCACACACACTGCAGGCATCCCTGGCTATGGCTCTATATATAGCTAAGTGGTGAATGATGTCATAATATCTGCCAGTGGTCTGATGAGGTACATGATGTCTCAAGCCTGCCAGGACCCGGGATGTGATGTAGTACCTGATGTCACAAGGGATTGATGGAAACACTGATAGCACTCAAGGCTGCATGGAGAGACCAGTGTTACATTATGTTGATAGGTGTTAGCCCATCTGTAACATGACATCACAGAACCAAAAGATTGAGGGAAGGAAGTCAAAAACAATTAACTAATTATTAAGGTTTCCTGTGTTCTCTTTATTGCGTACAGACTTTTATTTTGAACCTGCCTAGACAGACAGAAGCTGTCAGAGGATTTGTTTCAGAATTTCTCTCTGTCTGGATTATTCTGCAGATGTTGTAGCCACTGTGGTCAATAATTAACAATAGTCATCTTTCAATTCAGTCCGGTTGCTCCACCACGCCACAGCTGAACCACACACTGGTCCGCCTCACCCAGAACCACCTAGCGTTCAGAAAGCAGCTTAAAACGTGGATATTTGACAAATAATCCTCCTCCTCCTCCTAAGCGCCTTGAAACCCTCTGGGTATGTAGTGCGCTATACAAATTTTTATGACTTGACTTGACTTGAATGTCGCTGCCAAAAAGAATGTCCTTCAAACCCATCGTAAGAGAATCTGTTAAGGCGCTGGTGAGACGGACCTGGTGCACTGCACAGGAATGTACAGCATTTCATTCTGTTTCCTCCTATCTGCTCTGCCCATTTCACAGGTGTGATTCAGGTATTCAAATGACAGGGTGGGATCTAAGAATTAGAAGACACCCTGCATCTTTCTTCTGCACTGACTGGCAGAGCCTGGCAGTGGCCTTATGGCTGGGCTCTGAGTCTTCATCTGTGTGAATGCCTCTGTGCTGGCCCGGCTTGCCATAGACTCCTTGTGTGACTCTACATAGCTTCAAGAGCATCGCACCCATTCAGTCAATAGAAGGTAGTTCTGGGTACCCAGGGGAGACGAGGTGCCCAACAAAACTGTAGCCTAAGAATCCGCTCATTACTACTCACAAAATGAACCTTAGACATCATACACAGCTGCTGCTTGAACCTGAAAAAACATTTTATGTTTTGCGCAAGAGGCATTCCAAGGGTAGAGTTTGCCTTCCAAACTCAGTTCTGACTATCCAAATTAGAAGTGTGGTTCCAATCTGCATTCTAATGGAATTCTTTTATTTCCTAATTAGAACTCTCATTCCAAACATAGAATGTCATTTACAAAGTAGAACTCATTCTAAATTAGAGCTCAAATTTCATATTAGCAAGGCATGAACATCACATAGTGGCGACATTGTTACACCACAGACACCTTCATTGCAAGTCTTGTTGTAGATTTGATTTCGCACAAAAACTAAATTTCTGATCTAACGGACATTGCAAACAATTTACACAAAACCACCTCATTTATATTAATCAGCTCTTTTCAGCTCCAGTAAGAGCAGATGTTATATTTCATACCCCAATATAGCTCCAAGGAACATCGCACACTTTCTCTACATCATCTCCCGCTGATTCATATGAACGAGCCTTATAAGGACATAACTCCAAATAATGACAGAATGCCTTATAAGTACATCACGCCTTATAAGGACTGCAGCATTTTATGGACTAAACCTTTCACCCAAAGGTTAATATATGCAGCAGGGGTGTACAGAGTCAGTCTGCCACCAGACCCACGGTATATGTTATCTGTAAACAGCCTAGGTCCTGCATGACAGGGTACTAATGGAACTACACTACTCAGTCTAGATGATTCATATATATATATATATATATATATATATATATATATATAAATCATCTAGCCTGCAGAAAGCTAGCCTAGCAGAAAGCAGGAACAAAGCAGGAAATCTCACCAAGAAGTCCAGCAGGACAACGGAGCACAGTACACAGATTTAATTTGTGCACACAAACAACCACGCGTTTCGGCAATGCCTTTCTCAAGTTGAGGAATTGCGCTCTGTCTCCTATAGAAATACACCTCTTGATTTATGAACATGAACAAAATACTATTGAGCTGGAACAAATACCAAAACAATAGACTGCAATTGCAAAAATGATTGTCTAATGTCCTCAAAACTTGTAAATAAAGCAATTAAAAATTTCCGAAGATGCAGAAAATTAGTGCAATAAAATCACATTTGAATCGCCAATGCAATCGTTCCACAGCGGGGAGGTGGGCTGGCAATTATTCATCGTAGCGCTATCAAATGCACTACCTTTGAGTTGCCAGACATCAAAGGAGCGGAGGCTATGGCCTTTTGCCTTGCCATCCATGAATCCTTTTCCTTCTCTGGTGCTTTGATTTATCGTCCACCTGGCCCATCGGCTGATTTTTTGGAAAGCATTGGAGATGCTCTGAGCGAGCTTACACTCAGGTTCGCACACTGCACGGTGATGGGAGATCTCAATCTCCATCTAGATTCCCCCAAGGAACCAGGCACTAGTGGGTTTATGGATATTATCAATATACTTGGCCTTACTTTGTTAACGCTAGAACCCACTCACACAGCAGGCCATGTTTTGGATTGTATTTGTTCTAATGTTGATGGCCTGTTAGTTAAATCTCCACACATTTTAACCTGGTCAGACCATAAACTTATTCCATTTCATCTTTTGGTGAAACAGAAGGCCCCGGTGAAAAGTGCCAATTTAAACTCTGTCAGTCGTAAGCCGGACTGGATAACTGCCTTCTCACGGCATGATCTTCTAGAGAAGCTGAGAGCTAGTAAACCTGTTCTAACAGGTCGCACTCTAACAGATAATTACCAATACTGTGAGTGGCTGGCAACATTTGGGTCATCCTTGGACATAAGGAAGAAGAAAAGAAATTTACGCTGTCCTACAAATAGAAAGAGTGCCCCATGGTTTTCATTAGCTTTAAAAACCGTGTTGGGCGCAGTAAGATCTTTGGAGCGTAGGTGGCGAAGGAATTATGAGGTGGCTGCCCGTGATTTATATAAATCTGCACGTAGGAATTACCATGCCGCTATTAAGCTGGCAAAAAAACATACTACTTAGAGGTTATCTCTAAGCATGGGCGGAAAATCCGTTTCGCTCGCGGATTTTGCGGATTTTCGGTAAATTCGCAATCCGCGAGATTCGCGAATCTCCCGCAAAATCCGCAAATCCGCGAGCAGCGGATTTTATGGCTTGCTCGCACTGTTCGCGTGAGTTCGCGGCGTCCCAGTACAACTTCGCGCCCCGCAAATAAGCGCTAAATTGCAGAAATACGATCTTAGCAAAACTGAAACTACTTACCAGGTTCAAAAGTTCAGGCTCATCATTAGTAGCCATTTCCTGTAGTGCTTCCTGAGGGGCCCCTCCAGAGTTCAGTTGCCTACTTGCAACTATTATGTGACCCAGCTCTGAACCTCAGAATAGTTACACATATGCCACAAAGGTCCTGAATTACAGCTAAGGGAGACAAGCAGGAGCCACGCTGGAAGTTCAAATCCATTAATCAGCCCCTAATTCATTATTGTCAGTTGGGGCAGGGCAGGTGTTGTAACTAATTTTGCAACAATGAAAGCACTTAGCAAGTGCAAAAGATCACTAATCAGGAAGCACTAAGGAAGCAGGTGCCAGCTAAAAAAATATTCTGTGACACATTAATCAGCCCCAAATTAATTCAGGTCACTTGAGGCAGGGAAGGTGTGCTTTGCTTTGCCACAATAATGTACACTGACTGGACAACCAGAGGGTGCTGTGATGAAACAGAGGGTGGCATGGGTGGGCCAGAGGGTGGCATGAGTAGTCAGAAAGTGGCAGTGGTGACAGAGAGTGGCAGTGATGAAGAAGAGTGTCCCAAACAGGCTGGACACGTAGAAATAACAAGTTCGCAAAACTTGCGACCCGACAGGTAAGTTCGCGTTTTGCGAAATTGTACAAAACCCTCGCGAACTGGCAGAAACACGCGCGAACACAAAAAAAATCCGCAAATTCGCGAGAATTCGCGGATTTAGCGAATTGCGAGTTCGTAAATCCGCAAAATTCGCGAACGCGAGATTCGCAAAATTCGCCCATGCTTAGTTATCTCTTCTTCTGACAAGGGACAGAAAGAGATTTTTAAGATAGTCAAGAGTTTTACCAACCCCACTACACTCTCTCAGGAGATTCCACCTTCCCTCCCGCTTTGCAATGCCATAGCCAACTATTTTGAAAAGAAAATCTCTGATATTGTTAAGGATTTTACACCCGTGCCATCTATTTCGACATATTCGGAAACAATGAGGATAGGCGTTGTGACAACTAACACTCCTCGCTTTGACTTATTTACGCATATCTCCCTGGAGGATTCACATCAGGCTATTTTAGCCATAAAATCTGGGTCTCCATTTGATCCCTGCTTGCCCATGGTCCTGCGAACCTTGGTTGAGGAGATAAACCCAACTATTACCAGTATCATCAATTCCTCATTGGCTACAGCAGTAATTCCAGGTGATTGGAAGTGTGCAGCGGTTATGCCACTACAGAAAAAAGCCCTGCCGGATCCAACTATTCTGTCTAACCTGCGTCCCATTTCCCTACTCCCTGCGGTGTTCAAATTGACGGAGAAATTCGTTAAATATCAATTTGCGATTTTTTTGGAGAATAACATCCTTCACTCCAATCAATCAGGGTTTTGGTCCAAACACTCGACTGAGTCTGCTCTTTTGTTTACAGCAGAGACTTTACGAATGGCATTGGACCAAGGGAAGAAGGCCGTCCTGATCTTACTCAATCTATCGGCGTCCTTCGATACGGTCTCACACTCCATCCTGATTGACCGTTTGGAAAACGCAGGTATAGGAGTAATGGTGCTGGCATAGCTTACTAACTTCCTCTCTCAGAGACGTCAGGTAATAGTACTAGGTGACTACAAATCTGAAGAAAAGGTCATCAGCTCAGGGGTCCCACAGGGTGCCAGTTTGAGTCCTGTTCTTTTTAATCTTTACATGGTTCCCATCATTGAGCTGATTGCATCCTATCAGATTGAAGTCATATCATACGCTGACGATACGCAGCTGATCCTAGTGTTGGATAGGGAGCTGCCTGGGGCTGAAGAAAATTTGATGAACTGTCTCACGGCTACATTTGAGTGGATGAATAACAATCACCTCAAATGTAACTCAGGGAAGACAGAAATATTGCCCTTTGGACCCCAAAATCTGTTTTCCCCTAAACAATGGTGGCCTGAGGATGCAGAAGCTTCTCCTAATACTATTCCTTCTGCACGAAATCTGGGTATTCAATTTGATGACCAACTTTCATTCAAGCAGCAAGCGGTAGGCGTAGCTAGCTCATGTTTCCAGATTATCAAATCATTGAGGAAGTTTTTTGATCTTCTTCCTCTGGCAGCCAGGATGACGGTAGCAGTAGCACTGATAACATCTAGATTGGACTACTGCAATAGTCTTTATGCAGACACCAATAAAGCAGTGCTGCACAGGCTACAGATGGTCCAGCATGCTGCTGCTCGCCTGGTACTTCGCTGGCCGAGAAGGTCATCTGCCTCAAGCAGCGTACTGGCACATAGCGTTTAAAGCCATTCAACAGATATCTCGGACCTTGTGACTGAAAGGCTCTAAAGGTGATAACAAGGACCTTAAATAGGACACGCTTGTGGATGGGCAGCCAGTGTAAGATCTTAAGCGCCGCCGAGGCAGATCACCTTCTCGGCCAGCGAAGTACCAGGCGAGCACTTCGCTGGCCGAGTGCTAGTGAACATGTGGGACAATATATATATATATAGTAGCGCTATATAAATGTGTGCTTACATTACATTACATTACATTACATAAGCCTGTAATTAACATGGAAGAAATACTACAAAGCCAATTGACGCGCTGGATACATTCCAAATTTAGAGCTCAATCGTGAATACGAATTAATAAAAATGAATAACATATAATTAAAGCAATCATAACCAGAACAGAAATCCAAAAGCGCCTCATGCTGTGTAAAATTGAACATCTCTGGCAACCTTAATGTACTGAAACAGATTTCTGCATATAACAGCTGGAAGGAAATATTATTACACAATAAGAGCATGGATTGAATTCTAGTACATGGATAGTTTTATGAGGCTAATTAATTGTATATCATAGACGCAATCAACACATGTCATATTCTACACAGAACAATTCCAGTGCCACGACGGGGTAATGTACCCCATTGTAATTCTGCATCTAAACTAAGAGCTATAAAAGGTAGTGTACCTTACTGTAAGGGCGACAATCTCAAATGTTGTAATTATGCATATGTCGGTGGTATGACATACAACGGAGTAGGCAATTCCTGTGTATGTGCGCCCCTCATCCCAAACAAGTGATAAAAATATATATACAAGCTGTATTCACTGGGTTAGAGTAGACAGTGGGAAGATTAATAACCACCGTAGGTCAAAAAGGGAAATTTGGATTATATCGACAACCCAGGATCAATATCCAAAAACGATAAGCACCTTACTCTAGAAGAAAAATCAACAAGCCAATTATATTTCAATTGTGGCAATAACAATACGTAAATGCAGGTGCGATCCCTATTATGGGCCAACCACATGTCCCCAATATATATATATATTTATATTCCCTTGTTTAAAATCATCTTATTTTAATTTAATTCATGATTTGCTTTTATAATACAGATGCTATGACTAGGGCTTAATTAAAATCATCTTATTTTAATTTAATTCATGATTTGCTTTTATAATACAGAGGCTATGACTAGGGCTTAATTAAAATCATCTTATTTTAATTTAATTCATGATTTGCTTTTATAATACAGAGGCTATGACTAGGGCTCACAGGAAATAGACGATTATTCATTTATCTCATCGAGGAGAATTTATGGAGCACGGCAAAGAAGACAAGATGGAGTATGGAGAGTATTTGGAGAGACCATATGCTTAGTAGGATGGCTGTGAACACATTTGATAGTAACAACAAGAAATCTATTACAGAAAGAGGAAAGCGAGCTACCCTAAAAGATTGGCAAGGAGAGATTTAGGGCGAAAAACTAATTAGAAAACAATTAAAAGTATGGAAAAGAAATGGAGTGCAAGGATAAAAAGTACATATACGAAGGGAAAGGAAATGTGAGGATCAGCCATCAAGGACGGAAAGTAGGAAAAAGTAAACTTGAGTAATAGGAAATGTAGGTTCTAAGATGTTCCAATATTGTTGTACGGCTTTATACTTCCTAGTAAAAACTGTGTGTATATTGGACAACATAAACATTAGGCTTGTGCCAGATTGATACTATGCACACCCCCAGGATATGCTGGCTTTAATCCTGCCAGCCCACAGAGCACTATTGGTACCCCAAACCTAACCTGGTAGGAGATAGATTGTGCAACCTCAGGACATGATGACAAACCTGATTTCCCAAGGAATCATGGCAACAAATCTAGAGCTATTTGTTTGGACTCTCATGCATACCCAAAGTATTACACAACCTGCAGTTTCACAATACATTACAGCATTGCGATTTTTGAGTATAAAGTGTGTGCTGTAATGATCAATAGAAGGAAACTGAATAATGTAATTACCATTAGGAGAATAGCTAAAAAGATGAACAAGTCCACCATTGTGCTAAAACAGTGCTCCTACATAGTGCTCCGTAACATAGTCTTGCCTAGGGTGGGTGATCTGTGAAATCCCTGCTTGGTGGTCTAACTTTCCCATTCCCGCTGGGCAAGTGCCATCAGGCTGTCCATCTTGTGGACGTGTCGGAAAACAGAAAACAGCTGAGCAGGAATTCTGGCATACAGTGACCTTGCAGTGTCAGTGCTCCTCTGACCTAATTAAGGAAGTGGTTCTGCATGTATAATAAACAGCACCCATATGAACATGTTGAAACCCCAGTCAGGTTGCAACCGTTTTTTCTAGTTTGATAGCTTTGTCGTTTACCAGACAATAACATTAATGAGATTTTTGCAGTAAACTTTATCCCTCGTTTAAGGTTTCACAATAGTGTGTCTACAAAGTTGAAATATAATATACATATATCTTTGCTGCTGCTGTTTCACCTGTGCCATTAAAGAACAACTGAGGCCAGATCCTGTTGTCCGTCTCCTTTCTATGCCTCGCCGATCGTAGTGATTGGAGGTTGCTTGGGGAGTATCTGTGTGCATTTGACGATGGAAGACGGTTTGCTTCCGGTAACGGACCCCTCTCCAGAAGTCGGCATTCACTCACAAACACTTTTGTTTTTGGATCCTGTTGGAATTGCAGTGAACGCCCCCCTCTGACAACCGAGAAACTCTACTGGCGCGGAGGCGAGGAAACGATCAACACCTGTAATGTAATGTAATTTATACTTGTAAAGCACACTGTTGCCGAGCGGCGTCCTGGCGCTGTATACAGCTGGGGAACCCGTCCTGGCTTTCCCTGTGGGACTGTCCCTCCTGGGTATCCCCAGGGTGGAGCCAGGCATCCCCGGAGTTGATGGGGCCGTTGTGGAGATTAGGCAAGCTAATGCCCAGAGTTGCCGAGTGGGACCCCTGGTTAGAGAAGGCATTGAGGCGAGAATTATCGAGTCCGCTGACACTGGTCCATGTCCCTGCCGCGTCAGGAATTGAACCCTGGTCCCGGGCCGATCTCTGCTTTGGGTCTGCCGCCTCTAACCAGTGAGCCACACTACTCCACCTGGGTCGGAGGACTCGGGGGAGGACCAAAGTACAAGCTATGCGGTCAGTTCGGAGGTAGTACAGAGGTGGGGAGGTCGGAGCGGTCGGCCATTAACACAGTGTAGCTGCCTGTGAAGATTTGGCGCTACGTACGGAAAACGCACAGGTTTAGCAGCAGCATGTCGGCAGAAGCTGTCTGTGCTAGGGCTGTAGAGGCAGAGGAGCTTTTTGGTAACATTCCGGCCGGACCAATCGGCCCCAGAAGCATCCCCAGCAGTAATGAAGCTCAAGAGAATATCACAATGAAATCTCTCTTCAAGAAACTAGGAAAAAATAAAAGACTTGAGATAACTAAGTGGTGGGAACACTATTCATTGAATAAATACGCGGACGTGGGAAGAGTGCCGAGGGGCCTGAGGATTATGTTGGCACCCAGTTTCGATAAACCTAATCCCCTAATGCTAAAGGAATGAAGACAAACACCAGCATTAAAGCACGAAAGGGAATGGTACATCCAACCCTTCCGCAATTGGGACTCTGATAAATGTCATCAATGAGGAGTCTGTGAGCGTAGACTCTATATCACTCTCGAGTGGGTCAAGCAATGACTTGGAGTCAACAACACAATCTGGAATAATTCTCAATTTGGAGGAGGAATTGGATTTTTTAGTCAAGGAAAGACTGGAATCCTTGAGACCACGACTAAAGAATCCAACAACAACCGCAGGAACAAAAAAAGGTGAGAGAGAAGAAACAAACGTATTAAAAAATCAACAACCAAAAAAGAAACAACAATCAACGTGGCAAAAGAAACGCAAGTATTTGACAAGTCTGTCATCAATCTATCGGAGATAACTTTATCTGCAGCAGAAAAACAACTGTTATCGCTGGGTATGAATTTCTGCCCTAAACAACCATTTAATTATGCAGCTACCCGGATAGATGTTTTTTTGCTTTATAAGAAAGTTGAAACTTAAAAAATTCTTCTAGATCCAGAAATTGAAGGAATGTGGTGTGCCTGATTCTCGTCCTTAAGATGCCATGATAGAAGGTGAGGGCGTCATAGCAGGTGATGTATCCACCCTTTTAACGCTACATGATTTGCACGATGCAACAGACTCGCAGCCATGTGGCCCGGATGTGAATTTGAGCACACAGGCTAGGCTGAGTAAAATAAATCGGTTGCAAAAAGGAGCTGGACTAACCCCTTTCAAGAGCAAATCTACTTTTGTTCCACTGGCCACGAAGGATGCAATCGACACCTTTCACGACTGTGTTACCAATGAGATAAAGCAATTGTACAGGTCCACCAAAAATAGGGGCAGAAAGAAGTATGATCGACGGCAGGCAGAATATTCCACTCTAATGAACAAACTTTCCAAGAACACTGACATAGTGATTAAAACATCTGACAAAGGTGGTAATGTTGTCATTTGGCCTTAGAAAGATTATACCATTAAAGCTTACAGACAACTACAAGATATTCATTGCTATGAGAAATCTAGCCATAAGGAGTATGAGAAAGCTAAAGATACCCTTTTGAAATTACTACACAAATGGCGCAGGGAGGGCCTGATCTCAATGGAGGATTTCAAACTCATGCACAATGAATTCCCTGTCCTCCCTGTGTTTTATTTGATCCCTAAAGTTCACAAATGTGTCATTCATACGCCAGGACGACCTATTATTTCGGCCATAAAGAGTGCTAGTGAACATGTGGGACAATATATTGTTTTCTTTTTACAGGAGATGGTGTGCATGCTGCCCAGTTTTGTTAAAGATACAAGTGACTTCTTGAAAAAACTTGATGAATTGGAGTAGAATAATGATATGCTATTGATAAGTTTAGATTTAGAGTCTCTCTACACGGGTATTTGACACACCAGTGGTTTGCAAGCCGTAGCATACTTTTTGAGCAAAAGGTCAGTTGAGCACTATGAGCATAATAAGGTTACTATTAGTCTCATAGATTGGTGTCTCAACCACAATTTTTTCCTGCTTGGTAAGGACGTGTAGAGACAGGTAAGGGGAGTGGCTATGGGATCCTGTTTCTCCCCCAGCTACGCGTGTTTACACGTGGGCTGGTGGGAGGAACAGGTCCTGAATACCTAGCACAAAGTGTGGATTCAAGAAAAAGTTGTGAAATATCTTCGATATATAGACGATATTTTCATTCTGTGGCAGGGAGATGAGGATGAGGCAACTATGTTTGTCAATGAGATCAACGACAATTCCCTTAATCTTAAGTTCACGTCGAAAATCAGCACACAGGAAATGGAGTTCCTTGATGTGAAGGTTTTTGTCAAGAATGATAGACTAGAAACCACACTTTTCAGAAAGCCCACGGCGGGTAACACCACCCTGCATGCTGCCAGTCTCCATCCCAAACATACAATAAGGAGTATTCCGTTTGGGGAGATACTACAGCAAAAAAGAATATGTAGTTCACCCATTGAATTTGACAAATGTGTACTGGAAATGAAGGCTAGACTCAGGGAGCTGGGCTACTCTAACGCTTTATTGCAGCAGGCATTAACTAAGGCAGAGACGCGCCCTAGGGAGAGTCTTTTTCAGTCAGCTGCAGCTAGCAGTGAAGAGACCAAGAGTGTAGAAACACCTACTTTTGTCACCTATGACTGTCCTAGGCTAATCGCGTCCTTTAGTAACTAAGAAAATAAGATTAGATCAATTATGAAAAAGAATTGGCCTATTCTGCTAACTGATTCTCTACTAGGCCTGCAGTTGCCTGACAAGCCATTAGTTACCTTTCGAAGGGCAAGAAACATGGGATCTCTGCTTGATACTAGTAGCCCAGAAACACGATAGACCAGTATATGGTTAAAGCCTTCCAGAGGGTTTCGCAAGTGTTCCACCTGTAGGGCTTGCAAATTTGGAAGTAACAAAACACACTATTGAACGCCTTTTCAACAAAAAGATATTCCCATTTTTGGCAGCTTCAACTGGAAAACTGATTTTGCAGTATATGTTCTGATGTGCACCTGCGTCCTTAATTACATCGGCAGTACTAAATTGCAGGTGCACGTCAGGATCCTACAGCACCTCAGAGCCATCCTGCACAATGACCCCACCTACCCGGTGGCACGCCATTTTAAGAAAAAACACAATAATGACGTGGCCTGCCTATCGTATTTTGTAGTAGGTGCTGTTCCAAAATTGCGTAGGGGTGGTAACAGGGAACAGAAGCTGAGGCAGTTGGAGACTATCATGATCCTAGAATTCGATAGTAAATGGCCTAATGGTTTGAATAATTCTGAGGACATGTATACCTTCCTTTAGAACTCCATCTGTGTTTTGTACATGCGGTTCAGCTCTTGTGGCTACTAAGTGATGTCTGGATAGTATATGCCCTGCTTTTTGAGTTTGGCCCAGGCGGAACAATACTGGTGTTTAGGTTCCCTACCACCAAGTATTGTACTATCTGAAATTCCGGCCTTGGTGCACTTGATATTCTAGTTTCTGATTAAAATTCTATTTGGCAGTCAGGTTCCCTGTTGCCCCACTAAATAGCTTCATCATCTTGTTGTATATATAATGAAATTCTGCTCTCTCTTCCTGATTTTATATGGGGTTCACACTTTTTATATATTGGATGTAATAGGGTGTTTTTAGAATTGTGACTTTATATGTGATTTTAACATTGAATTTAGGTTTTTTCCTGGATTTTATATTGTCATCAACATTTTTAACACAGTTTCTATATCCCATCATCCTTCACGTGGCACTTTATTCTGAAAATTCTTTGCACTTTCGTATTTGCACAGCTACTTTTGCACAATTGGTTATGGAGTTACTTCTAATTATATATATATAAAATGTTATGTGATGTTTACATTAGATCGCATATTTTTTTTTAAACTAAAAAAATGTTTTTTTGCACGTTATAATGTTTTTTACATTTCCCCTGAGTTGCTAATTTAGTGTTTTGAAATACTGACGATGGTTAAAGTTTATTATTAACCATGGAGGGATGAGCAAGTAAAGGATTTATCCGGGAAGATTCTGGGCTTACCAGTTCGCTGTAGATATATACTCAGCAATGAGCATTTAAGCCGTTATGTGAAAGCTTTTACGATTTAAAATCTTGAATTGTTTATCTTGCCACCTCCATTTTCTTCTACTGTTTTTGCATTTATGCACTCTATACATGGCAACTCATAAAGAACTACTAGTTTATTTACTATGTCTATGATCATGTGATCGCTGATGCCATTTGACTCAGGGGGCGTGTCTTTTGTACTCACAGCATATATAATAATTGTAAATTAAGTAACAATTTGCATGTGATCAAGGGCCCGCGAGCTCGAAACGCGTAAATTGCTGCTGTTGTTTTACCTGTTACGCAGATCAAAGAGAGAGAGAGGACTAGATAGGCTAGCCCGGATCCCCCGGGTTTATATGTTTAAATCAATAAGGACTAACTACTTTAGGGAAAAGGGGGGGGAGAGAGAGAGACTCAGGTACATCAGTCAATGATGATAAGGAAAAATACTGTTTTCCTTATAAAGCCCTCACCCACCGACCTAGTCGGTGGCATGCTTCATCATCGGGCCCACCACAGTGGCACCGAATGTGCCCCGGGTGTGCTACAACGCCAGGTGACTGCGGAGCTGGTATATTGCTGAGTGTGCAGTGAAGGGGTGAGATAAGTGAACTTTAAAATGCTATACAAGAAGTCCCAGCACCCGAGGGTTAACAAATTTTTAATGAACTGGGCCTCTGTTAGCAGGTTAAAAAGGCAAAGGGACGTGAATAGGAGTGTTATGATGACCTCCAACGTCCAGTGTGGTCTACATGTTTCAGCCAGTGCCTTTTGTATTCTAAGCTGGCTTTCCTCAGGACCGATAGGATAAGTGAAAAAGTGCAAGTTAAATAATAAAAAACTATATTAAGTGTTTGTGTTTATTTTTTGTTTATGTGTTGCGCACGCTAAGGCGCTGTAACTGGTAGAGAGGGATTCCCTCTTGCTTAGCTACATAGAACACAAATGACAAAGACAGGACGTACAGGGTAGAGTCATGTTAGCGTGGTATGTCTTAAAACCACATTTTGCCGACTTATAAGGTGGTGTGCGACCTATATACGGCTAGTGTGGCCTCATGGCAATTGCCTGAGACTGGTGAGGGTTTAAAGAAACTGTTAGTGAGGGGTGCGCATTTTAAAGTTCACTTATCTCACCCTTTCACTGCACACTCAGCAATATACCAGCTCCGCAGTCACCTGGCGTTGTAGCACACCCGGGGCACATTCAGTGCCACTGTGGTGGGCCCGATGATGAAGCATGCCACCGACTAGGTCGGTGGGTGAGGGCTTTATAAGGAAAACAGTGTTTTTCCTTATCACCTTTGACTGACGTACCTGAGTCTCTCTCTCTCCCCCCCTTTTCCCTAAAGTAGCTAGTCCTTATTGATTTAAACATATAAACCCGGGGGATCCGGGCTAGCCTATCTAGTCCTCTCTCTCTCTTTGATCTGCGTAATATTTAGCAGCGCACAGCTGCGAGAGCGCTCCCTACCTACCCCCTACCATGGCCGAAAACATGGGCCTGACCTTCACTGCTGAGGACATCAGCGAAATCTTAGCTGACCCCTCACTCCTGGCAGACTTCAACATTCCCGCAACTGTAGCTCAAACAACTGACTGGGATTCACTCACTGAAAAGAAGAGGAACAGGATCCGGACAGTTCTACATGGGGTCATACTGGCACAATATCTACGTACAAACACAGCTCCCACCGGCCTCCTAGTCACCAATGCCCCCAGGATTTTCCTGGACGATGCAGCATTTCGCAAGGACTGGGCCCAGATCGCCTGGCACTGCACCAGGGACTGGCTAGTCCTCATTATCAAGACTGCGAAACGCCT
Source organism: Lissotriton vulgaris (assembly GCF_964263255.1). NCBI lineage: Eukaryota > Metazoa > Chordata > Amphibia > Caudata > Salamandridae > Lissotriton > Lissotriton vulgaris. The sequence continues at coordinate 1,035,868,891 of NC_141698.1, forward strand.
ATCAGATGCAATCATGATAGAGATACAAGCGACAGAATCACATTTCAAAGCCACCCTGACAGGCTATAAGAAAAAACGTGAAGACCAAAACCGCGAAATAACGGAATACAAAGACTACCTAACCCAGACAAAAATCAAAAAATTTGAAAAAGATCTAAAAAGGTTTAGCTACTCCAAAACCTACCCATACTCTGAAGATGACTATTCCCCACCAAAAAAGTCATCAGAGAATTCTGATAACAGCTCCTTCTCAAGTGCCTCAAGTAACTCAAGTTCAGGATCCAACACATCACGAGGCAGAGGCAAACGAGGACAACACTGGCAACAACCATGGCAAGGTCCCCAAAACCACAACTTTGGACCACCGCCCCCTCTTTTTGGCCACCTACCACCTCCATACTATGGATACTCACAGATGTACCCCCAAGGGAACATGCCCTTTTTTCAGGGAAATCACAACCAGCGATATCCTTTTTTATCCCAGGGCAGAAGAGGCCGGAACAAGAGACGGAACCAAGGAAATGTCCAATGGGCACCAGAAGAGGATCCGGTGAGCTCCAACACGAGGAACAAGAGCAGGGAGCAACCGGGAACAAGCAAATAACACCCCCATGCCCACTCGTGTTCAACCTATCAGACACCCAATTAACCAAGGAGGAAACACTAGTACTTAACAAAGGTCTTTCCTTTGTCCCCACCACCAAATTGGACACGTATAAATTACACGTAGAACTAGCTGAGTTCTTCAGAAAACTTAAACTTAAAGCTTTCTTTGAGAAAAAAGACAACACCATCACCGAGGGAGAGAACACACCCAACGAAACAGGCTTGAGAGTTAAATCCACTTTCACTCCACCGCCAGGAAGTATCCCTGTCGAAATTTTGACGTTCGAACAGGCAGTCTACACAGACATAGAACATCTCCAACACAAGGAGACATTCAACAATATGTCCAATAAAGACAGAAGCACCATACAACGCCTACAGAATGACCCTACCGTCGTCATCAAACCAGCAGACAAGGGCGGAGGAATAGTCCTCATGAACAAGACGGACTACGATCAGGAATGCCAAAGGCTCCTCAGCGACAACAGGAATTACAAGCGCCTGAATAAAGACCCCACAGAACAGCTGCAAGCCACCATTCACCAGCTGGTCAAAAATGCAAAAGACAATGAAAAAATCTCCAAACAGGAGGCGGACTTCTTATGCCCTAGAGAAATAAAAACCCCGTATTTTTACACAGTTCCGAAAATACACAAGGGCACCACTCCACCACCAGGCAGACCAATTGTGTCTGGCATAAAGTCACTCTTAGAACCCCTCTCCCGGTTCTGTGACTTCTTTCTCAACCCCTTGGTCCAAAAAACTCCCTCTTACATCAAGGATACGAAACACCTGTTAAGCGTAATCCAAGACTTAACCTTTGACCCTACCACCGAGCTGCTGGTAGGCCTGGACATAGAGAGTCTATACACCAGCCTACCTCAGGATGCAACACTAAAAGTACTACATGATGTACTTATGACAAACCCGTGGGAATACAACACCCCCGAAGCTTCATCATGGACTGCGCAACCCTGGCTCTAAAAGAGAACTACTTTGAATATGAGGGAACCTACTACCTTCAGACGAATGGGACGTCTATGGGCAGTGTTTTTGCCCCAAGCGTGGCAGGATTGTATGTGGCCCACTTTGAAAACACACATGTACTACAAGCCACAAACCCGTTCTCCACCAACATAAGAATGTGGCGTCGATACATCGACGATATCCTCCTGATATGGAGAGGCAACCAAGACCTGTTGGACAACTTCATGCTCTGGATCAACCAACTAGACTCCTACTTACGCTTCACGTGCACCAGTAGTGCAAATGAACTACCGTTCCTTGACCTAAATATCAGGTCCGACAACGGAAAACTCACCACCACCACCTTCTACAAACCCACTGCAAGAAATTCCCTATTAAGTTTTGATAGCTTCCACCCCAGGCACCTGAGGGAAAACTTGCCCTATGGGCAATTCTTACGCATCAGACGTAATTGCAGCAATATCAAGGACTACAAACGGCAATCCAATGATCTAATACACAAACTCAGAGATCGCGGATACCCCTCTAGGATAATAAATAAAACCTGCAAAAGGGCTAGGAACCAAAACAGGGAAGCACTCCTTGAAACCTTTGAGAAACCACAGGAAGAACCAGTACTAACCTGTGTTACAACTTACAATACAGTGTCTAACCAAGTGGCCAACATCATACAACGCAACTGGAAAATCATAAACTCTGGCACCAGAAAATGGGAAAAACCTCGTTTTGCCTACAAAAGGGCAACCAATCTACGTGACCAATTGGTAAACACAAGACCGCGAACCGACACCCGGAACAAAGACAACACCATCGTCAATGCATGGGGCCTACCTAAAATCACTGGCCACCAACCCTGTAACAACTGTAGTGTTTGCCACCTAACATCGCCCTCCAAAACATTAAACTTAGAACCAGGCAAAACCTGGACACAGAGGCAGTTCACAAACTGCAACTCTACCAACCTGGTATATCTGATGACTTGCAGATGTGGCTTAAGATATATAGGCAAGACGACAAGGAAAGTACGCACAAGAATGACGGAACACAGGAGCACAATAAGATGTGGGAAAAACATAAGCAAGTTAACAGACCACTTCCTAACCCACAACCACACACCCAATGATTTCACCTGGACTGTCGTTGAAAAATTTGACAACTCAACAAATGAAAAACTCCTTTTACAAAAGGAACGACACTGGATATATCGATTATCCACCCACATCCATGGCCTTAACGATGCCATACCATGGAATTCTTTAGCTGTGTAAATATTATACCCCCGGTGGATCTACCACCATGTAACTGTACAAAAAGGAGCATACCGAATGCCAATAAACCCCACTGGAACGACCTCATCACTGTGCACCCTTCTTCCAGCCAGTGAACATATCCCCGGTGCACCTAGTGCACGTATGAGAAAAAATCCCTCCCCACATGTGTATAATACACATTATCTTCACAAAATTGATAGCATTGGTACTACCCAATCGTTTGCCCAAAAACGCCAACAAAGGGACAACACACCTGCATGAAATGCCCCATTATTATAGTACTAACGTGTCAGGCATTCCCACAAAACGCGCATGCAACCTCAGCACATGCGCAGGACGCCCGGTCCCATAGAAGACTAGCGCGTTCTACCGCGCATGCGCCCTAACGTGCACTGATCCTACGCGCATGCGCGGCCAACAGCTAGCATGACACGGCGCGCTGCGCGCATCCCTCCCTCTCTGTCTACCATTTACCTCAACACAGGTGAATCGCATTTAGCGGACAATATAAAAACGAACTCGAGCGGCCCACTCACCTCATTCCGGGTGCCGCAGAAGGACAAATAGGTCCAAGGAGGAACCAGACCGCACTACTCGTGAGTAAGCAAAACCGCTGAGCCTACAATGGGGTAAGCACCATCTCTTTCTCCCTACAGGTTAGACAGCCTTGTACAACCCTTTTATCTCCACAGGGTCTCTTTCTCTGCCAGGCGACCCATGAGGCTTTTTACAGAAATTAAGAGTGAGGACCTAGTATCTATACTTACCTGTACCTCACCTTGTGATTTCGATTTTTAGCCCACCACCCCTCACTAACGGTTTCTTTAAACCCTCACCAGTCTCAGGCAATTGCCATGAGGCCACACTAGCCGTATATAGGTCGCACACCACCTTATAAGTCGGCAAAAAGTGGTTTTAAGACATACCACGCTAACATGACTCTACCCTGTACGTCCTGTCTTTGTCATTTGTGTTCTATGTAGCTAAGCCAGAGGGAATCCCCCTCTACCAGTTACAGCGCCTTAGCGTGCGCAACACATAAACAAAAAATAAACACAAACACTTAATATAGTTTTTTATTATTTAACTTGCACTTTTTCACTTATCCTATCGGTCCTGAGGAAAGCCAGCTTAGAATACAAAAGGCACTGGCTGAAACATGTAGACCACACTGGACGTTGGAGGTCATCATAACACTCCTATTCACGTCCCTTTGCCTTTTTAACCTGCTAACAGAGGCCCAGTTCATTAAAAATTTGTTAACCCTCGGGTGCTGGGACTTCTTGTATAGCATTTTAAAGTTCACTTATCTCACCCCTTCACTGCACACTCAGCAATATACCAGCTCCGCAGTCACCTGGCGTTGTAGCACACCCGGGGCACATTCGGTGCCACTGTGGTGGGCCCGATGATGAAGCATGCCACCGACTAGGTCGGTGGGTGAGGGCTTTATAAGGAAAACAGTGTTTTTCCTTATCACCATTGACAGTTGTTTTACCTGTGCTATTAAAGAACAACTGAGGCCAGATCCTGTGGTCCGTCTCCTTTCTATGCCTCGTCGATCATAGTGATTGGAGGTTGCTTGGGGAGTGTCTGTGTGCATATCTTGGTGTATATCAACATCATATTTATCAGTATTAAAATAGTGCCATGTGGTAGTGTTCTAAACGTAATTCCATCGCAAGTGATTGTTGCCCCATCGGATAACATGGGCTGGCATTGGGACATTACCTCTATGTCCAGCTCTATGATGGCCCAGCTGATTTCTTTCAAGTGTGTGCTTTTTTACTCCTTGACACACTGGTGGCGTTGTGGTGTAACCAGCGTCTACTTAGGTGACACTTCAGAAAGTGCCCACCTAATTTAATCAGTGTTCCCATGCCTTGGCTGAATTTTCGAAGCCTTGCTGCCCACACATAAGTCTGACCTCATGCTTGGAAGATGGTGTTGCTCCCGGAGGTCAGAGACAATGGACCTGTGTGAGCAGGACGTGACACCTCCGCCTACACATGATGACTAGTGAATTGAACTGTGTAGGAACTGGGGTCACCAGGTCCCCGGGGGGTAGCTTGGCCCGAGCGGGTAGGCACCCGAAGCTTAGGCGTAAAGTGACCTCACAGCACACACATCCACTGAGACAGGTAACACACACAATGACTGAGACCACACCAGTGAGATTGATTAAAAAATGTACTTTTATCTGGATTAAGGTCACGGCTGATAGACCATTCGGGGCGATCAGGTAATCAAGGTAGCTTTAACTCAATTCGCATTCCATTAAAAGAGTATACTTTTCATTAATCAGCCATAAATAGATAAATAGATAATTAATAAATAGTAAATAACTGTAGGCCTGGCATCAGCCTTGCTCCTAGTCAGCACCTGTAAGAAAATACACGGTAATACCTTCTTTGTCAAAATTATATCCTATCACCCCCTGCAAGAAATTCACTAGTGGAAGTGAAGTGGTGTGGCTCACTGGTTAGAGGCGGCAGACCCGTAACCAGAGGACGGCCCGGGACCAGGGTTTGATTCCCGACGCGGCAGGGTCGTGGACCATGGTCAGTGGGCTCGATAATTCTCGCCTCAGTGCTTACTCCAGTCAGGGGCCACACTCGGCAACTCTGGGCATTAGCTTGCCTCATCTTCACAACGGCCCCCCCAGACCGCCGGGGATGCTTGGTCGCACCTTAGGATACCCATTAGGGACCATCTCTCAGGGTGAGCCAGGACGGGTTCCCCAGCGGTCGAAGCGCGGAGATACTCCTCTGGGAGTCGATTTCTAGCGCTATATAAACCCACAATTAAATTAAATTAAATTAAACCTCCATCAATATAGCATTTAGCAGGGGCAGATCTGGTGCATGAGGTCGCAATCAGCTTCTCAATAAATAAGCAGTATGAACATTACATCAGGCCAGGATAGACATTTCGATTAAAAACTAGGCATCATCCTTAAATCAGAGTGAACCTCCTCTTACGGCAGGTATAAACATTTCCTTACTCAGGAGTAACATTATGTAAGGCAATCACCACACTCCTGGTAGTAGGGTCTAACAGTCGCCTGTAACCAACTACTTTCCCCAACCAGGGGTTAACTTTAAGCATGGGCGAATTTTGCGCATCTCGCGTTCGCGGATTTTGCGGATTTGCGAACTCGCAATCCGCAAAATCCGCGAATTCTCGCGAATTTGTGGATTTTTTTTATTTTTTATGTTCGCACGGGTTTCTGCAAGTTCGCGAGGGTTTTGTACAATTTCGCAAATTGCGAAATTGTACAAAACGCGTGCGAACTTGCAGCAACCCGTGCAAACACGAAGAGAAAGAAGCTCCTGGTCACAGGAACAGCACAGGGATTGCGCTCATGAAAGTCAAGGATGCAAAGGCCTCCACCCAGCATCACAGCTGATTTTCCACGGTAGATTTGGGAAGAGGCACACCTGTCCAGCCTCGAAGACGCTCATGATTGTTTTTGGGCTAATGAATGAGTCACTGAATTTGAGCATTAACTAGCTCGAGCGACCATGATTTGCGGATTTTGTGGTGGGGGGGGGGTGCTTCCATGCGAGTTCACATGCCTCTTGTATGTATAAAAGGTCAGAGAAAGATCGGTTCAGCAGATGAAGAAAAAGAAGCTCCTGGTCACAGGAACAGCACGGGTATTGCGCTCGTGAAAGTCAAGGATGCAAAGGCCTCTATCCAGCATCACAGCTGATTTTCCGCGGTACATTTGGGAAGAGGCACATGATTGTTTTTGGGCTAATGAATGAGTCACTGAATTTGAGCATTAACTAGCTCGAGCGACCATGTGTGTGTTACTATGCAATCGCCCTGAAGGGCGCAGGGGTCCCTTGAGTGACCTATAAGGCTGTGCTGCCCTGTAACTATTTTACAATAGCGCCAGCAAGCTGCCAGCGCCGTTGTAAAATAGTTACAAAGTTAGCTTGCACAGGAAGCACCTGCTTCGTTTTATCTAGTGGTTCCTGTGCAAGCTAACTTTGTAACTATTTTACAACGGTGCTGGCAGCTTGCTGGCGCCATTGTAAAATAGTTAAATGAGTGTGGGTTCAACTTTTGAACCCGTTACGTTCGCTGATTTTTTTTTGCGGATTTTGCGGGAAATCCGCAAAATTCGCGGATTGCGGATTTCCCGAAAATCCGCAAAATCCGCGAGCGTAACGGATTTCACGCTCATGCTTAGTTAACTTGGACCAACTTAGGCTTTAAAGGTGTCTCTTGGGGCTCCGAGACAGTTCCAGTACTTGGGAAGGATTTCACAGAGCCAACGGGGCCCAACAACAGTATTCCCCAGGGGAAGGGGCGAACTCGGGGCCTCCTGTAGCCTTCAGGCCTCCTTGGCCCCTTGCGGCGATGTCAGCAGGCCTCAGGGTGAGTGGGGCTGGCTGCAGGCACAGCAGGGCGGCACGGGCCCCGTGCTGATGGTAGGGCCGGCCCGAGGGTGTAACAGCTCGGAGGGGCTCTCAGGCTCTTCCGGAGCCCTCCGATGGTGAAGATGCTGGTTCCCGGGCATGTCGTGATGTCAGCGGTGTGGGGCACCAATGGGAAGGATGACAAGGAAGGACCTGGCTCTCATGGCCAATAGGGGCGCAGATAATGGGGGTGCGCCAGCCAGGACTAATGGCTGTGCGGCGTTTGACGAGGCGGGATCCAGGACGACGCCCCCGTCACGTGATGGTGGAGACAGGCTACAGGGCCTAGCGCGGCCTTCTCCTCAAATCGCGGCCTGACTAAGATTTACGGCAGCCCTCTCCTGGCCCCCGGGGGCCACCGTGGGGGTGATGAGGTCGGCGCTTCTGGGCCGCAGAGGCCGCGAACGGCGCCTGATCCTCTAGCGGGGCGGCAAAGGCCGCGGCGGTGAGTGGTGCCACCAACGCTTCTCCTCAGCGCTTCAAAGCACAGAGCTAGCAAAGCTTCGCAGCGCTTCTCCTGGGGGCCCAGCGCTTGGGTGACACGCGCTATGGGGGCAGTCACACAGTTCTAGCAGGACAGGCAGTCTGAGTAATAGCGCTTCTCAGGTACAGCGCTTCAAGGCACAATAGCTTCCAGGACCTCAGCGCTTCTCAAGGGGGCACAGTAGGGGAGCGCTGGGTAGGCAGTGAAGGCAGGACAGCGCAGGGGCCACAGGTGCAAACAGAGGGGGCAGAGATGGCACAGCCCAGTACCTGGTTGATCCCCAGTAGTCCTGGTCAGTTCGGTTTCTTCTTGGCACTTGGTGGTTCTGGCGCCCTTTTTGTGGAAGCAGATTCTTGGTTGCTTGAATAAGGGGGGTTGAGTTGAAGGCTGCTGACAGGTTTCCTCAGCAGGTCACTGTAGGTGGCCCCTGGGTTCCCCTCCCGCCGGGCCAGATCAGTGGGCTAGTTCAGTGTTCCTCACACAGCTTGGTGGGCAGCGCCTAAACCTTGTCACCCCCAGTGGTATAGGTTTCTGACTAGGCCCTACCGCCTAAGTCTCCTGCGTAGGGTCCCCCAGGTCAGTGATGCCCCAACTGACTGGAAAGTGTCTCTCCTTTTTCTTTTATAGTCCCAGGTCAGGTGACCACTCTCGGAGATGGCAGTTGGTGACCACTCCCCTATTCCGGAAGGTTCCAGGAGCTTCCTCACTCTAGGTATGGGCAGGGAAGGCAGGCTGGTATGGCAACAATGTTTAAGGGTTCCAGCCAGCTCCTGGCAACTAGGGTGCTACTATCAAGTCCACTCTGCAGTAGCAGGGGTCAGTGGCAGCCATGTTGGGGGAAGAGAGCACCTGCACCTTAGCACTGATTTTAATATTACACAGGGCATCTCAACCTCACAGGGCCTATACAACTTTGTTACGATGGGGGGACATCCTGAATTAGGGGAGCGAAAAGCAAAACAATATCAGGGAAGTGGGCCAAGTCCAACAAACTGGCAATGCAGTGAGCCTCATAGGCTTCATTCATGACACTGGTCAATTTAACAGTCCCCAGCTCGAGGACAAACCCTTCCCCTGCCCCAGGCACTGTATTTCATGGGCAGACGGGAAATTCGCTTGCAGGAGGCATGCACCTCCACAAGGCTGACCCCACTTCCATGGGTTGGCTGCTGAGGTGAACCGCTGACAATCTTGAATTTAGGCTGAAACAGGTTCTGACTAACTTTAGTGACATACAACATCAGGATGTTGTTACTACTGAGGTGGATTAGCCACAGGACATGATTCCAAATGGCTATTAGACCTCACACCCACTAACATTCTCAAAATCTAGGATTTAAGGGGCACCCCAGACACCAGAACCTCAGGTTGATCATGATACCAAGAGACCCGTTACACAACATAGTAGGAGTCCAATAAGAGAGGGGCACCTGTGGTAGCCACCCTGTACTCGCTGGATTTCAACTTGGTCATGGCAAGAGTTTAGTTAGCAAAGGAATGTAAACCCCTCTACAAACCCCAGACATCACAAGAACTCCTTTGGTTTAGAGGATCTAGTCCCCTGCAGTTGGCAGGCACAAACTGCAAAGTCCACAACCTTAAAGTCTTGCACCCCAAGCCACCTGACATGGCTGCTCCAGGTCCTTGTGTAGGTGAATTCTGGGAACTGTTGTCCCAACCCTCAGTGGGGCTCAGCTTTCTACACCGTTCCCCTGGTTCTCTGGATAAATATTTCTCTAACCAGAGTGCTTGAAGATACCAAGGCTTGTTGGTTTTAAGTTCAATGACAACCTGCTTGATTGAATGCTTAGAAAGCAGAGATATATCTGCTCAAAGAACCAACCACTCCTGTGGCTCCATCATAAAGATCTTGCATGTGTTTCTTACCCTTTCTTGGGACACCTGCCAGTTCTTCTGGCCACAGATCCTGTTCAGCACCACAGGTAGCCAAGAGCACTTCTACACCCGAGCCCCCGAGCGAGGTAGATTGGTCCAGGACCAGCTCCTTGCTTTAATTCTAAAGGGTTTTGCTCAACTCACACATGCAAGTACCATTGTGCTTAAGTAACTATTTCAACACCGCAATTCTGATTTACAGCTCCGTTTGACAGCTGAAAGTGCACCTCTGCACCTCATTCCCTTTAAAGAAGTAAAATTGTGCTAGCTACTATGAACTGTTCTTAGACCGTCAGAGACCTTAACTCCGAGTGGGTTCCATTGAACTCACCCTTTAAAGTATCAACTGCATATATGTGTTTTCCCACTGAACAAAACGTTAATATTTTTCGCATTGCAAAGTATTGATTTATTTATTGTTTGAAAACTGATAGCTCTGGTCATACTGTATATATTGATTTCATTTTTGTATCTAAAAATATATCAAAATCAGAGACATTTTTCTAAAGTTGTGTTGGAATCCTCTCAATGTGTGTCAATAACTTATTGTTCATGTTGCTGAAAAGCTTCACAATTGTTCCTCTAAGTAGCCTGTATGCTCCTTGTCACTCCACCAGGACTGATAGAAGGTATACTTAGAGAGTACACTGAGAGCAGGTCTACTGAGACAGTACCCGGGTTCCATCTTTGCATATTTTATCAGTATTGCACTGTAAGGCTCCCCTGCAAGACCACATACTTCTACCATACAGAAACCACACTTTATCACACAGGAATCTCAATCGAAGACGTCACTCATGATTAATCACATCCACCAAACCTGAGAAGCAGAACAAGGACAAGTTATCTCTCACCGCCCTGGAATGAAAGCTAACAAATTGCGATTGAGTTTTACTGGGCAGGTTTGCATTAGACAGTATTGAAACTCTTTGTTTTTTGTCCTGATCTTAAGATACTTTTTCTCATACAATTGTCTTTTTATTTCTGCATTCGAGTGCGATCTGTAAGTCAGGATTACAGTTGTTGAGAGATAAAACAAATGCCAAAAGGTTTTTCTCAGTTCCCCTCCAAATATCAAAATCATTATGAATATACTGAAGCAACATTTTCAACTTATGGCTATGTGGGTTTCTAGGTTTGAAAATATAGGCTTCATACAATTGGTCTATGTAAAGTTCTCTCAAAAGGTGATGGGAGGAATGCATGAAAGTAATCTAACCACAGGCACTCATGCGGGTAGCATCCCCGTTAATGGTTCTTTTGCTCACCGTGCCACCTCGGTTTATACCTTGCCTTTGGCAAATCAGTCTTGACCCTGCTCCTCATTAGAACCATCCAGTTGAACTTCCAGACTACGTCCTCTCTGAAGGCAAACACAAACAAACCAGGTTTGAACCGAGGTGGAAGACAAAGAAAACAGAAGTAAGAAAGGTGGTGAGAGTAAGAAAAAAAACACTCCCTACTATAAAACAAAAATAAGAAAACAAAATAAGAATTGGCAAAATGAAAAGACTGCCAGCTAGTGTCAGACCGATTGGCTTTACCATGCTTTTTTCCTTAATACTGTATCAGGGCCTAATCCTGACTTGCTTTACAGAGGTTCCAACACCTGTACACATTTCTTATTACAGCAATAAGACTCTACACATGGTCTAAAAATCAAAGCAGACTATTCAATAAAAAAAATGTAAGTGGCCGCCTTCACTGCAGACCCAGAATAGCTCAAAGGTTTACTTTCCACTCCTCTTTATACCTCACAGTTCTTGCAGTGCCGAGAAGCTCCTCTCAGATACTGTCCCCTCTAAGGACAGGTGCAGGGCTTTCAAATTTTTAATTTTGGTCTCATCTTTCAGTGTCTTTCTACTTCTGTTGAACACAAAGTCTTAAGTAGGTCCTTTTGTCCAGTTCCATCTTGATTCAAGTAACTCAAACAGCTACTCTGGTAAGATGCAGAACAGATATAATATACAGCTCAATGGTGCCAGGATAGGGTTCACTGCTTACAAGTTAGTGGCAACATCTAAAATTGCTATCACATCTTCTAGGTCCCCCATTCTATTGGTGATTCAAAAGTCATCCCCTAACAAATTAAGATATCTTTGTCCCATTTGTAAAAAGAAACACCTAAAATAAAACAAATTGGGAACTGCACTGAAAATAATCAACCATGAAATAAAAAGAATGTCAGAGTGAGAAGACGAGAAACAAAACAGCAGGTATAAAGTGAGAACGTTGAGTAAAATTGAAGACATGAAGTATTGATACAAGAAAGTAATGAAGTAAAGAGTGGTAAAAGTAACAATATGGAAACACATAAAATGTTAGAAAGGATAAAATAAAGACAACATAAAGAAGAACTAGGAAATAAAAAGAAAGTATGGAAGTTGGAATAAGAGAACGGATACAGTAAGAATGAGAAAAGAAAATGTTCTGGACAAGAGAAAGTCCAAGATACAAAATAGAAAAAAAGCAATGTGGAAAGTTGGAAGCCTATACAGGATGAAAGAATAAAATACAAGACTAAACAAATGAGAAGGCAAAACCCATAGAATTGAACAATGAAGGAATAAAAGAATGTATGAAGAGAATGAAGTGAGATTTAGAAAGTAAAAGTGAGAAAGGCAACATGAATGGACAAGAAAGCAGTTAGGAGAAAAACACAGAACAGAAAGACAAAGAAATCAAAGCCAATGCACGATCCACTTTCCTCCAAAATAGGTCAAATTAGCACAAGTTCATGGGTAAACTTGTGAGCAGAAGCACCACGCCAAGGTTTTGACCTTTGCTACTGAACATTCACCCAGCAGCGGGGCAGTGAGGGTACCGGCCGAGGCGGTGACGTGGGGAGGGGGGGGGGGGGGGGGGGTCGGGCAGGGTGGGGGTAGTAATGTATGGATTACGGAGTTTAACAGGTAAGTAAACATATAAAAAAAAAATTGTTGCGCGCACTGCATCGCATTTGGTGATGCAGTGCACGCAACAAAATTTGTTTTATTTATGTATATGTTTACTTACCTGTTAAACTCCGTAATCCATACATTACTACCCCCCCACCTTGCCGCTCCCCCTCCCATCGTCACTGCCCGGCCGGTACTCCCACTACCGGCCGCGGCTGCATTCACACCATTCACAACGTCATTCAGGGGGCTACCCTGCTTCTCATCAGATCAGAGATCCGGTGTCCAGCTCCAGATAGGGGCAGTGCTACGGGTTTGTTGAGCTCAGGGCAAAATTCAATTTCCCTACTTGAGAACCCGGGAAACAGCTTCTTATTTGGCCATACCACACCGACTGGTCCTTGCACCCCCACGTCATAGTGCATTTGACTGCCTTCTCACTGGCTGCTGCGTGCACAAGGTTTGCTTCCTGATTTCTCCCCCTGAAGGAACCAGGCAAGCTCCTGTCAGTCTGAGTGCCCCATTCACACCGCATTCACACCATTCATACGCTAGCCCACACACTGCACTCACACTACAGGCATCACTGGCTATGGCTGCATGGAGAGACCAGTGTTACATTATGTTGATAGAAGTAAGCCCGTCTGTAACATGACATCACAGAACCAAAAGATTGAGGGAAGGAAGTCAGAAACAATTAACTAATTATTAAGGTTTCCTGTGTTCTCTTATTGCGTGCAGACTTTTATTTTGAACCTTCCTAGACAGACAGAAGCTGTCAGAGGATTTGTTTCAGAATTTCTCTCTGTCTGGATTATTCTGCAGATGTTGTAGCCACTGAGGTCAATAATTACCAATAGTCATCTTTCAATGTCGCTGCCAAAAAGAATGTCCTTCAAACCCATCGTAACAGAATCTGTTAAGGCGCTGGTGAGACGGACCTGGTGCACTGCACAGGAATGTACAGCATTTCATTCTGTTTCCTCCTATCTGCTCTGCCCATTTCACAGGTGTGATTCAGGTATTCAAATGGCAGGGTGGGATCTAAGAATTAGAAGACACGCTGCATCTTTCTTCTGCACTGACTGGCAGAGCCTGGCAGTGGCCTTATGGCTGGGCTCTGAGTCCTCATCTGTGTGAATGCCTCTGTGCTGGCCCGGCTTGCCATAGACTCCTTGTGTGACTCTACACAGCTTCAAGAGCATCGCACCCATTCAGTCAATAGATGGTAGTTCTGGGTACCCAGGGGAGACGAGGTGCCCAACAAAACTGTAGCCTTAGAATCCGCTCATTACTACTCACAAAATGAACCTTAGACATCATACACAGCTGCTGCTTGAACCTGAAAAAACATTTTATGTTTTGCGCAAAAGGCATTCTAAGGGTAGAATTTGCATTCCAAACTCAGTTCTGACTATCCAAATTAGAAGTGTGGTTCCAATCTGCATTCTAATGGAATTCTTTTATTTCCTAATTAGAACTCTCATTCCAAACATAGAATGTCATTTACAAAGTAGAACTCATTCTAAATTAGAGCTCAAATTTCATATTAGCAAGGCCTGAACATCACATAGTGGCGACATTGTGACACCACAGACACCTTCATTGCAAGTCTTGTTGTAGATTTGATTTTGCACAAAAACTAAATTTCAGATCTAACGGGCATTGCAAACAATTTAACACTACTGCACTCTCAGGGTTTGTCATGGATACATTTGGTCAGGTAAAGCTTGTGGAACGTGTCCATGGAAAACTGCAGGGAACTTGGGATAAGTCTGTCAAAATCAGGGCATAAAGGCGGACGTCAGCTATAATTCTCCAGTGCAAGAGCACGGCTGTCACATGACTGTCCCTGCACAGCATAGCATTTGCCAGTCAAGGAGCCGTCACACACTCACACATTCACAATGTTCTCTCAGTCAACTTCTTCACCAAAGAAGAGGATGGACAGGTAAAGGACCATTCAACTGATCACACAAAAAGGAAAGGAGAATGGGATGGTAAATGGGAGATGGAATGATATAGGGACTTGGTGTTACCTCTACATGGAACACACAAAACCACCTCATTCATATCAATTAGCTCATTTCAGCTCCAGTAAGAACAGATGTTATATTTCATATCGGTACCCTAATATAGCTCCAAGGAACATCGCATACTTTCTCTACATCAGTTTCCGTTGTTTCATATGAACGAGCCTTGTAAGGACATAACTCCAAATAATGACAGAATGACTTATAAGTACATCACACCTTATAAGGACTGCAGCCTTTTATGGACTAAACCTTTCACCCAAAGGCTAATATATGCAGCGGGGGTGTACGGAGTCAGTCTGCCACCAGACCCACGGTATATGTTATCTGTAAACAGCCTAGGTCCTGCATGACAGGGTTCTATTGGAACTACACTAGTCAGGCTAGATGATTCATATGTACAACTGGAGTGGCGCTGCCAGACACCAGCACTGATGGAGGCCTGGTTACAGGCACTCCCCGTTCAACAGACACTAGGAGATCCTCCTCAAATGGCCTGCAAGTACAGTCTAGGTCCCCAACCTGGTGTTCCCTTAAGGAACGCTCCAGGCCCTGAGACTGGGTTTCGGGCACCGTGGACACACCGTCCCACACTCATTCCTTCGCCACTGAGACCGGACATGAGCCCCTATGTAGGAACTGGGGTCTTCAAATAAGTAAGTTTTATCTAAGATCAAGAATAGGGCAATCAAAAATCACAGTAGTAATAACTTATTATCGTCCCTTAAAAGCACAGGTGTTTCATCACTCGGCCATAAATACTTAAATAAAAAGTTATTAAATATTAAATAACCGTAGGCCTGGCAACAGCCTTGCTCCTAGTCAGCACCTGCAAGGAATTCTTTATAAATACATTTAAATAACATTGCATTAAGCATCCATAACCATTTCCTTATGTAAGCAACCATTTCATTTAGTGACTAAAGGCATCCAGGAAACTTTGCATTAGACAAAAGTAAACCGACCATTAAGTAGGAGTAAAACATTTCATGAGGATTATAAAGGGTCGTTCAGCAGAGGTAATCACTTCCTCTAGGTAGGGCAAACAGTTCGTTAGGCCACATTAACCAAGGCATTAGGCAAAGATAAACATTTTGTATATACCGGCTACATTAGCCATTACCATACTCCTAGCAGGGGTGTTCTCCTCTGGCTCAAAAGTTACTAGGGCCTCCGCAATGCTAGGGTAAGTTTAGGGGCCTGGCGTTCCTGCAGTGACCCTTCCACAACAATGGGGGGCCGACGGGGCCCAACACAGTCTCCCGCGCGGGAGGGGCAATCTCGGGGCCTCCCCGGGGGGTTTTACCTCTTTCCTTCGGCCCTCCTCGGGCCCTTTCGGAGGTTTGGTTGCTGGAGGGGGGGGGGGGCGGCTCCTGCCCTCCTAGAAGCCCCCTGGAGTGTCTCACTGATGGGGACGGCTACGGGGCACCGCAGGACTGCACGGGGCCCTGCACCGATGCTAGGGCCGACCCCGAGGGTGTAGATAGGCGGAGAGGGCTCCTTGGAGTCCTCCGAAGGGTTGCGTCCTGTTCTCGGGCCCACAAGCACGTCAGAGGCCCGGGAACCAATTGGCCTGAAGGTGCGCTGGGGGCAGGGCCTGGGATCCAATGAGGGCAGAGGTGCTCCCGCAGCCTCCTATGGCAGCGCGGCCTGCGGGGACACAACGCTGGTGGCCAATCCGAGCGTGGCGGGGGCGGAGTCAATTCCAATGCCCCGTCACGGGAGGAGAGTTTCAGGCTTCGGGCCTAGCGAGGCCGACTGTGGCCTGTCAGGAATTCGCGGCGCCCTCTCCTGGCTCCGGGAGCCGCCAAGGTGTTGAGAAAGGCGGCGCCGGCGTCCCTGGGATCGCGCCGGGCCGCGACAACGAAGGCGAGGCTCACAGAGCTCCTGGACTGGGGCGGTGAGTTGTGCGGCTCCCTCGGTGATAACCCGCATCAGGGGACCAGCAGGGAGCTCCTAGCAGTAGAGGCACTCAGTCCTCGCGGCGCTTTGGGGACAATCACCACAGCGCCTCGGCCAGCAACAGGAGGCAGGAATCTAGTGCTCCTCATGGACCCAGCGCTTGAGCAGGATAAGCAGTCCCAGTTCAGGCAGGTCAGCGTTCTAGCTCCAAGGGGGGAAGAGCGCTTCACAGGTAGCCCATTTCACTTCAGGTTCAGGCTGGCTAACAGCTCAGGCAGAGTAGGACAGCAGAAGGCATAAGGCAGGGCAGCGCAGGGGCCCCAGGTTATGGCAACAGGGTGCAGAGGTGACACAGCCCAATACCTGGTTGATCCCCAGTGGTCCTGGATAGTGCAGGGAGGCTTCTTCCTGGCGCTTGTTGGTTCTGGCTCCCTTCTGTGGTATTAGAATCTTGGCTTCTTGAGGAGGGGGGGTGGTGAGTTGAAGGCTTTCCTCAGCAGGTCACTTCAGATGGTTCCTGGGTTCCCCTCCCGCCGGGCTAGATCAGTGGGCTAGTTCAGTGTTCCTCACACAGCTTGGTGGGCAGCGCCTAAACCCTGTCACCCCCAGTGGTAAAGGTTCCTTACTTGGCCCTCCCGCCTACGTCTCCTGAGTAGGGTCCCCCAGGTAAGTGATGCCCCAACTGACTGGAGAGTTTCCCTCCCTTTTCTTTTATAGTGCCAGTTGGTAGTTGGCAGTGGGCAGGTGGTGACCACTCCCCTATTCTGGAAGGTTCCGGCCTGACTAAGATTTACGGCAGCCCTCTCCTGGCCCCCGGGGGCCACCGTGGGGGTGATGAGGTTGGCGCTTCTGGGCCGCAGAGGCCACGAACGGCGCATGAGCCTCTGGCGGGGCGGCAAAGGCCGCGGTGGTGAGTGGTGCCACCAACGCTTCTCAGCGCTTCAAAGCACAGAGCTAGCAAGGCTTCGCAGCGCTTCTCCTGGGGGCCCATCGCTTGGGTGACACGCGCAATGGGGGCAGTCACACAGTTCTAGCAGGACAGGCAGTCTGAGTAATAGCGCTTCTCAGGTACAGCGCTTCAAGGCACAATAGCTTCCAGGACCTCAGCGCTTCTCAAGGGGGCACAGTAGGGGAGCGCTGGGTAGGCAGTGAAGGCAGGACAGCGCAGGGGCCACAGGTGCAAACAGAGGGGGCAGAGATGGCACAGCCCAGTACCTGGTTGATCCCCAGTAGTCCTGGTCAGTTCGGTTTCTTCTTGGCGCTTGGTGGTTCTGGCGCCCTTTTTGTGGAAGCATATTCTTGGTTGCTTGAATAAGGGGGGTTGAGTTGAAGGCTGCTGACAGGTATCCTCAGCAGGTCACTGTAGGTGGCCCCTGGGTTCCCCTCCTGCCGGGCTAGATCAGTGGGCTAGTTCAGTGTTCCTCACACAGCTTGGTGGGCAGCGCCTAAACCCTGTCACCCCCAGTGGTAAAGGTTCCTTACTTGGCCCTCCCGCCTACGTCTCCTGAGTAGGGTCCCCCAGGTAAGTGATGCCCCAACTGACTGGAGAGTTTCCCTCCCTTTTCTTTTATAGTGCCAGTTGGTAGTTGGCAGTGGGCAGGTGGTGACCACTCCCCTATTCTGGAAGGTTCCGGGAGCTGCCTCACTCTAGCTATGGGCAGGCAGGCAAGCTGGTATTGCAACAATGTTTAAGGGTTCCAGCCAGCTCCTGGCTACTAGAGTGCGTCTAAACAGACCACGCTGCAGTAGCAGGGGTCAATGGCAGCCATGTTGGGAGAATAGAGAGCACCTGCACCTTAGCATTGATTAGGAATGGGAAGGTGCCCAGAGACCTAAGGCCAACCAAAAAGAAGGTGGGAAAAATGAGGCAAAAGCGGAAAAAAAGGAAAGACCACCCTAAGGCTGACAGGTCTAACATGCGTCCCCCCCGAGCTGAAAGTGGGGAGAGCTACCAAGCCTCTAGGGAGTTCTCGTCACTAAGGCGGAAAACCAGGGAGAGACCGTCAGCATTGGCGTGGGCAACTCCGGGCCGATGTTCCACCCGAAAGTCCATCCCCTGTAGGGAAATGGACCACCTTAGCAACTTGGGGTTTTCGTTTCTCATCTGCATGAGCCGGGAAGGGTTCGGTGGTCGGTTTGAATCAGGAAGTGAGAGCCAAACAGGTATGGCCTCAACTTCTTCAAGGCACAGACCATAGCGAAGGCTTCTCGCTCGATGGTACTCCATCGCCGTTCCCGAGGGAGGAGTCTTCTGGGGATGAAGGCCACAGGTTGGTTTTGGCCATCGTTGTTGAGTTGCGAAAGCACAGCGCCTATGCCATGCTCAGAGGCGTCCGTCTGCACAATGAATTCCTTTGTGAAATCAGGTGTTGCAAGCACCGGAGCGGTGCGCATCGCGTGGTTCAGTGTCTCGAATGCCTCTTAGCAAGCAGCCGTCCAGATCACTTTTCGTGGCTGCTTCTTAGACGTCAACTCAGTCAAGGGGGCTACGATGGTACCATATCCCTTGACGAACCGGCGGTAATAGCCAGTGCAGTGAGGCCGAGGAAAGCTCGGACCTCAGTCTGAGTTTTAGGGGGCTCCCAAGCCAAGATGGTCCCAATTTTGGCATGGAGGGGTTGCACCTTACCCCCACCCACCAGGAGTCCCAGGAAGACAACAGATCCCTGTCCAATCTGGCACTTGCTAGCCTTGATGGTCAGGCCAGCACGTTGCAAGGCCTGAAGTACCTCCTGGAGATGCTGCAGATGGTCCTCCCAGGAGCTACTGAAGACAGCTATGTCATCCATGTACGCCGCTGAGAAGGACTCCAGGCCAGACAGCGCCTGGTTCACCAACCGCTGGAAGGTGGCTGGAGCATTCTTGAGTACGAAGGGCATCACTCTGAATTGGAAGTGGCCCTCGGGGGTGGAGAACGCTATTTTCTCCTTTGCTCCATCGGCCATGGCAATCTGCCAGTACCCTGATGTTAGATCAATGGTGCTGAGGTACCGGGCTGCTCCCAGCCGGTCAATCAGCTCATCTGCTCTTGGGATCGGGGGAGCGTCTGTCTTGGTGACAGAGTTCAATCCTTGATAGTCCACACAGAACCGAAGTTCTGGTGTGGTGGCCGGTGCAGCCGCTTTTTGCACCAACACAACTGGACTAGCCCAAGGGCTGCTGGAAGGTTCGATCACTCCCAGCTCCAGCATTTTGGCCACTTCACCCTGGATGCTGTTCTTGACTTTATCGGACAGCCGGTAAGACTTGGTTTTTACAGGCGGACTGTCCCCTGTGTCCACATCATGGGTACACAGATGTGTAATTCCAGGCGTGATGGAGACCAACAAGGCGTACTGCTCCAACACCTGGCGCCAGTCCCTCTGTTGCTCTAGGTCAAGGATGGGGAGAGGATAACTCCCTCCACTGAACCATCCTTCTCCTGGGCCACCAGAAGGTCAGGAAGAGGCTCACTCTCCTCCTCCTCGCTCCCATCCG
Source organism: Lissotriton vulgaris (assembly GCF_964263255.1). Taxonomy (NCBI): domain Eukaryota; kingdom Metazoa; phylum Chordata; class Amphibia; order Caudata; family Salamandridae; genus Lissotriton; species Lissotriton vulgaris. The sequence goes on from NC_141698.1 coordinate 1,035,888,874, forward strand.
TCAACAGGAGGAGAGCAAGCTCAGATCGCTCATGGTGAGGCTTCAGGCGGTTGACGTGGAGCACCCGATGGGGCTGACGGGGGGTCTTTAAGTCAACGACATAGGTAGACTGACCTCGACGCTCCACAATTTCGTACGGACCAGTCCACCAGTCCTGGAGGGCACTAAGCTCCCCAGGCTCCATGACCCACACCTTCTGTCCAGCGTCCAACTCCACTGTCCGAGCGTTGCGGTCATACCACTCCTTCATGACGGCTTGGCTAGCCTCCAAGTTGTCTGAGGCTTCCTTCCATAGCTTGGCCATCTGGCTGCGGAATGCCAGCATGTAGCTGACGACATCACAGGGAAGCTTCTTCGAAGTCTTCTCCCACCCCTCCTTGACAAAGGCTGAAGGGGCCCCTAACGGGATGGCCATAGAGCAGTTCAAAGGGGCTGAATCCGACTCCCTTCTGTGGTACCTCGCGGTACGAAAACAGCAGGCAAGGGAGGAGGATGTCCCATTTCCGCTTCAAGTCCTCTGGCAGGCTCCGGATCATCCCCTTCAAGGTCTTGTTGAAGCGCTCTATGAGCCCGTTAGTCTGGGGGTGGTAAGGAGTGGAGAACCGGTAGGTCACTCCGCACTCCTTCCACATGGCCTGCAGGTAGGCCGACATGAAGTTCGTGCCCCTGTCTGACACCACCACCTTGGGGAATCCCACTCTGGTAAAAATCCCCATCAGGGCCCGTGCCACCACAGGTGCAGTGACAGTCCTCAGAGGGATAGCCTCCGGGTACCGAGTGGTGTGGTCCACTAACACCAAGATGAACCGGTGTCCCACAGAGGTCGGAGGGTCCAACGGCCCAACGATGTTGATTCCGACCCGCTCAAAAGGGGTCCCGACCACCGGTAGCAGTTCCAAAAGGACCTTCACTTTAGTCCCAGTCTTGCCACTGGCCTGACAAGTCTTGCAGGTCTTACAGTAAGTGTCAGAGGCAACCCTCATCCTGGGTCAATAAAAAAATGGGACCAGCCGCGCATAGGTTTTGTCCTGGCCCAGGTGTCCAGCCAAAGGAATTTCATGGGCCAGTTCCAATAAGAAGGCCCGGTAGCATTGGGGGACCACTAAGGCCCTCGAGGATCCATTCACGGGAACCTAAGGCTCACTGTAAAGGAGGCCATCCTCCCAGTACACGTGAAAACTGCCGGTCTCCTGATCGGTCGCTTGGGCTTTAGTCTGTCGCCGCATGCCTTCAAGCGTGGGGCACTCCTTCTGCGCCCGGGAGAATTCCTCCCGGGTAAGCCCTCCTTCCACATGCCACTCGGCAAGGGTCGGCAAGTCCCCCACAGGAACAACATCCACCTCCACGGACTCCGGGGGTACCTCCACAGGCTCCCCATCCATCACACGAGGTGTGTCCTTCACAACATCCTCCTCTTCAGGACCAGCATTGGGTTGGGCAGATGTCTCAGGCTCCAACCCGGGTTGAGTTCCTTGCCGGGCAGCCATGGACCGCGTGACCACGCAAGTCCATCCTGGTAACCCCAGCATCTCAGTGTGGGCCTTAAACTCCACCTCTTTCCAGGCGGTTTGCTCCAGGTCGTTTCCTAGCAGACAGTCCACTGGTAAGGCAGGGCTTATCGCAACTCTCAACGGGCCTTTCACTCCTCCCCTCTCAAAGGGGACCTGAGCCACAGGATAGGAGCTCAGAGTGCCGTCAGCCAACACGGCCGGATGGAATACATCAGGTACTAATTGCTCAGTGGACACCAGAAACCTCACTATGGTGTACTAAGAGGGAGGGGTCCCAGCTTAAGTGTGAAGTGATGTGAAAAATATCAAACCATAAATTACACAAACAATAAATGAGTCCACATTGTTTTATTCTCAACGGGACTGGATATACTGAATATATACAAGAACAAATCAATAATGCAATTGGTTGTACAGTGCCCGAGAGGAATAAAAATAGGGGTAGAGGTAGTGGTAGGGGCTCAGGTGAGGATAAAGTGATAGACAGAAGTACGTGACAGTAAAATCAATGAATTAGGGAGACTGTATTTCTGAGTTATATACAGTGTAGTGGACCGAAGGTTCATCACAATTGGATTAAAGAGTCATATTTCACATATAACTATGAATGAAATAAATGTTGCAGTGAAGTTGATGGTGAAGTAGGTGGTTGTCGACGTTTCGACCCTCTAGTGCAGGGATTGGTTGTGCCCTTGCTGTGGGGTCTTCATCAGGACAGAGAAGGGGGGCGGGCAACCTAGTTCGGTGTATAAAATTAAAAGTTAAACTCAAGGTATTGGGACGTGCCTCATAATAATTATACCATAATTGGCACACAATCGATTGAGCAAGTTAAGGTTAATTCATTAGAATGCTGGGTTATCGACACATTGATAGTCATACTTGGAATTCAATTAAATTAGTAGCCGGGCTGGGAGTGGAGCCAGTCCCGTTTGAAGGAATAATTCACAATGGTGGAAGCGAGCGACGGAGAAAAGGGTCTCGGAGGAGAGGTGGGTTCTAGCCATCCCCGTCGCGAGATAGTTTAGGGTGGTATATCACCGTGAGACGTAGTTAGGAGGGCGCGGTAGAAAGCCACCATCTAATTAGATCCTGTCAGGAGGTTCATTCCTGAAATAAGCAAAATTGGGCCAAATAAATCACCGGGTACCAACAATAGGATTCTACATGCACAATCATGGTGACACGGGTAGATTTGAAATGAGCTAACTTATCGCGTGGAAAAAATCAATATTGCCACGGGATGCTGTTAGCGGTTAGAGGGGCAAAAAACTCTAGTCAAGAATTATTCTCAACTGTAAAACAACTATCCAAAGTAAAAGCTAACACTAACATGCCAGTCACTACAGAGTTCTGCAACACTCTGGGTCAATTTTTTATTGACAAAGTGACCCGGGTCTATGAATCTTTTAAATCGGCCAATCCACAAACCCCTACACGGGATAAAAATGACCAAACTAAGGACTTAGCTCCTAACACAAAATCAAAACCGGAGTTCAAATTCTGCCTCCCTGAGGCGGAACAGGTTCACCAGATAGTCATGGCAACTAAATCCGGGGCATATTCAGACCCATGCCCACCAAAAATACTCCATCTCTTCCCAGAGCTGTACAGTGAACAACTGATCGGCCTTATGGAACACATAATGAACGTAGGCACTTATCCCGCCCTCTGGAAATCAACATCAGTCCTACCCCTTTTGAAAAAACCCAACTTGGATCCAGAAGAACCCGGAAACTATAGGCCAATAGCTAGAATTCCTATTGGTGCCAAGGTAGTTGAGAAACCTCTAAATAAACAAATTGCCCAATTTATTACTGAAGCAAACATCCTGGATCCCTCACAGTACGGTTTCCGTGAAGGGCACAGCACCGAAAAAGCCTTGCTGATGGCAGTGGAAGAGCTCAGGAACGTACTGGACGTCGGGGGGAAGGCCGCCTTGATATAATTAGACCTATCGGCGGCCTTCGATACGGTGAACCATGGTACGCTCCTGGACCGACTAACAGCAGCAGGACTCCATCAAGACGCAAGAAATTTGCTGGCATCTTTTCTGGACAACAGAACATTCACAGTGGAACTGGGTGAAAAAATCTAAACCCTTCAACTCCCCCTGTGGGGTCCCGCAGGGGTCTTCGTTGAGCCCAACGCTTTTTAACCTATACGTAACACCGCTAGCCGGAATCATCAGGGCATGTGGCTTTCTGCCAGTGTCATACGCAGATGACACACAAATTGTAGTCTCAATTAAAAACGACACCTCAGACACAACAGATAACTTCAAAAATTGCATGAAGCAGGTCAGCCTGTGGATGGAGCAAAACTGCCTAAAATTAAACAGTGAAAAAAGCGAGGTTATTCTATTAGGAACAAATGCAGGAATCTGGTCCCCAGACTGGTGGCCGGTGGATCTTGGCAACTGCCCATCACCGGTGACCAAAGTAAAAAATCTAGGCATCTTGCTAGATAACAGACTCACTTTTGAGGCCCAAACCAACAAACTTTATCCACGATGTGGTCTATCCTAAAAATGATCAGGAAACTAGTGCCATACATCCCCATGGACTCCCGAAAAACGGTGGTGACCACCTTAGCCCTATCAAGACTCGACTACGGAAATGCATTATATGCCGGGATGCAAGCCCAACACCTGACCAAATTACAATGCTTGCAGAACTCAGCAGCACGACTGATACTAAATATCCCGCGATCAGAGCATATATCGCACCATCTAGACACACTACACTGGCTCCCCTTGGCAAAACGAATTAGATTTAAATCACTGTGTTTAACATATAAGACGCTCCAAGGTTCGGGATGTCTGTTCCTTAGAACCCACCTCAAGCCATACGTCCCCACAAGAGACCTACGGTCCAGCCAGGCAAAACTGATGCAAGTTCCTAGGTTCAAACAAACTAGATGGGGGGGCAGAAGCTTCCTACTATATGCTGCCAAAGACATGAATCGACTCCCCCTCGCGATTAAAAACAGTACCTCTCTAATGTCATTCAGGAAAGCGGTTAAAACATGGCTGTTCAAGTCCCGATAAACCAACTCTCACCAAGTTTCAGGACACCATGTCTTTTCTACAGCGCCAAGACGCCCAAGAGCATATGAGCGCTTTACAAAACCACAAAAGAAATGAAATGATATCAAATAAAATCACTACTACTTGCCCTGGAACGTCTTCCTGGCAACACATTTTCAGATACCTCATCATTAAGTAGGTGTAGCTCTCCTGGAGCACCCGTCCCCCCTGGTGCGCACAGCCCCTCCTGTCTCCCATCCCCTCTCCCCTCTGGGTGGGCCCTTACCCTTGCCCTCAAGGCAGTACAGAGTTCCTACTTTGCGGCTCTCCGGCCAACCGGCACCCCCATCCCCTGACAAAATTCCCTTAGCTGCAACACTGTGTACTCTTTCAGGTCGGCTAGCTGGAATTCCATTTTGCCAGGTGGGGACCCAGATAAATCAAGGGAAAGATTCTAGGATGTAGGTAGCAGGATTAGGTCAAAACAGGTCTCTACACGCTCAGGTTAGACAGTGGGGGCCAATTGAGTAGGCTTGCTTGCACAATAGGTGTCTAGTCTAATTGCAGCGTACTCTGTCCCGCTGGAAGGTGCTGTATAGTCACAGGTCCTGATCCCACCGCTCGGCACCAAATGTAGGAACTGGGGTCACCAGTTCCCCGGGGGTAGCCTGGCTCGAGCGTGTAGGCACCCGAAAGCTTAGGTGTAAAGTGACTACACAGCACACGCATCCACTGAGACAATAAATGCACGCAAAGACTGAGACCACACCAGTATTATTGATTCAAATAAGTAAGTTTTATCTAAGATCAAGATCTTGGGCAATCAAAAATCACAGTAGTAATAACTTTTTTTTGTCCCTTAAAAGCACAGGTGTTTCATCACTCGGCCATAAATAGTTATATAAATAAATATTAAATATTAAATAACCGTAGGCCTGGCAACAGCCTTGCTCCTGGTCAGCACCTGCAAGGAATTCTTTATAAATACATTTAAATCACATTGCATTAAACATCCATAACCATTTCTTATGTAAGCAACAATTTCACTTAGTGACTAAAGGCATCGAGGAAACTTTGCAGTAGACAAAAGTAAACCGACCATTAAGTAGGAGTAAAACATTTCATGAGGATCATAAAGGGTCGTTCAGCAGAGGTAACCACTTCCTCTAGGTAGGGCAAACACTTCATTAGGCCACATTACCCAAGGCATTAGGCAAAGATAAACATTTTGTATATACCGGCTACATTAGCCATTACCATACTCCTAGCAGGGGTGTTCTCCTCTGGCTTAAAAGTTATTAGGGCCTCCGCAATGCTAGGGTGAGTTCAGGGGCCTGGCATTCCTGCAGTGACCCTTCCACAACAATGGGGGGCCGACCGGGCCCAATACAGTCGCCCGCGGGGAGGGGTGATCTCGGGGCCTCCCCCGGGGGGTTTTACCTCTTTCCTTCGGCCCTCCTCGGGCCCTTTCGGAGAATCGGTTGCTGGAGGGAGGTGGGGCTCCTACCCTCCTCGAAGCCCTCCGGAGTGTCTCACTGATGGGGCCGGCTACGGGGCACCGCAGGACTGCAAGGGGCCCCGCGCCAATGCTAGGGCCGGCCCCGAGAGTATAGATAGGCGGAGTGGGCTCCTTTGCTCCTCGGAGCCCTCCGCAGGGTCGCGTCCTGTTCTCAGGCCCACGAGAACGTCAGAGGCCCGGGAACCAATTGGCCTGAAGGCGCGCTGGATGCAGGGCCTGGGATCCAATGAGGGCGGAGGTGCTCCTGCAGCCACCTATGGCAGCGCGGCCTGCGGGGGCACGACGCTGGTGGCCAATCCGAGTGCGGCGGGGGCGGAGTCACTTCCAACGCCCGTTCACGTGAGGAAAGTTTCAGGCTTCGGGCCTAGCGAGACTGACTGCGGCCTGTCAGGAATTCGTGGCGGCCCTCTCCTGGCTCTGAGGGCCGCCGAAGGGGGTGAGAAAGGCGGCGCCGGCGTCCCTGGGAACGCGCCGGGCCGCGACAAGGAAGGCGAGGCTCACAGAGCTCCTCGACTGGGGCGGTGAGTTGTGCGGCTCACTCGGTGATAACGCGCGTCAGGGGACCAGCAGGGAACGCCTAGCAGTGGAGGCGCTCAGTCCTCGCGGCGCTCTAGGGACAATCACCACAGCGCCTCGGCCAGCAACAGGAGGCAGGAATCTAGTGCTCCTCAGGGGCCCATCGCTTGAGCAGGATAAGCAGTCCCAGTTCAGGCAGGTCATCATTCTAGCGCCAAGGGGGGGAAGAGCGCTTCACAGGTAGCCCATTTCACTTCAGGTTCAGGCTGGCTAACAGCTCAGGCAGAGTAGGACAGCAGAAGGGATAAGGTAGGACAGCGCAGGGGCCCCAGGTTACGGCAACAGGGCGCAGAGGTGAGACAGCCCAATACCTGGTTGATCCCCAGTAGTCCTGGATAGCGCAGGGGGGCTTCTTCCTGGCGCTTGTTGGTTCTGGCTCCCTTCTGTGATATTAGAATCTTGGTTTCTTGAGGAGGGGGGTGGTGAGTGGAAGGCTTTCCTCAGCAGGTCACTTCAGATAGTTCCTGGGTTCCCCTCCCGCCGGGCCAGATCAGTGGGCTAGTTCAGTGTTCCTCACACAGCTTGGTAGGCAGCGCCTAAACCCTGTCACCCCCAGTGGTATAGGTTCCTGACTAGGCCCTCCCATCTAAGTCTCCTGCGTAGGGTCCCCCATGTAAGTGATGCCCCAACTGACTGGAAAGGTTCCCTCCTTTTCTTTTATAGTGGCAGTTGGCAGTTGGCAGTGGGCAGCTGGTGACCATTCCCCTATTCTGGAAGGTTCCAGGAGCTTCCTCACTCTAGCTATGGGCAGACAGGCAAGCTGGTATTGCAACAATGTTTAAGGGTTCCAGCTAGCTCCTGGCAACTAGAGTGCGTCTAAACAGACCACGCTGCAGTAGCAGGGGTCAGTGGCAGCCATGTTGAGGGAAGAGAGCACCTGCACCTTAGCATTGATTAGCAATGGGAAGGTGCCCAGAGACCTAAGGCCAACCAAAAAGAAGGTGGGAAAAATTAGGCAAAAGCAAAAAAAAGGGAAAGACCACCCTAAGGCTGACAGGCCAGGAAGATATCTAAGCCACTCCTTTTGGGATCACTCCCCAAATCCTCCTCAAACTCTCTGGAAGTCATCAAGAGGTCTGCCTCCAACGCAAGCTCTCTGGGATCAGAGAACTCACACTCCACCGGGTGTTAGCATAGCTCTGGAAAACAGGAACCTAAACAGGAACTTAAAATATGCTCTGCAACAAATGAATCACAGAGCCCCCCACAGTTGTTAACCAAGCTATCCTTTGCCTCACCCTTCAGTGCCTCACACAAGTACCCCACACCACTCTCCTGAGACTGGCAAGACAGTATCTTACTGTCTCTGTCACACAACCCACACTCTTCTGGCTGGTCTTCACACACACACACCAAGGTTTCTACCACGGGGAACCCCTCTCCCTGTACCACTCTTCTAGAGTCAGTAGAGTGTCCCTTTCACCACTAGGAATATGGTCCCCTGTGCCAGTCCCCCAATCTACTTCAGGGACACTGCACTCCACTGGAACTACATCATAATCCTGAACCCCCTGGTGTATGTCAACCCCCTCCCTCCAGTCAGGCGCTACATCTCCGGGTGTTTGTACCTCTCTCTCAGCACTAGATATCATAATCATGCTGTCACCATCTGAGCTGGACTCCACCTCCAACTCAGCAAAGCTCCTTCCTTGAGCGTCCCATTTTTCTTTCTGGGCTAAGGCCCACCGGATCATTCCTTGTTTAGCCAGTCTAATTCTCTCCACCTTTGCTCAGCAGCAAGGGGCCACTCATCTTTCTCTACCTCACTGTCAGAGACGTCCTCCTCCTCAGAATCATCTGCTAATGTTGCTTCCCAAATTCTGGCCTCATGGGAATACAGGCATGCCTCAAGATCCCTCCTTGTGGAACCTTTCTCCACGGGCAGCCCCCTCTTCTTGCAAAAGGCTTTTATCTCCTCTTCTGTGTAGAGGCACAGGTGGAAAACGTTGACTTCCATTTTGGCAGGATTTTACAGGTGCAACACTAGCCAGAGTCTCAATATCGAAAAAATACTTCCAGGAGGACAACGGAAAAAACAAACAGTATGTGGTGGCGTAGTGGTCTGCACTCACTAGTGATGTACACCAATCACTGTGGGGCCAGTACAAATATAAGTTCAAATCCCCACCGCTGACCAACAATGTTAGAACTGGGGGTCTCTAGTTGGCAGAGGTTGGTACCACTGTCCAAATAGGGACCCTTGCTTCTAGTCAGGGCAAGGAGGAAACCCTCTGAGATAACCCCTGCTCACCCTCTAGGTAGCTTGGCACGAGCAGTAAAGTCTAATCAGAAGGCAATGTGTAAAGTATTTGTACCAACACTCACAGTAACACAGTGAAAACACCACAAACTGACTTCATAACAGTTTAGAAAAATAAAGGTATTTAATCTAAACTACACAAGATCAAAACAACAAAAATCCACCATACATAGTTCAAGAATGTGGTTTCAAAAGAGTTCTTAAGGTTACGATAAAATAATCCACAGTTGCATGAAAAGTTCACAGTTGCGTCACGTTTAGCTCACAGTACCTTTAGTTGTGACAAAGTTCCAAAAGCAGAAGCTGGTGCGGTGGAAAACAAGTGATGCGTTGCTCCTGAGACCCTGGGGAGGCGTATGCGACAGCCCCGCTGCATCAGCGGGCGTATTACGACGAATCCGGTCTGTATGGGGAGGAAGGCCACTTGTCTGGATTCCGGTGCATAGGTTCCGTAGGAAGTTTGTTCTCGCAAAGGTACGATGCGACGATCTCATAGGGGCTGCGACGATCTCCAGGGCGACGATGCGAGGTCCAGCGGCGATCTCTCTCTCGCAGATCCTTGATGCGATGATTCTGCGATGATGCTCGCAGTGACGTGATGCGGTCCGCAAGCAAGCAGGACAGCGATCTCACCGAGCGACGACAGGCTCTGCGACGACAATCGCAGCGATGGTAGTCTTCCAGCACCGGTCTGGTGCGTCCCACAAATGAAGTATGCGACGGCTCGGGCAGCGGCAGCAGGCCTTCGTAGCAGCGGGGCTGCGCTCCGCAGCGAGCGATGCGATAACTTTTCTGTAGCAAAGTCTTTAAATCTTGGTTTCCAGCTTCCCAGCACAGGTACAACTTCCAGAGGCACCACACATGAGCCACGCACTCCAGGAAGGACAGAACTGTCTCAGTAGAACTTAGGGGAAGCTGGGGATGAAGTCCTTTTGTTCCTGGGACTTCAGAACAGGGAGCCAGCTCTTCTCGGGCCCTTGGAGATTCATTCAAGCAAGGGGACACAGCACCAAGCAAAGTCCTTCCCCTCTCTTTGGCAGCAAAGCAACAGCAGGGCAATCCAGCAGAGTAACAGCTGGACAATCTTCCTTCTTCAGTTTCAGCTTCCTCCTTGGCAGAGGTTCCTTCTTGATTCCAGGATGATCTAATTTTCTGTTGTCGGGGGTCCTGTACTTATACCCCTAAATGTCTTTCTTCTCTTTGTGCAAGTGGGCCCTGAGCCCGGTCTGAACCAGTTCTGGGTGTTCCTTGAGCACTTTGTTTTTCTGGCTTCTCCTTTCCTTTCAGAGTGAGGGGCAGGGTCGTCAGCCACCCAGCAGGAGGTGGAGACAGCATTGTGGAAGGCAAACACAGCCCTATTCAGGTCCAGGTGCTATCTCCACCCACCACTCAAGTTGCAAATGAAGTCATTCAGCCTAGGGCTGACTCAGCCAGCCTCCTGGGGAATCCCCATCCCCTGTCACTCTCAAACCAAACAGTCAATACACAAACAGGCCAAGGCACACAGAAAGGTCAGACAAGAGAACAGCAACTTTCTAAAAGTGCTTTTCTCAAACACAGGATTTAAAAACAACCTTTCCTAAAAGATGTGTTATTAAATTCTGAGTTCAGGGATACTAGACTTTTATGTCCTATCTTGTTCCTATGGGAAGAAATACTGGTAGCCACTGTAGCCAGCATCCCCCATGATAGCCGATTGAGCAAGATAGCCTTGCAGCAGTGAAAAACGAAAATGGCTGTAATTCACCACCAGAGCATGTCACCTACACAAGTACATGCTCTACCTTTCACATACACTGCACCCTGCCCAAGGGGGTATATTGGGCCTTCCATAGGGCATATCAATGTGCACAAAAAGGGAAGGGTTAGGCCTGGTCAGTGGGGACACTGACCAGGAGGACATGGCAGTTCACAGACTGCACACAGGCACTGCGGTGGCAGGCCGAAGACACCATTTTGGGGCTACTCATGTGGGTGGCACAATCAGTGCTGCAGGCCCACTAGTAGCATTTGTCATCACCAGCCCTGGCACACTCAGTGCACTTTACTAGGGACTTCATGGTGATACAAATATGCCAATCATGTAGATCCAATCACAATAACAATTTACACAGAGAGCATATGCACTTTAGCACTAATCAGCAGTGGTAAAGTGCGCAGAGTCCTATTGCCAACAACCACGGATCAGGAAAAATAAGGGAGGAACAAGCAAAAAGTTTGGGGATGACCCTGCAAGAAGGGCCAGTTCCAACAGAGATGATACATTTCCTGCGCAACGAGACATAAAAGTCACAGAAAAATACCATATGAAGTAAAAGAAATTAATTAATATTTTTATTTTAACTTTGCAAAGAAATGACAGACCATTGACATTGATGCAGTTATTTCACATTACAAATCATATTGACCTTTACAGTGACCAATACAGTCAATCTATGGAAACATTACAATTCTTGCTCTCTGTCTCTATTCCTCCTTACTTCCAGGTCTACCAATGGGGACACAAATATCTCTCCTCTGTACATATTCCACTTGGCCCATTCCTTATCCCATTTCTTTGGACACCCACGTGCGATAAATACTTCTTTCTCAGCTACCATACATTTATCCATTTCCCTTCTCCATATTTCTACCCCTGGCGGCCTGGCACTACCCCACCCCCTAGCTAGTCCTCTCTTAAATAAAGTAAATCCTAGCGTTGCAAACTATTGTTCCATCCTTGTAAGGACTGTAGCCTCCCATATATTTAATAGACCTAATCGTGGCGTCAGCGTAACTGTCTTACCCAAAGCAGACCGCATGTGCGTCACAATCCTGTTCCATCTGTTTTGCACTACTGGACATTTCCATATCATATGGTATAAACTGTCTGACTGTCTGCATCCCTTAAAACATAGGTCATCTGACCAAGACCCGATCTTTGCCAGAGTAATCCCAGTCAAGTATTAGCAATGTAGAATACGGAGCTGAATAAGGCTATACCTAAGTGTAATGGCAGCCTCTCTCGGAGACATCAATGCTTGCCTCCAGTCCTCCTCTTCCATTGGTCCTAGTTATCTTTCCCATTTCTCTCTGAGCTCCCCAAAGGAATCCCGGCATATTGTTACTAAGCTTTCTATATGTGAGGGAAATTGCCTTGGCATGTAATTGTCTGTCTAATAGACGATCTTCCAAGGGGGAGTATTCTGGTATATCTTCACAGCTAGGAAACGCCGCCTTCAAAGCATGCCTAATTTGTAAATATCGAAAAACTTCGCTTGGTGCCAACTGGTACGTTTTCTGTAGCTCCTCAAACCGAAGGATCTTACCCTTCTTGATCAGATCTCCTACCGTTGAGATACCAATCGTGTCCCATTTGTCAAACCCTGGATGGCGAAAGAGCATGCCCAGTTTTTGTGTAGACCTTAGTGGCGTCATGTTAGTGAGTCTATTTGTCCAACCCAGGCGGGAATTAGCCAGCCTCCATATTTGCAGCGTGTGTTGGGTGGGTCCTACAAGCTTCTTACTCTGTGGGGAAGAATAAAGCGCCCCGAGATAGCCAGCCCTGTCCATTTGATATCTATCTTAGGCACACGCCGGATCATCTGGTAGGGTATATTTCCATCTGTTCACCGTAACCAGTTACGAGGCCCAATAATACAGCCGAACATCGGGCAGTGCGATTTCTCCATCATACCACCCCTTCGTCAATTTTTGAAGCGCAATTCTGGGAGCCCTCCCATCCCACAGTAGCGTACGTATCTTCCCCTCCACCGCCCCAAAAAAGGCATCAGGAACTTTAGTTGGACAGTTCTGTAGGATATATAAAAAGCGAGGAAGGGCAAGCATCTTAAAGAGTGTAGCCCGGCCAATCAATGACAAAGGCAGGGACCTCCAGTGTTGGACACCCGCTCGCAACCGCGCGAGCAAGGGCGCCAAGTTGCTCTTGTAGAAAATAGCCGAATCTGGCGTGACAAAGACCCCCAGGTATTTAAACCCGTCTGTCGTGACCATCAAAGCACAATCTTTAGGAAGACAGGGGACCTGTCCATGGAGCATATACAGTACCGACTTGTCCCAGTTAATAGCAGATCCAGAATACTTTCCAAAATTGGTAAAGATGTCCAAAACCACCCGAATTGATCTATAGGGATAGGCCAGATATAACACTATGTCGTCAGCATAGAATGATATTCTGTCCTCACAATCCGGGGACCATCTCAGTCCTCTATCTTTGCGCACCCAAGTAGCCAGGGGTTCCAACATTAGCGCAAATAATAACGGGGATAAAGGGCAGCCCTGTCTAGTACCCCTACGAAGAGAAAACTGCCTAGACGTGTAGTTGTTCACTCTCACCTGTCCAGCTATGTCTGTGTAAAGCAGTCACATCCATCTCAGGAATTTCGGGCCCAATCCAGTTCTGATTAATACCTCAAACATATAGGACCATTCATTTGAATTAAAGGCCATAGAGGTGTCTAGGGACAATATAGCAGCATCCTCTTTCAGAAATACCTGTCGGGCCAACACGCTGTGTAGACGTCGGATATTATGGGCTGTATTTCTTCCCGGCATAAAACCGGACTGATCAGGATCCACCAGGGAGGATATCACCATCCCTAAACGTGTGGCAAGAACTTTCGCTAGGACCTTCGCCTCCACATTGATTAATGAGATTGGTCTGTAGGAGCGACAGTCCTCCCCCGGCTTGCCCTTTTTCATGGATAACAACTATACTCACCAACCTCTGATCTGGAGGGAGGACACCTTTTTCCCAACTTTCTTGGTACATGGCCTTCAAATGCGGGACCATTTGGGTGGCTGTTGCTTTAAGAAACTCCACCGGGGTACCATTAGGCCCCATCGCCTTCCCAGATTTTATCCGACCAATGGCTGTTCTGATCTCTTCAGCCGAGAGATCTGCCTCTAAAGACTCCCTATCCTCAGCAGACAGAGTAGGCAGCACACATTCCTCTAAAAGATGATGTGACTCCTCAGCCATATATACTGCTGAGGGCGAGTATACTTTCTCAAAATGATCAGCAAATGCCTCTGCTATGTCCTCCGGGCAGGACACGATTTCCCCCTTAGGCGTCCGCAGTTTAGGTACCCACCTCATACCCTGCTCCTTCTTTTCCAGCCAGGCCAGTGCTTTTCCGGCCCTGTCTCCTAGTTCGTACAGTCTATGATGGGTAGCCGTCTGTGTTGCCATCATTTGTTCCCGAGCTTTTAGCTTATATTCCTCCCGTTTAAGTGTCAATGCATGTAGCAACTCCTCCGAGGGGTGGAGCGCGTACTCCGACTCAAGGTCTTTAAGTTCATCCTCCAGCTTCATCAATAACTCCTGCTTTGCTACAAATCACATTTTCAGTGAGAGAGCATGCCCCTTTATAACTACTTTATTTGCCTCCCATATCATTTGCGCTGAGTCTATGGATCCTAAGTTTTCCTCCAAAAAATATCCAGTTTGCACAGTGAGCTCCTCTCGTGTGTCAGGGATCTTAAGTAACCATGGATTATTGACAATGGTACGGCTGCTTGGCCCCTTGCGTGAAATCTATTCCTACAGGGGAGTGATCCTATAGGCCTCTAGGATATGTCTTGGGCCTCTTAAAGTTACCCACGGAGGCTGCATACGTTAAAAAATAATCAATCCGGGAAAGGCTGCCATGCACACTGGAGAAATAAGTGAAATCTATAGGGTCACCCTGTAGCTCCCGCCCCACATCTATGAGCGCCAATGCCGTGGTGAAGTCTGTCATTAGTTCATTTGATCGCATATTTTGTCTTACTGGGCGTCTATCCGTTAAGTCATTCATCGTCATGTTGTAGTCTCCCCCCAATATCAAGACTCCATCGGAAGATCTGTGAGCACCCGACCCAGCTCTGCTATGGCATCTTTACCTAATGCTGGTGGTAAATAGACTGACACAATATTCAAAGCTCTTCCCTCCCATTGCCCCTCAACCACTGCAAACCTACCTGTGGCATCTGACCACGTATTAAGTACAATCAAAGGACCATTCTTCCTAACAAGGATACACGTACCTTTGGAGCCAGTAGTGTAGTCCGCATGCACCAGGAGCTTATATCCCCACCTATTGAGGGCCTTACTTTTATTTCCAACCAGATGGGTTTCCTGTAGGAGAACCAGGTCCGGGGACTGTCTTTTCAGGTATTGTTGTACTATTCCCCTCTTAATTTTATCCCCCAACCCATTAACATTCCAGCTGAGTACAGAGAGCACCGATTCACGATCAACTACCATTGGTCAAGAATACAGACATCACAGTGCAGGTCGAATATAAGGGCAACATTGTCATGAGCATTATGCAGAAAACAAAATCAACATCAGCTATTAGTCCGTCATCAAAACATGAACGTAAAGAAAAAAAACGGTATGTCAAGTTATCTGTGCCACAAACCCTGTTCATCAGTGTTGTTATAGTAGGCCCTTCCATTAAGTCAACTTCTTGGCAAGAACAACAATTTCTGTCCCATTCCCCTTCCACCCCCCCAATCTCTCTAACTCCCCCCCCCACCCTGCTACCCTGCCTGTGCATTCAAAACTACCTACCCCCAAACTTGGCAGAATGACTCACATCCCATTGAACATGCTAGAAATGCAGGGGGAATCAACCCTCGCCCATCCACGGCTACCTCAAATTTACTAAATATAACCACCACCGTCCTTTTCAGAACTAAGTTCACGCAGTATCATATCACATCAATCTATTAAGTACATATTTCACATCATTTACCCCGAGTATCCCTATAGGCAGTTGCATCATTAATACCAGCCAGCAACATCACCTCACCCCCCCCAGAGCCCCTACTTGCGCATATTATGCAGAGTGAGACATCGCAGTTCAGTCCTAGGATGAGTTAGTCCTGTTCTTCCAGCCTGCTAGGTTTCAAGGTCACTTCTGTAGCCAGCGTGTCTGAGCGATTGTCTTTTTGTATCTCCTGTCTGCCAGAGCGATTCCTCCTCCGATGTTTCACTGTTGTTTATCCCTCCATCCATTCCCACATTCCCAGACTGCCTCGGGCGAGTCAAAGAACCAAAATTTGCCCTCTGACTCCACCCTTAGTCGCGCAGTGAAGAACATTGAATATTTCACTTCACGGTCTCTCAGTTCCCGCTTCACCGACTGAAAACTCAGCCGTTGGGTCTGAATCTTAGCCGTAAAACAGAAAAGAACTGCACCTCGTAGTTATCAATTTTAGGTGGGGGAGCGGTCCTGGATGTTTGCAATACTATATCTCTGTCACAATATTGAAATACCCTGGAAATCAGTGGCCTCGGGGGCACACCCACTTTTGGTCTGCCTCCCGGCACTCTATGAGCACGTTCTATAGAGAAGTAGTTAGACAGTGACTTCGGCTTCAAATGTTTTGTGATTAGTTCCTCGACATACAAGTCTGCAGTTTGCCCCTCTGTCTTTTCCGGAACTCCTAGTATTCGAATGTTATTGCGGCGGGCCCTGCCTTCATAATCATCCAGTTGCTGCTCCATCCTGTCTTGCTTTTTCTGTATCTCAAGCATTTGGCTTTGTAATTCCGAGGTGTCTGTTTGTAAAGCGTTCGTCACAATCTTTAGCTCTTTTACCTTCTCATCCATTTTCCTGAAATCAGCTCGAAGTAGCGACACCTCCACTGTAACTGAGTCCACCGAGGCGCGCACTCCACCTATCGCCGCCATAACATCATGGATATTCGGCTCCGTTTCATGCGGCTGTCCCACCCCGGGCCCTCCTTCTCCTTCCTAGGTGAGTCACTCTTTTTTCCACTTTTCGTCCAAGCATTTTTCGCCAGTTGTTTCTGGGCATTGGTCCTCGATCCTTTACCCCCTGCCGCCATTGTGGGTGAGCCTCAGGACTGGTACAGTCAGCAGGATAATTAGTGTTGTTGTTTGCTGCTTCGATCAGCTATCTCTCCAATCGTGGTCCCATCACTCTCGTCTCACACTGTCACCTGCAATTTCATGTTACGGGAATGTGTGACCCAGGGCCTCTCGGTCTCCACCAGTTGCCCCCATGGCTCTCCAATATCTTTCCACTGCGTCACGATGTCCTGTGACCTGACCACCACACAGAGTTGCATACAGGCCCAAAAACAGGGGCCCTAAATTCTTCCCCCACCAGGCGCAACAATCACCATGGAGAGGCACCCCCATGTACCGTGCAGGCTGGTCTCTGCAGTTCGAGTCACACCAGAGGGATGGGAGGGGGGGTAGGCTCTCCAGAATCCCTGTACTCCGCGACGTCCTCGTCTTCGGGCCTTTCAGCTCCTCACATACAGGACCATAGGCCTGGGTCTCCGTTTACGCGCCCTCCAGCGCCTCTGCAGTTTCTGCCTGGGAGAGGAAGGGGATTCACGCCCCAGCAGTTGACTTCGCCTCAATCTCTCTTCAGCCCCCCCTGGTAATGCCCTTCGCCCAATTCCTCTTTTTCACCGGGGGCGCCGCGTGTGTGCCTCCTGAATGCCTGCGTGCATGCCCAAAGCCAGGTGTTCACTCTCAACGGTGGGGGGGGGGGAGCCAACACCTCTCCCTCGGTTCACCCCGATTGCCGCAGAAAGGCTTCAAAGCCGGGGACTCGAGTACCGCAGTCCCCAGCACCACAGTCAGGACAGAGCCTCCCGACAGGCCGCCCAGGCAGCACAGCACACAATGCCCCCTTCGCCGGCCCCCCTACCTTACTTGCACCTCGTAGCGGGTGTCCGTCACTCCGTCTAGGATCACACCAGAGGGACAGCCCAGGTCAAGCGGCTACTCCTTTCAGGTCTGCGCCGCCATGTTATCTCCTTCCCTTTTCAGCGCCGTACTCACGCCGTATCGTCAATCTCCTCGGCGGATCGCAGATTCAAAGACCTCAGCCAAGGGGGGGGGTAATGGGACATCGACCCCAACTTTCACTCCTGATACTCGGGTCCGGACAGTGGTAAAGCAGCAATAGTACAGTGAATGGGCAAGAGCTCCTATAGGCAGCAGCCATCTCTCTCGGCTGCTAGCCACGCCCCCCCATGACGTAAATTTTGATCTGAGAAGTTGTAACAAGGACAGGGTCTTAACGAACCTTCTTTAAAAAACCCTTTCGGAAAGGCAAGCAGCCAGGGTACCATGTTATGCTTGAATCTAACTAAGACAAACAGATGATAAGGCCTGTTTATATATGTCAGATATGGTTGCAGCTGACTGGTTATACTCAATGTGACAAAACTCCTCCCTTTAGGTTTCACTAATTCCATTTCCTCCTTGTACAGCATAGATCTATTCAAAAACTGCTGCTTCAAATATTCAATCGCCAGTTTAGCCATAGCCCTTGAACTAGAAAATAATTCGGGACAGCCAAGGATGGCCATTTGGATCTTGATATAACAAATCCAAGGTATATCTAAGCCCTTGTCTAGCGTAATGCAGTCTTGAATAATCTGCTGGTTTAAATTAGGACACGGTTGGGCCCAAATTCTTAACCAGCACATTATGTAAGCAACCGCAATCTGGTCTGAGATGTGCCCAGCACCAAGATCCTCATGAATATTAAAAACAGGGGTAGAGACAGGTAGTGACAGTAATTTACGGAAAAAAAACGTTTTCTATCGCCTGAATATCACCCGTCTCTAAATAACCCCATAAATCACACCCATAAGTCACCATTGGGACGCACTTTGCGTTATATATCTTTAATAGAGAAGGGAGGGGTGTTGAGCCAATTCTTTTTGCAAACTCCATGGCGGCTCCCGAATCTCAGGCTAAAATATTTCTTTTATGTGTACGTTGAATAGCCCACGAGCATCGGTCATCGAAGAGGACCCCCAAATAAGGAAAGGCAGGCACCTTTGTTAATTCAAATTCTTTACAGTAAAACGTAGCCTTCCTTGCACTAACAGAACCGATGGTCATGGAATGGGACTTCTTAAAATTCGTGACCAAATCCAGAGAGTCCATAAAATCAATAAAACAATTTAAAAGAATTTGAAGCCCTCTTGAAGTCCTTGCTAATAAAACCGCATCATCTGCGTAAAGCAGAGCAGGGATCAATTTTGAGCCGGCCCTTGGGATGTCTTTTCAACTGGAAATTAAGGCCTCCCCTATTTTGTTGACGTAGAGGGTGAACAACAGGGGTGCCAATATGCACCCCTGTCTCACCTCTCTTTTGATGGGCCAGGAGTCTGTGAGGCTACCATCTTTATTATAGCGCACCGAAGCTATAGTGTTCTCATGCATGGCCGCCAAGAAGGAGACCAAAACTGCATCTAACCCCATTCCATGGAGCATCAACCCTAGCTTTGAACGGTTTACAAGATCAAAGGCAGAGGATAAATCCATGAATGCCAGATGCATGTCCCCCCGCTTGGCGACTGTGTACTTCCCAATGATAAGATTAAGATTAAGACATTGACCCAGGGTGCCTTTACCCTGCCTAAACCCATATTGGAGATCTGAGATTATATTATTTTGATCCAACCAATCTGTTAATCGGGCTGGGACAACTTTCCCCATAATTTTGGCTGTGGACTCCAGAAGAGATATTGGCCTATAACACGCCGGGTCATCTCTGGCTCCTTTTTTAAAGATCGGGATAATAACTGCTTTAGCCCAAGACAGGGGAAAACCAACCTGAGCTCCTGCATTAAGAACCAGTGTTAAGATTTTAGACCATAAAATAGGATCCGCTCTATAGAGTTCTGCGGGGACGCAGTCAGGGCCCGGCGCTTTTCCACCTGCTGTTGACCTAATTGCCTTGATTACTTCATCTTCTATAAAATGTAAAGGAGACGCAGCAGACCCACTGTCCAGTATCCACCCTGGGGAGCCTTGCCTAACGTCGCCGTAGACATCCCCAAAATGTTGTACCCATTTTTCTGGGGCGATTTTACAGTCAGAGACATGTTTAGAAGACTTGTCAAAAATAGGGCTATTCACCGTGCTCCAGAACCTAGAGCTATTTGAAAGGACACTAGCTTGACTAAGCTTCTCCCAGGCCATCTCTCTTAGTTGTTTCTTCCTATTCCCCACAACAACTTTGTATGCCCTCCTTGCCTCCTTAATCCTAACAGTGTCTCTTGGATTCCCCTTAAAGCACATCCATGAGGGCCTTATGTGCTCTTGTGCAGTTGTCATCAAACCATTTTTAAAATTTTGAAGACCTCGTTTTACAGGGAATAGTCAGATTGGCCGACACTTGTTTGGTAATACGGTCAAAAGCATCCAAAAAAATTACAGGGTCGGTCTCAAGGTCTATACAAATGCCAAACTCCTCTGAGCAAGCACCGGTTAGGGACTCCATAAAGCTGTCTGGGGTAATTGGGTCCCATCTTAGCCGGCGAGCTTGATCTTTGGCACAATATCGCTGTTACTTAAGTGAGCCAAGGCACTAACTTTACCCTTAGCATGAATATTATGATTCAATGACAATGGGTTGTGGTCACTTAGGCAATTATCTGTTACCTCAAGTTTACCTAAAAGGTCCCTCTTGGCACCCGAGACTAAAATATAGTCAATGGTGCTATGATGGCCAAGGCCAGTGTACGTGGGTATTGATGATGACGCATACCCCTGAGTTAGGCAAATCAAAATATGGTCAGATAAAAGACTCTCTAGAAAGGTCCCTGAAACGGAGTGTTCAAAATGTGTTATCCCTGGCGGGGATTGTTCCTCATATAATTTTAAAAAACAATCAATAGGACAAATGTGGATATTAAAATCACCTAGAACTAGTGTGTGGTAGTGCGTGTTAGCAGTGGACTCATAATCAATCAAACACGTTGAGAGAGACCTTAAATACTCTAGATCATCAACCCTTGTGAAAGATTTATAAAAAATAATCACTAACAGAGTTAGTAAATCCTTAGCTGTTAGTTTGACAGCTAAAATATTTGAGGAGTGTGAATCCATTAACATGACTTTATATATTAATTTTAAGTTTACTAAAAGCAAAAGCCCCCCTCTTGCTCACCCTATACTGGACGGTATAGCATGTTTAGAAAATGTTGAAAAACCATCCAGAAAATAAGAATCTTGCACATCCCACGTTTCCTGAAGGGCTTCTATATCCGCACCCGCTATGTTCCAGGATATAATTTTTAAAGTATCCTCCCTGGACACACATCCTGTCACACTAAAGTTGGAGTTTGGGTGTGGACTAGAGCTACATGTACCCACCAGGAGGGGAGCCAAAGGTTGAATGCCAAGCGCAACCGAAAGGGGTTGAACCTCTACCTCCACCCTATCAATTCTAGCAGTCACCGGAGCTACATTAATGACACTCAGTCAGTCTTGATTATCAAGCCCAGATAGTGCCTCAAACCTATTTATATTTGGTGTGAAAGAAGGTATCACATTTAGGTTTCTCTTCGGGGGTTTATAAAAGTAGCCCAATGGCAATGCCCAGATAGAGGTAGAAGATAGTGGGAGATGATCCTTGGCCTTTAAAATCATTTGGGCAACCAATGGAGTCCGAACATTAACGCTACTCTACGAATCATGATGATATCATTAAACATAGCTGCCCTAAACCCTTTGTGTCTAGTCAGCCAGTCAGCTGTTTTATTCCTCAGCAGTCCCCAAGATTCAGTTAGGTCTGGTCTTAGCGCTGGTACACAGGCCAAGATCACGACCAGGGGACAGGCCGCCGGGGGAAGATCTAGAGTGTCCCGGGCAGGGTTAGTTGCCACATGGGATAACAATCTAAGGCCATCGATATGTGGTGCTTGTACATCCCTGGCTTCACTATGGGTGGGCTCCTGTGGAAGAAGAGTTTGGGAGCCCGACTGCACATTTCTCACCGACCCATTCATTCCCTGGAAGGATGTTCTCAATTGCAATGGAGGGCCCACAGTGCCAGATGAACACTGCTGGAACTGCCCGCAAACAGTGCCCACATGAGAGGCACTGTGCTCCAACACCTCCAGATCCTGGCTCCTACTTCTACCCCCAGGCCTTGGTATAGAGGATACTACAGGGCTCCCCTCCCCCTCTACATGTTTATTATTAGTCCTGGCCAGCTCCGAATTCACAGTCAGGTGAGTGCCTTGTGTCAGGAGACATAATTTTTCCTCAATAGCCCCTCTATTAAAAAATGGCGCTAAAAGCCCCCTAATCAAAACCTCGATATGGTTTCAGTAGTCTAGGTTCCTTTCTCCTTCCCCCGCCATTGAATTATCTACGTCTAAAATGGCGGGGAGACCAGTCACAGGTCTCAGGGACGACTTTCCACTAGCCCCCATAGCTTGAAATTTAGATTTGGTTTTAACACTTGCTCTGGGCCTCGAAGCAATCCCACCCCTTGCATGCAGTTCCCCTGTTCCCTCCTCTTGGGTTCCATCAGTCCCTGGTTTAGAAGCACCTCCTGTAGCTTCGTTATAAAGAGTCGATCTTTTAGATCTAGTAACTCGCTCGACTCTGTCTTCCCTAAGAGATTTTAACTGGGATGATTGCTGGGTAGTCAAAGCGACAGGTGAATCTGACACGAGGATCTGGGATGGCCCCAACGAAGCCCTCTGGGTGGTTACTCCAGGGGAAGGAGCTACCACCAAGTCACTAGAATCCCTTGGCGTTGATGTTTCTACTTCACCCACGTCAGGGTTCAAATCCATCAAAACAGACCCCGCCAAGCCTGTGTCAGTGGAATGTACAGTGAGACCGTTTATGGGTTGGGGGACTGCCACCGGCAATTTCGCTTTGCTGATGGCCCCCGAAGACGACCTTTTTTGCCCCATAAGCGGGCCCAGGGAAAGCCTTCTCTCTGTTAAAAGTATCTCATGTTGTAAGACAAACTCTACCCTATTTAGAAAAGCATCTAGAGTGCCTGCCACACCACCCCAGCCCTTAGCCCGGCGATTTTGCGTTTAGTAGCCATTTAGAAATATAAATAAAGACACAAAAATGGAATGAAAAAATAAAATAAATGAATGTCACTGACCAAGTCCAAGTCCGAGTCCGTTGCGATAAACGCAGAGCAAATGAAAGGGGGGTAGCCCAGCCCAGCCCAGCGTACTCCGGGCGCGGATGGGCCGGCCCTTGGCCCGCGGGGCGGAAGTAGCGCTCCTCTTTTCAAGCGCTTCCGGGCGCTTCCTGCTGGCGTTGTGGTAAGCACTGCAGGGGGAGTGCTGGGACTTGGAGTTCTTGCCCCTGATGGTGGTGATGGCGGGAGCAGCAGCGGAAGCAGTGCAACAGCCCCCAAGTTCAATTTGCAGTCCCTGTCCCTGCCCCTGGTAGCAACGTTAGCACGATGGCATCCGAGATTTTAGGATATGATACGAGCAGATTTCAGAAGGGAGCACAATACTCAATTCCAACGCCCCAGCAGCGAGTCACAGGTAGAACCACAACAGCGATAACAGTATACAGGTCCGAGGTGTCAGCAATAGCACAATGTCCCTTCTATCCACTCTCATTGAGAGGTTATCAGCAGGCAGGCCCCAGCGGCAGCAGAATGGGGATTTGGGGGGGTGGCCGACCAGCGGGAGGCTCTCCCCCCCGGGGAAGTTTGGGGCACCAGGGGAGGGGGGGGAGGAAGTTTGGCACTCGGGGCTCTCCGTAGCTGGGGCTGTTTGGGCTGGTTGGGCTCCTTGGGCTTGTTTTGGGCTTGTCCTGTATTTATACGGCCATTTTGTGTCACTGCACACTGTTTGTGGTGCAGTGACACAGCAGCCAGGGGTCCGTAGGCAGTTTCGTGGTCGGAATTGTGGCGAGGCGGACTGTCGCTGTTGGTGTGCTGTGAGCGTGGTCGTGCGCGGTCTTGGTGTCCAGGCGGTGTTTACTGGTGCGGGATGGCGGCATGTTCCGATCCACGGGTGGCCGAGGCTTTGCGGCTGTTGGGCGAGGCGGGCCGCATGGACATCGTGTGGCCCGACCTCCAGGTAAGGAGGAGCGGCCAAGAGCGCCGCTGCAGCTGTGGTGGCGCGTGAGCCGCCCCGGTCGCGGCCGCGGCCGGCTCAGCGGGGCGGGAGGGGGGGGCGGAGGAGCGAGGGGCGGGGGACAGCGCAAGGAGGCAGCGCCGCGTGGGAAGGCGAAGGGAGGTTGCAAGAGGGCCGGGCGGAGGGAGAAGAAGCATGAGCTCGAGTTCGTTGAGGAGGTGGGGGGGAGGGGGGGGGTGCCAGGGGGGCGGGGTGGGGGACGGGCGGCCCGCGAGGCAGTGGCTTAGCCAGGAGGGCAGGGGGGGTGGGGGATGATATGAGGGCTCAGGTAGTGTTGCCGGTGGAGTGTGGGGGGAGTGGGGAGGGGGGCCGGGGGGCTGAGGGTGGTGAGGGGACGATGAGCAAGGTGGGCGGTTGGGGGGAGGGGATGGGGGTGCGGGGGTGCGGGGGTGCGGGGGGGCAGTTTCCCCGCTATTGATTGAAGAGACTGATGAGGAGGGGGGGAGGGGGGGCAGACACAGAGCTGGATTGGAGTTCATCCTCATCGGAGGAGTGGGGGCATGGTGGGCCCGAGTAGGCGGGCGTCGCCGTGGAGGCGGGGGAGGGTTGGGGGGAGGCCAGGCGGAGGGGCGTGGCAGACCAGAGGTGCTTAGGGCGGGGGGGTGCACGGAGGCGGGGGTGCAGTGGGCAGGAGGGGTGGGTCGGGGCTGGGGGGGTGGGTCGGTTGGGGTAGTGGAGGGGAGGCAGGGGGAAGTGGGGGGGCGGGGGGGAAGTGGCGGGCTAGGGGGGAGTTAGGGGGAGGGGAGCGGGGTGTGGCAGGGGGGGCCTGAGGAGTGGGGCGTGGGGTGGTGCGGGCCGAGCTGGGGTTTCGGGGGTGGGGAGGGCCGGGGGGCTGGGATTGGGAGGGGGGTTGGGGCCTGGGTGGCGGGGAGATCCCGTTGCGGCGCGGAGGTCACTCGGCAGGATGGGGAAGGGGGGTGGCATTGGGAGGGGGGAGCGGGGGAGGGGGCGGCGCGTGGGGGGGAGAAGGGGGGTGTTTTCACCCTGGCATGCTGGACTCCACCTTTTTTCCTTGGCAGGAGCTGTTTGCGAGGCGCTCGGGTGAGCAGCATGCGGCTCTAACCCACCGAGAGGATGGGCCGGCTCTGTCTGGTGCGGGCGGCCGAGCTCCAGCGAGGGACCTTACTCAATACCGCGGCGAATGGAGGCAGGATTTGTATTCACCGGCCCCTCCCCGAAGGGTCTTTACGGCCGCCGGGGGGTAGGGGAGTGAGGATGGATGCGCATACTTCTGATTGGACTGCGAGTGTGGCGGATGGGAGTGGGAGTGAGGACCTGATGGATTTGATGTGGGTGTGTTGTGAGAGAGCGGGTTTGAGCCGGCTGGAAACCCAAGTGGGGAGCCGGGGTGGTGTGGAGCCGGCTGATGGAGAGTCGGAGGAGGAAGGAGAGATTCGGGAGGACGGGGGGTATTGTAATGTTGTTAGAAGTGTATTACAGGTGCCAGCAAGGCAAGAAGTGCCCAGCGTGACGGCCCCCTTAGCTCCACTGGTTAGGCGGCGGGATCCAGCAAGGACGCCGACCTTGACGCCAGGTAAGACGGGAGACAGAGCGGGGAGTGGCAAGCGGCGCTGTGTGCATGTTTCGGTGGGGACTGGGGGCGAAGGGGAAGATGGATGGCGGCTGGTGCGGGGACGGTACGTGCAGGACGCGGGAGTGGGCACGGACGGCGCGGCGCCGGGTGGAGACGGGTCGAGCGCGGGTGGCGGGTCGGCGGCGGTTGGAGAGAAGGAGCCGGCGGGGGGGCGAAGGAGAGTTGTGTGGTGCCGGTGCGTAAGTTACCGTACATGGGGCTGACCAAGCCGCTGGGGCCTCACCTTTCGTCGGCGACGAAGGAAAAGATCTGGAAAGGGGAGTACATTGACATTTTGAAGCTTCTCCACAGGGAGTTGACGTCCAAGGAGGGGTCGAAGGAAGAAGAGCAGGACCAAAGGTGCCCCTGACGCTAGACAACTGGTCAGCGGCTTTCCTCATATACGCGAGCGTGTATTGCGAGAAGTTTCCGGACCGGTCCGTCGTGCTTTTCAAATGCATAGATGTGGGGCGGAGGGCACAGGTGACTTACGGCGGGTTCGCGTGGTCACACTACGATGAGGAATTCCTGCCGCGCATTGCGGTGGACCCGGAGGCGCAATGGGGGGAGCTGGATTCGGATCTGTACCAGCAGATGATGGGAGGGGCCAAGTCTGGCCGCACCATTTACACGGCAAGCGGTTTGGCGCTGGTGCCGCCCCCCTTTGCAGCCCGCCCCACCCATGGGGGGGTGGGGCAGGGAGACTCTGGCGGCCAGGCCACAGTCGGGGCCTGCTGGGACTTTAATAGAGGAGCCTGCGGGCGGGCGGCATGCCGTTTCCGGCACGAGTGCTCGACATGCGGACGACGGCACCCAGTGCTGTGTTGTTGGGGGCTCGGGGGCCCGCCGGGGCAGTAGCCCGTGCAGGGAGGTGCCCCAGCCAGAGGGGGACAGGGTGAGGGGATGGGGGGAGGCAGAGGTGGAGAGCTGGAGCTCTGGGAAAAGGCTCGTACGCCGGTTAGGATCGAGCGGATGGAGCCCTGGCTGGCGGCGTATTCGCGGGCGGAGGATGCTGCGGTGCTGCGTCGGGCGTTCCAGGAGGGGTTTCGGCTGGGGTATGAGGGCCCTCGGATTGCTCGCTGGGCGGACAATCTGAAGTCAGTGAACGCGCACAAGGGCATTGTGAGAGAGAAACTGTTCAAAGAAGTCAGAGAAGGTCGGATGCCGGGCCCCTTCACGGAACCGCAGTTGCCGGGCTTGATCATCTCCCCCATCGGGGTGGTGCCCAAGAAGGAGGAGGGGCAGTTCCGACTGATACAGCACTTGACTTGGCCGGAAGGGGAGTTAGTCAACGCCTACATCTCGGCAGAATTGGCGTTGGTGGCTTACTCGTCGGTGGACGTGGCGCGGAGGCTCGTCTCAGCGGCGGGAAGGGGCGCGCTGATGGCAAAATGCGATGTCAAGTCGGCGTTCCGACTCCTTCTGGTGCACCCGGCGGATCACCAGTTGTTGGGGATCCAGTTCCAGGGTCTCATATTTCTGGACAAGGTGCTGCCGATGGAGTGCTCCATTTCGTGCGCGCTATTTGAGCGTTTCAGCTCATTCCTGCAGTGGGTTTTTTCCAGGCGCACAGGCTCGGAGTCAGTGACCCACTATCTGGATGACTTTTTCCTGGTGGGGCGGCCCGGAGCGGCGGACTGTCAGCGGCAGCTGGATGGTTTGGCCGGGTTGATGGGGGAATTTGGGGTTCCCCTGGCGCCAGAGAAGACGTGTGGTCCCAGTACGGTTTTGTCCTTTCTCGGTATCGAGCTTGACTCGGTCGCCATGGAAGCGCGCCTACCGGAAGACAAGAGGTCAGCGATGCTGGTTCTGGTGGATGGAATGTTGTCAAAGAGGAAGGTGACGGTGCGAGAGGTGCAGGTGCTGTTGGGGCATTTGAATTTTGCTTGCCGCGTGGTGCGGGCGGGAGAACGTTTTGCCGGCATTTGGGTTTGGCGTTGTCCGGTTTGACCTTGCCTCATCACCATGTGCGCCTCTCGGCGGGAATGAAGGAGGATCTGCGCATGTGGCGGGCGTTCAATGGAGTACCCATGGCGCCGGCGGAGGACTGGGAGTGGGGCGTCACCATGTACTCGGATGCGGCGGGCGGCGGCGGATTCGGTCTGTATTGGGAGGGGAAATGGTGTGCGGAGCAGTGGCTGGAGCACCGGTAGGCAGGCGGGAGGAGCATTGCGTTTTGGAGTTGTTCCCGTTGGTGGTGGCGGTCACGGTGTGGTCGGGGGCGCTGGCGCACAAGCGCGCACTGTTTCGAGTGGACAACATGGCCGTCGTGCAGGTGGTGAACAGGCAGTCGGCACGGGACCGCAGGTTCTGAAGTTGATGAGGGTATTTGTCTTGCGTTGCTTGGAGAATGACATACTGTTTCAGGCACACCACGTTCCAGGAGTGGACAATGACATTGCCGATACTTTGTCTCGTTCACAGTGGGAGAGGTTCCATGGGCTAGCCACGGCGGCGGAGGAAGTCAGGACGCCGGTGCCGGAGGACATGGGGTCGGTGGGCGAGGCCGGGTCTTTCAGTTGGTCAAGGCGTCGGTAGCGGTGTCCACGTGGAAGGCATACGAGCAAGCGTGGGAGGAATTCCTGCAGTCAGGTGCGGTGAGGCGAGGGGACGGTGGTGGCGCGAGGAACAGGTGGTAAGGTTCATGCTGGCGCTCATGGATAGAGGGCTGTCGCGGGTGTCGTTTGCGGGCAAGTTGTCGGCGGTGGCGTTCATGGGAAAGTTGTGGTGGGGTTACCCCCCGTTGGCGGGGGAATTGGGGACCCGGCTGCTGGAGGGGTGGGCGAGAGAGAGGGGTGCAAAGGTGCGGCTGTGACGTCCCATCACAGTGGAATTGCTGGAAGGAGTCATTGGCGCGCTCCCGGCGGTGTGCAGGGATGACGGCGAGGCGGTGCGTTTTTCTACCCTGATGTCCTGGCTGCTCTTTGGAGCGTTTCGAGTGTTGGAGTTGCTGGGCGCAAAGGGGAGGCGGGGTGTGTTGTGGGAGGATGTGGAGGTGCGAGCTCAGGAGGTGGCGGTGCGTTTGCAGTACTCGAAGACGGACCAGCGGGGGGTCGGGACTTGGGTGGTACTGGGCCCAGGCGGCTGGGAGGGGGTGTGCCCGGGGGCGTGGGGGAGGAGGTTGATGGCAGGCCGCGGCGAGAAGGAGGGGGAGGTTTTTGGTCGAGGTGGGGGTGACGGAGTGACAGCGTCCCAGGCTATGTGGGTTCTGCGGCGCGCCCTGCGGTACATGGGTGAGGACCCACTGGCTTTCAGGACGCATTCCTTCGGGATCGGGGCGGCACGGAGGGGTTGTGGTAAGGAGGAGATACAGAGGCTGGGACGGTGGAAGTCGGATTGTTACCGGACGTATGTGCGGTTGAGGGAGGCGGATGGGGTGTTGTAACAGTGATTCCCGATTTTGATATGTGTGTCTTTACAGGTGCAGTTGCTGGGCCGGAAGTGGCTGTTTTGAATGTATATATTGTGGGACACTCATTCATCAAGAGGGCAAAACAGGCGGAGTGGGACAGGCATCAGACACTCAATTTGGGATTGGATGCAGGGCTGTACCATTGTCATTGGAGGGGGAAAGGGTGTAGGCGTTGGCATGAGTTGTTGCCCTTGTTTAACACGGTGGTGAGATGGGGGGTGTGCCCGGATGTGGTGGTGATTCATCTGGGCGAGAACGATTTGGTACATTGCAAGGGGCTGGCATTGCTCAAGCAAATAAAGAGGGCCCTGAGGGAAATTAAGAAGCAATGGGCGGGCTGTCATGCTATCTGGTCCGAGTTTATTCCCAGGCTTGTGTGGAGAAGAGCGGAGCGCCCAAGAGCCATAGACAGGGCACGGAGGAAGATTAATCGGGAGATGAGGGAATTCTGTGCCAGGGAGAGGGTGGGGAGGATGGAGCACCCGGAGTTGCGCTATGGCGCGGTCTATTTTTTCCGGGAGGATGGGGTTCACTTGTCCAGGTATGGCATGGAATTGTACATAGTCCAGCTGAAGGAGGCTTTGGATGGGGCGTTGGGGGTGCTCAGGTATCCTAGAAGGCAGGAGTCCTAGGGGGGGGTCGAAAGTCGTAAGCGATTTTCGAGTGGCGCTTTCCTAAGGAGATAGGGTGGTTTTGCTGGAGGCCTGGGACTGTATGGTAGGCGGGGGTGAGGTCATGGAGGTCACTGAGGTATTCAGTCGAGGGGTAGGTTGCTGAGCGGATGTGTTGTATTTTCAGTTGCAATGTTGGGGTTAACTTTAGGGGTGGGGATGGCGGGCTGTCAGGCAGTTGTTATTTAGTGAGCAGTAGTTTTGTTCGGCACAGGCCAGGTGGGACATTGTTGTAGGTGCACCTGATTCCAATAAAGCCGCCTTTATCACACTATCTGGGTGTCTGTGTCAGTGCTTCCCCCCCTCACCTACTGGTGTGCCCCAATGGGGATTTGGGGGGGTGGCCGACCAGCGGGAGGCTCTCCCCCCCGGGGAAGTTTGGGGCACCAGGGGAGGGGGGGGAGGAAGTTTGGCACTCTGGGCTCTCCGTAGCTGGGGCTGTTTGGGCTGGTTGGGCTGGTTGGGCTCCTTGGGCTTGTTTTGGGCTTGTCCAGTATTTATACGGCCATTTTGTGTCACTGCACACTGTTTGTGGTGCAGTGACACAGCAGCCAGGGGTCCGTAGGCAGTTTCGTGGTCCCTCCCACCCTCCCTGTAATTGTCCCTCTGGTTCTGGTGTGGCGGGGTTGGTCCTGGTCCTGAGGGGTTTTGTTGGTCGATGGTGCACTGGTTTAGGGTGTTTAAAGTTGTGGTGTCGCTGGAAAAGGTGCGGTTACTGGGGGGCGCTTTCCTAAGGAGATAGGGTGGTTTTGCTGGAGGCCTGGGACTGTATGGTAGGCGGGGGTGAGGTCATGGAGGTCACTGTGGCATTCAGTCGAGGGGTAGGTTGCTGAGCGGATGTGTTGTATTTTCAGTTGCAATGTTGGGGTTAACTTTAGGGGTGGGGGTGGGTGGCTGTCAGGCAGTTGTTATTTAGTGAGCAGTAGTTTTGTTCGGCACAGACCAGGTGGGACATTGTTGTAGGTGCACCTGATTCCAATAAAGCGGCCTTTATCACACTATCTGGATGTCTGTGTCAATGCTTCCCCCCCCCCACCTACTGGTGTGCCCCAAAGGCGGTGTGTCCCAGCGCGAGATTCAGGCAAGAGGGCCTCAGCGCCACAGTGCAGTCAGATTGCAGCCCCGGGTAGATAGCTCGGCAGTGTTGCGATGTATGCTGTCAGCTGCTGCCGCCACAGTTCTCACAGCGGCATTCACCCTCGAGCGCACCTACCTGCTCCCTGGCCCTTGAGGGATCAGCGACCGTGCGGCACTGTCCCCTCTGCCACAGCTGCCGTCCACCGCCGCCGCAGTGCTCCTTGCCCCACAGCCTCGGCTCCCCATCGTCAGCAGCATCGGGTCCAACAGCACCTAGTCTCGGCTCAAACTGCAGCCACGCCTCCCCTCCTGCAAAATGAATCAATGTTGGCGGTAAACTCGCCTCTAAATCTCCTTTATTTCATTGTGGAAGGAAACACCTGCAGAGGCCAGGGTGAGAGAGGAAAAAGAGAACACAGGGAAGGAGAAAGACAAACAAGAAATAGACACTTACAAGGCACAAAGAAGAGAGAGGGAGAAAGACAGAGAGAACTGTGAGAATTAGTGTGGGGTAATAAAGAACTGGTTACAGAGAGGGGTGGAGAGTGACGTGGGAGGATGAGAAAAAGGCAGATGAGAGAGAGGAGACAGGTGTGGGATAAAAATAGGCGAGACAGCTGGCAGAGAATTAGAGTAGGTGATAAAGAAGCAGGCAGGTGAAAAATAAACACGGAAGAGAGACAGAGAAGAGACCAATGTGTTAGTGATAGGTGAAACACCATGGGGAGCGTTAGAGGGGAGGCTACTTAAAAAGGTACAAAAGAGACTGTGAGACAGGCCCGGCTCTAAGATTCTTGCTCAGGGAGGGCCCTGAACAAGGTTGGGTGGGCCACGAAGATGAGAATGGCCAGTGGTAAAAAGTATTTCAGATATCTGATATTTTAGGTGCAGACATTGTCAAACTTTGACACAAACACCATCACAACCAGCCAACGAGGTACCTACTTTGCTTCCCCTGCTGGATTTCCGCTTTTGTTGAAAAGGAGAGATGCGGCATGCAGATGGACAGCAGCCTGCTCCTGCTCATGTGTATATATATATATATTCACTGACAAAACCATAGGTTTCACACCAGTTATAGTTAGCTGGAAATTTTACTGACATAAAACCATTGAAATTCCCACGTTATAGTTAGTTGGACTCACTATAACTTGCGCGCCTGCAATGCACTGCTGATGACGTCACATATTACATCACTCATGACATGGTCAGTGACATCACTCATGACATCACTGATGACACCATCCAGTGAATGTGTGTCTTTCTGAAAAATAAATTTGTTTTATATATGTATTTGTAAAGGTCGATGGAAGAATAAATGTTTAAATAAGTGTGTAAATGGATGTTTTTTTTTTAAATTGGTTGGTTAACTGGCTTATTAAGTGTATCTTAGTGAATACATATATTAGCGAGTATTGTTTGAATATTTAAATGTTTGTATCAGTGTTTCTCTTTGTGTATAAGTGGCTGCAGGGGTTGGTGACTGACTCACTGTTTGTATGTGTTTTGAAGACAGCATATGTGCAGGACTGTATGGGTGGATGAGTGTGTATATGTGTGTGTTAGTGAGTGAATGACTGTCTCACTAGTGTCTTCATTAGTAACGACATATGTTTTAATCTAGTATATGTGAGTAGTGATGTATATAAGTGAGTATAGTATATATAGTGAGAGATTGTAGGAGTTCCTGTTTAAATAAGTATGTGTTTCTATAAGTGATTGTTTAAGAGAGTAAGTATGTGTAAGTTTCCTTAGAAGTAAGGTGGTAGTGTGTGTATAAATGTATATGCAAATAAATGGATGTTCAATAGTTTATTTGCATGTGTGAGTATGTGTGTGAGTAACTTTTGGATGACTGCTGATCTGTAACAGGATGTATAGGTGTATCACTACATATGATGAGTGAGTATATATATGAGTGACTATATAGAACTGTTGGTGAATGAGTGGATGTGTATATAGATGGTGGAATTACTGAATTGGTTGTTGTTACTGGTTTGGGTATCTCCATTTTTTTGAAAATGTTTGTTTCTATTTTTGAATATGTGTTTCAAGCGTTACATTACACTGAAATTAGGTCTGTCACTCTGTCACAAGGATGGTGTCATCAGTGATGTCATGAGTGATGTCACTGACCATGTCATGAGTGATGTAATATGTGACGTCATCAGCAGTGCATTGCAGGCGCGCAAGTTATAGTGAGTCCAACTAACTATAACGTGGGAATTTCAATGGTTTTATGTCAGTAAAATTTCCAGCTAACTATAACTGGTGTGAAACCTATGGTTTTGTCAGTGAATTTAATAGGTTTTTTAAATGCTAATTCCTAACTATAACTGGTGTGAAACCTATGGTTTTTTCAGTGAATTTCAAAGGTTTTTTAAATGCTAATTCCTAACTATAACTGGTGTGAAACCTATGGTTTTTTCAGTGAATTTCAAAGGTTTTTTTAATGCTAATTCCTAACTATATAAGACCTGAAAGCCCACCAGGAATCTCCAGTATGCGCCAGGGGACTGCATTGCAGAGAGGTGTAATGAAGCCACAACCCTTTTTACACCTCTCTGCAACGCAGCCCCCGTGCATGTTTGAAGAGGGGGAACTAATTCCCCTTGCATACTGGGGGCCCCTGGGGGCCAATTAGCCCACCTGGAACCTCCAGTATGCGCCAGGGGCTGCATTGCAGAGGTGTAATGAGACTATGCCCCTTGTTACACCTCTCTGCAACGCAGCCCACTGCCGCGTTTGCAGAGGGGGAACTAATTCCCCTTGCATACTGGGGGTCCCTGGGGTCAACTAGTCCACCAGGAGCCTCCAGTATGCGCGAGGGAGCTGCATTGCAGAGAAGTGTAATGAGGCCACACCCTTGTTACACCTCTCTGCAATGCAGGCCACTGGCGCGTTTGCAGAGGGGGGACTAATTCCCCTTGCATACTGGGGGTCCCTGGATCATATCTGCCCAAACACCGATATTCCGAACGATTGTAAATGACTTTTCTTGAGAAACATTTGGATTTGGATTATCATGTCCTATACTTTGGAATTTTTGAAAGACTGACTTTGAGGATGCTATAAATTACTCAAGTCTGCCCGAATTGTGTGGGTAAAATTGATACCTAGTCAATTTGAATAAGAATATACTTATGTCTCGTCTAACATTTGGAAGAAATATCTAGTTATATGACAACTGGATACCGACATAACTTGAAGGAAATAAGAACGCCCTGAAGAAGTTCTGTTGTACAGAACGAAACCTTTCGGCTGGCTGTGGTACAAAAACTTAAGGAAAATAAAAGCATTTGAATATACACCAAGATTCAGCGCTTCAATAAGGACTCTAAGTGATATGATTTGATTGGACTCATTGTGAAAGTGGTGCTGTGCCAAACTTTGGAATATTCTCCACTACTCTCTTCTACTTACTCTCTCCTACTCCACTACTCTCAAATACTCACTGTCTACTACTCATTCTCTACTACTCTACTACTCTCTACTACTCTCTCTCTACTACTCACTCCCTACTACTCGCTACTCACTACTCCCTACTACTCAATATCCACTACTCTCTACTACTCACTCTCTACTACTCTCTCTCTACTACTCACTCTTTACTACTCACTACTACTCTCTACTACTCACTCTCTACTTCTCACTCTCTACTACTCTCTACTACTCACTCTCTACTACTCTCTCTCTACTAGTCTCTACTACTCACTCTACTACTCACTCTCTACTACTCACTACTATTCTCTCTGCTACTCATTCTCTACTACTCTCTACTACTCACTCTCTACTACTCACTCTCTACTACTCTCTACTACTCACTTTCTACTGCTCTCTACTACTCACTCTACTACTTACTCTCTACTACTCTCTACTACTCACTCTCTACTACTCACTCTCTAATACTCTCTACTACTCACTCTACTATTCACTCTACTACTCTCTACTACTCACTCTCTGCTACTCTCTCTACTGCTCTCTACTACTCTCTACTACTCACTCTCTACTCTCTATTACTCACTCTCTACTCTCTACCTCTCTCTTCTTCTCTCTCTACTAATCTCTACCTCTCTACCGCTACCTCTCTACCTCTCTACCTCTACACCTCTACCTCTCTACCTCTCTCTACACACACACATATACACATATATGCATATATATATATGCATATGCATTTATATATATGTATGTGTATGTATAAAAAAACAACAAAACA
The DNA here is from genome assembly GCF_964263255.1 of Lissotriton vulgaris. NCBI lineage: Eukaryota > Metazoa > Chordata > Amphibia > Caudata > Salamandridae > Lissotriton > Lissotriton vulgaris. The sequence continues at coordinate 1,035,923,621 of NC_141698.1, forward strand.
TTTTTTTTTTAAACAGCTACTTTTAAAACTGTCATTCTTTTTCCCCATGGTACACTCCCCGGTACGCGCACCGGTGCGCTTACCGGTGCGCGTACCGGGCGCTCCCCCCGCGAAAATAAAAAAAAAAATTTTTTTTTTTTTGCCCCGCGGGGCCCTTTTATGGCCCCCACATCAAACCTAGGGGGTCAAGGGGGGGTCTACCCTGCCCCCTTATGGTCATTTCCCCCTTTGTTTTTGCCACCTCTTGTGTCTCGATTTTACCGAGACACAAGATGGCGGCCGCTCCGGACTGTTTAGAATGTTTACAGACACCCGAGAGCCAATCAGCTTTCCTCACGCAAGTCGCGTGGCACGCACGGTACGCGCACCGGTGCGCGTACTGGTGCGCTGCTATAGATATATATATTTTTTTTAACCTAAATTACTCAAAATCCAGTGGAGCACATATCTTGAGACATAGCAAAGGCACATCGGGCTACCAGTCCCTACAATTTTGCCAAGTTTGGTGGAAATCCATTCAGCCGTTCGGGCTAAAAGTGAAATCGACCGCCCTATGGAAATTAACATAGGGGAAAACGCGTTTTGGGACCCCCCTTTTATCTCGGCCCCCGCTTGACGAATCCCCCCCAAACTTTCAGGGAAGGACCGGAACGCCGCGAGGCCATTTTGAGGAAATTTTGAGGCAGATTCGTCAACCGGCGCCAAAGTTATTCCAAATAGAATGTTGAGATTTAACATTGAAAAAAATCCTAACTATAACTACCTACTGGCGACCGCCAGTAGGTAATATATATATATATATATATATATATATATATATATATATATATATATATATATATATGTATGTATATATATATATATATATACATATATATATATATATATATATATATATATATATATATATATATATATATATATATATATATATATATATATATATATATATATATATATATAATCACCTACTGGCGGTCGACAGTAGGTAGTTATAGTTAAGATTATTTTCAATGCAAAATCTCAACATTCTATTGTGAATAACTTTGGCGCCGGTTGAGGAATCTGCCTGACAATTTCCTCACATTTGCCTCGCGGCGCCCCGGTCCTTCCATGAAAGTTTGGGGAGGATTCGTCAAGCGGGGGCCGAGATAAAAGGGGGGTCCCAAAACGTGTTTTCCCAATGTTAATTTCCATAGGGCGGTCGACCTCACTTTTAGCCCGAACGGCTGAATGGATTTCCACCAAACTTGGCAAAATTGTAGGGACTGGTAGCCCGATGTGCCTTTGCTATGTCTCAAGATATGTGCTCCAGTGGATTAGGAGTAATTTAGATTAAAAAAAATATATATATCTATGGCAGCGCCCTGGTACGCGCACCGGGGAGCGCCCTGGGCGCGCCACGCGAGGTGCGCGTGGAAAGCTGATTGGCTCTCGGGTGTCTGTAAACATTCGAAACATTCCGGAGCGGCCGCCATCTTGTGTCTCGGTAGGATCGAGACACAAGAGGTGGGAAAAACAAAGGGGGAAATGACCATAAGGGGGCAGAGTAGACCCCCCTTGACCCCCTAGGTTTGATGTGGGGGCTATAAAAGGGCCCCGCGGGTGAAAAAAAAATTTTTTTTTGATTTGCGCGGGAGGAGCGCCCGGTACGCGCACCGGGGAGTGGACCGGGGAGCGTGCCATGGGGAAAATTGAATGATAGAGTTTTAAAAAAATGGAGCCTTTTTTTTAGAAATTGGAGGTAGTTCTAAAAAGAACTGTTTTTTTCTTCTTTTTGTTGGTTTATATTTTTTTTATGTTTTTTGAACATTTTTGACTTTTTTTGGCTTTTATGAACTATTTTGTATTTTTTTGGGTTATTTTTATGGGGAGGAACAAAAAACAGGGAATTGAAAATGGCTCAACAGGAGCAAAAAAAAAAATCAGGAAAAAATTTGGGTTTTTTGGGGCAATTGTGGTTGTCACCAGCAAGGAGGATGAGCTTTAGGCTCCGCTCACCATAGGAGATGGTCTTACCACAAAAAATACAGGTGACCCTAAATTCTCCAAATCGTGGTTGAATGCAAGGGATTGTCTCCCTTGTCTCTGGTCCCGATGGAGTGGGTTGTTTTCGTTTGGAGGTGCTGGGTGTAGATTGGGGAGGGTTGCTGGCCAGTTCTCTCATCTCTGCGGCAGCATAGTTGTTAGGATGCTTGCGCTGAATGTGCCTTATCATGGTATCATGGTATTGTTCCCAAATGAATTGGGTTACCCCTTGAGAGTTCCTTGTCACAGATAAGGCAAGTCACCTTTGCCGCATTCACTTTCTTCCCTCAGGAATGGAAAAAAACTGCCATACAATGTGTGGCTTGGGTTGGTATGGAGTATTGTGTTCTTCCAGCCACCTCCTCCTCGTCCCCTCCTCCTCTTCCTCCTCCTCCTCTTCTTCTTGACCACCAATGTGATGTTGTGGTGGTCCTCTTGGTGGTGGTGGTGGTGGTGGTGCTACAGTTGCAGCTGATGCTGCAACTGTAGCCATTTCAAAGTACAAAATATACCTAAAAGATTTCAAAACAGGTCTTCCTCATCAAGGGACAAAGTCAGAATAAGGAAAAAAGGTGGGGTCTTTCATCATTAGGAAAAAAAAAATGTCCTGAACCAATGAGAAGTGTTATTTTCAGGTCACAAGACTAGGGATTTCATCATTATGAAACCAAAACTGATCTGCACCAATTAAAAGTGTTATTTTCAGGTCACATGACCCGGGTCGCGTCGCGTAAGCGCGTCGGATGTTTACGTTGCGCGATCGTATTCGCTCGAGTGCTTCCGGGTGCGCTTACGCTGTGCGTATCACGTGGACGCGGCTACGCGATACGTCACAATGATGTTTTCGCTCGCGGCAATAGCGCTAATGGGACGCTCTCCGGAGCGCGCCCTGGGGTGCTTCAAAAGACTACGCTTTCCGGGGCGCTCACCGGGGCGCGCCCCGGGAGCGCTCCAGGGCAAAAAAAAAAAAATATATATATATATATCTATACTACTATTATAAAGAGAGAACTCTCACCTTTGAGCCAGGTAAACTCGGGAACCACAGCGCCAATCTACACACCCGATACATCTTTGAAAATGTCAGGGTGTGTAGATGGACATAAGCTACATAAAATAAAAATAAAACGTAAATTAAAAAAATTAACTTTAAAAACAAAGTAGTCCCCTGAAAAAAGCGCCGGCCGCGACGTAGCGCTGGCATGGAGGTCGGGGCGGGGCGGGAGGTGGTCCGTGTCGGTGTTCTGACGGCAAGAAGGAGAAGGAGGAGTCCCGTCAGCTGCTGCACTCCGAGCGTAGGGGAGTGGAGCTGAGCTGACCGGCTGAGGGCTGAGGGCGGCCGAGAACGGAGTGGAGCAGGGTGGAGGAGCAATCTGCCAGCGCAGGGGATCGGGGCTGCGGGGGTCGTGAGGTACATCGCATACATCACACTTACCTCTGCTCGCTCCACCACACGCTGCCCCCAGCCGGATGTATGTTGATATATCGCACACCATTGCATCGCATGCATTAACCAGCATTGAATACTTCGCAAAGGCCAAAACATCGTCATGTTTGACATCGCACGTAGTTGCAACGCAACTGCGTTGCTTCCTATTTGCAAGTACCTAACATCGCAGACGATGAAATCGCACGTCATGACGATGCGTTCTTGTGTCCTACCACAGTTTTTGCACTTTTGGTTGACCTAATACGTGATACCGCCTCTAACCCCTGCCCCCCCCCCCCTCTCCCAACGACGATAATTATTTCCTTTCTATTCACCCCAATTCTTGTATATTTTTAATTATGTAACGGCTGCATGTACCTGAGCTGGTTAATTTGAAGCTGCATACAGCTCCGCGTATCCTCGGTAAGGGCATCCAGACGCTGTACATGGGCACGAGGAGGTTAACTAATTTGCCCGGATTCTCAGGATGTTGCGAGATTTGAACCGGGGTCTCCTGGCTCCATAGGGCACAAACAGAGTGTGCAACCCTTACATTCCTCCGGCACTATTCACTGACAGACTTCCTTCAGCAAAATCGGCCCCCACATCACCCGCGTGCGCGCCTGCTTTACAAGGCACCAGGCGCTGCATTAATTTAGTTTACCCCGGCCCTATGAATCTTCGGACAGACATAGGAGGGCCCCAGAATCATACATCACTGCATTCCCCGCTTTACAAGACACTAGGCGCTGCACTCATTAAGGGCGACAATTACGGTAAGAGATGACTAATTGCACCATCAATAGTACAACCTGGCTGTCCCTGCTTTTGATGCGCTCTACATAAGCAGCAGTTACATTGCAGCATTTTCATAGTTGAATCACAGGACGTGAGGCTCGAAACGGTTTTCTCAGCTGGAACCGTACTTCCCCATTAGGGGCTCTCAAGTGCTGCCAGGTGGTGTCGTGCAGCTTCAGCCATGATCCTAACTGCCAGACATGATAACACCAGTGTATATCAGACACCAGCATGCATATTGGCCTCAGTTCCTTTTCTTCCGTGCGAAATCAACACATTCCGGAGCGCCTTCTCCGTACTTCACCTTCAAATCTTTCCTCTGCTTAAACTGTCACTGGTCAGATGTCTTCTCTGAAAGCATCAGGGTTCAAACTCTGCCTTAAGTTCCACACGCAGATGCATTTATTGGATCCACACAACATGCTCAGGAGGTATCTTGGTTTCGACCATGGTGCCAAGTCCTGCAGTTAGTCCTCCCTGATGGATGTTATGTTGATACATCGCGTGCTTTAATCACGCATTCAATACATCTAGCCTTATGCAAGAACCTCTCTGCTGCAATGACTCATATGTGTAGCGCATCGAAAGTGAATTCATCAGGCACTCTTCTATAGATATTATAATAAAACTGGTGTTACCCATGTTGCCAGCACCAGAATGATACTTGCCATCTAAGCATTTCTCTGCTTCAGATATGTTACCAAGCCCCCCCCCGTCTTAAGAACACGGACTTGCTGTGAATTGAGTTATGCTAACTCAATTGTAAGTGTGTCGTGAAGGTCTTTATGATGTGAGCCCATCAGGCAATGAAGGCTACAGTAGAAGCGTTTGGTGAGTGAATGCAGCCGCATAGGAAGGGCACTGCATGGGGCGAGTCAATGCAGAGGTGCCTGGTGAGAGCCTTGTCAACGCATCATTTTGGGACATCTGTGAATAGTTCACATCAGATGTAGGTGAGCAGAGCGCTCTGCCAATGCAGATTTAAATAATTACAGCACATGCGGTCTCTTCTATTAACCCCGACCCGAACAATTACAGCACATGCGTTTTAAAAGCATGCGTTGTAAAAGCCTGTGCGATGTAAGGGGCCGCGTAGTAATGGCCCGCGTCGGAACGTCCCTTGCGTTGTAACGCTTGCGATGTAAACGGATGCGATGTAACGCATACATTGTGATGGGTGTTCCCCCCCCCCCAGCCCCCTTCTGCCCCGGCCAAAAAATGCAGCCCCCAGCCCCCTTCTACCCAGGCAACGCTGGGGCGGGCTGCTAGTATATATATATATATACATTCAAAAAATTGTTTTAAATACAAATATAATATAGGATTCATTCATTTTCAAAAATATTACATTTCATAGCTATAGACATTTGCTATTAACAAAATGTTGAAATTTACTGAAAAAAACATAGGTTTGGGGCCTTATATATAGTTAGGAATTAGCATTTAAAAAACCTATGAAATTCACTGAAAAAACCATAGGTTTCACACCAGTTATAGTTAGGAATTAGCATTTAAAAAACCTATTAAATTCACTGAAAAAACCATAGGTTTCACACCAGTTATAGTTAGCTGGAAATTTTACTGACATAAAACCATTGAAATTCCCACGTTATAGTTAGTTGGACTCACTATAACTTGCGCGCCTGCAATGCACTGCTGATGACGTCACATATTACATCACTCATGACATGGTCAGTGACATCACTAATGACATCACTGAGGAAATGCTAGAGCAGCATGAAACGCGTCAGGCTTACAGATTTCTTTGGACTTTGTTTTTCTTCACTGTGCTGTTTCCTGCTGAATAAACACGGAATATTCACCAACCTGCAAATGTGGCTCTTCCAAAAGGGGTGCTTTCTGTGTGTTTAATTGAAAAACGGCCGATCCCGGTCGTGGAGGAGCCCTGCTACTGAAAGGTGGTCTTTGCTGCAGTTACTCGGCTAGCAGTGTAAAGGGCAGGAAGGTCGTGTGGCAGGTTTGAAATAACAGCGCCGAGTATGTGAGACAATTTCCAGGCCCACTTGGGTATTTTAATTGTGGAACACTGAACAATGCGAAGGAGCAGCTCACTGGAGTGACATCACTACACTACCTTTACCAGAAGGCTCTGGGTGAGCCAACGCCCACTGGGGCAGGTGTAAGGGATTTAAATTAGACTGGTGCTTCACGCAGAGTTGTCAAAAGAAGCCTCTGAGGAAATGCTAGAGCAGCATGAAACGCGTCAGGCTTACAGATTTCTTTGGACTTTGTTTTTCTTCACTGTGCTGTTTCCTGCTGAATAAACACGGAATATTTACCAACCTGCAAATGTGGCTCTTCCAAAAGGGGTGCTTTCTGTGTGTTTAATATATATATATATATATATCTCTATACTACTATTATAAAGAGAGAACTTGCACCTTTTGGCCAGGTAAACTCGGGAACCACAGCGCCAATCCACACACCCAATACAGCGTTGGAAAGGGCAGTTGCAGCAGAAGGACATAGGCTATACATTTGTACAACATATACATTACGAAGGGCAAACAACATTCCGGAGAAAGTAGTTCCTTGTGGGCGTTGTTCTCAATGTGGGCGGTAACATTGGCAGAGGGGCATGTCCCATTCGCTCAGTTTCAAGCACTCAAGCACACACAAAGCAACAGATTCTGCAACCACACACAAGCACACACACAACACAGCAACTTCACCTCTGCAACCACACACAAGCACACACACAACACAGCTACTTCTGCATGCACGTCCACTTCAGAAGCGATAAACACCGTTTTATGCACATAGCCTTGAGAGCATAAACATCGTTTTCCTTCAGGAGCATAAACTTAGTTTTCCACAAATGTGCACTAAAAGAGGTCGGCAAATTCGGTAATCACTGCCTCCGTAAGGGTTCCGAGCCAAGATAAACAAAGGGGCGCGGCTTCGACCAGAAAAGGAACAGTAACATCCAATCGCGTAACTCTCTTGCCCGCCCCTTTCACCAAACAGCCATCCAATCGCAGCACAAAACCTTCCCACACCGTTTTATACATGTAGCCTTCTGGAGCATAAACATCGTTTTTTTCAATATGTGCACAATCATGGCTGTTGGCACCAGGCCGTCCGGGCCGTCCGCAGGGGGCCCGGGGTCCATCCCAACTGAGAGGTAGAGGCTGGCTGCAGAGCTCACTGGTTTGCGGGCGGCAGGTGCACCGGAATCATGGTGCTCGGCTGGCTGGCAGCACTACAGATCGCACCTTCAGTCTGTTGCAGTGGGGCTAAAATATCTCCCCTGCCAGTAAATAATTATTTCCGACCCGGGGCCGGTCGAGGGATCGTGCTGGAGCCTGTGTCTGACGGAAGGGGGGCTTGGGGGAGGGAGCCGACTGACGGGAGGTCTCCTCCCCCGGGCGGTTTGGGAGGGCTGCGAGGGGTTATTTCCAGAAGTTGCCAGAATGTTCTAGTTTTTGGGCTGGTCTAGTAGGACCAGCCAGCCCAAGTATAAATCCCTCCTTTCCCGCTAACCGCCACCATTTTAGGTTTGGTGACCTGGTGGCTAGGTGCTTTAGCTTTTTGTGAGAGAGTGTCTTGTGTGTTTGTGCGACTCTTTTTCATTCTTTGCCAGTTGCGATTGTACTTAGAGCTTAGTAATGGAAGACGCACGAGTTCTTGAGGCGATGCGCCTGTTGGCGGATGCCGGTCGTTTGGATTTGCTCGCAGGAGGTGGGCAGGCTAGGCCGCAACGCCAGGCCTCTGCCGGTGTGGTGGCTGCGGTGATGGCATGTTCGTCGCCGAAGAGGAGACGTCCTAGTCAGGTAAGCGAGAGGGGCCGCTCCCGGTCTAGGAAGCCGGCCCCACAAAGGACGGTTCGGGGGGAGCCCGGTACTTCTGAGGCTCCGGAGGCTCAAGGGGTGTTGAGTGTGGGGGGGGGGTGTGCCTTCCCAAGGTCCGGCGCTTCAGTTGGGAGTTGTTTCTGGAGTGGGGGAGTTTCCGGTTATGGCAGGGAGGGGGCAGGGGTCGAAGAAAGGGGGCAGGAGTGGCCGGGAGGAAGCAATAAACGCTCTGCTTCGGACCCACTTTTTGAGCGGCGGGGGCAGTCTTTGGAAGGTGCCTCTGTGCGCGGGGGGCGTAGGGGTTCGGTTCAATTTGCGTTGCAGGACTCGGAGCGGGAACAGGTTGAGCAAGGGGCCCAGGACGCCATGTTGGTCGTAAATGAGACTCAGTTTGTCCCTGAGGCTGGTCAAAGGATGTTGTTAACCCCTTTAGGACGGATTCCTTACGATGTTCTTGCGGGGGAGGGGCATGATGTGAATGCAGGTGGGCCTCGGGCTGGTTTGTCTTCTGGTTTGCAGGTCGTTGCGCAAGAGGCTGATGCGGGGGTGGGTGAATTTGGGGGTAATGTGGGGAGCCCGTTATTGTTTTCGACGCCGGGCTCGTCGGCTGGTGAGGTAGTTTCTGTGGGTGGTGGCTCTAGAGGTGAGGGCGAATGGGCCCAAATGGGCGAAAGTGGTTCGTTTGGTGGTGCGATTTCTGGTTTGGAGCATGTGGAGGGTTTAGGGCGGAAGGTGGGGGTGTTCCTTTTATGAGTGGTGGGTCTTTTCAATCGGGTTTACAGAATCGTCAGCCAGTTTTTGGTTTTGGTTCTGCGGCTTTTGGTACTTCAGGAATGGGTCCGGGAAGGTTTCAGGCTCCTGGGGTCTTGAGTGCGGCGGGGGTAACCTTTCAGGGCACTTTGTTGGGTCCGGATAGGGGTTTTGGCCAGGTGAGCGGCGGGCCTATACAGGGGCCCAGGAGTACAGCTCCTCACTTATCTGGGGCCTCTGGGGGTCCTTATTTTATGTGTGGTTCTCCTGGATGGGAACATTTTGGCGCAGCGGGCCTTGCGCAGCGTAGTTTCCAGAAGGAGTTAGCAGGCCAGGAGTCAGTCTCGAGAGCCTATAGGCATTCTTCTTCTTCGGCATTGGCACCTGATAATTTGGATCACAGTGGAGACGAGGAGGTTGTAGGTGGTTCGCCCGTGTGGGAGGTACCTTTAAGGTCTGAAGCACGTGGCCGTTCTTTAGAGAGGGGTCGGAGAATGGCTGATGACTCTAACTGGAGGGGAAATGTGTCTGGTTGGTTTGTGGATGGTAGGAACCCTAGCACACCAGTCCAAACTTTTTCTTTGCAGGAAGAGGTTAGGCGCGGAGTTCCAGACTTGGCAGGGCGCGGTCCAGTCCCTTTTCGCCAAGGGGAAGTGAGGAGAGTGCCTAGCGCGGCCCTCTCTGTTCCACCGAGGGAGCCCGACGCGGCCAGCACACGAGGGTCTGGCATGACCCCGCTGGCCCCAACGAGTAGCAGGTATAGGTGGCAGGCCTTGCCGGCGGCTATGGAGCAACAGAGTCAACGCGCAGGGAGGTACAGGCGCGTACAGTCTGCTCCCCCACCTGGAGTTTCAAAATCTTTTAAATGTACAGTTGTTGATACCGGGTTGGGTAAGACCCGTGGTGACTTGATGCATACCAGTGTGGATTCGGTGGTATTGGACTACGATGAGAGAGTCCTGAGGAGGGTGAATTGCGGGATCTTGAGGGGGGGGTGCCCTCTCATGCTTCTCATAGTGTTTTACAGGCTCCAGTGGTCCAGAGGCAACTGCAAGGGAGAAGAGAGCACGGCCCATCGGGTAGGGCGCCTCGCAGACCGGATGCATTGTCCTCGGCGCCACGGGCGGAGCCATCGAGAGCTGTCTCTCTGTTTCCAGGTGAGCAAACGGCCCCACAGGCCAAACCTGTTATGGTGTCTGTGGGTACCGGTGGTGAAACTGATGTGGTCATTGGTGATGGCCGTCTGGTCAAAGGTCGTTATGTAAAAGACACTGCAGTGGGCACTGACGAAGTGCTGGTTGTAACAGATAAAGGGGACAGTGGTATGGCTGGTGCTTCCAGCAAAGTTACAGACAAAGTGGACAGTGGTGTTATGGCTGGTGCTTCCAGCAAAGTTACAGACAAAGTGGACAGTGGTGTTATGGCTGGTGCTTCCAGCAATGTTAAAGAGCCAGTGGCCAGTAAGGAGTTGAAAATCAAAAAATTGCCATACATGGGGGTTACGAAACCCCTGGGTGCTCATCTAATGCTAAGTACCAAAGAAAGAATTTGGAACGATGAGTATGTGGAGCTCCTTAAGCTTCTACACCGGGAAGTCCGGTCTAAGGAGGGCTCTAAAGAGGAGGAATTTGAGCTGGCTAAACGCCCTAAAGTGCCTTTGAATATTGAGAACTGGACAGCTGCGTTTTTGATTCATGCTAGTGTATATTGCGGAAAGTTCCCTGAGCGCAGCGTGTCCCTTTTTAAATACATGGACGTGATTCGTAAAGCTCAGATCACCGGGGGTGGTTTTGCCTGGTCTCAATATGACGAGGAATTTAGGGCCAGGATGGCTTGGGACCCCGAGGCGAAATGGGGTGAGCTCGATATGGATTTATGGCAGCACACAATGGGGTCAGCAGCTGGGGGGAAGACCGTTTTTACGGCCAATGGTTTACCGCTAGTTTACCTGACCTTTCAGGGGAAGCCCACCCGGGGAGGGGTGGGGGCCACTACAACCATGCCATCGGGATCTGGTTTCTGTTGGGAATTGAATAGGGGCTCCTGCACAAGGGAGGACTGTAAATTCAGGCATGAATGCTCAGGTTGCGGAAGGAAACACCTGTTATCCAAATGCTGGGACAACCAGCCATCAGGGAGCCAGCAGGGTAAGCAGTCGGGTTCAGGAAATTCCAATACGTCCTCACAGTTTTCAGGGGGTCGGGGATCCAGAGGTGCTAAGGGTTCTGGGGCCAAAGGCTCGTACACCAGTTAAATTGGACAGGTTGCGTATTGCCTTACAAGGTTACAATGATGAGTCTGCAAAACTAAAATTATTGGAAGGTTTTCAGTTTGGTTTCCGACTGGGTTACCTAGGATCTCGGGAACGGAGGTGGTCTGCCAATTTAAAATCGGCTTCGGAACACGCCGCAGTTGTCCAAGACAAACTTACTAAAGAGGTACAGGAGGGAAGGATGGCTGGCCCGTTCCAAGATTGGCCGATCCTTAATTTGATTGTTTCACCGGTTGGTGTGGTCCCGAAGAAGGAGTCGGGACAGTTTAGACTCATTCAACACTTATCGTGGCCTGAGGGGTCATCTGTTAATGATTTTATTGACCCGGAGGAGGTGTCGGTCTCCTACTCTTCGGTTGACGTGGCCATGTCACTTGTTGTGACCGCGGGCGCAGCCGCTGAGATGGCCAAGTGTGACATCAAATCTGCTTTCAGGCTTTTGCCTGTCCACCCGGACGATTGGTGCCTTCTGGGTATACAATTCGCAGGTAATTGGTACGTGGACAAGGCTCTACCGATGGGCTGTTCAATATCATGTGCTCTGTTTGAGTGTTTTAGCACTTTTCTGCAATGGTACTTTTCCCATCAGTCCGGTCATTCCCTGGTGACACATTACCTTGACGACTTTTTCTTTGTCGGATCCCCGGGCTCCGCGGAGTGCCAGAACGCTCTGGACACATTCCATGGGCTCATGGAGGATCTGGGAGTTCCTTTAGCTCCGGAAAAGACAGTGGGCCCTACTACGGTCCTTTCCTTCTTGGGTATTGAAATTGATTCTGTACTTATGTCGGCTCGCCTGCCTGAGGACAAAAGGGTCAACATGGTGCAATTGCTGGAGTCAATGTTGTCTAAGAGGAAAGTGTTGGTGAAAGAGATTCAAGTGCTTTTGGGTTATTTGAATTTTGCTTGCAGAGTTGTGAGAGCGGGCAGGACCTTTTGTAGAAGACTGGGCAGGGCTTTAGCAGGACATCACTTGCCCCACCATCGTGTGCGTTTGTCTGCTGGTGTTAAAGAGGACTTGAGAATGTGGAAGTTTTTCCTGAATTCTTTCAATGGTGTTCCCTTGGTCAGAGACGTTGATTTTCAGTGGGACGTACAGATGTTTTCTGATGCGGCTGGCAGTGATGGTTTTGGGCTCTTCTGGAATGGTAAATGGTGTGCGGAACGTTGGCCGGATGAATGGTTGAATGGTGGTCGCAGCATCACTTTCTTGGAATTGTTCCATCTATTGGTGGCCTTGACACTGTGGGGGGAGGAATTGGCACACAAGAAGGTGCTGTTTCGTGTGGATAACATGGCTGTTGTAGAGGTAGTGAACCGACAGTCTGCCAGAGACGAACAGGTGTTAAAACTTATGAGAGTTTTCGTTCTGGGTTGTTTGAAACACGACATTCATTTTCGTGCCTTACACATTCCTGGCGTGGACAATGACATTGCGGATGCTCTGTCTCGTTCACAGTGGGGGAGATTCCGTGGACTGGCGAGGGACGCAGACAGATCCCCGACTCCGATGCCGACTCATCTGTGGCGCGTAGGCGAGGTCGGGTCGTACAATTGGTGGTAGGTTCTTTGTCTGTGTCTACGCGTTCTGCTTATTCCTTGGCTTGGAGGGAATTCCTGGAATCTGGTGCTGTCAGAAGGGAGGATCTGTCTCGGCGGTCGGACGATGTGGTCAATTTTATACTGGACCTCATGGATAAGGGCCTCACCAAAGTAACTATCGCTGGGAAGCTGGCGGGTATTGCTTTTATGGGAAAGTTGTTGTGGGGTTACCCCCCGTCAGCGGGTGAGATAGGCAGGAGGATGCTTGAGGGCTGGGCCAGGGAGCAAGGGCATGTTGGTAGATCCAGGGCTCCCCTATCTTGGCAAGTGCTTGCCAGATTAATCACAGTCCTGCCTTTGGTATGTTCGGATGATTTTGAGGCATGTGTCTTCTCAATGCTCATGGCGTTTATGTTTTTTGGAGCCTTTAGGGTCTCGGAGTTGTTGGGGTCCAAACATAAGGGTGGTTTATATTGGAAGGACGTTTTTTGTTATGATGAGGGTGTTCATGTCTGGTTGTCCAGCTCTAAAACTGATCAGACGGGTAAGGGAAAAGGTGTGTGGTTACAGGCGCGTGCTCCAAAGCTCACTTGCCCTTTACTGCTGGCGCGGCGCTGGCGATCATTATGTGGGGGTGGTGATGAGGCTCTTGTTTTCCAACATAATAATGGCACCCCTGTCACAACTTATCAGTTACGGATGGTTTTACGCAAAGCTCTGCAACACATTGGTCTTGATAGCAATCTATATGGGACTCATTATTTCCGAATAGGCGCAGCCACTGAGGCCTTTCACAGAGGTTGGACTGAGAGGGATATTATGCGGTTGGGGCGTTGGTCTTCTAATTGCTTCCAGCGTTATGTGAGGAGCACGGCAGAGGAAGCGCAGGCGTCCTCCTCTTAGTCATGTTTTCTAATTGTCTTTTCTTTTTCAGGATCCGTTGCTGGACCTCGCTCCCCAGTGGTAACGGTCTGGATAGTGGGGCATTCCTTCGTAAAGTGGGCCAGAGTCCAGGCGGCACGAAGCTACTTTGGAGAACAACTTGGTTTTAATGATCGAATGTTTAACGTTGTATGGAAGGGTAAAGGTGGGATGCTCTGGAGAGAGTTAATCCCTTGTTTGAACAATAACATGGTGGGCGGTTTATGCCCGGATATTTTGGTTATTCATTTGGGAGAAGATGATCTTTGTGCCACGAAGGGTGTTGTTTTACTGCGTGCTATGAAACGGGATTTAGGCCTCATCAAGGAGCTTTGGTCTGGGTGCCATGTTTTTTGGACGGAGTTGATACCGCGCAGGACATGGAGAGGGGCTGTGAACCCCAGGGCTGTTGATCGGGCCAGGAAGAAGGTGAATTCAGAGGTGTCTCGTTGCTGCAGGGGACTTGGTTTCAGCAGGATCTCGCACAGGGACATTAAATTTGAGTCAGTTGAGTTCTTTCGGGATGATGGAGTCCATTTGTCACGGGTGGGCATGGATCTTTATCTATTGGAGCTTCGTGAGGTGTTAGCACGGGCATTGGCTATGCAGCGTTGATCCCCCTATCTTTTCTGTTCGCTTCGCGTGTTGGGGGGCAGAAAGGGAGGCGTTGTTTGTTCCTCCCCACCTGCCTACCTTTCTGGGTGGCGGGGTTTTTGTGTATCAGTACGGTTTTAGGCAGATTGTTGGTTGAATTTTCGATAGAGTATTTCTTTGACTGGGGCCGGGGTATGTTGGTCATGGTTTGACCGTTTCAGTTTTGTAAAGGGGGTATCTGCAGGAGTGCAGGGTCAGGCAGGGTCGTTGATTACGGAGGGCATGACCAATGTTATTTCAGTGGTGGTTTGACGAATAAAGATTTAATGATGACGTATGTTTTATCTATGACGAAATGTTTATTGATGACGTAATGTTTTATTGATGACGTAATGTATAATGATGTTATAATGTTTATTGATGTATTGTGGGGAGGGCCCAAATATGTTAGGGGTGGGGGTTGGGGGCCCGAGTGGTTAGTTATTTATTTATTTAGCGAGGTTTAGTTTTGTAAGGCGTTTGCCAAGGTTTGTATTTGTAATGTGCACCTGTTTCCTAATAAAGCGGCCTTTTACACACACAAACAATTTTTGGTCTACTTTTCTCTCACCCCTCGCCCTCCCTCCCAAGGGGGGCTTGGGGGAGGGAGCCGACCGACGGGAGGTCTCCTCCCCCGGGCGGTTTGGGAGGGCTGCGAGGGGTTATTTCCAGAAGTTGCCAGAATGTTCTAGTTTTTGGGCTGGTCTAGTAGGACCAGCCAGCCCAAGTATAAATCCCTCCTTTCCCGCTAACCGCCACCATTTTAGGTTTTGTGACCTGGTGGCTAGGTGCTTTAGCTTTTTGTCCCACCCTCCCTCCCATTTTTTACATGGTTTTTCTTCCCCCTCGCTCCCTCGTTTTTTGCTCCATTTTGGGGTCTCCTGTTCATTTTTCTTTTTCAAAAGGCTGTTTTTCTGGGTTACCGGTGTGCAGGGGTTTTTCTTGTACTTGTATTTGTCGCTAGGAGCAGGTGCAGTGCGGGGTTTTTGTGTATCAGTACGGTTTTAGGCAGATTGTTGGTTGAATTTTCGATAGAGTATTTCTTTGACTGGGGCCGGGGTATGTTGGTCATGGTTTGACCGTTTCAGTTTTGTAAAGGGGGTATCTGCAGGAGTGCAGGGTCAGGCAGGGTCGTTGATTACGGAGGGCATGACCAATGTTATTTCAGTGGTGGTTTGACGAATAAAGTTTTAATGATGACGTATGTTTTATCTATGACGAAATGTTTATTGATGACGTAATGTTTTATTGATGACGTAATGTATAATGATGTTATAATGTTTATTGATGTATTGTGGGGAGGGCCCAAATATGTTAGGGGTGGGGGTTGGGGGCCCGAGTGGTTAGTTATTTATTTATTTAGCGAGGTTTAGTTTTGTAAGGCGTTTGCCAAGGTTTGTATTTGTAATGTGCACCTGTTTCCTAATAAAGCGGCCTTTTACACACACAAACAATTTTTGGTCTACTTTTCTCTCACCCCTCGCCCTCCCTCCCAAGGTACAGGCAGAGTGAGGCTGCTGCTCATTGCAGCTGTACAGGTCTCTGCAGTACTAATGGGCCCCTTTTCTGTCTTGGTATACAGAGACTCGAGTCTTTAAAAAAATGGAGTATAAGTGTCGAGAGAACACCCTCAGAGAATCAAAGAGCAGGACCACTAATGTCAGTCATGCGCAACAATTAAAAGTGCGCAGTAAGTTGTGACCAGTGAAAAACAGACCGGAGCAGGTGCCTCTGTGGAAGGAAGGTAGGCCCAAGAGAAGCGGGTAGTACAGAGCATTGTTGGGATTTTTGGAACAGCAACTTACACTCAGCTAAGGCTGAGTGAGTGCAGGTGCGTAGCTGTTTGCCAAAAATGTTTTCATTTTTCATGACGGATATTTAAAGGCAAGGTGACATTTTTCACAACTGTGTGAAAATGGTGCTTCATCTGTATTTGCAAGGCGGCCTCTATAGAGTAAAATGACTCAAAATTAACGTTTTCCGATCAAAGCTAACAGTGCAACCTGGTGAGAGAGGGGGAGAGGGATAATGACAGAGAGGAGCGGGCTAGAGAGTGAGCGCATGAGAGAGGAGAGGGATAAAAAGAGACAGACAGGAGAGGGATAAAAGGATAGGAGAGGGATGAAAGGATAGAGAGGAGAGGGATAGAGAGAGAGAACATGTAAGGGGGAAGGGGAATAAACACAGGAGAGGTCTAGAGAGTGAGCGCTTGAGAGAGGAGAGGGATAAAAAGAGACAGACAGTGTGTGAGAGAGGGGAGAGGGATAAAAAGAGAGGAGCAGGATAAAGAGAGAGGAGAGGAATAAAGAAAGCAATAAAGAGAGGGAGAGAGCGAGGGGGAGGGATAAAGGCAGGAGAGGGATAGAGAGCGTGTGAGAGAGGAGAGGGATAAAAAGAGAGAGAGGAGAGGGATAGATAGACCGAGAGCGTCGTGGTCACACACAGAGGAAAGCTTGCATTGTGAGATATAGTTGCCGTAGTAGTTTATTCAAAAGACTGACGTGTTTCGATTGGAACACTCTTTGTGGTGTTATTTTTGATATTTACATGTGTTGATCGTCTTCATTGCTTAATTTTGTCCGCAAGAAAGTGTCACTCATAGTCGTTGAAATGTCACACATGGCAATCTGAAACCTTGGCAGCTATGCTTTCACATTCTACAACGAGGCATCATCTACGCTCATTAAAAGCCATTACCGGACTCGCGCACTGTTGTTGGAAGGTGCTTCACAGGGGGCGGCCAGGGAAATATTCAGGAAAAGAACAAGTCTCATTGCATGTTAATTCACGGCGCTTTACTACCGTCTAACGTTCTTGCAAGGGGGAAGCTAAAAAAACGAGCTCAGAACACTCCCTATAAACATTGCTGGCAGGGCCACAAACGCGATAATAAATAAATCAGCACTACTTTCACACAAAAAAAAATCAGAGGCCAGGGGAACATCCAAACGCTCAATTCCACAAGCCTCTTTTACATTCCACAACGAGGCCGTATAAAGCTGTTGCAAGGGCCTGCACAGGGGGCAGCCAGGAAAAAAAAGCACATTGAACAGGGGGCAACCAACCAACAGTTACATTTGCAAGGGCCTGCACAGGGGGCAGGCAGGGAAAAAAAGCACATTGAACAGGGGGCAACCAACCAACAGTTACATTTGCAAGGGCCTGCACAGGGGGCAGACAGGGAAAATAAATAGGCACATTCAACAGGGGGCATTCAGGGAAAATACAAAGGCACATACAACAAGGCACATTTACATTTGCAAGGGCCTGCACAGGGGGCAGACAGGGAAAATAAATAGGCACATTCAACAGGGGGCAGTACCGAGAAATATTAAAAGCTTCATAATATTTTTTCACACATTACTTTTCTCCCCCGGACAACGTCGGGACGGGCTGCTAGTATATATATATATATACAAGTTTTCATTTTTGCAATTTGTAAAGCATTGAAGTTTACAAACGTGGTGAAGTAAGCCCTCTGGCAATGTTGCACACCCCCACCTAATACAATAATGCAGACTTCACCATTATTTATTCTCCCTTCCTATGCACATGCTCATTAAACAAACATGCAAAACCAACTCAACAGGGCCTGTGCCCTTCTCCCATCTGTTTTGATCCCATACAACTGTTTTCTGTGATATTGCTTTTTTGCAAATTGTACCCTCTAGCAGTCTTCCCTGTTGTGGTAATACTTCCAGAATTCACATCCCCCTTAATGGAAGTAGTAACAACATCTTGAACTGCTAGCATTGAGTTGCCTGGTTGTTTTGTAGCTTGCATTTGGTTTGCAATGTGTAAATGGTAATTAATGTGTAACAAGTAATATAAGAAGCTTTACTCAGGATAACACTACTGCAGTGCCCTGTATTGAATAAACTTGCACAACACTATACTATGCACTACAGAGCTCTGCTTAGCCACTCATATCATAAAAAATCCTTCCACTGAAGTTAAGGGTACAAAGGGTGTGCGCTATGAATCTTAAAACACTTATCTTTAAGGCACTTAAACACATCAGCTAAGATGCTATAGAAAAAAATCATAGTGCTATGATGTAAAATAGATGAAATTAAAGCCTTTGCCTCATCTGTGTGAAGGAGTGAGAGTGTTCAGGATATTTGTGCATGCAGCAGCTACCATCCCTGCTAACATCACAGTTGCCCCCACCCCTGAAAGTAGCCTATGTCCAGGAGTGAATCAGGGCCAAAAATTGTCCCGGTCACCCAAAAGCAAGTGGCCCACCTTTGCAGATCATAATCTTCCATTGAACATTGCTTGGTTAGTATAAGGGAGCGAATTTGAGGAGACATTTGTGGTAAATTAAACTTTTTAAATGTTTTAGGACCATTAACATTATCCAATGCTGAAAACACTATTATTGCTCTGCAGCACACTCAAAAGGTTTCCAACGAATATTTTCCCGAATCAGTTGCTTACTGTTTAATTTTCTAAGCCCTTACTGAGCCTCCAATCTCTAATTCCTCTTTTGGCAATCAGGTCCTAAAACTCCTGTCATTCTTATGGATTCTTGCTTGCCCTGACCAACATGACCCCAGAAGCTCATGCATAGCCTCTTACTGTAGGATTCTATTCACACAAAAGAATCTATGGGTGCCGCTCATACTAAGGGCTCCAGACTATTGCTCACGATCGGTTGGCCTCTTAACTTTCCTCTTATTAGAGGGACCCCAAAGCTAATTTCCACTCCTCAGGTGCCTTTGGATTCCTGCTCATCATCTGGTCGCCTGGAGCTCTTATTCACTCTTGCCTGAAAGCTCTGGGACATCACCATTTCCATGAAGTTTACCATAAGATTCCGCAAACCTTATATATCCGAGTAGCTGCCTTGATGTTTTGCTCACCCTAAGGGTATGCTGTGTACTGTCACCGCCAGACGGCTGAAGCTCCTGCTCTCCCTCAATTATCGCAGTGAGCATTGGGAGTGAACATATACTTCAGGGGCATTGCTCAGATCAGGCCAATGTGCCGCAAGCTCACTCTCAGGGTACTGAAGTTTATGGTCACCTCAGTTTGCCTGAAATCCTGCTCACTCCACGGTCTTCAGGGCTCCTGCTTGTCTCCATCTCTCCTTCCCACCAGGGTGTGCTAAGGCTCCTGCTCATTGTCATGTACTTGTGGGTCCTGGCCATGCTCAAGTGCCCAGAGGATCCTTCTCAGGGACATTAATCATTGGAGCACTGGTCCACCTTAGGCCCCTGGGCACAAGTCATACTGAAGTTGCTGAATCATCTCAATTTCACAAACCAGAACATCTTGTTTCCCTTCACATCAATGACTTTCCTGGTCACCCTGAGGTCTTCAGATATTTGTACCCACCCTTAATAAGTCAGAAAAGTAATTGCTAATCTTCAGGCTTCAGTGGCTGTACACATCCAAGTCTTTCATGGACCCTTTTGATTGCCACACAGAAGTCTCTCTGAGTGTGATGTCTTAGGGGGTGTAGCACAGCTTGGTACTTGGTGACATTTATACTGTGGGAAGAGACATGAACTGACTCTGCTTCACATGCTGGAAAAAATCACTTCTACTACAGCCATTCTTTTCATTTTCTATATATTGCCCATGCCCTTGCTCTCTCTTTCGCTCCCCCACATATCTGAACAGCCCTTTACTCCTCCTTCTAGTGTTTATCCCTCTCTTCCCTTTACTTACTCTCTCATCTCACCAGCACTTTCATTTTCTCACCCATCACATCTATTAGATTTTCTATGTTTCAGTAGGTCTGTCCATATGTCATACCAACTTTCCATTCTGTCTCCCTCCCCCACTTTCTCTTATTCTACAAACCTCTCGATCGATTTAAATTCCCTTCTATATCATTCTCCCTCTTATTATTCTTCCTCTCTTGTTTTCCATCTCTTTTTCCGGTCTCTCGCTCTCTCTCCGTAGTAGTAGTCCTGATTTTCCCCATTTCCATCGTCCTGCACTATTTCTCTCCCTCTGTCTTAGTCTATAAACCCCCCTTTTTCTCACTCATGTCTCCCACATACACTATCCTTCATTTTTTTCTTCCTCCCCTGTCCTTATTCTCCACTCTCTCAATTTCTACTGACAATTTGATTTTTACTTCAGTTCTTCTTCCTGTCTCAAAAGTTCTCCCTTTCTCCAATTGTATTTTCTCATGCTGGTTACCCGCATGTCCCTCTAGCCCTTGAACTTGTTTGTGTCCTACACCTAATAGTATATTTCATTGTGCCCCATTTACTGAGTTGCTGCTGTCAGTAGCTGCCTGCTTTATCAAACTTTGATTTGCAGAAGACCCTTCTCTGTAGACATTACATGGATTCCTGTCCTTGTGAGTGCTTTCAGGTCTGCAGCTCCCAAATGTTATTCAGGAAAGTGGAGGGCTTGTTCTACCTTTAGTCGATATCGGACCACAAGTATGTTTTATTGTTGAGTGGTAAGGGAAAATCCACCTATTTCTGGAGGAATTGTTAGAAACGGGAGAATCCACAGGTGGAAATTCTTTGACCATACTAAGCCTTTCTTGAGAATTACTCCATATATGGCACTTATATGGCACTTCCTCTAGGTATCACCAACCTCTAAATCAAGCAGTGGACTGCTGGCACTTCATAACTAAGAAGTGTGTGTGAGTCTGTGTCCATCTTTTCTTTATGATTACTGACCAGGAAACTTCTAACATCCTCTTTGCCATCGAGCCTTCACTCTTCTTTTTATCCCCATGCATCACTATTCTCTCCACTTTTGTTTCTACCCTTCCCTCTTTCTACCAATCTCTTGTTTGACTCTTCTCTCCACCTAGTCTGTCCTCACTTCATATTTTGCATGGCTGTTTCCCTCTCTCCTTTCTCCCTGTCTCACTCCCTCAATGTGCTTATCTATAATTATTTCCCTCTCCTCTGGAATCTTTCCTCTCCCCCTCTTTTTGTCTCTACTCCCCAATCCGTCTCCTATGTTCTGTTGTCTTTGTCTCTGCACTGCTCTCACCTCTCTTTTTGCCCCAACATAGAGGGTGCATTATTTTTTCACTGCATCGTTGTCACGTTTGCTACTTTGTCAAAATTTAATTTTCCTTTTACTCATTTCTAGTCATAGGTAACGTTATTTCAGTCCTTATTGTTTTATTTCTGAAGTTACAGCACTCTTCGTTGTGCACAAAATAAAACTTCCAATCTACATCTGGTATGTCACTACACAGTTTATAAACCAAGAAAGCAGTAGCTTTACTATCCGATTGTTGCGGCCTACTGTGAGCCAACGTGAACGTCCACCCTAGGACTTGTTAATTGTGCTGCCCGAAAGCATCAGCAGCTCCCCAAGGACTCAAAGCCATCTTCTGAGGCTTGGGATGGGAGGAGATGCACCATGCTGGGCCTCCTGGGCCATTGTCATTCTGCCCATGAGAAAGGACCAGCCTGACTCTTCTGAGAGTTATTGCAAAAGCTGTAGCAGCCTTTCGGGTTGTGCGCCAGCAGGGAAGTTGGCCCAGGTATTTGGACCTGCTTTTCCATTTCTGGACGGCCTTTGTAAGAAATAGCTCCATGGGCCAGACACAGTACCCTTAATTCTATAGAGCACAACATAATGTGGTTTCTTCACTCCGTAAATCAATCACATAGCTTGGTCTTGAGCCATCTGGAACATATAAATCTGTCCAGCAATTATCTTAACATGAAGGACATTGTCACAGTGCATACAAAATAAAATGATAACCCTCATAAATGCAGCCATTTTCATTGAGCCCAAGAATGGAAGAAGATTTCTGGCGAATCTGGACTAAACCTTTACACTTCTGTCCTAATTTTGGGAACTGAAGAGAGTTGATGGCCAGTATAGACTCTCGGGTTCTTAACAGTAAAGTTGGTCCTTGATGGTACTTTAAGGAACTCCTGCCAAGAAAACAGGGACTAAGATGGGATTGCCACTCCATTTTGTGATATTTCATTTTTTCTGCCACTGAAAGTTGGTTTACTTACTCTCATTCCTGCAAAAGCTGTTATTTGCTCTCTCGCTATTGTCAGACATGAGGGGATAGAATACAACAACCCTCGCTCTAAAATGGTGCATGCCTCCTCATTTACAAGAAGAGGCAGCTCCAAGACTCAGGCTGATGGCAGTCTAATTTCTGTCTATCAAGCTTGCATCTTCTGACTTGCCACTACAAATGGTTCTGGAGTGAAATGGTAATCAGGAGTAGAGTTGACCAGCTGTAGACTAGCGACAGAGGGCAAAGAAACCAGAAGCCTGGAGTGATCCACTGCTAGTTGAAATTCTGATCTGAAAATGCCTGGTAATAAAGGTAAATGTCTGACCCAGTTTGAATACAGATGGCAAGTAAAAATGTAGCACAGTGGCACTGAAAAAGGCAAAGAGGACCATTTGGAACTGTAAGACTGTAGGAAATACAGAAGAGTGAGGAAGTACACGCTAAAGGGTAGGCAAGGACAAGAATGTGGACAGTGGTGAGCAGGAGATGCATAGATTAGCTGGAGAGGTTCGATACTGCAACAAAACACTGTGGAAAACTGAGAGTTGTAGCTAAACTCCTTTTTAAGTGCACTGATACTTGAGCATGTTCAAGTGATCAGAGCTTTCTTAAAGGCATTTGCTGTAGTCCATTTACTGACAAGAAGGCATGTCCAAGACAACAGTTAATGCTTGGTTTGGTTGCTGTTGAAGGCTTTTGGATGAAGGCAATGATTCCATGAATAAATGTTACCACTCAGAGGGCACCATCTCTGTGAGCCATTAAGAATGTGGGAACTGAGCCTGGCAACCACCTTCTTCCAGATAAACCCTTATTTGGGTGTCATATTTAGTGCTGAAAGTTCAGTTCAGTTGGAAGTCCAGCCATATATCCTTTAAAGAACAATGGATAAACTGCAGAACATTGTGGTAAGCAAAACGTACAAACATGCTGCTGGATCATTTCATGTACTGCTCCCTCCAACACTTGGTCAATACCGGCAAATTTGAACTTGGTTTAAAATTGTCATTCATCTACGGGCAGACATTATTTTTTAAGGTGAAGAGTCACAACGGCAGTTGTAACCTATTGTGAGACCACACCCTCTTGCCACAACAGGGCCCGATACCACAACATGCTGCTGGGCAGGGACCCAACAGTGCCTCACCCAGTGAGATAGGGAGAAACAAATCTGAATTCCTGACTAGATAATATTCATATTTTGTGCTGGCTTATAATGATCTTGTGTTGAAAGGCAAGTGTCCCAGTTGTTCATCAAACTCTGAAGGCAATGCCATCAGGAAGAGACCTGATGGATGAGTAAGCTAACGGAACCCCCTAGCAGCACGATGCAATGGCTTCCATTATTGTAGTAATATAATACATCTGTTTACCTTTTCCAGTGCCTAATGAAGCTGCAGGTGCTTCCTACAGCAAGCTCTGTCTTCCTCAAATTTGCTCTTCCTCCATCTTCTTTCTGCTGTTCTACACATCTCCCTTTGGTGATAAATGGACAAACTAAACCAGGGTTTAGACTTATGCCCATCAGATAGACTTGCTGTCTCAGACGGAGGCACCAACATCTTCAAACATGTGTTTATGGTTTAATAAAAAGCCTCAAGGTTTCTGCCTACCATGTCCCCAGATCATGAAACAAAGTACTGAGTTTGTCGGTGCTCAGTGCTTAGTGCTCCTTGCGTTTGCACAACATAAGCCTTCTGATTGATTAATTTTCATTCTGGTCTACAGTTGTTTGAATCCGACTCTGCCATTTCCTCATTTAAATAAAAGATCTTTTTAGATCTTCTGATGTCCTTTCTGCCAGCACCAGCATTGCATGCACCAAGAACAATATAATTTTGTCTAAGATGCCTCTCTTTCTTGTCTCAGTATCATACCTACTCCCCAGTAGGTATGATGCCATTTAGTGTGTGCAGCCTATCGGCCTTTTTTCACTTGGGGTACAATACTTTTTCAATCCACAGCCTGAAGATTTGTGTAATCTGGGAATAGTTCTGCTGTAAGTGTCGGTAAGCAGTGCGGTTCTGAAAATTCTTGCAAAGGTGAAAGGTGAGGGACATTGATTGCATGTAGTTGAGCAGGGCCCCTTCATCGCATCTTGCAGGGGGGCCCCCTAAGGTTTTGTTACGCCACTGCGGATTTAACGTGGTGTAATCAGTGCAATACAAGCACTCTTTGTCAGTGGAAGCACACAACATCTGCCCAATCAAATCCAGTAGGGAGGAAGAGAAACATGTGGGCGGAGCCAAAGCCCCGCTCTCAGTAGTGGTTCCTAAATCTCTTTTTATGTTGGTTTCCTGCCCAGTGATATGAGATCTAAAAAGGGACCCGACCAATGAAACGCCGGCTCTTGTTTCCATTCTTGAGCATCAGCTATGCAGCGTAGAGATGTCACCTGTAGTAAGGAATCAGAGAGGAGCTTTTATAGCGAGACTGGAGGCTTCCATTATATTATTATTATTGTGAAACTGTGAAGTCAGAATCAGCTGAGATATATGTATCCTGCTGCAGTCAGCATGGCAGAGGCTGGGAGAATGTCAGCTTGTTTCTGCAAAGGACTCTTTTCATTTCTAGGAGTGCTGCAAAGGGGACACTCACAGCCCTCTGTGGAGGTAAAGGTAATGAGAGAAGGGGAG
Organism: Lissotriton vulgaris; assembly: GCF_964263255.1. NCBI lineage: Eukaryota > Metazoa > Chordata > Amphibia > Caudata > Salamandridae > Lissotriton > Lissotriton vulgaris. The sequence goes on from NC_141698.1 coordinate 1,035,948,417, forward strand.
GGGCAGTGGGTGAAGAGAGGGGTGCAGGCAAAACAGCGGATCATGAGGGATGGATGGAGGGAAGAGAGAGAGAATGAACGTCCAAAACCTTCTCTACTGTGGCGCAGACTGAAGTTGGAATAGTAAATTAAACTAGTCCAATATCCAGCGCCCGCCTAAGGCAAGTCGTTAAAATGACTTGTGTGCAGAACAAATGTGAACTACAGACACATTTGTTCAAATGAAAGAGTACCTAAGGCATGCAGAATTCTGTCATACATTCCCTTACACCAGTGGCCACTGCTGCAGTCTCTGAACAATGCTCTCTCTCTCTCTCTCTCTCTCTCTCTCTCTCTCTCTCTCTCTCTCTCTCTCTCTCTCTCTCTCTCTCTCTCTCTCTCTCTCTCTCTCTCTCTCTCTCTCTCTCTCTCTCTCTCTTTCTCTCTCTCTCTCTCTCTCTCTCTCTCCCTCTTACTCCCCCCTCTGTCACCCCCCTCTAACACACCCCCTTACTTCCCCCTCTGTTACCCCCATAACTCACCCTCTTACTTCCCCCTCTGTCACCCCTCCCTCTAACTTACCCTCTTACTTCCTCTTCTGTCACCCCTCCCTATAACTCACCCTCTTACACCACCGTCACCCCTCCCTCTAACTCACCCTCTTACTTCCCCCTTTGTCACCCCTCCTCTAACTCACCCTTTTACTTCCCCCTCTGTCACCCCTCCCTCTAACTCACCCTCTTACTGCCCCCTCTGTCACCCCTCTCTCTAACTCACCCTCATACTTTCCCCCTCTGGCACCCCTCCCTCTAACTCACCCTCTTACTCCCCCTCTGTCACCCCCATAACTCACCCTCTTACTAATCCCCTTTGTCACCCCTCTCTCTAACTCACCCTCTTACTCTCCCCTCTGTCACCCCCCATAACTCACCCACCCCTCCCTCTAACTCACCCTCATACTTCCCCCTTTGTCACCCCTCCCTCTAACTCACCCTCTTACTACCTCCCTTTGTCCCCCCTCCCTCTAACTCACCCTCTTACTAATCCCCTTTGTCACCCCTCTCTCTAACTCACCCTCTTACTCTCCCCTCTGTCACCCCCCATAACTCACCCACCCCTCCCTCTAACTCACCCTCTTACTGCCCCCTCTGTCACCCCTCTCTCTAACTCACCCTCATACTTTCCCCCTCTGGCACCCCTCCCTCTAACTCACCCTCTTACTCCCCCTCTGTCACCCCCATAACTCACCCTCTTACTAATCCCCTTTGTCACCCCTCTCTCTAACTCACCCTCTTACTCTCCCCTCTGTCACCCCCCATAACTCACCCACCCCTCCCTCTAACTCACCCTCATACTTCCCCCTTTGTCACCCCTCCCTCTAACTCACCCTCTTACTACCTCCCTTTGTCCCCCCTCCCTCTAACTCACCCTCTTACTTCCCCCTCTGTCACCCCTCCCTCTAACTCACCCTGTTACTGCCTCCTCTGTCACCCCCCTCTAACTCACTCTTACTCCCACCTCTGTCACCTCTCCCTCTAACTCACCCTCTTAAGCCCCCCTCTGCCACCCCTCCCTCTAACTCACCCTCTTACTGCCCCCTCTGCCATCCTCCTCCATCTGTGCCACATCTCCCTCTTTCCTGTCTCCCCTTCTTCTCTCCCTCTTTTTTGCCCCATCTTCTCCATCGCCAACCCTCCCCCTATTTCTCCCCCTTCAGCTCTTGTCTTTCCCCCTCGTTCTCACTGAGCCGTCTCTTCATTCTATCCCGAGTCCTTTCTCCCCTTTTACCCCATCCTTCCACCACTCGCCCATGCTGCCCTCTACATGCCCACTCCACCCCACCCCATCTGGACCCTCCCCTTCTCTCTGCCCTCCTCTGCCTCACCACGTCTCCACTCTCTGTCTCTCCCACCTCAACCTGGCTGGTGTCCCTCCCTCTAGCTCCTTCTCCTCTCTCTCTCTCTCACCGCACTCTTCCCTCCTCTCACCAATCCTCCCGAGCTCACTTCCGCTCTCTCCGTCACTTCCCATCTTTTCCCCATCCTCCCTCCTTCTCTACCAGTGCCCTCCGCTCTCCCTCTCTCCTCTCCTCTCCTCCCCTTAACTTCTTTTGCTGTTTTTCGAAGGATGCCACCGCTTTCACTCACACCCCCTTCCTGTGTTTTTTTTCTTAACCTGGTCTGTAAAAAGAAACATACTGCAATGCCTTGTGTTGTTGTGGGCTTTGCTGAGATGGCAGCCGGGCATCTGCTTCCCATTAACTGCCCCTTGTTCTCGGCTTCGGTCTCATTTGATGTCGTTTTCATGTCTCGTGTTCGTGTTTATTTCTGGTTTGCTGTCAGCCACGTGCCCTCTTATCCCCATGCGGGGGCCCTGTCCTAACTCCTCCTGCGGGTGGGGCCACAATGCCCGCCTTGTCACGTGGCCGGTGTGAGCATCTCATCGGCATGGGGCCAGGGCCGGTCCTAGAACTCCTGGGGCCCGGGCAAAAGGAAAGATGTGAGGCCCCTCTAATTTGCATGTAACTTCCAGTCGCAGCCGGCATACCTCGCGGGTGGAGGGTCTTGCAGGAGTTCGGTAGGAGGGGAACAGGACGCAGGCAGCCTCCCGCCCCTCCTCTTAGCCAATCACAATGCTGCAATGGCAGCGTTGTGATTGATCAGGACGCCGACCAGCCAGGTGCCTATGGGGAGGCCATTTTCTCCATGTTGGCTGCATTGCAGCCTACATAGAAAGGGCAGAGTGTGCATGACTGGTTTGGTCGAACAGTCAGCGCCCTTAGCAGTTGGCAAGCCACTCCTCCCCTGCCCTAAAGCAGACCCGCCAGCCCCAAACAAACACTTCTGCTTTCTCCCAGTGCTAGAAGTAGAAACATAAAACGGTTGTTTTAGCATTTTGTGTTTCTGCTTTTGCGAGAAAGTAGGAGGCGGCGCTCCTCCACCCTAGGGGACGGCCCGACCTTGGTAACATCACAAGAAGTGACATCACAGAAAGTGACATCGCAGGACTATTGATCTTATTTGGCATCACTGAAGAGACCTAACGTGGATATCAGTAACATGGACAAAAAGATAAATATACAAATGAAATAAATTCATATATTTTAAGTCCAAATATTTTAAATGGATTACATTTGTCTCATTAGATGAAAAAGCTAGGAGCAGGTCTCACAAAGATGTATATTATTTACTCCTCGTTAACTGATTGTTTCCAGGTGAGTGCATGATACACTTTCCAATTCTGCCTCATAAAGGGTGGGAGATCCTGTTGAGGTAATGAGGGGCGGGATCATTCAAAATCCCACACTCCTATGCTAAGAGACGTAGGACAATCTTTTTTGTGTGTGTGCTCTTTACTCGCCAGAATTATGTTAAGTGCAAAAACACAACACATATATAGTACAAAATTACAAGACACCATTGCAAACAAATAAAGATTGTACATAAACAAAAAAAGACTTAGAACAACCGAGACCACTGCTAAATCATACATTGACTATTAGGTATGCTACAGATTCAAGGGGTTGTCAAATCAATGTTTTTGATTTGGTGTTAGAACTGTAGGAAGTAGAAGTGGCCGGCTTTAGCGCTGGTGGAGCCCTGTACGACAATGTTGGTGCCCCCAATGACTTGCTCTGCCACAGATTTCCTCACTACCACCCATTAAAAGTGCCCCTCAAGTCTCCATAACTACACTCTCTCTCAGATGCATTTAATTTGATTAACAGCACCACTGATACCAGTTTAGAGTGTCAGAGAACTTTATATCACACATTACACAGAGACAATCAATCATACCTGTGTAAATCACAATAGGTAATGTTCCTAAGACAAAGGACTAGTAGTCACATGACAATCATACTAGTAGGCAGTATAGTTTAATAGTGATTGATCTGGAGAAACACAAACTCTGACTTTAGAACGTAATACCATGGTTGGGGGTTCTCTTTAATAACCAGAATTGATTTCTGTTCAAATGAACCCTTTTTGCAACATTAGGATAATCAAAGACTGGGGAAATAATCATAACGCTGTACTTTATACCTTGCAGTTTGCATGCAGCTCCTAGATGACAGTTAATAGTTCACTGTTCTACGTTAGGATTTTGACTTATAAACTAGATCTCTCTGGCAAAAGCAGTAACCCACTGGCCTATTTACATTATGTGGACTTAGTGATCTGCATAGTACATGTTCTTTGCAGCAAGCACATTAACCCTTTGCGCTACCTTTCCACATGTCAAAACTTCCACTTGACAAACCTCCATCTCTCTCTAGGAAGAACATTAATCACCGGAGTTTCATGACTTTTATATTGTTGCCGAAATTTGCTGGAGGCCAGGAAGGAGGCAGCAAGTGCTTTTAGAAACATAATATACTCGCAAACATGACCCAAAGTCAGCGCTCAGTGCGATCTCACCGTTTGCACCGCCCTAGAGCCTCCCTGTTTAAGGGTCCTGTGACCTCAATGACAGAGTCACTGTTGCTCTAGGGTGTGCTGCTTCGTAGGCCTGCCCAAAAGACTTGTGGTGAGCTTCAATAGAGGTTGTGGTAGACAGGCCTTCAAGGCTAACCCACCCTTGCCACTGCTAGGGTTCACCTGCTGGTGCTAAGACATCAGGCCTTCTAAGGTCTTGCGGGTCCTTCCAAGGTCTAGCATGGAAACGTGTTCTCTCAGTAGAGTGGTCTGGTGGACTGGTCATGAAGGCTGAACCTGGTTCCCCAGTTCCAAATTCGGCAGCTCTGACCATAGTGCCACATCTTCTCCCCCAACTGAACACCATACTACCCCACTGAGAGAAACTCGCACTGCCTTCAACTTCAACCCAATTGCCCCCGCTACAAACACCTGGAGGCGACTCAATTTAAATTACGGACTAGACGAGAGCAATATGCTGCCTAAAAAAAAGTGACAACATCCTGGAAAAAGCAAACACTCATAAGGATTGTAAGATTAAATAAAGAATGTGAAATGTAAGCAGGAACAACATGGTTACCTTAACGTTTTGCACTTATTATTCAGAAAGCAATGAGTGCTTTTGCATGAAAAGTTAAGGTCATGACTACAGAGTCGGAACGGACATGCTTCAATGCCCATTGCTTATATTCTTACAAAACGAAAGCAATATGGTTTAAAAAGACCACATTTGTGAATACAGAGCAGCAGTATGCATTTTATTTTCCAGTCCACCCATCAAGCAGGTATTGCAGTACATCCAGAAATGGTGCACTTCCCCACCCGTAGAGCTTCACTGGCAAACTCTGTGGAGTGGCACTAATGTGTATTGGATGTGAATTGACCCACTCTTTCTTGCTTTAGTTATTTTTAGGTCTCGCCTAGCGATTGTGTAAGCGATCGCTATGCGAGAGATTTAATAAGGGGCACTAGAAAATGCTCCCAAAGACCTTTGGAATGCAGTATATGGCCAGTGCATGTGAGGCATTCAAGCGCGTAGCTGGCATCTGTCATCGGACTTGAAAGCAGCCGACTGCTTTCGCCAGCATGCCCCTGGCCTCACTTCCTGCTCCCCCTCTTACAACAAATAACTTTCGTTATTGCTCACACACCAAATGCTCGTTCCCTCCCACCCTTCCTTTGATGTCCGCTTTTCTTGTTGTTTACAAACCATCGCACTGGTTCACTCACTTACAATTTCCGATTAGAAAACACGAATGCCCGCATGACTGCCCTTCTTCCTGTTTTCATCATTCACTCATACTGTTTGTGACTAAGAACCCGAAACGCACTCACCCTGAGAATGGAACGCGCACACTGTCGCAGCAGAGCGTGCGTGCACTGATACGAGAGCATGCATACTCTAGTATCAAAGCACTTACACTGCTGCATGACTTACACAGCTGCAAGCCTAACACTGCTGCACGCCTCACACTGCTGCACGCTGCACACTGCTGCATTACTCACACTCCTGCATGCTGCACACTGCTGCACGAATCACTGCTGCACACCACACACTGCTGCACGCGGCACACTGCTGCATTACTCACACTGTGCATGCTGCACACTGCCGAACACCTCACACTGCCGCACGCCACACACTGCTGCACGCCACACACTGCTGCACACCACACACTAATGCATGCCCATGCCACACACTGCTGCACGCCTCACACTGCTGCATGCCTCATACTGCTGCACACTGTCGCAGCAGAGCGTGCGCGAACTGATTCCAGAGCATGCATACTCTAGTATCAAAGCACTTACACTGCTGCACGACACACACTGCTGCACGCATCACACTGCTGTACGCCTCACACTGCTGCACACTGCACACTGCTGCATTACTCACACTGCTGCATGCTGCACACTGCTGCATTCCACACACTGCTGCACGCCTCACAGTGCTGCACGCCTCGCACTGCTGCACGCCTCACACTGCTGCAGGCCTCACACTGCTGCACGCTGCACACTGCTGCATGCCACACTGCTGCACGCCACACATTGCTGCACACCTCACACTGCTGCACATCTCACACTGCTTCGCGCCACACACTGCTGCACGCCACACACGGCTGCACGCCACGCACGGCTGCACGCCACACACTGCTGCACGCCTCCCACTGCTGCACACCACAAACTGCTGCACGCCACACACTGCTGCACACTGCTGTATTACTCACACTGCTGCATGCTGCACACTGCTGCACGCCACACACTGCTGTACGACACAATGCTGCACGACACAATGCTGCACGCCTCACACTGCTGCACGCCACACACTGCTGCACGCCACACACTGCTGCATGCCACACACTGCTGCATGCCACACACTGCTGCACACCACACACTGCTGTACACCACACACTGCTGCACGCCACACACTGTTGCACTCCACACACTGCTGCACACCTCACAATGCTGCACGCCTCACACTGCTCCACGCTGCACACTGCTGCATGCTGCACACTGCTGCAGGCCTCACACTGCTGCATGCCTCACACTGCTGAACGCCACACAACGCCACCACATCACTCAGGGACACCACCACATCACTCAGGGACACCACCACATCACTCTAGGACACCACCACATCACTCTAGGACACCCCCACATCACTCAGGGATACCACCACATCACTCAGGAGCACCACCACATCACTCAGGGGCACCACTCAGGGGCACACCCACATCACTCAGGGACACCACCACATCACTCACAGACGCCCCCATGTCACTCAGGAACACCACCACATCACTCAGGGACACCACCACATCACTCTGGGACACCACCACATCACTCTAATACACCACCACATCACTCTGGGACACCACCACATCACTCTAATGCACAACCACATCACTCAGCCCAACCACATCATCACTCAGCACCACAACAGCACTGTCCTTGCTTGCTACCAACACGTATTGCCATAGCCAATAGGACTCGCATTAGGAAAGTGTAAGCTATTGGCTTTGTGAATAACAATGCTATTAATTTATATATTTTCAAAGCCAACACATATTAAAAAAAACTGTCATTTAAAATACCAATAGCTCACACTTTCCTAATACGAGACCTATTGCATTGCAAATGCTTGTTTAACATTTTAAACCTTTCATTTCTCTCCACCCCAAGGCTGCACTTTGGAAGTGAAAAATGTCACAAAAAAGATGACATTTCCAGCAAAAAAAGTATTCTTTTTTGGATTCATTTACAGGGGAACAAATAAAGAAAGAGGGAGTAATGGCTACAAGGCCCAGGGAAGGGAGCCCCCACACCCTGACCTTGCAGCTTGCATAAGTGCTTCAAAGCAGTAACAAGGCCTTTCTTAAAACACTGCCCTAGCAGTTGATCTGGCTGCTCCCTCCTTCCCTCTCCCAGCTCTCTTTACCTGTGTCTGGCTTGTCCTGCATAGGGGCCTTCTTTCACCCAGGAACAAAATGCGGGAATGGCCGGTACTTCAGAGGTGCTGCCCGTCCCTGACACTGTGAGCCATAATTGCTGGCCTGGCTCCTGTGCCTTCCCCACTCTGGTTGTCTGGTTGTTCCCCCCCCCCCACCCCTACAGCCCCAGGAATGCCACCACGTAGTGGACTCCAGACATCAAGTGCATAAACACAGCGCATGGTAACAGAGTGAGTGGGGGCGTAGATTACAGGCGCAGTATGGCATAGCAAAGCAGGGCTGCTGCGGATTCCTATGTGACTCTTTGAGTATATCCATTTGTATCCCTTCCTTATGTATATAGAGATAACTCTAATCACTAGTATATGCAGTAGACCTTTGTACTCTGTACCATTCCTATGTGACTCTTATAGCATATCCATTCGTATCCCTTCCCTATGTATATAGAGGTAACTCTAACCACTAGTATATGCAGTAGACCTTTGTACTCTCTACCATTCCTATGTGACTATTAGAGTATATCCATTCGTATCCCTTCCCTATGTATATAGAGATAACTCTAATCACTAGTATATGCAGTAGACCTTTGTACTCTCTACCATTCCTATGTGACTCTTAGAGTATATCCATTCGTATCCCTTCCCTATGTATATAGCGATAACTCTAATCACTAGTATATGCAGTAGACCTTTGTACTCTCTACCATTCCTATGTGACTCTTAGAGTATATCCATTCGTATCCCTTCCCTATGTATATAGAGATAACTCTAATCACTAGTATATCCAGTAGACCTTTGTACGCTCTACCATTCCTATGTGATTCTTAGAGTATATCTATCCGTATCCATTCCCTATGTATATAGAGAAAACTCTAATCACTAGTATATGCAGTAGACCTTTGTACTCTCTACCATTCCTATGTGATTTTTAGAGTATATCCATTCGTATCTCTTCCTTGAGTGACTTTACTATCTGTACATCTGCAATTTTTCTTTCTGTTTGTATCTCTTCCTTGCGTGACTTTACATCTTGTACATTTGCAATTTTTTCTGTTTGTATCTTTCATGTAATGCATGTAATCCTTAGTCCTTATGTTTTGCAACTGGTTCTTATGTAAAGCGCTCTGACACCTTCGGGTAAAGTTCGTGCTATATAAAATCGCATTAAATAAATAAATAAAAATCTGTGAAAGTGTTCCATTTCACAGTGAAGCAGGGGGCCCCCTGCCTTTCACTTGAGCGCGAAACCCTGGGCAGCTGCCCATGCTGCCCATGCCTAGCGCCGGCCCTGCATGGGGCCCTGCTCTGAAAGGCCTGTGCAGGCTGTGCCCACGTTTATTCCCTCACCCAGGAGCACCTTTGTGCGTGCACGGATGGGTAGAGACGAATGTTCACTGTTCACAGAGGGCGCCTTGAGGCCGCCTGGAGAGTCGCAGCAGCTGGACGCAAACTATTTAGGCATAGTACTTCTACATGTGGGCAGTGCCAAATATCTTTACTTCGGTGATTTGCACTTTTATTTATTTTTCCTCCAAAATAAATGATTCTTCGCCGTTAACAAACGCAGTCTCCCCACCAGTTTTGAAAGGGTTCTTTTCCAATTCCAAACTTGGAAAAAGATTTACTCCTGCCTTGACAGAGGTAAACCCCAGTCCTCTCTAGTTCCAGGATGACATGGGTGAAAGAGAATGTTGGGTATATGCACAAATTTGGGGTTTCCAAAGATTCTCGGCCTCCTTGGCCTGAAATCTTCCTTATCAGCCCAGGGACAAGTTTTACTCACCTGTCATATTACAACACCGTAGGGCGAATTCACATATGCGCAACTATTTATACGAAAGCAAAATAACGCCAGCGACTTACAAAAGTGAATATTGCACGTCGGTCAAATCAAACCGTTCCACGCGCTGGGCTTCGGTCTTGTCTTTGTGTTAATCTGCGTGCAAGGTTTGTTTTCCTATTATGACTGTAGGACTACAAGTCCCAGGATGCAACAAACTATCCAGGGTTAATGAGCTGCTGACGCCTGATGCTAGGGGCCGAATTACACAAGTTTCCCCTGGGGCACTTTGGTATCACAGCCTCTGCGACCCCTTCTGTAATACCAATAGCGCTAGTACATATAATGCGCCAGTGTGGTCTTTAGTGGGCGTTCTCTCATTTGCATAAAGGCGTGGCCCATGCTGATTTTTTTTTTGCGTATTTATATAGCGCGAAGTCGACTCGAAGGTATTGGAGCGCTTTACATGAGCACCGTATTTACATAACACATTCAGGCACGGGGAGATGAAGTGATTTGCCCAGAATCACAGGATGTGGATGCGATCCGAGGCTCGAACCCTGGTCTCCAGCACTAAAGTCGGCAGTCTAACCGACAGACCCTTTGCCTCTGCACCCGAGCCCTATTACAGATGCAGGCGCAGAGGCAAAGAAGCTGTCAGGAGGCACACTGATAGTGCGCCATCCAAAAGGTGATGCACTGTCAGTGTCCCCGCTGATGACAGGCAGCTCGTGGGGGAAAGGGCGGGTGCCATGAACCCCTCAGACATCCCCTTGCAGGGACTGCTCCACCTGCAATGGAATCTCCAATCCCCTTTAAAAATGCCAGCGGGTGCCGCCTGCATGGTGAAAACATGGAACGGCTTTGAAGCAGCCTTCCCGTTTTTCGCCTGAATGTGGATTGCGGCTGCCCTGGGGGCAGCGCATTCAGCATGATGAGGCGCATTTTCCTGGATTGTGCCTGGCACTGTATGTATAATATTGCCCCAGATGTATAAACTTACACTTGGGCTGCAACTGCTCATGATACTTGTGCACACACTTAAGATGGCATTGGAGGCGGCATAGCTAAAATATGCAGCAAAGTCAAATGAAAATAAGCATTGGCAAAGCCAATAGGCATAGCCTATGTAAGAGCTATTGGTTTTGCTAATATGTTTTAGCCATGTTGCACACCAGAGTGGCTGCTGTTCAGCATGATTAGAAGTAAGTGGGGTAAAAGAGAGCGGAATGGAGTGTTGGGTCGCAAAGTGTAGTAGAGTGGAGTGTTATGGACCGGCGTAGAGTTGAGTGGGGCATAGTGTCAGAGTTGAGTAGAGTGTTGTAGAGTGGAGTGACGTAGAATATCGTGGAGCAGTGTAGAGCAGAGTTGAGTGGCGTAGAGGGGCCTGAGTAGGATAATGTAAAGTAGAGTGGTGTATAGCAGAGTAGATTGGCATAAAGTGGAGGGGCATAGAGTGGAGTGGAGTGTCATAGGATAGAGAGGACTAAAGTGCTATAGAGGGGCAAAGAGGGAAAGGAGTAGTGTCATAGAATGGAATAGAGTGGAGTAGAGTGCTGTAGAGTGGAGTGGCACAGGGTGGAGTAGAGTGTTGTAGAGTGGAGTGGCACGGGGTGGAGTAGAGTGCTGTAGAGTGGAGTGGCATAGGGTGGAGTACAGTGCTGTAGAGTGGAGTGGCATAGAGTGGAGTAGAGTGCTGTAGAGTGGAGTGGCACGGGGTGGAGTAGAGTGCTGTAGAGTGTAGTGGCATATAGTGGAGTAGAGTGCTGTAGAGTGTAGTGGCATATAGTGGAGTAGGGTGCTGTAGAGTGGAGTGGCATAAGGTGGAGTAGAGTGCTGTAGAGTGGAGTGGCACGGGGTGGAGTAGAGTGCTGTAGAGTGGAGTGGCATAGAGTGGAGTAGAGTGCTGTAGAGTGGAGTGGCATCGGGTGGAGTAGAGTGCTGTAGAGTGGAGTGGCATAGAGTGGAGTAGAGTGCTGTAGAGTGGAGTGGCACGGGGTGGAGTAGAGTGCTGTAGAGTGTAGTGGCATATAGTGGAGTAGAGTGCTGTAGAGTGTAGTGGCATATAGTGGAGTAGGGTGCTGTAGAGTGGAGTGGCATAGGGTGGAGTAGAGTGCTGTAGAGTGGAGTGGCATAGAGCGGAGTAGAGTTTTGTAGAGTGGAGTGGCATAGGGTGGAGTAGAGTGCTGTAGAGTGGAGTGGCATAGGGTGGAGTAGAGTGCTGTAGAATGGAGTGGCATAGAGTGGAGTAGAAGGCTGTAGAGTGGAGTGGCATAGGGTGGAGTAGAGAGCTGTAGAGTGGAGTGGCACGGGGTGGAGTAGAGTGCTGTAGAGTGTAGTGGCATAGAGTGGAGTAGATTGCTATAGAGTGGAGTGGCATAGGGTGGAGTAGAGTGTTGTAGAGTGGAGTGGCACAGGGTGGAGTAGAGTGCTGTAGAGTGGAGTGGCATAAAGTGGAGTAGAGTGCTATAGAGTGGAGTGCCATAGGGTAGAGTAGAGTGCTGTAGAGTGGAGTGGCATAGAGTGGAGTAGAGTGTTGTAGAGTGGAGTGGCACAGGGTGGAGTAGAGTGCTGTAGAGTGGAGTGGCATAGAGTGGAGTAGAGTGCTATAGAGTGGAGTGGCATAGGGTGGAGTAGAGTGCTGTAGAGTGGAGTGGCATAGAGTGGAGTAGAGTGCTGTAGAGTGGAGTGGCACGGGGTGGAGTAGAGTGCTGTAGAGTGTAGTGGCATAGAGTGGAGTAGATTGCTATAGAGTGGAGTGGCATAGGGTGGAGTAGAGTGCTGTAGAGTGGAGTGGCATAGGGTGGAGTAGAGTGCTGTAGAGTCGAGTGGCATAGAGTGGAGTAGAGTGTTGTAGAGTGGAGTGGCATAGGGTGGAGTAGAGGGCTGTAGAGTGGAGTGGCACAGGGTGGAGTAGAGTGCTGTAGAGTGGAGTGGCATAGAGTGGAGTAGAGTGCTGTAGAGTGGAGTGGCACAAGGTGGAGTAGAGTGCTGTAGAGTGGAGTGGCACAGGGTGGAGTAGAGTGCTGTAGAGTGTAGGGGCATATAGTGGAGTAGGGTGCTGTAGAGTGGAGTGGCATAGGGTGGAGTAGAGTGCAGTAGAGTGGAGTGGCATAGAGCGGAGTAGAGTGTTGTAGAGTGGAGTGGAATAGGGTGGAGTAGAGTGCTGTAGAGTCGAGTGGCATAGGGTGGAGTAGAGTGCTGTAGAGTGGAGTGGCATAGAGTGGAGTAGAAGGCTGTAGAGTGGAGTGGCATAGGGTGGAGTAGAGTGCTGTAGAGTGGAGTGGCATAGGGTAGAGTAGAGTGCTGTAGAGTGGAGTGGCATAGAGTGGAGTAGAGTGTTGTAGAGTGGAGTGGCACAGGGTGGAGTAGAGTGCTGTGGAGTGTAGTGGCATAGAGTGGAGTAGAGTGCTGTAGAGTGAAGTGGCATAGGGTGGAGTAGAGTACTGTAGAGTGGAGTGGCATAGGGTGGAGTAGAGTGCTGTAGAGCGGAGGGGCATAGAGCAGAGTAGAGTGCTGTAGAGTGAAGTGGTATAAAGTGGCGTAGAGTGCTGTAGAGTGGAGTGGCATAGGGTGGAGTAGAGTGCTATAGAGTGGAGTGGCATAGGCTGGAGTAGAGTGCTGTAGAGTGGAGTGGCATAGGGTGGAGTAGAGTGCTGTAGAGTGGAGTGCAACAGGGTGGAGTAAAGTGCTGTAGAGTGGAGTGGCATAGAGTGGAGTGGCACAGGGGGGAGTAGAGTGCTGTAGAGTGGAGTGGCACAGAGTGGAGTAGAGTGCTGTAGAGTGTAGTGGTATAGAGTGGAGTAGAGTGCTGTAGAGTGGGATTGCAGAGGATGGAGTAGAGTGCTGTAGAGTGTAGTGGCATAGGGTGGAGTAGAGTGCTGTAGAGTGTAGTGGCATAGGGTGGAGTAGAGTGGAGTGGCATAGAGTGGAGTAGAGTGCTGTAGATTGGAGTGGCATAGGGTGGAGTAAAGTGCTGTAGAGTGGAGTGGCATAGAGTGGAGTAGAGTGCTGTAGAGTGGAGTGGCATAGAGTGGAGTAGAGTGTTGTAGAGTGGAGTGGCATAGGGTGGAGTAGAGTGCTGTAGAGTGGAGTGGCATAGGATGGAGTAGAGTAGATTGTTTCAGAGCAAAGTGGAGTGAAGCAGGGTAGAGAACAGTTGCATAGAGTAGAGTGGAGCAGTATTGATTGCAGTGACGCAGAGGGGAGTGGCACAGAGTGGTTTAATGTGACTTAGAGTTCAGTGTCATAGGGGCACATTATCAAGCACAGTGTTAAAATTATTGCTGCTAAAGCATCGATAAAGGGCTTGATAATATGCCCTTGAGAATTCCAATGGAAGCCCATGTTGACACCAGAACATGGGCTTCTATTGGAATTCTCAAGGGCATATTATCAAGTCCATTATCGTGCTTTAGCAGCAGTTTTCTGCCGTTAAAGCAACAATAATTTTAACGCTGTGCTTGGTAATATGCGCCTTAGAGTGTAGTGGGTTACAATGGATTGTTTCAAAGTAGAGTGAAGTGGTGCAGTGTAGAGTGGTTTTTTTCTGTGTAGAGTGGAGTGGTGCAGGGTAAAGTGGAGTGGTATAGTGTAGGCCTGGGTAGTAAACTTTGTTCCGCTTGTGGTGTTTTTCCCACTCTGTGCTCCGCATTGAGTGCGGGGTTCCAGAAATCTCAGCGTAGCAGCATGGAGCATAGTTTTTCCTCCCTCACAGCTCTACAGTGTTACATTGGTGAGCGAGGAAAATCCAATACTAGACCCCATCCCAGCGAGATTTCTCAACACGGACGGTTGTGGTAGGTCGCTACCGCTCGGGTTGAGAAACCTGCCACTCACATTGAAGAAGCTGCGGCTCGAGGAGAACATCTACGCGAGCAGCAGAAAGAAACTGCCCCCTCTTCCGTTGCGGGTGGTGCCATTTGCGCTGATTTTGCAGTGTGGGACAATCACCCAACGCTTAAACTTAGCACGACTTACCTCACATTGCTGCTTGCGAAGCCCTGTGGAGTAAAGCAGACTTTTTGGTCACTTTGCGGAGTTCCACATAACGGAACTCTGCCCAGGCCTAGTATGGTGCAGTGGCGTAGTGTACAGTGTTGCAGTGGAGCGGCTTAGAGTGGAGCAGAGTGTAGTGGCCAAGACTGGAGTGGTGTTAGTTCATTGCTGAAGAGTACAGTGGTGCAGAGTAGAGCGGGATGGAGAGCAATGTTGTTTTACTGAAGTGTTGAGTGTTGTAATCAATTTTGACATAACTTACCCACTGAATAGGTGGTAACCGAATGGGAGTTAGAAAAACGTGGATCAGGCCTATCCTGTGTGTAACAGGGGCCTTGTCATGGAAACGGAGTTCGTACGCATCTGCACTGGTCTGCCAAACCAACCAACCGAAGGGCTATAGATTATAAATATTAAAGGTATCATTTGTAAGCAATGATTACAAGTCCTCAATTTAATATTCAGTATGACGGCTCCTGTTCTGATATTTAGCCAGAGCAGGAATTGTAGGGGCATTCATTTGCTTTGAAGTAGCCAATCCAAAACAAGTAGTCTGGTAGATCGAATCATTTAAAAATAAAATATGTGTTGGAATGAGGCACGTGTGATGTAAAGCTGCTGTGCCCTTCACCTGCCAGGGTCTAGAGCCCCAAACAAATTTAAGCTCTATTGTGGACTTCCACAGCTCATAGCCACCCCCGACAAGTTATCAATAAAGGATTTGGAATACAATAATTTTGTGTGGGTGAGCATCACTTTGGGTTTGGACGAAGAATTTTACTTAAAATAGAATGACTCCGGCTTTGACCTATCAAAATCTGTAAAATATGAGAATGTTTTCAAAAGCGTTTTTGAGCTGCCTTCCAAAGGAGTCAGGCAATGTTCCCACTGTGTGTAAATAAAAACATTCCTAAATGTATTAGCTTTATGCAGGTAGTAATCTCCATAATGCTGGTAACAAAACAAGTCATCATAATTTGCAGTATTTAAATATACACCTTCAGCATCAGATGCAGCAGAATACTTCAAATCAGAAAACAAAGATTGTATGGCTTGTACGTCCCAATCATCAGACCGTATGTTGTGTTTCACTACATCACCCATTGAAACACGAAGTACATTGGGTACATTATTTAACTCTGCAGGGCTATGAATTTGGAAATCCACAGCATCCCAAACAATACCATCCCCAACTGGCCAGGCGGTGATTTTGACAAAAGTCTGGTCTCTTTTCATGATGTGAAAAGATGAGTGTGGAGCCAGTTTTACAGCAAAGCGTTCAGGTAGGTAGTGGCCATTGATTAGAAGAAAAAATAAAAAATTCACAAATCCAATTGACATGAATAAAAAAAATGGCAATGAGCACCAATCAGATGTATGTCCAAGGGGGAACCAAATAAGTCTGTTCAAACAACGTGACAAAAATAGTGAATTTGGCTGGGGCCAATGATGAAGTCATGTTTGAGTCAAAACAAAAACCTGTCTGGTTAAGGGTATCCGGTTGGAAACCAGGCAATGACTCAGTAGTGGGATAAGCATATTCAGTTTCTTCATTTTTGACTGGGAGCAGGGGGGATTGGCAAGGGATTAGTAACAGCAGAGGCGGCCGCTCCATTAGGACGTTGGGGCGCTGCCCCCCTGCTTTCTCGCAGTGCGAGAAGCAGAAAACAAAATGGTATTTTAATAACATTTTACTTTCTGCATCTCACGCTGCGAGAAAGCAGACAGCAAGGGTGTGCCTGGTTGGGGGCGGGAGGAGTGGCTTGCACCACTCTGAGTGCTGTGGCTGCTTGTGCTTGGTCGGCCCTGGGTGCCGACCAAAGCAGTCATGCGCTCTCTACTGTTGCACGGAGGGGCGCCGCCCGGGACTCTGCACTGTTGTGATTGGCTTACAGTCTTACAGAAGTGTGGTAAATATAATTTACCGGTCAATTTTTCCGTATAATTATTACAAGTAAAAGAATAGCTCAATCAAATGAGAGGCAGAGTCCGTGGTGTCTGAGTCATACGGGCTTTAATTCGGGATGGCTCGAGCCATGGAAATCAATTCCATCAATACAAGGGTTCGGGGGTATATGCAATGATGGCAAAAAGATGTCAACGATTTATTAACAGTACATGACATATATAGTAAAACGCACAATGGCAATGGATACAGTAGGCGTGACAAGTGAAATGTATATGATAAGAACACATGTGCGTAGCAAAAAGGTGTGTACAAGGGTGTGCACGGAGGCGTGTGCTGGAAACGTCACAGAAAAGTGTCATAAGTGGGTGGGTGCGTAGAGGATTCTGCAGAGTCAGCTGAAACCTGTGACCTGGATGCGCGCGCAGGTGGTATGACGTGTGATTGACGTGTATCTGGGGAAAGCTGAGGGTCTGACTTTTAGCACTAGTAGAAGAGACAGAAGTCTGGCATGTCAGATCGACCTGTTCCTATAACATGTCTGATATCTTGTATTTGGAGGATGTTTAATCTGAAGTAAAAGGTCTCTCGGGCAGAGGCTATTCTATACTGAATGCATATGTGTCTAAGTGCAATGCACGGGGCCATGGGCCTACCATGGTAACGGGAGCAATGAATTACATGGAGGAGACAGGAAGGCTTGGCCCTTTGCTCTGCAGCCGGGGAGCTGTTTACCTATTTCACTAGACTGGAATGTGTTTTCGAGGAGGGTGAACCGGCTACGCTGATAACTTGAAGGCAAAATACTGTTTTGGCAGGCAGGCCAGGCCGAGCCAGGCACCGCTTCGCTTGGCAGGAAGTAAGGCAGAGGTCAGGGATGTATCTCCATGCTGCAGCTTTCAGAGGCAGAGACAGAAGTGGCTCAAGGGCAGAAATCAGGGCCTAGCTCGGCAGAGCCAGGAAAAACGTGAAAGTGTACCATGTAAAGACGTTGGCAAGGCATACTTAGGAACTGAATTATCGATCCATTCATGGTGGACCTGATAGAGGACATGTTAACGTTGGACGCAAATGTATTTGCGTCTTCAGATTCGGTTGTGGAGGGAAGTTACATGCACTTTAAACTCGTACATGGAGACGTTGGGGTACACGTTAGGGGACATACCTGACCATAAAAATTTCAATTACCTCATTCCCTCCTTGGCCCCTACGTGCCCATTAGGATATATCTATTTTCATGAGACCATCTATCTGTTCATATAACATCATCTGTTCATCTTTCTTTATTCGGGAATGGGAACGTGAACTTGGATGGGGAACACAAGCTGTGGCGCACAAGCCGTAAATCGCTGGCCCACATTGTAGACATAAACAACAACTGAATACTATGGCCAATATTATTCCTAGGAATGACAGTAGCTTCCATCCCCAGGCTGATACTACACTCCAGAGCCAACCAGACCAAGTCCAGGAGCCTGGATTCTGATGTATCTGATGGGCAATTTCGTGAAGTCTGGTAATGGCTTTGTATACTGATGGCGCGTTATTAGGAATAAACACGCAACAACTGGATCCGATGACTCTACAAGCTCCGCCCCTATCGGCCAGGATGACGTCAAGGACAAGGCGGTTCTGAAGAACGACAAGTCTCATAGCAGACTGATCCTCTGTTAAGTTGCCCAAAGCAGAAGTAGTCTCATTCACTACTGCTTCGAGTATTCTGGTTAATTTGCGTATCAGTTTACTATTGGAGACAGTGCCTAGATAAGGAAAGAATCCTTTATTGAAATCTGTATATTGTTCCCATGCGGTTTCAGTCTGATCAACTATTGGGAGATCTCTCTTGTGTCTAACGAGATCGAGGCGGGAATTCCTGTGATAGTAAGATGGGGCTAGAAAAACTGGTGGCAATAGAAATGCAATGAAACAGGTACCATCCCAATCTGGAGGTAGACGTACATAAGCTGTCTGACCACATATGAAATAGGAATGTCGGGAAGCTTTGAATGTAGACTCGCCTTTATCACTGAATTCGACCACAGTAGTACAGTCACTGTGACCAAGATGTACTGAACCATTCTTTCTTACACATAATACACCTTTTGCTGGTAAGACTGATATAGATGGCAAGTCTGGACTGGTCTCTGACTGAACATTTAGAATCATGAGGTTAAGTGTAAAATTGCCTAATCCATACACTTCATTTTCTAGATCGGTCCCTGTCATTTGTGGTAAACCTTCTTCATTTGGGAAACATGCTTTATTCATGACAGTGTTTAGGTTTCCCCATATCCAATTGCCTTGGGAAACTCTGGATTCAGTGTCTAAAGAGGATATTAAACTAAACCATGCACCACAGGAACCATTATGTGTAAACGGGTAAGGAAAGAGGGGCAGAGCTCCCTTGTAGTTCTGATAGGGAGGGAGTCGGCCACATATCCAACAATTAGTAGCATTGTTGATCTGGTGAGAATGGTGTAACATACGAATGAATGTATTGTTGCGCAGCGCAAGTTGATAAGACAATTCATGTAGAGGCAGGGCACTAAACGTGTGCTCTGTAGTGTCATTAGAAAAAGAATGTGCAATAGGAAAGTACATATATAACATCCAACTCATAACAATAATAGTAAGACTCAGAAAAAGCATAATAAGTAATGTGCAGATGCAACGGCTTCGGAGATTCTTACAATATTTCTGTTTCTTGATCTCCTGTCTATCTCTCTCTCTATTGGGGTCTAACTTATACATGTCAGAAACCTGTCTAACCGCTTCACCCAGGAGGGGACTTAAACAATTAAACTGTCTGACTTACTAGACCTCAATTTCAATCTGTACTCCTGCTGAGGAGTATTCTCTAACAGGGGGAGTTTGGTATCAGTCTCTGGAATGCGAGAGTCCTGGGAATCGGTCTTTGGCGGAAGTCCATGGAATTTTTTTACGTGGCTGGAGTGGATCCAGCCTTTCCTTCCCTCCAATTTCACCGCAGTCCTGGTGGTTAACAAAACGATCTTTGGCTCTTTCCAGCGGGGCTCAAGAGGGCTTGACCGATCGAAGTTGCGGACTACGACGACATCTCCTGGGACCAGTTCATGTGGTTTCACCTCGGTGTTGTCTGGGAAGGCTGCCGCAACCTGTGAACGACATGATAGTAGTGCAGACATCAAGGAGGCAAAGTAATCTGTCAGCATATTACTGTCAACATCGGTTATTTTATGTGGCATAGGCGTCCCCCACATATTAGGAGGCCTACCAAAGACCACCTCATACGGGGATAGCCCTGACCTAGAATGGGCTACCATTCGCATATAAAAGAGGGCAACTGGTAAAGCTACTATCCAATCTACACCTTTCTCTTTACACACTTTGGCAAGATGAGTTTTCAGAGTCTGATTGTGTCTCTCCACGAGACCTGCTGCCTCGGGATGTCGGACACAGTGAAACTTCCATTGATATCCTAACAGAAGTGAAACCTGCTTCATGAGTTCGGATGAGAATGGCTGACCGTTATCTGAATACACGACACGGGGGAAAACCGTACCGTGGGAAGAACTCACGAACCAACTGCTTGGCAGTGGTCGGGGCAGTGTAATCTGGGACGGGATATGCTTCTGTCCATCTCGACAGGGCACATACAACTACGAGGACATACTTGAATCCTCGGCATCTGTCCATCTGGATATAATCCATCTGGAGGACTTCAAAAGGATGGTCGGGAGGATGAAATTCACCTCGTTCCACGGGAATCCCTTTTCCTGGATTGAACTGACAACAGATCATGCAGGTAAGCACTTTCTGTTTTGCTGCTGCTCGTAAATGCTTGTTGAACCAGAGGTTCTGTAAACTGTCTAACATGGCTTTCTCTCCTAGATGTGCTGGACTATGTGCTGTGTTGATGATAACTTGAACCATAGAGTCGGGGAGAAACCATGTGGTCTTTTCCCTCGTCATCCATCCCTGTTCTGTCTGGACCCCTCCTTGTTCAGCCCATTTCTTTATTTCATCTGGAGTAGCATGTGTCTGTATGTCGATTACATCTTGTGTAGGATCTCTAACTGTCATGCAATGTGTCAGTGAGGTTACGTCAGTCTTTGTCATATCAGTCGTTTGTGTATGAGTCAGTGCTGTATGTTTAGCTGTTCGATCTGCAAAGTCGTTACCCTGGGAAATAGCGTCTGTGACCTTTGTATGTGCTTTACACTTCATGATAGCTATGGCTGTAGGCAAATGTATTGCTTCCAACAGAGCTTGAATGAGGGGACCATGCTGGATCTTGGCTCCGTGAGAGGTCAAGAAACCTCTCTCTTGCCAGAGGACACCGAAATCGTGTACGACTCCAAATGCATAACGTGAATCTGTGTATATGTTTACATTACGGTTCTTGGCTCGTATACAGGCTTGGGTCAGAGCAATGAGCTCTGCTGCTTGGGCTGACAGGGTGTCAATGCGATGTGTTTCTATGACTTCTGTTTCAGTGGTCACTGCATATGTGGCCACTAACTCTCCTGTACTGGTTCTCATACATGAACCATCCACATAAAGTGTCAGGTCTGGATTGGGTAATGCAACATCTGTCAAGTCTTGTCTGGGCGTCGTGATTGTGTTAATGACATCCACGCAGTCATGTGGAGTAGGATCTGTTGTGCTCGATGGTAAAAGTGTAGCAGGATTTAGTGTATTGCAGCGTCTGATTTCTATGTGTGGTTGGAACAATGTCAATTCATAACCTGTCAGTCGTGCTATAGTCAAGTGCTGGGTTTGTGTTCTGTTCAGGAGAACTTCCACAGAGTGTGGAACCTGTACTGTCAATTGATGACCCAATACAATGGAGTCACTTTGTCTGATTGCTAGAGCTGTTGCTGCAACTGATTTCAAGCACGCAGGCAAGGCCTGGGCTACTGGATCTAACGTACTCGAAAAATAAGCACACGGTCTGTGGTTGTCTGCTTGAACCTGAGTGAGAACCGATAACGCTGTGCCATCACGTTCTGTGACAAAAAGTGTAAAAGGTTTGCTGTAACATGGTGTTGCTAAAACAGGTGCTTGACATAAGGCTTTCTTTAATTCGTCAAAAGCGTGTGTATGTTCCTGAGTCCATGGGAGAACAGACGAAGACGCTGCCTCCTGTGTTGTCAACTGTATAAGTGGTTTAGCTAGAAATGCATATTGAGGAATCCATTGTCTGCAATAAGAAGTGAGTCCAATAAAGGCTCGTACTTCTTTCTGTGTCTTGGGTTGCGGTAGATGTGCAATTAACTGAATTCGATCAGGTGTCAGCTGCCTACCCCACTTGGACAGCAAGTGCCCAAGGTACACCACTTGCTGGGCACAGAATTGTAGCTTCGAAGGAGACACCTTGTGTCCCTTGTCTGCCAGGAAATACAAGACTGTCAGTGATGCTTGTTCACATTCTGGTTCACTTCGGGCGGTGATCAATAGATCATCGACGTATTGGAGTAGGGCAGTGTTGGCAGGCATGTGAATACTGTCAAGTTGTCGTTTCAATGCTTGGCTGCAGATGCTGGGGCTTTCTGTGAATCCTTGAGGGGCGCGTGCAAATTTGAAGCTACGGCCATTTAAACAGAATCCGAAAAGGTACTGGCTTTCCGGATCAATGGGGACACTAAAGAAGGCGTTCTTGAGATCGATTACAGTAAAGAACGTCGCCTCTGAATCAATAGCTGTCAATAGTGACGAGATGTCTGGGACCACTGGATACTGTGGTATAATACATTTATTCAATTCTCGCAAATCGATCACTAATCGATAGACTGGAGGTGCATTCGGATCAGTGCGTTTAAGAATCGGAATGATAGGGGAATTACAAACATTGGAGTCGGTTTCTACAACCACTCCTTGTGCAATGAGCTCGTCAATGATTTTCAGTAAAGCCACTACAGCATCAGGTGGTAACTTGTATTGTCGGATTCGTGGTAGTACAACTCCTGGCTTGAGTGTGACACGGTATGGAGTAATGTGCATACAACCTACATCAGTGGGGCCTTGTGCCCATAAATGTGCAGGAACATTCTGTAACCTGGGATCAAAATCTCTCAATACATAATGTCCCTTAAAATCACGAAGGAACAACCTTACTCCTTCCGGAGAACAACAAATTACAGCTCCTAGAGCTTTCAGGGTTTTAATCCCAAGCAAGTTTTCTGGACATGATTTCGTGAGTAACAAATCTGTAGTACGAGATAATGGACCAACTGCAAGGGGAACTGGTTTCGATACTTCATTAACAATAGGCTTTCCTGAAAATCCAAGGGAAACATTCTGTGAGCCTGAGAGGGGTGCCCCTGGAACCTCGTCATGACTGATGGTAGTTCTGCTTGCCCCTGTGTCAATCAAAAACTTTCTATCCTTTCCTAATACCTGACTATGTACATAAGGACCCTCTTGATCTACAGGAACTTCAATAAGAGGCAAGCCAACCTCCCTCTCTAGGCTGTTTCATGTGTACTGCTGATAATCGGGGTAGTCTGACTGTGCATACTGGTACATCTGCTGTGTGACATGTTGTGTTGCGGCAATGGGCTGGGGCTGTGGTACCGCTACGGTCTGTTGTGGAATCTGCATAGGCTGTATATTCTGCGGAACATGTTGTTGGACCTGGTCCTGTCACCTGGTCCTGTCTAGGGGGACGCGGTCTCTCTTTAGTTTTACCTGTGGCTATATTGTGTTCAGAACTGCACAATCGTTTACATAGTGACCGGGCTGTTTACAATAGTTGCATGTCCCTTTAACAGGAGCTGCTGAATTATTGGACTGTGTCGTACCCCTTTTCTGACCATCTGCTGGAACTGACTGAGCAACTAGCACTTTCATTTTGGTATCTTTCATACGTCTTTGTTCGTGATCATGTTCCTCCCTAATTCTATTCTGGTGGTATTTTAACATTTGTAACATTTGGGAAGGCGTATTTGCTTGCCATGTGCTCTCGACTTTCAATACACGGTTCTTAACCTGGGGCAAGGAATTCTCGACTAATTTGGTCACAAAAAGGTGTGGGTATGACTCGCTACTTGTTTTCAGGCCACTATTAATAATAAAACATTTCTCGATCTGGAATAAAAATCACTAGTGTCTTCATCGTGTTTCTGTTTGCAGGCTGAGATTGCATCCCAGTCCTCCTTTTTAGTTGTCAATAATCTTGGCAAAACCTGTACTAATAATCCTGGTAATGCTTTAGTTTTGTCCCCAAGACCTAAACCTGGGGTTCGACCGGTTTCTTCGTTTTCTAATTCAGTCCAATTAATCTTTTTATCTCCCACCTCCCATTCTTTTTCTTTGAGTTTCTCGTAAATACCGGCAGGCAATAATACTTTCAATATTTTCATAATATCGGGATATGTGTAATCTCCCATGAGTAACATGTCTTTTATTTCACGGTGAAACCCTGCTGGATCTTTATCATGACTCGGCACTATTTTCTTCATTTCCAATAATTCCATTTTAGTTATGGGCGTGTATACAAATACGCGTTCAAGTGTATTATCTGGTTTCCTGATTGGATGTACTTCTCGTAAAGGGTTCTGTCTGTCTAGGTGATATGGTTGTCTTACTGGGGGTGGAACGGAAACAAGACGTGGAGTCAGGAACGTTCTGTATTTGTGACGTTGTTCTAGTATAATGTCAATTAAGTCGGTACCTAGACCTCTCCATCTTCTCAGGAGTAAGTCCTGCAATAGATTATACAATGGACCTGGATCAGATTGTTGGTTTTCATACTGTACAATAAGATGTTGAGTCATGTATATACCAGCTAGTCGCTGTTCTTCTGGAGTAAGACTTAAAAACGTTTGCACTACTAAGTCATCTTTATATATACTATCATCCCCGGCCCATTGGACTGCGGACCGGGCTAGTTCCTGATCACGTAAGGTATTGAGTTCATGATAACCTACTCTTTCTTTCAGGATTTTATCAGTAACTTGGAAAACATGTTCAAGGGAACAACGTTCTGGGATCGGGGAAAGGTAACGCGTCTTGTTGTCTGGACGAATGTGTCTGTTAAAGGGTCTATCAAGTGGATACTGTTTAGGGAGTTTTTCTCTACCTACATACGCCATCAGGTCTTGGGTCGCTTCTGGATTCTCTGGTTCTTCCTCCTCTGAGGTATCTTTATCGTCTGACTCGGGTGTCCTATCAGCCTCCCGTCGGGCATGTATTGCTACTATTTCTTTACGGATCTTTCTGGACATGACATCTATACAATTCTGTTTATCATGTTTACATTCTGCAATATTCTGACTCCATCTTGACAATCCCTCCATCTCTTCTTGCGAAAAGCCTGGCTGGTCTTGTTCCCTTATCAAACAATTAATCAAGAATCGCAATATTAAACCTTGTGTCTCAACTTTCTGATGTGCCATGGCTTCACGAACACAACCTGGCCTCTCCCCTGTTCTAATAAAATGATATATGTTGTCTAGATGTTCTGGCATTTCTGGTAATAACATCAGATAATCTGTAACACGGCGTAAACGTAATGAGGCTAACATCATGTCTCCTGTCTTGCCAGGTACTGGATCATATCTACAATCTGTAAGTAACTGTTTAAGTTTTTCGGATGTGCTCGCTTTTGGTGTACGCTGCATTGCTAATTCTCTCATTGTCACTCGATGTAATTGTGGCGGGGTGTGGGGGAGGCCACCTACGGCACCTCCTGAAACGGAAGCATGAGCATAGGCTGACTGTGTGGCAGGTATATGTAATGGGGTGGAAGCCTGGGTTGCATCGGTCGCAAAGGGATTAAGCGGACCAGGAGTAGGGGGAACAGTAGCGGGGGGGCCTGTATGGGAAGTGACAACAGGCACGGGTTGTTGACGTGGAGGGGTCATTACTCGAGCAACCGGAGCAGGCTGCTGGGCATTGTGAACGGGTGGTACGGGTACATTAGTGTAAGCTGGAGCTACATCATCTAAATAGGAAGAAAGGAAAATATCCGCTGCGGTCCTATTATGACGTACTTTAGTCGGAACCAATGGAGGTGGCAGTTCATGTGAAATTACCGGGGTCGCCTTGGGCAGACCCTCGGCCAGAACAGGATACAGTCCTGTTATAAGGGCATTACTCTGTCTGTCGTGTTGTTCCATTCTGACTCATTGTCCTTCTTCTAGTAGTTCCTTTTCTCTAGCCTTTTCGGAATCCTCTCTACTTTTCTCTACCTTTCTGAGTTCTTTCTCTGTCCGTCTATGTGATTCTTTACGCCACAATTCTATGGCATCTTTCTGTGATTGTCTGGCTTTCTTTTTCCATAATGCTTCTTCTACTCTCATGATGCACTCGGCATCCCATGTCCCTGTAACGGGCCATCTCTGTTTCTCTTCCAAGTCTTTCGTATAGTCCACCCATAAGTCTAAGTACAGTATGGTATCTAAGCCATGCTTATGGTACATAAAATGTCCTGGAGTGTCCCTAGGTGGGATGGGAACTGCTTCTTCAAGTATCCCTTTCCTAGTTCCTATCTGTCGTAACTTTGAAAATAACGGCATGGTTACATTGCTCTAGACACGAACACAATAATCACAGTAATGAAATGCAAACAATCACTCATACCACGACATTAAACACATTGAAACATTTCGAACAGATATTGACTAATATGTTCTATAACAAAAACACTGAATCACTGGATAACTGAATTACTAGATGTACTGCTAAACAGTACAGATACACTGCTAAAACAGTGCAGACCGGATCTGTGTACCCAAACCCGTCTTGACTGGATACAAATTAATGCACCCGTCTTGATGCGTCCCCAGCAACGGTACTCACCGGGAAGCACGGAACGGAAGGCCTCGGAAACTCGACTCGACTGGACTGCTACGACGTCACTGCTGCTGCGCACTACGCATGCGCCTCGACGCTTCGGACAGGTGGGCCTCTCGATACCTCGGACACTGCTCTCTCGGCTGGGCTCTGGTCGGGATCCTCGGCACTCCTCACCGCCTCGTCTGGATGCTGTCCCGCAGTCTCCGTCTCCACCGTAGGCCTGAGGGAGATACAGGAAAACCTGCAGATGCGCATAGAAGTCCGTCACGGCTGTGGTAGGGGGCAAGGCCTGCGACGCATCGCCGGCGCGTGGGGTGGGGGAGGGGTCCCTAGTCGGGCGCCAAATTATGTGGTAAATATAATTTACCGGGGGGGGCGTGGCTAGCAGCCAACGATGGCGGCCGCAGCTTAGGGAGGCTCCCGGGTAAAGGCGGCTTTCCGCATCAATCCGCACAAATATCCTGATCCATTCCGGCTCCAGAAGGGGAACCGGACCCAGAGACCGTGCAGCGACCATCTCCGGAACTTGCCTACACGCGGCCACAGAACCTCGGAGCCACAGCCGGGTTGAACCCAGCCGGAAGCAGCCGACAGTCGGGTCCGAAAGACCGGAAGTGCCGGCTCAACGATCGCCTCCTTCCAAGGACCCACTAACTCTCTCCGAAGAGACCGGAGCCCGAGTGTCCATCCTCCGACCACCTGTTGACCCTCTCTGAGCATATTCAGCGCTACAGGAGACTCGGACGACGACGGATCCTCCAGGTTCATCGCCGCCATTACTCGGCGCAGGCGACCGGGGAAGTCACTGTGCCGCCCCGACAAGAACCACGCCATGTCGCACAGAGGCCCCAAGACCACTACGACCCAGGCTAAGCTGGACAAATTTGCTTATGACCGACGCTCGCCACCGCAAGACCAACGCAAAACCGTTGGAGGGAAAATGGCGGAGGCGGAGGCGGGGAAGAAAGCCACACTGGACGATGTCCTGGCGGCGCTGGCGCAGGTACAAGAAACTGTAGGGGCCACGGCGACCGAAGTCACCTTAATCAGGGCGGATTTGCAAAAGATGAACGAACGGGTCAAGCAAGTCGAAGTGGTCACGAAATCTTTGATTGAGGACGTGTCTGAACTGCAAATTGCGATGGAGCGCCTGCAAACGGACAACAAACTCCTTAGAGACAAGCTGGACGACCAGGAAGGTCGCTCAAGGCGCAATAATGTCCGTATTCTGGGCGTTCCGGAATCGGAAGACACGGGGGCCCTAGACCTGTACGTGGAGGATCTGGTGAAGACTCGGCTCCAGCCTAAAGGCCTATCGAACTTCTTCTCGGTCGAAAGAGCCCATCGGGTTCCGGGAGGGAAGCCCAAGACCGGAGGCCCACCGCGACCAATACTGGCGAGGCTGTTTAATTTCCGGGACAGAGACGCCATTTTGCAGGCTGCTAGAGTGGCGCCGACCATCCAGATCCAAAACTCCAAAATTGCTTTCTTCCCGGATTACACAGCGGAGGTATCGAGGAAGAGGAGAACGTTCCTGGAGGTAAAGAAGACTCTACGGGAGAAAGAACTACCCTATTCCATGATATTTCCGGCCAGGCTACGAGTGGTGGCGGACAAGAAAGTATGGTTCTTTGACTCCCCTGACACAGCCCGGGACTGGCTGGAGGGCTGGCACGCCGTTGGGCGACAGCGCAGGACGAACAGACAAGAATCGGACCGCAGAGGAGGCAGCAGGAATGGCTCGCAGGCATCAGGGCGCGTGGAGGGCGCAGAACGCTCGCCTTCCCATGGCTTTGAAGGGGGTGGCGACACTGAATGACTCCGGCGACAGCCACTGAACTGCATTACCTCGCCGACCACCGGCACTAACTAATCTTTTGCAGCAGCACGTTGACTCTGGCATGGCAATCCCGAGAGCCTACAGGGGAGCCGCCAACCCGGGGAGGCGCTCTCCCCCTTACAAGCAAGTACTGTGTTCATTGGGAAGGGTATCGCACTCTGCTAAGTTGGGGTGGCGGGCAGTTGGAGGTCCGTTAAGCAGGGGGGCAGGGAGGGGGGAATGTTTTGAATGGTTCTTGTTAGGAATGGGTACAAGGGGTCGAGGACATTGTTTCAGGGCCGCTGGAATTCGGGGGACACTGTTGAGAATAAACTGTGACACGATGCCCCCATGAGGACTCTGATCGCCTCGCTGTGCGGTGGCGCAGCCAACAGAATACTCCCCGATGGCTAGTAATACTGTACAGACGGGGAATCTGAACCCTACGGAGGCACAGTCTCCGCCATTAACCGTGCTGTCCTGGAATGTGAGGGGCCTGGGTGATAAGGTAAAGCGGGGATTGGTTTTAACTGCTGTGAAGCGCCTGCGTCCTACTGTGGCCCTATTACAAGAAACACACCTGATGGGGGGAGCTACTAAGGCCTTAGATAGGCGAGGTTACAAAATGTGGGCCCACTCTGCCTTCACGTCCGGATCCAGGGGAACCGGCGTACTCGTGCAAAAGAACTCACGATTCCTGCCCCTATCCACCAAAACTGACGACCAGGGCTGCTTCGCGGCCGTGCAGGGGCAGTGGGAAGGGCAACTCCTTAATCTTGTGTCAATCTACGTCCCGCCTGCTTTGCACTCAGTGCACCTCCCGAGACTAGGGGACTTCCTCCTGACTCTCCCTGAGGGTGCGATCATTCTGGGGGGAGACTTTAATGCTGTCCAGGATCCACAACTGGATAAATACCCCACTCCAAACCAGACTGGGGGGGAGACATACTTCCGGCGCTTCACCACGGCCATGGGCCTGACCGACATTTGGAGACACCTACACCCAGGCATGCAGCAATACACCTTTCACTCTGCGGTGCACGGTAGCCTGTCGCGCATAGACCACTTCCTATCCCTGGGGGAGGCCCTTAGCCACGTAGACACTTCGGTGATTCACCCCCGAGGTATTTCAGATCACTCCCCGCTCACACTGACGCTTTCTCTACAGACGAAATCACGTAGGCGCATTTATCCCCTGCACGCTTCTTATCTCAAGATCCCACAGGTTCGCAAGGCGCTTAAACATGCCACGAAACATTATTTCCTCAAAAACTCACAATCGGTGCGTTCCCAGGCGACGCTCTGGGAGGCATACAAAACTGTGCTGCGGGGTCAAGCCATTAACACTATAACCGGACATAAGAGGCAGCAAACACAAGAACTGGCGGACCTAGAAATCACCATGCAGGACCGGACCAGGGCCCATGAGTCCCACCCTTCTCCCTCCACCCTACACGCACTTACTCTCCAGCAGCAGCTCTACACTGACCACTTGCGGACAGTAGTCAAGGGTCACATCGCGGACACTCAGAATAGGGTCTACGAAGTGGGGGACAAGGCGGGGAAGATGCTGGCGTGGCTCGATAAGCGTGAGGTCAGCTCCAGGGGGATCCAGAGCCTTAAAGATGCACAGGGGGTGACGCACACCGACCCGAGACATATAACAGAGTTGTTAGCGACCCACTTTGAGCAAGTATACACCCCAACACGTCAGGTTACATCGGAGGAAGCCAGGGCACTCCTCGCGCCGATTGCAGTCCAGACCCTATCCCCAGAGGCATCGAGCGACTTGGAAGCTGATATTACATCCGATGAGGTCCAGATGGCCATTGCGGCATTGAACCCGGGCAAGGCCTCAGGTCCGAACGGGATACCGGTAGAGTGGTATCAAGCGATGCCGGACACCCTTAGCACATACCTGTTGGGGATGTTCAGAGATTGCCTGGAGGGGGGCTCCCTTCCGCTAGATCAGCGGGTGGCGACTATTGTGACAATCCCAAAACCGGGCAAGCCGCCGGAGGAATGCTCCTCGTATCGACCTATCTCCCTCTTAAACGCGGAGGTGAAAATCCTGGCCAAACTCCTGGCGCAGAGACTCATGCCCCATCTGTCCTCGATTATACACCCGGATCAGTCCGGGTTTATGCCGCACAGGAACACTGCTCAGAATCTGCGACGGCTACATGGTATCCTGGCTCGATCTGACGCTAACACAAACCCGGCGGTTATTCTGGCGCTAGATGCCAAAATGGCGTTTGACCTGGTGGAGTGGGAGTACCTCTTCGAAACGTTGAAGCGGATGGGGTTTGGACCTCGCTTCCTGGCATGGGTCCGATTGCTCTACACGGCCCCAGTCGCCCATGTAGTGGCAAATGGCCATATATCGCGCACTTTCCCGTTGGGAAGAGGCACACGGCAGGGATGCCCACTGTCACCACTGCTGTTTGCTATCTCATTAGAGCCCCTGGCGACTCTCATACGGGCCTCTCCCCTCCTCAAGGGTGTACCGGGGACCGGGGGTTGGGAAGACCGCCTGTCTCTATACGCAGATGACATGCTCGTATATCTCACAGAACCTGAGGAGAGCATACCGGCCCTCTTGCGCATCTGCGACACATACGGAAGGATCTCCGGCTACACGCTGAACTGGTCCAAGTCGGAATTATATGTTTTGCGAGGTCCGGCTCCGAATCTAGACGATACGTGTCCATTGCGACTGGCGGGATCGTCATTCAAATACCTAGGCATACACATTACTAAAGATGCGTCGGAATTCATGGATATAAACCTGAAACCGCCCATGGATAGGCTCAAGCGAGATGTCGAGTTCTGGTCGGGCCTGCCGCTGACACTTCTGAGTCGGGCAGCCCTTTATAAGATGATGGCGCTGCCGCGCTTCCTCTATGTCCTCGAAAATTCACCATACCCGGTACCTCCCAAATTTTTTCAGAGGGTGGCAGCACTGGTCTCCAACCTCCTATGGGGCGCTCTCCCGGCAAGAGTGGCACAACCCAAATTGCGCAGGGACTGGTACAGCGGAGGAAAACAACAATTGCCCCTGCTCTAGGAAAATATCACAATGCTCGGTGAGTCCTGGTTATGGTTTAGTAGTGAGTTGCGCACATCAATAATGTTTCAGAATCAACAGAAAGAAAGTTCAATGAGATAGAATCCTTGTTATAGAAAACAGATTTATTGTTCCTCTTGTTCTGGCCAACACGTGTTTCATCGCAGGGGAACAGACTGCGAATCTTCAGGGCTGGGTATAGATACAAAAGTTACATTTGTATGATTGAATTTACATGAGTGAAATAGTGATGGGTGACCCTTGGTGACATAAGGCGGGCATGCTAATGGGTGACATTCTGTCATAAAAGTGTGACTTGATATCAATGTTGTTCGTGACTGTGGATGGTGGTAAACTTTTATCGTGGCTATACAGATTGTGTGGATGTGACTTTAGGATCTAAAGTTTGTTTATATCTTTAAAAGCAAACACATTAACTAGTGTGCGTAGATGATGTATTCAAAAACGAGAAAAGAAGACACGGGAAGACATATGACAAGTTGGTGAAAAACAAGTGAGAAGGTGTCCGTGCTTGTGGGCAGTTACATGCTTCATTGTGACTTGTAGTGACTTTATAGTTTCTTTAATTCGGTCAAATTCATGAAGGAAGGTTTTATAGTTAAATATATTGACAATTACATAGAATATACTAGGCAGGAGCGAATAGTGCTGTCATATGTACAGAAAGAAAATTATTAAGCCTGTTTGAATCTTAGATAATGAGTTTTAAGGATACGCATGGTAAAAACAACAAATGATGGAAATCTACTGTTCTTTCCCATGTAATTGATATACTACGTGTTTGTTACGATGTTATTCTGGGACTCGATTGTGTAAAACGCCACTGGTTAATGTGAACGCCAGACACGGAGAAAGGAGGTATCTATTTAGGAGAGTGTGCTTGGAAATGCACTTGTATATTTTACCTCAGAACGCCGGATATAACATTTACTAGGTGTTTGAATAGTACACGCATTTTTGTGGTTATGGAAGTTGAGAAGTGGGACATATTGATTGTGAGGCTAAATGTAATTATGTTCCCAAAAAGGATCTAAGCATTAGTACGTGACTCACCCTTTAGGAAAGAAAGCCGGAAGTAGTGATATGGCCACAAGTATTATTGTTGCGCTAGAAAGCGTAGTCGGGTAATACCTACAGGTAAAAATAATATATTTCAGAAACGTTGAGAGACGAGATGATGATATGCATCAGGTCCCGTAAAGTCATTATGGGAGTTGGCGCTACATATAAACAAACCATTAATAATAATTCATACCTTGAAAGGTTCATAGGAAAAACATCCCCGGGAGGAGAAAGGATTAGAGCTGTTGCGCTAGAAATCCGGTATTTAGGCGGGTGCACCTATAAGGTAAGTAATGGAAACACACGATGGTGTAATCTTTTCTCAATATAAGGCGGCTTGTTTAAAAGAAGGGAAAGGTAAGTATGCGAAGCGAGTTATTTTACCTGAAAATATTCATTCTCCCTCCTGTAGTTCCCGGTGCCGTTGTCCGAAAGCGGTCACCTGACAGGAAGTCGGGGTCTCTATTTAAGCCTACTTCCGGTATTCGCCCTGTCATTCTTACAAAACACTAGAGCGGTAACGTTTCGTTTAGTTGGATGAAACGTTGGACCAAATTAGAAAAAATACTACTATAAACTAATGTCGGGTTGGCTGAGTCAATCGGAAAAGGTGGTTTAAGGTTTAGATCTAAAATTTGGCGTTCTGATGCACGGAGTCAAGGATATAAAACCCAAGAATCAGTTGGTGTTTAGTTTAGGCAAAGTTAATTACAAAGGGAGCCAAGAATAAAGGCGTATTCATTTAGTTGTGAAAGAACCCGGTAGATGTCCGGTTAAATGAGAGTGTTAAAACGAAAATTGCCTTGATTCTACTGATTCTCGGTTTAGTTTAATGTAATTCGATGTGACGTTGAGCAGACGAATCAACAATAGAGTACATATTTACAGATATAAGACGAAGGAATCCAGTGAGTATGTACAGTTACATGATTTTTGACAGACAACAAAAAAGAAAGGCATGTTAGACCACATATTAGGCACATATATTGTTGTGTAAATATAAATATAAACATAAGTATAAACATAAGTCTTGTTAAGTGAAATAATATAGGTTTAGTTTGAGACAAATAGTATCCCTATGGTAATGTGGAATTGGGTGTAGGGAGATGTTCTGGTTCTTTGTGAGGTCTGTTTCGGTTTAATTTAATTTAGGTCCCTAGGAAATATTGCATCTCAGGGTCGTAGTTCAGGCCCAGTTCAATACTGCGGAGACGCATAATCCAGGTCGCTTCTTTTCGTCTCAAAGTTAGCTCTCGGTTGCCACCCCTGATGTGAGTGGGTACTGTTTCAATGCCATAGAAGCTAATGCGGAAGTCTTCAATGGTTGACTGGCATTTGGCAACATGTAGGGCAACAGGATATTTGGGGTCTTGTTTTTGTATCGCTCTCATATGCTCAGAGATCCTGTCTTTCAGGCTTCTTATTGTGCTGCCCACATATTGTTTTCCGCAATGGCACTCAATTATGTATATGACATATTTTGTAGTGCAATTGATGTTAGCTTTGATGTCATATGAGTCTCCGTTGGGACCAGTAAATTTCGTTGTCTTGTGTTTAGCCCATTTACACATTACACAAAAGCCGCATTTGAAGAAACCTTTATTGCGTTGTGTCAACCAGTCCGGAGCTGTGTCTATTCTTGGAACAGTTGGACTGAGTCTGTTCTTCAGGGTTCTTCCTCTGCGGAAAGTTATTTGTGGAGTAGGCGGAATAAGATCCCTAAGTACTGGATCACTTTTAAGCAGGTTCCAGTGTTTAATCATGCTGGTACGAATTGATCTGTGTAGACTGTTAAATTCTGTGATCATCCTTACTGTGGAATCCTTTGTCTTTTTCGAGTTGGTACATCTAAGTGTCTCTGGTCTCGTGATTGTATTGAGTCTCTTTTTTGCTGTGGACAGGATGGTTTGGGGATATCCACGTTTTTTGAATCTCCGTTCCATGTCTTGTACAGTATCGGCCAGATCGCTGTCATTGCTGCAGTTTCTTCTGGCTCTGACGAATTCCCCAAATGGTATTGATCTGATTTGGTGTGGTGGGTGGTGACTATCCGCTCGAAGTATAGCATTACAGGAGGTGGGCTTCCTGTAAAGTTTACTGTGTAACTTGTTGTTGTGAATGTAAAACTCCAAGTCCAGAAACTCAATCTTGGTTTTGCTGGACTTCATCGTGAATCTCAGTTCCCAATCGTTATGGTTAAGGTGTTCAAAGAAACTTTGGAGAAGTTCGTCTGAGCCTGTCCACAGTAGGATACAGTTGTCTATATACCGACCCCAGAATAATATGGAGTCGGTGTACTGGCTGCCCTTAGTACCCCAAATATGGTCTGTTTCAAAGGAACCCATAAACAAATTGGCAAAAGATGGCGAGAATTTGGAGCCCATGGCTACTCCACGTTTTTGCCGGTACCAATTTTTTTGGAACATAAAGAAGTTGTTATTGAGAATCAGAGTCATCATGGTTATTAACATATCGGTATGCGCCCACAAGGAAGCTGGTCTGTTGGATAGAACTCGTGTGATGGCCTCTATGCCTAGGACAGGGTTGATACTTGTGTAAAGGGCAACTACATCCATAGTCACGATGGTGGTGTTTGGTTGCCATTCTAGGTCATTTAGTACACTCAGTATATGCTTGGAGTCCTGGATGAATGAGGGTAGATTTTTGACCAGTGGGCCTAGAAACAAATCCACATACTCAGCCAATCTCTCGGTAGGACCCCCTATGCCAGAGACAATTGGTCTGCCTGGTGGGAAGGGGAGATCTTTGTGGATTTTAGGAAGGGTATATAACCGTGGAAATGTTGGTTTGTGCACTTTGAGGTACATATATTCATCTTCGTTCAGAAGGCCATCTTCTTTCCATTTGTGTAGGTGATCGTTAATGGATGTTGTTAAGATGCCCATGGGGTTAAGTGCAATCGGTTCATAACAGGAAGTATCGGCTAGTTGACTTAGTATTTCATTGTTGTAATCGTCTGCATTCATGATTACAATATTCCCTCCTTTATCCGCTTCGCGGATCACAATGGTGGAAGTCTGTGTAAGTGTGGAGAGGGCAAAGCGCTCTCCTTTGGTGAGGTTATCTTTAAATGCAAATGTTTCGTTAAGTTTTTTTGTGTTGATTCTGTTGATGTCATCCAGAACACGCTTGTGGAAAATGTCGATATTGTTGCCACCTGGTAGAGTTGGTGTCCAAGTGGATTTATTTTTCAAGCCACTCACAACCCCCAGGTCTGTATCTATGTTTAATTCTTCTAGAAGTTGTCCCATCTCTACGGGGCTCTCTTCGCATTCAGTGATAGATAACAATAGGTGTATTGCTTGTATATCTTTTATTGTAGTCACATTGTCTGTTAATACATCAGGAATATTTTTAACATTTCTAGTGTTAGTAGTTTTTCCAGCAAAATACTTTTTCAATTTAAGGCTCCTTACAAATTTAAAGAGGTCTATTTTTGTTTGGCATGTGTCTCCTACTGAGAAGGGATTGAAGTTTAAACCCCTGGAAAGGAGATTAGTCATGTCAGCAGTTAGTGGAAAAGAGGAGAGATTGACCACTTGGACCTCATTCTGTTCGGTCTCTATTTCCTTGCTGTTCCTGACCTCAGTTTTTTTCTGTAGTCCTCGTTTGCCACCCCTGCTGCCTCTGTGGGTCTTTGATCTATGGTATCTCTTGGTGGTTGGGTCTTGTTCCCTTTGCGCATCCGTTCTAGCTCTACTAAAAAAGGAGTACTGTTGGTATCTAGTAAATCTCGATCGGGTTCGCTTGTACCTGCAGAATTTAGGGAAGCATTGCTGGATGATACAGAACTCGGGGCGGATGAGATGTTACCACTTTTTTTGGGGTTTTGAGGTCGTACTAAAGAGTCGTATTTACGGTCATAGGTAAAGATTCGACCATTACGGTAATCTGCGTCATCTCTTTTTATTTGTCTGGCCTTCCTGTTTTTTATTTCTTCCTGATGTTTAAATAGTACCTCATCTAGAATGGTGTAATTTTTCACAGTAGGTTCTGGTAAATTGAGGTCTTTGATTTCTTGCTCTAGTTTCGCAATTTCTCCCAGTAGTTTACTGGACTTGCGATCAGCATTTTCTATCAGAATGTCCATAAGGGCAAAAGAGTTATTGGTCACAGAATCTTCCCATTTTTTTACTAGATCTAGATCAAGATCATCATAAGTTGGGAAAGTATTAGAGCGCAAGCCTCTCGGTATTTGTTTAAGACGCATGTATTGCTTAAGGGTGGTAGAATCCCACCAGCGTGAGTTCTCCTGTTTTTTGAGTCTCTCTAATTTTTTGAATTTGTCTTTGAGGCCCTCCACACGGGGGGGACCAGCATTTGCCGTGGCAGTGTGAGTAGGCATGCCCTTGGCTAGGTTCTCGAAGAGATCTGCTGCTATTTTATCTCTATCCATGTTGGTGTGGAGATGTTTGTTGGAGTGATTCTGAAACAACGTGCTAGTTGTAGATACGTGATTCGTGAATGTTAAAATGGCGGGGGGCAGCCTTTGCTGGAAATCAATAAGCTATTGATACACTGGGAGGGTTTGAGGTATTCCAGACTAGGGAGTGCGCCTGTCCTAGTCTGGAATACCTCAAACCCTCCCAGTGTATCAATGGTACAGCGGAGGAATTGCGCTTCCAGACCTAAAACTATATTACTGGGCGGCCCACCTCAAACCTATTAACCAATGGCTCCACGCACCACACGCCGAGCCGGCATACCGTTCCGACAGGGTGCAGTTGGGCGCGGAGGGCATGTTGGGTCCGCTGTACGACCACCGCAAGGTACGGACCTTGGTCGGCCCCACCAAATTAACAGTACAAATTTGGCATGCGGCGACGACAGCTCTAGGCTGGAAAGGGAAAATCACGAAGATGACGCCACTGTGGGACTCCTGCGCACTGGGCAACCTCAGGAACACCAAGGGGTTTACACAATGGGACACAATAGGTATATCTACGGTGGGCGATCTGTGGGAGAGAAATGAGGTGGTACCTTTTGCCCGCCTCCAGGAACTCTATGAGCTCAATGATAGGGAACTATATAGATACATTCAGATACGCCACGCTCTGCTTGCGGCTATCCCAGCCAACACACCACTGCCAGAATCTTCACCCCTAGAGGACCGCTTACTCACAGACTACATGTTGGAACGTGCGACGTCCCTCACTTATCGCAAATTGCTTAATAACACCCCAGATCCCACGTCCCACCTGAAAGAGAAATGGGAAGGGGAAATTGATGACATGGACGAACATGAGTGGAACGAGGCACTTGGGTCCCCCAAAGAGGTTGGCATCTCAGCACGCATGCGACTGGTACAATTTAAGATCCTCCACCGGGTTTATTACACGCGGACAATGCTGCACCACATACACAGAGCGCCACACCCCTACTGTCTGCGAGGGTGCGGGGAGGAGGGCACGTTCTTCCACACCATATGGGACTGCCCCAAGATACAGGAATATTGGAAACAAATACACCGCACTCTCTCACAGACACTTAATCACTCCATACTGCCTAACCCAAGACGGAGCCTACTGAACATCTGGGAACCCACCGATCTGTCCCGTTATGAGCAGCTTTGGGTCACGGCAGGGATAATGGTGGCAAAGAGGGACATAGCGCAACGCTGGGGGACAGCGGATCTCCCAACTAAATCCCAATGGTGCCTTAACATGGATCGTGTGATGGTGACCGAACGGGCAGTCTACTCCAACCGGGCCTGCCCGGTGAAATGGAATAAAATTTGGCTGAAGTGGAATGAATATAGAGGGGACATTTGTGAGCCTTTGCGGGAGGAGGACCTGGAAGATTCTGATGACGAGGGTGACGGAGGATAGCTTTGACGGGTTGCAGACGTGAGATGGCGGCCCTACTGGTGGCGGGAGGCAACCTATGGGCACCTACACTGTGGAACTGTGGGGGGGGAGGGGGGTTCATGGGACTAAGAGACACGCAAGTACTGACCGGGGACCCCGAATCTCCGTGTTCATGAGGGACGATTGTTATCTATGTTGCACTGATTTATGCCAGACCAAATGACCATTCCTACTTGTTAATGTTCTGTGTTTGTTGTTTTCCAAAAAAAAGAAAAATACTCCACCAAAACCTCAATTCCTGCATTGAATATTTGATCACCATGCACTTTTACTACTCCAGTATGTCTTGTCACGACCTTAATGTCTTTATAACCTCGCTACTTGTTTTACTGGACACACGCTATGCACTGATCCTTGATAGCGGCCGGCCCGCAGGGTTGTAGGCGTTCCGCTGTGTACTATGCAAATGTGCAATAAAGGTTTTGGAAAAAAAAAAACAAAAAAAAAATATATAATTTACCGGTCAAATTTTCCGTATAATTATTACAAGTAAAAGAATAGCTCAATCAAATGAGAGGTAGAGTCCGTGGTGTCTGAGTCATACGGGCTTTAATTCGGGATGGCTCGAGCCATGGAAATCAATTCCATCAATACAAGGGTTCGGGGGTATATGCAATGATGGCAAAAAGATGTCAACGATTTATTAACAGTACATGACATATATAGTAAAACGCACAATGGCAATGGATACAGTAGGCGTGACAAGTGAAATGTATATGATAAGAACACATGTGCGTAGCAAAAAGGCGTGTACAAGGGTGTGCACGGAGGCGTGTGCTGGAAACGTCACAGAAAAGTGTCATAAGTGGGTGGGTGCGTAGAGGATTCTGCAGAGTCAGCTGAAACCTGTGACCTGGATGCGCGCGCAGGTGGTATGACGTGTGATTGACGTGTATCTGGGGAAAGCTGAGGGTCTGACTTTTAGCACTAGTAGAAGAGACAGAAGTCTGGCATGTCAGATCGACCTGTTCCTATAACATGTCTGATATCTTGTATTTGGAGGATGTTTAATCTGAAGTAAAAGGTCTCTCGGGCAAAGGCTATTCTATACTGAATGCATATGTGTCTAAGTGCAATGCACTGGGCCATGGGCCTACCATGGTAACGGGAGCAATGAATTACATGGAGGAGACAGGAAGGCTTGGCCCTTTGCTCTGCAGCCGGGGAGCTGTTTACCTATTTCACTAGACTGGAATGTGTTTTCGAGGAGGGTGAACCGGCTACGCTGATAACTTGAAGGCAAAATACTGTTTTGGCAGGCAGGCCAGGCCGAGCCAGGCACCGCTTCGCTTGGCAGGAAGTAAGGCAGAGGTCAGGGATGCATCTCCATGCTGCAGCTTTCAGAGGCAGAGACAGAAGGGGCTCGAGGGCAGAAATCAGGGCCTAGCTCGGCAGAGCCAGGAAAAACGTGAAAGTGTACCATGTAAAGACGTTGGCAAGGCATACTTAGGAACTGAATTATCGATCCATTCATGGTGGACCTGATAGAGGACATGTTAACGTTGGACGCAAATGTATTTGCGTCTTCAGATTCGGTTGTGGAGGGAAGTTACATGCACTTTAAACTCGTACATGGAGACGTTGGGGTACACGTTAGGGGACATACCTGACCATAAAAATTTCAATTACCTCATTAGGGGAGGGAGCTGCTTGCAGGAGCAGCGCAGGACCCGACTCAGGAGCAAAGGTGGTGCAGACCTTGTCATGTAAGTTTAAAATTGTTCATTATTTTAATGTCCTATAACCCCCCTGGTAACCCACGCGCGAATCCCCGTGTGAATCCCCCCTGCGTGTATTGTGAGCTGCGAATCAGTGTTTGCCCATTTATAATCATTGGCCATTTATAATCAGTTCCTTATCCCGTAATTGCACTCAGAAAGACAACACCCTTTGGAACTGTCTCAAGAACAAATAAGAAATGAAAACAGCATTGTTTCCTGGCTTTGCTAAAAATATGGTTGGTGAGAGGCCGCTTTTGCTGTGTTCTTTCTCGGTTGTTTCATGCATCGTGAACATTGGAAGATTTTAACTACTGGTGTGGTTTGGTCAGCACGAAATAGGAATGTAATTGCACAGACAGCGCTTCCCCATTTCCACTTAACTTTAAAGCCTGGGTTCTGGGGAGACGCAAGGGCAGATTTACAAGCCTCTTGCGCCACTTTTGTGTCATTTTTAACATGGCACAAATTATGCTAAAGTGGCGCAAGGGGCTTGTAAATCTGCCCAGCGGTTTCTCGATCTCGGAGGAATTAAAACAAGGAACCGCTGCTGGGAACCTCCCAAATATGTGCGCTTGACGTCACCATTTTGAACCCGCGTGGCATCGGTATCGACTCTGAAGGGAAAAGCAGTTCTTCTAGGTAAATATGAACACCGGTTTGCTGCAGATTACAGATCATACATGTGCTGGAAGAGCTCTGTTTGCAATTTATATTTAAATTCCGTGATTGGCAAAGCTCTGCAAATGCACAGCCTGGAGATAGCTGTAATGGATAGAAATGGCAATCCGCCTACCTTTCTTGAAAACAAAACACGTTTTCACGTTCTGAAGCCAGCCTTGACTCAAATCGTATTTCCATTTCATTAAATGTGAGAGTCCTGTATTGGAGTTGGTGTAGTGTCAGCCTTTACGAACCCCTTGATGTCTCTGCGAAGTGAATCCAGCGTTTATAATCAAGCATATAAAAAAGCAGTAACCTGAGAGTGCACAACTAACATTCCCAGGTCATATTTCACGTCCGGGCCGCCTCGAGATTTATAAACAGGAAGATTCATGTTAAAATAAGCATACCCTCGCAGCATTTATATATGTTTCCCCTTTTGCTCGCTGCTAGTCATACCTAATTTGTTATTTATGTTATATATTGACTTGCGTGGAAGAAACCTTTAATGAATTGTATAGACCAGTGCATGAAATGGAAACATAAAGGTGCAGGTACTCTGTACCAGAGTACCTGCTAGTTTCTGAGAAGTGCCCGCTACTCTTCAATTAAAGGTATTGCATTTCTCTTGAGAAGTGCCAGTACTCCTCCTCAAAATAGGTGCCGGTATTCCGTACCGGACAGTACTGGCCCATTTAAAGCACTGGTATAGCCCACAATTCAAACGTAAATAACAATCTATTTATATATACATTGCCAGAACAGAGCTATCCCGCTTAGCACAGGAGTCGTGCAAGAATACCATCAAACAAGCAGGCTGCAGCTCGAATAAGCCAGGAAGCGAGCACTGAAAGGGGACGCTGAGGTGATCTCTGGAAATTCCTGCTTTCGGCGCACAAAGGGCAAGGTATGTGTGCTCCCGTTAGGAGGCAGACTTGAGGTGCTTGGATGATACTAAGGTGGGGGTAGTGATGGTACTTACATACATAGCAGAATCCGGTAAATATGAGGTGCAGGGCAGAAGGGCAGAGAGATGACGAAAGGAGAGAGGTAAAAAAGTAAGGCGGGAGAATGCACCATTTACCCACTCTTTCTTTAAAAAAAATTCCCCTTAAGATGTTCAGGCTCACTCACTCGCCGTGCTCGCTCGCCACGGTGCACTCTGACAGAAAGTTTATGCCTCACCACTTTTAAATGCCACCAGCAACCACTGGCTGTTATGAACTGATCTTAGACCTCCAGAGACCTTAACTCTGAGTGGGTACCTGTTGGAGTTGGCCGTTTTTCCCTGAATTTTTTCGCTTTTGTGGGAATAAACATGTCATGTTGATGTATTTGAAATACAAATGTTAAATGCTGTGCAATGGTCTGTGCACCTTTATTTTCACCATTGCAGCAATGTTACTTTTAAAATGGATGCCATTTCTGTCTGCTTGTGCCGCCTGCCTGAGGTGGGTTGGCGGTCTAGTGCTTGAAGTGACAAGGTGCTCTATACTTCCCCCACAGTGACAGTGGAGGCTGGAACTGCCAGGGACCTTCTAGAAGCTTCCAGCCCTTTCTGGTAGGTGGGGTATATATGTAGAACAGCAGAGATGCCATGTGCTCAGACTGAGGGTGGACTTGACTGAGAGGGGACACTCTGCCAGGAGCTGCCACTGTGTGCTGGCCCCTTTGCCCATCTGTACCCCTCTGCTGTCCACAGGGCCACTGAG
The DNA here is from genome assembly GCF_964263255.1 of Lissotriton vulgaris. Lineage (NCBI taxonomy): Eukaryota > Metazoa > Chordata > Amphibia > Caudata > Salamandridae > Lissotriton > Lissotriton vulgaris. Next base: position 1,035,990,669 of record NC_141698.1, read on the forward strand.
AGACTCTGCTGGAGTGGAGACTGCTGTGCTAGCAGGATTGCCATCGTAATGGAGGATGACTGTTACCAGGAACGGCTGCTTCATTTTTTGGGTGAGCTGCCCTACTGCTTCCTGATCTTGCCCTGCATTAACTGTCTCCTGGCCCCTAGCGCCTCGTGAGCTCTACATTTCAAGTGACTGAGCTCCTCCTTCTGTCTAGCGCCTTGTGAAGGCTGCAGCACTATCCCAGCCCCCAAGGACTTTCCTGCTTCTTAGCACCTTGTGGGCACTATTGTCTACATTGCCCGCGAAGAGGAGCACTGTCTGTGCTGTTGGGCCTCTCTAGCGCTTGGTGAGCACTGCCTCCAGCACCTGCCCAGGAGAAGAAGGTACGTTATGTTACGTTATATGTTGATTTGTAACGCTCTCTGTTAGTCGGGACTGTCCTGGCGCGGTGGGACCTTCAGCACGTGCTGCCAGGGAGAGATGGTTATTTTCAATACAGCGCCGTGCTGCTAAAGCACTATATGTTCAATTCCCCACATTTTTGCTGCAGCTTGCTTCTGTGGGACCATGAAGGCATTCCTGGGAGATAGCACATCGTGGGCACTACTGTCTTGAGTGGGACTCGGGATCCTCACCAGCTCCCTAGCGCCTTGAAGGCACTATTTTCTTGGTTGCCAGAGGAGGAGTGACGTCTGCAGCGCTGTGCTGTCAAAGCGCTATATTTGGTGGCCTGTTACTTCAAGGAGCTGAGGAGCGGACGCCTGCAGCGCTGTGCTTCCAGAGCGCTACTTTATTCTGGGGAACCCTGGACTTGGGAGGACTCTAGCACCTCATGAGTGCTACAGCTGTGCCCCAGAAGGAGGTGAGGAGTGTGGGCGTGTTGTATCCTGCTTCACCCAGCTCTTCTTTCTTTCTTGTCCTTTCTTAGTCTCTTGTACTCTGCTGCTCAGCCTGTCTCTATGATGTCATCCTGAGTTCTATCTGTGTATCTTGAAGTGTACTGTCAGTTACCTTGGAGGCTGAGCAGCAGGGCAGCTGCTCCCGGTGGGGCATTTACCTTAACCTATACTGGAACCTGGATTACTAGCTTATATAAATGCTGTACTTGATTATTTGATTACCAAGAATGAACACACATCTGGACGTAGCAACACAAGGAGTCATCAATTTATTTTGTTCAATGCAACAGGGCGTTACTTTCCTGTGTGCTGTATTTCAACCCCCCTCAGGAGAAGGCCTGTGGGACTCCCCACGGTGTTGCCAGAGAGAGCCCTGCAGCTACCGAAGAAGCGGGAGCAGTGCGTGCTCCATTCCGAGTGATGCCTGCAGCACTGTGCTGTCAAAGCGCTATATTTGGTGGCCTGAACTTCAAGGAGGTGAGAAACTGATGCCTGCAGCGCTGTGCTGCCAGAGCGCTACTTTATTCTGGGAGACCCTGGACTTGGGAGGACTCTAGCGCCTCGTGAGCGCTACAGCTGTGCCCCAGAAGGAAGTGAGGAACGTGGGCGCTACTTTCCTGTGTGCTGGATTTCAACCCCACCCCCAAGGAGAAGGCCTGTGGGACTACCCTCGGTGTTGACAGAGAGAGCCCTGCAGCAACCGAAGAAGCGGGAGCAGTGCGTGCTCCATTCCGGCTGCCCCCTATCGGGGCACAGTGCAGGTGCCCAGAGATTGCACAAGGACTCCAGAGAGCCCGGTGCTAAGGGATCAGTCCCAGATTGGTGGGGGTAGTGTTGTGGCACATTGTCGGTACTCGCCTCCCCCCGATGCCGCTCTGAGGGCACCGTGGTGCCAGTGCTGACCTTACACCAGCCTTGTCTGACAGCGGACAGCTGCAACGTTGGGGAGCACTGTGAATTTCAGGGGTTCCTAAGTTGGGCTCCCAACTGCGCAGTGGTGCCAGCGCTTGTTTTTCGGCCTGACTCCCAGCTGCCCTGCGAGTGCGCAGGCAGCTGCAACGTATTAGGGGGCATTGTACTCCTCATGAGAAGAGAGAGAGAGGAGTGAGAGACACTCCTGCCCTGCCCAGCTTTGTGCACTTTGCTGTTTTTGCAGCTAGCCCTGACTTTGCGGCACATAGAGCATTTGAGCACCGGATAGAGGTCAGTTGGCCTCGGGCCAGTTTCAGAGTGTTGTGCCTCCGATTGGGGCGAACTGTGTATATGCTGGCGAGGCCTTTTACCCCATATGATTTATTGCATAATTTTGTTGCATAATGCATTTGTACCTTGGAGGATACCTAATGCTTTTCCGTCAGGTTTGCAGTGCTGATTTTAGGCCTATTGTGTTCCTGCGAAAGAGGTGCCACATGATAATATGTTTATACCCTAGGATTGGTGCAGAGTATAATTGGTAGGTCTACTGTGGCCTGTAGGCTACTGATGATGCCTCCTACAAATGTAATTCATGTCTAATGAAAGGATTATGATTTATGGCTATCGGGATGGTGCATTTACACTGACGATTTTGTGCAGAATGAGGTTGATGCCATAAGAGGCTGAAGGTCTGCACGTTGGGTTTCCGCGCCCAAGGAGGTGCTGTGATCCTGCCTAATATATTTTTCCCAAATGTTGGCGCTGCTGATCCTGGGTCTAAGTGGGGTTTGTGTAAAGTGCACCCATGCTAATGTTTTCCTGCTTACTGATGCCCTGCATGAGGTTCTATGCCCAAGGCCTACTCAGCATATGCCTCAAGTGATTTATGCAAATATGATTATGTCTCCATGCTCACATGTTTTGTGCCTATGGTTATGCATAGTGTGCCCCATGTTCATGATTTGTACCTATGCTGATGCGGTTTTATGTCTACTTCATGCTGTGGTGGCTTCCATGCCTACTGATGCCTAATGCATATGAAGTTGCATAATGTCAGGTTTTGATGTTCCAGGTTATGCCTCATGCTAATGTTATTCATACAAATGTGTTAATACCTATGGCTGTGCTGATGGGCCTAATGCTTTTTCCTAGGGTGCGCATTGTTGAGGTTTATGCCAAGGATTTCAACTAAGGTCTTGGTCTGGCCAGTAACTACTGGCTGTTATACGTTTACTGCTTATGGACTTTCATTTTATATGTGTACTTGGTGATGATGTTGGCAGAGGCCCAATTGGCCCTGCCCTGTAAATAATCCCCTGTATACGGCTACCCAGTGCCAGTTGGCGCAGTGATCACAACTGTGATTGCATCCTACTGTGTTTGGTATAATACACAAGCTATTTTACATGCAACCTGGTGTGGAGTCTCTTTATGTAGTGTGCCTGGTGTGTCGCCTGTGAGTGTGCTGCGCAGATGCTTTACACATTTCCTCCGGAGTTTGGCCCGCCCGCTCTGCACCACGCTACCCGTTTTTAAGAGTTCCATCGAACAAATCCTTTAAAGTGTCAACTGCATATGTGTTTTTCCCACTGACCGTAACATTAATGTTTTTCACATTGCAAAGTATTGTTTATGTGTTGTTTGAAAACTGATTGCTCTGGTCATACTGTATGTATTGAATTCATTTTTGTATCTAAAAATATATCAAATCAGAGCTATTTTTGTAAAATGGTGTCGGAAACCTCTCAATGTGTGTCAATTACTTATTGTCCATGTTGCTAATTTGAAAAGCTTCTCAATTTTTCCCCTAAGTAGCCTGTATGGTCTTTGTCACTCCACCAGGACTGATAGAAGGTATACTTAGAGAGTATACTGAGAGGAGGTCCACTGAGAGAGTACCCAGATTTCATCTTTGCATATTTTATCAGCATTGCACGGCAAGGCACCCCTGCAAGACCACATAATACTTCTACCATAAAAACCCACACTTTATCACACAGGAATCTCAATCCAAGACGTCACTCATGATTAATCACATCCACCAAACCAGAGAAGCAGCACAAGGACTAGTTATCTCTCACCGCCCTGGAATGAAAGCTACCTTATTGCGATAGAGGTTTTACTTGGCAGGTTTACATAAGGCAGTATTGAAACTCTTTGTTTTTGAGCTTGATCTTAAGATACTTTTTCTCATACAATTGTCTTTTTATTTCTACATTCAAATTTGATCTGTAAGTCAGAATTGCAGTTGAGCGATAAAACAAATGCCAAAAGCATTTCCTCAGTTCCCCTCCAAATATCATCGTGAATATACTGAAGCAACATTTCCAACTTATGTCTATGTGAGTTTCTACGATTGAAAATTTAGGCTTCTATCCATTGGTCCATGTAAAGTTCTCTCAAAAGGTGATGGGAGGAATGCTTGAAAGTAATCTAACCACTGGCACTCATGTGGGTAGCATTCCCACCAATGGTTCTTTTGCTCACCATGCCACCTCGGTTTAGACCTTGCCTTTGGCAAATCAATCTTGACCCTGCTCCTTGTGGGAACCATCCAGTTGAACTACCAGACTATGTCCTCTCTGAAGGCAAACACAAAAAAAACAAGTTCGAACCGAGGTGGAAGACAAGAAAACAGAAGTAAGAAAGGTGGTGAGAGTGAGAAAAAAACACTCTTTACTATAAAACAAAAATAAGAAAACAAAATAAGAATTGGCAAAATCAAAAGACTGCCAGCCAGTGTCAAACCGATTGGCTTTACCAGTGCTTTTTTTCTTTGATAATGTATCAGGGCCTAATCCCGACTTGCTTTAGAGAGGTTCCAACACCTTATTTTTTACACATTTCTTATTACAACAATAAGACTCTACACATGGTCTAAAAATCAAAGCAGGCTATACAATAAAAAAGTGTAAGTGGCCACCTTCACTGCAGACTCAGAATAGCTCAAAGGTTTACTGTCCACTCCTCTTTATACCTCACAGTTCTTGCAGTGCTGAGAAGCTCCTCTCAGATACTGTCCCCTATAAGGACAGGTGCAGGGCTTTCAAAAAAATATTTTTGGTCTTAGCATCTTTCAGTGTCTTTCTACTTCTGTTGAACACAAGGTCTTAAGTAGGTCCTTTTGTCCAGTTTCGTCTTGATTCATGTAACTCAAACAGATACTCTGGTAAGATGCAGAACAGATATAATAATACAGCTCAATGCTGCCAGGATAGGGTTCACTGCTTACAAGGTAGTGGCAACATCTAAAATTGCGATCACATCTTCTAGGTGCCCTATTCTATTGGTGATTCAAAAGTCATCCTCTAACAAATTAAAATATCTTTGTCCCATTTGTAAAAAGAAACACCTAAAATAAAACAAATTGCGAACTGCACTGTAAATAATCAAACATGAAATAAAAAGAATGTCAGAGTGAGAAGACGAGAAACAAAACATCAGGTATAAAGTGAGAACAATGAGAAAAAATGAAGACATGAAGTATTGATGCCAGAAAGTAATGAAGTAAAGAGTGGTAAAAGTAACAATATGGAAAGACATAAAATGTTAGAAAGGATAAAATAAAGACACATAAAGAAGACCTAGGAAATAAAGAGAAAGTATGGAAGTTGGAATAAAAGAACGGATACAGTAAGAATGAGAAAAGAAAATGTTCTGGACTAGAGAAAGTCCAAGATACAAAATAGAAAAAAAGCAATGTGGAAAGTTGGAAGCCTATACAGGATGAAAGAATAAAATACAAGACTAAACACATGAGAAGGCAAAACCCATAGAATTGAACAATGAAGGAATAAAAGAATGTATGAAGAGAATGAAGTGAGATTTAGAAAGCAAAAGTGAGAAAGGCAACATGAAAGGACAAGAAAGCAGTTAGGAGAAAAACACAGAACAGAAAGACAAAGAAATCAAAGCCAATGCACAATCCACTTTCATCCAAAATAGGTCAAATTAGCACAAGTTCATGGGTAAACTTGTGAGCAGTAGCACCACGCCAAGGTTTTGACCTTTGCTACTGAACATTCACCCAGCCGCGGGGCAGTGAGAGTACCGGCCGGGCGGTGACGTGGGGAGGGGAGGGACAGGATGAGGGGTAGTAATGTATGGATTACTACCCCCCACCTTGCCCCTCCCCCTCCCCACGTCACCGCCCGGCCGGTACTCCCACTACCAGCCGCGGCTGCATTCACACCATTCACACCGTCACATTCAGGGCACTACCCTGCTTCTCTTCTGATCAGGGATCCGGTGTCCAGCTCCAGATAGGGGCAGTGCTACGGGTTCGTCGAGCTCAGGGCAAAATTCAATTTGCCTACTGGGGAACCCGGGGAACAACTTGTTTTTGGCCATACCACACCGACTGGTCCTTGCACCCCCACGTCACAGTACCATTGACTGCCTTCTCATCGGGTTCTGCGTGCACAAGGTTTGCTTCCTGATCTCTCCCCCTGAAGGAACCAGGCAAGCTCCTGTCAGGCCGATGAGAAGTAGAGCTGTTGTGGCCATCCTGCCTGTCTGATGGCAGTCTGAGTGCCCCATTCACACCACATTCACACCAATCATAGGCTAGCACACACACTGCAGGCATCCCTGGCTATGGCTCTATATATAGCTAAGTGGTGAATGATGTCATAATATCTGCCAGTGGTCTGATGAGGTACATGATGTCACAAGCCTGCCAGGACCCGGGATGTGATGTAGTACCTGATGTCACAAGGGATTGATGGAAACACTGATAGCACTCAAGGCTGCATTGAGAGACCAGTGTTACATTATGTTGATAGGTGTTAGCCCATCTGTAACATGACATCACAGAACCAAAAGATTGAGGGAAGGAAGTCAAAAACAATTAACTAATTATTAAGGTTTCCTGTGTTCTCTTTATTGCGTACAGACTTTTATTTTGAACCTGCCTAGACAGACAGAAGCTGTCAGAGGATTTGTTTCAGAATTTCTCTCTGTCTGGATTATTCTGCAGATGTTGTAGCCACTGTGGTCAATAATTAACAATAGTCATCTTTCAATGTCGCTGCCAAAAAGAATGTCCTTCAAACCCATCGTAAGAGAATCTGTTAAGGCGCTGGTGAGACGGACCTAGTGCACTGCACAGGAATGTACAGCATTTCATTCTGTTTCCTCCTATCTGCTCTGCCCATTTCATCGTCGGGGTCCGGCACGAGGGCGACGTAGGTACACTACGGGTGCCGAGCGTCGAGGGTGGTGTGCCGAATACGCTCCCACCCCCCTCCTGAGACCCATGGTGTTTACTCTTAACACCTTAAAAGTGCAGAAACGATCAGTAGAAGCCTCCTAAACCAGGAGTAATTAGGAATCAACCTAATATTCCTAATTTTTTTGCACTTTTTTCCATTTTTATAATTTTCATATCTCACGTCCCTAGGTAAGGGTGGGCCTTAGAGCGCCCATACCGCCAGGGTTTATCACACCCAGTCCTGAAGAATTGCCGGGTAAATTGACACCGTTTCTATGGCAAGAAACATGTTGACTACACTCTAGGATCCCACCATTCAATTAATAGTGGACTGGATCCTCACTTATATTTTATACTTTTTGTCTTTAGTGATCATTTAATAAAATCGCTTCAGATACACTACTGACAATTTTAAAATACCCTCATCACTCACTAATTTTTCATTTTCACTCAACACGCCCTAAACTCACCAACCAGCTCCGCAGTAATCCTGGCGTTGCAGCACACCAAAGAGACATTCGGTCTCTTTGGTGGGGCCCGATGATGAAGCATGTCATCACTAGGTGGTGAGTGAGGGCCTTCCTAAACATCCTAGTGTGGTTGTTATTGTGCTCCTAGAATGGTTCATTTTTTTCCAAGACACTCTTCTTTTGTTTATTGATAATTGACCGGGGAACAAGAGTGTCAGATACTCTCCCTACCTCTCTCCTTGATATCCATCCCCAATAATTAACAATAGTCATCTTTCAATGTCGCTGCCAAAAAGAATGTCCTTCAAACCCATCGTAAGAGAATCTGTTAAGGCGCTGGTGAGACGGACCTGGTGCACTGCACAGGAATGTACAGCATTTCATTCTGTTTCCTCCTATCTGCTCTGCCCATTTCACAGGTGTGATTCAGGTATTCAAATGGCAGGGTGGGATCTAAGAATTAGAAGACACCCTGCATCTTTCTTCTGCACTGACTGGCAGAGCCTGGCAGTGGCCTTATGGCTGGGCTCTGAGTCTTCATCTGTGTGAATGCCTCTGTGCTGGCCCGGCTTGCCATAGACTCCTTGTGTGACTCTACACAGCTTCAAGAGCATCGCACCCATTCAGTCAATAGAAGGTAGTTCTGGGTACCCAAGGGAGACAAGCTCCCCAACAAAACTGTAGCCTTAGAATCCGCTCATTACTACTCACAAAATGAACCTTAGACATCATACACAACTGCTGCTTGAACCTGAAAAAACATTTTATGTTTTGCGCAAGAGGCATTCCAAGGGTAGAGTTTGCCTTCCAAACTCAGTTCTGACTATCCAAATTAGAAGTGTGGTTCCAATCTGCATTCTAATGGAATTCTTTTATTTCCTAATTAGAACTCTCATTCCAAACATAGAATGTCATTTACAAAGTAGAACTCATTCTAAATTAGAGCTCAAATTTCATATTAGCAAGGCCTGAACATCACATAGTGGTGACATTGTTACACCACAGACACCTTCATTGCAAGTCTTGTTGTAGATTTGATTTTGCACAAAAACTAAATTTCTGATCTAACGGACATTGCAAACAATTTACACAAAACCACCTCATTTATATTAATTAGCTCTTTTCAGCTCCAGTAAGAACAGATGTTATATTTCATACCCTAATATAGCTCCAAGGAACATCGCACACTTTCTCTACATCAGCTCCCGCTGATTCATATGAACGAGCCTTATAAGGACATAACTCCAAATAATGACAGAATGCCTTATAAGTACATCACACCTTATAAGGACTGCAGCATTTTATGGACTAAACCTTTCACCCAAAGGTTAATATATGCAGCAGGGGTGTACAGAGTCAGTCTGCCACCAGACCCACGGTATATGTTATCTGTAAACAGCCTAGGTCCTGCATGACAGGGTACTAATGGAACTACACTACTCAGTCTAGATGATTCATATATATATATATATATATATATATATATATATATATATATATATATATATATATATATATATATATATATAAATCATCTAGCCTGCAGAAAGCTAGCCTAGCAGAAAGCAGGAACAAAGCAGGAAATCCCACCAAGAAGTCCAGCAGGACAACAGAGCACAGTACACAGATTTAATTTGTGCACACAAACAACCACGCGTTTCAGCAATGCCTTTCTGAAGTTGAGGAATTGCGCTCTGTCTCCTATAGAAATACACATCTTGATTTATGGACATGAACAAAATACTATTGAGTTTGAACAAATACCAAAACAATAGACTGCAATTGCAAAAATGATTGTCTAATGTCCTCAAAACTTGTAAATAAAGCAGTATATGTTCTCACGTGCTCGTGCAATCTGAGGTACGTTGGTAGCACGAAACTGCCAGTGCACCAACGTATTCTACAGCACCTGAGAGCAATAGTGAACTGTGACAAAAATTATCCAGTAGCTCGCCACTTCGATCAATTTCATAATCGAAATCTATCCCATCTGAGCTATTTTGTAATAGATGCGGTTAGAACCAGCAAGAAAGGTGGGGACTATGAAAAACAATTAAGACAGATGGAGTCCCTATACATAGTTCGCCTCAATACCAAGATCCCGGGAGGTTTGAACATGGGAGAAGATCTGAGCACCTTTCTGTAAATCTTGATCGTTATGTCACTTAGGTTTAATCTTTGGGTCAATCTGTAAACTATGACCGACGACATTTTCTGTTCAATATATAACATCTTGTTGCTGAATGATAGTGGCCTTGTTTCGTTCCCCACACACCAATGGCACCACTCAGAGCAGATTATTTCATTTCATTAACATTTTATATGTTAGTCGATGGTCTGTGGCAGGGACTATTGGCTTCAATCATGTAAGAAATGATATTTGCCATCCTGTGTTAACAAGTGGACAATGATGAAATTTTATGCGTTTGCATAGTTTAATCACTGAAACGGTTTAGTTAATGAATTTTGTTCCCTTTACCCCATGATGTCTTCCTGTTTACTAAAGTAGGACATCTTAGCACTCCCTCACCTTTAAAACTTTTATTTGTATTTTTGCTAGCGGTAGAATAATACATTCATGTCAACTTGGCATATACCAAACGTGCCTAAGCATTGATCCTCTATTATAACTGTAGGAACCCATTAAATAGAACTCAGCAACAGATAACATGAATTTTCAAACAACGAGGTTATGACACGCTATGGAATCTTTATATATTTTTCCAATGTTTTGGTTAGAGCAATACAACAAGTATAAACAAAGGCATAAGTAAATGAATGTAAGGAATTGATTTTAAAATTGTGTATATATATGAAATGCTATTATTGGTCAATTAATGTATTTGTACGATTAATATGTTGCGTATTTGCACAGTGAACAATTTTGCGTATTTGCACATGTAATATTTGCACAATAACGGCAGCTATGCACTTGCACTTTATATCAGAGAATTCCTTGCGTTTGTCGTAAAGAGTTATGTAATTATGCCAATATAGGTGCCAATATCTCTAATCATTGTATTAACCAAGTAATGTTATATGAGTTTTCAACTTTGCTCCATTTCAAAATGGCCGAACTAATAACAACGTATAGTGACCATGGTTTCCTGCCATAGTCCTCTTTTGGGCTCACTGAAACTGTTGAGGATTTTTTGGCGCGCTATTGCAATTAATCAATGTATTTAAATGATTTGTGTACCGCTTACCCGCTGACAGTGAGCAAGGGCGTTCACGCCCGAAACGCGTCTGTTTGGCAGTGTGTTGCACCTCTGCACCTTATATGCAATAAAGGACGAAGAATATCCTTAGTAAGTCTGGCTGTGGATTTATTCACCTGTGCCTGCGCACTGGGTTTGGTGCGAAAGGCGTCGCACGAACTTTCCGGTTGGAATCTATATATATATATATATATATATATATACATATATATATAAATCATCTAGCCTGCAGAAAGCTAGCCTAGCAGAAAGCAGGAACAAAGCAGGAAATCCCACCAAGAAGTCCAGCAGGACAACAGAGCACAGTACACAGATTTAATTTGTGCACACAAACAACCACGCGTTTCAGCAATGCCTTTCTCAAGTTGAGGAATTGCGCTCTGTCTCCTATAGAAATACACCTCTTGATTTATGGACATGAACAAAATACTATTGAGTTTGAACAAATACCAAAACAATAGACTGCAATTGCAAAAATGATTGTCTAATGTCCTCAAAACTTGTAAATAAAGCAATTTAAAATTTCCGAAGATGCAGAAAATTAGTGCAAAAAAATCACATTTGAATCGCCAATGCAATCGTTCCACAGCGGGGAGGTGGGCTGGCAATTATTCATCATAGCGCTATCAAATGCACTACCTTTGAGTTGCCAGACGTCAAAGGAGCGGAGGCTATGGCCTTCTGCCTTGCCATCCATGAATCCTTTTCCTTCTCTGGTGCTTTGATTTATCGTCCACCTGGCCCATCGGCTGATTTTTTGGAAAGCATTGGAGATGCGCTGAGCGAGCTTACACTCAGGTTCGCACACTGCACGGTGATGGGAGATCTCAATCTCCATCTAGATTCCCCCAAGGAACCAGGCACTAGTGGGTTTATGGATATTATCAACATACTTGGCCTTACTTTGTTAACGCTAGAACCCACTCACACAGCAGGCCATGTTTTGGATTGTATTTGTTCTAATGTTGATGGCCTGTTAGTTAAATCTCCACACATTTTAACCTGGTCAGACCATAAACTTATTCCATTTCATCTTTTGGTGAAACAGAAGGCCCCGGTGAAAAGTGCCAATTTAAACTCTGTCAGTCGTAAGCCGGACTGGATAACTGCCTTCTCACGGCATGATCTTCTAGAGAAGCTGAGAGCTAGTAAACCTGTTCTAACAGGTCGCACTCTAACAGATAATTACCAATACTGTGAGTGGCTGGCAACATTTGGGTCATCCTTGGACATAAGGAAGAAGAAAAGAAATTTACGCTGTCCTATAAATAGAAAGAGTGCCCCATGGTTTTCATTAGCTTTAAAAACCGTGTTGGGCGCAGTAGGATCTTTGGAGCGTAGGTGGCGAAGGAATTATGAGGTGGCTGCCCGTGATTTATATAAATCTGCACGTAGGAATTACCATGCCGCTATTAAGCTGGCAAAAAAACATACTACTTAGAGGTTATCTCTTCTTCTGACAAGGGACAGAAAGTGATCTTTAAGATAGTCAAGAGTTTTACCAACCCCACTACACTCTCTCAGGAGATTCCACCTTCCCTCCCGCTTTGCAATGCCATAGCCAACTATTTTGAAAAGAAAATCTCTGATATTGTTAAGGATTTTACACCCGTGCCATCTATTTCGACATATTCGGAAATAATGAGGATAGGCGTTGTGACAACTAACACTCCTCGCTTTGACTCATTTACGCATATCTCCCTGGAGGATTCACATCAGGCTATTTTAGCCATAAAATCTGGGTCTCCATTTGATCCCTGCCCGCCCATGGTCCTGCGAACCTTGGTTGAGGAGATAAACCCAACTATTACCAGTATCATCAATTCCTCATTGGCTACAGCAGTAATTCCAGGTGATTGGAAGTGTGCAGCGGTTATGCCACTACAGAAAAAAGCCCTGCTGGATCCAACTATTCTGTCTAACCTGCGTCCCATTTCCCTACTCCCTGCGGTGTTCAAATTGACGGAGAAATTCGTTAAATATCAATTTACGATTTTTTTGGAGGAGAATAACATCCTGCACTCCAATCAATCAGGGTTTTGGTCCAAACACTCGACTGAGTCTGCTCTTTTGTTTACAGCAGAGACTTTACGAATGGCATTGGACCAAGGGAAGAAGGCCGTCTTACTCAATCTATCGGCGTCCTTCGATACGGTCTCACACTCCATCTTGATTGACCGTTTGGAAAACGCAGGTATAGGAGTAATGGTGCTGGCATAGCTTACTAACATCCTCTCTCAGAGACGTCAGGTAATAGTACTAGGTGACTACAAATCTGAAGAAAAGGTCATCAGCTCAGGGGTCCCACAGGGCGCCAGTTTGAGTCCTGTTCTTTTTAATCTTTACATGGTTCCCGTGATTGAGCTGATTGCATCCTATCAGATTGAAGTCATATCATACGCTGACGATTCGCAGCTGATCCTAGTGTTGGATAGGGAGCTGCCTGGGGCTGAAGAAAATTTGATGAACTGTCTCACGGCTACATTTGAGTGGATGAATAACAATCACCTCAAATGTAACTCAGGGAAGACAGAAATATTGCCCTTTGGACCCCAAAATCTGTTTTCCCCTAAACAATGGTGGCCTGAGGATGCAGAAGCTCCTCCTAATACTATTTCTTCTGCGCGAAATCTGGGTATTAAATTTGATGACCAACTTTCATTCAAGCAGCAAGCGGTAGGCGTAGCTAGCTCATGTTTCCAGATTATCAAATCATTGAGGAAGTTTTTTGATCTTCTTCCTCTGGCAGCCAGGAAGACGGTAGCAGTAGCACTGATAACATCTAGATTGGACTACTGCAATAGTCTTTATGCAGACACCAATAAAGCAGTGCTGCACAGGCTACATATGGTCCAGCATGCTGCTGCTCGCCTGGTACTTCGCTGGCCGAGAAGGTCATCTGCCTCAAGCAGCGTACTGGCACATAGCGTTTAAAGCCATTCAACAGATATCTCGGACCTTGTGACTGAAAGGCTCTAAAGGTGATAACAAGGACCTTAAATAGGACATGCTTGTGGATGGGCAGCCAGTGTAAGATCTTAAGCGCCGCCGAGGCAGATGACCTTCTCGGCCAGCGAAGTACCAGGCGAGCACTTCGCTGGCCGAGAAGGTCATCTGCCTCGGCGGCGCTTAAGATCTTACACTGGCTGCCCATCCACAAGCGTGTCCTATTTAAGGTCCTTGTTATCACCTTTAGAGCCTTTCAGTCACAAGGTCTGAGATATCTGTTGAATGGCTTTAAACGCTATGGGCCAGTACGCTGCTTGAGGTCTGTCAATCAAAATCTTCTGGTGATTCCCAGATTCAGATTGGCCACCAAAGGGGGGAAATCTCTCTTTGTACTAGGCTCAAGAGCTTGGAATAAATTGCCAGCTCAGCTTGGGCGTATAGTCAAGGAGAGCGAATTTAGGAAGTCTCTGAAGACATGGATCTTCTCACTCTCCGACGCGGCTTGCAGAGCATTAGTGTAAAGCTTGTAATGTCTGAAATTGCCTTCTGTCCACCAACCTATTCCAGCGGGGTTGGGTGTTGAGCGCCAAGATGCTCCTTGGAGCGATAGTAGCGCTATATGAATGTGTGCTTACATTACATTACATTACATAAGTCTGTAATTAACATGGAAGAAATACTACAAAGCCAATTGACGCGCTGGATACATTCCAAATTTAGAGCTCAATCGTGAATACGAATTAATAAAAATGAATAACATATAATTAAAGCAATCATAATCAGAACAGAAATCCAAAAGCGCCTCATGCTGTGTAAAATTGAACATCTCTGGCAACCTTAATGTACTGAAACAGATTTCTGCATATAACAGCTGGAAGGAAATATTATTACACAATAAGAGCATGGATTGAATTCTAGTACATGGATAGTTTTATGAGGCTAATTAATTGTATATCATAGACGCAATCAACACATGTCATATTCTACACAGAACAATTCCAGTGCCACGACGGGGTAATGTACCCCATTGTAATTCTTCATCTAAACTAAGAGCTATAAAAGGTAGTGTACCTTACTGTAAGGGCGACAATCTCAAATGTTGTAACTATGCATATTCCCAGATTCAGATTGGCCACCAAAGGGGGGAAATCTCTCTTTGTACTAGGCTCAAGAGCTTGGAATAAATTGCCAGCTCAGCTTGGGCGTATAGTCAAGGAGAGCGAATTTAGGAAGTCTCTGAAGACATGGATCTTCTCACTCTCCGACGCGGCTTGCAGAGCATTAGTGTAAAGCTTGTAATGTCTGAAATTGCCTTCTGTCCACCAACCTATTCCAGCGGGGTTGGGTGTTGAGCGCCAAGATGCTCCTTGGAGCGATAGTAGCGCTATATGAATGTGTGCTTACATTACATTACATTACATAAGTCTGTAATTAACATGGAAGAAATACTACAAAGCCAATTGACGCGCTGGATACATTCCAAATTTAGAGCTCAATCGTGAATACGAATTAATAAAAATGAATAACATATAATTAAAGCAATCATAATCAGAACAGAAATCCAAAAGCTCCTCATGCTGTGTAAAATTGAACATCTCTGGCAACCTTAATGTACTGAAACAGATTTCTGCATATAACAGCTGGAAGGAAATATTATTACACAATAAGAGCATGGATTGAATTCTAGTACATGGATAGTTTTATGAGGCTAATTAATTGTATATCATAGACGCAATCAACACATGTCATATTCTACACAGAACAATTCCAGTGCCACGACGGGGTAATGTACCCCATTGTAATTCTTCATCTAAACTAAGAGCTATAAAAGGTAGTGTACCTTACTGTAAGGGCGACAATCTCAAATGTTGTAACTATGCATATGTCGGTGGTATGACATACAACGGAGTAGGCAATTCCTGTGTATGTGCGCCCCTCATCCCAAAAAAGTGATAAAAATATATATACAAGCGGTATTCACTGGGTTAGAGTAGACAGTGGGAAGATTAATAACCACCGTAGGTCAAAAAGGGAAATTTGGATTATATCG
The DNA here is from genome assembly GCF_964263255.1 of Lissotriton vulgaris. Lineage (NCBI taxonomy): Eukaryota > Metazoa > Chordata > Amphibia > Caudata > Salamandridae > Lissotriton > Lissotriton vulgaris. The sequence continues at coordinate 1,036,006,367 of NC_141698.1, forward strand.
ACAACCCAGGATCAATATCCAAAAACGATAAGCACCTTACTCTAGAAGAAAAATCAACAAGCCAATTATATTTCAATTGTGGCAATAACAATACGTATATGCAGGTGCGATCCCTATTATGGGCCAACCACATGTCCCCAATATATATATATATATATTTATATTCCCTTGTTTAAAATCATCTTATTTTAATTTAATTCATGATTTGCTTTTATAATACAGATGCTATGACTAGGGCTTAATTAAAATCATCTTATTTTAATTTAATTCATGATTTGCTTTTATAATACAGAGGCTATGACTAGGGCTTAATTAAAATCATCTTATTTTAATTTAATTCATGATTTACTTTTATAATACAGAGGCTATGACTAGGGCTCACAGGAAATAGACGATTATTCATTTATCTCATCTAGGAGAATTTATGGAGCACAGCAAAGAAGACAAGATGGAGTATGGAGAGTATTTGGAGAGACCATATGCTTAGGAGGATGGCTGTGAACACATTTGATAGTAACAACAAGAAATCTATTACAGAAAGAGGAAAGCGAGCTACCCTAAAAGATTGGCAAGGAGAGATTTAGGGCGAAAAACTAATTAGAAAACAATTAAAAGTATGGAAAAGAAATGGAGTGCAAGGATAAAAAGTACATATAAGAAGGGAAAGGAAATGTGAGGATCAGCCATCAAGGACGGAAAGTAGGAAAAAGTAAACTTGAGTAATAGGAAATGTAGGTTCTAAGATGTTCCAATATTGTTGTACGGCTTTATACTTCCTAGTAAAAACTGTGTGTATATTGGACAACATAAACATTAGGCTTGTGCCAGATTGATACAATGCACACCCCCAGGATATGCTGGCTTTAATCCTGCCAGCCCACAGAGCACTATTGGTACCCCAAACCGAACCTGGTAGGAGATAGATTGTGCAACCTCAGGACATGATGACAAACCTGATTTCCCAAGGAATCATGGCAACAAATCTAGAGCTATTTGTTTGGACTCTCATGCATACCCAAAGTATTACACAACCTGCAGTTTCACAATACATAACAGCATTGCGATTTTTGAGTATAAAGTGTGTGCTGTAATGATCAATAAAAGGAAACTGAATAATGTAATTACCATTAGGAGAATAGCTAAAAAGATGAACAAGTCCACCATTGTGCTAAAACAGTGCTCCTACATAGTGCTCCGTAACATAGTCTTGCCTAGGGTGGGAGATCTGTGAAATCCCTGCTTGGTGGTCTAACTTTCCCATTCCCGCTGGGCAAGTGCCATCAGGCTGTCCATCTTGTGGACGTGTCGGAAAACAGAAAACAGCTGAGCAGGAATTCTAGCATACAGTGACCTTGCAGTGTCAGTGCTCCTCTGACCTAATTAAGGAAGTGGTTCTGCATGTATAATAAACAGCACCCATATGAACATGTTGAAACCCCAGTCAGGTTGCAACCGTTTTTTCTAGTTTGATAGCTTTGTCGTTTACCGGACAATAACTAATTTAATTTCTAATTTAAAATATTTCTAAAGCGCAGCGTACACCTTGCGGTTTCTTGGCGTGTGCAGTAAACTTTATCCCTCGTTTAAGGTTTCACAATAGTGTGTCTACAAAGTTGAAATATAATATACATATATCTTTGCTGCTGCGGTTTTACCTGTGCCATTAAAGAACAACTGAGGCCAGATCCTGTGGTCCGTCTCCTTTCTATGCCTTGCCGATCGTAGTGATTGGAGGTTGCTTGGGGAGTATCTGTGTGCATTTGACGATGGAAGACGGTTTGCTTCCGGTAACGTACCCCTCTCCAGAAGTCGGCATTCACTCACAAACACTTTTGTTTTTGGATCCTGTTGGAATTGCAGTGAACGCCCCCCTCTGACAACCGAGAAACTCTACTGGCGCGGAGGCGAGGAAACGATCAACACCTGTAATGTAATGTAATGTATACTTGTAAAGCACACTGTTGCCGAGCGGCGTCCTGGCGCTGTATACAGCTGGGGAACCCGTCCTGGCTTTCCCTGTGGGACTGTCCCTCCTGGGTATCCCCAGGGTGGAGCCAGGCATCCCCGGAGTTGATGGGGCCGTTGTGGAGATTAGGCAAGCTAATGCCCAGAGTTGCCGAGTGGGACCCCTGGTTAGAGAAGGCATTGAGGCGAGAATTATCGAGTCCGCTGACACTGGTCCATGTCCCTGCCGCGTCAGGAATTGAACCCTGGTCCCGGGCCGATCTCTGCTTTGGGTCTGCCGCCTCTAACCAGTGAGCCACACTACTCCACCTGGGTCGGAGGACTCGGGGGAGGACCGAAGTACAAGCTATGCGGTCAGTTCGGAGGTAGTACAGAGGTGGGGAGGTCGGAGCGGTCGGCCATTAACACAGTGTAGCTGCCTGTGAAGATTTGGCGCTACGTACGGAAAACGCACAGGTTTAGCAGCAGCATGTCGGCAGAAGCTGTCTTTGCTAGGGCTGTAGAGGCAGAGGAGCTTTTTGGTAACATTCCGGCCGGACCAATTGGCCCCAGAAGCATCCCCAGCAGTAATGAAGCTCAAGAGAATATCACAATGAAATCTCTCTTCAAGGAACTAGGAAAAAATAAAAGACTTGAGATAACTAAGTGGTGGGAACACTATTCATTGAATAAATACGCGGACGTGGGAAGAGTGCCGAGGGGCCTGAGGCTTATGTTGGCACCCAGTTTCGATAAACCTAATCCCCTAATGCTAAAGGAATGAGGACAAACACCAGCATTAAAGCATGAAAGGGAATGGTACATCCAACCCTTCCGCAATTGGGACTCTGATAAATGCCATCAATGAGGAGTCTGTGAGCGTAGACTCTATATCACTCTCGAGTGGGTCAAGCAATGACTTGGAGTCAACAACACAATCTGGAATAATTCTCAATTTGGAGGAGGAATTGGATTTTTTAGTCAAGGAAAGACTGGAATCCTTGAGACCACGACTAAAGAATCCAACAACAACCGCAGGAACAAAAAAAGGCGAGAGAGAAGAAACAAACGTATTAAAAAATCAACAACCAAAAAAGAAACAACAATCAACGTGGCAAAAGAAACGCAAGTTTTTGACAAGTCTGTCATCAATCTATCGGAGATAACTTTATCTGCAGCAGAAAAACAACTGTTATCGCTGGGTATGAATTTCTGCCCTAAACAACCATTTAATTATGCAGCTACCCGGATAGATGTTTTTTGCTTTATAAGAAAGTTGAAACTTAAAAAATTCTTCTAGATCCAGAAATTGAAGAAATGTGGTGTGCCTGATTCTCGTCCTCAAGATGCCATGATAGAAGGTGAGGGCGTCATAGCAGGTGATGTATCCACCCTTTTAACGCTACATGATTTGCACGATGCAACAGACTCGCAGCCATGTGGCCCGGATGTGAATTTGAGCACACAGGCTAGGCTGAGTAAAATAAATCGGTTGCAAAAAGGAGCTGGACTAACCCCTTTCAAGAGCAAATCTACTTTTGTTCCACTGGTCACGAAGGATGCAATCGACACCTTTCACGACTGTGTTACCAATAAGCATGGGCGAATTTTGCGAATCTCGCGTTCGCGAATTTTGCGGATTTGCGAACTCGCAATCCGCAAAATCCGCGAATTCCCGCGAATTTGCGGATTTTTTTTTTGTGTTCGCGCGTGTTTCTGCCAGTTCGCGAGGGTTTTTACAATTTCGCAATTTGCGAACTTACCTGTCGGGTCGCAAGTTTTGCGAACTTGTTGTTTCTACGTGTCCAGCCTGTTTGGGACACTCTTCTTCATCACTGCCACTCTCTGTCACCACTGCCACTCTCTGACTACTCATGCCACCCTCTGGCCCACCCATGCCACCCTCTGTTTCATCACCACACCCTCTGGTTGTCCAGTGTACATTATTTTCGGCAAAGCAAAGCACACCTTCCCTGCCTCAAGTGACCTGAATTAATTTGGGGCTGATTAATGTGTCACAGAATATTTTTTTAGCTGGCACCTGCTTCCTTAGTGCTTCCTGATTAGTGATCTTTTGCACTTGCTAAGTGCTTTCATTGTTGCAAAATTAGTTACAACACCTGCCCTGCCCCAACTGACAATAATGAATTAGGGGCTGATTAATGGATTTTAACTTCCAGCCTGGCTCCTGCCCGTTTGGGGTGATACTACAGCTAAAAAGAATATGTAGTTCACCCATTGAATTTGACAAATGTGTACTGGAAATGAAGGCTAGACTCAGGGAGCGGGGCTACTCTAACGCTTTATTGCAGCAGGCATTAACTAAGGCAGAGACGCGCCATAGGGAGAGTCTTTTTCAGTCAGCTGCAGCTAGCAGTGAAGAGACAGAGAGTGTAGAAACACCTACTTTTGTCACCTATGACTGTCCTAGGCTAATCGCGTCCTTTAGTAACTAAGAAAATAAGATTAGATCAATTATGAAAAAGAATTGGCCTATTCTGCTAACTGATTCTCTACTAGGCCTGCAGTTGCCTGACAAGCCATTAGTTACCTTTCGAAGGGCAAGAAACATGGGATCTCTGCTTGATACTAGTAGCCCAGAAACACGACAGACCAGTATATGGTTAAAGCCTGCCACAGGGTTTCGCAAGTGTTCCACCTGTAGGGCTTGAAAATTTGGAAGTAACAAAACACACTATCGAATGCCTTTTCAACAAAAAGATATTCCCATTTTTGGCACCTTCAACTGGAAAACTGATTTTGCAGTATATGTTCTGACGTGCACCTGCGGCCTTAATTACATCGGCAGTACTAAATTGCAGGTGCACGTCAGGATCCTACAGCACCTCAGAGCCATCCTGCACAATGACCCCACCTACCCGGTGGCACGCCATTTTAAGAAAAAACACAATAATGACGTGGCCTGCCTATCGTATTTTGTAGTAGGTGCTGTTCCAAAATTGCGTAGGGGTGGTAACAGGGAACAGAAGCTGAGGCAGTTGGAGACTATCATGATCCTAGAATTCGATAGTAAATGGCCTAATGGTTTGAATAATTCTGAGGACATGTATACCTTCCTTTAGAACTCCATCTGTGTTTTGTACATGCGGTTCAGCTCTTGTGGCTACTAAGTGATGTCTGGATAGTATATGCCCTGCTTTTTGAGTTTGGCCCAGGCGGAACAATACTGGTGTTTAGGTTCCCTACCACCAAGTATTGTACTATCTGAAATTCCGGCCTTGGTGCACTTGATATTCTAGTTTCTGATTAAAATTCTATTTGGCAGTCAGGTTCCCTGTTGCCCCACTAAATAGCTTCATCATCTTGTTGTATATATAATGAAATTCTGCTCTCTCTTCCTGATTTTATATGGTGTTCACACTTTTTATATATTGGATGTAATAGGGTGTTTTTAGAATTGTGACTTTATATGTGATTTTAACAATGAATTTAGGTTTTTTCCTGGATTTTATATTGTCATCAACATTTTTAACACAGTTTCTATATCCCATCATCCTTCACGTGGCACTTTATTCTGAAAATTCTTTGCACTTTCGTATTTGCACAGCTACTTTTGCACAATTGGTTATGGAGTTACTTCTAATTATATATATATAAAAATGTTATGTGATGTTTACATTAGATCGCATATTTTTTAAAAAACTAAAAAAATGTTTTTTTGCACGTTATAATGTTTTTTACATTTCCCCTGAATTGCTAATTTAGTGTTTTGAAATACTGACGATGGTTAAAGTTTATTATTAACCATGGAGGGATGAGCAAGTAAAGGATTTATCCGGGTAGATTCTGGGCTTACCAGTTCGCTGTAGATATATACTCAGCAATGAGCATTTAAGCCGTTATGTGAAAGCTTATACGATTTAAAATCTTGAATTGTTTATCTTGCCACCTCCATTTTCTTCTACTGTTTTTGCATTTATGCACTCTATACATGGCAACTCATAAAGAACTACTAGTTTATTTACTATGTCTATGATCATGTGATCGCTGATGCCATTTGACTCAGGGGGCGTGTCTTTTGTACTCACAGCATATATAATAATTGTAAATGAAGTAACAATTTGCATGTGATCAAGGGCCCGCGAGCCCGAAACGCGTAAATTGCTGCTGTTATTTTACCTGTGCCATTAAAGAACAACTGAGGCCAGATCCTGTGGTCCGTCTCCTTTCTATGCCTCGTCGATCATAGTGATTGGAGGTTGCTTGGGGAGTGTCTGTGTGCATATCTTGTTGTATATCAACATCATATTTATCAGTATTAAAATAGTGCCATGTGGTAGTGTTCTAAACGTAATTCCATCGCAAGTGATTGTTGCCCCATCGGATAACATGGGCAGGCATTGGGACATTACCTCTATGTCCAGCTCTATGATGGCCCAGCTGATTTCTTTCAAGTGTGTGCTTTTTTACTCCTTGACACACTGGTGGCGTTGTGGTGTAACCAGCGTCTACTTAGGTGACACTTCAGAAAGTGCCCACCTAATTTAATCAGTGTTCCCATGCCTTGGCTGAATTTTCGAAGCCTTGCTGCCCACACATAAGTCTGACCTCATGCTTGGAAGATGGTGTTGCTCCCGGAGGTCAGAGACAATGGACCTGTGTGAGCAGGACGTGACACCTCCGCCTACATATGATGACTAGTGAATTGAACTGTGGTCACCAGGTCCCCGGGGGGTAGCTTGGCCCGAGCGGGTAGGCACCCGAAGCTTAGGCGTAAAGTGACCTCACAGCACACACATCCACTGAGACAGGTAACACACACAATGACTGAGACCACACCAGTGAGATTGATTAAAACAATGTACTTTTATCTGGATTAAGGTCACGGCTGATAGACCATTCGGGGCGATCAGGTAATCAAGGTAGATTTAACTCAATTCGCATTCCATTAAAAGAGTATACTTTTCATTACTCAGCCATAAATAGATAAATAGATAAATAATAAATAGTAAATAACTGTAGGCCTGGCATCAGCCTTGCTCCTAGTCAGCACCTGTAAGAAAATACACGGTAATACCTTCTTTGTCAAAATTATATCGTATCACCCCCTGCAAGAAATTCACTAGTGGAAACCTCCATCAATATAGCATTTAGCAGGGGCAGATCTGGTGCATGAGGCCGCAATCAGCTTCTCAATAAATAAGCAGTATGAACATTACATCAGGCCAGGATAGACATTTCGATTAAAAACTAGGCAACATCCTTAAATCAGAGTGAACCTTCTCTTACGGCAGGTATAAACATTTCCTTACTCAGGAGTAACATTATGTAAGGCAATCACCACACTCCTGGTAGTAGGGTCTAACAGTCGCCTGTAACCAACTACTTTCCCCAACCAGGGGTTAACTTGGACCAACTTAGGCCTCAAAGGTGTCTCTTGGGGCTCCGAGACAGTTCCAGTACTTGGGAAGGATTTCACAGGGCCAACGGGGCCCAACAACAGTATTCCCCAGGGGAAGGGGCGAACTCGGGCCTCCTGTAGCCTTCAGGCCTCCTTGGCCCCTTGCGGCGATGTCAGCAGGCCTCGGGGTGAGAGGGGCTGGCTGCAGGCACAGCAGGGCGGCACGGGCCCCGTGCTGATGGTAGGGCCGGCCCGAGGGTGTAACAGCTCGGAGGGGCTCTCAGGCTCTTCCGGAGCCCTCCGATGGTGAAGATGCTGGTTCCCGGGCCTGTCGTGATGTCAGCGGTGTGGGGCACCAATGGGAAGGATGACAAGGAAGGACCTGGCTCTCACGGCCAATAGGGGCGCAGATAATGGGGGTGCGCCAGCCAGGACTAATGGCTGTGCGGCGTTTGATGGGGCGGGATCCAGGACGACGCCCCCGTCACATGATGGTGGAGACAGGCTACAGGGCCTAGCGCGGCCTTCTCCTCAAATCGCGGCCTGACTAAGATTTACGGCAGCCCTCTCCTGGCCCCCGGGAGCCACCGTGGGGGTGATGAGGTCGGCGCTTCTGGGCTGCAGAGGCCGCGAACGGCGCCTGAGCCTCTGGCGGGGCGGCAAAGGCCGCGGCGGTGAGTGGTGCCACCAACGCTTCTCCTCAGCGCTTCAAAGCACAGAGCTAGCAAGGCTTCGCAGCGCTTCTCCTGGGGGCCCATCGCTTGGGTGACACGCGCTATGGGGGCAGTCACACAGCTCTAGCAGGGCGGGCAGTCTGAGTAATAGCGCTTCTCAGGTACAGCGCTTCAAGGCACAATAGCTTCCAGGACCTCAGCGCTTCTCAAGGGGGCACAGTAGGGGAGCGCTGGGTAGGCAGTGAAGGCAGGACAGCGCAGGGGCCACAGGTGCAAACAGAGGGGGCAGAGATGGCACAGCCCAGTACCTGGTTGATCCCCAGTAGTCCTGGTCAGTTCGGTTTCTTCTTGGCGCTTGGTGGTTCTGGCGCCCCTTTTGTGGAAGCAGATTCTTGGTTGCTTGAATAAGGGGGGTTGAGTTGAAGGCTGCTGACAGGTTTCCTCAGCAGGTCACTGTAGGTGGCCCCTGGGTTCCCCTCCCGCCGGGCCAGATCAGTGGGCTAGTTCAGTGTTCCTCACACAGCTTGGTGGGCAGCGCATAAACCTTGTCACCCACAGTGGTATAGGTTTCTGACTAGGCCCTACCGCCTAAGTCTCCTGCGTAGGGTCCCCCAGGTCAGTGATGCCCCAACTGACTGGAAAGTGTCTCTCCTTTTTCTTTTATAGTCCCTGGTCAGGTGACCACTCTCGGAGATGGCAGTTGGTGACCACTCCCCTATTCCGGAAGGTTCCAGGAGCTTCCTCACTCTAGCTATGGGCAGGGAAGGCAGGCTGGTATGGCAACAATGTTTAAGGGTTCCAGCCAGCTCCTGGCAACTAGGGTGCTACTATCAAGTCCACTCTGCAGTAGCAGGGGTCAGTGGCAGCCATGTTGGGGGAAGAGAGCACCTGCACCTTAGCACTGATTTTAATATTACACAGGGCATTTCAACCTCACAGGGCCTATACAACTTTGTTACGATGGGGGGACATCCTGAATTAGGGGAGCGAAAAGCAAAACAATATCAGGGAAGAGGGCCAAGTCCAACTAACTGGCAATGCAGTGAGCCTTATAGGCTTCATTCATGACACTGGTCAATTTAACAGTCCCCAGCTCGAGGACCAACCCTTCCCCTGCCCCAGGCACTGTATTTCATGGGCAGACGGGAAATTCGCTATGCAGGAGGCATGCACCTCCACAAGGCTGACCCCACTTCCATGGGTTGGCTGCTGAGGTGAACCGCTGAGGATGGTTCTGGCAATCTTGAATTTAGGCTGAAACAGGTTCTGACTAACTTTAGTGACATTCAACATCAGGATGTTGTTACTACTGAGATGGATTAGCCACAGGACATGATTCCAAATGGCTATTAGACCTCACACCCTCTAACATTCTCAAAATCTAGGATTCAAGGGGCACCCCAGACACCAGAACCTCAGGTTGATCATGATACCAAGAAACCCGTTACACAACATAGTAGGAGTCCAATAAGAGAGGTGCACCTGTGGTAGCCACCCTGTACTCGCTGGATTTCAACTTGGTCATGGCAAGAATTTAGTTAGCAAAGGAATGTAAACCCCTCTACAAACCCCAGACATCACAAGAACTCCCTTGGTTTAGAGGATCTAGTCCCCTGCAGTTGGCAGGCACAAACTGCAAAGTCCACAACCTTAAAGTCTTGCACCCCAAGCCACCTGACATGGCTGCTCCAAGTCCTTGTGTAGGTGAATTCTGGGAACTGTTGTCCCAACCCTCAGGGGCTCAGCTTTCTACACCATTCCCCTGGTTCTCTGGATAAATATTTCTCTAACCAGAGTGCTTGAAGATACCAAGGCTTGTTGGTTTTAAGTTCAATGACAACCTGCTTGATTGAATGCTTAGAAAGCAGAGATATATCTGCTCAAAGAACCAACCACTCCTGTGGCTCCATCATAAAGATCTTGCATGTGTTTCTTACCCTTTCTTGGGACACCTGCCAGTTCTTCTGGCCACAGATCCTGTTCAGCACCACAGGTAGCCAAGAGCACTTCTACACCCGAGCCCCCGAGCGAGGTAGATTGGTCCAGGACCAGCTCCTTGCTTTAATTCTAAAGGGTTTTGCTCAACTCACACATGCAAGTACCATTGTGCTTAAGTAACTATTTCAACACCGCAATTCTGATTTACAGCTCCGTTTGACAGCTGAAAGTGCACCTCTGCACCTCATTCACTTTAAAGAAGTAAAATTGTGCTAGCTACTATGAACTGTTCTTAGACCTTCAGAGACCTTAACTCCGAGTGGGTTCCATTGAACTCACCCTTTAAAGTATCAACTGCATATATGTGTTTTCCCACTGAACATAACGTTAATATTTTTCGCATTGCAAAGTATTGATTAATTTATTGTTTGAAAACTGATAGCTCTGGTCATACTGTATGTATTGATTTCATTTTTGTATCTAAAAATATATCAAAATCAGAGACATTTTTCTAAAGTTGTGTTGGAATCCTCTCAATGTGTGTCAATAACTTATTGTTCATGTTGCGGAAAAGCTTCACAATTGTTCCTCTAAGTAGCCTGTATGCTCCTTGTCACTCCACCAGGACTGATAGAAGGTATACTTAGAGAGTACACTGAGAGCAGGTCTACTGAGACAGTACCCGGGTTCCATCTTTGCATATTTTATCAGTATTGCACTGTAAGGCTCCCCTGCAAGACCACATACTTCTACCATACAGAAACCACACTTTATCACACAGGAATCTCAATCCAAGACGTCACTCATGATTAATCACATCCACCAAACCTGAGAAGCAGAACAAGGACAAGTTATCTCTCACCGCCCTGGAATGAAAGCTAACAAATGGCGATTGAGTTTTACTGGGCAGGTTTGCATTAGACAGTATTGAAACTCTTTGTTTTTTGTCCTGATCTTAAGATACTTTTTCTCATACAATTGTCTTTTTATTTCTGCATTCGAGTGCGATCTGTAAGTCAGGATTACAGTTGTTGAGAGATAAAACAAATGCCAAAAGGTTTTCTCAGTTCCCCTCCAAATATCAAAATCATTATGAATATACTGAAGCAACATTTTCAACTTATGGCTATGTGGGTTTCTAGGATTGAAAATATAGGCTTCATACAATTGGTCCATGTAAAGTTCTCTCAAAAGGTGATGGGAGGAATGCATGAAAGTAATCTAACCACAGGCACTCATGCGGGTAGCATCCCCGTTAATGGTTCTTTTGCTCACCGTGCCACCTCGGTTTATACCTTGCCTTTGGCAAATCAGTCTTGACCCTGCTCCTCATTAGAACCATCCAGTTGAACTTCCAGACTACGTCCTCTCTGAAGGCAAACACAAACAAACCAGGTTTGAACCGAGGTGGAAGACAAAGAAAACAGAAGTAAGAAAGGTGGTGAGAGTAAGAAAAAAAACACTCCCTACTATAAAACAAAAATAAGAAAACAAAATAAGAATTGGCAAAATGAAAAGACTGCCAGCTAGTGTCAGACCGATTGGCTTTACCATGCTTTTTTCCTTGATACTGTATCAGGGCCTAATCCTGACTTGCTTTACAGAGGTTCCAACACCTGTACACATTTCTTATTACAGCAATAAGACTCTACACATGGTCTAAAAATCAAAGCAGACTATTCAATAAAAAAAATGTAAGTGGCCGCCTTCACTGCAGACCCAGAATAGCTCAAAGGTTTACTTTCCACTCCTCTTTATACCTCACAGTTCTTGCAGTGCCGAGAAGCTCCTCTCAGATACTGTCCCCTCTAAGGACAGGTGCAGGGCTTTCAAATTTTTAATTTTGGTCTCATCTTTCAGTGTCTTTCTACTTCTGTTGAACACAAAGTCTTAAGTAGGTCCTTTTGTCCAGTTCCATCTTGATTCAAGTAACTCAAACAGCTACTCTGGTAAGATGCAGAACAGATATAATATACAGCTCAATGGTGCCAGGATAGGGTTCACTGCTTACAAGTTAGTGGCAACATCTAAAATTGCTATCACATCTTCTAGGCCCCCCATTCTATTGGTGATTCAAAAGTCATCCCCTAACAAATTAAGATATCTTTGTCCCATTTGTAAAAAGAAACACCTAAAATAAAACAAATTGTGAACTGCACTGAAAATAATCAACCATGAAATAAAAAATATGTCAGAGTGAGAAGACGAGAAACAAAACAGCAGGTATAAAGTGAGAACGTTGAGTAAAATTGAAGACATGAAGTATTGATACAAGAAAGTAATGAAGTAAAGAGTGGTAAAAGTAACAATATGGAAACACATAAAATGTTAGAAAGGATAAAATAAAGACAACATAAAGAAGAACTAGGAAATAAAAAGAAAGTATGGAAGTTGGAATAAGAGAACAGATACAGTAAGAATGAGAAAAGAAAATGTTCTGGACAAGAGAAAGTCCAAGATACAAAATAGAAAAAAAGCAATGAGGAAAGTTGGAAGCCTATACAGGATGAAAGAATAAAATACAAGACTAAACAAATGAGTAGGCAAAACCCATAAAATTGAACAATGAAGGAATAAAAGAATGTATGAAGAGAATGAAGTGAGATTTAGAAAGTAAAAGTGAGAAAGGCAACATGAAAGGACAAGAAAGCAGTTCGGAGAAAAACACAGAACAGAAAGACAAAGAAATCAAAGCCAATGCACGATCCACTTTCCTCCAAAATAGGTCAAATTAGCACAAGTTCATGGGTACACTTGTGAGCAGAAGCACCACGCCAAGGTTTTGACCTTTGCTACTGAACATTCACCCAGCAGCGGGGCAGTGAGGGTACCGGCCGAGGCGGTGACGTGGGGAGGGGGGGCAGGGTGGGGGTAGTAATGTATGGATTACGGAGTTTAACAGGTAAGTAAACATATAAAAAAAAAAAATTGTTGCGCGCACTGCATCGCATTTGCTGATGCAGTGCACGCAACAAAATTTGTTTTATTTATGTATATGTTTACTTACCTGTTAAACTCCGTAATCCATACATTACTACCCCCCACCTTGCCCCTCCCCCTCCCAACGTCACTGCCTGGCCGGTACTCCCACTACCGGCCGCGGCTGTATTCACACCATTCACAACGTCATTCAGGGGGCTACCCTGCTTCTCATCAGATCAGAGATCCGGTGTCCAGCTCCAGATAGGGGCAGTGCTACGGGTTTGTTGAGCTCAGGGCAAAATTCAATTTCCCTACTTGAGAACCCGGGAAACAGCTTCTTATTTGGCCATACCACACCGACTGGTCCTTGCACCCCCACGTCATAGTGCATTTGACTGCCTTCTCACTGGCTGCTGCGTGCACAAGGTTTGCTTCCTGATTTCTCCCCCTGAAGGAACCAGGCAAGCTCCTGTCAGTCTGAGTGCCCCATTCACACCGCATTCACACCATTCATACACTAGCCCACACACTACACTCACACTACAGGCATCACTGGCTATGGCTGCATGGAGAGACCAGTGTTACATTATGTTGATAGGAGTAAGCCCGTCTGTAACATGACATCACAGAACCAAAAGATTGAGGGAAGGAAGTCAGAAACAATTAACTAATTATTAAGGTTTCCTGTGTTCTCTTATTGCATGCAGACTTTTAGTTTGAACCTTCCTAGACAGACAGAAGCTGTCAGAGGATTTGTTTCAGAATTTCTCTCTGTCTGGATTATTCTGCAGATGTTGTAGCCACTGAGGTCAATAATTACCAATAGTCATCTTTCAATGTCGCTGCCAAAAAGAATGTCCTTCAAACCCATCGTAACAGAATCTGTTAAGGAACTGGTGAGACTGACCTAGTGCACTGCACAGGAATGTACAGCATTTCATTCTGTTTCCTCTTATCTGCTCTGCCCATTTCACAGGTGTGATTCAGGTATTCAAATGGCAGGGTGGCATCAAAGAATTAGAAGACACCCTGCATCTTTCTTCTGCACTGACTGGCAGAGCCTGGCAGTGGCCTTATGGCTGGGCTCTGAGTCTTCATCTGTGTGAATGCCTCTGTGCTGCCCCGGCTTGCCATAGACTCCTTGTGTGACTCTACACAGCTTCAAGAGCATCGCACCCATTCAGTCAATAGAAGGAAGTTCTGGGTACCCAGGGGCGACGAGGTGCCCAACAAAACTGTAGCCTAAGAATCCGCTCATTACTACTCACAAAATGAACCTTAGACATCATACACAGCTGCTGCTTGAACCTGAAAAAACATTTTATGTTTTGCGCAAGAGGCATTCTAAGGGTAGAATTTGCATTCCAAACTCAGTTCTGACTATCCAAATTAGAAGTGTGGTTCCAATCTGCATTCTAATGGAATTCTTTTATTTCCTAATTAGAACTCTCATTCCAAACATAGAATGCCATTTACAAAGTAGAACTCATTCTAAATTAGAGCTCAAATTTCATATTAGCAAGGCATGAACATCACATAGTGGCGACATTGTGACACCACAGACACCTTCATTGCAAGTCTTGTTGTAGATTTGATTTTGCACAAAAACTAAATTTCTGATCTAACGGGCATTGCAAACAATTTAACACTACTGCACTCTCAGGGTTTGTCATGGATACATTTGGTCAGGTAAAGCTTGTGGAACGTGTCCATGGAAAACTGCAGGGAACTTGGGATAAGTCTGTCAAAATCAGGGCATAAAGGTGGACGTCAGCTATAATTCTCCAGTGCAAGAGCACGGCTGTCACATGACTGTCCCTGCACAGCATAGCATTTGCCAGTCAAGGAGCCGTCACACATTCACACATTCACAATGTTCTCTCAGTCAACTTCTTCACCAAAGAAGAGGATGGACAGGTAAAGGACCATTCAACTGATCACACAAAAGGGAAAGGAGAATGGGATGGTAAATGGGAGATGGAATGATATAGGGACTTGGTGTTACCTCTACATGGAACACACAAAACCACCTCATTCATATCAATTAGCTCTTTTCAGCTCCAGTAAGAACAGATGTTATATTTCATATCGGTACCCTAATATAGCTCCAAGGAACATCGCATACTTTCTCTACATCAGTTTCCGTTGTTTCATATGAACGAGCCTTATAAGGACATAACTCCAAATAATGACAGAATGCCTTATAAGTACATCACGCCTTATAAGGACTGCAGCCTTTTATGGACTAAACCTTTCACCCAAAGGCTAATATATGCAGCGGGGGTGTACGGAGTCAGTCTGCCACCAGACCCACAGTATATGTTATCTGTAAACAGCCTAGGTCCTGCATGACAGGGTTCTATTGGAACTACACTAGTCAGGCTAGATGATTCATATGTACAACTGGAGTGGCACTGCCAGACACCAGCACTGATGGAGGCCCGGTTACAGGCACTCCCCGTTCAACAGACACTAGGAGATCCTCCTCAACCTGGTGTTCCCTTAAGGAACGCTCCAGGCCCTGAGACTGGGTTTCGGGCACCATGGACACACCGTCCCACACTCATTCCTTCGCCACTGAGACCGGACATGAGCCCCTATGTAGGAACTGGGGTCTTCAAATAAGTAAGTTTTATCTAAGATCAAGATCAGGGCAATCAAAAATCACAGTAGTAATAACTTATTATCGGCCCTTAAAAGCACAGGTGTTTCATCACTCGGCCATAAATGCTTAAATAAAAAATTATTAAATATTAAATAACCGTAGGCCTGGCAACAGCCTTGCTCCTAGTCAGCACCTGCAAAGAATTCTTTATAAATACATTTAAATAACATTGCATTAAGCATCCATAACCATTTCCTTATGTAAGCAACCATTTCATTTAGTGACTAAAGGCATCCAGGAAACTTTGCATTAGACAAAAGTAAACCGACCATTAAGTAGGAGTAAAACATTTCATGAGGATTATAAAGGGTCGTTCAGCAGAGGTAATCACTTCCTCTAGGTAGGGCAAACAGTTCGTTAGGCCACATTAACCAAGGCATTAGGCAAAGATAAACATTTTGTATATACCGGCTACATTAGCCATTACCATACTCCTAGCAGGGGTGTTCTCCTCTGGCTCAAAAGTTACTAGGGCCTCCGCAATGCTAGGGTAAGTTTAGGGGCCTGGCGTTCCTGCAGTGACCCTTCCACAACAATGGGGGGCCGACGGGGCCCAACACAGTCTCCCGCGCGGGAGGGGCAATCTCGGGGCCTCCCCGGGGGGTTTTACCTCTTTCCTTCAGCCCTCCTCGGGCCCTTTCGGAGGTTTGGTTGCTGGAGGGGAGGGGGGGGTCGGCTCCTGCCCTCCTAGAAGCCCCCTGGAGTGTCTCACTGATGGGGACGGCTACGGGGCCCCGCAGGACTGCACGGGGCCCTGCGCCGATGCTAGGGCCGGCCCCGAGGGTATAGATAGGCGGAGAGGGCTCCTTGGAGTCCTCCGAAGGGTTGCGTCCTGTTCTCGGGCCCACAAGCACGTCAGAGGCCCGGGAACCAATTGGCCTGAAGGTGCGCTGGGGGCAGGGCCTGGGATCCAATGAGGGCAGAGGTGCTCCCGCAGCCTCCTATGGCAGCGCGGCCTGCGGGGACACAACGCTGGTGGCCAATCCGAGCGTGGCGGGGCGGAGTCAATTCCAATGCCCCGTCACGGGAGGAGAGTTTGAGGCTTCGGGCCTAGCGAGGCCGACTGCGGCCTGTCAGGAATTCGCGGCGGCAGTCGCCTGGCTCCGGGAGCCGCCGAGGGGTTGAGAAAGGCGGCGCCGGCGTCCCTGGGATCGCGCCGGGCCGCGACAACAAAGGCGAGGCTCACAGAGCTCCTGGACTGGGGCGGTGAGTTGTGCGGCTCCCTCTGTGATAACGCGCATCAGGGGACCAGCAGGGAGCGCCTAGCAGTAGAGGCACTCAGTCCTCGCGGCGCTTTGGGGACAATCACCACAGCGCCTCGGCCAGCAACAGGAGGCAGGAATCTAGCGCTCCTCATGGACCCAGCGCTTGAGCAGGATAAGCAGTCCCAGTTCAGGCAGGTCAGCGTTCTAGCTCCAAGGGGGGAAGAGCGCTTCACAGGTAGCCCATTTCACTTCAGGTTCAGGCTGGCTAACAGTTTAGGCAGAGTAGGACAGCAGAAGGGATAAGGCAGGGCAGCGCAGGGGCCCCAGGTTATGGCAACAGGGTGCAGAGGTGACACAGCCCAATACCTGGTTTATCCCCAGTGGTCCTGGATAGTGCAGGGAGGCTTCTTCCTGGTGCTTGTTGGTTCTGGCGCCCTTCTGTGGTATTAGAATCTTGGCTTCTTGAGGAGGGGGGGTGGTGAGTTGAAGGCTTTCCTCAGCAGGTCACTTCAGATGGTTCCTGGGTTCCCCTCCCGCCGGGCTAGATCAGTGGGCTAGTTCAGTGTTCCTCACACAGCTTGGTGGGCAGCGCCTAAACCCTGTCACCCCCAGTGGTAAAGGTTCCTTACTTGGCCCTCCCGCCTACGTCTCCTGAGCAGGGTCCCCCAGGTAAGTGATGCCCCAACTGACTGGAGAGTTTCCCTCCCTTTTCTTTTATAGTGGCAGTTGGTAGTTGGCAGTGGGCAGGTGGTGACCACTCCCCTATTCTGGAAGGTTCCAGGAGCTGCCTCACTCTAGCTATGGGCAGGCAGGCAAGCTGGTATTGCAACAATGTTTAAGGGTTCCAGCCAGCTCCTGGCTACTAGAGTGTGTCTAAACAGACCACGCTGCAGTAGCAGGGGTCAATGGCAGCCTTGTTGGGAGAATAGAGAGCACCTGCACCTTAGCATTGATTAGGAATGGGAAGGTGCCCAGAGACCTAAGGCCAACCAAAAAGAAGGTGGGAAAAATGAGGCAAAAGCGGAAAAAAAGGAAAGACCACCCTAAGGCTGACAGGTCTAACATGCGTCCCCCCCCAGCTGAAAGTGGGGAGAGCTACCCAGCCTCTAGGGAGTTCTCGTCACTAAGGCGGAAAACCAGGGAGAGACCGTCAGCATTGGCGTGGGCAACTCCGGGCCGATGTTCCACCCGAAAGTCCATCCCCTGTAGGGAAATGGACCACCTTAGCAACTTGGGGTTTTCGTTTCTCATCTGCATGAGCCGGGGAAGGGTTCGGTTTGAATCAGGAAGTGAGAGCCAAACAGGTATGGCCTCAACTTCTTCAAGGCACAGACCATAGCGAAGGCTTCTCGCTCGATGGTACTCCATCGCCGTTCCCAAGGGAGGAGTCTTCTGGGGATGAAGGCCACAGGTTGGTTTTGGCCATCGTTGTTGAGTTGCGAAAGCACAGCGCCTATGCCATGCTCAGAGGCGTCCGTCCGCACAATGAATTCCTTTGTGAAATCAGGTGTTGCAAGCACCGGAGCGGTGCACATCGCGTGGTTCAGTGTCTCGAATGCCTCTTAGCAAGCAGCCGTCCAGATCACTTTTCGTGGCTGCTTCTTAGACGTCAACTCAGTCAAGGGGGCTACGATGGTACCATATCCCTTGACGAACCGGCGGTAATAGCCAGTGCAGTGAGGCCGAGGAAAGCTCCAAGCCAAGATGGTCCCAATTTTGGCATGGAGGGGTTGCACCTTACCCCCACCCACCAGGAGTCCCAGGAAGACAACAGATCCCTGTCCAATCTGGCACTTGCTAGCCTTGATGGTCAGGCCAGCACGTTGCAAGGCCTGAAGTACCTCCTGGAGATGCTGCAGATGGTCCTCCCAGGAGCTACTGAAGACAGCTATGTCATCCATGTACGCCGCTGAGAAGGACTCCAGGCCAGACAGCGCCTGGTTCACCAACCGCTGGAAGGTGGCTGGAGCATTCTTGAGTCCGAAGGGCATCACTCTGAATTGGAAGTGGCCCTCGGGGGTGGAGAACGCTATTTTCTCCTTTGCTCCATCGGCCATGGCAATCTGCCAGTACCCTGATGTTAGATCAATGGTGCTGAGGTACCGGGCTGCTCCCAGCCGGTCAATCAGCTCATCTGCCCTTGGGATCGGGGGAGCGTCTGTCTTGGTGACAGAGTTCAATCCTTGATAGTCCACACAGAACCGAAGTTCTGGTGTGGTGGCCGGTGCAGCCGCTTTCTGCACCAACACAACTGGACTAGCCCAAGGGCTGCTGGAAGGTTCGATCACCCCCAGCTCCAGCATTTTGGCCACTTCACCCTGGATGCTGTGCTTGACTTTATCGGACAGCCGGTAAGACTTGGTTTTTACAGGCGGACTGTCCCCTGTGTCCACATCATGGGTACACAGATGTGTAATTCCAGGCGTGATGGAGAACAACAAGGCGTACTGCTCCAACACCTGGCGCCAGTCCCTCTGTTGCTCGAGGTCAAGGATGGGGAGAGGACAACTCCCTCCACTGAACCATCCTTCTCCTGGGCCACCAGAAGGTCAGGAAGAGGCTCACTCTCCTCCTCCTCGCTCCCATCCGTCACCAGGAGGAGAGCAAGCTCAGATCGCTCATGGTGAGGCTTCAGGCGGTTGACGTGGAGCACCCGATGGGGCTGATGGGGGGTCTTTAAGTCAACGACATAGGTAGACTGACCTCGACGCTCCACAATTTCGTACGGACCAGTCCACCAGTCCTGGAGGGCACTAAGCTCCCCAGGCTCCATGACCCACACCTTCTGTCCAGCGTCCAACTCCACTGTCCGAGCGTTGCGGTCATACCACTCCTTCATGACGGCTTGACTAGCCTCCAAGTTGTCTGAGGCTTCCTTCCATAGCTTGGCCATCTGGCTGCGGAATGCCAGCATGTAGCTGACAACATCACATGGAAGCTTCTTCGAAGTCTTCTCCCACCCCTCCTTGACAAAGGCTGAAGGGGCCCCTAACGGGATGGCCATAGAGCAGTTCAAAGGGGCTGAATCCGACTCCCTTCTGTGGTACCTCGCGGTACGAAAACAGCAGGCAAGGGAGGAGGATGTCCCATTTCTGCTTCAAGTCCTCTGGCAGGCTCCGGATCATCCCCTTCAAGGTCTTGTTGAAGCGCTCTATGAGCCCGTTAGTCTGGGGGTGGTAAGGAGTGGAGAACCGGTAGGTCACTCCGCACTCCTTCCACATGGCCTGCAGGTAGGCCGACATGAAGTTCGTGCCCCTGTCTGACACCACCACCTTGGGGAATCCCACTCTGGTAAAAATCCCCATCAGGGCCACAGGTGCAGTGACAGTCCTCAGAGGGATAGCCTCCGGGTACCGAGTGGTGTGGTCCACTAACACCAAGATGAACCGGTGTCCCGCAGAGGTCGGAGGGTCCAACGGCCCAACGATGTTGATTCCGACCCGCTCAAAAGGGGTCCCGACCACCGGGAGCGGTTCCAAAAGGACCTTCACTTTAGTCCCAGTCTTGCCACTGGCCTGACAAGTCTTGCAGGTATTACAGTAAGTGTCAGAGGCAACCCTCATCCTGGGCCAATAAAAAAATGGGACCAGCCGCGCATAGGTTTTGTCCTGGCCCAGGTGTCCAGCCAAAGGAATTTCATGCGCCAGTTCCAATAAGAAGGCCCGGTAGCATTGGGGGACCACTAAGGCCCTCGAGGATCCATTCACGGGAACCTAAGGCTCACTGTAAAGAAGGCCATCCTCCCAGTACACGTGAAAACTGCCGGTCTCCTGATCGGTCGCTTGTGCTTTAGCCTGTCGCCGCATGCCTTCAAGCGTGGGGCACTCCTTTTGCGCCCGGGAGAATTCCTCCCGGGTAAGCCCTCCTTCCACATGCCACTCGGCAAGGGTCGGCAAGTCCCCCACAGGAACAACATCCACCTCCACGGACTCCGGGGGTACCTCCACAGGCTCCCCATCCATCACACGAGGTGTGTCCTTCACAACATCCTCCTCTTCAGGACCAGCATTGGGTTGGGCAGATGTCTCAGGCTCCAACCCGGGTTGAGTTCCTTGCCGGGCAGCCATGGACCGCGTGACCACGCAAGTCCATCCTGGTAACCCCAGCATCTCAGTGTGGGCCTTAAACTCCACCTCTTTCCAGGCGGTTTGCTCCAGGTCGTTTCCTAGCAGACAGTCCACTGGTAAGGCAGGGCTTATCGCAACTCTCAACGGGCCTTTCACTCCTCCCCACTCAAAGGGAACCTGAGCCACAGGATTGGAGCTCAGAGTGCCGTCAGCCAACACGGCCGGATGGAATACATCAGGTACTACTTGCTCAGTGGACACCAGCCGCCTCACTATGGTGTACTAAGAGGGAGGGGTCCCAGCTTAAGTGTGAAGTGATGTGAAAAATATCAAACCATAAATTACACAAACAATAAATGAGTCCACATTGTTTTATTCACAACGGGACTGGATATACTGAATATATAGAAGAACAAATCAATAATGCAATTGGTTGTACAGTGCCCCGAGAGGAATAAAAATAGGGGGAGAGGTAGTGGTAGGTGCTCAGGTGAGGATAAGGTGATAGACAGAAGTACGTGACAGTAAAATCAATGAATTAAGCAGACTGTATTTCCGAGTTATATACAGTGTAGTGGACCGAAGGTTCATCACAATTGGATTAAAGAGTCATACTTCACATATAACAATGAATGAAATAAATGTTGGAGTGAAGTTGATGGTGAAGTAGGTGGTTGTCGACGTTTCGACCCTCTAGTGCAGGGATTGGTTGTGCCCTTGCTGTGTGGTCTTCATCAGGACAGAGAAGGGGGGCGGGCAACCTAGTTCGGTGTATAAAATTAAAAGTTAAACTCAAGGTATTGGGACGTGCCTCATAATAATTATACCATAATTGGCACACAATCGATTGAGCAAGTTAAGGTTAATTCATTAGAATGTTGCGTTATCGACACATTGATAGTCATACTTGGAATTCAATTAAATTAGTAGCCGGGCTGGGAGTGGAGCCAGTCCCGTTTGAAGGAATAATTCACAATGGTGGAAGCGAGCGACGGAGAAAAGGGTCTCGGAGGAGAGGTGGGTTCTAGCGATCCCCGTCGCGAGATAGTTTAGGGTGGTATATCACCGTGTGACGTAGTTAGGAGGGCGCGGTAGAAAGCCACCATCTAATTAGATCCTGTCAGGAGGTTCATGCCTGAAATACGCAAAATTGGGCCAAATACATCACCGGGTACCAACAATAGGATTCTACATGCACAATCATGGTGACACGGGTAGATTTGAAATGAGCTAACTTACAGCGTGGAAAAAATCAATATTGCCACGGGATGCTGTTAGCGGTTAGTGCGATATCAGAATGTTCCTGTGGGTAAAGGGGGGAAAAGCCAGTCAATTGAGGGTACAATTATTGGTGGGCACACAACGTGAGTTTAGTGCGAAGGTGTAATCTGCTTACCCGATGATTGGGAAGACGCCCAAGGGGTGAATGAAACAATGTGGACTCATTTATTGTTTGTGTAATTTATTGTTTGATATTTTTCACATCACTTCACACTTAAGCTGGGACCCCTCCCTCTTAGTACTTATTGAACCCAGGTCCCAGTGACTAGGTTTGGGTAAACCCTCCTTACATACCCCGCCTCACTATGGTGGTCATGCTGGCACCTGTGTCCCTCAGAGGCTCCACCTCCTCCCCGTTAACCTTCACCCTCTGCTGGTACTTAGCAGTATTCAATGGTAAGGACGTCACTGGGACCATCTCTCTGTCCTCGAGTGAAATCAACGTCAGGCCTGTCTATTCACCTTCCCTATCTAGGGGCAGATCCACCCCAAGCGCTACACTAGCCACCCCGGGACTCCTGCCACCTGTTGGGGCTGGAGGTCTCTTGGGACCCTGGGGATCCCCCTTGTACTGTCCAACCTCCCTGCATTCCTAGCACCGGACAATTTTTGGCTGCTGACCCTTGTCAGGGTAAGTGGGTTTTGGGGAACTGGAATGAGGTGGGGTACCCACTCCTCTCCCAAACTGTCTAGTTTGTGGGCCTCGTGAGAACTACTTCTTTTTATCTCCCCCCTCTTTCTTCTGGGGGACGCCCTGCCTGCCTTTTGTGCCATCTCCCCCGGGGCCCTTGTGTGACAGCCGGGTGCTCACCCAAGTATCCGCCTCCTCTGCAAGCTCACGGGGATCAGTTAGCTTGCGGTCCACCAGATGTGTGTGCATCTCCAGAAAACACTTATCCAAGAGGTGCTCTCTCAAAAATAAATTGTACAGGCCCACATAATCATGCACCTCGCTGCCACGCACCCAACCATCCAGAGCCTTACAGGCATAATCAAAGAAATCCACCCAATTCTGCATGGACAGCTTATGGCTGCCACAGAACCTTTGGGGATACCATTCGGGGTTGAGGCCAAACTTTTTAAGGAGCGCCTTCTTCATGGGGGAATAACTGAACTGGTCCACCTTATCTAAGTACAGGAGGGTGTCCCTGACATTGGGAGGTATGTAACGATATAGGCCACCTCCCCAGTGTTTCTCGGGCACCCCATGGGCTGTCAAGGTCACTTCATACGCCTCCAACCACTTGGCGATGTCATCCCCCTGAGTGTAGCTCACTATCACCTCCTTAGGTAACCAAAATCTAGGCTTGTGTTGAGCCCCTGGTACGCTGTCACCATTGGGTCCTGCTGGCGCAATCAATTGCAAGGCTCTCAGCTCCAACTCCTTGAGCTGAAGCTTGTGCGCCAACTTCCTTTCTTCCAATGCAAATTCTTTATCTTCCATCTCTCTCTCCCTCTCGTGCTCTAACTTGGCAAGCTCCCACCTCAATTGCCTCTCCTCCCTCCTGACCTCATACTCCTGCGACAACATACTCCCTCTGGACCCACTAGCTTAGCTATCATCGTCAGAAATGAACTACAGATGAAGAGCTGCGACCTAGGTAGCACCCCGGACTGCGAAACGCTGTCCTTCCATATCAAATTAACACAAAACTATACCTTGAACGGCCTTTTGGTCCATAGACTGGCTACAGCCAAAATTAACCTGACAGCCTCACTAAACCCCTTCGTAGAATCCAGCGTGCAATACCCTGACTTTACCATCTTGGGGGACTTTAACCTCCATCTTGAAAATAGCGACAATACTGGAACAGCAGCGCTGACCGATACACTAAATAATCTGGCCCTAGAACAGATAGTCCATACGGACACACACAAATCAGGACACACCTTAGACGGTATCTTCACCTCTAACAAATACATTAAAATAATGGACTGCCTCCGCGTCCCTTGGTCTGACCATAAAGTATTAATATTTTCTTTAACTCTGGCTAACACAGAGGGGACAGCGTCTCCCCAGATATAAGACACACCTACTTTATACCTACACTGGTCCTGGAACGGCCCCTTAAACTACGAGACCACCTAGCGTCACATATACCCACACTAACCGGGGAATGTAACATGGCCACTGACCAAATCTCTAAATGGATAACATCGGCCATAAAAACAGCAGTACCATTAAAAAAGGCGACCTTTAGGAAAAAACAGCCATCCCAAGCCTGGTTTTCAGAAAATCTCAGGGCCCAGAAGCGAATAGGCAGGAAACTTGAAAGGACATGGAGAATAAGCTACAACTCAGATAGCAAAACCAAATACAAGACCTCCCTGAACATATACAAAAAACTGATCTTTACTGCAAAAAGCCAGTACTTTATTCAGAACAAAAAACTCTAGTCAAGAATTATTCTCAACGGTAAAACAACTATCCAAAGTAAAAGCTAACACTAACATGCCAGCCACTACAGAGTTCTGCAACACTCTGGGTCAATTTTTTATTGACAAAGTGACCCGGGTCTATGAATCTTTTAAATCGGCCAATCCACAAACCCCTACAGGGGATACAAATGACCAAACTAAGGACTTAGTTCCTAACACAACATCAAAACCGGAGTTCAAATTCTGCCTCCCTGAGGCGGAACAGGTTCACCAGATAGTCATGGCAACTAAATCCGGGGCATATTCAGACCCATGCCCACCAAAAATACTCCATCTCTTCCCAGAGCTGTACAGTGAACAACTGATCGGCCTTATGGAACACATAATGAACGTAGGCACTTATCCCGCCCTCTGGAAATCAACATCAGTCCTACCCCTTTTGAAAAAACCCAACTTGGATCCAGAAGAACCCGGAAACTATAGGCCAATAGCTAGAATTCCTATTGGTGCCAAGGTAGTTGAGAAACCTCTAAATAAACAAATTGCCCAATTTATTACTGAAGCAAACATCCTGGATCCCTCACAGTACGGTTTCCGTGAAGGGCACAGCCCCGAAAAAGCCTTGCTGATGGCAGTGGAAGAGCTCAAGAACGGACTGGACGCCGGGGGGAAGGCCGCCTTGATATAATTAGACCTATCGGCGGCCTTCGATACGGTGAACCATGGTACGCTCCTGGACCGACTAACAGCAGCAGGACTCCATCAAGACGCAAGAAATTTGCTGGCATCTTTTCTGGACAACAGAACATTCACAGTGGAACTGGGTGAAAAAAATCTAAACCCTTCAACTCCCCCTGTGGGGTCCCGCAGGGGTCTTCGTTGAGCCCAACGCTTTTTAACCTATACGTAACACCGCTAGCCGGAATCATCAGGGCATGTGGCTTTCTGCCAGTGTCATACGCAGATGACACACAAATTGTAGTCTCAATTAAAAACGACACCTCAGACACAACAGATAACTTCAAAAATTGCATGAAGCAGGTCAGCCTGTGGATGGAGCAAAACTGCCTAAAATTAAACAGTGAAAAAAGCGAGGTTATTCTATTAGGAACAAATGCAGTAATCTGGTCCCCAGACTGGTGGCCGGTGGATCTTGGCAACTGCCCATCACCGGTGACCAAAGTAAAAAATCTAGGCATCTTGCTAGATAACAGACTCACTTTTGAGGCCCAAACCAACAAACTTTATCCACGATGTGGTCTATCCTAAAAATGATCAGGAAACTAGTGCCATACATCCCCATGGACTCCCGAAAAACGGTGGTGACCACCTTAGCCCTATCAAGACTCGACTACGGAACTGCATTATATGCCGGGATGCAAGCCCAACACCTGACCAAATTACAATGCTTGCAGAACTCAGCAGCACGACTGATACTAAATATCCCGCGATCAGAGCATATATCGCACCATCTAGACACACTACACTGGCTCATTTAAATCACTGTATTTAACATATAAGACGCTCCAAGGTTCGGGATGTCTGTTCCTTAGAACCCACCTCAAGCCATACGTCCCCACAAGAGACCTACGGTCCAGCCAGGCAAAACTGATGCAAGTTCCTAGGTTCAAACAAACTAGATGGGGGGGCAGAAGCTTCCTACTATATGCTGCCAAAGACATGAATCGACTCCCCCTCGTGATTAAAAACAGTACCTCTCTAATGTCATTCAGGAAAGCGGTTAAAGCATGGCTGTTCAAGTCCCGATAAACCAACTCTCACCAAGTTTCAGGACACCATGTCTTTTCTACAGCGCCAAGACGCCCAAGAGCATATGAGCGCTTTACAAAACCACAAATGAAATGAAATGATATCAAATAAAATCACTACTACTTGCCCTGGAACGTCTTCCTGGCAACACATTTTCAGATACCTCATCATTAAGTAGGTGTAGTTCTCCTGAAGCACCCGTCCCCCCTGGTGCGCACAGCCCCTCCTGTCTCCCATCCCCTCTCCCCTCTGGGTGGGCCCTTACCCTTGCCCTCAAGGCAGTACAGAGTTCCTCCTTTGCGGCTCTCCGGCCAACCGGCACCCCCATCCCCTGACAAAATTCCCTTAGCTGCAACACTGTGTACTCTTTCAGGTCGGCTAGCTGGAACTCCATTTTGCCAGGTGGGGACCCAGATAAATCAAGGGAAAGATTCTAGGATGTAGGTAGCAGGATTAGGTCAAAACAGGTCTCTACACGCTCAGGTTAGACAGTGGGGGCCAATTGAGTAGGCTTGCTTGCACGATAGGTGTCTAGTCTAATTGCAGCGCACTCTGTCCCGCTGGAAGGTGCTGTATAGTCACAGGTCCTGATCCCACCGCTCGGCACCAAATGTAGGAACTGGGGTCACCAGTTCCCTGGGGGTAGCCTGGCTCGAGCGGGTAGGCACCCGAAAGCTTAGGTGTAAAGTGACTACACAGCACACGCATCCACTGAGACAATAAATGCACGCAAAGACTGAGACCACACCAGTATTATTGATTCAAATAAGTAAGTTTTATCTAAGATCAAGATCTTGGGCAATCAAAAATCACAGTAGTAATAACTTTTTTTGTCCCTTAAAAGCACAGGTGTTTCATCACTCGGCCATAAATAGTTATATAAATAAATATTAAATATTAAATAACCGTAGGCCTGGCAACAGCCTTGCTCCTAGTCAGCACCTGCAAGGAATTCTTTATAAATACATTTAAATCACATTGCATTAAACATCCATAACCATTTCCTTATGTAAGCAACAATTTCACTTAGTGACTAAAGGCATCGAGGAAACTTTGCATTAGACAAAAGTAAACCGACCATTAAGTAGGAGTAAAACATTTCATGAGGATCATAAAGGGTCGTTCAGCAGAGGTAACCACTTCCTCTAGGTAGGGCAAACAGTTCATTAGGCCACATTACCCAAGGCATTAGGCAAAGATAAACATTTTGTATATACCGGCTACATTAGCCATTACCATACTCCTAGCAGGGGTGTTCTCCTCTGGCTTAAAAGTTATTTGGGCCTCCGCATTGCTAGGGTGAGTTCAGGGGCCTGGCATTCCTGCAGTGACCCTTCCACAACAATGGGGGGGCCGACCGGGCCCAATACAGTCGCCCGCGGGGAGGGGCGATCTCGGGGCCTCCCCCGGGGAGTTTTACCTCTTTCCTTCGGCCCTCCTCGGGCCCTTTCGGAGAATCGGTTGCTGGAGGGAGGTGGGGCTCCTACCCTCCTCGAAGCCCTCCGGAGTGTCTCACTGATGGGGCCGGCTACGGGGCACCGCAGGACTGCAAGGGGCCCCGCGCCAATGCTAGGGCTGGCCCCGAGAGTATAGATAGGCAGAGTGGGCTCCTTTGCTCCTCGGAGCCCTCCGCAGGGTCGCGTCCTGTTCTCAGGCCCACGAGAACGTCAGAGGCCCGGGAACCAATTGGCCTGAAGGCGCGCTGGATGCAGGGCCTGGGATCCAATGAGGGCGGAGGTGCTCCTGCAGCCACCTATGGCAGCACGGCCTGCGGGGGCACGACGCTGGTGACCAATCAGAGTGCGGCGGGGGCGGAGTCACTTCCAACGCCCGTTCACGTGAGGAGAGTTTCAGGCTTCGGGCCTAGCGAGACTGACTGCGGCCTGTCAGGAATTCGCGGCGGCCCTCTCCTGGCTCTGAGGGCCGCCGAAGGGGGTGAGAAAGGCGGCACCGGCGTCCCTGGGAACGCGCCGGGCCGCGACAAGGAAGGCGAGGCTCACAGAGCTCCTCGACTGGGGCGGTGAGTTGTGCGGCTCGCTCGGTGATAACGCGCGTCAGGGGACCAGCAGGGAACGCCTAGCAGTGGAGGCGCTCAGTCCTCGCGGCGCTCTAGGGACAATCACCACAGCGCCTCGGCCAGCAACAGGAGGCAGGAATCTAGCACTCCTCAGGGGCCCATCGCTTGAGCAGGATAAGCAGTCCCAGTTCAGGCAGGTCATCATTCTAGCGCCAAGGGGGGGAAGAGTGCTTCACAGGTAGCCCATCTCACTTCAGGTTCAGGCTGGCTAACAGCTCAGGCAGAGTAGGACAGCAGAAGGGATAAGGTAGGACAGCGCAGGGGCCCCAGGTTACGGCAACAGGGCGCAGAGGTGAGACAGCCCAATACCTGGTTGATCCCCAGTAGTCCTGGATAGCGCAGGGGGGCTTCTTCCTGGCGCTTGTTGGTTCTGGCGCCCTTCTGTGATATTAGAATCTTGGTTTCTTGAGGAGGGGGGTGGTGAGTGGAAGGCTTTCCTCAGCAGGTCACTTCAGATAGTTCCTGGGTTCCCCTCCCGCCGGGCCAGATCAGTGGGCTAGTTCAGTGTTCCTCACACAGCTTGGTAGGCAGCGCCTAAACCCTGTCACCCCCAGTGGTATAGGTTCCTGACTAGGCCCTCCCATCTAAGTCTCCTGCGTAGGGTCCCCCAGGTAAGTGATGCCCCAACTGACTGGAAAGGTTCCCTCCTTTTCTTTTATAGTGGCAGTTGGCAGTGGGCAGTTGGTGACCATTTCCCTATTCTGGAAGGTTCCAGGAGCTTCCTCACTCTAGCTATGGGCAGACAGGCAAACTGGTATTGCAACAATATTTAAGGGTTCCAGCTAGCTCCTGGCAACTAGAGTGCGTCTAAACAGACCACGCTGCAGTAGCAGGGGTCAGTGGCAGCCATGTTGAGGGAAGAGAGCACCTGCACCTTAGCATTGATTAGCAATGGGAAGGTGCCCAGAGACCTAAGGCCAACCAAAAAGAAGGTGGGAAAAATTAGGCAAAAGCAAAAAAAAAGGGAAAGACTACCCTAAGGCTGACAGGCCAGGAAGATATCTAAGCCACTCCTTTTGGGATCACTCCCCAATGCCTCCTCAAACTCTCTGGAATTCATCAAGAGGTCTGCCTCCAACGCAAGCTCTCTGGGATCAGAGAACTCACACTCCACCGGGTGTTAGCATAGCTCTGGAAAACAGGAACTTAAACAGGAACTTAAAATATGCTCTGCAACAAATGAATCGCACAGCCCCCCACAGTTGTTAACCAAGCTATCCTTTGCCTCACCCTTCAGTGCCTCACACAAGTACCCCACACCACTCTCCTGAGACTGGCAAGACAGTATCTTACTGTCTCTGTCACACAACCCACACTCTTCTGGCTGGTCTTCACACACACACACCAAGGTTTCTACCACGGGGAACCCCTCTCCCTGTACCACTCTTCTAGAGTCAGCAGAGTGTCCCTTTCACCACTAAGAATATGGTCCCCTGTCCCAGTCCCCCAATCTACTTCAGGGACACTGCACTCCACTGGAACTACATCATAATCCTGAACCCCCTGATGTATGTCAACCCCCTCCCTCCAGTCAGGCGCTACATATCTGGGTGTTTGTACCTCTCTCTCAGCACTAGATATCATAATCATGCTGTCACCATCTGAGCTGGACTCCACCTCCAACTCAGCAAAGCTCCTTCCTTGAGCGTCCCATTTTTCTTTCTGGGCTAAGGCCCACCGGATCATTCCTTGTTTAGCCAGTCTAATTCTCTCCACCTTTGCTCAGCAGCAAGGAGCCACTCATCTTTCTCTACCTCACTGTCAGAGACGTCCTCCTCCTCAGAATCATCTGCTAATGTTGCTTCCCAAATTCTGGCCTCATGGGAATACAGGCATGCCTCAAGATCCCTCCTTGTGGAACCTTTCTCCACGGGCAGCCCCCTCTTCTTGCAAAAGGCTTTTATCTCCTCTTCTGTGTAGATGCACAGGTGGAAAAAGTTGACTTCCATTTTGGCAGGATTTTACAGGTGCAACACTAGCCAGAGTCTCAATATCGAAAAAATACTTCCAGGAGGACAACGGAAGAAACAAACAGTATGTGGTGGCGTAGTGGTCTGCACTCACTAGTGATGTACACCAATCACTGTGGGGCCAGTACAAATATAAGTTCAAATCCCCACCGCTGACCAACAATGTTAGAACTGGGGGTCTCTAGTTGGCAGAGGTTGGTACCACTGTCCAAATAGGGACCCTTGCTTCTAGTCAGGGCAAGGAGGAAACCCTCTGAGATAACCCCTGCTCACCCTCTAGGTAGCTTGGCACGAGCAGTAAAGTCTAATCAGAAGGCAATGTGTAAAGTATTTGTACCAACACTCACAGTAACACAGTGAAAACACCACAAACTGACTTCATAACAGTTTAGAAAAATAAAGGTATTTATTCTAAACTACACAAGATCAAAACACAAAAATCCACCATACATAGTTCAAGAATGTGGTTTCAAAAGAGTTCTTAAGGTTACGATAAAATAATCCACAGTTGCGTGAAAAGTTCACAGTTGCGTCACGTTTAGCTCACAGTACCTTTAGTTGTGACAAAGTTCCAAAAGCAGAAGCTGGTGCGGTGGAAACCAAGTGATGCGTTGCTCCTGAGACCCTGGGGAGGCGTATGCGACAGCCCCGCTGCATCAGCAGGCGTATTACGACGAATCCGGTCTGTATGGGGAGGAAGGCCACTTGTCTGGATTCCGGTGCATAGATTCCGTAGGAAGTTTGTTCTCGCAATGGTACGATGTGACGATCTCATAGGGGCTGCGACGATCTCCAGGGCGACGATGCGAGGTCCAGCGGCGATCTCTCTCTCGCAGATCCTTGATGCGATGGTTCTGCGATGATGCTCGCAGTGACGTGATGCGGTCCGCAAGCAAGCAGTACAGCGATCTCACCGAGCGACGACAGGCTCTGCGACGACACTCGCAGCGATGGTAGTCTTCCCGCACCGGTTTGGTGCATCCCGCAAATGAAGGATGCGACGGCTCGGGCAGCGGCAGCAGGCCTTCGTAGCAGCGGGGCTGCGCTCCGCAGCGAGCGATGCGATAACTTTTCTGTAGCAAAGTCTTTAAATCTTGGTTTCCAGCTTCCCAGCACAGGTACAACTTCCAGAGGCACCACACATGAGCCACGCACTCCAGGAAGGACAGAACTGTCTCAGTAGAACTTAGGGGAAGCTGGGGGTGAAGTCCTTTTGTTCCTGGGACTTCAGAACAGGGAGCCAGCTCTTCTCAGGCCCTTGGAGATTCATTCAAGCAAGGGGACACAGCACCAAGAAAAGTCCTTCCCCTCTCTTTGGCAGCAAAGCAACAGCAGGGCAATCCAGCAGAGTAACAGCTGGACAATCTTCCTTCTTCAGTTTCAGCTTCCTCCTTGGCAGAGGTTCCTTCTTGATTCCAGGATGATCTAATTTTCTGTTGTCAGGGGTCCTGTACTTATACCCCTAAATGTCTTTCTTCTCTTTGTGCAAGTGGGCCCTGAGCCCGGTCTGAACCAGTTCTGGGTGTTCCTTGAGCACTTTGTTTTTCTGGCTTCTCCTTTCCTTTCAGAGTGAGGGGCAGGGTCGTCAGCCACCCAGCAGGAGGTGGAGACAGCATTGTGGAAGGCAGGCACAGCCCTATTCAGGTCCAGGTGCTATCTCCACCCACCACTCAAGTTGCAAATGAAGTCATTCAGCCTAGGGCTGACTCAGCCAGCCTCCTGGGGAATCCCCATCCCCTGTCACTCTCAAACCAAACAGTCAATATACAAACAGGCCAAGGCACACAGAAAGGTCAGACAAGAGAACAGCAACTTTCTAAAAGTGCTATTCTCAAACACAGGATTTAAAAACAACCTTTCCTAAAAGATGTGTTATTAAATTCTGAGTTCAGGGATTCTAGACTTTTATGTCCTATCTTGTTCCTATGGGAAGAAATGCTGGTAGCCACTGTAGCCAGCATCCCCCATGATAGCCGATTGAGCAAGATAGCCTTGCAGCAGTGAAAAACGAAAATGGCTGTAATTTCCCACCAGAGCATGTCACCTACACAAGTACATGCTCTACCTTTCACATACACTGCGCCCTGCCCAAGGGGGTATATTGGGCCTTCCATAGGGCGGATCAATGTGCACAAAAAGGGAAGGGTTAGGCCTGGTCAGTGGGGACACTGACCAGGAGGACATGGCAGTTCACAGACTGCACACAGGCACTGCGGTGGCAGGCCGGAGACACCATTTTGGGGCTACTCATGTGGGTGGCACAATCAGTGCTGCAGGCCCACTAGTAGCATTTGTCATCACCAGCCCTGGCACACTCAGTGCACTTTACTAGGGACTTCATGGTGATACAAATATGCCAATCATGTAGATCCAATCACAATAACAATTTACACAGAGAGCATATGCACTTTAGCACTGATCAGCAGTGGTAAAGTGCACAGAGTCCTATTGCCAACAACCACGGATCAGGAAAAATAAGGGAGGAACAAGCAAAAAGTTTGGGGATGACCCTGCAAGAAGGGCTAGTTCCAACAGAGATGATACATTTCCTGCGCAACGAGACATAAAAGTCACAGAAAATTCCATATGAAGTAAAAAATAATTAATTAATATTTTTATTTTAACTTTGCAAAGAAATGACAGACCATTGACATCGATGCAGTTATTTCACATTACAAATCATATTGACCTTTACAGTGACCAATACAGTCAATCTATGGAAACATTACAATTCTTGCTCTCTGTCTCTATTCCTCCTTACTTCCAGGTCTACCAATGGGGACACAAATATCTCTCCTCTGTACATATTCCACTTGGCCCATTCCTTATCCCATTTCTTTGGACACCCACGTGCGATAAAGACTTCTTTCTCAGCTACCATACATTTATCCATTTCCCTTCTCCATATTTCTACCCCTGGCGGCCTGGCACTACCCCACCCCCTAGCTAGTTCTCTCTTAAATAAAGTAAATCCTAGCGTTGCAAACTATTGTTCCATCTCCGTAAGGTCTGTAGCCTCCCATATATTTAATAGACCTAATCGGGGCGTCAGCGTAACTGTCTTACCCAGAGCAGACCGCATGTGCGTCACAATCCTGTTCCATCTGTTTTGCACCACTGGACATTTCCATATCATATGGTATAAACTGTCTGACTGTCTGCATCCCTTAAAACATAGGTCATCTGACCAAGACCCGATCTTCGCCAGAGTAATCCCAGTCAAGTATGAGCGATGTAGAATACGGAGCTGAATAAGGCTATACCTAAGTGTAATGGCAGCCTCTCTCGGAGACATCAATGCTTGCCTCCAGTCCTCCTCTTCCATTGGTCCTAGTTATCTTTCCCATTTCTCTCTGAGCTCCCCAAAGGAATCCCGGCATATTGTTACTAAGCTTTCTATATGTGAGGGAAATTGCCTTGGCATGTAATTGTCTGTCTAATAGACGATCTTCCAAGGGGGAGTATTCTGGTATATCTTCACAGCTAGGTAACGCCGCCTTCAAAGCATGCCTAATTTGTAAATATCGAAAAACTTCGCTTGGTGCCAACTGGTACGTTTTCTGTAGCTCCTCAAACCGAAGGATCTTACCCTTCTTGATCAGATCTCCTACCGTTGAGATACCAATCGTGTCCCATTTGTCGAACCCTGGATGGCGAAAGAGCATGCCCATTTTTGTGTAGACCATAGTGGCGTCATGTTAGTGAGTCTATTTGTCCAACCCAGGCGGGAATTACCCAGCCTCCATATTTGCAGCGTGTGCTGGGTGGGTCCTACAAGCTTCTTACTCTGTGGGGAAGAATAAAGCGCCCTGAGATAGCCAGCCCTGTCCATTTGATATCTATCTTAGGCACACGCCGGATCATCTGGTAGGGTATATTTCCATCTGTTCACCGTAACCAGTTACGAGGCCCAATAATACAGCCGAACATCGGGCAGCGCGATTTCTCCATCATACCACCCCTTCGTCAATTTTTGAAGCGCAATTCTGGGAGCCCTCCCATCCCACAGTAGCGTACGTATCTTCCCCTCCACCGCCCCAAAAAAGGCATCAGGAACTTTAGTTGGACAGTTCTGTAGGATATATAAAAAGCGAGGAAGGGCAAGCATCTTAAAGAGTGTAGCCCGGCCAATCAATGACAAAGGCAGGGACCTCCAGTGTTGGACACCCGCTCGCAACCGCGCGAGCAAGTGCGCCAAGTTGCTCTTGTAGAAAAGAGCCGAATCTGGCGTGACAAAGACCCCCAGGTATTTAAACCCGTCTGTCGTGACCATCAAAGCACAATCTTTAGGAAGACAGGGGACCTGTCCATGGAGCATATACAGTACCGACTTGTCCCAGTTAATAGCAGATCCAGAATACTTTCCAAAATTGGTAAAGATGCCCAAAACCACCCGAATTGATCTATAGGGATAGGCCAGATATAACACTATGTCGTCAGCATAGAATGATATTCTGTCCTCACAATCCAGAGACCATCTCAGTCCTCTATCTTTGCGCACCCAAGTAGCCAGGGGTTCCAAAATTAGCGCAAATAATAACGTGGATAAAGGGCAGCCCTGTCTAGTACCCCTACGAAGAGAAAACTGCCTAGACGTGTAGTTGTTCACTCTCACCTGTCCAGCTATGTCTGTGTAAAGCAGTCACATCCATCTCAGGAATTTCGGGCCCAATCCTGTTCTGATTAATACCTCAAACATATAGGACCATTCATTTGAATTAAAGGCCATAGAGGTGTCTAGGGACAATATAGCAGCATCCTCTTTCAGAAATACCTGTCGGGCCAACACGCTGTGTAGACGTCGGATATTAAGGGCTGTATTTCTTCCCGGCATAAAACCGGACTGATCAGGATCCACCAGGGAGGATATCACCATCCCTAAACGTGTGGCAAGAACTTTCGCTAGGACCTTCGCCTCCACATTGATTAATGAGATTGGTCTGTAGGAGCGACAGTCCTCCCCCGGCTTGCCCTTTTTCATGGAGAACAACTATACTCACCAACCTCTGTTCTGGAGGGAGGACACCTTTTTCCCAACTTTCTTGGTACATGGCCTTCAAATGCGGGACCATTTGGGTGGCTGTTGCTTTAAGAAACTCCACCGGGGTACCATTAGGCCGCATCGCCTTCCCAGATTTTATCCGGCCAATGGCTGTTCTGATCTCTTCAGCCGAGAGATCTGCCTCTAAAGACTCCCTATCCTCAGCAGACAGAGTAGGCAGCACACATTCCTCTAAAAGATGATGTGACTCTTCAGCCATATATACTGCTGAGGGCGAGTATACTTTCTCAAAATGATCAGCAAATGCCTCTGCTATGTCCTCCGGGCAGGACACGATTTCCCCCTTAGGCGTCCGCAGTTTAGGTACCCACCTCATACCCTGCTCCTTCTTTTCCAGCCAGGCCAGTGCTTTTCCCGCCCTGTCTCCTAGTTCGTACAGTCTATGATGGGTAGCCGTCTGTGTTGCCATCATTTGTTCCCGAGCTTTTAGCTTATATTCCTCCCGTTTAAGTGTCAATGCATGTAGCAACTCCTCCGAGGGGTGGAGCGCGTACTCCTACTCAAGGTCTTTAAGTTCATCCTCCAGCTTCATCAATAACTCCTGCTTTGCTACAAATCGCATTTTCAGTGAGAGAGCATGCCCCTTTATAACTACTTTATATGCCTCCCATATCATTTGTGCTGAGTCTATGGATCCTACGTTTTCCTCCAAAAAATAACCAGTTTGCACAGTGAGCTCCTCTCGTGTGTCGGGGATCTTAAGTAACCATGGATTAATGACAATGGTACGGCTGCTTGGCCCCTTGCGTGAAATCTATTCCTACAGGGGAGTGATCCGATAGGCCTCTAGGATATGTCTTGGGCCTCTTAAAGTTACCCACGGAGGCTGCATACGTTAAAAAATAATCAATCCGGGAAAGGCTGCCATGCACACTGGAGAAATAAGTGAAATCTATAGGGTCACCCTGTAGCTCCAGCCCCACATCTATGAGCCCCAATGCCGTGGTGAAGTCTGTCATTAGTTCATTTGATCGCATATTTTGTCTTACTGGGCGTCTATCCGTTAAGTCATTCATCGTCATGTTGTAGTCTCCCCCCAATATCAAGACTCCATCCGGAAGATCTGTGAGCACCCGACCCAGCTCTGCTATGGCATCTTTACCTAATGCTGGTGGTAAATAGACTGACACAATATTCAAAGCTCTTCCCTCCCATTGCCCCACAACCACTGCAAACCTACCTGCGGCATCTGACCACGTATTAAGTACAATCAAAGGAACATTCTTCCTAACAAGGATACACGTACCTCTGGAGCCAGTAGTGTAGCCGCATGCACCAGGAGCTTATATCCCCACCTATTGAGGGCCTTACTTTTATTACCAACCAGATGGGTTTCCTGTAGGAGAACCAGGTCCGGGGACTGTCCTTTCAGGTATTGTTGTACTATTCCCCTCTTAATTTTATCCCCCAACCCATTAACATTCCAGGTGAGTACAGAGAGCACCGATTCACGATCAACTACCATTGGTCAAGAATACAGACATCACAGTGCAGGTCGAATATAAGGGCAACATTGTCATGAGCATTATGCAGAAAACAAAATCAACATCAGCTATTAGTCCGTCATCAAAACATGAACGTAAAGAAAAAAAACGGTATGTCAAGTTATCTGTGCCACAAACCCTGTTCATCAGTGTTGTTACAGTAGGCCCTTCCATTAAGTCAACTTCTTGGCAAGAACAACAATTTCTGTCCCATTCCCCTTCCACCCCCCCAATCCCTCTAACTCCCCCCCACCCTGCTACCCTGCCTGTGCATTCAAAACTACCTACCCCCAAACTTGGCAGAATGCCTCACATCCCATTGAACATGCTAGAAATGCAGGGGGAATCAACCCTCGCCCATCCACGGCTACCTCAAATTTACTAAATATAACCACCACCGTCCTTTTCAGAACTAAGTTCACGCAGTATCATATCACATCAATCTATTAAGTACATATTTCACATCATTTACCCCGAGTATCCCTATAGGCAGTTGCATCATTAATACCAGCCAGCAACATCACCTCACCTCCCCCAGAGCCCCTACTTGCGCATATTATGCAGAGTGAGACATCGCAGTTCAGTCCTAGGATGAGTTAGTCCTGTTCTTCCAGCCTGCTAGGTTCCAAGGTCACTTCTGTAGCCAGCGTGTCTGAGCGATTGTCTTTTTGTATCTCCTGTCTGCCAGAGAGATTCCTCCTCCGATGTTTCACTGTTGTTTATCCCTCCATCCATTCCCAGACTGCCTCGGGCGAGTCAAAGAACCAAAATTTGCCCTCTGACTCCACCCTTAGTCGCGCAGTGAAGAACATTGAATATTTCACTTCACGGTCTCTCAGTTCCCGCTTCACCGACTGAAAACTCAGCCGTTGGGTCTGAATCTTAGCCG
The DNA here is from genome assembly GCF_964263255.1 of Lissotriton vulgaris. Lineage (NCBI taxonomy): Eukaryota > Metazoa > Chordata > Amphibia > Caudata > Salamandridae > Lissotriton > Lissotriton vulgaris. Next base: position 1,036,044,056 of record NC_141698.1, read on the forward strand.
TAAAACAGAAAAGAACTGCACCTCGTAGTTATCAATTTTAGGTGGGGGAGCGGTCCTGGATGTTTGCAATACTATATCTCTGTCACAATAATGAAATACCCTGGCAATCAGTGGCCTCGGGGGCGCACCCACTTTTGGTCTGCCTCCCGGCACTCTATGAGCACGTTCTATAGAGAAGTAGTTAGACAGTGACTTCGGCTTCAAATGTTTTGTGATTAGTTCCTCGACATACAAGTCTGCAGTTGGCCCCTCGTCTTTTCCGGAACTCCTAGTATTCGAATGTTATTGCCGCGGGCCCTGCCTTCATAATCATCCAGTTGCTGCTCCATCCTGTCTTGCTTTTTCTGTATCTCAAGCATTTGGCTTTGTAATTCCGAGGTGTCTGTTTGTAAAGCGTTCGTCACAATCTTTAGCTCTTTTACCTTCTCATCCATTTTCCTGAAATCAGCTCGAAGTAGCGACACCTCCACTGTAACTGAGTCCACCGAGGCGCGCACTCCACCTATCGCCGCCATAACATCATGGAGATTCGGCTTCGTTTCATGCGGCTGTCCCACCCCGGGCCCTCCTTCTCCTTTCTAGGGGAGTCACTCTTTTTTCCACTTTTCGTCCAAGCATTTTTCGCCAGTTGTTTCTGGGCATTGGTCCTCTATCCTTTACCCCCTACCGCCATTGTGGGTGAGCCTCAGGACTGGTACAGTCAGCAGGATAATTAGTGTTGTCGTTTGCTGCTTCGATCAGCTATCTCTCCAATCGTGGTCCCGTCACTCTCGTCTCACACTGTCACCTGCAATTTCATGTTACGGGAATGTGCGACCCAGGGCCTCTCGGTCTCCACCATTTGCCCCCACGGCTCTCTAATATCCTTCCACTGCGTCACGATGTCCTGTGACCTGACCACCACACAGAGTTGCATACAGGCCCAAAAACAGGGGCCCTAAATTCTTCCCCCACCAGGCGCAACAATCACCATGGAGAGGCACCCCCATGTACCGTGCAGGCTGGTCTCTGCAGTTCGAGTCACACCAGAGGGATGGGAGGGGGGGTAGGCTCTCCAGAATCCCTGTACTCCGCCGCGTCCTCGTCTTCGGGCCTTTCAGCTCCTCACATACAGGACCATAGGCCTGGGTCTCCGTTTACGCGCCCTCCAGCGCCTCTGCAGTTTCTGCCTGGGAGAGGAAGGGGATTCACGCCCCAGCAGTTGACTTCGCCTCAATCTCTCTTCAGCCCTCCCTGGTAATGCCCTTCGCCCAATTCCTCTTTTTCACTGGGGGCGCCGCGTGTGTGCCTCCTGAATGCCTGCGTGCATGCCCAAAGCCATGTGTTCACTCTCAACGGTGGGGGGGGGGGGAGCCAATACCTCTGCCTCAGTTCACCCCGATTGCCGCAGAAAGGCCTCAAAGCCGGGGACTCGAGTACTGCAGTCGCCAGCGCCACAGTCAGGACAGAGCCCGCCCAGGCAGCATAGCACACAATGCCCCCTTTGCCGGCCCCCCTACCTTACTTGCACCTCATAGCGGGTGTCCGTCACTCCGTCTAGGATCACACCAGAGGGACAGCCCAGGTCAAGCGGCTACTTCTTTCAGGTCTGCGCCGCCATGTTATCTCCTTCCCTTTTCAGCGCCGGACTCACGCCGTATCGTCAATCTCCTCGGCGGATCGCAGATTCAAAGACCTCAGCCAGGGGGGGGGCAGGGGGGGGGGGGGGTAATGGGACATCGACCCCAACTTTCACTCCTGATACTCGGGTCCGGACAGTGGTAAAGCAGCAATAGTACAGTGAATGGGCAAGAGCTCCTATAGGCAGCAGCCATCTCTCTCGGCTGCTAGCCACGCTCCCCCATGACGTAAATTTTGATCTGAGAAGTTGTTGTAACAAGGACAGGGTCTTAACGAACCTTCTTTAAAAAACCCTTTCGGAAAGGCAAGCAGCCAGGGTACCATGTTATGCTTGAATCTAACTAAGACAAACAGATGATAAGGCCTGTTTATATATGTCAGATATGGTTGCAGCTGACTGGTTATACTCAATGTGACAAAACTCCTCCCTTTAGGTTTCACTAATTCCATTTCCTCCTTGTACAGCATAGATCTATTCAAAAACTGCTGCTTCAAATATTTAATCGCCAGTTTAGCCATAGCCCTTGAACTAGAAAATAATTCGGGACAGCCAAGGATGGCCATTTGGATCTTGATATAACAAATCCAAGGTATATCTAAGCCCTTGTCTAGCATAATGCAGCCTTGAATAATCTGCTGGTTTAAATTAGGAGATGGTTGGGCCCAAATTCTTAACCAGCACATTATGTGAGCAACCGCAATCTGGTCTGAGATGTGCCCAGCACCAAGATCATCATGAATATTAAAAACAGGGGTAGAGACAGGTAGTGACAGTAATTTACGGAAAAAAAACGTTTTCTACCGCCTGAATATTACCCGTCTCTAAATAACCCCATAAATCACACCCATAAGTCACTATTGGGACGAACTTTGCGTTATATATCTTTAATAGAGAAGGGAGGGGTGTTGAGCCAATTCTTTTTGCAAACTCCATGGCGGCTCCCGAATCTCAGGCTAAAATATTTCTTTTATGTGTACGTTGAATAGCCCACGAGCATCGGTCATCGAAGAGCACCCCCAAATAAGGAAAGGCAGGCACCTTTGTTAATTCAAATTCTTTACAGTAAAACGTAGCCTTCCTTGCACTAACAGAACCGATGGTCATGGAATGGGACTTCTTAAAATTTGTGACCAAATCCAGAGAGTCCATAAAATCAATAAAACAATTTAAAAGAATTTGAAGCCCTCTTGAAGTCCTTGCTAATAAAACCGCATCATCTGCGTAAAGCAGAGCAGGGATCGATTTTGAGCCGGCCCTTGGGATGTCTTTTCAACTGGAAATTAAGGCCTCCCCTATTTTGTTGATGTAGAGGGTGAACAACAGGGGTGCCAATATGCACCCCTGTCTCACCACTCTTTTGATGGGCCAGGAGTCTGTGAGGCTACCATCTTTATTATAGCGCACCGAAGCTATAGTGTTCTCATGCATGGCCGCCAAGAAGGAGACCAAAACTGCATCTAAACCCATTCCATGGAGCATCACCCCTAGCTTTGAACGGTTTACAAGATCAAAGGCAGAGGATAAATCCATGAATGCCAGATGCATGTCCCCCCGCTTGGCGACTGTGTACTTCCCAATGATAAGATTAAGATTAAGACATTGACCCAGGGTGCCTTTACCCTGCCTAAACCCATATTGGAGATCTGAGATTATATTATTTTGATCCAACCAATCTGTTAATCGGGCTGGGACAACTTTCCCCATAATTTTGGCTGTGGACTCCAGAAGAGATATTGGCCTATAACACGCCGGGCCATCTCTGGCTCCTTTTTTAAAGATCGGGATAATAACTGCTTTAGCCCAAGACAGGGGAAAGCCAACCTGAGCTGCTGCATTAAAAACCAGTGTTAAGATTTTAGACCATAAAATAGGATCCGCTCTATAGAGTTCTGCGGGGACGCAGTCAGGGCCCGGCGCTTTTCCACCTGCTGTTGACCTAATTGCCTTGATTACTTCATCTTCTATAAAATGTAAAGGAGACGCGGCAGACCCACTGTCCAGTATCCACCCTGGGGAGCCTTGCCTAACGTCGCCGTAGACATCCCCAAAATGTTGTACCCATTTTTCTGGGGCGATTTTACAGTCAGAGACATGTTTAGAAGACTTGTCAAAAATAGGGCTATTCACCGTGCTCCAGAACCTAGAGCTATTTGAAAGGACACTAGCTTGACTAAGCTTCTCCCAGGCCATCTCTCTTAGTTGTTTCTTCCTATTCCCCACAACAACTTTGTATGCCCTCCTCGCCTCCTTAATCCTAACAGTGTCTCTTGGCTTCCCCTTAAAGCACATCCATGAGGGCCTTATGTGCTCTTGTGCAGTTATCATCAAACCATTTTTAAAATTTTGAAGACCTCGTTTTACAGGGAATAGTCAGATTGGCCGACACTTGTTTGGTAATACGGTCAAAAGCATCCAAAAAAATTACAGGGTCGGTCTCAAGGTCTATAAAAATGCCAAACTCCTCTGAGCAAGCACCGGTTAGGGACTCCATAAAGCTGTCTGGGGTAATTGAGTCCCATCTTAGCCGGCGAGCTTGATCTTTGGCACAATATCGCTGTTACTTAAGTGAGCCAAGGCACAAACTTTACCCTTAGCATGAATATTATGATTCAATGACAATGGGTTGTGGTCACTTAGGCAATTATCTGTTACCTCAAGTTTACCTAAAAGGTCCCTCTTGGCACCCGAGACTAAAATATAGTCAATAGTGCTATGATGGCCATGGCCAGTGTACGTGGGTATTGATGATGACGCATACCCCTGAGTTAGGCAAATCAAAATATAGTCAGATAAAAGACTCTCTAGAAAGGTCCCTGAAACGGAGTGTTCAAAATGTGTTATCCCTGGCGGGGATTGTTCCTCATATAATTTTAAAAAACAATCAATAGGACAAATGTGGATATTAAAATCACCTAGAACTATTGTGTGGTAGTGCGTGTTAGCCGTGGACTCATAATCAATCAAACACGTTGAGAGAGATCTTAAATGCTCTAGATCATCAACCCTTGTGAAAGATTTATAAAAATTAATCACTAACACAGTTAGTAAATCCTTAGCTGTTAGTTTGACAGCTAAAATATTTGAGGAGTGTGAATCCATTAACATGACTTTATATATTAATTTTAAGTTTACTAAAAGCAAAAGCCCCCCTCTTGCTCACCCTATACTGGACAGTATAGCATGTTTAGAAAATGTTGAAAAACCATCCAGAAAATAAGAATCTTGCGCATCCCACGTTTCCTGAAGGGCTTCTATATCCGCACCAGCAAGAAATTGCTCCCAGTTACTGTCACCCCTTTTGGACTTGAGACCCGCTATGTTCCAGGATATAATTTTTAAAGTATCCTTCCTGGACACACATCCTGTCACACTAAAGTTGGAGTTTGGGTGTGGATTAGAGCTACATGTACCCACCAGGAGGGGAGCCAAAGGTTGAATGCCAAGCGCAACCGAAAGGGGTTGAACCTCTACCTCCACCCTATCAATTCTAGCAGTCACCGGAGCTACATTAATGACACTCAGTCAGTCTTGATTATCAAGCCCAGATAGTGCCTCAAACCTATTTATATTTGGTGTGAAACAAGGTATCACATTTAGGTTTCTCTTCGGGGGTTTATAAAAGTAGCCCAATGGCAATGCCCAGATAGAGGTAGAAGATAGTGGGAGATGATCCTCGGCCTTTAAAATCCTTTGGGCAACCAATGGAGTCCGAACATTAACGCTACTCTACAAACCATGATGATATCATTAAACATAGCTGCCCTAAACCCTTTGTGTCTAGTCAGCCAGTCAGCTGTTTTATTCCTCAGCAGTCCCCAAGATTCAGTTAGGTCTGGTCTTAGCGCTGGTACACAGGCCAAGATCACGACCAGGGGACAGGCCGCCGGGGGAAGATCTAGAGTGTCCCGGGCAGGGTTAGTTGCCACATGGGATAACAATCTAAGGCCATCGATATGTGGTGCTTGTACAGCCCTGGCTTCACTATGGGTGGGCTCCTGTGGAAGAAGAGTTTGGGAGCCCGACTGCACATTTCTCACCGACCCATTCATTCCCTGGAAGGATGTTCTCAATTGCAATGGAGGGCCCACAGTGCCAGATGAACACTGCTGGACCTGCCCGCAAACAGTGCGCACATGAGAGGCACTGTGCTCCAACCCCTCCAGATCCTGGCTCCTACTTCTACCCCCAGGCCATGGTATAGAGGATACTACAGGGCTCCCCTCCCCCTCTACATGTTTATTATTAGTCCTGGCCAGCTCCGAATTCACAGTCAGGTGAGTGCCTTGTGTCAGGAGACATAATTTTTCCTCAATAGCCCCTCTATTAAAAAATGGCGCTAAAAGCCCCCTAATCAAAATCTCGATATGGTTTCAGTAGTCTAGGTTCCTTTCTCCTTCCCCCGCCATTGAATTATCTACGTTTAAATGGCAGGGAAACCAGTCACAGGTCTCAGGGACGACTTTCCACTAGTGACTAGACCCCATAGCTTGAAATTTAGATTTGGTTTTAACACTTGCTCTGGGCCTCGAAGCAATCCCACCCCTTGCATGCAGTTCCCCTGTTCCCTCCTCTTGGGTTCCATCAGTCCCTGGTTTAGAAGCACCTCCTGTAGCTTCGTTATCAAGAGTCGATCTTTTAGATCTAGTAACTCGCTCGACTCTGTCTTCCCTAAGAGATTTTAACTGGGATGATTGCTGGGTAGTCAAAGCGACAGGTGAATCTGACACGAGGATCTGGGATGGCCCCAACGAAGCCCTCTGGGTGGTTACTCCAGGGGAAGGAGCTACCACCAAGTCACTAGAATCCCTTGGCGTTGATGTTTCTACTTCACCCACGTCAGGGTTCAAATCCATCAAAACAGACCCCGCCAAGCCTGTGTCAGTGGAATGTACAGTGAGACCGTTTATGGGTTGGGGGACTGCCACCGGCAATTTCGCTTTGCTGATGGCCCCCGAAGACGACCTTTTTTGCCCCATAAGCGGGCCCAGGGAAAGCCTTCTCTCTGTTAAAAGTATCTCATGTTGTAAGACAAGCTCTACCCTATTTAGAAAAGCATCTAGAGTGCCTGCCACACCACACCCAGCCCTTAGCCCGGCGATTTTGCGTTTAGTAGCCATTTAGAAATATAAATAAAGACACAAAAATGGAATGAAAAAATAAAATAAATGAATGTCACTGACCAAGTCCAAGTCCGAGTCCGTTGCTATACACGCAGAGCAAATGAAAGGGGGGTAGCCCAGCCCAGCCCAGCGTACTCCGGGCGCGGATGGGCCGGCCCTTGGCCCGCGGGGCGGAAGTAGCGCTCCTCTTTTCAATCGCTTCCGGGCGCTTCCTGCTGGCGTTGTGGTAAGCACTGCAGGGGGAGTGCTGGGACTTGGAGTCCTTGCCCCTGATGGTGGTGATGGCGGGAGCAGCAGCGGAAGCAGTGCAACAGCCCCCAAGTTCAATTTGCAGTCCCTGTCCCTGCCCCTGGTAGCAACGTTAGCGCGATGGCATCCGAGATTTTAGGATATGATACGAGCAGATTTCAGAAGGGAGCACAATACTCAATTCCAACGCCCCAGCAGCGAGTCACAGGTAGAACCACAACAGCGATAACAGTATAGAGGTCCGAGGTGTCAGCAATAGCACAATGTCCCTTCTATCCACTCTCATCGAGAGGTTATCAGCAGGCAGGCCCCAGCGGCAGCAGAATGGGGAATTGGGGGGGTGGCTGACCAGCGGGAGGCTCTCCCCCCCGGGGAAGTTTGGGGCACCAGGGGAGGGGGGGGAGGAAGTTTGGCACTCGGGGCTCTCCGTAGCTGGGGCTGTTTGGGCTGGTTGGGCTCCTTGGGCTTGTTTTGGGCTTGTCCTGTATTTATACGGCCATTTTGTGTCACTGCACACTGTTTGTGGTGCAGTGACACAGCAGCCAGGGGTCCGTAGGCAGTTTCGTGGTCGGAATTGTGGCGAGGCGGACTGTCGCTGTTGGTGTGCTGTGAGCGTGGTCGTGCGCGGTTTTGGTGTCCAGGCGGTGTTCGCTGGTGCGGGATGGCGGCGTGTTCCGATCCACGGGTGGCCGAGGCTTTGCGGCTGTTGGGCGAGGCGGGCCGCATGGACATCGTGCGGCCCGACCTCCAGGTAAGGAGGAGCGGCGCGCTGCCAACGGCGCCGCTGCAGCTGTGGTGGCGTGTGAGCCGCCCCGGTCGCGGCCGCGGCCGGCTCAGCGGGGCGGGAGGGGGGGCGGAGGAGCGAGGGGCGGGGGACAGCGCAAGGAGGCAGCGCCGCGTGGGAAGGCGAAGGGAGGTTCCAAGAGGGCCGGGCGGAGGGAGAAGAAGCGTGCGCTCGAGTTCGTTGAGGAGGTGGGGGGGAGGGGGGAGGTGCCGGGGGGGCGGGGTGGGGGACGGGCGGCCCGCGAGGCAGTGGCTGAGCCAGGAGGGCAGGGGGGGTGGGGGATGATATGAGGGCTCAGGTAGTGTTGCCGGTGGAGGGTGGGGGGAGTGGGGAGGGGGGCCGGGGGGCTGAGGGTGGTGAGGGGACTGTTGTGGAGGGGGTCGCGGTGCGGGAGGGAGAGCAGGGCCGAGGCACGATGAGCAAGGTGGGCGGTTGGGGGGAGGGGATGGGGGTGCGGGGGGGCAGTTTCCCCGCTATTGATTGAAGAGACTGATGAGGAGGGGGGGGGGTGGGCAGACACAGAGCTGGATTGGAGTTCGTCCTCATCGGTGGAGGGGGGGCATGGTGGGCCCGAGTAGGCGGGCGTTGCCGGGGAGGCGGGGGAGGCCAGGCGGAGGGGCGTGGCAGACCAGAGGTGCTTAGGGGGGGGTGCACGGAGGCGGAGGTGCGGTGGGCGGGAGGGGTGGGTCGGGGCTGGGGGGGTGGGTCGGTTGGGATAGTGGAGGGGAGGCACGGGGAAGTGGGGGGGCGGGGGGGAAGTGGCGGGCCAGGGGGGAGTTAGGGGGAGGGGAGCGGGGTGTGGCAGGGGGGGCCTGAGGAGTGGGGCGTGGGGGGGGTGCGGGCCGAGCTGGGGTTTCGGGGGTGGGGAGGGACGGGGGGCTGGGATTGGGAGGGGAGTTGGGGCCTGGGTGGCGGGGAGATCCCGTCGCGGCGCGGAGGTCACTCGGCAGGATGGGGGAGGGGGGTGGCATTGGGAGGGGGGAGCGGGGGAGGGGGCGGCGCGTGGGGGGGAGAAGGGGGGTGTTTTCACCCTGGCATGCCTGGGACACTTCTCCACCCTGGTGGAGAAGTGTGGCTCAGGGGTTAGAGGCGGCAGACCTGGAGCTTGAGTTTCGGCCCTGGACCAGGGTTCAATTCCCCGCCTCGGCGGGTCTTGGGCTCAATAATCCCACGGACTCGATAATTCTCGCTCCGGTGCCTTCTCGACTCACGGGTTCACACTCTGCGACTCTGGGCAATAGCTTGCTTAATCTCCACATTGGCCCTTCGCGGCGGGATGCCTGGCTTTCACCTTGTGGATACCCTTCCAGGGCTATCTCACAGGGGAATACCAGGACGGGTTCCCTAAGCAAGCGCGGAGATGCCCCAGGGTAAGTCCTGCGCTATATAAGTTTCATACATTTACATGCTGGACTCCACCTTTTTTCCTTGGCAGGAGCTGTTTGCGAGGCGCTCGGGTGAGCAGCATGCGGCTCCAACCCACCGAGAGGATGGGCCGGCTCTGTCTGGTGCGGGCGGCCGAGCCCCAGCGAGGGACCTAACTCATGACTGCGGTGAATGGAGGCAGGATTTGTCTTCACCGGCCCCTCCCCGAAGGGTCTTTACGGCCGCCGGGGGGTAGGGGAGTGAGGATGGATGCGCATACTTCTGATTGGACTGCGAGTGTGGCGGATGGGAGTGGGAGTGTGGACCTGATGGATTTGATGTGGGTGTGTTGTGAGAGAGCGGGTTTGAGCCGGCTGGAAACCCAAGTGGGGGGCCGGGGTGGTGTGGAGCCGGCTGATGGAGAGTCGGAGGAGGAAGGAGAGATTAGGGAGTACGGGGGGTATTGTAATGTTGTTAGCAGTGTATTACAGGTGCCAGCTGTTAGACGGACCGGGAGGGTCGGCCGAGATTACGGGGAGAGGTCTCCAGGGAGAGCCGTCTCCAACGACTGTACAGGTAAGTAACTTCCCCCCCACAGACGGACACCACACAAGATTGAAGGTTAACGAGACTTTATATGCAATTCTTAGGTTACGTCGTTATGATACAAGGAGGTCTGGACTCAGGGGTCCCCTCGGTTCTGATCTCTGGTTGAGGAGAAAGGGTAGCGGGACAGTCTTAGTTACCAATGAGTTAAATAGCTCTCAATCCTCGAGCTCGGCGTGGTTGCTGATCGGGCCGTGGAGGAGCCAAGCAGGTCCCGAGATGGATGAAGGATGGTCGACGGGCCGTGGAGAAGCCAAGCAGGTCCCGATGAAGATGATGGTTACAACGGTCCGCGGCCTCGCCAGCAGATCCGGACGACGGTGAAGAATGAAGGTTACGACGGCTGTGGCAGCGCCAACAGGCAGGACGATGGTGCACAGGACAGAGCTACGGCAGCGCCAGTAGTCCGTCCAGGATGAGTTCCTCTTACGTCTCTCGACTCCAAGATACAACTGACTTCCTGCTCTGGAGCTGCCCCAGTTATAGGGCTGGCGTGCTTTGATGTCCGGACCCTCGCACTTGGAGGTCGGGAGGTCCGGGATGAGGGAGTCCAGACACCCAGCAGGGGGGTGGAGCCAGCGCCCGGGGAGGCGATGGGCGAGCGGCACTGGGCGGGGGGAGAGCCATCGGCACCTCTTTCTCCCATTGACTTGCCAAGTAGCCCGCTCACCTCCTGGGTGGAGGGTGGTGCCGGATTGTCTGAGGCTGGGCTAGGCCCAGGGTTGAGGTCGATCGGGGGCCAGGCGGCCTCGTGGCGAGGTGTCCAAGATGGCGGCCCGGGCTGGGTGCATGGGCCGGCAGTGGATCGGACCCACGAGGTTATCATGTTCGAGGGCAGGGGTCCCTGAGGGGACGCAGGGCGTGCAATGGTGGTGTGTGGTGCTTGCGTGACTGGGCTCGGGCCTGGTCGAGCCGGGGGAGAGCGGCCCGTCATGTGGCCTGTCCAACATGCGTCCCCCCCAGCTGAAGGCGGGGAGAGTTACCCATCCTCTTGGGGACTCTCTTCGTCGAGGCGGAAAAACCGGGACAGGCCATCGGCGTTGGCGTGGTCGGACCCAGGCCGGTGTTCGACTGTGAAGTCCATACCTTGTAAGGAGATGGACCAGCGTAGCAATTTTGGGTTTTCCCCCCGCATATGCATCAACCACTGCAGGGGTCGGTGGTCAGTCTGCACCCGAAAGTGGGTGCCAAAAAGGTAGGGCCGGAGCTTCTTGAGGGCCCATACCACAGCGAAGGCTTCCCTCTCTATGGTGCTCCAGCGTTGTTCCCGGGGTAGGAGTCTCCGGCTGATGAAGGCCACCGGTTGATCGAGGCCTTCGGTGTTCACTTGGGACAGGACCGCCCCAATGCCCTGGTCGGAGGCGTCCGTCTGGACGACGAACTCCCGGCTGTAGTCTGGGGCCTGGAGCACAGGAGCGGAACACATGGCGGCCTTTAACTGTTCGAACGCCGCTTGACACTCTGGGGTCCAGTTCACCTTCTTGGGCTGATTTTTTGACGTGAGTTCGGTGAGAGGCCCCACGATGGTACCATAGTCTTTCACGAACCTTCGGTAGTAGCCCGTGAGGCCCAGGAAGGCTCGCACCTCAGTTTGAGTGATAGGGGGTTGCCAGTTCTGGATGGCGGCAATTTTCAGCTGTAGGGGGGCCACTAGGCCGCTTCCCACCTGGTGTCCGAGGTAGGTCACCGACCCTTGTCCAATTTGGCATTTGCTGGCCTTGATCGTGAGGCCAGCTCGCTGAAGGGCTTGCAGCACTGCTTGGAGGTGGTGGAGGTGCTCGGTCCAATGGTGGCTGTACACAGCGATGTCGTCCAGGTAGGCGGCGCTGAACTCTTCGAGCCCCGCCAGGACCTGATTGACGAGCCGTTGGAACGTCGCTGGGGCATTCTTCATGCCGAAGGGCATGACCGTAAAGTGATAGTGGCCATCGGGGGTGGAGAAGGCAGAGCGTTCTTGTGCTCGGGGTGTGAGGCCGATCTGCCAATAACCTGCCGTCAGGTCGAAGATGCTGAGGTAGCGGGCAGCGCCCATTCGGTCGACCAGTTCATCTGCCCGGGGGATGGGGTGTGCGTCCGTTCTGGTGACTTCATTCAGGCCCCGGTAGTCGACACAGAACCGGAGTTCTGGTGTGGTCCCGGGGGCGGCTGCTTTGGGGACCAGTACGACCGGGCTGGCCCATGGACTGTCTGAGGGCTCGATGACCCCGAGCGTGAGCATCTTAGCTACTTCCGCCTGGATGCAGGCCCGTACCCGATCAGGTACGCGGTAGGCCCGGTGGCGGATAGGAGGGCTGTCTCCGGTGTCCACATCGTGCACACACCAGGAAGTGACACCCGGGGTGAGGGAGAACAGACTGGCGAACCGTGATAGGAGGGCTTGGCACTCTTGCCGTTGTTCTCTGGTGAGGGTCTCCGAGAGTCGGACCCCATCCACGGAGCCGTCTTGCTCCTGGGTCCGCAAGAGGTCAGGGAGAGGCTCGGAGTCGTCTTCAACCCCATTGTCTGTGGCCATCAAGAGGCTGAGTTCTGTTCGTGCAAAGTGGGGTTTCAGTCTGTTGGTGTGGAGGACTCGGAGCGGATTCCGGGCGGACTCCATATCGATCAGATAGGTGGCAGGACCCTTGCGCTCGATTACCTTGAAGGGTCCCGTCCATTTGTCTTGGAGAGCGCACGGTTCTGTGGGGGACATTACCCAGACCTGTTGCCCCGGCTCGAATTCAATGGATGAGGCGTTCTGGTCATACCATTTCTTCATGTCCTCTTGACTGGCCTCTAGGTTGGCTTTTGCTAGGTCTCTGAACCGCCGGGACTGGTTGCGGAGGGTGAGGAGGTACCGGAAGACATCGGGAGGACTCTTGGCCGGAGGCATCTCCCAGCCTTCTTTGATCAGGCTGAGTGGCCCCCGTACTGGGTGCCCATAGAGCAGCTCGAAGGGGCTGAAGCCTAGGGACTTCTGTGGGACCTCCCGGTAGGCGAAGAGGAGGCACGGCAGCAGCACGTCCCACTGGCGACGGAGGGGCTCTTCCAATCCCCCGATCATCCCTTTTAGCGTGCGATTGAACCGCTCAACAAGTCCGTTTCCTTGGGGGTGATAGGGGGTCGTGAAGCGGTAGGTGACCCCACACTGTTGCCAGAGGGACTTCATATATTTAGAAATAAAGTTCGTGCCTCGGTCACTGACGACTTCCCGGGGGAACCCCACACGGGAGAAGATCCCCATCAGGGCCCGGCCGACCACTGGGGCTGTCACGGTCCGGAGAGGAATAGCCTCAGGGTAGCGGGTGGCGTGGTCCACTAGTACCAGGATGAAGCGATGGCCTTGTCTTGTACGCGGGTCCAGGGGTCCCACAATGTCTATCCCGACCCTCTCAAATGGGGTTGTGACTACTGGAAAGGGTTGCAGGGGAGCCTTTAATTTGCGGCCGCTCTTCCCACTGGCTTGGCACGTGGGGCAAGATCGGCAATGCTGGTGCACATCGTTTCTCATTTTGGGCCAGAAGAAGTGGGTCACTAGGCGGCTGTAGGTTTTATCCTGTCCCAGGTGCCCTGCCAGGGGGGCATCGTGGGCCAGGTTTAGCAGGAAGTCTCTAAAGCGGAGGGGCACCACTAGTACTCGGTTGGCCCCCAGCTCGGCGATTCGTTGCTCGCTGTACAATAGATCATTGTCCCAGTAGACCCAATGAGTTCCGGAGGTATCCCCGGCGCTTTGGGCGAGCGCTTGTTGTCGGAGTCCCTCAAGGGAGGGACAGGTCTTCTGTTCCTGACGAAATTGTTCTTGTGTGGGTCCCCCTTCTTGAGCCCACTGATCAAGATTAGCGAGGTCGGAAGGTTGAGCAAGTTCGAGGGGGATGCCATGGTCGGGGGTCTCGGCGGGGGCGACCGGAGGCGGTGGCGCCGGCCATTCGGGTTCTTCCGGGTGATGGTTGGCACGGGCGGCCATGGACCGGGTGGTGACGCACGCCCAGTCTGGGACGCCCAACATCCCCAAGTGTTCTTTTCGCTCCACGGCTGCCCACGGGGAGCTTTCCAGGTCATTTCCGAGGAGGCATTCCACGGGGGCGTCGTCTCGGACCGTTACCTTCAACATGCCGGAGACCCCTCCCCACTCAAAGGGGACGCAGGCCATCCGACACAGACTTTCCGAGTTGTCGGCTGATCGCACAGGGCAGAGAACGTTCGGTAGATATTGTTCTGGGGTCACCAGATGACAGCGGACGGCTGTCACACTGGCCCCGGTGTCTCGAAGGGCTTCGGCCCGTTGTCCATTGATGCTCACCCATTGGCTGTACTTCTGGGTGTTAGCGGGTAGGGGGACCCGCGGGACCATGTCTCTTCCCCCTAAGCACGCGAGAGTCATGGCGGCTGGCTCCCACTCTTGATACTCTTGCTCGCCTGTTTCTTGTTCCTCGGAGATCTGTTCTTCCCCTAGTGCCGCGGCGGCCACCTGGCGGGGTCTTGGACTCTGATACTGCGGGCAGCTTGGGTCGTTTGCATAGTGGCCGACTCGTTGGCATCGGTGACATGTAACATTGGCTCTGTATCCCGGTCGCGCCGGGGTGCTGCCCCGGTTGGCCGGGGGGGTGGTGCTGGTAGCGGGGGCGGCCGGAGTATTGTCTCTTCCTCGTCCTTGGCCCCCTCCTCCTCCTCTGGGTCGGTAGTGACCATTGTTGTTCCTGTTCTGCTCGTAGGACCCATTCCGGCCCACTCTGGTGATCTCCCACCGGTCAGCTTCGGCTGCGAGCTGCCGGGGATCGGTTAACTTGCTGTCGAGGAGGTGTTGGCGTAGTTCAATGAAGCAATTGTTGGACAGATGCTCCCATACCATCAGATTGAACAGCTGCTCGTAGGTCGTGACGTTGTTCCCTCTGATCCAGCCTTCGAAGGCTCGGCTAAAGTACGTTACATAGTCCACCCAAGTTGTACCTGGAATGCGTGTGCAGTCTCGGAACCTCTGACGGTACATCTCGGGCGTGAGGCCATAGCGGGTGAGGAGGGCCGCTTTCATATGGTCGTAGGAGGTCATCTGGTGGTCTGGGAGCTGTAACAGAGTATCGCGGCCCTCATTGAGGAATTTGCCCCATAGGCCGGCTCCCCAGTCGGCTCTATCGATCCGGTGCGCAGTCATCGCGATTTCATAGGCCTTAAACCATTGCTGGATGTCGTCTTCTCGAAAATATTCTCGGACCACATCCTTGGGGATGTGCACTTTTTTCTCCGCGGTCCCTGGGGTGGACGGTCTGTCGGGCACCCCTAACTCTTTATTTTGTTTGCGCAGGTTGATCTCGGCTAGGTTCCGTTCGTGCTCGTACGTTAGTCTTTTTTCCTCGAGCTCCCTTTGCCTCTGTTTCTCCTCTCTTTCTTCTCGGAGGCGAAGGTGCTCTAAGTTTATTTTTTGCTCGGCCAATTTGAGTTCTATGTCCATCTTGAGTCGGGCCATTTCGAGTTCGTGTAGTCGGGCTTTTTCTCTTTCTTGGATCTCGTCTTGCGAGAGACTGGTTCTTTGCCCCTCAGGGGCCGTGTTGGTATTTTTCGCGGTGCTTTGCTCAGGGGCTTCGACATCCCCGGTCTCTGCCCAAGATTCTAGGGCATGCTTAAAATCGTCCTTGGTACTTAGTCCGGTGGTAGCGATACCTAGTTCGATGCAGAACTGCTTTAGTTCACGATGGCTGTATTCCTCTAGTTTTTCCATTTGGAACTTCTCAGTTGATCCGCTCTCTTTAGTCGACATTTGTTGTTCGTTGTGGGGTGAGCTACTCTCTGTACGTTATGCGGTGATTCGGATCGCGCCGCTGGCCACCAATGTTAGACGGACCGGGAGGGTCGGCCGAGATTACGGGGAGAGGTCTCCAGGGAGAGCCGTCTCCAACGACTGTACAGGTAAGTAACTTCCCCCCCACAGACGGACACCACACAAGATTGAAGGTTAACGAGACTTTATATGCAATTCTTAGGTTACGTCGTTATGATACAAGGAGGTCTGGACTCAGGGGTCCCCTCGGTTCTGATCTCTGGTTGAGGAGAAAGGGTAGCGGGACAGTCTTAGTTACCAATGAGTTAAATAGCTCTCAATCCTCGAGCTCGGCGTGGTTGCTGATCGGGCCGTGGAGGAGCCAAGCAGGTCCCGAGATGGATGAAGGATGGTCGACGGGCCGTGGAGAAGCCAAGCAGGTCCCGATGAAGATGATGGTTACAACGGTCCGCGGCCTCGCCAGCAGATCCGGACGACGGTGAAGAATGAAGGTTACGACGGCTGTGGCAGCGCCAACAGGCAGGACGATGGTGCACAGGACAGAGCTACGGCAGCGCCAGTAGTCCGTCCAGGATGAGTTCCTCTTACGTCTCTCGACTCCAAGATACAACTGACTTCCTGCTCTGGAGCTGCCCCAGTTATAGGGCTGGCGTGCTTTGATGTCCGGACCCTCGCACTTGGAGGTCGGGAGGTCCGGGATGAGGGAGTCCAGACACCCAGCAGGGGGGTGGAGCCAGCGCCCGGGGAGGCGATGGGCGAGCGGCACTGGGCGGGGGGAGAGCCATCGGCACCTCTTTCTCCCATTGACTTGCCAAGTAGCCCGCTCACCTCCTGGGTGGAGGGTGGTGCCGGATTGTCTGAGGCTGGGCTAGGCCCAGGGTTGAGGTCGATCGGGGGCCAGGCGGCCTCGTGGCGAGGTGTCCAAGATGGCGGCCCGGGCTGGGTGCATGGGCCGGCAGTGGATCGGACCCACGAGGTTATCATGTTCGAGGGCAGGGGTCCCTGAGGGGACGCAGGGCGTGCAATGGTGGTGTGTGGTGCTTGCGTGACTGGGCTCGGGCCTGGTCGAGCCGGGGGAGAGCGGCCCGTCATGTGGCCTGTCCAACACCAGCAAGGCAAGAAGTGCCCAGCGTGACGGCCCCCTTAGCTCCACTGGTTAGGCAGCGGGATCCAGCAAGGACGCCGACCTTGACGCCAGGTAAGACGGGAGACGGAGCGGGGAGTGGCAAGCGGCGCTGTGTGCATGTTTCGGTGGGGACTGGGGGCGAAGGGGAAGATGGATGGCGGCTGGTGCGGGGACGGTACGTGCAGGACGCGGGAGTGGGCACGGACAGCGCGGCGCCGGGTGGAGACGGGTCGATCGCGGGTGGCAGGTCGGCGGCGGTTGGAGAGAAGGAGCCGGCGGGGGGGAAGGAGAGTTGTGTGGTGCCGGTGCGTAAGTTACCGTACATGGGGCTGACCAAGCCGCTGGGGCCTCACCTTTCGTCGGCGACGAAGGAAAAGATCTGGAAAGGGGAGTACATTGACATTTTGAAGCTTCTCCACAGGGAGTTGACGTCCAAGGAGGGGTCGAAGGAAGAAGAGCAGGACCAAAGGTGCCCCTGACGCTAGACAACTGGTCAGCGGCTTTCCTCATATACGCGAGCGTGTATTGCAAGAAGTTTCCGGACCGGTCCGTCGTGCTTTTCAAATGCATAGATGTGGGGCGGAGGGCACAGGTGACTTACGGCGGGTTTGCGTGGTCACACTACGACGAGGAATTCCGGGCGCGCATTGCGGTGGACCCGGAGGCGCAGTGGGGGGAGCTGGATTCGGATCTGTACCAGCAGATGATGGGAGGGGCCAAGTCTGGCCGCACCATTTACACGGCAAGCGGTTTGGCGCTGGTGCCGCCCCCCTTTGCAGCCCGCCCCACCCATGGGGGGGTGGGGCAGGGAGACTCTGGCGGCCAGGCCACAGTCGGGGCCTGCTGGGACTTTAATAGAGGAGCCTGCGGGCGGGTGGCATGCCGTTTCCGGCACGAGTGCTCGACATGCGGACGACGGCACCCAGTGCTGTGTTGTTGGGGGCTCGGGGGCCCGCCGGGGCAGCAGCCCGTGCAGGGAGGTGCCCCAGCCAGAGGGGGACAGGGTGGGGGGAGGGGGGGAGGCAGAGGTGGAGAGCTGGAGCTCTGGGCAAAGGCTTGTACGCCGGTTAGGATCGAGCGGATGGAGCCCTGGCTGGCGGCGTATCCCCGGGCGGAGGATGCTGTGGTGCTGCGTCGGGGGTTCCAGGAGGGGTTTCGGCTGGGGTATGAGGGCCCTCGGATTGCTCGCTGGGCGGACAATCTGAAGTCAGTGAACGTGCACAAGGGCATTGTGAGATAGAAACTGTTCAAAGAGGTCAGAGAAGGTCGGATGCCGGGCCCCTTCACCGAACCGCCGTTGCCGGGCTTGATCATCTCCCCCATCAGGGTGGTGCCCAAGAAGGAGGAGGGGCAGTTCCGACTGATACAGCACTTGACTTGGCCGGAAGGGGAGTTGGTCAACGCCTACATCTCGGCAGAATTGGCGTCGGTGGACTTGGCGCGGAGGCTCGTCTCGGCGGCGGGAAGGGGCGCGCTGATGGCAAAATGCGATGTCAAGTCGGCGTTCCGACTCCTTCCGGTGCACCCGGCAGATCACCAGTGGTTGGGGATCCAGTTCCAGGGTCTCATATTTCTGGACAAGGTGCTGCCGATGGAGTGCTCCATTTCGTGCGCGCTATTTGAGCGTTTCAGCTCATTCCTGCAGTGGGTTTTTTCCAGGCACACAGGCTCGGAGTCAGTGACCCACTATCTGGATGACTTTTTCCTGGTGGGGCGGCCCGGAGCGGCGGACTGTCAGCGACAGCTGGATGGTTTGGCCGGGTTGATGGGGGAATTTGGGGTTCCCCTGGCGCCAGAGAAGACGTGTGGTCCCAGTACGGTGTTGTCCTTTCTCGGTATCGAGCTCGACTCGGTCGCCATGGAAGCGCGCCTACCGGAAGACAAGAGGTCAGCGATGCTGGTTCTGGTGGATCGAATGTTGTCAAAGAGGAAGGTGACGGTGCGAGAGGTGCAGGTGCTGTTGGGGCATTTGAATTTTGCTTGCCGCGTGGTGCGGGCGGGCGAACGTTTTGCCGGCATTTGGGTTTGGCGTTGTCCGGTTTGACCTTGCCTCATCACCATGTGCGCCTCTCGGCGGGAATGAAGGAGGATCTGCGCATGTGGCGGGCGTTCAATGGAGTACCCATGGCGCCGGCGGAGGACTGCGAGTGGGGCGTCAACATGTACTCGGATGCGGCGGGCGGCGGCGGATTCGGTCTGTATTGGGAGGGGAAATGGTGTGCGGAGCAGTGGCTGGAGAACCGGTAGGCAGGCGGGAGGAGCATTGCGTTTTTGGAGTTGTTCCCGTTGGTGGTGGCGGTCACAGTGTGGTCGGGGGCGCTGGCGCACAAGCGCGCACTGTTTCGAGTGGACAACATGGCCGTCGTGCAGGTGGTGAACAGGCAGTCGGCACGGGACCGCAGGTTCTGAAGTTGATGAGGGTATTTGTCTTGCGTTGCTTGGAGAATGACATACTGTTTCAGGCACACCACGTTCCAGGAGTGGACAATGACATTGCCGATATTTTGTCTCGTTCACAGTGGGAGAGGTTCTATGGGCTAGCCATGGCGGCGGAGGATGTCAGGACGCCGGTGCCGGAGGACCTGTGGTCGGTGGGCGAGGCCGGGTCTTTCAGTTGGTCAAGGCGTCGGTAGCGGTGTCCACGTGGAAGGCATACGAGCAAGCGTGGGAGGAATTCCTGCAGTCAGGTGCGGTGAGGCGCGGGGACGGTGGCGGCGCGAGGAACAGGTGGTAAGGTTCATGCTGGCGCTCATGGATAGAGGGCTGTCGCGGGTGTTGTTTGCCGGCAAGTTGTCGGCGGTGGCGTTCATGGGAAAGTTGTGGTGGGGTTACCCCATCGTTGGCGGGGGAATTGGGGACCCGGCTGCTGGAGGGGTGGGCGAGAGAGAGGGGTGCAAAGGTGCGGCTGTGACGTCCCATCACAGTGGAATTGCTGGAAGGAGTCATTGGCGCGCTCCCGGCGGTGTGCAGGGATGAGGGCGAGGCGGTGCGTTTTTCTACCCTGATGTCCTGGCTGCTCTTTGGAGCGTTTCGAGTGTCGGAGTTGCTGGGCACAAAGGGGAGGCGGGGGGTGTTGTGGGAGGATGTGGAGGTGCGAGCTCAGGAGGTGGCGGTGCGTTTGCAGTGCTCGAAGACAGACCAGCGGGGGGTCGGGACTTGGGTGGTACTGGGCCCAGGCGGCTGGGAGGGGGTGTGCCCGGGGGCGTGGGGGAGGAGGTTGATGGCAGGCCGCGGCGAGAAGGAGGGGGAGGTTTTTGGTCGAGGTGGGGGTGACGGAGTGACAGCGTCCCAGGCTATGTGGGTTCTGCGGCGCACCCTGCGGTATATGGGTGAGGACCCACTGGCTTTCAGGACGCATTCCTTCCGGATCGGGGCGGCAACGGAGGCGGCACGGAGGGGTTGTGGTAAGGAGGAGATACAGAGGCTGGGACGGTGGAAGTCGGATTGTTACCGCACATTTGCCTCGCGGCGCCCCGGTCCTGTGCGGTTGAGGGAGGCGGATGGGGTGTTGTAACAGTGATTCCCGATTTTGATATTTGTGTCTTTACAGGTGCAGTTGCTGGGCCGGAAGTGGCTGTTTTGGGGAGGAAGTTTGGCACTCGGGGCTCTCCGTAGCTGGGGCTGTTTGGGCTGGTTGGGCTGGTTGGGCTTGTTTTGGGCTTGTCCAGTACTCGAGCTCGGCGGGGACGGGTAGGTCACGCAGCAAGGATACAGGCATGCTGAGCCTCACCCAATGGGCTCGCCCCTGATATCTAATCCCGCCGACCCTCATGTGGCATGTATTCCCTGACCTTTTGGCATAGGATACCCCACAGAGGTAACTCACACCACATACATGACACGAGCATGTTCCCCTCTTCTCACTTGTTACAAGGTCCTGATGAATCGCGGGTAACTTGACCCACTGCGAGAAACATGTCGACCACTTATGACCTCTAGTCTTCACTAGTGTCACTCAACCTAATTTGTTGACACCTAGTAAGCTAGCCCCACGTTTTAATTGCAGCCAGGGGACCCCCAGAATAAAGTGAATTCCGGTACCCCCAGCTACATTTTAGCAATCATCCCATCAACACACACCGTCCTGCCCACACACCCCCACTTCACCATAAGGCTGTTGGATAAAAGATCTCCGCCAAAGAGCCCCTCTCGAGGTGAGCCCGTCGGGGATTGCACCGCCTCCCCGACGAGGAGCAAACGCCGATGATGAAGCATGACATCCTTCGGGGTGTGTGAGGCAAATACATCCAACATAATGGATGCCCCAAGGTGCCATTCAAACACCTTTGGTCATGTCAGTTAAACCTTTCCCTTTTTCTACATAGGAACAGTACAGCAATCTTCCTCTTGCATCCCCAGTATTTATACGGCCATTTTGTGTCACTGCACACTGTTTGTGGTGCAGTGACACAGCAGCCAGGGGTCCGTAGGCAGTTTCGTGGTCCCTCCCACCCTCCCTGTAATTGTCCCTCTGGTTCTGGTGTGGCGGGGTTGGTCCTGGTCCTGAGGGGTTTTGTTGGTCGATGGTGCACTGGTTTAGGGTGTTTAAAGTTGTGGTGTCGCTGGAACAGGTGCGGTTACTGGGGGGCGCTTTCCTAAGGAGATAGGGTGGTTTTGCTGGAGGCCTGGGACTGTATGGTAGGCGGGGGTGAGGTCATGGAGGTCACTGTGGCATTCAGTCGAGGGGTAGCTTGCTGAGCGGATGTGTTGTATTTTCAGTTGCAATGTTGGGGTTAACTTTAGGGGTGGGGGTGGGTGGCTGTCAGGCAGTTGTTATTTAGTGAGCAGTAGTTTTGTTTGGCACAGACCAGGTGGGACATTGTTGTAGGTGCACCTGATTCCAATAAAGCGGCCTTTATCACACTATCTGGGTGTCTGTGTCAGTGCTTCCCCCCCCTCACCTACTGGTGTGCCCCAAAGGCGGTGTGTCCCAGCGCGAGGTTCAGGCAAGAGGGCCTCAGCGCCACAGTGCAGTCAGATTGCAGCCCCGGGTAGATAGCTCGGCAGTGTTGCGATGTATGCTGTCAGCTGCTGCCGCCACAGTTCTCACAGCGGCATTCAACCTCGAGCGCACCTACCTGCTCCCTGGCCCTTGAGGGATCAGCGACCGTGCGGCACTGTCCCCTCTGCCACAGCTGCCGTCCACCGCCGCCGCAGTGCTCCTTGCCCCACAGCCTCGGCTCCCCATCGTCAGCAGCATCGGGTCCAACAGCACCTAGTCTCGGCTCAAACTGCAGTCACGCCTCCCCTCCTGCAAAATGAATCAATGTTGGCGGTAAACTCGCCTCCAAATCTCCTTTATTTCATTGTGGAAGGAAACACCTGCAGAGGCCAGGGTGAGAGAGGAAAAAGAGAACACAGGGAAGGAGAAAGACAAACAAGAAATAGACACTTACAAGGCACAATGGAGAGAGGGAGAAAGACAAAGAGAACTGTGAGAATTAGTGTGGGGTAATAAAGAACTGGTTACAGAGAGGGGTGGAGAGTGACGCGGGAGGATGAGAAAAAGGCAGATGAGAGAGAGGAGACAGGTGTGGGATAGAAATAGGCGAGACAGCTGACAGAGAATTAGAGTAGGTGATAAAGAAGCAGGCGGGTGAAAAATAAACACGGAAGAGAGACAGAGAAGAGACCAATGTGTTAGTGATAGGTGAAACACCATGGGGAGCGTTAGAGGGGAGGCTACTTAAAAAGGTACAAAAGAGACTGTGAGACAGGCCCGGCTCTAAGATTCTTGCTCAGGGAGGGCCCTGAACAAGGTTGGGTGGGCCACGAAGATGAGAATGGGCAGTGGTAAAAAGTATTTCAGATATCTGATATTTTAGGTGCAGACATTGTCAAACTTTGACACAAACACCATCACAACCAGCCAACGAGGTACCTACTTTGCTTCCCCTGCTGGATTTCCGCCTTTGTTGAAAAGGAGTATGTATGTATGTATATATATATATATATATATATATATATATATATATATATATATATATATATATATATATATATATTATATATATATATATATATAATTACCTACTGGCGGTCGACAGTAGGTAGTTATAGTTAAGATTATTTTCAATGCAAAATCTCAACATTCTATTGTGAATAACTTTGGCGCCGGTTGAGAAATCTGCCTGACAATTTCCTCACATTTGCCTCGCGGCGCCCCGGTCCTGTGCGGTTGAGGGAGGCGGATGGGGTGTTGTAACAGTGATTCCCGATTTTGATATGTGTGTCTTTACAGGTGCAGTTGCTGGGCCGGAAGTGGCTGTTTTGAATGTATATATTGTGGGACACTCATTCATCAAGAGGGCAGAACAGGCGGAGTGGGACAGGCATCAGACACTCAATTTGGGATTGGATGCAGGGCTGTACCATTGTCATTGGAGGGGGAAAGGGGATAGGCGTTGGCATGAGTTGTTGCCCTTGTTGAACACGGTGGTGAGATGGGAGGTGTGCCCGGATGTGGTGGTGATTCATCTGGGCGAGAACGATTTGGTGCATTGCAAGGGGCTGGCGTTGCTCAAGCAAATAAAGCGGGCCCTGAGGGAAATTAAGAAGCAATGGGCGGGCTGTCATGTTATCTGGTCCGAGTTTATTCCCAGGCGGGTGTGGAGAAGAGCGGAGCGCCCAAGAGCCATAGACAGGGCACGGAGGAAGATTAATCGGGAGATGAGGGAATTCTGTGCCAGGGAGAGGGTGGGGAGGATGGAGCACCCGGAGTTGCGCTATGGCGCGGTCTATTTTTTCCGGGAGGATGGGGTTCACCTGTCCAGGTATGGCATGGAATTGTACATAGTCCAGCTGAAGGAGGCTTTTGATGGGGCGTTGGGGGTGCTCAGGTATCCTAGAAGGCAGGAGTCCTAGGGGGGGTCGAAAGTCGTAAGCGATTTTCGAGTGGCGCTTTCCTAAGGAGATAGGGTGGTTTTGCTGGAGGCCTGGGACTGTATAGTAGGCGGGGGTGAGGTCATGGAGGTCACTGTGGTATTCAGTCGAGGGGTAGGTTGCTGAGCGGATGTGTTGTATTTTCAGTTGCAATGTTGGGGTTAACTTTAGGGGTGGGGGTGGCGGGCTGTCAGGCAGTTGTTATTTAGTGAGCAGTAGTTTTGTTCGGCACAGGCCAGGTGGGACATTGTCGTAGGTGCACCTGATTCCAATAAAGCCACCTTTATCACACTATCTGGGTGTCTGTGTCAGTGCTTCCCCCCCTCACCTACTGGTGTGCCCCAATGGGGATTTGGGGGGGTGGCCGACCAGCGGGAGGCTCTCCCCCCCCGGGGAAGTTTGGGGCACCAGGGGAGGGGGGGGAGGAAGTTTGGCACTCGGGGCTCTCCGTAGCTGGGGCTGTTTGGGCTGGTTGGGCTGGTTGGGCTCCTTGGGCTTGTTTTGGGCTTGTCCAGTATTTATACGGCCATTTTGTGTCACTGCACACTGTTTGTGGTGCAGTGACACAGCAGCCAGGGGTCCGTAGGCAGTTTCGTGGTCCCTCCCACCCTCCCTGTAATTGTCCCTCTGGTTCTGGTGTGGCGGGGTTGGTCCTGGTCCTGAGGGGTTTTGTTGGTCGATGGTGCACTGGTTTAGGGAGTTTAAAGTTGTGGTGTCGCTGGAACAGGTGCGGTTACTGGGGGGGCGCTTTCCTAAGGAGATAGGGTGGTTTTGCTGGAGGCCTGGGACTGTATGGTAGGTGGGGTGAGGTCATGGAGGTCACTGTGGCATTCAGTCGAGGGGTAGGTTGCTGAGCGGATGTGTTGTATTTTCAGTTGCAATGTTGGGGTTAACTTTAGGGGTGGGGGTGGGTGGCTGTCAGGCAGTTGTTATTTAGTGAGCAGTAGTTTTGTTCGGCACAGACCAGGTGGGACATTGTTGTAGGTGCACCTGATTCCAATAAAGCGGCCTTTATCACACTATCTGGGTGTCTGTGTCAGTGCTTCCCCCCCCTCACCTACTGGTGTGCCCCAAAGGCGGTGTGTCCCAGCGCGAGGTTCAGGCAAGAGGGCCTCAGCGCCACAGTGCAGTCAGATTGCAGCCCCGGGTAGATAGCTCGGCAGTGTTGCGATGTATGCTGTCAGCTGCTGCCTCCACAGTTCTCACAGCGGCATTCACCCTCGAGCGCACCTACCTGCTGCCTGGCCCTTGAGGGATCAGCGACCGTGCAGCACTGTCCCCTCTGCCACAGCTGCCGTCCACCGCCGCCGCAGTGCTCCTTGCCTCACAGCCTCGGCTCCCCATCGTCAGCAGCATCGGGTCCAACAGCACCTAGTATCGGCTCAAACTGCAGCCACGCCTCCCCTCCTGCAAAATGAATCAATGTTGGCGGTAAACTCGCCTCCAAATCTCCTTTATTTCATTGTGGAAGGAAACACCTGCAGAGGCCAGGGTGAGAGAGGAAAAAGAGAACACAGGGAAGGAGAAAGACAAACAAGAAATAGACACTTACAAGGCACAATGGAGAGAGGGAGAAAGACAGAGAGAACTGTGAGAATTAGTGTGGGGTAATAAAGAACTGGTTACAGAGAGGGGTGGAGAGTGACGTGGGAGGATGAGAAAAAGGCAGATGAGAGAGAGGAGACAGGTGTGGGATAGAAATAGGCGAGACAGCTGACAGAGAATTAGAGTAGGTGATAAAGAAGCAGGCAGGTGAAAAATAAACACGGAAGAGAGACAGAGAAGAGACCAATGTGTTAGTGATAGGTGAAACATCATGGGGAGCGTTAGAGGGGAGGCTACTTAAAAAGGTACAAAAGAGACTGTGAGACAGGCCCGGCTCTAAGATTCTTGCTCAGGGAGGGCCATGAACAAGGTTGGGTGGGCCACGAAGATGAGAATGGGCAGTGGTAAAAAGTATTTCAGATATCTGATATTTTAGGTGCAGACATTGTCAAACTTTGACACAAACACCATCACAACCAGCCAACGAGGTACCTACTTTGCTTCCCCTGCTGGATTTCCGCCTTTGTTGAAAAGGAGAGATGCGGCATGCAGATGGACAGCAGCCTGCTCCTGCTCATGTGTATATATATATATTATATATATTATATATATATATATATATATATATATATATATATATATATATATATATATATATATATATATATACTGGCGGTCGACAGTAGGTAGTTATAGTTAAGATTATTTTCAATGCTCAATCAATCAAGTACTTTATTCGATTTTCACCAAGTAAAAAAATCATAAAAGCAGTACATAGTAAACAAATTACACATTATAGATATACACAATAAATAGTTATAAAAACAGCATTAAATCCAAGTGTGGTGACAAATCGATAATTAATAAATTCATGATAGATTCCGTGATTTTACGACACTTTTTAAAAACATCGACATAGAACTAATACATAGGGGGTTTCCTAATTGTTGGAGATGTAAATAAGCTGGCCTACATTGCCTCCACGCCCCATCTCTAAGATAAGATTTCAGCCATCTCGCCCGTTCTTTTTTATACCGTTTGCAAAATAGTACCAAATGGAAGGTAGACTGGATAGATATGTTGTCGCATGGGCATGGCGCAAGAGTTCTATTCCAGTCATTTTTCTCCGGATATGAAACCAGGCGATGAAATATATTGAACCTGAATCTGGTCAGGACAAAGCGCTCAAAACCCAAAGTGATCAGAGTTAGGTAGGGTTGCATTTTGAGGGTAATCAGCAGTGGCTGATGTTCGAAAACAGTTCTTTTGCTGACTTCATTCCCAAGCCTTAAGGTGTTAAAATGTTCCATACACAGGTTTTTTAAGACTTTTTTAGGAATTTTCCCAATTGATTCGGGTTTATCATACCATTCTGGCTTGTCAATGTCCGTCAGGGCTTTCCTCACATACTCAAGCCATTTGATTCTTTTTGCGTTGGCTAATTTTTTAACATCCAGGATAATTTCTCGATTGAGAGCCAGTTCTTGCGTTGCCCAAATTCTCCTCCAGAGTAAGATTGGCTGGATTTTAATCAGATCTGTCAAATAGTCCATGCCTAGTTCTGCATGGCAATTATAATTTGACATACTTGCCGGAAAGGACAAAAGGTAGCGAAAAAAATTATTTTCAATAATCTGGAGCATCGTTACATCCTGATATCCCCATATCCCTGCCCCATACAGGGCGATGCTTCTACATTTGGCCACATATATGTTAAGCATTATACCCGGTTGTTTTCTGCCCAATTTACTGGCGAAATGCTTTATCGCCGCAACTGAGCGTTTAAATGCTAGCGCTCTGTTATTTACCTCGGGGCCCCATCCCCCTGTTGCCTCGATTGTGACCCCTAGATATGGGAATGTTTTTGTAGCTTGTAGTAGGGTGCCTGCCGCCTTAAGTAGTTTACATCTGGCTCCTCCTTTACCAAAAGCCATCACATAGGACTTTTTTGCATTCAGGTTTAGGCCCCTCTCTTCCATGTATGTTATATATCTATGTAATACCTTTTGCGCGCCGACCTTTGTTCTTGCCATCAACACAGCGTCGTCCGCATACAAGAGGGAGCTGATCTGCGTATCCCCGGCCTTAGGAGAGTCAATGTTGCTGGCACCCAATTCCCTCTCCAAGCTGTTAGTGTAAAGAGAGAAAAGGAATGGGGCCAGCACACACCCTTGCCTCACCCCCTTCTGTATGCGGAAAGACCCTGTGCATTCCCCCCCCAGCCCATACCTTACTCTGGCAGAGGCATTCGAGTATAATTGTCTTAGGAAGAGGACTATCGAAGAATCCACTTTCATCTCTTCTAATGTCAACCACAGTTTCTCACGTATAACACAATCAAACGCCGACGAAAGGTCGACGAAGATTGCGTAGAAACACCCCTCTTTTGCACTGGTATATTTCCCCTGCAAAAGAACAAAGTTTAGCACTTGTTCCACAGTACCCATCCCTAGTCGGAAACCATATTGTACTGGGGTCAAGATATTTTGATCTTCAGCCCAGTCCTGGAGCCTAGTCAAGATTACTCTTCCTGCAATTTTTACTATTGAATCCAGTAGTGAAATTGGTCTATAATTTGATGGGCTTTCCCTATCCCCCTTTTTATATATCGGGATAATCAGTGATTCAGCCCAGGTTTTAATGAAGCCAATATCACAACATGCCCCCATTACACGTAAACATATAGGTGCCCAAAGATTTATGTTCTTTTTGTAAAGGTCACTTGGGATCCCATCTGGGCCCGGGGCTTTATTGTTTTGAGAGGATTTAATCGCAACCTTGACCTCCTCTAATTCGAACTCTAGTGGGATCGGGTGATGCTTACTTGGTAGTTGTGGCTCGGTTAGGGTATCACTATACAATTTAGAGAAAAACTCTACCCATGCATTTTCATCGATAGCTATATCTATTTTAGCTGTCGCCTTGTTATTAATAAATGGCGAGTTAACTACCTGCCAAAATAGCTTAGGGTCTCTACTTTCCGCTGCCTCCAATAAATCTTGCCAAGCCTTCTCCTTGATTGCTTTCTTCCTTTGATCTCTTGTTACCTTATATGCTTTCCTTAATACTCTGATGGTCTCAGGATCCCTTACTGGGTCTTTTAGGGCCTTTTTTAGCGCATTGTGTGCCTTAGTGCATTCAGTGTTAAACCACCCCTTTGGAGTGTTTTGCTTTTTTAGGCACTTTCTAGTCAGAACACCCTTTATAGTTTCCGTTATGTTAGAAAAGGCCTCCAGTATTTCTCCACTTGTGGGATTATCCTCTAAACATACAAGTAGCGATGGTAGAGCCTCGTGGGCTATTCTTTGCATAATTTTTTCCGGGTCTGCCATGCTCCATTTTAAAGCAATACCATTTCGTCGTGCTACCTCTAAGTTCTGAGTCCATGTCAAAGTCTCAGTTAGTGTATTTATTTTAACATCCTGTATGTTAAGTACCATTTTTAACGGCAAGTGATCGCTCAGACCCATAGCAAGGGTTTCAACATTCATAACACTACTGCCAAACCTATTTGGTAGAATTATGAAATCAATAGTTGACTGTAGTCCTCTTGCCATAAAGGTTGAAGTGAAGTCAACCTTAGGGTAACATAGCCTATTTGCAAACCCTAGATCAAGCTTGGCCATAATATCATTTAGGATTTCCCCTTTAGAATGATGAGCAAAATGACTACTATCCCCTTGTTCTCCCACCCCATATTCTGCAAAACCACATGTGTCACTAGTACATATATTTACGTTAAAATCACCAGCCCAAATCCAGATTAATTCCTTCCCTTTCAAGGGTTTTACCTCCCTCATTTCTTTGTACACTTCCATTAGTACTTCCCTGAAGAGTGCATTTTCGATGTTGTTATAGAAATTAATAACTATCAGCACACTTCTACCATTTAAATCAATCGTGACAAGTTGAAAGTAGGGTGACGTGGATCTACCTATACTAGTACTAGTGTTTAAACGATTGGACACGTAGACACATAAACCCCCTTTATTCCTGCCATGGTTGGAAATTACTGCAGGAACATAGAAAGTTTTAAAACCCTCTATATGCACCTCCTTTAAAGCCCAGGTTTCCTGGACACAGAGTATGTCAATGCTAGTTACAAACTCACCCCAAAGAGTTTCTGTCACTTTGTTGGCAATCCCACACACATTCCACGTTACTACATTTATTAGCTTGTCCTTTGTTCTAGTTATCAGATTTGCCTCTCCCCCAGCATTCTTCCTAACTTCCTTCTCCGTTGAGATTTCATTGCCCTTATCCTTTGTACAGCTTGCCTTTTTAATTTTATTCATCATCCTTATTTCAGTGTCTAGGGTCGTGTTTCTTTTACTTCCTGTACCTTTGTCGGATGTTGGGCTCTAATGTATAGTTTCCTTATTCCTCACCTTATTTCCTTTTGTTTTAGATTTGGATTTAGAAAGTCAATCATTTGAATCTAGGCCCGAAAGTGGTTCAAAGAGATTATGAAGAGGAATATTCCAATAAGAATTTGGGTTTGTGTGGTGATATTTATTACTTAAACCATACTCAGACTCATTGGAATGATAAGGCAAGAGGGTGGGTGGGAGGTCATGGTACCTGTAATGGTTATTCCCTGGGCCATACTCAAACGTGTTGGGATATTGCGACAAGGGGGTAGGTGGTGGATCGTAGTACCTATCCCTACTTAGGCTGTGTCCAAGTCTATTGGGGTGATGTGGCAAAAAGCCAGGTGGCGGCTCATAGTACCTATGCCTATCTAGGCTGGGTTGTTGTCTATAGTTAGCTGGTGCACGGGAATTATAGTGACTCCGTTTTGGAGGATGGGTACGGGGCTTCATCATACCTTGAGGATAAAAATAACTCAAATTCCGGGTGGCTACAGAGCCATCCTGCCTTCCCGAAAACCAATCAGAGATATGGTTAACTACCCTGTGATCCCTGAAATTTATGATGATTACGTCACCTTCAATTTCTTTTGGTCTCACGCCCACCCAGTCACAGCGTCTAACAGATATAATCTCCCCATTTAAATGTGGTGGGAGTGGTCTGTTAGCCCTCAGCCAGTGGTTTACTTTGTTTTTTAGGGATGTGTCAGGCTCTATACTGCCCTCTGTTAATTTGGGAACCCCAGTCAATATAATGACATAGTTTAGTGACTCAGGGGGTAGATCTACATTTTTGGTCTGTTTTGTTTTGTATAGAGTTTGAGGTGGGTTAGTTGTTTCCCTTGTCTTTACCACTGCGGGGACCTTTTTTGCCATAGTCATAGCTTTTCCCACCTGAGGTACCAGAGTTCCCGTCGGTGTCACACTTTTGTCATTCTGAGATAAGGTTGTTTGTGGCTGAGCCTTAGTGTGAGTCACTGTGTTCTGTGTTAAGTGTGTGTCTGCTTGACCATTTTCTCCCCCTTTACTCTGTCCCATTGCTTCAGTTGTTTGGAGCTCCAGTATACGATCCACGGTTTTACCCAGCATTTTTACCCTCTCCAAAATAGGGAGCATAAAGGATCTAAGAAGATGTTCAATGTCCTCTATAAGGCCTCCGTGCGTCTTGCTAAATGAAGGCACACTCTCCCCTGTTTGTGGCTTACTTGATACTTCTTTCACAGTGGCCTTGGGAGTTTTATTATTGGAGTTCTTTGGAGGCAATGGCGTTTTTATAGATTCAGGCCTTTTTCTGTTCCCAGCCTTTCGCGCCTTTTTCCTTGGCGGGGAATGACATACTTCGCGACTTCTCTTACACTGTATAGTTCCAGCTGCTGGTTTATCTGTGTGTTTATTCCCTTGTTTCCCATCTTCAGAAGGGGATGTGGCTACGGGCAAGGTGTGACATGTCGCATCTGCATCCAGAGCTATTAATGAATGCGATACAATAACCTCGGCTGAAGTCAGTAAATTTTGGGTGATAATAATTGGGCTGTCATGCTCCTTTTGTGTTGTTTCAGGTGGACCTTCTTTAAAGATTAGAGGGATGTCGTTTGTATTGAATAGGTCTAAATCTGTCTCACCCACTATAGAGTTATTTGGCGTTGAAGTAACCTCAGTTGCAACGGGTTGTAAGGGTGTCTGTTTAAGTAGTTCGATAGAAAGGCGTCGCTCTGCTCTCCGCTCAGCCAACTCTAGCTCTCTATCTATATCCCTTTTTGTCCGAGCAAAAAACTTATCAAGAGGGCCCAATATACTCATTCCTAGGGTAGCAGGTAGCGATGAGTTCAATAAATTACCAGCCATTATACCACTCCTATATGAGTGTTTTAAAGTAAAGTAAAGTGACTTCTAATGCCCCTGTCCACCAAGTAAATCCAGTGTGCAGCCCGTGTGGCTAACCAGTCAGTACTCGATTACTGGGGTTGTGAATAAATACCTGTAGGCAATGTTCAGGTCCTCCTGCCCCGGACGGCCACGGACGGCCCGGGCTTTGCCCGGCTGCGCCCGCGCCGCGTCCCGCGATGCGGGAGTTCCGTCCTGTTTTTGAAGCGCCAGCTGGCGCGGAGTCCCTGTGGGCGGGGTCAGCCGCGGGGAGCGCTGGTGGTTGTGGTCTCCCCCCTCGGCGGCCGCGCACGGATGGTAGGGTGCAGCAGCGGCGGGGGAGACCTGCAGAGCCCACCTGTTGTTCCGCTCGTGTCCCCGCAGCCCCCACACGCCGCCAAGTCACCAGCACAATGTCTCCGCTGGCAGGAAGGCTCCCAGGTAGGGAAAGGCTGCTCCGTCGGATTGTAAATAATAACCTGCTAAGACCGGTAATTATCCTCCTTGTGCCTTAAGGCTTTAACGACTTTAGCAGCTCCAGGCGCCGCTGCTTTGGGAGGGCTTGTGCAGGAGCTTGCGATGTCTCTCTTACACCTTGCAGTTGCTCACCTCCTCACAGCAGCCTTGCAGGCAAAAGCTCCTCTTGTCCTCCTCTCGTGCTCTCCACTAGCAGAAAGCTGCTCAGCAGACACATCCAGTCTCGGCAGGCTAACACCTGAGGGTGAGCGAACTGGAGTCAGCCAGTCTCCGTAGCAGGGTTAGGTGAGTCCGGGAGGTGGTGTGCTTAAACACCTTGCAGCTGCCTCTCTCCTGTTCACTCAGGAGCACGGAGCGGGGGCAGGTGCTTGGAGCTCAGAGCTCAGAGCTCGTGGCTCAGGCTCTGGCTCGGGGCACAGGACTCAGCCTGGATTCATGCGCCCGCCCACCGGCCGGTTCCGTATGCACCGTTTGCTCCGTGCTCCAACTCACCGACCGAGCGAGTAGTCCCGAGTAAACCCGGCTTGCCGCTAGCGGCAATAGTATTCTCCCTGCTCCCGCTTCCTGGTGGTAATAATCTCCGGGCTGAGGGCGGCAGTGTTGTTTCTCTCAGCGCTAGCTCAGCGCTCACGCCTGCACGCAGCCTGTCTCCTCAGGCCACCTCTCTCGAACGGCTGGGCTGACCGCATTAGCCAGCTGTACTGGGGGGCGCTTTCCTAAGGAGATAGGGTGGTTTTGCTGGAGGCCTGGGACTGTATGGTAGGCGGGGTGAGGTCATGGAGGTCACTGTGGCATTCAGTCGAGGGGTAGGTTGCTGAGCGGATGTGTTGTATTTTCAGTTGCAATGTTGGGGTTAACTTTAGGGGTGGGGGTGGGTGGCTGTCAGGCAGTTGTTATTTAGTGAGCAGTAGTTTTGTTCGGCACAGACCAGGTGGGACATTGTTGTAGGTGCACCTGATTCCAATAAAGCGGCCTTTATCACACTATCTGGGTGTCTGTGTCAGTGCTTCCCCCCCCTCACCTACTGGTGTGCCCCAAAGGCGGTGTGTCCCAGCGCGAGGTTCAGGCAAGAGGGCCTCAGCGCCACAGTGCAGTCAGATTGCAGCCCCGGGTAGATAGCTCGGCAGTGTTGCGATGTATGCTGTCAGCTGCTGCCGCCACAGTTCTCACAGCGGCATTCACCCTCGAGCGCACCTACCTGCTGCCTGGCCCTTGAGGGATCAGCGACCGTGCAGCACTGTCCCTTCTGCCACAGCTGCCGTCCACCGCCGCCGCAGTGCTCCTTGCCTCACAGCCTCGGCTCCCCATCGTCAGCAGCATCGGGTCCAACAGCACCTAGTCTCGGCTCAAACTGCAGCCACGCCTCCCCTCCTGCAAAATGAATCAATGTTGGCGGTAAACTCGCCTCCAAATCTCCTTTATTTCATTGTGGAAGGAAACACCTGCAGAGGCCAGGGTGAGAGAGGAAAAAGAGAACACAGGGAAGGAGAAAGACAAACAAGAAATAGACACTTACAAGGCACAATGGAGAGAGGGAGAAAGACAGAGAGAACTGTGAGAATTAGTGTGGGGTAATAAAGAACTGGTTACAGAGAGGGGTGGAGAGTGACGTGGGAGGATGAGAAAAAGGCAGATGAGAGAGAGGAGACAGGTGTGGGATAGAAATAGGCGAGACAGCTGACAGAGAATTAGAGTAGGTGATAAAGAAGCAGGCAGGTGAAAAATAAACACGGAAGAGAGACAGAGAAGAGACCAATGTGTTAGTGATAGGTGAAGCATCATGGGGAGCGTTAGAGGGGAGGCTACTTAAAAAGGTACAAAAGAGACTGTGAGACAGGCCCGGCTCTAAGATTCTTGCTCAGGGAGGGCCATGAACAAGGTTGGGTGGGCCACGAAGATGAGAATGGGCAGTGGTAAAAAGTATTTCAGATATCTGATATTTTAGGTGCAGACATTGTCAAACTTTGACACAAACACCATCACAACCAGCCAACGAGGTACCTACTTTGCTTCCCCTGCTGGATTGCCGCCTTTGTTGAAAAGGAGAGATGCGGCATGCAGATGGACAGCAGCCTACTCCTGCTCATGTGTATATATATATATTATATATATTATATATATATATATATATATATATATATATATATATATATATATATATATATATATATATATATATATATATATATATATATATATATATATATATATATATATATATATATATATATATATATAATTGCCTACTGGCGGTCGACAGTAGGTAGTTATAGTTAAGATTATTTTCAATGCAAAATCTCAACATTCTATTGTGAATAACTTTGGCGCCGGTTGAGGAATCTGCCTGACAATTTCCTCACATTTGCCTCACGGCGCCCCGGTCCTTCCATGAAAGTTTGGGGAGGATTCGTCAAGCGGGGGCCAAGATAAAAGGGGGGTCCCAAAACGTGTTTTCCCAATGTTAATTTCCATAGGGCGGTCAACCTCACTTTTAGCCCGAACGGCTGAATGGATTTCCACCAAACTTGGCAAAATTGTAGGGACTGGTAGCCCGATGTGCCTTTGCTATGTCTCAAGATATGTGCTCCAGTGGATTAGGAGTAATTTAGGTTAAAAAAAATATATATATCTATGGCAGCGCCCCGGTACGCGCACCGGGGAGCGCTCTGGGCGCGCCACGCGAGGTGCGCGTGGAAAGCTAATTGGCTCTCGGGTGTCTGTAAACATTCGAAACATTCCGGAGCGGCCGCCATCTTGTGTCTCGGTAGGATCGAGACACAAGAGGTGGGAAAAACAAAGGGGGAAATGACCATAAGGGGGCAGAGTAGACCCCCCTTGACCCCCTAGGTTTATGTGGGGGCTATAAAAGGGCCCTGCGGGTCAAAAAAAAATATTTTTTGATTTGCGCGGGGGGAGCGCCCGGTACGCGCACCGGGGAGTGGACCGGGGAGCGTGCCATGGAGAAAAATGAATGATAGAGTTTTAAAAAAATGGAGCCTTTTTTTTTAGAAATTGGAGGTAGTTCTAAAAAGAACTGTTTTTTTCTTCTTTTTGTTGGTTTATATTTTTTTTATGTTTTTTGAACATTTTTGAGTTTTTTGGCTTTTATGAACTATTTTGTATTTTTTTTGGTTATTTTTATGGGGAGGAACAAAAAACAGGGAATTGAAAATGGCTCAACAGGAGCAAAAAAAAAATCAGGAAAAAATGTGAGTTTTTTTAGGGCAATTGTGGTTGTCACCAGCAAGGAGGATGAGCTTTAGGCTCTGATCACCATAGGAGATGGTCTTACCACAAAAAATACAGGTGACCCTAAATTCTCCAAATCGTGGTTGAATGCAAGGGATTGTCTCCCTTGTCTCTGGTCCCGATGGAGTGGGTTGTTTTCGTTTGGAGGTGCTGGGTGTAGATTGGGGAGGGTTGCTGGCCAGTTCTCTCATCTCTGCGGCAGCATAGTTGTTAGGATGCTTGCGCTGCATGTGCCTTATCATGGTATCATGGTATTGTTCCCAAATGAATTGGGTTACCCCTTGAGAGTTCCTTGTCACACATAAGGCAAGTCACCTTTGCCGCATTCACTTTCTTCCCTCAGGAATGGAAAAAAACTGCCATACAATGTGTGGCTTGGGTTGGTATGGGGTATTGTGTTCTTCCAGCCACCTCCTCCTCATCCCCTCCTCCTCTTCCTCCTCCTCCTCTTCTTCTTGACCACCAATGTGATGTTGTGGTGGTCCTCTTGGTGGTGGTGGTGGTGGTGGTGCTACAGTTGCAGCTGATGCTGCAACTGTAGCCATTTCAAAGTACAAAATATACCTAAAAGATTTCAAAACAGGTCTTCCTCATCAAGGGACAAAGTCAGAATAAGGAAAAAAGGTGGAGTCTTTCATCATTAGGAAAAAAAAAATGTCCTGAACCAATGAGAAGTGTTATTTTCAGGTCACAAGACTAGGGATTTCATCATTATGAAACCAAACCTGATCTCCCTCAATTAAAAGTGTTATTTTCAGGTCACATGACCCGACGCGCTTACGCGAAGTGCCCCGGGTCGCGTCGCGTAAGCGCGTCGGATGTTTACGTTGCGCGATCGTATTCGCTCGAGTGCTTCCGGGTGCGCTTACGCTGTGCGTATCACGTGGACGCGGCTACGCGATACGTCACGATGATGTTTTCGCTCGCGGCAATAGTGCTAATGGGACGCTCTCCGGAGCGCGCCCTGGGGCGCTTCAAAAGACTACGCTTTCCGGGGCGCTCACCGGGGCGCACCCCGGGAGCGCTCCAGGGCAAAAAGAAATAAAAAAAAAATATATATATATATATATATATACATTCAAAAAAATTTTTAAATACAAATATAATATAGGATTCATTCATTTTCAAAAATATTACATTTCATAGCTATAGACATTTGCTATTAACAAAATGTTGAAATTTACTGAAAAAAACATAGGTTTGGGGCCTTATATATAGTTAGGAATTACCATTTAAAAAACCTATGAAATTCACTGAAAAAAACATAGGTTTCACACCAGTTATAGTTAGGAATTAGCATTTAAAAAACCTATTAAATTCACTGAAAAAACCATAGATTTCACACCAGTTATAGTTAGCTGGAAATTTTACTGACATAAAACCATTGAAATTCCCACGTTATAGTTAGTTGGACTCACTATAACTTGCGCGCCTGCAATGCACTGCTGATGACGTCACATATTACATCACTCATGACATGGTCAGTGACATCACTCATGACATCACTGATGACACCATCCAGTGAATGTGTGTCTTTCTGAAGTATCAATATGTTTTATATATGTATTTGTAGAGGTCGAGGGACGAATAAATGTTTAAATAAGTGTGTAAATGGATGTTTATTTTTAATAAAATATTGATTGGTTAACTGGCTTATGAAGTGTATCTTAGTGAATACATATATTAGCGAGTAATTTTTAAATATTTTAAATATATGTATCAGTGTTTCACTTTGTGTATAAGTGGCTGCTTGGGTTGGTGACTGACTCACTGTTTGTGTGTGTTTTTAAGACAGCGTATGTGCTGGACTGTATGGGTGGATGAGTGTGAATATGTGTGTGTTAGTGAGTGAATGCCTGCTGTGGTATCGTGTTGGTGTTGTGCGCGTGTGTGTCTTGTGTTGTGTGCGTGTATGTGTTTGTATGCGCGTGTGTGCATGTGCTCGTGTGGAATGCGTGGAATGTATGCAAGGGCGAATGCTGGGGTAGTCAGTTACTGGAAGGGAGGACGGAGGAAGTACTATCGTGTTGCTGTATCGCCATTACTTGAATACCAAATAAAGAATCATTGAAGAACCTACATTTCTACAGAATCCTTCTTACAATACATGGCGACGAGCGGGATTTGGCAGCAGCAACATCGATTTTTTTTTAAAGAAAAATTTTTTTTCTACCTTCAAATTTCGTTGACCAGTGAATATCGGATTACTATCATTTACTGACTAACGGATTACTTATAAGAACTTTTCTACAACAACAGTGAGTAGCGGTTGGCAGAACGTTCGTGAAAGTGTAAATTTTACCTTAAACCAGCTACCGCAACGTATGATGCATCTTTTGAAATGATCAACTCGTGAAGAACAGCTGCGCGTGCGGATTAACCTCTAGTCTTCCCGTAGCTGATTGTTATCGTCACGTGATAGTGTCATCACGTACTACGCACAACGTGTGGCCATTTTGGATGCATTTTCTTTTCACCAATCCAATGCGTTAACAGAGTAACTAATCAACGCGATCAGAACAACATCTGAGCAACGCGTCAACAGAGTATCATAGCAACGTGGTCAAAACAGCAATTAACCATCGCGTTTGACATTGCATTTAAGCAACGCGTCGGATGTCAATTAAATAAATATTTACACGGCGGTTATAAGCTAAATTAACGCTGGCCATCCAGTTGATCTACGTTGTGGGTAACATCCTTATGTACTATTTTGAACGTTTTTTTTTTCGTTACAACTACAAAGTCTTATTTTTTTTCCCCATACTATTTGAACTTTGGTGAACTTTTTGCACAAGGGAAATTTCATATTAACTTAGACTTTGGTGAACTGTTTGCGCAAGTATTTGCAAAGAATTTTTTTTTTTTTTGCAAAGTTAAATTACATTGCTTTATATTGTGATCATAATGTCTTCTATTCATCCACCGCCATTTTTTTTGGCGGAATCTGGTGAACCTCCTATTGCATGGGATCTTTGGATTGATATGTTTGAAGCGTATGTTGAAGTATTAAATGAGGAGGAACCTTCTCAAGATAGGAAGGTATCACTACTTAAACATAGATTAGGCGCTGTAGGTTTGAGGGAGTTTAAAAATTTACCAAAAATTGAAAATGCTGGTGATATGGGTACTTATCAGTGTGCTGTCAAACAGATGCAGGAAAGATTTGGAAGGAAAATTAACGTAGTGATGGAAAGGTTTAAGTTTTATTCAAGGGCTCAAAAAAGCGATGAGTCAATTGATCAATTTGTTTCTGCTCTAAGGGGCCTAGCAGTTACCTGCGAATTTGAAACCATCACATATGATCAGGTTTTGCGGGACCAGATTCTTATGAAGACTAAATCTAAAAAAATTCAGGAGAAACTATGGTCGTCTGGCAGCACTTCATTGAAGAATGCAATTGAAGTTGCTAGAAGTGTAGAAATTTCTGACCAATGCATTCGCGAAGTCAGAAATGAAAAAAATGATAGTGATTCTACATCTATTAATGCTGTGAATAGAGTTGACAATTATAAACCCAAAAGTGATAGTAAGACTGATAGTAAGATGACTAGCTACTCATCTTATTCTAATAAAAAGGGGAATGAAAAAGCTTATGTAAAAACTGGCGAATCAAAAAAGTTTGCGTGTTTTAGATGTGGGTCTTCGATGCATCTAGCTAATTATAAGTGGTGTCCAGCTCTCGACAAAATATGCACTAATTGTAAAAAAAAGGGTCATTTTACTAAAGTTTGTCGGGATTTCAGAGCTAAAGTTAACTATTTACAAAATGATGAACGAGATGATATCAATTGTGTTCATGCTAATAACCAAGATGATGCTTTTTATGTTGTAGGCGATGTATGTAGCATACAGGACGAATCTCTTAAAGGGACAAATAAGGTAAAAAAATTACCGTCTTGTCTAGTCACCATTGATGGTTTGGAAGTAAAGGTCATGGTAGACTCTTGTGCATGGTACACCATTATGGGTATGGATTTGTTTAAATCTCTTTGGCCTACTAGACCATTATTAGGTCCTGACGTACGACCTGGTAGTTACACTGGGCATAAAATACCTTTAGAAGGGTTCATAATTGCTGAAATAACCTTTGGCGGTAATTCGTGCCAGGGTAAAATCTATGTGGCCGATAAAGGCGCAACTATTTTGGGTTGGCCACACATTTTTGATTTAAGCATGAAAATTGACCCCAGACGGGAATGCCCTGTTTATTCTATTCAAAATGAATGCATTGAGAATAATACTTATTCAAATTTGCAAGAAAAATTCCCGGATGTGTTCTCAAATGGGATTGGCAAAATGGTTGGGTTCAAACATAAAATAATATTAAGAGAGGGCGCATGTCCTATTCGACAAAAACTTAGGAATGTTCCCATCAGTTATAGGGAAAAATTAGGTGAGATACTTAAGAAACTATGTAGTGATGGCATTGTTGAACCTGTGGAAAGCTCAGATTGGGTTTCGCCAGTCGTGATTTCGCTTAAATCTAATGGCGATTTACGACTGTGTGTAGACCTAAGATGTTTAAATGAAGCTATCTGGGTGGACACATTTCCTCTTCCTAATTTGCAGGAGCTTACATCATCTGTTGGTGGCTCATCTTGGTTTTCCAAGATTGACTTAACCAGCGCGTACCATCAAATTGTATTAGATGATGATTCTAGACATTGCACTGCTTTCATTACTACAGAAGGAATGTTCAGGTACAAACGAATGCCATTTGGTCTCGCCAGTGCATCTGCTGTATTCCAAAGGGAAATGTGCAGAGTTTTACAAGGTATTGAAAATGCCAAGGTCTTTCAAGATGACATTTTAATATATGGCAAAGACAAAGAATGTCACGATAAAAGTTTGTTTGAGGTTTTAGATGCATTGAGAAGAAGTGGGTTGACCATAAAAAATGAGAAATGTGTATTTGGGAAATCTGAAGTTGAATATTTAGGACATGTGATATCTAAAGATGGGATCCGACCTAAAATCAGTCATGTTGATGCTATCTTAGCTGTTCCGGAGCCTAATAGCAAAGAGAAATTGATGTCATTTCTTGGACTCACTGAGTTCTATTCACGTTTTATTGAAAACTATGCTTCAAAAGTTGAACCTTTGAGATTGTTATTAAAAAGAGGTGCAGTGTTTACATGGGGTGAGCAACAAAAGACATGTTTTGAGGAAGTGAAGAAGGAGATAGTTACTACTCCTTGTTTGAAACCTTTTGTGCCAACGGCTGAATGTGTATTGTCTGTGGATGCATCTGGTTATGGAATTGGGGCTGTATTTTCCCAGCGAGTTAAATCTGAAAAATGGGTAGTGGCATATGCTTCACGCACCTTGACCCAAGCGGAGCGAAACTATTCTGTGATTGAGAAAGAATTATTGGCTGCTTCGTGGGCAGCTGAAAGATTTCGAATGTATGTCTGGGGGAGGAAATTTAGAATTTGCACGGATCACAAACCATTGGTGAATATTTTAAGACCTGAGGGAGGAAAAAACTTAACTCCAAGGTTAGCTCGATTAGCTTCAAAGTTGCAGATGTTTAATTTTAGCATAGAGTATATCCCGGGTAAAGATAATGTAGTTGCTGATGGATTATCCAGATTACCCAATGCGGATTCTAAGGAGGTTATAACCAATACTGATTGTGAAGTAGCATTCACCACTAAGGATGTATTTCTTGTTGGGACGCAGGATGCTATTAGCGGTATCTCGGAAACATCATGGATGAATGAGATGGAGAAAGACGTGGTCCTGAAGGAGATTAAACGTTTTATTGTTGAGGGTTGGCCAAGAGAGTCCAGTTTACGTGGTGAATGTGTTGCATTTTCTAAGATTAAAGATGAATTATGTATAGTCAATGATATTATCCTAAGAGGCGACAGGATTGTTCCCCCTGTGGGCTTAAGGAAAGACATTGCTGAGAGAAGCCACTTAGGACATGGTGGTATGTCTAGTTCGAAGAGAAGGGTCAAGGAGTGGTTTTGGTGGCCAGGGCTAGATTCTATGGTGGACCGACTAGTAAGGGATTGCAAGGTTTGTGGTACTAGTGATAAAGTAGTTAAACCATTACATGTACCATTAACCATGGTAGAATTACCTGAGTATCCGTGGCAAAAAGTAGCTATTGATTTTATGGGGCCATTTTCTGCTTTATCATCTATGGAATGTTATGCCATTGTACTAGTGGATTATTATTCTAAATGGCCCGAGGTAAGGATGGTAAGTGGGATGTCATCGGATGTGGTTATTGAGTTTTTAGAGGACGTATTTTCTAGAGAGGGTGTTCCTGAAATATTAGTTTCTGACAATGGTCCCCAATTTGTGTCACAGAAGATGGAAGAATTTTTACATGTGATGGGTATCAAACATGTTAGATCTTCATTATATCACCCAGAAGGCAACGGCCAAGTTGAACGCTTCAACAGAGTGGTCAAAGAAGCAATTGAGTTGGCATTAAGTGCAGGGCTGCCTTGGAGGAAAGCCTTGCAAGAGAGACTGACTGCTTATCGTGTTACCCCCCATTCAGCTACAGGGAGAACGCCCTTCGAGATCTTGAGGGGCAGGAAACCCTTCTCTGGGTTGGTGCCTTGGTGGTTGAGGAAAAGGAATGATAAAATGCAATGCGACACTGGAAATATTGATAAAGAAGTTAGAACCGAGGTTAAGAGATATCAAGATCGTAACCAGCGGTATCATGGTAGTAAACCAGCTTGGCCTTTAGTTAGGATTGGTCAGTTGGTCAGGGTGAAGAACCCCAGGAAAGTGTTGAAGGGTGAAAGTGTATGGTCCAAACCTTTAAAAGTAATTAAGGTTTTTGGTAGTGCTGTCGAATTAGAAGATGGTAAAAGATGGAATTTTCGTCAATTGAGTTTTTGTAATGAGAGGGGTGGTGTGGCTGGTGCACATCATGATCGTGGATCTTGTAGTGGGTATTTACTGGGTGATGATTTTGGTTTTGCAAAAGATTTGGAGTTATCTAGTGATGCAAGCAGTTGTAGTACTGGTAGTTGTAGTACTGATTGTGAGCCTGGTGATGGTGTTGGGGATGTTGGTGATGTTAGGCCTGCTTCCTCTCATTCCGGCGTTGATGATGAGTGTCTCCGACGTAGTGATAGAGTAAGGAAGTTGCCTGCTCGGTTTTCTGATTATAGATTAGGTTGATTCTGTTGTGGGTGCTTAGACTCTCTGAGGAGGAGGGTGTGTGGTATCGTGTTGGTGTTGTGCGCGTGTGTGTCTCGTGTTGTGTGCGTGTATGTGTTTGTATGCGCGTGTGTGCATGTGCTCGTGTGGAATGCGTGGAATGTATGCAAGGGCGAATGCTGGGGTAGTCAGTTACTGGAAGGGAGGACGGAGGAAGTACTATCGTGTTGCTGTATCGCCATTACTTGAATACCAAATAAAGAACCATTGAAGAACCTACATTTCTACAGAATCCTTCTTACAATACCTGCCTCACTAGGGTTTTTATGAGTAACTACATATGTTTTAATCTAGTATATGTGAGTATTGATGTATATAAGTGAGTATATGTGAGAGTGAGAGATTGAAAGAGTTCCTGTTTAAATAAGTATGTGTTTCTATAAGTGATTGTTTAAGAGAGTAAGTATGTGTAAGTTTCCTTAGAAGTAATGTACTAGTGTGTGTATAGCTGTATATTCAAATAAATGGATGTTCAATAGTTTATTTGCATGTGTGAGTATGTGTGTGAGTAACTTTTGGATGACTGTCAGTGTGTAACAGGATGTATACGTGTATCACTACATACGATGAGTGAGTATATGTATGAGTGACTATATAGAACTGTTGCTGAATGAGAGGATGTGTATATAGATGGTGGAATTACTGAATTGGTTGTTGTAACTGGTATGGGTATCTCAATTTTTTTGAAAATGTTAGTTTCTATTTTTGAATATGTGTTTCAAGGGTTATATTACACCCAAAGGAGGTCTGTCAGTCTGTCGCAAGGATGGTGTCATCAGTGATGTCATGAGTGATGTCACTGACCATGTCATGAGTGATGTAATATGTGACGTCATCAGCAGTGCATTGCAGGCGCGCAAGTTATAGTGAGTCCAAATAACTATAACGTGGGAATTTCAATGGTTTTATGTCAGTAAAATTTCCAGCTAACTATAACTGGTGTGAAACCTATGGTTTTTTCAGTGAATATATACTTATATATATATATATGCAGTGAGCATTGGGAGTGAACATATACTTCAGGGGCATTGCTCAGATCGGGCCCATGTGCCGCAAGCTCACTCTCAGGGTACTAAAGTTTATGGTCACCTCAATTTGCCTGAAATCCTGCTCACTCCACGGTCTTCAGGGCTCCTGCTTGTCTCCATCTCTCCTTCCCACCAGGGTGTGCTAAGGCTCCTGCTCATTGTCATGTACTTGTGGGTCCTGGCCATGCTCAAGTGCCCAGAGGATCCTTCTCAGGGACATTAATCATTGGAGCACTGGTCCACCTTAGGCCCCTGGGCACAAGTCATACTCAAGTTGCTGAATCATCTCAATTTCACAAACCAGAACATCTTGTTTCCCTTCACATCAATGACTTTCCTGGTCACCCTGAGGTCTTCAGATATTTTTACCCACCCTTAATAAGTCAGAAAAGTAATTTCTAATCTTCAGGCTTCAGTGGCTGTACACATCCAAGTCTTTCATGGACCCTTTTGATTGCCACACAGAAGTCTCTCTGAGTGTGATGTCTTAGGGGGTGTAGCACAGCTTGGTACTTGGTGACATTTATACTGTGGGAAGAGACATGAACTGACTCTGCTTCACATGCTGGAAAAAATCACTTCTACTACAGCCATTCTTTTCATTTTCTATATATTGCCCATGCCCTTGCTCTCTCTTTCGCTCCCCCACATATCTGAACAGCCCTTTACTCCTCCTTCTAGTGTTTATCCCTCTCTTCCCTTTACTTACTCTCTCATCTCACCAGCACTTTCATTTTCTCACCCATCACATCTATTAGATTTTCTATGTTTCAGTAGGTCTGTCCATATGTCATACCAACTTTCCATTCTGTCTCCCTCCCCCACTTTCTCTTATTCTACAAACCTCTCTATCGATTTAAATTCCCTTCTATATCATTCTCCCACTT
Source organism: Lissotriton vulgaris (assembly GCF_964263255.1). Classification (NCBI taxonomy): domain Eukaryota; kingdom Metazoa; phylum Chordata; class Amphibia; order Caudata; family Salamandridae; genus Lissotriton; species Lissotriton vulgaris. The sequence goes on from NC_141698.1 coordinate 1,036,088,171, forward strand.
ATTATTCTGCCTCTCTTGTTTTCCATCTCTTTTTCCTGTCTCTCGCTCTCTCTCCGTAGTAGTAGTCCTGATTTTCCCCATTTCCATCGTCCTGCACTATTTCTCTCCCTCTGTCTTAGTCTGTAAACCCCCCTTTTTCTCACTCATGTCTCCCACATACACTATCCTTCTTTTTTTTCTTCCTCCCCTGTCCTTATTCTCCACTCTCTCAATTTCTATTGACAATTTGATTTTTACTTCAGTTCTTCTTCCTGTCTCAAAAGTTCTCCCTTTCTCCAATTGTATTTTCTCATGCTGGTTACCCGCATTTCCCTCTAGCCCTTGAACTTGTTTGTGTCCTACACCTAATAGTATATTTCATTGTGCCCCATTTACTGAGTTGCTGCTGTCAGTAGCTGCCTGCTTTATCAAACTTTGATTTGCAGAAGACCCTTCTCTGTAGACATTACATGGATTCCTGTCCTTGTGAGTGCTTTCAGGTCTGCAGCTCCCAAATGTTATTCAGGAAAGTGGAGGGCTTGTTCTACCTTTAGTCGATATCGGACCACAAGTATGTTTTATTGTTGAGTGGTAAGGGAAAATCCACCTATTTCTGGAGGAATTGCTAGAAACGGGAGAATCCACAGGTGGCAATTCTTTGACCATACTAAGCCTTTCTTGAGAATTACTCCATATATGGCACTTATATGGCACTTCCTCTAGGTATCACCAACCTCTAAATCAAGCAGTGGACTGCTGGCACTTCATAACTAAGAAGTGTGTGTGAGTCTGTGTCCATCTTTTCTTTATGATTACTGACCAGGAAACTTCTAACATCCTCTTTGCCATCGAGCCTTCACTCTTCTTTTTATCCCCATGCATCACTATTCTCTCCACTTTTGTTTCTACCCTTCCCTCTTTCTACCAATCTCTTGTTTGACTCTTCTCTCCACCTAGTCTGTCCTCACTTCATATTTTGCATGGCTGTTTCCCTCTCTCCTTTCTCCCTGTCTCACTCCCTCAATGTGCTTATCTATAATTATTTCCCTCTCCTCTGGAATCTTTCCTCTCCCCCTCTTTTTGTCTCTACTCCCCAATCCGTCCCTTATGTTCTGTTGTCTCTGTCTCTGCACTGCTCTCACCTCTCTTTTTGCCCCAACATAGAGGGTGCATTATTTTTTCACTGCATCGTTGTCACGTTTGCTACTTTGTCAAAATTTAATTTTCCTTTTACTCATTTCTAGTCATAGGTAACGTTATTTCAGTCCTTATGGTTTTATTTCTGAAGGTACAGCACTCTTCGTTGTGCACAAAATAAAACTTCCAATCTACATCTGGTATGTCACTACACAGTTTATAAACCAAGAAAGCAGTAGCTTTACTATCCGATTGTTGCGGCCTACTGTGAGCCAACGTGAACGCCCACCCTAGGACTTGTTAATTGTGCTGCCCGAAAGCATCAGCAGCTCCCCAAGGACTCAAAGCCATCTTCTGAGGCTTGGGATGGGAGGAGATGCACCATGCTGGGACTCCTGGGCCATTGTCATTCTGCCCATGAGAAAGGACTAGCCTGACTCTTCTGAGAGTTATTGCAAAAGCTGTAGCAGCCTTTCGGGTTGTGCGCCAGCAGGAAAGTTGGCCCAGGTATGTGGACCTGCTTTTCCATTTCTTGACGGCCTTTGTAATGAATAGCTCCATGGGCCAGACACAGTACCCTTAATTCTATAGAGCACAACATAATGTGGTTTCTTCACTCCGTAAATCAATCACATAGCTTGGTCTTGAGCCATCTGGAACATATAAATCTGTCCAGCAATTTTCTTGACATGAAGGACATTGTCACAGTGCATACAAAATAAAATGATAACCCTCATAAATGCAGCCATTTTCATTGAGCCCAAGAATGGAAGAAGATTTCTGGCGAATCTGGACTAAACCTTTACACTTCTGTCCTAATTTTGGGAACAGAAGAGAGTTGATGGCCAGTATAGACTCTCGGGTTCTTAACAGTAAAGTTGGTCCTTGATGGTACTTTAAGGAACTCCTGCCAAGAAAACAGAGACTAAGATGGGATTGCCACTCCATTTTGTGATATTTCATTTTTTCTGCCACTGAAAGTTGGTTTACTTACTCTCATTCATGCAAAAGCTGTTATTTGCTCTCTCGCTATTGTCAGACATGAGGGGATAGAATACAACAACCCTCGATCTAAAATGGTGCATGCCTCCTCATTTAAAAGAAGAGGTGCTCCTAGCCTCACGCTGATGGCAGTCTAATTTCTGTCTATCAAGCTTGCATCTTCTGACTTGCCACTACAAATGGTTCTGGAGTAAAATGGTAATCAGGAGTAGAGTTGACCAGCTGTAGACTAGCGACAGAGGGCAAAGAAACCAGAAGCCTGGAGTGATCCACTGCTAGTTGAAATTCTGATCTGAAAATGCCTGGTAATAAAGGTAAATGTCTGACCCAGTTTGAATACAGATGGCAAGTAAAAATGTAGCACAGTGGCACTGAAAAAGGCAAAGAGGACCATTTGGAACTGAAAGACTGTAGGAAATACAGAAGAGTGAGGAAGTACACGCTAAAGGGTAGGCAAGGACAAGAATGTGGACAGTGGTGAGCAGGAGATGCATAGATGAGCTGGAGAGGTTCGATACTGCAACGAAACACTGTGGAAAACTGAGAGTTGTAGCTAAACTCCTTTTTAAGTGCACTGATACTTGAGCATGTTCAAGTGATCAGAGCTTTCTTAAAGGCATTTGCCGTATTCCATTTACTGACAAGAAGGCATGTGCAAGACAACGGTTAATGCTTGGTTTGGTTGCTGTTGAAGGCTTTTGGATGAAGGCAATCATTCCATGAATAAATGTTACCACTCAGAGGCCACCATCTCTGTGAGCCGTTAAGAATGTGGGAACTGAGCCTGGCAACCACCTTCCTTCAGATAAACCCTTATTTGGGTGTCATATTTAGTGCTGAAAGTTCAGTTCAGTTGGAACTCCGGCCATATATCCTTTAAAGAACAATGGATAAACTGCAGAACCTTGTGGTAAGCAAAACGTACAAACATGCTGCTGGATCATTTCATGTACTGCTCCCTCCAACACTTGGTCAATACCGGCAAATTTGAACTTGGTTTAAAATTGTCATTTATCTATGGGCAGACATTATTTTTTAAGGTGAAGAGTCACAACGGCAGTTGTAACCTATTATGAGACCACACCTTCTTGCCACAACAGGGGCAGACACAACAACATGCTGCTGGGCAGGGACCCAACAGTGCCTCACCCAGTGAGATAGGGAGAAACAAATTTGAATTCCTGACTAGATAACATTCATATTTTGTGCTGGCTTATAATGATCCTGGGCCCGATGTAGGTGGCCGTTTCAGGCCATTTACCGACCGGTAACGGCCGATTTCGGCCGTTACCGACCAGTAAATGGCCAATCGGTATGTAGGGGCCTAAATCCAAGGCCACATGTAGGTAAATCTACATTTACAGAATCGGTATAATTACCGATTCGGTAAAATACCGAATCGGTAATTTTACCGATTCTGTAAATTCCATATGTAGGTGGGACTCTTCTGAGTCTCAAAGGCCTTAATGAATCGGTATTTTACCATGAAATCCAACTTCATGGTAAAATACCGATTCCGGTGTGCATGCACATGTGTGCATGCACACCTATGCCATGTGGCAGGCAGACCTGCCCCTAGGGCTTGTATGCCTGCCACATGGCACCCAATACTGTTTAGGGGGTGCCAGGGGGTGTCAAAGTGACACCCCCTGCACCCTTGTGAAATTCGGTATTTACCGATTCGGTAAATACCGAATCGGTAAAGCCTATTGATTCCTATGGGCTTTGAAGCCCATAGGAATCAATAGGCTTTACCGATTCGGTATTTACCGATTCTGTAAATACCAACTTTTACCGATTCGGTAAAAGGGAACATCTGGATTCCCTACATACCCACCCCTCACATTTACCGATTCTTAATTACCGAATCGGTAAAATTCGGTAATTTTCGGTAATTAAGAATCGGTAAATGTTACTTACCTACATCTGGCCCTATGTGTTGAAAGGCAAGAGTCCCAGTTGTTCGTCAAACTCTGAAGGCAATGCCATCAGGAAGAGGCCTGATGGATGAGTAAGCTAACGGAACCCCCTAGCAGCACGATGCAATGGCTTCCATTATTGTAGTAATATAATACATCTGTTTACCTTTTCCAGTGCCTAATGAAGCTGCAGGTGCTTCCTACAGCAAGCTCTGTCTTCCTCAAATTTGCTCTTCCTACATCTTCTTTCTGCTGTTCTACACATCTCCCTTTGGTGATAAATGGACAAACTAAACCAGGGTTTAGACTTATGCCCATCAGATAGACTTGCTGTCTCAGACGGAGGCACCAACATCTTCAAACATGTGTTTATAGTTTAATAAAAAGCCTCAAGGTTTCTGCCTACCATGTCCCCAGATCATGAAACAAAGTACTGAGCTTGTCGGTGCTCAGTGCTTAGTGCTCCTTGCGTTTGCACATAAGCCTTCTGATTGATTAATTTTCATTCTGGTCTACAGTTGTTTGAATCCGACTCTGCCATTTCCTCATTTAAATAAAAGATCTTTTTAGATCTTCTGATGTCCTTTCTGCCAGCACCAGCATTGCATACACCAAGAACAATATAATTGTGTCTAAGATGCCTCTCTTTCTTGTCTCAGTATCATACCTACTACCCAGTAGGTATGATGCCATTTAGTGTGTGCAGCCTATAGGCCTTTTTTCACTTGGGGTACAATACTTTTTCAATCCACAGCCTGAAGATTTGTGTAATCTGGAAATAGTTCTGCTGTAAGTGTCGGTAAGCAGTGCGGTTCTGAAAATTCTTGCAAAGGTGAAAGGTGAGGGACATTGATTGCATGTAGTTGAGCAGGGCCCCTTCATCGCATCTTGCAGGGGGGCCCCCTAAGGTTTTGTTACGCCACTGCGGATTTAACATGGTGTAATCAGTGCAATACAAGCACTCTTTGTCAGTGGAAGCACACAACATCTGCCCAATCAAATCCAGTAGGGAGGAAGAGAAACATGTGGGCGGAGCCAAAGCCCCGCTCTCAGTAGTGGTTCCTAAATCTCTTTTTATGTTGGTTTCCTGCCCTGTGATATGAGATCTAAAAAGGGACCCGACCAATGAAACGCCGGCTCTTGTTTCCATTCTTGAGCATCAGCTATGCAGCGTAGAGATGTCACCTGTAGTAAGGAATCAGAGAGGAGCTTTTATAGCGAGACTGGAGGCTTCCATTATATTATTATTATTGTGAAACTGTGAAGTCAGAATCAGCTGAGATATATGTATCCTGCTGCAGTCAGCATGGCAGAGGCTGGGAGAATGTCAGCTTGTTTCTGCAAAGGACTCTTTTCATTTCTAGGAGTGCTGCAAAGGGGACATTCACAGCCCTCTGTGGAAGTAAAGGTAATGAGAGAAGGGGAGGGGCAGTGGGTGAAGAGAGGGGTGCAGGCAAAACAGCAGATCCTGAGGGATGGATGGAGGGAAGAGAGAATGAACGTCCAAAACCTTCTCTACTGTGGCGCAGACTGAAGTTGGAATAGTAAATTAAACTAGTCCAATATCCAGCGCCCCCCTAAGGCAAGTCTCCCCTTCTTCTCTCCCTCTTTTTTGCCCCTCTGTCACCCCTCCCTCTAACTCACCCTGTTACTCCCCCTCTGTCACCTCCATAACTCACCCTCTTACTAATCCCCTTTGTCACCCCTCTCTCTAACTCACCCTCTTACTCTCCCCTCTGTCACCCCCATAACTCACCCACCCCTCCCTCTAACTCACCCTCATACTTCCCCCCTCTGGCACCCCTCCCTCTAACTCACCCTCTTACTCCCCCTCTGTCACCTCCATAACTCACCCTCTTACTAATCCCCTTTGTCACCCCTCTCTCTAACTCACCCTCTTACTCTCCCCTCTGTCACCCCCATAACTCACCCACCCCTCCCTCTAACTCACCCTCATACTTCCCCCTTTGTCACCCCTCCCTCTAACTCACCCTCTTACTAACTCCCTTTGCCCCCCCTCCCTCTAACTCACCCTCTTACTTCCCCCTCTGTCACCCCTCCCTCTAACTCACCTTCTTACTGCCTCCTCTGTCACCCCCCTCTAACTCACTCTTACTCCCACCTCTGTCACCTCTCCCTCTAACTCACCCTCTTAAGCCCCCCTCTGCCACCCCTCCCTCTAACTCACCCTCTTACTGCCCCCTCTGCCATCCTCCTCCATCTGTGCCACATCTCCCTCTTTCCTGTCTCCCCTTCTCTTCTTCTCTCCCTCTTTTTTGCCCCATCTTCTCCATCGCCAACCCTCCCCCTATTTCTCCCCCTTCAGCTCTTGTCTTTCCCCCTCGTTCTCACTGAGCCGTCTCTTCATTCTATCCCGAGTCCTTTCTCCCCTTTTACCCCATCCTTCCACCACTCGCCCATGCTGCCCTCTACATGCCCACTCCACCCCACCCCATCTGGACCCTCCCCTTCTCTCTGCCCTCCTCTTCCTCACCACGTCTCCACTCTCTGTCTCTCCCACCTCAACCTTGCTGGTGTCCCTCCCTCTAGCTCCTTCTCCTCTCTCTCTCACCGCACTCTTCCCTCCTCTCACCAATCCTCCCGAGCTCACTTCCGCTCTCTCCGTCACTTCCCATCTTTTCCCCATCCTCCCTCCTTCTCTACCAGTGCCCTCCGCTCTCCCTCTCTCCTCTCCTCTCCTCCCCTTAACTTCTTTTGCTGTTTTTCGAAGGATGCCACCGCTTTCACTCACACCCCCTTCCTGTGTTTTTTTTCTTAACCTGGTCTGTAAAAAGAAATATCCTGCAATGCCTTGTGTTGTTGTGGGCTTTGCTGAGATGGCAGCGGGGCATCTGCTTCCCATTAACTGCCCCTTGTTCTCGGCTTCGGTCTCATTTGATGTCGTTTTCATGTCTCGTGTTCGTGTTTATTTCTGGTTTGCTGTCAGCCACGTGCCCTCTCATCCCCATGGGGGGGGGGCCCTGTCCTAACTCCTCCTGCGGGTGGGGCCACAATGCCCGCCTTGTCACGTGGCCGGTGTGAGCATCTCATCGGCATGGGGCCAGGGCCAGTCCTAGAACTCCTGGGGCCCGGGCAAAAGGAAAGATGTGAGGCCCCTCTAATTTGCATGTAACTTCCAGTCGCAGCCGGCATACCTCGCGGGTGGAGGGTCTCGCAGGAGTTCGGGAGGAGGGGAACAGGACGCAGGCAGCCTCCCGCCCCTCCCCTTAGCCAATCACAATGCTGCAATGGCAGCGTTGTGATTGATCAGGACGCCGACCAGCCAGGTGCCTATGGGGAGGCCATTTTCTCCATGTTGGCTGCATTGCAGCCTACATAGAAAGGCCAGAGTGTGCATGAATGGTTTGGTCGAACAGTCAGCGCCCTTAGCAGTTGGCAAGCCACTCCTCCCCTGCCCTAAAGCAGACCCGCCCGCCCGCCCCAAACAAACACTTCTGCTTTATCCCAGTGCTAGAATTAGAAACATAAAACGGTTGTTTTAGCATTTTGTGTTTCTGCTTTTGCGAGAAAGTAGGAGGCGGCGCTCCTTCACCCTAGGGGAGGGCCCGCCCTTGGTAACATCACAAGAAATGACATCACAGAAAGTGACATCGCAGGACTATTGATCTTATTTGGCATCACTGAAGAGACCTAACGTGGATATCAGTAACATGGACAAAAAGCTAAATATACAAATGAAATAAGTCCATATATTTTAAGTCCAAATATTTGGACTTATTTGAAATAAGTCCAAATATTTTAAATGGATTACATTTGTCTCATTAGATGAAAAAGCTAGGAGCAGGTCTCACAAAGATGTATATTATTTACTCCTCGTTAACTGATTGTTTCCAGGTGAGTGCATGATACACTTTCCAATTCTGCCTCATAAAGGGTGGGAGATCCTGTTGAGGTAATGAGGGGCGGGATCATTCAAAACCCCACACTCCCATGCTAAGAGACGTAGGACAATCTTTTTTGTGTGTGTGCTCTTTACTCGCCAGAATTATGTTAAGTGCAAAAGCACAACACATGTAGTACAAAATTACAAGACACCATTGCAAACAAATAAAGATTGTACATAAACAAAAAAAGACTTAGAACAACCGAGACCACTGCTAAATCATACATTGACTTTTAGGTATGCTACAGATTCAAGGGGTTGTCAAATCAATGTTTTTGATTTGGTGTTAGAACTGTAGGAAGTAGAAGTGGCCGGCTTTAGCGCTGGTGGAGCCCTGTACGACAATGTTGGTGCCCCCAATGACTTGCTCTGCCACAGATTTCCTCACTACCACCCATTAAAAGTGCCCCTCAAGTCTCCATAACTACACTCTCTCTCAGATGCATTTAATTTGATTAACAGCACCACTGATACCAGTTTAGAGTGTCAGAGAACTTTATATCACACATTACACAGAGACAATCAATCATACCTGTGTAAATCACAATAGGTAATGTTCCTAAGACAAAGGACTAGTAGTCACATGACAATCATACTAGTAGGCAGTATAGTTTAATAGTGATTGATCTGGAGAAACACAAACTCTGACTTTAGAACGTAATACCATGGTTGGGGGTTCTCTTTAATAACCAGAATTGATTTCTGTTCAAATGAACCCTTTTTGCAACATTAGGATAATCAAAGACTGGGGAAATAATCATAACGCTGCACTTTATACCTTGCAGTTTGCATGCAGCTCCTAGATGACAGTTAATAGTTCACTGTTCTATGTTAGGATTTGACATATAAACCAAATCTCTCTGGCAAAAGTAGTAACCCACTGGCCTATTTACATTATGTGGACTTAGTGATCTGCATAGTACATGTTCTTCGCAGCAAGCACATTAACCCTTTGCGCTACCTTTCCACAAGTCAAAACTTCCACTTGACAAACCTCCATCTCTCTCTAGGAAGAACATTAATCACCGGAGTTTCATGACTTTTATATTGTTGCAAAAATTTGCTGGAGGCCAGGAAGGAGGCAGCAAGTGCTTTTAGAAACATAATATACTCGCAAACATGACCCAAAGTCAGCGCTCAGTGCGATCTCACCGTTTGCACCGCCCTAGAGCCTCCCTGCTTAAGGGTCCTGTGACCTCAATGACAGAGTCACTGTTGCTCTAGGGTATGCTGCTTCGTAGGCCTGCCCAAAAGACTTGTGGTGAGCTTCAATAGAGGTTGTGGTAGAAAGGCCTTCAAGGCTAACCCACCCTTGCCACTGCTAGGGTTCACCTGCTGGTGCTAAGACATCAGGCCTTCTAAGGTCTTGCGGGTCCTTCCAAGGTCTTGCATGGAAACGTGTTCTCTCAGTAGAGTGGTCTGGTGGACTGGTCATGAAGGCTGAACCTGGTTCCCCAGTTCCAAATTCGGCAGCTCTGACCATAGTGCCCCATCTTCTCCCCCAACTGAACACCATACTACCCCACTGAGAGAAACTCGCACTGCCTTCAACTTCAACCCAATTGCCCCCGCTACAAACACCTGGAGGCGACTCAATTTAAATTACGGACTAGACGAGAGCAATATGCTGCCTAAAAAAAGTGACAACATCCTGGAAAAAGCAAACACTCATAAGGATTGTAAGATTAAATAAAGAATGTGAAATGTAAGCAGGAACAACATGGTTACCTTAACGTTTTGCACTTATTATTCAGAAAGCAATGAGTGCTTTTGCATGAAAAGTTAAGGTCATGACTACAGAGCCGGAACGGACATGCTTCAATGCCCATTGCTTATATTCTTACAAAACGAAAGCAATATGGTTTAAAAAGACCACATTTGTGAATACAGAGCAGCAGTATGCATTTTTTTTCCAGTCCACCCATCAAGCAGGTATTGCAGTACATCCAGAAATGGTGCACTTCCCCACCCGTAGAGCTTCACTGGCAAACTCTGTGGAGTGGCACTAATGTGTATTGGATGTGAATTGACCCACTCTTTCTTGCTTTAGTTATTTTTAGGTCTCGCCTAGCGATTGTGTAAGCGATCGCTATGCGAGAGATTTAATAAGGGGCACTAGAAAATGCTCCCAAAGACCTTTGGAATGCAGTATATGGCCAGTGCATGTGAGGCATTCAAGCGCATAGCTGGCATCTGCCATCGGACTTGAATGCAGCCGACTGCTTTCGCCAGCATGCCCCTGGCCTCACTTCCTGCTCCCCCTCTTACAAAAAATAACTTTCGTTATTGCTCACACACCAAATGCTCGTTCCCTCCCACCCTTCCTTTGATGTCCGCTTTTCTTGTTGTTTACAAACCATCGCATTGGTTCACTCACTCACAATTTCCGATTAGAAAACACGAATGCCCGCATGACTGCCCTTCTTCCTGTTTTCATCATTCATTCATACTGTTTGTGACTAAGAACCCGAAACGCACTCACCCTGAGAATGGAACGCGCACACTGTCGCAGCAGAGCGTGCGTGCACTGATACGAGAGCATGCATACTCTAGTACCAAAGCACTTACACTGCTGCACGACTTACACAGCTGCAAGCCTAACACTGCTGCACGCCTCACACTGCTGCACGCTGCACACTGCTGCATTACTCACACTCCTGCATGATGCACACTGCTGCACGAATCACTGCTGCACATCACACACTGCTGCACGCGGCACACTGCTGCATTACTCACACTGTGCATGCTGCGCACTGCCGAACACCTCACACTGCCGCACGCCACACACTGCTGCACGCCACACACTGCTGCACACCACACACTAATGCATGCCCATGCCACACACTGCTGCACGCCTCACACTGCTGCATGCCTCATACTGCTGCACACTGTCGCAGCAGAGCGTGCTCGAACTGATTCGAGAGCATGCATACTCTAGTATCAAAGCACTTACACTGCTGCACGACTTACACTGCTGCACGCATCACACTGCTGTACGCCTCACACTGCTGCACACTGCACACTGCTGCATTACTCACACTGCTGCATGCTGCACACTGCTGCATTCCACACACTGCTGCACGCCTCACAGTGCTGCACGCCTGGCACTGCTGCACGCCTCACACTGCTGCAGGCCTCACACTGCTGCACGCTGCACACTGCTGCATGCCACACTGCTGCACGCCACACATTGCTGCACACCTCACACTGCTGCACATCTCACACTGCTTCACGCCACACACTGCTGCACGCCACACACGGCTGCACGCCACACACGGCTGCACGCCACACACTGCTGCACGCCTCACACTGCTGCACACCACAAACTGCTGCACGCCACACACTGCTGCACACTGCTGTATTACTCACACTGCTGCATGCTGCACACTGCTGCACGCCACACACTGCTGTACGACACAATGCTGCACGACACAATGCTGCACGCCTCACACTGCTGCACGCCACACACTGCTGCACGCCACACACTGCTGCATGCTACACACTGCTGCACACCACACACTGCTGTACACCACACACTGCTGCACGCCACACACTGTTGCACTCCACACACTGCTGCACACCTCACAATGCTGCACGCCTCACACTGCTGCACGCTGCACACTGCTGCATGCTGCACACTGCTGCAGGCCTCACACTGCTGCACGCCTCACACAACTGAACGCCACACAACACCACCACATCACTCAGGGACACCACCACATCACTCTAGGACACCCCCACATCACTCTAGGACACCCCCACATCACTCAGGGACACCACCACATCACTCAGGAGCACCACCACATGACTTAGGGGCACCACTCAGGGGCGCCCCCACATCACTCAGGGACACCACCACATCACTCACAGACGCCCCCATGTCACTCAGGAACACCACCACATCACTCAGGGACACCACCACATCCGTCTGGGACACCACCACATCACTCTAATACACCACCACATCACTCTGGGACACCACCACATCACTCTAATGCACAACCACATCACTCAGCCCAACCACATCATCACTCAGCACCACAACAGCACTGTCCTTGCTTGCTACCAACACGTATTGCCATAGCCAATAGGACTCGCATTAGGAAAGTGTAAGCTATTGGCTTTGTGAATAACAATGCTATTAATTTATATATTTTCAAAGCCAACACATATTAAAAAAAACTGTCATTTAAAATACCAATAGCTCACACTTTCCTAATACGAGACCTATTGCATTGCAAATGCTTGTTTAACATTTTAAACCTTTTATTTCTCTCCACCCCAAGGCTGCACTTTGGAAGTGAAAAATGTCACAAAAAAGATGACATTTCCAGCAAAAAAGGTATTCTTTTTTGGATTCATTTACAGGGGAACAAATAAAGAAAAGGAAAAGAAAGAGGGAGTAATGGCTACAAGGCCCAGGGAAGGGAGCCCCCACACCCTGACCTTGCAGCTTGCTCTAGTGCTTCAAAGCAGTAACAAGGCCTTTCTTAAAACACTGCCCTAGCAGTTGATCTGGCTGCTCCCTCCTCCCCTCTCCCAGCTCTCTTTACCTGTGTCTGGCTGGTCCTGCATAGGGGCCTTCTTTCACCCAGGAACAAAATGCGGGAATGGCCGGTACTTCAGAGGTGCTGCCCGCCCCTGACACTGTGAGCCATAATTGCTGGCCTGGCTGCTGTGCCTTCCCCACTCTGGTTGTTCCCCCCCCCCACCCCTACAGCCCCAGGAATGCCACCACGTAGTGGACTCCAGACATCAAGTGCATAAACACATCGCATGGTAACAGAGTGGGTGGGGGCGTAGATTACAGGCGCAGTATGCCATAGCAAAGCAGGGCTGCTGCGGATTCCTATGTGACTCTTATAGTATATCCATTCGTATCCCTTCCCTATGTATATAGAGATAACTCTAACCACTAGTATATGCAGTAGACCTTTGTACTCTCTACCATTCCTATGTGACTCTTAGAGTATATCCATTCGTATACCTTCCCTATGTATATAGAGATAACTCTAATCACTAGTATATGCAGTAGACCTTTGTACGCTCTACCATTCCTATGTGGTTCTTAGAGTATATCTATCCGTATCCATTCCCTATGTATATAGAGAAAACTCTAATCACTAGTATATGCAGTAGACCTTTGTACTCTCTACCATTCCTATGTGACTTTTAGAGTATATCCATTCGTATCTCTTCCTTGAGTGACTTTACTATTTGTACATCTGCAATTTTTCTTTCTGTTTGTATCTCTTCCTTGCATGTCTTTACATCTTGTACATTTGCAATTTTTTCTGTTTGTATATTTCATGTAATGCATATAATCCTTAGTCCTTATGTTTTGCAACTGGTTCTTATGTAAAGCGCTCTGACACCTTCGGGTAAAGTTCGTGCTATATAAAATCGCATTAAATAAATAAATAAAAATCTGTGAAAGTGTTCGATTTCACAGTGAAGAAGGGGGCCCCCTCCCTTTCACTTGAGCGCGAAACCCTGGGCAGCTGCCCATGCTGCCCATGCCTAGCGCCGGCCCTGCATGGGGCCCTGCTCTGAAAGGCCTGTGCCAGGCTGTGCCCACGTTTATTCCCTCACCCAGGAGCACCTTTATGCGTGCACGGATGGGTAGAGACGAATGTTCACTGTTCACGGAGGGCGCCTTGAGGCCGCCTGGAGAGTCGCAGCAGCTGGACGCAAACTATTTAGGCATAGTACTTCTACATGTGGGCAGTGCCAAATATCTTTACTTCGGTGATTTGCACTTTTATTTATTTTTCCTCCAAAATAAATTATTCTTCGCCGTTAACAAACGCAGTCTCCCCACCAGTTTTGAAAGGGTTATTTTCCAATTCCAAACTTGGAAACAGATTTACTCCTGCCTTGACAGAGGTAAACCCCAGTCCTCTCTAGTTCCAGGATGACATGGGTGAAAGAGAATGTTGGGTATATGCACAAATTTGGGGTTTCCAAAGATTCTCGGCCTCCTTGGCCTGAAATCTTCCTTATCAGCCCAGGGACAAGTTTTACTCACCTGTCATATTACAACACGGTAGGGCGAATTCACATACGCGCAACTATTTATACGAAAGCAAAATAACGCCAGCGACTTACAAAAGTGAATATTGCACGTCGGTCAAACCGTTCCACGCGCTGGGTTTGGTGAACTGGGCGTCGGTCTTGTCTTTGTGTTAATCTCGTGCAAGGTTTGTTTTCCTATTATGACTGTAGGACTACAAGTCCCAGGATGCAACAAACTATCCAGGGTTAATGAGCTGCTGACGCCTGATGCTAGGGGCCGAATTACACAAGTTTCCCCTGGGGCACTTTGGTATCACAGCCTCTGCGACCCCTTCTGTAATACCAATAGCGCTAGTACATATAATGCGCCAGTGTGGTCTTTATTGGGCGTTCTCTCATTTGCATAAAGGCCTGGCCCATGCTGATTTTTTTTTTGCGTATTTATATAGCGCGAAGTCGACTCGAAGGTATTGGAGCGCTTTACATGAGCACCGTATTTACATAACACATTCAGGCACGGGGAGATGAAGTGATTTGCCCAGAATCACAGGATGTGGACGCGACCCGAGGCTCGAACCCTGGTCTCCAGCACTAAAGTCGGCAGTCTAACCGACAGACCCTTTGCCTCTGCACCCGAGCCCTATTACAGATGCAGGCGCAGAGGCAAAGAAGCTGAAAGGAGGCACACTGATAGTGCGCCATCCAAAAGGTGATGCACTGTCAGTGTCCCCGCTGATGGCAGCCAGCTAGTGGGGGAAAGGGTGGGTGCCATGAACCCCTCAGACATCCCCTTGCAGGGACTGCTCCGCCTGCAATGGAATCTCCAATCCCCTTTAAAAATGCCAGCGGGTGCCGCCTGCATTGTGAAAACATGGAACGGCTTTGAAGCAGCCGTCCCGTTTTTCGCCTGAATGTGGATTGCGGCTGCCCTGGGGGCAGCGCATTCAGCATGATGAGGCGCATTTTCCTGGATTGTGCCTGGCGCTGTATGTATAATATTGCCCCAGATGTATAAACTTACACTTGGGCTGCAACTGCTCATGATACTTGTGCACACATTTAAGATGACATTGGAGGCGGCATAGCTAAAATATGCAGCAAACCCAGAATTGAGGTGTCAAATGAAAATAAGCATTGGCAAAGCCAATAGGCATAGCCTATGTAAGAGCTATTGGTTTTGCTAATATGTTTTAGCCATGTTGCACACCAGAGTGGCTGCTGTTCAGCATGACTAGAAGTAAGTGGGGTAAAAGAGAGCGGAATGGAGTGTTGGGTCGCAAAGTGTAGTAAAGTGGAGTGTTATGGACCGGCGTAGAGTTGAGTGGGGCATAGTGTCAGAGTTGAGTAGAGTGTCGTAGAGTGGAGTGACGTAGAATACTGTGGAGCAGTGTAGAGCAGAGTTGAGTGGCGTAGATGGGCCTGAGTAGGATAATGTAAAGTAGAGTGGTGTACAGCAGAGTAGATTGGCATAAAGTGGAGGGGCATAGAGTGGAGTGGAGTGTCATAGGATAGAGAGGACTAAAGTGCCATAGAGGGGCAAAGAGGGAAAGGAGTAGTGTCATAGAATGGAATAGAGTGGAGTAGAGTGCTGTAGAGTGGAGTGGCACAGGGTGGAGTAGAGTGGAGTGTTATGGACCGGCGTAGAGTTGAGTGGGGCATAGTGTGAGAGTTGAGTAGAGTGTCGTAGAGTGGAGTGACGTAGAATATCGTGGAGCAGTGTAGAGCAGAGTTGAGTGGCATAGAGGGGCCTGAGTAGGATAATGTAAAGTAGAGTGGTGTACAGCAGAGTAGATTGGCATAAAGTGGAGGGGCATAAAATGGAGTGGAGTGTCATAGGATAGAGAGGACTAAAGTGCCATAGAGGGGCAAAGAGGGAAAGGAGTAGTGTCATAGAATGGAATAGAGTGGAGTAGAGTGCTGTAGAGTGGAGGGGCACAGGGTGGAGTAGAGTGCTGTAGAGTGGAGTGGCAAGGGGTGGAGTAGAGTGCTGTAGAGTGGAGTGGCATAGAGTGGAGTATAGTGCTATAGAGTGGAGTGGCATAGAGTGGAGTAGAGTGCTGTAGAGTGGAGTGGCACGGGGTGGAGTAGAGTACTGTAGAGTGGAGTGGCATAGAGTGGAGTAGAGTGCTGTAGAGTGGAGTGGCACGGGGTGGAGTAGAGTGCTGTAGAGTGTAGTGGCATAGAGTGGAGTAGATTGCTATAGAGTGGAGTGGCATAGGGTGGAGTAGAGTGCTGTAGAGTGGAGTGGCATAGGGTGGAGTAGAGTGCTGTAGAGTCGAGTGGCATAGAGTGGAGTAGAGTGTTGTAGAGTGGAGTGGCATAGGGTGGCGTAGAGGGCTGTAGAGTGGAGTGGCACAGGGTGGAGTAGAGTGCTGTAGAGTGGAGTGGCATAGGGTGGAGTAGAGTGCTGTAGAGTAGAGTGGCATAGAGTGGAGTAGAGTGCTGTAGAGTGGAGTGGCACAAGGTGGAGTAGAGTGCTGTAGAGTGGAGTGGCACAGGGTGGTGTAGAGTGCTGTAGAGTGTAGTGGCATATAGTGGAGTATGGTGCTGTAGAGTGGAGTGGCATAGGGTGGAGTAGAGTGCTGTAGAGTGGAGTGGCATAGAGCGGAGTAGAGTGTTGTAGAGTGGAGTGGCATAGGGTGGAGTAGAGTGCTGTAGAGTGGAGTGGCATAGGGTGGAGTAGAGTGCTGTAGAGTGGAGTGGCATAGAGTGGAGTAGAAGGCTGTAGAGTGAAGTGGCATAGGGTGGAGTAGAGTGCTGTAGAGTGGAGTGCCATAGGGTAGAGTAGAGTGCTGTAGAGTGGAGTGGCATAGGGTGGAGTAGAGTGTTGTAGAGTGGAGTGGCACAGGGTGGAGTAGAGTGCTGTGGAGTGTAGTGGCATAGAGTGGAGTAGAGTGCTGTAGAGTGAAGTGGCATAGGGTGGAGTAGAGTACTGTAGAGTGGAGTGGCATAGGGTGGAGTAGAGTGCTGTAGAGCGGAGTGGCATAGAGCGGAGTAGAGTGCTGTAGAGTGGAGTGGTATAAAGTGGCGTAGAGTGCTGTAGAGTGGAGTGGCATAGGGTGGAGTAGAGTGCTATAGAGTGGAGTGGCATAGGCTGGAGTAGAGTGCTATAGAGTGGAGTGGCATAGGGTGGAGTAGAGTGCTGTAGAGTGGAGTGCAACAGGGTGGAGTATAGTGCTGTAGAGTGGAGTGGCATAGAGTGGAGTGGCACAGGGTGGAGTAGAGTGCTGTAGAGTGGAGTGGCACAGAGTGGAGTAGAGTGGTGTAGAGTGGAGTGGCATAGGGTGGAGTAGAGTGCTGTAGAGTGTAGTGGCATAGGGTGGAGTAGAGTGAAGTGGCATAGAGTGGAGTAGAGTGCTGTAGAGTGGAGTCGCATAGGGTGGAGTAGAGTGCTGTAGAGTGGAGTGGCATAAAGTGGAGTAGAGTGTTGTAGAGTGGAGTGGCATAGGGTGGAGTAGAGTGCTGTAGAGTGGAGTGGCATAGGGTGGAGTAGAGTGCTGTAGAGTGGAGTGGCATAGAGTGGAGTAGAGTGTTGTAGAGTGGAGTGGCATAGGGTGGAGTAGAGTGCTGTAGAGTGGAGTGGCATAGGGTGGAGTAGAGTGCTGTAGAGTGGAGTGGCATAGGATGGAGTAGAGTAGATTGTTTCAGAGCAAAGTGGGGTGAAGCAGGGTAGAGAACAGTTGCATAGAGTAGAGTGGAGCAGTATTGATTGCAGTGACGCAGAGGGGAGTGGCACAGAGTGGTTTAATGTGACTTAGAGTTCAGTGTCATAGGGGCACATTATCAAGCACAGTGTTAAAATTATTGCCTCTAAAGCGTCGATAAAGGGCTTGATAATATGCCCTTGAGAATTCCAATGGAAGCCCATGTTATGTTATGTTATGTTATGTTACCTGTTTTGTAAAGCGCTAACAGCTGCCCCAGCAACGGGGCGTCCCAGCGCTAGAACCATAACACAATCCGCTGACAACGAAAGAGGGATCTACGGGGAGGGAAAAAGATGGGTTTTGATCGCTCTGCGGAAAGCTAACAAATTATCCATGCTTCGGATGTGGAGAGGGAGCGAGTTCCATAGCTTGGCCCCCAGGAGTTTGAAAGAGCGCCCTCCGATGCGACAGAACTTTGTGTGGGGTATCAAGGCTAGGTGTTGCCCCATGGACCGGAGATTCCGTTTGGGATTATAGGGGGTCAGCAACGAACGGAGGAGCTCTGGGCCTTCGTTCTTCAAGATTTTAAAGGCAAATATGAGGGCCTTGAACTGGATGCGGGCTTCCATGGGCAGCCAATGTAGTCTGTAAATGGTCGCTCTCGCTGAGCACCTTCTTGGAAGACCTACTATAGCTCTTGCCGCCGAATTCTGGATTCGTTGGAATCTTTTAATTTCAGCTTTGTTGGCTCCTAACAGCAGGACACTCGCGTAGTCCAGCCTGGACAAGATGGTAGATTGTACGATGAGTTGTCGTGTCTTGGAGTCGAAATAGCCTAAGATGGGGTAGAGACTTCTTAGTAGGCCAATGCAAGTTGCGGCAACTTTTTTGGTGTGCGACTGGAAGCTAAGAGTCGAGTCCAGCCACACTCCTAGATTTTTTACTATATTTTTTGGGGGGGGGGTGCTGGGCCCAGAGATTGGGGCCACCAAAGATCATTCCAGTTGTTGCTGTTTTTTCCCATTATCAGCACCTCGGTTTTGCCACCGTTAAGTTGGAGGCAATTTGCTGTCATCCATTTAGCGACAGCAGTCAATCCATCCCTGAAATTGGTGGCATCAGGAGAGGGGGCCTCACTGAGGCTGATGACCAGCTGAGTGTCGTCAGCGTACAACACCATTGTGAGGCCCCATGTCTTAGCAACCTCCGCCAAGGGTTGCATATATAGGTTAAACAGGGAGGGACTGAGGGCAGAGCCCTGTGGGACTCCTTGTCCTATATCTTGGGGTTGAGATATAAACGGAGGGGCAGATACCCTGAATGATCTGTTGGTTAAAAATGATCTGAACCATTGAAGCGCCGAGTCTACGATCCCTATGTTTTCAAGGCGTTTTAGTAGAATGGCATGGGAGACCGTATCAAAGGCCGGAATGAGATCGAGCAGTATCAGCGCGGCACTTTTGCCGGTGTCCATAATTTCTCGTAAGCTTTCCGTGGAGATGAGGAGCGCGGATTCCGTACTATGGTCCGGCCTGAACACGTGCTGAGAGGGGTCCAGGATGTTATTTTTCGCCATATGCTCACTGAGTATTTTATTCGCGTGCGCTTCTGCTAGTTTAGCGACCCATGGTAGCAGTGAGACGGGCCGGTAATTCTCCGGTTTAGCGGGGTCTAGGGAGGGTTTTTTTATAATCGGAGTTACCCAAGCCTGTTTCCAGCAGGTGGGTACCGTGGCCGTAGCAAAGGAGAGATTAAGGATTGCGGTTAAGGATGGGAGGAAGAATTCCAAGGCTCCTAGAAAGTGAATTGGTCTCATCGGGTCTGTGGGTGCACCTGATTTCACCTTCCTACAGAGTTTGGTGAGTTCTTCACCGGAGATAGCGGGTAGGCATGTGAGCCTGACGTCTCCGAAGATGGCGTTGGGAGGGCTGATGTCCTCAGGACTGTCCTGGGTAAAGGTGTTGTATATTTTCTTCACTTTATCTGTGAAGAAGGTGGCTAGGTCTTCACATTGCTGCGTGGAGGTGATGTGCGCAGCCGGCTTACCCCCGTTTTGTAATTTTTGCACGATTTGGAAAATGGTTTTCGTGGGGTTTGAGCTAGCTTTTATTTCAGTAGCGTAGAAGGCAGCACGGGCTGTCCGAATTGCCTTGTGGTATGATTTCAAAGTAGCCAAGTATACGGTTTTGTCCTCCTGCTTATATTCCTTCCTCCATTGCCGTTCCGTTTTTTTGCAGGCTTTCCTCATAGTTTTGAGGTTCTCGTCATACCAGGGGTTGGAAGGAGTATTTCGCCCTTTAGTCCACTTGGCTGGTATAATGACGTCCAGTCCCTTGGTGATCCACTCCTGGAAAGACGCATAAGATTTATCTATGTCGTCTGTGTTCTCCAGGGTAGGTCCCCCTAGACTGGCCGCAAGGTCACATTGTTGGAGTTTGTGCCAGGGTCGCTTTAGACAGGAGGTGGGTGATTTTTTTACCGGAGGGGAGTTATTCGGAATAGAGAAGGTTACTAGCGAGTGGTCAGTCCAGGCCATGGGTTTCGGGTCGTCAGCTCTGGCTTCGGGAATGTTGGTGAATACCGGATCAAGCAGGTGTCCCGCTACATGTGTGGGGGACTGGACGAGCTGGGTTAGTTGCAAGGCAGCTAGGTCCGCTACAAAGTTGCAGATTTTAGCATCCGACAGCATGTCTAAGTGGAGATTGAGATCTCCTAGAATCGTGAAGTTAGCCGAGCCAGTGATCAAGGCATGCGTTACTTCAATGAGCTCTTCCGTGAAGTTAGTAGAGGGCCCCGGGGGTCTATAGATAAAAAGGCCCGTGATAGTACAATGGGGGCTCGTGGAGATTTTGAAGCGGGCGCATTCACAGTCCGCAACACTTTCCTTTTGAAAGGAGCAGGAAAAGGGGGATCTATAGATGGCTGCAATGCCACCTCCCCTTGAGTCTCTATTGATGCAAGTCATAGAGAACCCGTCCGGTATTGCTAGATTGGGGATGCTGGTGAGGTCGTCTTTAATGAACAGAAACTACCTAGGCAGTCATTTATACGTTAAACACACACTGCGAGAAAGGACCAACACTGAAAGTGAACAGCTTCCAATTAAAAACATAAGTTTATTACATTCACATGAGCAATAGTTAAAAAGTACATTTCATAAAAAGTTGAAATCCCATGAATCATAACATAAAAATTCTTGAACATAGAGGGGTGAGTTGTAAGTCGACGCGTTTCGGCGGCCAGCGCCTTTCTCAAGACAATTTTTACAACTATCTGCAAATGAAATAATGCTTCCGCTATATTTTTTAATAAAATGTATAGAATAAACATATTTATGTAATAACTGAGAATGATTTAATTAATACTATACATTATTTCATTTGCAGATAGTTGTAAAAATTGTCTTGAGAAAGGCGCTGGCCGCCGAAACGCGTCGACTTACAACTCACCCCTCTATGTTCAAGAATTTTTATGTTATGATTCATGGGATTTCAACTTTTTATGAAATGTACTTTTTAACTATTGCTCATGTGAATGTAATAAACTTATGTTTTTAATTGGAAGCTGTTCACTTTCAGTGTTGGTCCTTTCTCGCAGTGTGTGTTTAACGTATAAATGACTGCCTAGGTAGTTTCTGTTCATTGATTTATTCCCTGACCTAGGGGTTGTATTGTTAATTTGTATACAGGGAACCCTTGTTGTCTTCAAAGAGGTCGTCTTTAAGCCATGTTTCACTTAGAAACATTATGTCAGGGTTCTCGTCCATGTTGACACCAGAACAAGGGCTTCTATTGGAATTCTCAAGGGTATATTATCAAGTCCATTATCGTGCTTTAGCAGCAGTTTTCTGCCGTTAAAGCAACGATAATTTTAACACTGTGCTTGGTAATATGCGCCTTAGAGTGTAGTGGGTTACAGTGGATTGTTACAAAGTAGAGTGAAGTGGTGCAGTGTAGAGTGGTTTTTTGCTGTGTAGAGTGGAGTGGTGCAGGGTAAAGTGGAGTGGTATAGTGTAGGCCTGGGTAGTAAACTTTGTTCCGCTTGTGGTGTTTTTCCCACTCTGTGCTCCGCATTGAGTGCGGGGTACCGAAAAGCTCAGCGTAGCAGTATGGAGCATAGTTTTTCCTCCCTCACAGCTCTACAGTGTTACATTGGTGAGCGAGGAAAATCCAATACTAGACCCCATCCCAGCGAGATTTCTCAACACGGACGGTTGTGGTAGGTCGCTTCCGCTCGGGTTGAGAAACCTGCCACTCACATTGAAGAAGCTGCCGCTCGAGGAGAACATCTACGCGAGCAGCAGAAAGAAACTGCGCCCTCTTCCGTTGCGGGTGGTGCCATTTGCGCTGATTTTGCAGTGTGGGACAATCACCCAACGCTACAACTTAGCACGACTTACCTCACATTGCTGCTTGCGAAGCCCTGTGGAGTAAAGCAGAATTTTTGGTCACTTTGCGGAGTTCCACATAACGGAACTCTGCCCAGGCCTAGTATGGTGCAGTGGCGTAGTGTACAGTGTTGCAGTGGAGCGGCTTAGAGTGGAGCAGAGTGTAGTGGCCAAGACTGGAGTGGTGTTAGTGCATTGCTGAAGAGTACAGTGGTGCAGAGTAGAGCGGGATGGAGAGCACTGGCATGAAGTAGAATGGTGCAGATTAGAGAGGCACAGAGTGAAGTGGCGCAGGGTGCAGTGTCATACAGTGCAGTGGTGCACAGTAGATTAGGTTGGGGTGTGTGTGGTGCCAGGGAGCAGAGTCCTTGCCATCTGGGGATGCGCTGAGTATAGGCATACTTGCCACAGTTCCAGTAGTAATCCATCAGTGTGGAGGTGCCCCATTTCACATCCGGTATGTGAATGATCCTGCCGCAGTTAGCATTTGTGCAAGTGGAAGCGCTCCTTTACCTCGCTGTCCCAGTTTCCTGACATGGGCTGGTCATGCTCTCATTCAGCCTTCCCCCATGTGACTCATTCCCTTCTTATCCTCAAGCTGGATGGCCCTAAACAGGAACTCCATGTTGGTGGACCACTTGTTGTTAAAGAAGACCACCCCAGATAAGCTAAGGGCCACCCATGGTCTGCACCAGGGGTTTCCAACTGGCCAATCGTAAGCTACTGGTAGGTTGCTGACATACTGTCAGTAGCTTGTGTCCCGATGCCCACTTTTGTGCCCTTCATTGTCGTTTTTAATATTTTTTGCCCTTTTTGACTTCCTATGCGTTCCTGGCTCCTGTCTCACGAACCAACTGCTTCCATTGGCTATTGAGCTTAGCTGGGGAGGGGGTTGGTCAAAGCGAGTGATGCTGGCCTGGCATGAGCAGTGTTAAACTGCCCACGTAGAACCAATACTCCTGCCGTCTGCTGCCCAGCTCTGTACTTTGATCCTGCACGACTTTTGCAGCATGAGCAGCGGTCTTGGAGGCATAACCAGACTGCCAGAATTAGGTTTGTGGTA
Organism: Lissotriton vulgaris; assembly: GCF_964263255.1. NCBI lineage: Eukaryota > Metazoa > Chordata > Amphibia > Caudata > Salamandridae > Lissotriton > Lissotriton vulgaris. Next base: position 1,036,111,224 of record NC_141698.1, read on the forward strand.
GAGAGAAACGTTTTTGAGGAAAAAGATGCATGTGAAATGCTTTATTCGGGCAATCAAAATGGTGAAGATACTTTACTTTGTGAAAAGAAATCTGTTTGAAATGTTGTTTTAACCCCTTCGGGGCTTATGACGAGCTCAGCTCATCATGAGGCATAGTGGAGCTGTGCTCATGACGAGCTGAGCTCGTCATAAGTGCTGCAGACAGCCCACGCAGGGCTATTTTCCCGCCTGCGCGGGCGTTCCATGGGAGTGGTCGTCATGAGCAAAGCTCCACTGTGCAGCATATGTAAATTGATACTTGTATAGCGCACTACTCATCCGCAAGGATCTCAAGGCGCTTGTTCGAATACCGTTGTGGAACCCATCCTGGCTTTCCCTGTGAGGCGTCCACTTCTGGGCACCCCCCAAGGTGGAGGCCAGGCATCCATAGCATTGTGGGGGCCGTTGTGGAGATTAAGCAAGCTATTGCCCAGAGTTGCAAAGTGGGACTCCATGATTGGAATAGGCACGGAGGCGAGAATTATCAGGTCTGTGGAATTTTGAGCCCAAGACCCGCCGAGGCGGGGAATTGAACCCTGGTCCTGGGCTAGACCTCTGCATCAGGGTCTACCGCTCTAACCATTGAGCCACACTTCTCCGTGATGAGCCCAGCATGAGGAGCTGGGCTCATCACGAGCACCGCGACACCGCCTCCCCCCCCCCCCCCCCCCCACACCGCAGGGGAAGTAGCCCCTCGTGGAAGGGGTTAATAAAACATTAATTTAAAGCAGCATTTTACAGTGATCTTTCATTTTTAACTAAAGTACTTTGCAAGTTGTTCCTGGCCTCAAACAGGAGACAGGAATATCATTATACATTTATTTTCATTAAATTGTAATGAAATAATGAGAGAAAGGTAAAATGAAGTTTGGGGCTCCGGTTTGTGCATAGGGACAACTTGCAGGAGGAAAAACGCTGCTTCAATATAAATAACGGGAGATATTTAAAAAGAAGTGTTCATTTTGCGGCACTATGAACACAAAGCTTAACACGTCATTTTAAATTCATCCCATTAAAAAAAGTACCTCACCCTTAGAGTGGCTATATTTTTCTATTGTAAATACAGCAAATAAACGGAAAGCTGAGACATTAGCCAAACTTTGGTGTATATCCTCTTCCTTACACAAACACAGATTCGAAAATATTGAAAAAAGTGACACAAAAGACATACAAAAAAGTCATCTTTTAAAAACAAATCACAAGAGAGATCCCTTTGCCCAAGTGCGGGGATAATTTTTCAATAGACTCCTTTTGACTAAGCAGTTCCTCGACAGAGAACAAGTGAGATACCACCCATAGTAGACAGAGGGTACAGAACAATACAATCAGACATAACTTCTCTTTTGAAATTACAGATCTTGTTGTGTGTTCTCAAGGCAAGGAGGCATCTGCGGTCCTCCTGTGACTGTGGTTTCCCTTATCAGTTCAAACAAAAAAGTTTGCGCTGTTAGTTCAGTCTTGACTTGTACACCTCTTGTCTGTGCTGGGGTGTTTGATATGGCTGCTGGGCGGTGCTGCACTTGAAGACTCTGTGTTTGATCTGTTTAACTTGGTTAATTTGTTAACTCAGAGACATTACATGTGTGCCGTAATTAGTGGTTCTCTTGGTCCCTATATTTAACAGTAGATAACTACCGTTTGCAAGCAGAGTGAAAGTAGGTGTAATTGCTGGCACTGGATTACCCTTCAAAACACATGCAAGATTCGGGGCCATAAGGTTACAAGCTCCATGCAATTTTATATTTTTGCAAACTCTGGAATGACCTATGGATGAATCGCACGATTACCCAGTAAGGTAAACCTCTTTGTCTTCCCGTAGGCATCTGTATGTGAATGGTAGTGACCACAACTCATGAAGAAATGCACTGCCTAAGGGTTTGAAGCGGCCTAGTGGATAGTGTTTCAAGCATGAGGTAAATGTAAACAAGGAAAATGGGAGAGTTATCACCACATGGATGAGCCAGACAGCTGAGTCTGTTTCGGCCACAGAGAACGGTAACAGATCTAACTTTTCAATATACAAAAGAGAATACCTAGCATCTTTCATGGACATAACCTGCTGTTTTGTTGTTAAGTTAAAAGGCAAAAATAAAGATGATGTGTTCAAATAATCCCATGGAATTTTCCCCATCTTTAGAGTCTGTAAAGTCCGCGCAAATTGCATAACTGAATGCAATTGATTTTGACCATGATACAAAACAGATACATCCTCTTGTACAATGTCAACTACCGATGAAACAATATTGTCCAATGTGTAAATACGGGAAGAAAGTGCATTAATACTATTATCAACAACAGCAAGCACTTTTTCAAGATTAGCCTGGTCTATTACCCTTAAACGTGAAGCTGCCTCAATTTGGTATAGCTTCCAGATTTCATTGTAAGCTGCACAAAAAAATATTTTTCATCTTGGACCAGCAATTCTTTTAATAAGATCTGTCAAATCAATGTCACCTGATAATAACGACAAATGTTGTTTTACTGAAGTGTTGAGTGTTGTAATCAATTTTGACATAACTTACCCACTGAATAGGTGGTAACCGAATGGGAGTTAGAAAAACGTGGATCAGGCCTATCCTGTGTGTAACAGGGGCCTTGTCATGGAAACGGAGTTGGCACGAATCTGCACTGGTCTGCCAAACCAACCAACCGAAGGGGTATAGACTATAAATATTAAAGGTATCATTTGTAAGCAGTGATTACAAGTCCTCAATTTAATATTCAGTATGACGGCTCCTGTTCTGATATTTAGCCAGAGCAGGAATTGTAGGGGCATTCATTTGCTTTGAAGGAGCCAATCCAAAACAAGTAGTCTGGTAGATCGAATCATTTAAAAATAAAATATGTGTTGGAATGAGGCACGTGTGATGTAAAGCTTCTGTGCCCTTCACCTGCCAGGGTCTAGAGCCCCAAACAGATTTAAGCTCTATTGTGGACTTCCACAGCCCATAGCCACCCCCGACAAGTTATCAATAAAGGATTTGGAATACAATAATTTTGTGTGGGTGAGCATCACTTTGGGTTTGGACGAAGAATTTTTACTTAAAATAGAATGACTCCGGCTTTGACCTATCAAAATCTGTAAAATATGAGAATGTTTTCAAAAGCGTTTTTGAGCTGCCTTCCAAAGGAGTCAGGCAATGTTTCCACTGTGTGTAAATAAAAACATTCCTAAATGTATTAGCTTTATGCAGGTAGTAATCTCCATAATGCTGGTAACAAAACAAGTCATCATAATTTGCAGTATTTAAATATACATCTTCAGCATCAGATGCAGCAGAATACTTCAAATCAGAAAACAAAGATTGTATGGCTTGTACGTCCCAATCATCAGACCGTATGTTGTGTTTCACTACATCACCCATTGAAACACGAAGTACATTGGGTACATTATTTAACTCTGCAGGGCTATGAATTTGGAAATCCACAGCATCCCAAACAATACCATCTGCAACTGGCCAGGCGGTGATGTTGACAAAAGTCTGGTCTCTTTTCATGATGTGAAAAGATGAGTGTGGAGCCAGTTTTACAGCAAAGCGCTCAGGTAGGTAGTGGCCATTGATTAGAAGAAAAAAAATAATTCACAAATCCAATTGACATGAATAAAAAAATGGCAATGAGCACCAATCAGATGTATGTCCAAGGGGGAACCAAATAAGTCTGTTCAAACAACGTGACAAAAATAGTGAATTTGGCTGGGGCCAATGATGATGTCATGTTTGAGTCAAAACAAAAACCTGTCTGGTTAAGGGTATCCGGTTGGAAACCAGGCAATGACTCAGTAGTGGGATAAGCATATTCAGTTTCTTCATTTTTGACTGGGAGCAGGGGGGATTGGCAAGGGATTAGTAACAGCAGAGGCGGCCGCTCCATTAGGGCGTTGGGGCGCTGCCCCCCTGCTTTCTCGTAGTGCGAGAAGCAGAAAATAAAATGGTATTTTAATAACATTTTACTTTCTGCATCTCGCGCTGTGAGAAAGCAGACAGCAAGGGTGTGCCTGGTTGGGGGCGGGAGGAGGGGCTTGCACCACTCTGAGTGCTGTGGCTGCTTGGTCGGCCCTGGGTGCCGACCAAAGCAGTCATGCGCTCTCTACTGTTGCACGGAGGGGCGCCGCCCGGGACTCTGCACTGTTGTGATTGGCTTACAGTCTTACAGAAGGGGAGGGAGCTGCTTGCAGGAGCAGCGCACCCGACTCAGGAGCAAAGGTGGTGCAGACCTTGTCATGTAAGTTTAAAATTGTTCATTATTTTAATGTCCTCTACCCCCCCCCTGGTAACCCACGCGCGAATCCCCGTGTTAATCCCCCCTGCGTGTATTGTGAGCCGCGAATCAGTGTTTGGCCATTTATAATCATTGGCCATTTATAATCAGTTCCTTATCCCGTAATTGCACTCAGAAAGACAACACCCTTTGGAACTGTCTCAAGAACAAATAAGAAATGAAAACAGCTTTGTTTCCTGGCTTTGCTAAAAATATGGTTGGTGAGAGGCCGCTTTTGCTGTGTACTTTCTCGGTTGTTTCATGCATCGTGAGCATTGGAAGATTTTAACTACTGGTGTGGTTTGGTCAGCACAAAATAGGAATGTAATTGCACAGACAGCGCTTCCCCATTTCCACTTAACTTTAAAGCCTGGGTTCTGGGGAGACGCAAGGGCAGATTTACAAGCCCCTTGCGCCACTTTTGTGTCATTTTTAACATGGCAAAAATTATGCTAATGTGGCGCAAGGGGCTTGTAAATCTGCCCAGCTGTTTCTCGATCTCGGAGGAATTAAAACAAGGAACCGCTGCTGGGAACCTCCCAAATATGTGCGCTTGACGTCACCATTTTGAACCCGCGTGGCATCGGTATCGACTCTGAAGGGAAAAGCAGTTCTTCCAGGTAAATATGAACACCGGTTTGCTACAGATTGCAGATCATACATGTGCTGGAAGAGCTCTGTTTGCAATTTATATTTAAATTCCGTGATTGGCAAAGCTCTGCAAATGCACAGCCTGGAGATAGCTGTTATGGATAGAAATGGCAATCCGCCTACCTTTCTTGAAAACAAAACACGTTTTCACGTTCTGAAGCCAGCCTTGACTCAAATCGTATTTCCATTTCATTAAATGTGAGAGTCCTGTATTGGAGTTGGTGTAGTGTCAGCCTTTACGAACCCCTTGATGTCTCTGCGAAGTGAATCCAGCGTTTATAATCAAGCATATAAAAAAGCAGTAACCTGAGAGTGCACAACTAACATTCCCACGTCATATTTCACGTCCGGGCCGCCTCGAGATTTATAAACAGGAAGATTCATGTTAAAATAAGCATACCCTCGCAGCATTTATATATGTTTCCCCTTTTGCTCGCTGCTAGTCATACCTAATTTGTTATTTATGTTATATATTGACTTGCGTGGAAGAAACCTTTAATGAATTGTATAGACCAGTGCATGAAATGGAAACATAAAGGTGCAGGTACTCTGTACCAGAGTACCTGCTAGTTTCTGAGAAGTGCCCGCTACTCTTCAATTAAAGGTATTGCCTTTCTCTTGAGAAGTGCCAGTACTCCTCCTCAAAATAGGTGCCGGTATTCCGTACCGGACAGTACCGGCCCATTTAAAGCACTGGTATAGCCCACAATTCAAACGTAAATAAAAATCTATTTATATATACATTGCCAGAACAGAGCTGTCCCGCTTAGCACAGGAGTCGTGCAAGAATACCATCAAACAAGCAGGCTGCAGCTCGAATAAGCCAGGAAGCGAGCACTGAAAGGGGACGCTGAGGTGATCTCTGGAAATTCCTGCTTTCGGCGCACAAAGGGCAAGGTATGTGTGCTCCCGTTAGGAGGCAGACTTGAGGTGCTTGGATGATACTAAGGTGGGGGTAGTGATGGTACTTACATACATAGCAGAATCCGGTAAATGTGAGGTGCAGGGCAGAAGGGCAGAGAGATGACGAAAGGAGAGAGGCAAAAAAGTAAGGCGGGAGAATGCACCATTTACCCACTCTTTTTTAAAAAAAAATTCCCCTTAAGATGTTCAGGCTCACTCACTCGCCGTGCTCGCTCGCCACGGTGCGCTCTGACAGAAAGTTTATGCCTCACCACTTTTAAATGCCACCAGCAACCACTGGCAGTTATGAACTGATCTTAGACCTCCAGAGACCTTAACTCTGAGTGGGTACCTGTTGGAGTTGGCCGTTTTTCCCTGAATTTTTTCACTTTTGTGGGAATAAACATGTCATATTGATGTATTTGAAATACAAATGTTAAATGCTGTGCAATGGTCTGTGCACCTTTATTTTCACCATTGCAGCAATGTTACTTTTAAAATGGATGCCATTTCTGTCTGCTTGCACCGCCTGCATGAGATGGGTTGGCGGTCTAGTGCTTGAAATGACAAGGTGCTCTATACTTCCCCCACAGTGACAGTGGAGGCTGGAACTGCCAGGGACCTTCTAGAAGCTTCCAGCCCTTTCTGGTAGGGGGGGTATATATGTAGAACAGCAGAGATGCCATGTGCTCAGACAGAGGGTGGACTTGACTGAGAGGGGACACTCTGCCAGGAGCTACCGCTGTGTGCTGGCCCCTTTGCTCATCTGTACCCCTCTGCTGTCCACAGGGCCACTGAGAGACTCTGCTGGAGTGGAGACTGCTGTGCTAGCAGGATTGCCATCGTAATGGAGGATGACTGTTACCAGGAACGGCTGCTTCATTTTTTGGGTGAGCTGCCCTACTGCTTGCTGATCTTGCCCTGCATTAACTGTCTCCTGGCCCCTCGCGCCTCGTGAGCTCTACATTTCAAGTGACTGAGCTCCTCCTTCTGTCTAGCGCCTTGTGAAGGCTGCAGCACTATCCCAGCCCCCAAGGACTTTCCTGCTTCTTAGCGCCTCGTGGGCACTACTGTCTACATTGCCCGCGAAGAGGAGCACTGTCTGTGCTGTTGGGCCTCTCTAGCGCTTGGTGAGCACTGCCTCCAGCACCTGCCCAGGAGAAGAAGGTACGTTATGTTATGTTATATGTTGATTTGTAACGCGCTCTGTTAGTCGGGACTGTCCTGGCGCGGTGGGACCTTCAGCTCGTGCTGCCAGGGACAGCTGGTTATTTTCAATACAGCGCCGTGCTGCTAAAGCACTATATATTCAATTCCCCACATTTTTGCTGCAGCTTGCTTCTGTGGGACCATGAAGGCATTCCTGGGAGATAGCACATCGTGGGCACTACTGTCTTGAGTGGGACTCGGGATCCTCACCAGCTCCCTAGCGCCTTGAAGGCACTATTTTCTTGGTTGCCAGAGGAGGAGGGACGTCTGCATCGCTGTGCTGTCAAAGCGCAATATTTGGTGGCCTGTTACTTCAAGGAGCTGAGTAGCGGACGCCTGCAGCGCTGTCCTTACAGAGAGCTACTTTATTCTGGGGAACCCTGGACTTGGGAGGACTCTAGCGCCTCATGAGTGCTACAGCTGTGCCCCAGAAGGAGGTGAGGAGTGTGGGCATGTTGTATCCTGCTTCACCCAGCTCTTCTTTCTTTCTTGTCCTTTCTTAGTCTCTTGCACTCTGCTGCTCAGCCTGTCTCTATGATGTCATCCTGAGTTCTATCTGTGTATCTTGAAGTGTACTGTCAGTTACCTTGGAGGCTGAGCAGCAGGGCAGCTGCTCCCGGTGGGGCATTTACCTTAACCTATACTGGAACCTGGATTACTAGCTTATATAAATGCTGTACTTGATTATTTGATTACCAAGAATAAACACACATCTGGACGTAGCAACACAAGGAGTCATCAATTTATTTTGTTCAATGCAACAGGGCGTTACTTTCCTGTGTGCTGTATTTCAACCCCCCTCAGGAGAAGGCCTGTGGGACTCCCCACGGTGTTGTCAGAGAGAGCCCTGCAGCTACCGAAGAAGCGGGAGCAGTGCGTGCTCCATTCCGATTGATGCCTGCAGCACTGTGCTGTCAAAGCGCTATGAGACCGATTCACAGAACTAACTTAAGACAAAATCCTAAACTTACTACTTTTGGTATTCACAGAAGTTAGGATTTTGTCTTAAATTTGTCTTAAGACAGACTTAAGACAGACTTAAGTTAGGGTGTTGTCTTAAGTCTGTCTTAAGTCTATCTTAAGGCAAACTTAAGACAAAATTCTAACTTCTGTGAATACCAAAAGTAGTAAGTTTAGGATTTTGTCTTAAGTTAGTTCTGCGAATCGGGCCCTATATTTGGTGGCCTGAACTTCAAGGAGGTGAGAAACTGATGCCTGCAGCGCTGTGCTGCCAGAGCGCTACTTTATTCTGGGAGACCCTGGACTTGGGAGGACTCTAGCGCCTCGTGAGCGCTACAGCTGTGCCCCAGAAGGAAGTGAGGAACGTGGGCGCTACTTTCCTGTGTGCTGGATTTCAACCCCACCCCCAAGGAGAAGGCCTGTGAGACTACCCACGGTGTTGACAGAGAGAGCCCTGCAGCAACCGAAGAAGCGGGAGCAGTGCGTGCTCCATTCCGGCTGCCCCCTATCGGGGCACAGTGCAGGTGCCCAGAGATTACACAAGGACTCCAGAGAGCCCGGTGCGTAGGGATCAGTCCCAGATTGGTGGGGGTAGTGTTGGGGCACATTGTCGGTACTCGCCTCCCCCCGGTGCCGCTCTGAGGGCACCGTGGTGCCAGTGCTGACCTTACACCAGCCTTGTCTGACAGCGGAGAGCTGCAACCTTGGGGAGCACTGTGAATTTCAGGGGTTCCTAAGTTGGGCTCCCAACTGCGCAGTGGTGCCAGCGCTTGTTTTTCAGCCTGACTCCCAGCTGCCCTGCGAGTGCGCAGGCAGCTGCAACGTATTAGGGGGCATTGTACTCCTCATGAGAAGAGAGAGAGAGGAGTGAGAGACACTCCTGCCCTGCCCAGCTTTGTGCACTTTGCTGTTTTTGCAGCTAGCCCTGACTTTGCGGCACATAGAGCATTTGAGCACCGGATAGAGGTCAGTTGGCCTCGGGCCAGTTTCAGAGTGTTGTGCCTCCGATTGGGGCGAACTGTGTATATGCTGGCGAGGCCTTTTACCCCATATGATTTATTGCATAATTTTGTTGCATAATGCATTTGTACCTTGGATGATACCTAATGCTTTTCCCTCAGGTTTGCAGTGCTGATTTTAGGCCTATTGTGTTCCTGCGAAAGAGGTGCCACATGATAATATGTTTATACCCTAGGATTGGTGCAGAGTATAATTGGCAGATCTACTGTGGCCTGTAGGCTACTGATGATGCCTCCTACAAATGTAATTCATGTCTAATGAAAGGATTATGATTTATGGCTATCGGGATGGTGCATTTACACTGACGATTTTGTGCAGAATGAGGTTGATGCCATAAGAGGCTGAAGGTCTGCACGTTGGGTTTTCGCGCCCCAGGAGGTGCTGTGATCCTGCCTAATATATTTTTCCCAAATGTTGGCGCTGCTGAACCTGGGTCTAAGTGGGGTTTGTGTAAAGTGCACCCATGCTAATGTTTACCTGCTTACTGATGCCCTGCATGAGGTTCTATGCCCAAGGCCTACTCAGCATATGCCTCAAGTGATTTATGCAAATATGATTATGTCTCCATGCTCATATGTTTTGTGCCTATGGTTATGCATAGTGTGCCCCATGTTCATGATTTGTACCTATGCTGATGCGGTTTTATGTCTACTTCATGCTGTGGTGGTTTCCATGCCTACTGATGCCTAATGCATATGAAGTTGCATAATGTCAGGTTTTGATGTTCCAGGTTATGCCTCATGCTAAAGTTATTTATACAAATGTGTTAATACCTATGGCTGTGCTGATGGGCCTAATGCTTTTTCCTAGAGTGCACAATGTTGAGGTTTATGCCAAGGATTTCTACTAAGGTCTTGGTCTGGCCAGTAACTACTGGCTGTTATACGTTTACTGCTTATGGACTTTCATTTTATATGTGTACTTGGTGATGATGTTGGCAGAGGCCCAATTGGCCCTGCCCTGTAAATAATCCCCTGTATACGGCTACCCGGTGCCAGTTGGCGCCGTGATCACAACTGTGATTGCATCCTACTGTGTTTGGTATAATACACAAGCTATTTTACATGCAACCTGGTGTGGAGTCTCTTTTTGTAGTGTGCCTGGTGTGTCACCTGTGAGTGTGCTGCGCAGATGCTTTACACATTTCCTCCGGAGTTTGGCCCGCCCGCTCTGCACCACGCTACCCGTTTTAAGAGTTCCATCGAACAAATCCTTTAAAGTGTCAACTGCATATGTGTTTTTCCCACTGACCGTAACATTAATGATTTTCACATTGCAAAGTATTGTTTATGTATTGTTTGAAAACTGATTGCTCCGGTCATACTGTATGTATTGAATTCATTTTTGTATCTAAAAATATATCAAATCAGAGCTTTTTTTCTAAAATGGTGTCGGAAACCTCTCAATGTGTGTCAATTACTTATTGTCCATGTTGCTAATTTGAAAAGCTTCTCAATTTTTCCCCTAAGTAGCCTGTATGGTCTTTGTCACTCCACCAGGACTGATAGAAGGTATACTTAGAGAGTATACTGAGAGGAGGTCCACTGAGAGAGTACCCAGATTCCATCTTTGCATATTTTATCAGCATTGCACGGTAAGGCACCCCTGCAAGACCACATAATACTTCTACCATAAAAACCCACACTTTATCACACAGGAATCTCAATCCAAGACGTCACTCATGATTAATCACATCCACCAAACCAGAGAAGCAGAACAAGGACTAGTTATCTCTCACCACCCTGGAATGAAAGCTACCTTATTGCGATAGAGTTATACTTGGCAGGTTTACATAAGGCAGTATTGAAACTCTTTGTTTTTGATCCTGATCTTAAGATACTTTTTCTCATACAATTGTCTTTATATTTCTGCATTCAAATGTGATCTGTAAGTCAGAATTGCAGTTGAGCGATAAAACAAATGCCAAAAGCATTTCCTCAGTTCCCCTCCAAATATCATCATTGTGAATATACTGAAGCAACATTTCCAACTTATGGCTATGTGAGTTTCTAAGATTGAAAATGTAGGCTTCTATCCATTGGTCCATGTAAAGTTCTCTCAAAAGGTGATGGGAGGAATGCTTGAAAGTAATCTAACCACTGGCACTCATGTGGGTAGCATTCCCACCAATGGTTCTTTTGCTCACCATGCACCTCGGTTTAGACCTTGCCTTTGGCAAATCAGTCTTGACCCTGCTCCTTGTGGGAACCATCCAGTTGAACTACCAGACTATGTCCTCTCTGAAGGCAAACACAAAAAAAACAAGTTCGAACCGAGGTGGAAGACAAGAAAACAGAAGTAAGAAAGGTGGTGAGAGTGAGAAAAAAACACTCTTTACTATAAAACAAAAATAAGAAAACAAAATAAGAATTGGCAAAATCAAAAGACTGCCAGCCAGTGTCAAACAGATTGGCTTTACCAGTGCTTTTTTTCTTTGATAATGTATCAGGGCATAATCCCGACTTGCTTTAGAGAGGTTCCAACACCTTATTTTTTACACATTTCTTATTACAACAATAAGACTCTACACATGGTCTAAAAATCAAAGCAGGCTATACAATAAAAAAGTGTAAGTGGCCACCTTCACTGCAGACTCAGAATAGCTCAAAGGTTTACTGTCCACTCCTCGTTATACCTCACAGTTCTTGGAGTGCCGAGAAGCTCCTCTCAGATATTGTCCCCTATAAGGACAGGTGCAGGGCTTTCAAAAAATTATTTTTGGTCTTAGCATCTTTGAGTGTCTTTCTACTTCTGTTGATCACAAGGTCTTAAGTAGGTTCTTTTGTCCAGTTTCGTCTTGATTGAGCGGGCCAATCTCACACACGCACTCAGGGAGCGCACGCACTCTACACTGCGCCACAGTGTCAAAGTGAGAAAAGACCAGAAATCACTAGGCAAAAAGTTCAGGGGTGAACCTGCCAAAACGCCAAGTCCAACATGCCAGCACTGGCTTGCACTTTTTTTCATCAGTGCCTTTGCTTGTTTTTTGTTGTGCATGGCAATTTATTTAGAAACTATCATTTTTTCCTGAAGTGCACGACCAATTAAGAGCATACAGTGAGAAAGCCTGGTTACTAAATTAAAACTCTTCTCATGCCAGACCAGGCAACAAATTAGGGTGCGACTACTTGTTTATAGTAAACCTATAGCCCATGGGACATGGACACACATTGCTGTGATGTGCATTTATTTATTTATTTACAGGTTTGTATCGCGCTGGCTTAGACTCCCAAGGGAGTATCTCCGCGCCTTTGGCTTCTACCACATCGAATTCAGGGAAACGCTAGCTTTCTAATGATTGAATAAGAATGTTTTCAACATTTTTCTGAAAGGGAAGTGATCTGTACATAGCCTAAGAGTGTTAGGGAGACTGTTCCAAAGGGAATGTCCTGCTATCGAAAGAGCTTTGCTTCCGTGTCTAGCCTTCTTAGCTCTAGGTACACATTTAGGATACCTTTGGAGGTGACTGGAGAGTGTGTAGTCAAGACATTGGATTGGCACAGGGTCAATGTAGCTGGATGCAGTATTGCGTGCCAATTGCAAAATTGGGCCAAGAAATTTGGTCCAAGGTTGATATTACTTACTACCGTCTTCTAAATGTTATTGGTTGTTTACTAAAAACCAGTATAATAGTAAATTCACAATCTAAAAACACCAAACATAAAATCAGTTAGATGATTAATCAAGATGAAAAAAACGGACTCGATATATATGCTGTTATTGCCTCCTAATTTAAAACCATACAGCCATGGACTGTTTTTATCAAGCTTCATTTAACAGAACCTGACTGTATGCAAGGATAAAATAGATCAATAATCACCTTAAATTAGCATAATCCACTAAGCCTAGACTGGAAAGGGTAGTATATGAGATGCAATAATAGTCATAATAGATTAGCATGAACATGGAAGAGGTGTGGTGCAGCAGCCAGGGTGACTGACTCAGGCCCCAGGGTTCATGATTCGATCCCTGTCGACAGTGGCAGGTTAGCCCAGCACCATGTGATCCTGGGCATTAGCTCTCTTAATCTTCCCAATGGCCCCCAGCGCCGGGAAACCTCTCCGGAGGTAGCTGTGTGCTTTACAAATGCTGGTATTTCATGTCTGAAATTTAGCTGCATAGATACTATAAAGTGCATTGAGTCACAAGTTATAGCGAAAAAAAAATATTCACCATATTTTCACATAAGTGCTCCATAACTGGGGCAAGTAAAAACCATGTACAGGAGAAAAAGCGCACCAGTATTCGCCATAGGTTGACCAGATGATAACTATTCCTTCACATGGGCAAGTAAAGTGCCTTGTGCAGGGGTAAAGTGCAACAATTCATAAATTACAATAAATAACAAATGGTCACAATAGATTCACATAATAGAAGCTGATCCTTAAAGAAAGCAGGAGAGAACAACATGCAAAAGTGAAGTGCACTGATGGGTGCCATAACTTGCCCTTTAATGGAGCAGATAAAGTGACATGTGCTACAATGGAGTACATTAATTCCTAAATAGCAAAAACATATAAACTAACAGCAACTATAGAGAAGTCGGCTGATGCGTAATATTGCGCATACTGATGGCTAGAGCTGTTATGGTCACTTGCTAGGCAGACATAATAACCAACTTAGATCTATGGACTATAAGGCCAGCTGGCATGATTGCTAAAATCGATTTCAGATGTTCAATAACTGCAATGACCACAAATGTTAGTACTCAAGACAGTAGCCGTAGCTGATATTACTATGATTTTTGGGTAAACTTTGACCGGTTCTATGGAGGTGTTTTCATGAAGTGTGAAAAGAGCAAATGGTTTCTACGTGCAGTGTTTGAGTCTTTAAGTAGTGGCAGGCGTTTGGTATCCTACCTGAATATTGGGTTTTTAAATATTTTCCTGCAAAAAGTGACATTGCATAAAAATAGACTACCAAAACATTGTGAAGATAAGAATACCCAGCTCAGTACAATCTAACTGTTCTTAAATCCATAATTGCCTTTTTGAAGATATACCTATCTTCAAAGTAAGCTGATCGGCATTTAAGCATGGTACATTTATACTTCCCAATGGGTACTTACTTTCACCATATTTCGGTTCTCAATATTTAGGCGACAATTATTTTTTTACACAGTATTCTGGCACACAACCACATTATTTGCTTGGTGGTATGTACGTGGGGCGGTGGGGTGCAGATTAGGTCATAGCTTGTTGGAAGTATGTGCGAACATTGGACTGCAGTTAACAGTGTTTGTAGTAGTGTTTGTCAGATCAACTGAATGTAGTAAAAATCTCCATGGCTGGTGGGTGCAGGTCACCACCGTGATTGATTTTTAAACAGTACTGCGAGCAGTGAAGTGTTTGAGTCACTTTGTTCCATAAGGGTTGACTTTTTAGATCCTTCGTTTGATAAACAAGCATCTATCAAAGCAAAAGTAGAAAACATGTATGTTTTGTCCCACTCACCTATATATATATATACTAGCAGCCCGTCCCGACCTTGTCCGGGAGCAATCAGGCTTCCCGGACCCCCGCCTGCCCCGACATTTTCAAGCAGCCAGGGTCCCTGCCCACCCCGTCCCGTCCCCTGCCCGCCCGTCCCCCGCCTGCCCCGACATTGTCAAGCAGCCTGGGCCCCCGCCCGCCCTGTCCCTTCCCCCGCCCGCCCCGACCCCCGCCTGCCTCGACCCCCGCCTGCCTGGAGCCTTACCTCAGCCGCCGCTCCTCCCCTGCGCTCCTCATTTCACCGCTCCGCCGCTCCTCGCCGCTTACCGCTCCTCCCTCACGCCATGTCTGCCGCTCCTCCTCGCGTTCCTGGACGCCGCTCCTCCCCGCGCTCCTGACGTCAGCACGCAGGTCGCGGCCGGCGCTACTTCGAAGGGACTACTTTTTTGTTTGTTGTACATTTTTAAAGAACGCATTTTTTTTTTATTTATATAGCCTATGTCCATCTGCACACCCTGACAATTACAATGATGTATCAGGTGTGTGGATTGGCGCTGTGGTTCCCGAGTTTACCCGCCTCAAAGGTGCAAAGTTCTTCCTTTATAATAGTAGCATAGATATAGATATAGATATAGATTTTATACAATAAAGACGTATTCATTCAACACCTCCTGTGCTGTGTTGAGGCCGGGTGTGGTAGACGGTCAGGTTCTGTGCTATGTGATGGTGGGCCAGGTTCCAGAGGGTAAAGTTGTCAGGCTGCACACTGTATCTCCACAAAGTCTGGCTGGTTTTATCCTCCCTGTAACTACCTCCTTATGTGCACACGCAGTGCATTACATCTTTTTACCACGAGAGGGCGCATGAGTCCTGCAACCACCTTTCAATGTGGTTGTCTTCCAGGTTTGTCTCCTTGCTGTTCCTGTGTTACAAAGCACTTCACTTCACCCTCTTGTGTGGGAGTATAAAGTGCCGTGCCGTCCTGTACGTCTACACCATGGATTAAAACATTCCTCTGCGTTCCTCAGTCACCAGTGTGCTAAAGCATTATTTCTTTATTTTTTTATTTTTTTATTTATTTATGTGTTTTTATATAGCGCAGACTTTACCCGAAGGTGTCAGAGGGCTTCACAATAGGAACAGAACTGATACATGAGAACATTACAAGTGAGCAAAATACAAAAGCAAACGTTACATTAAATGACCCAAAAATGACAATCGTGAGCCAACATAATACAATTTAAAGCACTGTCCGAAGGCATGGCCAAGGCAGGGCTGGGGGTGCGACTCCTTGAGAGACTGGGCGCCCGGGGAGCAGCAGCACCCCAAAGTCGCTCAAGATGAGTCCGGGAGGCGCTGTCTGCTGTGAGGGGTTGTGTGTGTGCAGGGGGCACTACACAACGGCACCCCCAGCAGCTCCCGACCTCTCATGTTCCTGGAATTCAGTTGGCATCATGACCCTTACGACCCCTGGCCTGCCCTCTGTGGCCCCCAGACTCCGAGATTGCAAGGGCAGAAAGGGAGACTGGGCTCAGATGAGCACTGTTTGCTTTCTTTTGCTTGGCCTGGACTGGACTGGAATATTGGCGCATGCATCAGACACAATGGCTTTATTTTGCAGGTCGATGCAATGCGTTCAAATGTCTCTCTTTTTTTTTTTACCAATCAAACTGTGAGACATGTTTATTGAAATGATATCTTTCCTTTTTAAAATAAATTGTGATACAAATAGTCTCACCTGCAGTATAAAATCACATAAAACATTTTTAAAAACACATTAAAATAGCGGTCATCAAAAAAAGGTTCAACATAGAAATCGATTGTATTCCATATAAAACAACTACTTATATTTTTGCTATATTACTTCCGCATTTTCCTATAACATTATATCACTGAGTGCTATACCAACCATTGTTGTTTCTTACATGTAATGAGAAAAACTTTGATCCCATCAATGCAACACATGTAAACACCTTACTGAGATTTAAAAAAAAAAATATACAAATAGTAATGTCCATTTTTCCAGGCCCTGCAGAAATGTCCAAGTGACAGGGTTAATTAACTGTCGATGCAGTGTTTAGGTTACAGAGAGTGTTTATTTCTTGACTTTTCCGAAATAACAGAGACATAGCTGATGGTGACGTTATGCATTATGAACAAACTGGGTTCATTTAGCAGCAGATTTTTTCACCCCCTCTTCTGCTGCTGAAAGCCCGATTCACTCGTCCAGCGCCCGCTCTCTCCCCTCTGCCCGCTCTCTCCCCTCCGCCCGCTCTCTCTCCTGCGCCCGCCCTGGAAAGCAGAGACGAAACCAAACTCGGGCGAACAGCAGGCCGTGAAGTGCTTGGCTTGCCTGGGACCGGGAAAGGAGCGCAAACCTGCCAACAGTCTTTGGACATTTCCCTTTTAAAACCTGTAACGCAAGATGAACTTACTACGACATGAAGCCCTAATCAATAACCATGTCCGCCCGGTCCGCTGCTCCTCACCGGCCGCTCGCCACCGCTCCTCCCCCGCGCCATGTCCATAGCTGCCAAGATTTCAGATTGCTATGTGTGACATTTTCATAATTTCAGTGTAATCATGAGTGACATTTCAACGACTATGAGTGACACTTTTTCGCATGCAAAATCAAGCAATGAAGATATGGGAAACATATAAATATCCAATTTACATCCATTTGAACAAAGAGAAACTCAAAGTTAACTGCTGCAACGTATAAGAAAACACTGGTGACATGAGCAGTAAGCATGGCTGCACTGTAAAGCTGACAGAGGAGGCACTCATTCAGGTCACAAATAGATTATGGAAACTCAAAAAGCATAGTTGAAATATTTGTGAAGTGAATAGCTGATTTTTTTTATGACACTGGCATTAGGATGTTAATCTGCACCTATCCAGCAGCCAGGAGGACTCCTGAACAAAAGCATAGCTGGTGTGAGGAATTGAGGTGGGCCCAGCTGGAACTGAATATAAAATGGCTCGCTCACCCGAAACATAACAGTTCAAATGAATAAGAACGGACTCCCATGGCGCCCCTCCTTGACATGAACAACCTTCCAGATAAACACACACGTCAGCGGCTGTGGGCCCAAGCTCACAGTCCCCAAAAAAAACAACGTACTTGTAAGTCTCTGCACTCAGCCACAGTTCTGCTTTTGTTTGCTAAGTTTCCAATGCTGGCTAGAGGAACGTGTGGCACTGGTAACTTGTAGTCTCCGAGTTACTAGTACCTGCAATAGATGCCAGTGCATACACTATGTAAATCCCATAAATACGGGCAATCAAGTAACACCAAAGATGAGATAAAACGGTAAGAAACAACCTACCGGCTTTGCTCCAACCCAATGTATCACCCAAATTGCTGTCTTTTTCTCTAGTGTGCGACAAATGCCTCGGGCTGCTGCGGCCGGCTGAGTGGTCTATAATTATTAATGTGTGCGCAGCCAGCAGCAACTGAGGCAGCACACTGGAATCGGGTCTACTATTGGCATGTCTGCACTACAAATCCCCTGCCGCTTCTTCTCAGGCAACCTCGCTTGCTGCCGAGCAGCGTGAGGTCACATCCGGTCCGCCTTTGTTTAATGGGCAGAGAGTGTGGGCTGGAAGATAGCCTGGCGCACCACGCGGCGGGCTGCCCGGAAATTAATTAATGTATGACGTCAGTGTTTCTCTGAGGGCCAGGAAGCCTTTTCTTGACTCTACCGTTGGTTTGGAGTAGTCTTGGGTTAGTACAATCTTGCTTCCTTCCCACATCAGGTTCTGGTTTTTTCTAGCAAAGGCGAAGATGGTGTCTGTTTGGCTTAGTCTAAGCGGGTTGCATATTATTGCCCTCGGCCCCTTGCCTGTTGTTGGTTTTCCTGCTGGTATTCTGTATGCCTTTTGCACCTCGAACCTTCTGTCAAATGTGATGCCGGTGAGTTTGAGGATCATCTCCTCTAGCATTGCTGCGCATGATCCCACCTTGTCTTCTGTCCCCTCCGGCACTCCCAGGATCCTTACGTTGCCTCTTCTTGCCCTGTCGTCCTTCTCCGCTAGCTGTTTTTGCATGGCTTTCGTGACTTTCTGCAGATCAGCTATGGCTTTGGTGTTATCCCTTGTTTCATCTTCCACTGAGCTTATTCTGCCTTCTGTCACTTCAATTCTTGTGTTTGTTTTGTGAAGGTCCGCTCTTATAGCCGCCATCTCAAGCTGCATGTTCTCCACCTTGAGCTTTGTCTCTTTCCCCACTTCGTTCCCTTCGTTTACTCTCCGCAGGATCGTCTCTAGGGTGACCGTCTCGCTCTTATTGTTTTTCAGAGGTGATCCTTGGTTGTCTATCTTTGGCTTTTTTTGATCTCCAACTGCCTTCCCCTCGTTGCCTGCCATTGTTACAATGCCTCTCCTTGATAGGATGTTGCCTAGCCGCCCTTCCGCTAGGGTCGTCTTGGGTAGGTCTGTTGCCTTTGACGTTGGCGCAGAAATGCCTTGCAGTCTATATCTGCTAGGCTCTCGGATGTGCCTCGTTCTGGTCTTTGCCTTAAGACCTGCCAGCGTGTGCCTTGTCTCGTTCGCGTTCTGTCCAGCCGCTTTGCTTTTCAATGCGTTGGGGCCGCTTCCTTGCGTCTGGCGCTCAGGGGAGTAGGCTGGTGCTTATGGTTGTGTTTCTTATCTGGTCCTGCCTGCTCGCCTTCACCTGTCTCTTGCACACTCGCTGTGTGTGCCTTTAGGGGTGCCTTTAGGGGTCTTGGCCTTGCCCTTTGTTCTGGCGTTATCTTTGGCCTCCCTCTGACCCCTCTGACCTCTTCTCGGCTTAGGCTTGCTGCCTTTCTGCCTTGCTGTGACCTTACTGCTGGTCTTGCACGTTCGTTGCGTGTGCCTTTTTAGGGGTCTTGCCCTTTGCTCAGCGTGCTCTTGGGCTCCCCCTCAGTCCTCTGCTTGCTGCCTTGCTGCCTGTATCCTGACCTGCTGACCGTTGCTGTGCGGTGCTTGTTGTGTGGCTGCGTGCCCGGTCTCTCCGTTAACACTCCACCTCACTTGGTGCCGTACTCGCGCTGTACTCGCGCTGTTTTTTTTTTCCTTTTTTCCCCGCTCCGTTATGGCTCTCCCTTGCTCTGCGCCGCCTCTCACCACCACCGGCAGTTATTCCTCCACCTCCGCGCCACCTGGTCTGGCGTCGCTCGTGCTCTTCCCAGCTGCTCCGCACTGCGGGAGGGCTAGCGCGCGACCTACCGATGTGTTTCCCTGCAGTTTCCTTGTCCGTGCAGGACCTTCCGGCGATGGTCGCTCGACGCTCTTCCGCTTCCGGTCCGGGTCTTCCGCCTGGAGTTGGAGAAGACTTCCGGCAATGGCGCCTTTCCCCCTGTCGCTTCCGGTGCCGATCTTCCTGATAGACACACCACTTCGATTCGCTAGAGGGGTCGCGGGTCCAGCGGGCTTACCTCACTTTCACCTGCCTTGTGTGTTCGCCTTATTGTACGGAGGCGGGGGTGTCTGCCGTGGCGCTTCTGCAGTGAGTACTTTCAGCCACAAAATGCGTGCTGTACCTCTCCGTTTCAGCCTTTCCGTGGTTGTGGTGTTCTTTCTTTTTGCGCTCCTCTCTGCTTGCTTTAAAGTTGCTCTGTTGCACAGTTGCTGCTTCACTGTTGTCTCAGCAAGCTCGGGCGCCATTTTGAGTTCCTGTTGTTGTTGCTCTCGGCAAAGTTTCGGAGCTGCTTTCTCGGTGCTGTTGTTGCTTTCCTTGCTTCCGGTCGGCTTTCCTGCTGCCTGGAGGTTTCCCCTGCTTGTTTCTCTGCTTTGCTGTCGGATTTGGCTGGTTTGGCGGGTTAGTTTTCCCTCAGGGATGCGGAGCTGACGGACCTAGACGACCGTCCACATTGCCGTCCAAGCTACGCCCCAGAAGAGGCGCCACCTTCGGCTTCGTCGGCCCTGCCAGATTCAAAGTAACAGATAAGTGGAAAACAATGGTTTTTGAATGCCCGGATGAACTAAGGAGATACCTACAAGGCCCACCTGTGGAAGAGATGGAGGATAACAGAAGCCCAGGAGCGGCGAAAAGAAGTGCCTCACCGGACGAGAACGCACACTCTGAATAAGGAACACTATAGACGCCAAAGAAAAAAAAAAAAAAGGAAAAGAAACAAAACACCAAAAAGCACAAGGAAACATATCTACCTCATTATACCCAGGACGGGAAAATAAAAGGAACTATAATTAGAATGAAGAGCCCGACTGCGGATCCAGGACTACGGATCGGATCAAGGCCTCCCAGCAGCTAGCAGTCGGCAGCGAGAACAATGAACCCAAGGTTAACCAAGGCACAATCTGAAAGAGACAATCAAGTGGTGACAGAGGACGGTGCCGTTGCTCTGTCCTTGGTCTCATTTTCTCCTCACATCAAGCTAGACCAAGGAAGGAAACTGACTCTACCTCAGGGAAAGACGCGGAGCGAAGGAACTTTGTCGTCACACTCCCACTCAGCAAGTAAGGGAAGGGGGGAGGTGGGAGGGATGGGTGGGGGGGAGGGAGCGAAGGAAACGGGGGGGGAGCGGGGAGCACATACATGGGCCTACTTACTATCATCTACTTTCTCTATACTTTCTCTTTCTCTATACACTCACATGGGGGAGCAGTACACGCAGGAGCAGGGGGATGGTCCCACACACAACTCTGAGACCAAAAAGACGCAGAGGAAGGCCACAGCAAATGCGAAAAACAGAGCAGTTTAAATGACAAACAGCAACCAGAGCAGCATAGCGTCTGACATTAAAATAGTGTCCCTAAACGTCAAGGGCCTGAATAGCCCGGTGAAAAGGAGGAAGGTGCTCGAACACCTTAGGAAACTTAAAAGTGACATATATGTGCTCCAAGAAACGAGATTACAAGCAGAAGACATCAGGCGCATAGGGGCCAATTGGATAGGCGAGGTGCAGGGCTCACCAGCACAGAACAAGAAGAACGGGGTAGTAACAATCGTAAGCAAAAACTCCAAAATAGAAGTTGTAGACTCCCAAGCAGACACCCAAGGAAGAATGCTTATAACGACACTCAGAAGAGCGGGGGAGACATTCCATGTAGCAAACATATATGGCCCCAACAGTGATGACAGATCATTCTGGGAGGGGGTGGGTGCACAACTTTATTCACTACCGCTAGGAGATCTGCTGATCGTCGCAGGAGATATGAACCAAGTCCTTGACCCAGCAATTGACAAGCACCCATGCAGACCAAGCCAATCAACATGCAATCCCCACATCCTTAAGATTCTCTGCTCCAAACTAAGACTAAGAGACCCATGGCGCATGAGCAATCCAAATGCCAGGGAGTACACATTCTACTCCAACCCCCACAACTCATATAGCCGAATAGACTACATCCTAATGTCAGAAACACATACCCACCTCATAGACCACACGGAGATAGGACCCAGAACAGTATCAGACCACTCGCACATAAGCCTAACACTATCGGGCAAGCACAACGAAAAGCCAACCCGCAGATGGCGATTCGATGACAGCCTGCTCCAACACACCCCAGCGAAAGCCAAGATAGAGGAGGCGATAAAAGAATACCTACTAATGAACGACAATCCAAACACAAACAGGGAAGTACTATGGGACGCCTTGAAGGCCACCATCCGGGGAACAGTCATGACACTCAAGGGCAGGATGAACAAAGACAGGAACAAGAGAATTGCAGAACTAGAGAAAGAGATTAAAAAACTTGAGAACAGCCACATAGCCAGAATTGAAGACAAGAACACACTCACAAACCTGACTAAACTAAAGTACGAACTCAACAGAATACTGAGCGAAAGAGCAGGCACCTGGATCAATAAATACAAATCTAATAACCTATGCACCGCAAACAAAGCGGGCAAAAACCTAGCATCCTACCTGAGAGGGAAACAGAAACGCCACACGATAGGAGCCATCAAAGACAACGCGGCATAGCCCAGATCTCGAACAAAGACATCCTAGAAGTCTTCAGGGACTTCTATGAGGGACTGTACACCAAAGATGAAACACTACAGAAGGACGGGGGAAAAGAGTTACTAGAGAACATAACCACACCCACACTATCAGACCAAGAACGAGACATCCTGGAAAGGACCATAACGGAGGATGAGATAGAGAAGGCCACGCAAAGCCTCAAAGATAATAAGGCACCGGGGCCAGATGGTTTCACAGCTGGCTTCTATAAGCAGTACCTAAACATACTCAAACCAACAATGAAGGAGGTATTCACAGTATGCGCCCAAAGCGGACACATGACACCCTCAATGGCGGAGGCAAACATAATAGTTATACCCAAGGAAGGGAAAGACACAACAGAGGCGAAGAACTTTAGACCGATCTCCCTCATAAATGTGGACTGCAAGATCTACGCAAAAATACTGGCCAACAGACTCAACGCATACCTACCGAAACTCATACACAACTCTCAAGTAGGCTACCTTAAAAACCGCATGTCACACGACAACACGAGACTCCTATGCCACATAATTAACCACTCCTCCCGAAGCGACAACGCAGCAGTCATGATAGCCCTGGACGCGGAGAAAGCCTTCGATAGAGTTTCATGGCCCTTCTTAGATCAGTGTATGGGGAAATTCGGGCTAGGTCCAAACTATAGGAAGATGGTGATGGCCCTATACGAGGACCCCAAAGCAAGGGTGGTGGTCAACGGGGGCACATCAAACATACTCAACCTGGGAAGGGGAACCAGACAAGGATGCCCCCTGTCACCAGCCCTATTCCTACTAGCCATAGAACCGCTCCTCACGATGATCAGAACTAATGTGGATATTGTAGGGATACCAATAGGGGGAGAAACTTTCAAGCTAGCGGCATACGCGGAAGACGTACTAATAGTCACAGAAGACCCAGAGAGATCCATCAAAGCACTGACTGACACCATTGACAATTACGCCCAGGTCTCGGGGTACAAACTCAACAAAGACAAATCTGAGTGCAAACCTTTAAACATCCACACAACAAGAACAGTATTAGGAACGTCAGGACTTACATGGCAACCGAAACCCATAAAATATCTGGGTATCCTCTTTGAGAGAGACCTAAGAATGACACTGGAACACAACGAACACGCAACAATACAGAAAATTAAGGACAGAGTAGAAGGATGGTCCCCCAAATTCACAACATGGTGGGGAAGGACAGAAGCAATAAAAATGATGCTGACACCGATGGTCAACTATATGCTAACCATGCTCCCACTGACTAACACAGAGGGCTTCCACAAGAAACTTGACAAGATACTGAACAGCTTCCTATGGAGGGGGAAAAAACCCAGAATAAGCCTACACAAGCTAAGGCTATCAAAAGATCAGGGCGGCCTGAACATAACGAACTTCAAACGATTCCAGACAGCATGCATAGCCAGACAGGGGCTACACTGGCTAGACCCAAGACAGGAATACACCCCAGCATGGCTAACATTTGAGCGTGGACTACTAAAAGGCATGAACCCCATCACCCTCCTGACAGCCACACGACACCCAGCAGTGAAGGACAACCCAGTCCTCAAGAACACAAAGACAGCTCTTCTGAGCGTCGACAAACTACTGACAACAAGCATCAGGGGAGGCCAATTTGAATCCCTCTGGCACAACCCCACTTTAAGATACAGAGATAAGATTCTAGACATGCCTGAGTGGTACAGACATGGTATATCCACGGTCCAAGACCTTCAGAGACAGGGCGCGAACACAACTTTCGACACACTCAAGGAATCGCACAACCTGCAAAACATAGAACTCTACAACTTCCTGAAAATAAAAGTAGCAATTAGGAAGGTAAACCTTAACAGCCAGACACCCTCGCTCATACAACTGGCAGCCAGTCTCAACACACTAGGACACCAAATAGCTCACCTATACAAAGCCCTATGCCCCAAAAACACCAAACTCAATGATAAGGTCACAAACTTCTGGGGGACTTTAGCAGGGAAGGAACTAAGCGTGACCGAAAAGGCAGAATTATGGAGATCGACCACTAGGAAAAAGATAACTGCTTCACTAAATCAGACCAAATACTGGTTAGTGCACAAGGCATACTGGACACCGGCCCGCTTATCCTCCCTGGGGATCCGAGAGAGTGACACATGCTGGAATTGTGACAATGGAAGGGGGGACTTAGAACATCTCCTACTCAGCTGTCCTCAGATCAAAGATTTCTGGGATCGAATTGGGAAGTTTATCAATGAAATCACCGGAGTAGCCATACACATAGATTTCCCAAGTCTGGTCCTGGGCTTTGCATCCCCATCCATCACTACAACAGAAGACCGGGACCTCATTGACCTACTGCTGACGGCTGCAGTCAAAATAATCCTAAGCAACTGGAAAGACACCACAAAAGCTACACCACGGGCGTGGCTCAACTGGGTCACATTCCTAAGAGGGGCAGATAACATTACAGCGAAACACTCACCGAAAACACACAGGCAGTCAAACATATGGGGGCCCCTAGACCTCTACCTTTCATCACATAAACCCCCCTAGGCGCAGATTCTAGACATCCAGCAAGGGACACACTATAGGGACCCACGCTCTAACAAAAGAAACCAGCAAGGAAGAACCCTCTCCTATCTCTTCTCCGACCTCTATCCCTCTCTATCCTCTCTATCGTCCGGGGCGATATACCCACCAGGCAGCGCAAAAGGGGAGACAGAAGACAACGCCAAGCAAGACTCGGAAAACGGACTTCTTTTTTTTTGGACTATTCGAACTATCCGACCTCTCGTACCATTTGCAAAATCGAACTATTGCAGGACAATATTGCTACACCCCTCCCCCCCCCCCGGCGCCTTCTTTTTTCTTTTTCTTTTCTCCCTTCCTTTCTTCTTTCACTCTCTCCTCTTTCTTTCCTCCACTCATGTATGCTCCATGTAAATATATATTTTTTATATACAATAAAAAATTACAGAAATTAAAAAAAAAAAAAATGTATGACATCAGGCTGGCAGGCGGCTGAGGCCACAATGTAATGTAGCGCTGCAGCCAGCAGCAACCTCGTGACTCACTCAGCCAGAGCTGAGGCAGGGGCTCACGAATTTAACTGTTTGTGAGGCCTGCTGGTGGCAAGTCTGGAGCAGCAGAGCCGGCACAATAGCACCAGCACGGTAGATCGTTTCAGTGGGATTAAAAATGCGTGACAAAGCATTTCAGTGCGGTGATGCAGATCACCACACTGAAATGCGCTAATATCACACGTGATGCA
This sequence comes from Lissotriton vulgaris, assembly GCF_964263255.1. NCBI lineage: Eukaryota > Metazoa > Chordata > Amphibia > Caudata > Salamandridae > Lissotriton > Lissotriton vulgaris. The sequence continues at coordinate 1,036,136,917 of NC_141698.1, forward strand.
TGACGCTTGGCAGGACTGCATGTCCTGACGTCAGCACGCAGGTCACGGCCGGCGCTTCTTCTCAGGGACTGCTTTTTTTAAATGTAATGTTTTTTAAATATAACATATTTTTTTACTTTATATAGCCTATGTCCACTGCACACCCTGAGGATTACAAAGATGTATCGGGTGTGTGGATTGGCGCTGTGGTTCCCGAGTTTACCTGGCCAAAAGGTGCAAGTTCTCTCTTTATAATAGTAGTATAGATATATATATCCATCGAAGTTTGCCTGCAGGAAAGGAGGAGCCCACAAGCAAGGTAACATTCAGCCTTTTAATAACCTTGTTGGAAGCAGCAGTGAAACGGATGCAAATTTCAGCAACAGCATAGAAGTCCAGCCTGATGCGTTTCGTATCTCTACTTCATCAGAGGCTCGGGCTTGTGTTCAAAGGCAAACGATTTTTGGCAGCTACTCAGCATTATAACTCCCGCCTCAGAGGGCTTGGCCAGCCATATAGCATCCTGGTATTTGTAGTTGTAGGCTACAGCTCGAACGGCTGAACGGAATTACACCAGATTTGGCAAAATGGTAGGGACTGGTATGCAGCAGTGCCTTTTGTATGTTTGGTGTAAATCCCTCCAGTAGTTTTTGAGAAAATTGAATTTGAAAATTTTCAAATGGCATTTTCTTTTTTTTAAAATATTTTTTTTATTGATACACGACAAAAACACAATGAGCAAATAATTCATATCAGCAAAATATTAATGTCACAAGATACACTTAATAATGTATAAAAGGGCATTTAACAAAAATAGAAAAACACGAAATATAATGCCAAACAACACGGAACACATAAGTATGCACGTACAAAACATTTTCTCTTTGATCTATTCCACCCTTCAAGCCTCATAAAACTCTGAAAAGGTCCCCCAGATTTTCGATCCCAATTTCTTTCTCCGCCTTGATGCTGAAAGCGAAAAAAGGCTAGACTCTAACTTATAAAGTTTATACAAACGTGCTTGCCACTGTTGGAATATAGGCAGCTCTTTTTGAAGCCACTCAGTGGCAATACAAAGCCGAGCGACAGTCATTGTAAAAAAAATGAAGTATCGAAAACTGTGAAATTCATTAGTGCTACTGTCCGACGGGATCTTTCCTAACATCATCATTGTAGGGGTAATCTTTAAATTAACCTTAAAAATTAAAGACAGAAAGTTTTCAATATCTTGAATGAATCTTCCTAGTTTAGGGCATGAAAAGAAAATATGAACACTGTCTGCATTATCAGCTTGACAACGAAAGCATTTACCATCAAAACCTCTTCTCCATTTTAACATTCGAGCAGGTGTATAATACAAGTCAAATAAACTTTTAAAAAATTGAGCTTTCAGGTTTGCGGGCATCAAAACCTCTTTAGAGAGCAAAATCAAATTCTCAACAACAATTTCATTGTCTCCCAATGATTCCGCCCACTTTGCCTGTATTTTCTCCAAATCATCAGGCTTCACTTCAATGAACATATGGTAAGGAATGCCAATTTTAACTTGTCGAGCTACTCCCTCTACAATATTAATCTTTTTTAAACATAATTTATGTCTTATAAGGTAATCCCTTATTTGTAGAAATTTGAAGAAATAGCCTCTAGATAAGTCAAACTCTTCTGCCATTTCAGTAAATGATTTACGTTTGCCTCCATTTGAAAAAAAATCCCCCAAACAAGTCACCCCTTTTTTTTGCCAGTTCCTGGCTGATCCATCTGAAAATATAAGAGGTAATGATCTGGCAGAAAAATACGGGGTATAATATGATAATTTCCCTATATCAATTGTGTGAGCCACCCATTTCCAAATTTTATGAGCACTAATAAGCACCTTAAATCGGGTCCTCTCATAGTAATTACCGTCTATTTCATTAAAGCAGATTAATCTTGCATGTGTTCCTATCAAGATCTCGAATATAGAGGGATAATTATGTGCACACTCTGAGGAGTCTCTTATTAACAAAATTTTCATTTTTAACAAAAAGCATACTATATAATATAGAAAAAAATCTGGTACCCCTAATCCACCCCTTTCCACAGGCAGCGTAAGATGCTTCATCGCCCGCCTGGGTTTACCAGGACTCCAGATAAATTTCCCACAGAGTGACTGTAGCTCCTGCAATTTAGATTTTGAAAACTCTAAGGGAATAGACCGAAATAAATAAAGAATTTTGGGGAGGATATTCATTTTTATAATATTAGTCCTACCTATGATAGTAAGATACAACCGATCCCATTTCTCAAGAGAGGTCTTAATTTTCTGAAACACATTACTCCAATTTGCATTGACCAATTCATCCATGTCTGTTTTAATCCGTATCCCTAAATAAGTAACCTCTCCGACCACCCTCTCATCCTCCCAAGTTATAGCATCTGAGCAAAGAATCTGAGTTTTAGCTGCATTAAGTTTATAGCCAGTTATCATCCCAAAGTCTTTGGCCAGTTTCTCAATCTCTGGGCTAGCAGTTTCAGGTGTGTCAGTTACTACTGCTATGTCATCCGCATATGCGAATACAGAAAAAGAAAAATCAGCAACAATTAAGGGAGGATTTAAAGGGTTTCGACTTAATAATTCAATAAAAGGGTTAATATATAATGAAAACAATAATGGAGAACAAGGGCAACCGTGACGTGTGCCTCTAGTAATACACAATGACTCAGAAAGTCCTCCTGACGCAGATATTTTTGCTGTGGGATTAAGATAAAGTGTTTTTATGGCTTTAATGTATTTTTGACCAAAACCCATTTTATCCATTAAAGTCCAAAGATACTTCCAAGACACTCGATCAAACGCTTTTTCTGCGTCTAGTAAAAAAAGCGCTAATTTCCGTTTGTTCACCGCAGCCAGGTCAAACAATGAAATAACTTTGTTAATATGGTCAACAGTGCTTCTTTTAGGGATAAACCCATGTTGATATCTGGATACTAATAAAGCCACAACCCCGGATAACCTATTCGCTAAGATTTTCGAATAAATCTTGTTATCCACATTTAACAGTGAAATAGGTCTATACGATCCTACAGAATCAGTGGGTTTTTCTTTTTTACAGAACACAACTATCGTGGCTTCAGACCATGTTGCGGGGGGATTACCATCTTGTGCAGCTAGTATTACCTGGTATATCTCATCCTTTAGAATATGAAAAAAGCGTTTATAGACTTCAGCAGGCATTCTGTCTGGCCCCGCAGCTTTGCCTATTGCGGGACCATTCACTGCAATCTCCACTTCTATCATAGTTATCGGTAAGTCTAATTCCCCAGCTACTTCAGGGTTTAGCCTCTTCAACTCTATCAACATTCTATCATACCACTGTTCATCCATGTGTACATCATCCTCCCTAGCATAAAGATTTGCATAAAATGTTTTAAATATTTCTAAGATGCGTTCTGGGTCAGAATGTGAGTCTCCCCGGGAGTCCTTCATTAAATTTATGATCTGGGCTGACTGCTTCATTCGAAGCCTAGTAGCCAAGATTTTACCTATTCTCTCCCCAAATTCATAACTTGTCAATTTAAAAGATAAACATTTCCTGGCAATTTCCTTATCCCAAAACCCCAAAATGTTAGTCCTGGCCTTAATTACATCATTTTCCTCTACGAATAACCCCGTGTTGCCCGATGCCACCTGTCTGGTTAGATGAGTCTCAGCTTTAATCAGGAGTTCATATAAGTTATCCAGTTCTTTCCTTGAGTTCTTATGATGCCTGGCTATGAAGCTGATACATTCTCCCCTGAACCCTGCTTTAAATGTATCCCAAACTACGGGAATATTGGCAGTGCCACGGTTTTCATCAAAGAAAATTTGAATCCAGCCCTGCATATGTGTAATAAATTCAGAATTTAGTCCTAACTTCCTATCATATGAAAAGCTGGATTGTATCTTTCGTTTCGCTAACCGATGGATATCTACCACAATAGGAGAATGATCCGAAGATACCCTGGGATAAACTCTAATGTTAGTACCTTCTAATAATTTCGGGGAAGGAAAAAATAATCTAATCTCACAAGCTTTTTATGAGGATGAGAATAAAAAGTAAATCCACTATCCCCCTCTCGTAACATACCCCAGGCATCCACCAATCCATGATCTGGTAAAAGATGCACGAGTGCCTTATACACCTTAGGCTTACGTCCCTTATAAATTGCCTGCAAGTCCCTCAAAGCACTATTGGTCAGATTTATGTTGATATCGCCACAAATCACTATAGGATGTTGAAAGTTAACTAATTCCGTGTTGATCTCTGCTAATGGGTCAAGGTCGTCTAGATTAGCCCCATATACCGAGACTAATGTAAATTGACTATTTCCAGTTTTTAATTCCACAATGACCCAACAACCCTTTTTATCTTCTGATTTGAGACCTACTGTTATTGAGTTATCCTTAATTAATATAGCCACTCCACGTATCATACTAGATTGTCTTGAAGCAGATACCAACACAAATCCTAAATCTTTTAGAAGCGCCCTTTTGACCCATGGGATATGCGTTTCTTGTACACAAACCACATCGGGTAGTATGTATTTTAATTCCGCTGCAACTTTATGTCTTTTTATTAGATTATTTAATCCTGCTACATTCAAAGAACATATTCTCAAACTCAAACTGCCATTTCAACTCATAATCATAATTCCCGATTTTGCCTGTTACTAGCTCATAAAAATGAAGATAAAGATAAACATAATATACACAATTCATCCTTGCATAATAGCCAGAATACTTTTCAATGTAGCGCCCTTTTCCCTTTTTAGTCGTATCTTGTCCTTGTAATTCCACCATGTTTTTGTCGTGATCAATTTTTTTTCTCCCCCTTTTTTCACCCTCCCGTGCCCCAATTCCACCCCGAACACCAATCCATCCATTCACCCCCCCTGTGCCCCCCTGTCCCCCACCCTTCACGGAGGCTTTAGGACTTATGGTCCTGTGATGAAGTTTGCCGCTCCCCCTACCGCCCCCCAACAGAGTTTACTGGACATCATCATTAACAATCCCTTAAATTTTTCACAAAAGGTGAAATGGCATTTTCTATGGGACCTTTAGACACGGCTACAGCCCGAACGGCTGAACGGAATTACACCAAACTTGTCAAAATGGTAGGGACAGGTATGCAGTAGTGCCTTTTCTTTATTTGGTGAAAATCCCTCCAGTAGTTGTTGAGACAATTGAATTTGAGCAAATTATATATCTATATGCGCTCAAAATTCTATTGGGAATAACTTTGGCGCCCATTGAGGAATCTGTGTGTAATTTTCCAGAATTTTGGCCAGCTCCGCTCCGCTCCTTCCCTGAAAGTTTCGGGGGGATATGTCAAGGGGGGGCCGAAAGGGGGGGTCCAAAAACGTGTTTTCCCCATGTTAATTTTCATAGGGACCTTTAGACACGGCTACAGCCCGAACGGCTGAATGGAATGACACCAAACTTGGCAAAATGGTAGGGCCTGGTATGCACATGTGCCTTTGCTATGTTTGGTGAAAATCCCTCCAGTAGTTCTTGAGAAAATTTAATTTGAAATTTTTCAAATGGCATTTTCTATGGGACCTTTAGACGCGGCTACAACCCGAACGGCTGAACGGAATTACACCAAACTTGGCAAAATGGTAGGGACAGGTATGCAGTAGTGCCTTTTCTATATTTGGTGAAAATCCCTCCAGTAATTGTTGAGAAAATTGAATTTGAGCAAATTGTATATCTATATGCGCTCACCGTACGCGCACCGTACGTGTACGGTACGCATACTGTACGCGTACGTGTGCGTACCCTTACGTGCGCGAGCGGGTTTCTGATTGGCTGGCAACATTCCAAACTGTCCCAACCAGGAAGTGTTGGCCACCATCTTGTTTTTCAGGAGAACTGAGGCACAAGAGAGCCCAAACAAGAGTGGAAAACACGAAAAGGGGGCAGGATGTCATCAGTGATGTCATTTGAGATGTCATCAGTGATGTCATCAGTGATGTCACTGACCATGTCATGAATGATGTAATATGTGACATCATCAGCAGTGGATTGTGGGTGCGCAAAATATAGTTAGTACAACTAACTATATAGGATCAATTTCAATGGTTTTTTAAATGCTAATTCCTAACTATATAAGGCCTGAAACCTATGGTTTTTTAAGTGAATTATATATATATATATATATATATATATATATATATATATATATATATTCAATGAAAAAACCATTGGTTTTAGGCCATATATAGTTAGGGATTTGCATTTACAAAACCTTATTTTACTCGCATAAAACCATTGAAATTCCATATATAGTTAGATGCGCTAACTATATATCGCGCACCCGCAATCCACTGCTGATGATGTCACATATTACATCATTCATGACATGGTCAGTGACATCACTGATGACATCACTGATGACATCATCCAGTGACTGTATGTTTCTGTAAAGTTAAAATATGTCTTACATATTGAAGAATGAGTGGATGTATAAGTGTCTGGATGAAGGATTTAGTAGGTGCATGACTGACTGTATGAGTGAGTGATTTAATGTGTCTCACTGAGTGCATGGGTTAGTGACCAAACTGTCTTAATTTGTGCATCATTATGTCTGTTGTTCTGTAAACTGCTGCTTGTGTTGATCAGTAGCTATATGAATAACTATATGGGTTATTGATTGGTTGCTCAAGTATTTGTATGGGAGACTGAGTATGTGTATGGGTGGCTGGGAGGTGTGTGACTCTGTGCATAGATGTGTAAGCAGTTGATTCACTAGGTGTATGAGTTCAAGAGTGCATGTGGAAACAGCTATATGGGCGGTTGACTGTGTGCATGAGTGTATTGGTGAGTGAATGGATATCTCAGTGCTACATGTCAAAGTAAGTACATATGTAAAACACAGTACATGTGAGAGTTAACATATATAAATAACTGTGCATAAGAGCCAGTGAATGTGTGAGTGGCTGTATAGATCATTGTGAACATGTATCAAGGATTGTATAAGAGAGTAAATATGTGTTAGAATATGTTTCAATAAGTAAGGTGTGTATAACTGTATAGTTGAGGAATTGGAGGTGTGTTTGATTCTTTGCATGACTGTCTAGGTGTATGAGTAACTCCATGGATGAGTGACAGTCTGTGAGTGTCTGTTTTCACTGAGTGTATCTAAGGATATATCAGAGTCTGTAGAGGTTCATCGTATTAACACATGAATGATGTCATCTGTGATGTTGTCAGTGATGTCATTTGAGTTGTCATTTGAGTTGTCATCAGTGATGTCATTTGAGATGTCATCAGTGATGTCATTTGAGTTGTCATCAGTGATGTCATCAGTGATGTCACTGACCATGCCATGAATGATGTAATATGTGACATCATCAGCAGTGGATTGCGGGTGCGTGATATATAGTTAGCGCATCTAACTATATATGGAATTTCAATGGTTTTATGCGAGTAAAATAAGGTTTTGTAAATGCAAATCCCTAACTATATATGGCCTAAAACCAATGGTTTTTTCATTGAATTTTCAAGGTTTTGTAAATGCAAATTCCTAACTATATATCGACTATAACCTATGGTTTTTTCAGTGAATTTCAATGGTTTTTTAATAGCAAATATGAAAAGCTTTAAAATGTCAAGTACGTGATAGATAAAAACATTTTCGTATTTATGCACGCTGATGTGCTTTGAACGCTGCACCCCCCCCTCCCCTCTTTTCTCTTAGTAGTACTCTCTCTTTGCAGATAGTGAACGGTAGTTAACGCAGGCCTTTGCCCCCGTTGTAATCCGTCGTGCCTGCTTGTCTCTCCATTTGATTGATTGTTATCCAAGCATTTACTGTTTTAGAATTGGTTCTCTTTGGATCATTCTCTATTTACAAACAAGCACAAAGTCGCAATACTCTGTTTAGTCTTTGCAGATAGTGAAAAATCGTGTAAAAAAATAAAAGTAATCGAGCAAAATCAGTAGGCCACTAATTGGATCTCTTTTTGACCTCGCTAAAATAGAAATATTAGGAACAACCCTTCATGAGAAATACGAAAATAGTGAGATGAACTGAGCTCCACACCATGAGGGCTGCAAGACAGCTCGACTCCGTCACCCACCCCGCCCAAAATAACGACAAACCCTATGCAAATATTAAAAATATAGACAACACACCAGCAAAGAAACAGGGTAAAACATTTTATTAAATAACTATTTACATAACTATTTTATACTTTTTATTGCCCGATCCGGCTAGCTCAATCGATCGAGCATGAAACTCATGCACTCTGATAGCAAGCGTTGCTACTGATGCTATGCAGACCAAAACTGGTTTTCAGTTTGTACATTTTTCTAGATTTTTCAATCCAAGGTTGGTTGACTTTGTAGAACGATGGCTTCAGATTTTCAACATACGGTGTGGTGGCGCGGACTGGGAGGGGGCGCTTCGCTCCTGCCCCCTCCCCAAGTAAGATTTTCATACGTGAAAGTACGTTAATGGTTTTGGTCCCTGAGTTGCTTCAATGTCACTGCCATTCTCAAATGGCATAAGTTCTGGATGTTGGGTGCCATAGTTCAGAGTTCTGAGCAGCGCTTGTAACACTGTCTGAAGCTTATTTCCACCTACTGCAGCTTCACTATTCTCAAAGTAAGTGAGTGTCGTTTGTGGACCTGACTGCATTTGAAAACAATGTGATATGTTACCTTCCTAAACAGCTTGACGGAGGCCCCCGAGGGGCGGTGTGATGGCCATGGACTCGGAGAAGACGCTTGGCTCCGACCCCCTCCCCAAGTCTTATAGCACTGGTGTAGCCTGAGATCGCCCCCGACATAGGCGGCCGGCTCCCGGGGTCCGGCGGAACTTTTTGCCTTTTGATGACTCTTCTATTCTGGACCTTGTCCCACAATCCGTTTGACCTGAAGACACGCTGTAGTGGGGCGCCCCTTTACCGTTTCAGTTGCCATTCCGCCCGCTTTTGCTACACTGTGCCTCTTCCGCCATTCAGCTGTTTACCGCCCGCTCTTGCGACTACAGCGTCTCGCTCACCATGTAGTTGAGTTGCTCCCGCTGTTGCGGTGCAGCGATAGGCGGCTGCCACAGGACTCTCAAAAATGGCGGCCGGCTCTTCGGTTTTGGGCCTGGTCCACTAAAATGGCCCTGGGACACCTTTGAACTCGGACGCTTCCCTGATAGGGCTTGGGTCCCATTCTCGAATGCGTCCCCTCAGCCGTGAAGATTCTACAAAAGTCTTGGGGGCCCCCGACTCCCGCAGGCTTCTGGTGGGGAGCGGCTGCCATGTCTGCTCGTGGAATGGCCACGACGGAGCTACGAGATGGTAGTGCTCTCATGCTGACGCCAGCTTTAGTCTGAAACATCCAGAAACACTGTAGACTACCAATTCGATCAGTTCCGGTAGCACCCCAACATGACCCGGAAGAGAAGAACTTGCCCTCCCCTCTTTGACTGATGGTTCTTGTTGCCTGTCCCCTCTGTTGTCATTTAACAGAACTTTTTGGACTGCTGAAAGGGGTTGTGTTCCGAACGCTGGTTGGTGGAGACATTTTGACTATATTCTTGACCTACGTTGTCGCGTAATGCGTTATATGACATGCCGCGTTAGCGCACCCGGAAGTGATCCGAGGCGCGGCGCGCAGCGCGTAACGTAAGCATAACAGGTCATGTGACTTGTTAATAAAACTTTTCATTGGTTCATTTTACTTTTGTTATTTTAATGATGTAAAGCTTGGTCATATGACCTAAAAATTACGCTTTTTATTGTTTTCGAACATTATTTTTTTTTAAACATATGTTATAATATTCCAGGCTAATGTACTTTCCCGGAAAATTTACAACTGTCCTGCAAGTAAAATATATTCCTTTTTCGAGAAAAAGGGCGTTTCTTCGTTCCATGACGGAGCCGTTGAGTAAAAGAGACTCGGCCTGCTGTCTTAGTCGCCGATACGCCTGATTATCAGATTCTTATCGATCACTTCATGTTGCAGAAATGAAAAACACAACTGCCCTTGACCATTTATCTTTACTGCGTTCCTACATATTATACCTTTTATCCGTCATGTAATTGGACTACTTTATTTCACTTGCCTTTTACTGATTCGAAAACAGTGACTAAAAGTAAAAACTTTACCAATGTAAATACTACTACCATGTTTTGTTTTAAAAAGCTTTATTGTGAAAATGTCAGTATACAAATACGAGCCTATAACCACGTGGGCCGGCCACGGAGCAAACTGGAATCGTATATGATGAGGAGACATTTACATTATGGAGGAACGTAACGAACGAGCCATTAGGTTGCAAGAACTAAGGTGTCTAACAATTGCGGAATCGGTGGACGTACATTTTGTAATTAAAATACGACAGGGCCACTTACAAAAAAGTTATCTAGATATACATTTGCGTACAAGTACCATGGGTGACGTTAATTCGAACTTTCAATAGTACAGTAATCAATAACACATCAGAACTTAATATCAATAGGGATGTCGAAATATTCAATCAATTCTCGTCCCCGCCCGCCATGAGCATCAAAACTGCATTCATATCTCGTGATATCAAGGTTGTTCAACTAGTACACAACAATGAGTTACGAGTCCCATTTATACCGGCGCCATTTTGGGCAAGGCCGGGCAGGTCGAAGATATAGTCAAAATGTCTCCACCAACCATCGGCCAGACCAGAACCCCTTTCGGCCCTTTATGCTACAAGATGGTGTCTTCCATTCAGAAAATATTATTGGCAGCATTTTGAAAGGAAAAATAAACAGCCGTTCTCCTAGTGAGTTTCACATTGTTACATTTAGGAAGAATGTTGAAGAGTAGTATGTGGAAAATCTGAAGCCATTTTTCTACAAACTCTCAATCAGCCTTGGATGGAAAAAAAAATCCTGAAGAATGTACAAACTGAAAACCAATTTTTGTCTGTATAGCATCAACAGCAACGCTTGAGTCGGCTTTGTGTCAAGCCGCCATTTTCATTCACTCAATAGCGTCCCCCTGCACACATTCAGGGACCTGGTCGTGTTTTCAGATGAAACGGATTGTAGGACAAGAAGCAGAAAAGAAAAGGAAAAAAGTTCCGCCGGACCTCGGGAGCCGGCCGCCTATGTCATGTGCGACCTTTGGCCACACCAGGGCAATAGTGAAGCTGCAGCAGGTGCAAATAAGCTTCAGACAGTCTTCCAAGCACTGCTCAGAACTCTCAACTATGGCACTCAACTTCCAGGACTTGCCATTCGGATCTTGGCGCCTTGTGCTGGTTCCGACCTATTCACACATCGGTCCACTACTGACATCACCTCATAAGCCAACGGAACACCCCACGCCGACTTTCGGCGCAGCATTGCCAGTGCGGCAACTTGCTGGACACCACCTCGGTGCCATCCGGATCTCGGCGCGTTCGAGTCACTGTGCCGGAAGAGTGACCGGAACTCAGCTGAACACGCCGTCTTTCGGCGCAGCATTGTAGGATGGCCACACCAGTGCGGCAATTTGCTGGACACCACCTCGGTGCCATCCGGATCTCGGTGCGTTGTGCTGCCTTCGGCCTACTGTAGCCGCAAGTGCGGACGCAACTCAGTTGGACGGCGAGTGAAACGCTAAGGGGCGCCGCACTGCAGCCGAGGAGCCTCCATCTTGGGGGAGTCGCACAGCCCCCACTGACTGACGCGACCTCACAGGCCAACGGGGCGCCCCACGCCGACTTTCGGCGCAGCATTGTAGGATGGCCACACCAGTGCGGCAATTTGCTGGACACCACCTCGGTGCCATCCGGATCTCAGCGCGTTGTGCTGCCTTCGGCCTATTCGCACATCGGTCCGCTACTGACGCCGCCTCACGTGCCAACGGATTTTCTACGCTTTTTGTAGCCCTATGCCGCATAACAGGTCATGTGACTTGTTTATAAAACTTTTCATTGGTTCATTTTACTTTTGGTTTCCTAAAGATGGAAGGCTTGGTCATATGACCTAAAAATAACACTTTTCATTGGTCTAGAACTTTTTTTTTTCCCAAACGATGAAAGCCCCACCTTGTTTCTGGATGTTTCAGACTAAAGCTGGCATCAGCATGAGAGCACCACCATCTCGTAGCTCCGTCGTGGTCATTCCGCGAGCAATCATGGCAGCCGCTCCCCACCGGAAGCCTGCGGGAGTCGGGGGCCCCCAAGACTTTTGTAGAATCTTCACGGCTGAGGGGACGCTTTTCGAGAATGGAGCCCAAGCCCTAGCAGGCAAGCGTCCGAGTTCCAAGGTGTCCCAGGGCCATTTCAGTGGACCAGGCCCAAAACCGAAGAGCCGTCCGCCATTTTAAGAGTCATGTGGCAGCCGCCTATCGCTGCACTGCAAGAGTGGGAGCAACTCAACAACATGGTGAGCGAGACGCTGTAGCCGCAAGAGCGGGCGCAACTCAGCTGGATGGCCGCCACCTGGGGACACCCGTTCACGCCGCCTCCCCCACGCCCCCCCCCCCGGGCCGCCCCACGCCAATTTTCGGAGCAGCATTGTAGGATACCAAAACCAGTGCGGCAGTTTACTGGACATCACCTGGGTGCCATCAACATCTCAGCGCGTTCTGCTGCCTTGGGACTATTCGCACAACAGACCGCTACTGACGAGGCCTCCCCCCGCACCACCCGGGACGCCCCACGCCAATTTTCGGAGCAGCATTGTAGGATACCAAAACCAGTGCGGCACCCAGGCGACATCACCTGGGTGCCGTCCAGAACTCAGCACGTTGTGCTGCCTTGGGACTATTCGCACAAAAGACAGCTTCTGACAATTGTTGCTTTTTTTGGTGAAAAATGTTTAAATGTTTTTACAGTTTTTGTTCCGTTCATTATATTTAAAAGTTAATAAAGTTTTATAATCTTACTTTGTTGGAGTGTTATATATTTTTTTAAAAACGGGTGAATGGGGCCTTGAATTGGGTTATTGTCATGTGTGGGCTTTGCAAGTGTACTGCTACAGGATCGGACATTTCAAACTCAAATGCACGTTCTTTTTCTTACCTTTCCGAAGCATGGAGCGCAATAGCAGGCAGAGAAAGGGTGATGCAAGTGTTGAACACTGCCTAGCCTGGAAGTTGCTGGCATTCCCCCCCCCCCCGCCCGCTCCTGAAAGAGGACACACACACACCGCCGCCCGAGTACTTCACAGATCTTTAAAAGACCATGCGCTTGTTTATGAGGCTTAAATGGTTTATCACCCCTTCTAGAACCCCTGCATCGACCCTCTGACGTTTCCTGGAAGAATTACCACGTAACACAATACCAAGCCCTGTCAGCTGAAACCCCCGAGGAATCATGGGGCATATTATCAAGGGGGTTTATCTCCGCTTTTTTGGCTTTAAAAGCCAAGAAAGCGGAGATAAAATTATCTCCCTATTACCAAGCTGTCGCTAACACCAGTTAGTGACAGCTAAAAGGAGATAGCGACCATCGTGGGCCCCGCTTTGCATGTCAGTGATAGTGCCCTGAGCAGTTCTTAGCCATGTTATCCAAAGGGAGGTGGATAACATGGCTAAGAGCATTTGCTCGATAATACATGAATATCGCTGACTTTTCTGCGATATTCATGCATTGCGGACGTTTTTTATCGCATTTGCGATAAACCTTGCTAATAGCAAGGTTTATCTGCGATAAAAATCGCCGATGTGCGGCGATAATTTTTGTCTCTAAACAAGTTAGAGACAAAAATTATCGCTAGTTGTTGGTAATATGCCCCCGGGTTTTTGCTTGCAGAAATCGGGAGGCGGGAGACTAGCACTGAAATCAGTAGTCTCACGCCTGAATCGGGAGGGTTGGCATGTCTGGATTCTCTACAGCTGGGGCCATAAACTACATCCGCAGGGGTAGGTGATAGCCTGGGACCAGCCTGGCATCTAAAATGGCTGCCGTGCACGACAAAATTGTGGCATTGGAAAAAAGGCAAGATGGCGCAGACAATGTTTATCAATAAGGATTCATTTATAACAAAATATTTTATCGCAGTGACAAATTGGCGGTCAACACTTCCTGATTTCCATCGAATCGAACGTTAACAGACGTCACGCAGCAAAAAAAATAAAAAGCTCACGCACAGCCGCTGGAAGAGATGTATCAACATATATGAGCCTCCTCAGCCACCCTCATGAAACATAGGGGATTAGGATACGTCTCCCGCACCCCCTTATACCTAGTAATTTAATTAAAATGAAGCACAAAATGGCGAATTCTCGTTTCGCTACCAGTTTGCGGCCCAGTTCGCGGCCCGTGAAGCGCTTCTACCGTGAAAAATCATTTTTTTTTTATTTTCCCCACGGGACCCTTTAATAACCCCAACATCATTCCTAGGGGGTCAAGAGGGGTCTACCTTGCCCCCTTTCATTAAATTCCCCCTTCGTTTTTCACCTCTTCTTCTCTCTCGATCCTACCGAGAGATAAGATGGCGGCCGCTCCGGACTGTTTAGAATGTTGACAGACACCGGAGAGCCAATCAGCTTTCTGCGCTCAAAGATCCGTTTCGCGAAAAGTAAGCGAACCGGAGCGCAGCCTGGAGCGCTGTTACAGATATATATCTTGTTTTAAACGTTAATTTCTCAAAAACTACTGGAGCACATATATTGAGACCTAGCAAAGGCACATCGGGCTAACAGTCCCTACAATTTTGCCAAGTTTCGTGCAAATCCATTCAGCCGTTCGAGCTAAAAGTGAGTCCAACCGCCCTATGGAAATTAACATGGGAAAAACGCGTTTTGGGACCCCCCTTTTTTCTCGGCCCCCCCTCGACAAAACGCCCCCAAATTTTCAAGGGCTGCTCAGAAACAAAATGTGCCATTTTCCTGAAAATTTCAGCCGATTCCGTCCACAAACGCCAAAGTTATTAGACATAGAATTTTCAAAAATCCCATAGGGAATAAATCCTAACTATATATACCTACTGGCGATAGCCAGTAGGTAATATATATATATATATATATATATATATATATATATATATATATATATATATATATATATATATATATGTATGCATCTATCAAAGCAAAAGGCAAAAATAGAAAACATGTATGTTTTGTCCCACTCACCTATATATTACCTACTGGCGGTCGCCAGTAGGTATATATAGTTAGGATTTTTTCTCTATGGGATTTTAGAAAATTCTATGTCTAATAACTTTGGCGTTTGTGGACGGAATTGGCTGAAATTTTCAGGAAAATTGAACATTTTGTTTCTGAGCAGCCCCTGACAATTTGGGAGGGTTTCATCAAGGGGGGGCCGAGAAAAAAGGGGGGTCCCAAAACACGTTTTTCCCATGTTAATTTCCATAGGGCGGTTGGCCTCACTTTTAGCTCGAACGGCTGAATGGATTTGCACGAAACTTGGCAAATATGTAGGGACTGTTAGCCCGATGTGCCTTTGCTAGGTCTCAATATATGTGCTCCAGTGGATTTTGAGTAATTTAGGTTCAAAAAAAGATATATATCTGGGCGGAGCCTAACCACACATCTGATCTGATTGGCTGTCAGCACTTCATCCAAGAAGTGTTGGTAGCCATCTTGGGACCAATATACATGATAGCACCTCATTAAAAAGCATTGTAGTTAATAGAGGGTTTTAGGACTTTAGTTACATTATAAATCATTTGTTGATGGTACCATACTCGTTTTAGGAATTGTGGTGGGTTCTAAGGTGATTTTACCATGTGAAAAAACCTTCTGCTGTGATATCATGAATATTGTTTGAAAGAAAACTAATATCTCATGATTTTCCCACAGTGGTTTGGAAGGGGATCTATAAGCTAAACTGAAAGCATATTTTCTGTAAATTCACATTATCTTTCTCAGTCATGTGAAAATGAAGTCTGACATTCTCAGTAAAACATGTACATCCAACAAGGACAGAGACTGTCAGTTGATTCCTTTGTGTTCTACTGCAGCCTCCTAGAGTGTTCTAAAGAACAACTAGAGCGCTAACAGTCCAACTTATTACAAAGGTATGGCACACCTGAAGCCATCTTGATTGGAATAAAGTGGTAACTCTTAAAACATTTAATTTAAAAAGAAACAACATGAGGGGGTATATTTTGCCATAGAAAGTATGATTAGTGCTGCAGAATGAAAAATTAGGGCACATTTTGAGTGACTTCTCAAATCCTTTTCTATTTCATTAAAACATTCTAACATGCAGTCTCCCAAAATGGCCACCAGAGACAAAAGAGCCCAAATGTAGCCCAAATATCACCCAGATGTAGCCCAAGTATAGCCCAATGACAGAATGTCCCAGAGTGTTCTAAAGAACAACTAGAGCGCTAACAGTCCTACTTATTACAAAGGTATGGCACACCTGAAGCCATCTTGATTGGAATAAAGTGGTAACTCTTAAAACATTTAATTTAAAAAGAAACAACATGAGGGGGTATATTTTGCCATAGAAAGTATGATTAGTGCTGCAGAATGAAAAATTATGGCACATTTTGAGTGACTTCTCAAATCCTTTTCTATTTCATTAAAACATTCTGACATGCAGTCTCCCAAAATGGCCACCAGAGACAAAAGAGCCCAAATGTAGCCCAAATATCACCCAGATGTAGCCCAAGTATAGCCCAATGACAGAATGTCCCAGAGTGTTCTAAAGAACAACTAGAGCGCTAACAGTCCTACTTATTACAAAGGTATAGCACACCTGGAGCCATCGTGATGGGAATAAAGTGGTAACTCTTAAAACATTTAATTTAAAAAGGAACAAAATGAGGGGGTATATTTTGCCATATGAATTATGATTAGTGCTGCAGAAAGAAAAATTAGGGCACATTTTGAGTGACTTCTCAAACCCTCTTCAATTTCATTAAAAAATTCTGACATACAGTCTCCCAAGATGGCCACCAGAGACAAAAGAGCCTAAATGTAGCCCAAATATCACCCAGATGTACCCCAAGTATAGCCCAATGACAGAATGTCCCTGAGTGTTCCAAAGAACAACTAGAGCGCTAACAGTCCTACTTATTACAAAGGTATGGCACACCTGAAGCCATCTTGATTGGAATAAAGTGGTAACTCTTAAAACATTTAATTTAAAAAGGAACAAAATGAGGGGGTATATTTTGCCATATGAATTATGATTAGTGCTGCAGAAAGAAAAATTAGGGCACATTTTGAGTGACTTCTCAAACCCTCTTCTATTTCATTAAAAAATTCTGACATGCAGTCTCCCAAAATGGCCACCAGAGACAAAAGAGCCCAAATGTAGCCCAAATATCACCCAGATGTAGCCCAAGTATAGCTCAATGACAGAATGTCCCTGAGTGTTCCAAAGAACAACTAGAGCGCTAACAGTCCTACTTATTACAAAGGTATGGCACACCTGAAGCCATCTTGATTGGAATAAAGTGGTAACTCTTAAAACATTTAATTTAAAAAGGAACAAAATGAGGGGGTATATTATGCAATAGAAGGTATTATTAGTGCTGCAGAAAGAAAAATTAGGGCACATTTTGAGTGACTTTTCAAATCCTCTTCTATTTCATTAAAAAATTCTGACATGCAGTCTCCCAAAATGGCCACCAGAGACAAAAGAGCCCAAATGTAGCCCAAATATCACCCAGATGTAGCCCAAGTATAGCTCAATGACAAAATGTCCCTGAGTGTTCCAAAGAACAACTAGAGCGCTAACAGTCCTACTTATTACAAAGGTATGGCACACCTGAAGCCATCTTGATTGGAATAAAGTGGTAACTCTTAAAACATTTAATTTAAAAAGGAACAAAATGAGGGGGTATATTTTGCCATATGAATTATGATTAGTGCTGCAGAAAGAAAAATTAGGGCACATTTTGAGTGACTTCTCAAACCCTCTTCAATTTCATTAAAAAATTCTGACATACAGTCTCCCAAGATGGCCACCAGAGACAAAAGAGCCTAAATGTAGCCCAAATATCACCCAGATGTACCCCAAGTATAGCCCAATGACAGAATGTCCCAGAGTGTTCTAAAGAACAACTAGAGCGCTAACAGTCTTACTTATGACAAAAGTATGGCACACCAGAAGCCATCTTGATTGGAATGAAGTGGTAAGTCTGAAAACACTCAATTTAAAAAGGAACAACATGAGGGGGTTAATTTTGCCATAGAAAGTATGATTAGTGCTTTAGAAAGAAAAATTAGGGATCATTTTGAGTGACTTTTCAAATCCTCTTCTATTGTATTAAAAAAATTCTGACATGCAGACTGAAACATGCACTTTGAATACCAGCAGCAGACGTCCCTGGTGAGCAGTAGCTTTACTACAGTGATCTAATTTGCAACTAGAGTGCTAACATTCAGAATTTATGGCAAATGTGTGACACATCTGAATGCCTTCTTGATGGAACCAAAGTAAACAAGCATTGAAAATGCAATAGATCTCGCCCTCGTTTAAGTTAAAGCCATTCTGTTTGTAATGAGGTGGCTTTTTAGCTTTGCTTTTATTAGTGTTTTTTCAACTTTCATGTAAATAACATGCATCTGTATGCATATAAGTATATGTATGCATGCATTTATGTTTGTATTTATATAGATATACAGATAATATATGTTTATATATGTATGTATATATATATATTCACTGAAAAAACCATAGGCTATAGACCATATATAGTTAGGAATTAGCATTTACAAAACCTTGAAAATTCACTGAAAAAACCATAGGTTATAGACCATATATAGTTAGGAATTAGCATTTACAAAACCTTGAAAATTCACTGAAAAAACCATAGGTTATAGACCATATATAGTTAGGAATTCGCATTTACAAAACCTTATTTTACTCACACAAAGCCATTGAAATTCCATATATAGTTAGTTGCACTAACTATATATCGCGCACCCGCAATCCACTGCTGATGATGTCACATATTACATCATTCATGACATGGTCAGTGACATCACTGATGACATCACTGATGACATCTCAAATGACATCACTGATGACATCTCAAATGACATCACTGATGACATCACTGATGACATCTCATTTGACATTACTGATCACATCACTGATGATATCATTCATGTGATAATACGATGAACCTCTTCAGACTCTAATATAACCTTAGATACAATCAGTGTAAACAGACACTCACAGACTGTCACTCATCCATGGAGTTACTCACACACCTAGTCAGTCATGCAAAGAATCAATCACACCTCCATTTCCTCAACTATACAGTTATACAAACTTTACTTATTCAAACATATACTAACACATATTTACTCTCTTGTACAATCCCTGATACAAGTTCACAATGATCCATACAGCCACTCACACATTCACTGGCTCTTATGCACAGTTATTTATATATGTCAACTCTCACATGTACTGTGTTTTACATATGTACTTACTTTGACATGTAGCACTGAGATATCCATTCACTCACCAATACACTCATGCACACAGTCAACAGCCCATACAGCTGTTTCCACATGCACTTTTGAAACCATACATCTAGTGAATCAACTGCTCACACATCTATGCACAGAGTCATACACCTCCCAGCCACCCACACACACACTCAGTCTCCCATACAAATACTTGGGCAACTAATCAATAACCCATATAGTTACTCATATAGCTACTTATCAACACATGCAACAGTTTACAGAACAACAGACATAATGATGCACAAATTAAGACAGCTTAGTCACTAACCCATGCACTCAGTGAGACACATTTAATCACTCACTCATACAGTCAGTCATGCACCTACTAAATCCTTCATCCAGACACTTATACATCCACTCATTCTTCAATATGTAAGACATATTTTAACTTTACAGAAACATACAGTCACTGGATGTTGTCATCAGTGATGTCATCAGTGATGTCATTTGAGATGTCATCAGTGATGTCATCAGTGATGTCACTGACCATGTCATGAATGATGTAATATGTGACATCATCAGCAGTGGATTGCGGGTGCGCGATATATAGTTAGTGCAACTAACTATATATGGAATTTCAATGGCTTTGTGTGAGTAAAATAAGGTTTTGTAAATGCGAATTCCTAACTATATATGGTCTATAACCTATGGTTTTTTCAATGAATATATATATATATATATATATATATATATATATATATATATATATATATATATATATATATATATATATATATATATATATATATATATATATATATATATATATATATATATATATATTGGCAAAACTCAGAAACCCCAAAGCTCCCGGGTTTCAAGGAATGAGAGCACTCGAAGCAAATGTGGCGTAGGTCAGCCAAGTCTTTATTCATTAAACTCCCTCGATAGTCAGTTAGCAAACGCGTTTCGGCGTTTCCGCCTTCGTCAGTGTAACTGACATTATTTACAAATCAACTTTAAATCAAGTAACCTCGTGATCGTCATTGGTCACGTGTCAATTCATGTGCATTGACATAAACGAAGGTACTTAGAACAATACATTCACTGCTTCTGCGGCGGCCATCTTTGAATATGCAATTCACTATATTACATATGTACATATAAACACAATGTACAAAAACTAATGACTGATTCATTTGTCATATCCATTCTAATTTAAGAAAGAAAACATTCAATTAATTACAATGTTCGATCTTGCTTGTAACCCATAAATTTAGATGGTGAATGTGCCGCTGGTACCAACAAATGCGAGTTTCACTCAAAATTTATCGTGAAAGTCGCCTATGTTCACATGGTTGTACGTTACCATTCTTGAATCGCAGTTGGCATATATACAATTTCAGCCCTGGATGGGCATATGAATTATTTACATTATTTACATTCCAGCCTTGAATAGGCCTTTCATCAATGATCTAATCAACTGATAAATAACTGCATTTGTATTAATCAACACATTGGAAAATAATATGCTAAACATTAGTGGTAACTTCACTCTACTCTGTTTCAAGGAAACTATATACAAATTTACATCACTGGTTCTTCAACAAAGAGGGAAGGAAACAATTGGAGGGATGCTCAGATGTGAGTCCACATCTCTTCTTCCTTATTCATCCCTCCCGGGGTTTTGGTCTGTAACTGGATGATGAATCGTGATTCCAGTGTTCTCAGCTTTTTTACCCAATTGCCCCCTCTTTCTGTTCTGACCAACTGATCTAAAATGAAATAAGTCAGAAGATTGCTATTACTATCATGTTCCTGTTCAAAATGACGGGCTACTGGGTAGTTGGGGTCCTTTGATGTAATCGCCCTCATATGCTCTAAGACCCGGAGTTTGGTTTGTTTAACCGTACTCCCTATATACCTCTTCCCACAGGGACATGTTAGACAATAGACTGTGTAGTCAGAATTACAATTCAACAGTTTGGTTATTCTACCTTTCCTCTTTTGACCAGGAATGTAATACTCCTTGACTTTCTGTGAATTCTTACAGGCCTTGCACTTCATGCAAGGATAGAAGCCGGAAACAGGTGGTTTTGTCTTCCTTTTCTGTTCAAAGTGGCTATTTACAAGATGGTCTTTGAAAGATTTCCCCTTTCTGTAGGTTATCAAGGGGTGATCAGATAAGGACTTCCCTATTATGGGATCTGCTTTTAAGATCTTCCAGTTCTTCCGCATCACATTAAAGACTTCTGGAGATTTTTCAGAGAAGTCAGTAATTAGCCTGATCTTATCATCTTTAGGTTTGGATCGATCAATTAATAGATCCTTCCTTTCGACCAAATTGCTCCTCAACTCTGCTTGTGTGAGAATTCCTTTCCCATAGCCTCTCTCAGAAAATCTCATTTTTGACTGTTCCCTAGAGCTTACAAACTCCTTGGGGGTCGAGCAATTGCGTTTCATTCGCAAGAACTCTCCCAGGGGGATGTTGTTAATGACACTGCGGGGATGATAGCTGCGTGAGTGCAGTATAGTGTTACCCGCCGTGGGTTTTCTAAAAACGGCGGTTTGTATTTTCTTGTCTTCCACGAAGACCCGTAGGTCTAAGTAGAACACCTCACTTTGACTAATGCTGCTTGTGAAGCTGAGATTTAGAGTGTTCTTATTCAAATCTGAGATGTATTCCTCAGCCTCATTCTGTGAACCCCGCCACACCAAGAACAAGTCGTCGATGTAGCGGGTCCAAAGAACAATATTATTCATCCACCGCTCGTTAGTCCCTGCCCAGGCCACGTGCTTCTCCCACCAGCCCACGAAAAGATTCGCGTAGCTGGGAGCGAAGCACGTGCCCATCGCAGTCCCCTGCAGTTGCAAATACAATTTTCCTGCAAACAAAAAAATGTTATTACGGAGACAGAAGTCCGTGAGCTCCAATAACATATGGTTATGGCTTCGGTACTTGATAGGTCTTAATTCAAGGAAGCTTCTCATTGCCATCAGGCCGTCCTCATGTTTGATCGATGTGTACAAGCTGGCAATGTCCAAAGTTATCAAGAACATATCTTCTTCCCAAGCCACATCCTGTATGATCCGCAGAAAGTCCTTCGTATCCTTTAGATACGAACTGAGATCCTTCACGAAAGGGGCAATGAAGCTGTCGATATAGCTCGATGTTTTCTCTAGTAAGCTGTCCTTGGCAGATACAATCGGTCTGCCTGGGGGCCAAATTCTGCTCTTATGTACCTTAGGCAGGTGATAGAAGGTCGCAATTTGCGGGTGATCACATTTCAGATTTTTCCAGTCTTTGAGATCAAGGATGCCTTTATCCTTCCAATTGTTTATTAGGTCATTGAATGCTTTTATGCTTTCGGTATATTTTATACGTTTGATCTCCACATAATGTTTCTTGTTGTTCAGTTGGGATAGGGCCTCATCCTCATATTGTCCTCGTTTAAGAATGACAATATTGCCCCCTTTATCACTGGGTTTGATGATTATACTGTTATCGTCTTTCAAATTCTGAATTGTTGCCCATTCATCCTTGGTCAGAAAAAAAAAAAAAAAAAAAAAAAAAAAATATATATATATATATATATATATATATATATATATATATATATATATATATATATATATATATATATATATATATCCATCGAAGTTTGCCTGCAGGAAAGGAGGAGCCCACAAGCAAGGTAACATTCAGCCTTTTAATAACCTTGTTGGAAGCAGCAGTGAAATGGATGCAAATTTCAGCAACAGCATAGAAGTCCAGCCTGACGCGTTTCGTATCTCTTCTTCATCAGAGGCTAGGGCTTGTGTTCAAAGGCAAACGATTTTTGGCAGCTACACAGCATTATAACTCCCACCTCAGTGGTGCAACGATGTATGCCAGCACTACAACAGGTGGCTTGAACATCAAGGGGGAGGAGCGGAGCCAAGTCCTCATCATAAGGCAGCAGGAGGCACTGACCGGGACAGTTGGTCAGGTGTAGCGCGCTGAGGAAGGCGGAATGTGCCGAAATGCATTCGCCGCCACCGGACCTTGAACTCCATCAATAAAGCCTCTCCGAAACATTTCTCCTTTGTGGTTGCTGCCTTCTTCCGTGTGTGGAGGGCTTTTGCGGACATTGTTATGCGCTAGCCAATTGCGCATATAAGTAACCCCCGTCACGCTTTTGGGAAGAAGTAAAATTGGCGCTGCCTCACGGCTTTCAAAACTTTCCTGTTAAGGAACACTTCGGACCTGCCCTTCTTGGTGAGGCGATCGGGGTGGTAGAGGTATTGTACCTCTCATTGCGGCAGTTTGCCCCTGCTCCATGACAGCTTCACCCTGGGTCAGAATGTGAGTCTCCCCGGGAGTCCTTCATTAAATTTATGATCTGGGCTGACTGCTTCATTCGAAGCCTAGTAGCCAAGATTTTACCTATTCTCTCCCCAAATTCATAACTTGTCAATTTAAAAGATAAAAATTTCCTGGCAATTTCCTTATCCCAAAACCCCAAAATGTTAGTCCTGACCTTAATTACATCATTTTCCTCTATGAATAATCCCGTGTTGCCCGATGCCACCTGTCTGGTTAGATGAGTCTCGGCTTTAATCAGGAGTTCATATAAGTTATCCAGTTCTTTCCTTGAGTTCTTATGTTGCCTGGCTATGAAGCTGATACATTCTCCCCTGAACCCTGCTTTAAATGTATCCCAAACTACGGGAATATTGGTAGTGCCACGGTTTTCATCAAAGAAAATTTGAATCCAGCCCTGCATATGTGTAATAAATTCAGAATTTAGTCCTAACTTCCTATCATATGAAAAGCTGGATTGTATCTTTCGTTTCGCTAACCAATGGATATCTACCACAATAGGAGAATGATCCGAAGATACCCTGGGATAAACTCTAATGTTAGTACCTTCTAATAAATTTCGGGGAAGGAAAAAATAATCTAATCTCACAAGCTTTTTATGAGGATGAGAATAAAAAGTAAATCCACTATCCCCCTCTCGTAACATACCCCAGGCATCCACCAATCCATGATCTTGTAAAAGATGCACGAGTGCCTTATACACCTTAGGCTTACGTCCCTTATAAATTGCCTGCAAGTCCCTCAAAGCACTATTGGTCAGATTTATGTTGATATCGCCACAAATCACTATAGGATGTTGAAAGTTAACTAATTCCGTGTTGATCTCTGCTAATGGGTCAAGGTCGTCTAGATTAGCCCCATATACCGAGACTAATGTAAATTGACTATTTCCAGTTTTTAATTCCACAATGACCCAACGACCCTTTTTATCTTCTGATTTGCGACCTACTGTTATTGAGTTATCCTTAATTAATATAGCCACTCCACGTATCATACTAGATTGTCTTGAAGCAGATACCAACACAAATCCTAAATCTTTTAGAAGCGCCCTTTTGGCCCATGGGATATGCGTTTCTTGTACACAAACAACATCGGGTAGTATGCATTTTAATTCTGCTGCAACTTTATGTCTTTTTATTAGATTATTTAATCCTGCTACATTCAAAGAACATATTCTCAAACTATTTCCTGCCATTTCAACTCATAATCATAATTCCCGATTTTGCCTGTTACTAGCTCATAAAAATGAAGATAAAGATAAACATAATATACACAATTCATCCTTGCATAGTAGCCAGAATACTTTTCAATGTAGCGCCCTTTTTCCTTTTTAGTCGTATCTTGTCCTTGTAATTCCACCATGTCTTTGTCGTGATCAATTTTTTTTCTCCCCCTTTTTTCACCCTCCCGTGCCCCAATTCCACCCCGAACACCAATCCACCCATTCACCCCGCCTGTGCCCCCCTGTCCCCCACCCTTCACGGAGGCTTTAGGACTTATGGTCCTGTGATGAAGTTTGCCGCTCCCCCTACCGCCCCCCAACAGAGTTTACTGGACATCATCATTAACAATCCCTTAAATTTTCACAAAAGGTGAAATGGCATTTTCTATGGGACCTTTAGACACGGCTACAGCCCGAACGGCTGAACGGAATTACACCAAACTTGTCAAAATGGTAGGGACAGGTAAGCAGTAGTGCCTTTTCTTTATTTGGTGAAAATCCCTCCAGTAGTTGTTGAGACAATTGAATTTGAGCAAATTATATATCTATATGCGCTCAAAATTCTATTGGGAATAACTTTGGCACCGATTGAGGAATCTGCGTGTAATTTTCCAGAATTTTGGCCAGCTCCGCTCCGCTCCTTCCCTGAAAGTTTCGGGGGGATATGTCAAGGGGGGGCGAAAGGGGGGGTCCAAAAACGTGTTTTCCCCATGTTCATTTTCATAGGGACCTTTAGACACGGCTACAGCCCGAACGGCTGAATGGAATGACACCAAACTTGGCAAAATGGTAGGGCCTGGTATGCACATGTGCCTTTGCTATGTTTGGTGAAAAACCCTCCAGTAGTTCTTGAGAAAATTTAATTTGAAATTTTTCAAATGGCATTTTCTATGGGACCTTTAGACACGGCTACAGCCCGAACGGCTGAACGGAATTACACCAAACTTGGCAAAATGGTAGGGACAGGTATGCAGTAGTGCCTTTTCTATATTTGGTGAAAATCCCTCCAGTAATTGTTGAGAAAATTGAATTTGAGCAAATTGTATATCTATATGCGCTCACCGTACGCGCACCGTACGCGTACGGTACGCATACTGTACGCGTACTTGCGCGTACCCTTACGTGCGCGAGCGGGTTTCTGATTGGCTGGCAGTCGGCTGGCAACATTCCAAACTGTCCAAACCAGGAAGTGTTGACCACCATCTTGTTTTTCAGGAGAACTGAGGCACAAGAGAGCCCAAACAAGAGTGGAAAACACGAAAAGGGGGCAGGATGTCATCAGTGATGTCATTTGAGATGTCATCAGTGATGTCATCAGTGATGTCACTGACCATGTCATGAATGATGTAATATGTGACATCATCAGCAGTGGATTGTGGGTGCGCGAAATATAGTTAGTACAACTAACTATATAGGAGCAATTTCAATGGTTTTTTAAATGCTAATTCCTAACTATATAAGGCCTGAAACCTATGGTTTTTTAAGTGAATTATATATATATACATATATATATATATATATATATATATATATATATATATATATATATATATATATATATATATATATATATATATATATATATCTGCATCTATCAAAGCAAAAGGCAAAAATAGAAAACATGTATGTTTTGTCCCACTCACCTATATATATATATATATATATATATATATATATATATATATATATATATATATATATATATATATATATATATATATATATATATATGTATGTATGTAGCCCTTGCTATATATATATATATATATACACTATTATAAAGAGAGAACTTGCACCTTTTGGCCAGGTAAACTCGGGAACCACAGCGCCAATCTACACACCCGATATATCTATGAAAATGTCAGGGTGTGTAGATGGACATAGGCTATATAAATAAAAAAATAAAAAAGTAAATTAAAAAAATTAAGTTTGTAAATAAAGTAGTCCCCTGAAAATAGCGCCGGCCGGGACCTAGCGCTGGCCGCGCCGTGACGTGCGTGATGACCGCGGCACGACGTGCGTGATGATGACGAAGGAGGAGCGGCGGTGCACTGACGATCGGCTGTGCAGTGAGGAGCGGCGGCACAGGTAAGGAAAGGGAAAGTTCAGTGCGAGACTGTGTGATGCAGGGGGAGGCAAGAAGGAGGCAGCAATAAAGGAAAATGTCCGAGCGCGAGTGAGTCGGGGCGGGAGGGGGGCGCGAGTGAGTCGGGGCGGGAGGGGGTCGGGGCGGGAGCGGGTGTACTGCCCCCAGCCCCTTTCTGCCCCAGGCAACACTGGGGCGGGCTGCTAGTATATATATATATGTGTGTGTGTGTATATATACACAGGCTGTGTCTCTTATACATACGCCAAACTCTGAAGCACCTGAAATCACTCAGGAAGTCCGCCCCAGTGGGCGTGGCAGGCGCACTGCCTGCTGGTCTCTGTGGTGCTAGTTTATCAATCTCCAGTGAGTAGTTGGCACGATGCATATGAGTTAATCAAGTGGGTTGGTGAGTGCGCCTGCCACGCCCACTGGGGCGGACTCCCTGAGTGATTTCAGGTGCTTATATATATATATATATATAATTAATTATATAATTTCTATAGTTTGAACCCAGCCAAAGTCAGCACAGCGCTGTACATGGTTAAAGGTAAGCTTAAAGTCAGTTAGCAATAGGAGAAAAAGCTGGGTTGTGGATGGCAAATGAATTGTGATGTAGTGTTCTTGAAAGAGGTATGTCTTCAACTCTTTCTTTTAGTGGAGCACCAGTGGGATATTGCGGAGGAATGCGGGGATGTTGCTCCAGAGCCTAGCTGCTTACACAGAAACGGCCTGTTGTCAACTTTTTTTCATTTTTCCAAGCCTGGGCAGCACATGCGCTGCTCTGTGAGCCATGCCGTATTGGAGTATGGAATAGAAGCCCCACCCACTCTCTGCCCATATTTGTCATTGTCCTTCGTAAATGCTGGCTTCTGATTTGTTAAGGGGCTTGTTAGTCCCGCCTTAGTGCCACCTTGTCTTCATTCGTAACCTCTCATGCGGACTGGCCCTTTTACTTCATTTGATACACGTGAGTCTTTTTTAGTCTGTAAGCACAATTTTCTTTAATGAGTTTCTCCTACTGCAGGCACAACATGCTTTCCTGCAAATTCATCGCTCCATGCGCGTTTTCACTTTCCAAGCAGCCGGGACAATGGCTGCCGCTTCTCTGCATAGGTCTCGCATTTACAAGAGTTTGAGCTATTGGCATTGTGCAGGACAATGCCTTTTATTTATTTATTTATTTATTTATTTTATGATTTCTAGAGCGCCTGGTGACCCGTAGGCATCCCCGCGCTGTAAATCTGATTCAGACCAGAAAGGGGGAGGAAGGAAGGGAAGGATTATTTGGGAAACAGAAGGGTCTTGAGTTTCTTACGAAACAGGGTGTGCGAGGGTTCCAGACGAAGGCTGTGAGGGAGTGCATTCCAGCCTTTGGAAGCTTTGACCGCAAAGCGACGGCCACCGGTTCTGGCCTTCCTGAATTTTGGTACAATGGCCAGATGTTCGGCGTCAGAGCGAAGGGATCTGGAGGCTTTATATGGTATAACCATGTGTTTTAGTGCGGCTGGGCCAACTCCATTAATAAGCTTATGGGTGGTGCACAGGGCTTTAAATTCTACTCGCTGGCGGACAGGGAGCCAGTGAAGGGCTTTGAGGGCAGACTTGGCTGACACTCTTGGGGGGAGGTTCATAATAAGTCTGGCCGCCGCATTTTGAGTGCGTTGGAGTTTGGCCAGGGTGTTTTCCGGCGCCCGAGATAGATGGCGTTACTGTAATCGAGCCGGGCCAAGACAAGTCCCTGGATCAGTAGTTTCCTAGATAGCGGAGGGAGAAGGGGTAGAATCTTACGCACCGAACGCAAGAGACCGAAGCACGTACCAGCAGTCTTGGTCGCCTGCGTCTTCATGGTTAGGTCGGGTTCCAACCACACACCTAGAGTTTTGATCTCCTTTTTAGGTGAGGGGATTTCGCCAAAGGAGTCAGGCCAAACCGAGGGTGGAATGGATGTCCATTTGTTTCCCAGAAGCATGATCTCGGTCTTTGCACCGTTTAGCTTCAAGGCTGAGTCACACATCCAGGTGTGGATGTCCTGCAGACAGTTCAACAAGCTGTCAGGATAATTATCAAGGTGAGACAGGGAGACGACTAGTTGAGTGTCGTCAGCGTAGTTTATTATTTTAATCCCATAAGGGGCTACTACGTCTTCCAGGGGGGCCATGTAAACATTAAACAAGGTGGGGCTGAGCGATGACCCCTGGGGAACACCGTTCTTAAGAGGAAGAGGTTCCGACCGAGAGTTACCGTCCCACACCTGGAAGGAGCGGTTGGTGAGAAAAGATTCAATCCATGCTCGCGCCGTGCCCACGATACCTGCCTTGGCCAAGCGATGTAATAAGACCCGGTGATCCACCGTATCAAAGGCGGCACTAAGGTCCAGGAGGATCACTGCCACCGATCCTCCTGAATCGAGTATGCCCCTTGCCTCCTCGATGACAGAGAGGAGGGCGGTGTCCGTGCCATGGCCGGGTCGGAACCCGGTTTGGGATTGGCGCAGAAGATGGTTGGTCTCAAGGAATTGGGACAATTGCGCGTTGACTAGCTTTTCCGCCATCTTACTGATACAAGGGAGCAGTGAGATAGGACGGTAGTTAGCCATGTCGTCCGGGTTGAGTTGGGGCTTTTTTAACAGGGCCTTAACGACAGCGTTCTTCCAGTTGGGGGGCACCGTGCCTTCCGACAAAGAAGAGTTGATAAGGTCCTTGATGATCGGGGCTATAATGTAAGATACCTTTTTTAGGAATCTAGCCGGGGCTGGATCGAGAGGGGAACCGCTTTTCATTTTCTCAAGCGTGGAGGTGACTTCAGGAAGGGAGACTGCTCTGAAAGTGTCCAGCTGTAAATTGTTATTACCGTCTGCTATGTCCGAGATGGAAGGGGGGCTGATGCTGGGTAGAGAGTCCAGTATCCGCAAGATTTTAGAATCAAAATAGTTGGCCAGATCCTGACTTCTGTCTGGTGGGGGGGAGTGAGAAGAGGGTGCTGTGGGGATGTTCAGTAGTTCTTTAACTATCTGGTATGATTCCTTGGAGGAGTTTGTAGCGGTTTTGATTCTAATGTCATAGTATGACGATTTGGCTGACTTCAAGGCAGTTTTGTAGCGTCTTACTGCCAGGTTATACTTGTCTTTGTTGCTGTGGAGCCAGTCTTTCCTCCACACTCTCTCGGCCTTTTTACACTCTTTACGGAGTCCTCTGAGGTCGGAATTATACCAAGGTGCGTGGCCCTTGATCTTGTTTTTGACCTCTCGGTTTTTAAAAGGAATGAGACTATCAAGGGAGGAAGAAATCCAGTCACTAACCTGAGTGTCCGCAATGGCGGGGTCGGTTGTGAGACTGGGGGTGGTGGCATCCAGAGCCAGGGCCCAGTCTTCAACCGAAAGTCTGGCCCAGGATCTGTTCTTGGTGAAGGTAGGAGGTTTGTGCGGTTTTTTAAAAGAACCTGGGAGGAAGACCGATACCAGGAAGTGGTCTGTCCACGGGAGGGGGAGGGAGTTGATGAACTGAAGGCCAGGAATATTAGAGAACACAGGGTCGAGCAGATGTCCTTTCAAATGCGTGGCTCCTGAGTTAGCCAGAGAGAGGCCAAGGGCGCCCAGATCATAGATAAGGTCGGATGCTCCTGTATCAGATGGATCGTCGAAGTGGATGTTGAGGTCGCCTGTAATCAGGAAGTTGGATGTTAGGTGGGCCAGGGATGCGACAGTTTCCAGAAAGGCAGCAGAGAAGGGGCCAAAGTGCCCTGGAGGCCGATAGACCAAAAGGCCCGACAGGGCATTGGTCGGGGAAAGCTGAAGCGAAAAATGGCAGCTCTCCGACTCCTGGCTCTGGATCTCCGTGGATCGACAGGTAAAGTAGTCTCGGTGAATGATAGCCAGTCCGCCTCCTCGACCAAGAGGACGAGGCTGGGACATGATAAGAAAGCCCGGGGGGAGGGCTGAGACTATGTCGGAGTTAGAATATCCGGTGATCCATGTTTCGGTTAGAAAAAGTATATCTAACTCGTAATCGACGATTAAGTGATTTATGAGTAGGGCGTGTTTTGGCAGCGATCTGCAATTGAGTGTCGCTATTTTGAGCCCCGAAACCGGGGGGGTAGTACTGGGAATGGTTAAATTACCAATTTTGCAGGAGTTGCATAAAGTAAAGGGGTCGGTGGGTTCGGATATGGCGTGACAGTTGTTGTTTCTGGTAGGTCTGAGGCTGAGGAGATCTCTACGGGAATACTGTCTCCTAGTGACAGTGAGATCCGGCATAGTGACTGGCCCTGTGCCCGGTCGTGCCCGGTCGTGCGCGGACGGGCGCAGACGGGCTTGCCTTAGGCGCTCCCGCTGCGCTCGTCCGCTGCGCTGGTATGGACGGCACATTAGAGGAAGATAAGGGGGCGTGGCTTCTAAGTGGGCGTGTCTGCCCTTCGAGCGGCAATGGCGGTGGAGGGGGGTTTCCCTGTGTCAGCCCTCGATCGGCTGTGTCAGGGTGAGTAAAGTCGACCCTGCTTGGCGCTAGAACGAGCGCTTTTCAGGCAGGTAAGAGAAGTATTGTTTTTTTTTAAAAGCAGTGCAGTTAGAGTGAAAGATTCGATTTTAAAACAGAAATAATAGTAAACACAACAACACACCTGCGGCTTCCGCCTCAGAGGTCAACAGACTTGTAGAAACGCTAGTATTCAGCGTTTAAATACCACAAGGGGGCATGGCTTCTAAGTGGGCGTGTCTGCCCTTCGAGCGGCAATGGCGGTGGAGGGGGGTTTCCCTGTGTCAGCCCTCGATCGGCTGTGTCAGGGCGAGTAAAGTCGACCCTGCTTGGCGCTAGAACAAGCGCTTTTCAGGCAGGTAAGAGAAGTATTGTTTTTTTTAAAAGCAGTGCAGTTAGAGTGAAAGATTCGATTTTAAAACAGAAATAATAGTAAACACAACAACACACCTCCGGCTTCCGCCTCAGAGGTCAACAGACTTGTAGAAACGCTAGTATTCAGCGTTTAAATACCACAAGGGGGCGTGGCTTCTAAGTGGGCGTGTCTGCCCTTCGAGCGGCAATGGCGGTGGAGGGGGGTTTCCCTGTGTCAGCCCTCGATCGGCTGTGTCAGGGCGAGTAAAGTCGACCCTGCTTGGCGCTAGAACGAGCGCTTTTCAGGCAGGTAAGAGAAGTATTGTTTTTTTTTAAAAGCAGTGCAGTTAGAGTGAAAGATTCGATTTTAAAACAGAAATAATAGTAAACACAACAACACACCTCCGGCTTCCGCCTCAGAGGTCAACAGACATTTATGTGTTAATTATCAAAACATATAAATAAAAGGCATTGTCATTTACAATGCCAATAGCTTAAACTCTCACAAATGCGAGACCTATTGCATTGCAAATGCTTATTTAAATCCATGGTGCCTCGATCTAACAGCTCCAATAAACAGTTTCACCAAAATGAAAGGAAGCATCATATATGTTAGAGGCTATTGTTTTGTGTTACTGTTCCCAGAACTTCAATAGAAATCGAAGTCTGGGAGTCAAGATACACATTGCAACATTTCTCGTCTCACTTTCTGAGAGTGGTTTAATTGCTTGTACTCCAGTGCAGAGAAGGGTTTGAGCAGTCATTTTCTAGGCCTTGAGTTTGGTGTAATGCTGACACCAGGCTATCTGTCTAAATATTTAGGAATGCTTTCCCAGGCTGAGTGTGCGCCTATCAATTAATCAGTAGATTTGTAGAGCGCTGCTTGTCACGCGTGAGGGTATCCAGGCACTGGATGCAGAAGGCGAGCGGCACACTGCACGGTGTGCTTCGGAGGCGTTCCGCTGCTCTCTTTGCTGTGTTGGTCACTAACTGTCCAGCGTGCCCCGGCAGAAGCTCCAAACCAGAAACTCGGGAAATAGGAGCAGAGCTATGTGCGGTAGGTATTATTTATTTATTTTATGTAGCTTGTAAAGCGCACAGCTACCCCCGGAGGGGTGTCCCGGCGCTAGAACCTGAGTCTCAGAGGGGAAAAAGGGAACAGACAGGGGAAATGACATGATAGATCAGAGTCTAGAAAAGAGCCAGGTTTTGAGTCTGGCCCGGAAGACAGATTCAGAGGAGCAGAATCTGAGATCGACTGGCAGGGAGTTCCATAGTTTTGCAGCAATGACGCTGAATCCTCTGCCATCCATTCTGGAAAGTCTAAAGCGGGGGGAGATCAGGAGGCATAGGTCATTGGATCTTAAAGATCTGATGGACCGGGATATTAAAACTCGTTTTTTTAGATAGTTTGGTCCGCGATCATTAATGGCTCGATGAGTCAGAGTGAGGATCTTAAACTGAATTCGGCTAACCACAGGAAGCCAGTGCAGTTCCCTACGATATGCGGCAACTGACTGACGATAAGAAATGTTACCAATCAGCCTCGCTGCCGCATTCTGGACAATCTGAAGCCGGTCAGTCAGGTATTGGGGAGCTCCGGCATAGAGACTATTAGCATAGTCCAGGTGGGACGTGATGAGAGCGTGGGTGACTGTCCGGCGGGAATCCAAAGGGAGATAGGGAAGGATTTTCCGGATCATGCGTAGCTTTAGGAAGCAAGCCGAGGTCACTTTTTGAATCTGGGTCTTACAAGATAGAGAGTCATTGAAATGGAAGCCCAGGTTGCGGGCCGAATGGACCGGAGAGGGAGCGGGATCCAATGCCGTGGGCCACCACCAGGAGGAGGGGATGGAATTTTTCTGGTTAAAAAACAACACCTCTGTTTTGTCAGCGTTGAGTCTTAGGTGGTTTTCAGACATCCAATCACTGATGTTGTTAAGACATCGGCGGAAGTTGGAGAACGCGGAGTCAGAGTGGCCCCTAAAGGAGAACACTAGCTGAGTGTCATCAGCATAAGAGACCACCCTGACTCCATAGGACTCCACCACGCCGGCCAGAGGGGCAAGATATATGTTAAAAAACAGAGGGCTGAGGGCCGAGCCCTGTGGCACACCGCAAGATAAGGGTTTTTCCTCCGATCTGAAGGGCCGCAACAGCACCCTTTGACTTCTTCCAGAGAGGAAGGACTCGATCCAACTGATGGCAGTGCCGCCAATGCCCATCTGCCGTAGTCGGTCAAGGAGGATGGAGTGGGATACCGTATCGAATGCCGCGGACAGGTCGAGGAGGACCAGCATGGCCTCCTCGCCTCTGTCCACGCACTCTCGAATGGTCTCCGAGACCTCTAGCAGAGCCGTCTCCGTACTGTATCCTGCCCGAAATCCAGATTGCGAGTCGTGCAGTAGTAAGTTGTTCTCCAGGTACTCCGTGAGTTGCAACTGCACGGCTTTTTCCAGAACCTTAGCAGGTTTGGGGAGGAGGGATATAGGGCCGTAGTTGGAGAATACAGTGGGATCGGCATCTGCCTTTTTTAGAATTGGGATCACCAAGGCTTCCTTCCAGGTGGTAGGGAAAAAGCCATGGTGCAGAGAGGCATTCCAGATGGAGAGGAACGGGTCGGCTAGCAGGGGAGCCAATTCACCCATAGTTTTGGCCGGAACGGGGTCAGTGGGTGCGCCAGACTTGCAGTGAATGAGTAGTCTGAGAGCATCCTCCTGGGCAAGTTTATTGAAAGCATGAAGGGACGGAGAGTTAGGGGGATCGGTAGACGGAGTCCGAGGCATTGGCTCTTTAGGGAAGGAGACGCAGAGTTTATCGATCTTTTCGAGAAAAAAGTCCGAGAGTCCTTCACATAGTTTCTGGCTAGCTGAGACCTGAGTGGTCCTAGCCGGAGGGGTAATAAAATTTTTAACAATGGAGAAGAGGGTTTTTGAAGAATTTTTGGCCTTGGCAATTTGGAGCGAGAAGTAGTCTTTCATGGCTGTTTTTTTATGTTTGAGAAATTTTTTCAAGGCCGCCTTGTAGGCAAGCTTAGCATCAGGATCGTAATTTAACCTCCACTTCCGTTCGAGTGCTTTACAGCTACTTTTTTCCTCGCGGAGGGAGGTGGAGAACCAGGGAGCGGAAGGACGGGATCTAGAGGAAGTGATGAGTTTCTGGGGGGCAATGTGGTCAATAGCGTTGATAAGGGCGGAGTTGAGCCTGGCGATATTAAAATCGATATCCGGGGATAGATGGTCCGTCTGGAAATGGAATATCGGTTCAAGGGAAGCGCAAGTGACTTTGTGCCACTTCCTACCCAGCTCTTTCCTGGGCACCGGAGGGATAGATTTGCGGTCTAAGGTCAGAGAAAAAGGGATAAGGTAATGGTCCGACCATGTAAGAGGAAGGGAGGGAGAAACAGTAATAGTGGGGAAATTAGCGAAAATAAGGTCCAGGGTGTGACCCGCCACATGAGTAGGACCGGTAACAAGTTGAGTAAGATTAAGGCTATCCATGATTTCCAGTAAATTATTTGCTTTTGCGCAGAGGGAATTATCGACATGAAGGTTAAAATCACCTAGAGCCAAAAAGTATTGATGTTTCAAGGCTAAATCAGCTAACTGGTGGGTGAGAGCGGTAAGAGAAAGGGAAGCCGCCGTGGAGGGGTTATAGATTAGAGAGCAGGCTAGAATGACAGCCGCGGAATCGGATACTGAAAAGTAGAGGGCTTCAATGATACCAATGTTGGTGAGTTTGGTAATGGTCAGCTGGAAATAGGATTTAAAGATAATAGCTAATCCGCCTCCCGATTTTCCCCCTGCACGATTGACACATTTTATGTCATAGCCAGATGGAATGGCTAAATAAATGTCCGGGGAGGATGAGTCAGTCAGCCAAGACTCAGTGACTCCGCCCTCCCCAGATTCATTAAGGGCCCCATTCCTACTTCACCTAGAAGACCTCACTAAGAGAGCCCGCGGATCACTCGTTCTTTCACTCACCTATCACCACTCTCTGCAACTCCTTTCCATTGCAGTCCACAATGCAAATGTGAGTTTCACTCACCTCTCACCGTGTCCCTTTCATTCCCCTCGCTTTCCCTTTCGTCTCTTCACCTTTGCCCTCATTGCTACCTCCTTTCTGCCCTCTACAACAATTTTCCTTCTTCCTCCTCTACTCATACTTTTCCTTCACTTTTATCTATTTTCTTCTTTTACCCTTTATATCGCTACTCTACTACTAATATTCTCCCTTCTTCCCCTTTTCACATTTTCCACTCTCTTCCACTCAACTCTCCCTCACTGTCCCCGCCCTTCTTTTTTTTCTTTATGTATCCTATACTCAGGGCTTTAAGTGGGCCAGACCCTGCCAGTGCTCAGCACCAGCAGTTCTAACAAGCATTTGCAATGCAATAGGTCTCGCATTAGGAAAGTTTGAGGTATTGGTCTTGTAAATGACACATTTTTTATTTATGTGCTGGTTTTGAAAAACGCGAAATTAATAGCTTTGTCATTTACAATGCCAATAGTTTTAACTTTCGCAAACGTGACACCTATAGCATTTGTAATGCAATATGTGTTGTATTTACATGACTTAGATGTATTAATATTACAAATAACAATGGCTTGCATTTTTTATCAATAATTAACACTTAAATAAAAGCTATTGTAATTTATAATGGCAATAGCTTAAACTTTTGTAAATAACATTTGGGCAGATTATGTTCAGTGTATTTTATTGTGGTGAAAATCCAAGAACAGAAGAGAAATATTAACATATTTTTGTGACATTTGTAATAAAGCTTGAAACATTGAGAGAACATATTAGAACCAGTTGTTGAATGGTTGCTCAGAGTGATGCTGTTGTGTTCAGTGGTGCTCAGTGATGCTGTGGCCTTCAGTGGTGGTGAGTGATGCTGTGGACTTCAGTGGTGCTGAGTGATGCTGTACCCTTCAGTGGTGTTGAGTGATGCTGTGGCATTCAGTGGTGCTGGGTGGTGCTGTGGCATTGAGTGGTGCTGTAGCATTGAGTGATGCTGTGGCCTTCAGTGGTGCTCAGTGATGCTGTGGCCTTCAGTGGTGCTGAGTGATGCTGTGGACTTCAGTGGTGCTGAGTGATGCTATACCCTTCAGTGGTGTTGAGTGATGCTGTGGCATTCAGTGGTGCTGAGTGATGCTGTGGCATTCAGTGGTGCTGAGTGATTCAGTGGCATTCAGTGGTGCTGAGTGATGCTGTGGCATTCGCGATGTTGAGTGGTGCTGAGTGATGCTGTGGCGTTGAGTGATGCTGTGGCGTTGAGTGATGCTGTGCGCTGAGTGGTGCTGTGCATTGAGTGGTGTTGTGGCATTGAGTGGTGCTGTGGCTTTGAGGGGTGCTGAGTGATTATGTGGCGCTGAGTGATGCTGTGGCGTTGAGTGGTGCTGTGGCGTTGAGTGGTGCTGTGGTGTTGAGTGGTGCTGTGGCGTTGAGTGTTGCTGTGGCGTTGAGTGGTGCTGTGGCGTTGAGTGATGCTGTGGCATTGAGTGATGCTGTGTCAT
This sequence comes from Lissotriton vulgaris, assembly GCF_964263255.1. Lineage (NCBI taxonomy): Eukaryota > Metazoa > Chordata > Amphibia > Caudata > Salamandridae > Lissotriton > Lissotriton vulgaris. Next base: position 1,036,174,245 of record NC_141698.1, read on the forward strand.
TGAGTGATGCTGTGGCATTGAGTAATGCTGTGCGCTGAGTGGTGCTGTGGCATTGAGTGGTGCTGTGGCATTGAGTGGTGCTGTGGCATTGAGTGATGCTATGGCATTGAGTAATGCTGTGGCGTTGCAGGATGCTGTGGCGTTGAGCGATGCTGTGCGCTGAGTGGTGCTGTGGCATTGAGTGGTGATGTGGCATTGAGGGGTTGTGTTGGAGGGTGGAGTTGGAGGGTGGAGTTAGAGGGATGATTTGGAGGGTGGAGTTTCAGTTGGAGGGTGGAGTTGGAGGGTGGAGTTGGATGGTGGAAGGTGGATTTGGAGGGTGGATTTGGATGTAGGATTTTGAATTGGATGGTATAGTTTGATGGAGTAGTTTGATGGTGGAGTTGGAGGGTGGAGCTGGAGGGTGGAGTTGGAGGGTGGAGTTGGAGGGTGGGGTTGGAGGGTGGAGTTGGAGGGTGGAGCTGGAGGGTGGAGTTGGAGGGTGGAGTTGGAGGGTGGAGTTGGAGGGTGGAGTTGGAGTTGGAGGGTGGAGTTGGAGTTGGAGGGTGGAGTTGGAGTTGGAGGGTGAAGTTGGAGGGTGGAGGTGGAGGGTGGAGTTGGAGTTGGAGGGTGGCGTTGGAGTTGGAGGGTGGAGTTGGAGGGTGGAGTTGGAGTTGGAGGGTGGAGTTGGAGTTGGAGTTGGAGGGTGGAGTTGGAGTTGGAGTTGGAGGGTGGAGTTGGAGTTGGAGAGTGGAGTTGGAGTTGGAGATGGAGGGTGGAGTTGGAGGGTGGGGGTGGAGTTGGAGTTGGAGGGTGGAGTTGGAGGGTGGAGTTGGAGGGTGGAATTGGAGTTGGAGGGTGGAGTTGGAGGGTGGAGTTGGAGGGTGGAGTTGGCGGGTGGAGTTGGAGGGTGGAGTTGGAGGGTGGAGTTGGAGGGTGGAGTTGGAGGGTGGAGTTGGAGGGTGGAGTTGGAGTTGGTGGGTGGAGTTGGAAGGTGGAGGGTGGAGTTGGAGGGTGGAGTTGGAGGGTGGAGTTGGAAGTTGGAGGGTGGAATTGGAGGGAGAATAAGGAGTAACCAAAAGAGCGTGGGTGCGAGAGCGAGAAAGAGATGTAGAGAGAGGGGTAGGAGGAGAAAAAAACAGTGGACAAATGCATCCATATAATGCTGCGTGTGTCTCCATCAGGATGTCCACACAGCCTTTCATTGAAATGTGAAATGATTAACACCAGTTATGAGTTCCTAGAGAGGTGGTACTTCTCAAAGGGTGCTTTATATGCTTACTGTTTATTACAAAGACCGGGTGGGGACAGCAAATCCTCCACCAGCCAATAGACAACTTTAGATACTAGATACGTGTGCCAAGATACAACAGGTCGTTTCAAAATAGCATTTCAAAAGGTGATCAAGGAATCTTAAGTGAAGAACCGGATCAACTATTTACCATTTGCACGTGGTGAACTGGATCTTCCACCAGGCAGATAATGAAAAAGAACATCAGCAACACGTCTGCTAGAATTAAACTGATCAGCATAGAACAAAAAAAATACACCAAATATAAAATAAAATACTTGATGCGTTTATTGCAAACTTCATTTTTAGATAGTTTTGACAATCCTGCCTGGGTTTCACAAATGCCTCGTATGGTTTTTTTTTTGTTTGTTTAGTCCATATTTTTTATACGCTGGTCACAGGGCAAGAATTGCGAGTAGTTCATGTGCACTTTGCACTGCATTTCAATTACTATGCAGCAAGGCAGAATGAAGGACCGTTCTGGGAGCCCACAATAGAGCAACCACTGGATATGCTGCTGATATAAACTGGCCTTCAAGACAATTTCCATAGTTATGGTGCACATAGAATTCCTTACCTCGAGCCTTCCACCTTTACGAGTTACAAATACACCTTTATAGTGTGAGGTAAAATATTAAAACCAACATAGGAGCCTGGAAAAAAAAGCTAACAACAAAAACAAAAATCATTAGTAGTGCCACTAACCCTGAACTGCAAAGCTCATATACAGAGAGCACTGAGGACCTCGTGGCCTGGTCGGAGCCAACAGCAGGCTTCTGTGCACAACCAAAGGGCGTGTGCAGCCGATTCAAAGGCACAGGGCGGACCAGATTTTAGAATTCTCTACTTGATTTCACATAAGGAACAAACCGTTAAAAAAAAGTCAATGTTAGTCCAGGCGCCCACTACTCCTGGCCTGCAAAATAACGCAGACCGCCTAACAGGACTTAAATGTAACTCATACTTATTGTAGAGTCACTGTATTTATTTCTAAAAGAAGTTGCTTCCTTTATTTAAGCACGGTCGACGTGCTATTTCTTTTAACAGCATCCCATCTAGACACAAAAAAAAACAGAATCTGGCGTAAAGAAAATTCTCAGGAATAACAAAACCACGCGCGCGCTGGGGCCTCGCGCAACCACCCTCATGCTGGGCAAAGCTCGTCTGTCGAGCCTGGTGTATCTACTGCGTGCAAGGCGCATGTGGAAACGACACAGCGAAGGCATCCTGACTGAAAACGTGGCATCACGATGAAGGGGAAAAAAAAGTTGGGGGCATATAGTCTGTCTGTCTTCGGGGCGGAGGCAGCATCACATACACTAAATTAGGACAGAATGGTATAAAAGCCGGCAGTTAAAAGCCGGCAGTTTTCTCTCGAGGAAGACGATAGAGGAAGGGGAAAGGAGCTGAAAAAAAGAGAAGAATGGGACAAAGAAGGAATCAAACAAGAACAAAGGGGAGGAAGGAGATGAGGGATAAAAGCTAAGTTAAGGCATAGAGAGTGGGGCGGGGGATGTGCTGAAATAAATAGGTGCTGGTGCTAAGGATTACGTTGTGGTGCTGAGCACCCCAAACACCGGGACAAATTGAGCTCTTACAGTACCAAAACAAATTGCTTCACAGCCTGGCACCTTCAACCCTGCCCATCTGGCAGTGTCAAAGTGTCGGATAGGCCAATACAACACTGACTGAAAGCATAAGAACATCATAAACATCCTGTGATTCCCAACACTTATCAAGTTATATGCATATAATAATATGATTTTTAGAAATAAGATGATTTTTAAAGCGCATAGCTACATCAACTGAACTTTCCCAGCACTGAGGTTTCATTCCTGATCAGAACACCAAACCGATTGCAGTACCTGATTTAACAAGCACTCGGCATTGCTGTAAATGAGTGGTGAAAACGAGGCCTGACACGCAAATAGGATTTCCGGCCAGGAGAAAGGAGAGTCGTGACACGCACGAACTGTCCGGAAGGGACGGAGAAACAACGGAGCGGGCTGCGGAGTCTGGACACGGAGGAACAGGACGAGAGGAGTATAACAGACCCGGTGTGGGGGGGGGGGGTGTCGGGGCACATTGACGGTGCCCGCCCCCCCCAGTGATGGAAGCCCTGCGTGTGCCCGGTGAGTGAGGTTGGGAGTGTGTGTGCGCGTTTGTGTGTGTATGTAAGCCCTGCGTGGTGGGGGGGGTTGCGCTTGTATGTGCCTGCGTGTGTTGTGCCTGTGTGTGTGCCTGCCTGCGTGTATGTGTGCTGTGTCTTTTAAACATGCCTTAAGTTTTCAGCAGACACGCACTCCGAAACCGAAAGCACTCAAGCTGTCTCCAGCAAGCTGCCAGCAGCCAGATACGAAAGCGCGTTCACGAGGACAAATCTGAGACAGCAGAGGCGCGTAGCCGAACGCTGTCTCAGATTCCACCGAAAGTGACAACAATAGGTCTTTCGCTGACGCTCGACCTAAAAAGCAGGGGCTGAGACGGGTCCCTATCGGGCTCTCCATTTTAGCCCTCACCCTCAGGGTGAAAACATAATCTACACTCTGTAGTAGTACCACCTCTCTTCACTGCCTTTGAGGTAACTTCAAAGAGACTCGGTATAGTTCTTTCACAGTCTCATCATTTCAGAACTGAAGCATTGTCAATGTTATATACAACGAAGGCATAGTTGTTGTTTATTTATCTTGTTCAACCAACAACCATTGACAAAGCCAATAGTTCTGCCTTGTTGTAGGTGTAATGTTACATGTTGTATTATATACCTGGATGCAATGATAGAAGCAGCAAAATACCAGTCGGGCGGCACAATTTGCTAAGCACAGGTTTTTAGTGTAGGTGTTTTTAAGCCACGCCGTTAATTAAATCAGTCAAGCCACTTTGAGAGAACCCCCCAGTTTTTCATCCCACTTAAAGCCCTGCCTATACTTGTTCTTGTACTTCTCTACATCCACCCTTCAGCTATTCTACTCCATTAATTTCCCTCCCTTTTTCTCACCTCTCTTCTCTTATGTTTTCTCCATTCTCTTCATGACCCTCCTCTTAACCTTCCCATCTTCAGCTCCTCCCCTAACATATCTCACAGTTCTCTTTCTCTCTCCTCATCCTTCTCTCTGTTCTCTCCTTCTTTTCTGAGTATCAGTGACACTTTTGTTATAGATGCATTTCTGCTGTGCAGTTATGATAATCACGTATTGCATATTACAGGTCGTCCAAATTCTAATTATTAGATTAAATAAATCCATCATGTACTTCCAAAAGTTTAAACTAATAATGCCATTTCTTAGGAGGAATAGTAACTACAAATGCATATGTGTGCCAGGGGTTTTGGATTCTGCTATATGAACACTGCTGTATAAACATAGGTGGGCTTTGTTTGGTGGCTCATGGCCTTGACAGCCACTGAGTGTGAAAGCACTCACAAGTACACAACAGCTCAGCACCACATGCACTGCCGCTCGAATAATAGAAGGCCAAGCCAGGTCCTCCCCTTCAGCTGCAACACCACTCATGGTACCGACAGGCGGCACCAGTTAACTGGTCAAAAACATAAAACAAAACTTGGAGAAAAGCAGAAGCAACAGATGTACTTTCTGTCTTTATTGAAGAACAGGTCCAAATGCTATTTAGTCTCCAATAACCTTCAGATATAATATTTTGCTTTTCTCCAAGTTTTGTTGTATGTTTTTGACCAGTTAACTGGTGCCATCCGTGGGTGCCATAAGTGGTGTTGCTGCTGAACGGGAGGGCCTGGCTTGGCTCTCCACTGTTCTCCATCCTTTGGTGTCGTATTGGCGAAATGTACATCTTGCCTTCTTGGACCTGCATAAATCACTCTGTTAGGGTCTTTATTCAGTGTTGGGTGAAGGTATCTTCCTGGCTGGATGCGAATTATAGTAGGACTCCTGATATTATATTGTATTGTATTAAGGACCAAATTATTTGAACAGGGTGACTAAATTATGTGGGAAGAAAACACAAATTATGCACCTCAATGGAAAATGCTCTTCAGCGGCAATATTTAGCTATTTTACCATTTTAGCACATTAATACTGCCTCTGCACATATTTCATTCCGTTCTTACCAATGTACTACCTGAATACAGCCATCATCAACTGAAAGATGACCGGTCAACATTTGGAAGGAGTCCGCCATTTTGTGTGTCACCATGTCTGGTGCTCTTTTAGTACCTTGTTCTCCACTGCAGCAAGAAACAAAATGTTTTTGTTGCAATTATGAATATTATGAAGCAAATTGTGGAGTATGTGCCTGTTGTGATAAATTGTTCTAACCATTGATGTTTATGCCATTGGCTTTTAGTGTACCATTGATTATGCTAAATTTAGGCCTTGCCTTACCTTCCAAATTTAGCACTGATGGTCTTTTATTTGCCTGCTGAAAGTTGTCAAGAGGAATAAACACTTCAAATTATACTTACAGTTTTGTCATATGTAAAGGACCACAGACTTTGAATTCCAGTTGTATTACAGTGAAAACAAAGGCATGCTTTGATGATTCAGGATCCTGATATGTCAGGCAATACCAGAGCAAAAGTACAGCATCACCATAAATTGCAGGTAATCCATTTTCCATATAGGATTACCAGCGCTGCTGAGAGGCCCGTTGGGTAGCCATGCAAAATATATATATATATATATATTTCTGCCATGCTCAACGCGTTTTCGGCCCTGCTACTCGTACCTTGATCACAGGATAATGATACAGTTGTTACAAGGCATCATTTATTTAGATGGCTAGCAGTACTTTCGTGTCGTGTTTTTGCAGTGCATTATGGTGATTGCAGTTTTCAATTCTTAATTAAAGTGCTCTGTGCTTGTGAAAATTGTACAAAAAGGATGTGCCCTGTTTATAATAAAGCCCTCTCTTTCCAGCTTATTCCCTGTTTTTCATATCCTTTGTGCATCAAATGAGGCAGGAGGTGAATTTTATGCCAGACTGTATAATAAGTATGAGGGAGATATTAATAATGTATGCCCATTATTGTGAGACTTAGAAACAGGTTGGGCATAACTTTAATCAGGTGGGTTCATTTGGAGGCGTAATGAATCGGCATGTTGAGGTCTCTGTAGAGAGGATTCTACTTAGATTATGAGCTCCAGGATTCTTTGTGATATTGGGTTTCCTTCGTATGTTTAATTTTTTATGACTTGAAGGGTATGACAGATTGATTCTGCTTTGAAGTGAATTCTTTTTGTCAGATTGAAAAACTAGGAGTGAATTGGACACAGATTGGAGAAAAGTTTAATTACGTATGTTCGTTTGGTTTAATGTCCGATTAACAAGGGTTGTTTGGATATATGATACTTTATGATTGAGACGTTGAATTAATACTGTTTTTGTTTTTTCCTAAAATGAAGTGGATTGTTGTTTACTCAAATTTTAGGTTGACTGGCTGATATCAAAGGGAACATTATAGGATTTGAAGCGAGATGTGTAAAAATGTTAATTTCTAAGATTATGGCTATTGGTTGAGTTTTTAAGCTTATACCTGGCTGCACAACTCGACCTAGTGATGTTTTGTATTTGCACTCACAAGTGTGGCAAATAGCGGGCTAATTAGAGAACATAGGGGCATATTATCAAGGCAGGCAAAATTAAATTATCGCCGCTTTTGCAGCCGTTTTCGGCCGCAAACCGGCGATAATTTCATCGCTCTATTAGCAAGCTTCTGCTAGCAACAGGTTTTAGGTGATAGCGAGCGGTTTGGGGCCAGCTTTGCATGTCAGCGATATTTATCGCTAATGACATGCAAAGTGGGCGTACCCAACCAGTTTGCGACTGAAAGCAGTCGCTAACGTCACTATCGCCTATTAGCAAGGCGACGTAGCAATAAAAAAATTAGAGCTAAGCGCGAATATCGCTGAAAACTAACGCCTGCTCAGAACATTTCTTAACCTGTATATCCAATGGTTTGGAAAATAACGAAATTGATGTACATAAGCAGCGTTCATTTGCCCTTTCCCATTCCCTTCTCTGTACGTTAACCCCACCACTCCGCCAGTAAAAGCCCGTGCCCACATGTACCTGATAGCCATTTTTTTAGGCACCATGGCCTTTTGCCCGCTCATCGGAATCCCCGGCTTCCCTCCTGCGCGTATTTGAACCCCCCCACCTCTCACATACATAGACCATGAAACCCTCTCCTTCTGCGCGACCCTGCTATGAAAAGCAACCCTCCTGCTTGACCCACGCAAAGTCCCCCATTTTCTCTTGAAGACACATCCCTCACCTCAGCTGATATAACCCCCCCAGCTGTATCTGACTGCCCCCGTTCTCTCATGTACGGGTCATAAGATCTCTCTCTCTGTGCGACTCTGTCCCTGTGCGCACCCTGGCTCCCCCCTCCTCCCTCACATGGACAAGTCATAAACCTTCTTCTTCTGCAAGACCCTGTCCTTGGGAGTCACGGCCGCGCCTGACCAACACCTCCTTTCCTTTCATGAATAACCCCTCTGTTAGTGAACCCTCCCTCCGCGATGGACTATCCACACATGTCCGAGGACATCACCTAAGCCGGGAGACACTGTTTACTGCCCCTTATTGTATGAAATCGCTCCTCCTCAAAGGACCCACTATTGATCCTGGCCTCCCCACCCCCTGGGCTACGATCAGGCGCACATATCCCAAGAATCGGCGGAACACTCAGCTGTTTGATTACCCCCTCCTCCTATCAGCAGGTCAAGGGCTTCTATTGTGGATACATGTGGGGTGGGATTGACACGAGGATTAGGGGGATGTCGTTTTCTTGTTTCACAATGCCGTTGTTGCAATAAGAAATGTTTTGTAAGGTATAAAAGGCGATGCCTCTGAGAACTTGCCAGAGCACCTCCCGAAAGACACTGTGTTTCGTGTCCGAAATGACAGGCTCTCCTCAGGAGTAATAAATCCTGTTCTTGTGATTCCTGCTTCCAGCGCCCGTCTCTTTATTTGGTAACTATTCAGAATGGGAACTAAGAGGCGACTTGCGCCAGCAGCCCGGGCATCGATGGTAATATGGGCTCACTTTCCACAATGGCAGGTGGATATTCAGGTTAAGACCCTATTAGCGATAATGCCTGAATATCACTGGATTCCCAGCGATATTCACGCATTTTGCCGCTATCGCTGGATATTTTATTGCATTGGAGATAAACGTTGCTAATAGCACGTTATCTCGATAAAATCCGGCAATGCTTGGCGATAAAAAAATTTTTGCTAAGCTTCTTTAGCGATAACTTTCGCTAGTTGTTGATAATATGCCCCATAGTCGATTTGACCCTTAAGAGAATCTTAGGTGATATTTGAAAGATTGAATACATTTGCATTTGTGGATTTTGAGCAATCTGATTCGTTGATATTTAAAAATCTAGATACTCTGTGGGCCGTGTGGTTTGACAGATGGAGGAGGTGTACACATATAATAAATACCGGGCTATTGTGCAGACTGATTTAGTAACAGGGCATAAACGGCATCAAATAGAATTAGTGCTATTGTTCTGAGATTTTGCTGATTGGTTGTAGATTGAACCAAAGGATTCGTAGTGGTGTAGTGCTTGGAAGGTGGTTGATGGATTTGTTGGTGGATGTGGACAGATGTCAGTTAAAATGATGTGTGGTGACGGAAGGCAAAATTAGATTGGATTGCTATTGCTGGGGATGAAGCGGATGAAGGTTTGACTACTAGATTTTGTCACAATTGTTGGAAATGGCATGGTTTTTTTTAAATTTGAAGGTTTTATATAGCGCGAACATGACCCTTGCCGGTATCAGAGCGATTAACAAGAGTTGTGCGTAGGGAACAAAAGGAAGATATAAAAACATAGTTAGGAATTGAAATACAGGTCTTAGTTGCGTGGATGCAAATCTACAAGACTTGACATAGGTCTAGATTAGGAACAAAAGGAGCTTATGAATACGTAGTTAAAAAATTGAGATACAGATCTCAGTTCCGTAGATACAAGTGTACAATGCTTTACATACGGATCTCAGTTGCGTAGATTCAGATGTACCAAGATTCATGAGAATTTCTTTAAAAGTTGGGATTGTACTTCTTTTTTAAAAGAGATGAGAGAAGGGTTCCATCTAGTTTCAGGCGGCAGTGCGTTCCAAATCCTAGGAGTGATTCCAGAGAAGGCACGCTATAAGCTTTCTTTTTGGTAAAGCATTGTGGTTTTAGAAGAAGATTGCTGGTACTTCCAGAGGATCTGTTTCCACAAGATGGCACCCGCTTTTGGGCCAGATATCTCGGGGTATTGTGATTACTCGGGGTATGGTGAATACTCTAGGAAGTCTAAAGAAGCCTTTCTAAAACACAGGTTAGGAATCCTGCCAGCCATACCTCATCTTCCACCATGGCTGAGAAAGAACTATGGGAACTTGTGCCGGCTATGCAGAGTTGGAAATGAGGACATTGAACATTTAGGGGCCGATTATGATGGCGGATGGACCTGAGTCCGTCCGCCACCATAGAGAAGGAGGGATCGTCCTCAGGGGCAGCGGCGGTCCCTCCATGCAGATTAGGATGTGACCGCCAGGGTGGCGGTCACATCCTCTATTTTTAACATTGCGGCGGGTGCAGCTTCAAGCTGCACCCGCAGCAATGTTAAAAATGCATGTATTACATTTACATGCACAAAGAGGCAGGCACCGCGCGGTGCCTGCCGCTTTGTGCATGTAAATGTTGGGGGGTACCATAGGTACCCCCCATGTGCACCCCCCACCCCCGACACCCTGGGGGCCCACAACGGGCCCCCAAAATCCAAAGTCCACATGCTTTTCCACGGCGGAAAAGCCGCCGCGGAAAAGCATGTCTCCGTGCAAATCCTAATTTGGCTGACGGTGTCTTGCAGACACCGTCACCAAATAGCCCTCCCCACCCCGCGGATCAGTGGCGAACGGACCTGCAGTCCGCCGCTGGTCCATCCGCAATCCCACCGCCATCCTAATCTGGCGGTGGGTGTTCTATGTGGCTGCAGCGGTGAATCCGCATACTCCGGGACGGCGGTGGCTTCCGCCGGCCCGGAGTATGCGGATTCACCGCAATCATAATGAGGCCCATAATGTGCTCCTGCATCAAGCTAAAAGAGGAAAAGGTAGGCCTCCTAAAAACTCACTTTATTGAATGAGGCATATGTACCCGGAAACAAGCAGTACTCACATGCTTTAACCCAAGGGATCCACAACTGAATGGGAAGCTTGTTAAGTTCCTGCTTCAAGTAGCATCTAAGCAAAGGACCAGCGGTATTGTAACCTGGTTATAGACTCCAGAGGCTCAGAGCAAAATGAACTATGGACACTCTGCACTTTCAAATTATTCATGCATGTCTTGATACATAAACATTTTAACAGAGTATCAATCAGAAAGTCAATTAACCAAAATGTTTTTATCAGAATGTATCTTTGTAATGGTTTTCATTAATCAAAAACAATAAATGTTTTACTTACTTACTTACACTAGCTCAAATAGAATTGCTGATATTTTTAAAGAGTTTTACCAAGAACTATATGCTATTAATTAATACCTCAGTAGGTAAAAGAAAATGTGACATATATCCCCATAATGCTTAGTTGCCTAAATTATCATACAAGGAGTTGAAATTGATTAACAGTCCCATCTCAAAGGAGGGATTATCAAACACAATTAAAAAGCTTAAAATAGGTAAAGCCCGAGCTCTGACAGGCACACAGTTATAAAACATTTTCCCCTACTATTATCCCCCCATAATTAAATCTATTTGCACATTTTTCTAGTGCCGGCCAAGTCCCAGGTACACCAGGTGAGGTTATCATAACTGGTATTCCTAAAGAAGGGAAGAATACAATGTTGCTAAAAAAAACTAAAGACCACCTTAATTATAAAACCTTGACTAAAATGTATTCAATGATATGCTCTGTCAACTTGCAAAAATACACCTCTAAACTCAAACACTCATCACATGTTGTACTCTTAAAAAATAGATTATCCAATGACACTACAAGAATACTTTACCAAGTCATCGAGAAAGTTAAAACTCTCTGTGCCCCCACAGTAGGTATTACATTAGACACAGAAAAAGAGTTTCATAAGGTAGATTGGTACTATCTAAATTTGGTCCTCAAGAAATTCAACTTGGGTGAACAACTTATAAGAATGATAATAGACTCACATGTCTTTCCATCTGAAGGCCCTGCACTGGCTCCCTATAAAAAAGAGGGTACTTTTTAAGGCCATGGTTTTAATGCATAAGGCATTGCACGACTCTTGTGCTGTTTACCTCAGAGAGAGGATTAACGGATGCAGCCAATCGCATATTCTGCTATCCTCCTCTGCTCACCTGGCAAGTGTGCCCTGGATTAACCGACTTAGAGTGGGCGGTAGATAATTCTCTTATCTGGGGCCGCTCACCTGGAACAAACTTCCGAAAGACCTCCGTCTAGTCTTCGAGCTCGCTATTTTCAAGAAGAAACTGAAGATGTGGCTTTTTATGCAGTCTGTCTTGGTATCTAGGTCTGCTGCCCTTAGTCTGAGCGCCGGGACACTCTGCTGAGTAGCTGTGTGCTATACAAATTGCTATAACATAACATCACATTATACTACAATCTGTTTAGAGCTGAAGGCAATATTTCCAACCCATTCTTGCTAGAACAACGGACTAGGCAAGGCAGCCCACTATTTTCATACCTCTTTCTCTTAGCACTAGAGCCATTTTTTTACAGCCTGAGGGAAAACACAGGAGCAGCGGGTGTCAAATTTGGAGGAACCGCTATAAATACGACTGCTTATGCAGACAACATGTTCATTGACACTGAAAATGCTACCTCTTCTATTACTGCCTTAATGTCATCAATCAAAGAATTGGCTAGTCATGCAATAAAGAAAACAAATAGGTTACCCATTAAATAACTATGGATCTAAAGAAATATTAGGAGACTCGGATCTTGCATGGCAAACAAACTATATAAAATATTTAGAGATAGAATTTACCAATAACCTCATTGACACCATAAAACACAATGAATTGATTACCCTCAAAAAGATTAATTCATACTAGATGACTGGTCACCCAAATTCCTTTCATGGTGGGGAAGAGCTGAAACTCTGAAAATGATAACCCCAATAGTCAATTACCTAATTTGTATGCACCCACTGATAATTTCTGAAGACTTCCTACACAAAATTGACACTATATTCAATGTTTTTTATGACAAAATAAAAAGCCAGGAATTTCACTGAAAAAAGTCTAACTACCTAACACATGGGTGGTATTGGCCTTCTTAACTTTAAGAATGTCCTAACTGCATTCTTGTTAAAACAAGGCAATAAATGGTTCATGAATGAGTAGACTACACATCAATATGGATCAAATTGGAAAAGTCTTTACTAGAAGATGAACCCATTACTACATAGGTGACGAAAGACAACTTTCACCTTCCTCAATCTAAATACATCATGAATACCACTGAAAATGCTTATTACTCAAAAATAAAAATCCAAAATTCCAATGTGGCCTCCCTCTGGCACAACCCGAAATGTAAAATTGACAGAAACCAATCCTATGGGTTGATTGGCCAAAGAAAGGAATTCATCTGGTTAACCATTTATATACTGACACCTCCCTTCGCAGTATCGTTATTTTGAGGATCTTCTACATCGACCTATAAAGACTAGAATTTGCAATACAATTTAGAGTGCCTTTTTGAATAATGTTGCTCATTTTAATTTTGACATAGAGGATATGTAAAGTTTGTATTATTTTTGTCTTAAATGTCTTTTTATGGATTTTATATAAATTTGAATAAATGCCCGCTCCCCTTCTCTGGATTCCAAGAACGCTATTTATTTATTAAATAACCCAGACTTCTGCAAATGTCTAAACCTTAAGGTTCAACTATCTAAGTACTGAGACTTGAATAAGGACCCATCTCTGCCCACCCCTATTTCCAACTTATGTAAATCTGGTCACATTAACTCTAAAGTCCACAAGCTGCTCTCACCTAAATCAACTATACTGAGCTTGCATAATGAACGACAATGGGCGCCAGAAATACACAACAGCAACATAGACTTTGACTGTAATGACATCCACAAATCTCCTTTCATTAATAAAATAACACCTATGCTTTTCCTAGACTACGTTCATGCTCATCGATAGAACCTTTTGGACTCCCAAAAAACTAAACAAACTCAACCTAAGACAAGACCCGACCTGCTGGAATAGCAGTGAACATAGAACACATGCTCTTCTACTGCCCATTACTTCAAACATACTGGAATAATATCTTTGATTTCATTAAAAATACTCTGGGCATTACCCCCACACCTGAATTCTTGTATATATTACTTGGACAGCTTGATCAACATCTATGTGAGGAAACAGATAAGAATCTCTTTGACTTCAAGCAAACATTAGCCTGTAAATTGATTCTCTCCAATTGGAAGAATTCTAGCATTGTGTCCTCCCACAAGTGGCATGAATGGCTTTGTTCTTCAGAGGTGCAGAAAATATCTCCTTACAGCTCACACCTTGGCGTTCTTCCAACAGACCTATGTGGGACCTGCTCAATACTACTATTCCTTACCCCTAAGCACCCTAGTTTGGCAGCTCACCCACTTCAGTTAGCTGCAACAATACTCTGTGGCACTCACTCCATCCTAAAGATCTTATCAGGCCTCGAACAATGCAACTCAAAGGGGACAGATAATTTGCTTATTTACATTTGTTTATAGGAGAAGTTAGATGCTCACTGTTATATTCAACTATGCACTGTAAAGATTAAATGTATATGAAGTACCTGTAGCACAGTCTATTTCTACTTCTTCGTTCTCGCTTTCGGTACTACTTCTTGTCTTCCTCTCTCTCGTTTCCCTTCCCTCCTGTTCTGTTGTCCTCACTGAATCCAGTCACAATATTGACTCAATGTTAATGCACAAACTGTTCCTTTTTTTGTTTATCATACACTCTCATGTGTTTGATTATGCAAATATCCAATGAAAAGATTTAAACTAAACAAACATTTTTAAACAGTACTGGCCTGTGAAACCAGCTTACTCAACTTATGGCTTTGTACCTATAACTAACACTCCTTCAAACAAGTCATCACTTCCACTGTAACAATCACCTCATGGATAAACTCTTACATGAAAACAACTACACGACCACGTAATATTAATCCAAACAAACCGGTCATGATACTGCTATTACAAACTTGTTATATCCACAGCACTGACTTCCCAATGAGTTATGTGAAGCCGGGGTGAAATACCAACCTGAATAGTTCATGTCAACAGGTAGAAAACCTGCTGAATTACTCTCTCTTCTAAATTCAGGCTAAGAACCCGATGTGATGGCAATTTATCCTCCTCTTATAGGACACAATTATATTTTCAGTTCAGTTCATTTCATAAACTTTATTTGGATAACTTGGTATCCATAAAAGCACAGCATCATAACAAATGGATAACAAGCGGAGAGTAAAAATACATTGGTAATAAATTAATCACAATTATATAAGACATGACATTATAGCAAATTAGATAACAGTTAAAATGAGAAATTCAGTGATGGCAAATAGATTACAGTTATATAAAATACCAATTCATCCAGGGATTATACAGAAATGTTCATGCATTAATAAAAAGCTCAGGGACTGGACATAGTCTTACACGTTCGAGTGGCGATTCTCAGAAATGTGCTTGTGCGAAAAACCAACCCTTCATCAGCCAGAGTGAGTATGCACGAATTGGCAATATCCAAACTAATGGGCCTCCTCTTTTTAAAAAATGGGTGTAAAAGCCACTTAATATATTTCATATGATATTTGCAAAAAAACCAAAAAATATAAAATTGATTGGCCACTCAGCCCATCACATAGACATGGTACGTAAGGTTGGGATGGTAACCAAGAAGGAACACAGTGCAAATTTGACAATTCCTGCTCTTAGACTAAATAAAAGGCTCCTTTCCCAATGGCTCACAGGTAAGGTGAGATAAATAGGTAGAGGATGGTGGTACTGTTCTATGGACATATGACTAAGAACAGAGGGTTTCTTAGATTCCGTGTCAATCCTTTCTGTGTTGTATTGCGAATAGAGGGCATCTCTAAGCTCTTTTTTTATGCAGGGTTTCGGCTGTGCTGGGGTTTGAGAAATACAGTCTTTGTTAACACTACACAAGCTTTGGTACACTCCAGACAGCCAAGGGATATCCATCCCTTTCTCACACTTAACACAATCAGTAATAATCTCTCTAGTTAGAGAGGCAGCCTGATTCTTCCAAACTGATAACCAAAAAAGAGCTGGTCGGGCACGTATAAAGTCTGTTATATAATTTAGATTGAGTTCCCTGTGGCAAATATGTTGTGAGGTAGAGATTGGGATGGCCAATAGTTTCGTGCAAAACCTATTTTCTTCCTGCTGAATGAAGGAACTGTTTGCAATGCCCCAAATCTCAGCCCGTATGTGGCTAATGGGACACATTGCAATTGAAACATTTTTTTAATAGCTAAAATAGCATCAGTGGTCTTTGGGCGAGGGAGGCTAAGGATTGAGTCAATGGCCTTTGAGAACTTGCTCCTGGAGTGAGTGAGATGCTCAGTCCAAGAGACTTTCGCAGCAAAGACCAACCCAAGATAGAGTAATGAGCAGGTGCTTGTCAGTTTCTGGCTACACGCGACAACAGAGCTTAGCTGGCGTTTTCCAGGGCCACACGACATTAAAAATTCTTTTTTTAAATCAACGCATAGGTCTAAACTATCCATGTGCTTGACAAAGGTCTGTACTAGAATACACAGAGAATTCGGGATGCGGCCTATG
The DNA here is from genome assembly GCF_964263255.1 of Lissotriton vulgaris. Lineage (NCBI taxonomy): Eukaryota > Metazoa > Chordata > Amphibia > Caudata > Salamandridae > Lissotriton > Lissotriton vulgaris. The sequence continues at coordinate 1,036,190,306 of NC_141698.1, forward strand.
AGGACCGCATCATCTGCGTATAATAGCAAAGGAAAAGTTTTCCCATTAATCATGAGAACGTCTTGGGTCATGGATTTTAACGATTTATTCAGCCCATTAATGTAGATAATAAAAAGGAGGGTGCCAAGACACAACCATGTCTGAACCCCCTTCCTACCTTAATGGCCCCCGAGACCTCTCCACCCATGCCAATCCTTACCTGGGCCTGAATATTTTTGTGGAGGTTCGCTAAGAAATGTGCCAAAGGCTCATCCAGCCCGTAGGCCAGAATGCTAGTCCAGAGCTTTGACCTATTGACAAGGTCAAATGCTGAGGATAAATCCATAAAGGACAAATAGACTGGATAGTTCTGCGCAATGGTATATTTCCCGATTACCAGGTTGAGGTTTAGACATTGTTCGTTTGTGCCAACCTTGCTACGGAAGCGTAACTGACAGGGCTCTAAAATACCATTTTCCTCTGACCATCCTAAAATCTTGTTATATAAAACTCTTCCCAATATATTTAGAGTATTATCGATCAATGAGATCGGCCTATATTTGCTAGGTTGAGACTGGTCCCCCTTTTTTTTAAATTGGACCAATAATACTCTTAGCCCACGTATCGGGTAAAGGAGTGTATGTTAAATTATTAAAAACATTCAAAAGGAGCAGGGCCCAAAAGTCTGGTTTCCATTTTCTTAAATCTATTGGTAGCCCATTAGGGCCAGGGGCTTTGTGCCCAATGCTCTGATGGATAGCCTCTTCTACTTCAAATATAGTTATCTGTATTTTGGTAAGTGGGCCAAATTCATGCTGATATATCTCTGGTGAGGGGGTGGCATAGATTTTTTGAAAAATTATTTTCTCATGTCTCAATAGAAATGGTGCAGCTAATAGGGGTTAATAGCTGACCCATAGATCGCATATCCCTTACAGCGGACCAAAACATGTTACCCTTTTTGATAGTGGCAGCCTGTGTTAGGGCTTCCCAGCGTTCATTTAGGAGTGCTCCTTTCCAATTGGTGATCGCTGTATTATACTTCAACCTTGCCAATTGCACATCTAAAGCGCACCTTGGGTTAGATGATAAAACCCTGCGCAGGTTCCTGTTGGCCTCTGAACACTCACGATCGAACCATCTAGGACTGTGTTTTACCAGGGGAACGGGTTTCGACAGGAGGGTTTTAGTAGCCAAACAAAGTTTAGAAGAGTCATGGACTACCTCTAGGTGTGGGGTTCGAAATTACAGGCAAGAATTTATAAGGTGCATGTTGTCCTTCACTAGTGACTTAAACAGTTCGGCACTGTCAGCACCCCTCCATGTTAATCTTAAGTTGTCAGTTGAAGACATTAGATTTTTAGCCCCACATTCAGAAGAAAACACGAACCGGGGTGCCAATCTCAATACTATTTTAATAGGATTGTGGTCCCCGTGGTTCGTAGCAAAGACCTCTGCCGCCGTTAGTTTATCCTCAAGAAGGGAGGAAATAAAGATAAAGTCTATGGTTGAGGAACAGCCCCTTCCTCTAAATGTTGGTAGTTGGTGGTTAATGACATGTGGGGAGCCCACCTAATCCAAAACATTAGCCAAGTTATGTGAGCTCAAGAATGCGGCCAGCTCTACACCCCTGTGAAGTGGGGGACCTAAATTACATGTCCCCACATCATGTTGCATATCAGTGAGTTTTGCATTCAAATCACCACCCAAGAGAATCCCAATAGACCCATCCGCGCATTGCTGGCAATCTAGATTGGAAATATAATCAAAAAGCTCAAGAAAATTTCTGTTAGGGATGGAATGAAAATCATTATTATATAAATTTACCAAATAAAAAGAAACTCTACTTTTGTAAAACACGACTTGATAGTTGAGGCTATTAGTTAGTAAAACCTTAAAGCTCCCTCCAGCAGCAATGTTGATCCCAATGAATGGGCCCCCGATGGTCGGCTCAATTTGGGGCTGGAGGCTGCTACTCTGAAACAACTGAACCCTTCAATATATAGGTCTTTAGTGGCCTAGGTCTCCTGGAACATGACTACGTCTTCTTCATTTATTAGACGCAGCCAGTCCCGGTCGCCAAGCCTAGACTGTAGCCCTGCTACATTCCAACTTAAAATACTCAAGATGGTTCCAACAATGGCCCTAGTTAAAAGTTGCTTATTATAAGCTGTGAATATAATGCCTAGGGGAGTACTTCACATGGTCCTGCAAATCGACCATCAGTGATGATTGTCAGTCCAGGGCATCTAAACTGGAAAGTGCATGAAACCTATTGGTTAACAAAAGCGGTGCATGAGCATCCCTAATAGGTATAAATGGTGGCTTGTAAAAATAACCTAGGTGGAGCACACAGATGCCGGGGCTTTGTATTAATAGTTGCTCACGAATACTTAATAAGCGATGAACCATATGAGGTCTGCGGAAATTAAGTACAATACAGTCGCCGTTTATGTTCTTGGCCGAGTTGCCAACCCACCCTATTATTCTGGTAATAAGGATTTCATTCATGTCAGAAGGGTGAAATCCTTTGTGTTTACATAGCCAGTCTACAGATTTATTGCGGAGGTCTGCCCAGGATTCCCTCTGGCCCCCAGCAAGAATAGGAACGTCGGCCAAGACCAACACATAAGGACTTGAGGCCGGGGGTAGGCTCAGGACATCGGAATTTGGTCTCAAACGGGCACCCCTAAGGCGGTCCCTAGTATCCCTGCTTGAGTCATTTGCAGGGGTACCAGGCTGTGACTGAATAAAGTGAATACTTCTTGGATCTGAGTTTAAATTATTTGCATTATACACTTGAAGCATATCTTGTCTATTCCTCTGCTCAAGAGTGGGGTTCAACACAGGGAGTTCATTTGGGTTACGACAAGTTGTGCGAGGGGTAACAAGGGGAGTATCTTTATGTAGGACAGAACTCATCAATTGTAGGTCAGACCCATGTTTGTTAGCCACAGAGATTATATGAGTCCTCCCCCGACATCATTGGCAACATAGTTCACCTTACTGCCACTTAAGTTGTCCATTACAGAGTCCATACGCTTTACTTTCCCCCCAAGTAGATTAAAATGTGTGTCAATCACCTCTTTAATATTAGCCAGTGTAGTTTCAAAGACTTTCATTGCAGACCCTGCAAGAGCAGTATCCCCAACAATGTCTGTATTGATCTTGTTACAGGAAGTATTGGAAGTAGCATCTGTCTCGGTACCTACAGAGTTAGTAGTAATAGCCACATAGTCAGTTGCATTGCTAACAGATTGACAACCTTTTGTGTTTTTAATTTTAGTCTTAGATGTTCCGACAATTCTCTTCCTTTGGGTGGTTCGAGCGTTTAATTTGGCATTCCTTTGGGACTTAGCAATGTGTACCCTAGTGTTAATACAGGGCACACCTGGGACTGCCATGTTAGATGCATCCAAGCTTAACGGAGACGAATTTGAATGGCAGGACAAATCTTCGCTGGCGATGTGTTTTGTGGGTTTAAGTATGTTACACTGTCAGAAGTGGGACCACCTAGTGATAGACGGAACTGTAGCGTAGCAGGGTCCAGGGACAACCCTCTCTCGGTCAATTCAATTTCATGAGTAAACAAGGACTCTGCCCTCACGATAAAAGCGTCTAAAGTCCTGGCTACTCATCTGTGTTTGCTCATATTGTAATAGCAAAGCCAGGTGGCCCAATTACAAAGCCACAAGACAACGCGGGGAACATCCTTTACCACAAAACTTTTACAACGCGGTACCATTACCTCACAGGTTTTACAATGAAAGTCGTTACAACGACTTTCGCTGGAGGGCGCTCTAGGATAGGGAATAGTTTAATTTACTTTCCAACACCTTCCCTACTATCCACGGGGACTGGAGTTGGAATAGTAAATTAAACTATTCACTATCCAGCGCCCCCAACGCAAGTCGTTGTAACGACTTGCGTGGTAAAACCTGCGTCGTAATGGTACACGTTGTAAAAGCACGCGTTGTACCGTCATACATCCGACAACGCAATGGCAGACAAGGAGTTACAAATGACTTCACGTTACCTTGATGCTGGGTAGGTGAGGTGAGTGCCTGATGGTCAATGTCAGTAGGGTGGCCCAGCCCAGCCTCTCCCGGCCCCTGTTGGGCCAGACGGGCCCGTCCTTGGTCCGAGCTATGTCTGGGCTACGTCCCGCGCCGCGGTGGGAGAGGCTGCGCTATAAACGGGAAGACAAGCTCCTCCCCCTCATGGTAGCACCTGTGGAAGTAGCAGAGGGTTCTGGGACCTGTAATCCCCTTCTGCAATGTTGGACCCCTCGCGGGAATGCCTATCGCAGGGAGAGTTTGCCCTGGGACTCCTGTCCCACCAGAGCGAGCGTGTAGAGTGTACAGCAAGGAGGATGAAATGGCCATAAGTGAGTAAGAACTCCTGTGCCACAAGGGGAGAGGCAGAGCTATAAGCGTGATGAGGAACGCCTCCCCCTCACAGCAGCACCTGTGGCAGCAGGAGAGGGTTCTGGGACCTGTAGTACCCTTCCGCGATGTTGGACCCCTCGCCGGAATGCCTAGCGCAGGGAGAGTTGGCCCTGGGACTCCTAGGGCATGCAGAGTGTACAGCAAAGAGGTTGAAATGGCCAAAAGTGAGTCTGAATTATGTTTTCAAATTATTTTCATCAAATTGCAAATTCATTTCAAGTTTGCTCATGGCTCATTTACAACTGAAAAATTTGAAGAAACATTATTATTAAGAAGATTCCTTAAACAAACCGATGTCTTAAATAATGAACCTGCCAATCCATTGTAAAAGCCACCATGAGACTCACTTAATCCGCCTCCCTCACTCCATAAACATTTGCTCAGACTCACTCACTTAGTCAGTGAGACTGCATGTAGCGAGTCTTTCACTGTTCTTTCTGCAGTCCTTGTGGTATCGGTATATGTAAAACTTAATGTTATATTAATTCCCGTGCTGTTAATAAGGTTTTGATGATAATCAAGATTTTTCAATATTATCCTAATCTCTGCACTCTGTAAAATGATCTCTATAGATATATTTATTCAGAGATATCAAAACATGTACTTGTGAAAAATATTTCTTACCATTGAGTAGATATCAATATTCTCAATGAGTACAAGACTCATTTAAATGTAACATTTCAAATCTTTTTTTATCATTTAAGCCAATTGGCATTACACTGTTCAAATTCTTTATCTGTAAATTCTCACTTCAAGGATAGTAAATTGTCCATAACTCCTCCTCCATATGAAGGTGCCACTTGTTCCAAAATCTGAAACCTAATTTGACTCAAATGATGTCCCATATCATTCCAATGTCTGGCTTCTGGTATCATTATCATTATGATTTATTATATTGTTCTTAACTTCAGAAAATCGGATTTTGACATAAAGTGTGGTGTTTCACACAGACCCCTCCCATATGGGCATTTTATGATGCAAATATAACCCATTGTTTCATACGTTGTTTCAATTATGTCTGTTCTCCATTTACTGAGTGATTTATAAAGCTACATTGTTTGACAGTATTACAATGTATGCAGTTCATAAAATGGTAAGTCCCTCTTTTGGAAGTTTTAGTGTGGCTCACTTTTATCTTAACTGGCGTAAAAATAATATCCCTTACATTTCTATTTCTCGAGTGTGTAAAAATGGGTTTCTCAATAAACAACTCTTTAAGATTGTAATCAATTTCACTCAATATCCAATGTTTAAAATAGTGTTCTTTTGATATTGTCAGCTTTTGAATATTTGTCTGCAAATACCAGCTGCCGCTTTGGCTTATTCTTGTGCTGAATGTTTAATATTGTTGTTGTTTCATCTTTACTTACACATGCTTAGCCTTATCAAGAGTATCCTCGCGGTACCCTCTGTTCGGAAATTTGTTGACCATCACTTTCCCCTGTGTATTATATTCTTATGTTATGTTATGTTATGTGTATTTATAAAACCCACTAACATCCTCAAGGATATCCTGGCGCTGAGCAGGTGTGTGTGTCTTGCCTATGGTGGGTTACTTAATTGAAAAGCCAGGTGTTCAGCTTCTGGCGGAATTCAGAAAGAGAGGCGGAGGATGGTGTGCGGAGGGAGGTCGCTCTGCGACTTAGGAGAGATGTAAAAGAGCGCTTGAATGAGTGTGTTAGGAGTTTGGAGAGAGCACGTTTGTGTATCAGGAGTCAGTGAAGTTCCCGAAGGTGTGGTGTGATGTGAGTTCAGTGTGGGGTATTGAAGATGAGTCTGGCTGCCAAGTTCTGGATGATTTGTAGTCTTCTAATGAGTTGCTTGGTTTTCCTGGCATGGAAGCCATTTTAAGATCTTCCTCAGTATCTTCAGGGTGTGGAAGCAGGATGTAGTGATGGTGTTGACTTGTGCGATCATGTCCAGTTTGCTGTTGATGATTATTCAGAAGTTCCTGACATGAGATCTGGGTATTGGTGTGGGTCCGTGTTCGGTCGTCCGCCAGTTGGAGTCCCACGGTGAGATGTTCTTGCCAAAGATCACGGACTTCATCACTCCACACGCGCTCCCCTCCGAGGACTACATCCTTTTGGGAGACTTCAACTTTCACCTTGAAAAGAACAACGACCGCAACACCACCACCCTTTTGGACAACCTCGCAAACCTTGGACTTAAACAACTTGTCACTACCTCCACCCACATCGCAGGTCACACACTCGACCCTATCTTCACCTCCAGCAAACATGTTTCCTTCAGCCACACCACAGCTCTCCTTTGGACTGACCACAGCTGCGTTCACTTCACCTACAACAAGCCCACATCCAACAACCACCCCCAACCCACTCTGCAAAGAAACTGGAACAAAATCACCATCGACCAGATCTCCTCATCGCTTCTTCAAAAGCCCCCCGCCCACTCCTCAAACCCAGACCAAGCAGCCACCAACCTCACCCTATGGCTATCCAACAGCGCCGACATCCTAGCACCACTGAAAAAACGACAAATCAAACTAGGCAGCAAGAAGGCCTCCTGGTTCAACGATGAGCTTAAGAAATCCAAGAAACTCTGTCGCTCCCTCGAAAAGGCCTGGAAAAAAGACCCAACCACCAGCACCAAGGACGCCTTCAAAAACGCCACCCGCATACACCACCAACTAATCCGAAATGCCAAGAAAGCAGCCTTCAAGGACCGTCTAGATAACAACGCCCACAACAGCAAGGAATTATTCAACATCGTCAAGGAATTTACCAACCCCTCAGCCAACTCCAACGACATCACCCCCTCTCAAGCCCTCTGCGACTCCCTAGCCTCATTCTTCCACAACAAAATTGCAGACATCCACAACAGCTTCGACAACCAACCCGGAGACCAACCCACCCAATCCCCTGCAGGACCCCCACCCCCCCGGAACATCCTCAATGACTGGAAGCCAATCTCCACTGAGGACACCATCCGTCTGATGAACTCTATCCACTCAGGATCCCCCACAGACCCTTGCCCTCACCACATCTTTAACAAAGCAGACTCCATTATTGCACCGCACCTCCGAGACATCATCAACTGCTCCCTCAACTCCGCAACCTTCCCGGAAAGCTGGAAACATGCCGAACTCAGCGCCCTCCTGAAGAAACCCACAGCTGACCCCACCGAACTCAAAAACTATCACCCTATCTCACTCCTTCCATTCCCGGCCAAAGTCATCGAGAAAGCGGTCAACAACCAGCTCGCCGCCTTCCTCGAAACCAACAAATCCCTCGACTCCTCACAGTCTGGCTTCCAAGCCAAGCACAGCACCGAAACCGCCCTCATCGCAGCAACAGACCACATTCGAACTCTACTGGACAATGGAGACACAGTCGCCCTCGTCCTCCTCGACCTCTCCGCAGCCTTCGACGCAGTCTGCCATAGCACCCTTCTACAGCGCCTCAAAAACATCGGAATCCAAGGAAAAGCACTGGAATGGATCACCTCGTTCCTCTCCGGAAGAACACAGAGAGTCCGCCTTCCACCATTCAAGTCAGAGGCCACTGAAGTCATCTGCGGCGTACCTCAAGGGTCCTCACTCAGTCCCACCCTCTTCAACGTTTACATGAGCCCCCTCGCGACCATCGCACGCCAACATAACCTCAACATCATCTCCTACGCCAACGACACTCAACTGATCCTATCACTCACCAGAGACCCTAACACGGCCAAAACCAACCTACACGAAGGAATGAAAGAAGTAGCCGAATGGATGAAGCACAGCCGTCTGAAACTGAACTCAGACAAAACAGAAGTCCTCATCTTAGGTTCCTCCCCCTCCGCCTGGGACGACTCTTGGTGGCCAGAGGCCCTTGGAAAAGCACCCATCCCGACGGACCACGCACGGAACCTGGGCGTCATCCTGGATTCCTCACTCGCGATGAACAGACAAGTCAACGCCGTCTCTTCATCTTGCTTCAACATTCTTCGCATGCTCAAAAAAACATTTCGCTGGATCCCTACCGAAACTAGAAAAACAGTCACCCACGCTCTGGTCACGAGCCGACTGGACTACGCAAACACCCTCTACGCCGGCACCACCGCAAAACTCCAGAAAAAACTACAACGGATCCAGAACGCCTCAGCCAGGCTCATATTAGACATCCCGCGTAAAGAACACATCTCCGATCACCTGAAAAACCTCCACTGGCTCCCCGTCAATAAGAGGATCACCTTCCGGCTCCTAACCCACGCACACAAAGCACTCTACGAAATCGGACCCGAATGCCTCAACACAAGACTATCCTTCTACACCCCCTCCCGCCAGCTACGATCCTCCAACCAAGCCCTTGCCACTGTACCTCGCATCAACAAAACCACCATGGGAGGTAGATCTTTCGCCTACCTAGCAGCTAAAACTTGGAACTCTCTTCCCACTGACCTTCGCCTTACTCAGAACCACCTAGCATTCAGAAAACAACTCAAAACGTGGATATTCGACAAGTAACTCCCCGCCCTTCTTCAAGCGCCTTGAGACCCTCTGGGTATGTAGCGCGCTATATAAATTTTTTGACTTGACTTGACTTGACTTCTGTCTTGCTGGTGTTGAGCTTAACATAGTTGGATTTCATCCAGTCATGCATGCAGTGAACTTGTTTCTTGTGTTGGGGTCTTGTCTGAGAGGAGTACTGTGTCGTCTGCATAGGAGAGGATATTGATGTTGTGTGTTCGAATTACTTTGGCTAGAAGGATCATGTATGTGTTCAAGAGGTTGGGGCCGAGTGATGGACCTTGAGGCACTCCACAAATGAGTTTGCAGGCTTCTGAGGAGTAAGGTACCAAGCTGACAGGTTGTGTTCTAGCCTTTAAGAAGGAGCCGATCCAGCAGAGAGCCGGTCCTTGGATGCCAATCTTTTGCAAGCATAGGATGGTGCATGAGACAGTGTGAAATACTGTAGATAGGTCCAAGAGAATGAGGGCTGCCATATCTCCTCTGTCAAGGATCATGCGTGTGTAATCAGTGCCAGCAATCAGTTCTTAATCTGTACTGTGGTTATGTCTTGAATCCGGACTGCGTGACATCGGGGAGCTGGTGGTTGCTGAGTGTGCCATCGAGTCGCTGGTTGATTAATTTCTCTAAGACCTTTGCCCGGTATGGTAGAAGGCAGATGGGTTCACAGTTGGAAAGCATGGCTGGGACGGAGGATGATTTCTTGAGCACAGGCATGACAGTGGCATGTTTCCAGGTCCTGGGAATATGGCTGATTCGAAGGAGGTGCTAAGGTGGGTGTTAGTGCTTCACTGATCGGTAGGAGTCCTTTGGTGAAGGCGTGGTGGGGCAAAGGTCTGACTGAGCACCTGAGTGGATGGTCTTCACTGCAGCAGCAATTTCGATGGTGGTGATGGCAGGCCATGAGCAGATCTAATATGGTTCTCTTCACTCATAGCAACTGACAAAAGGGGGATTTTCAATCAGTTGCTAACAGATAGAATTCCTGGTATAAGCAACCACTGTGAATAAATGCAGCTTTCCGTAATTAATATCAGCCGAAAATTCCAATTCTACCCCCAGAACTTGGAGAAGTTACAGCATTGCCCTCAGTGAACGCTCAGATACATATCGCTTTCAATCAGGATTATCCACTCTGAGTTAATACAAGTTGCAGCTGGTGCTTCAGTCTTTATTTGGGAGAATAGAGAGGCGACAAAAAGAACAGGCGAGGAGTATACAATTTTTTTTTCTTTTCATAAGACAAGTGATAGTCCTTCAATGATATACACAGGTAATTTTTATTGCATCCTTGAAAATTCTCTTGCTAAAAGATGATCAGACAAAACAGCCAAACAGCCAACGCGTTTCGCCCAGGTTGGGCTTCCTCAGGGCTAATGCACAGGAAATCGCAAGTCTAGCAGCGTTGAGTTCGCAAGTCGATCATAATGTACTGAACTTATTCAAGAAGGAAGAAGTATCCAATACTTTCTAAGGAAACACCATTGTGTTGAACAAGGAGTAGAAAAATACACCAGTGATCGGCACAATATATCTTTTCAAAGTTTCAAGGTCTTCTGAGTATCTTGGTTCGACTCAATAAGAGTAGTGTACACGTTGATATGAAAACCGCATGTTTTTTTTGCGCGGTTTTCTAACACTGCTGCTGACGGGAAGAACGACTGGGCGTCTAATGTAGGACTGGGTCGGAAACTTAATTCTACTTCGTTTAGTGTCACATATCAGAGTGTACACATATCCTTTCTCTTGTTCCCAACGGAGGAGACCCTATACTGAGATGTCTGCCTTCTACTACTGCTGGTGCTACTTTACCAATGCTTGTTCCTACAGTGACCGCTCACTGAAGGAGAGTTGTTTTCAGTGACCGCCTCCCACTCCACTGGGGAAGAGATACTGCATGATCCCTGAAGTACAGATCCCCTGTCTGTGACCTGACATCCACCCCATGTCATCCTCACAATCTCAAATGGGAGCAGGCCTCACTGGGCTTTGAAATCCAGAGACCAGCTCTAAATTGGAGTATCTTGAAGCTCCATAAAGCCCAGTTTTATGTTTAGTTAGGAGTTCGGTGTTAGCCCGCTTGTGTTTTTCCTGCTTCATCTTGTGGTTGAGAAATGCGGTTTTCCTGATGGCAAAGTGGCCCCCAGACTTAAAGTCAGGCAAACTCTTGTGACTGACTCACTACAGGATGGTATGACGTCAGAAGGGCCGCTCCACATAGGTTGGCCTCTACGATACTATTCCTGCCAGCTAGTGTTCCGGTCAGAACCATCATATCAGCCATGTTAGTCCTGGGCAGAAAAAAGCTCCAAAGCGAAAACTACCATCATAAGCCTCCCCCACTTTGTGGGTCTGTTTTCGGATAAAAACACACTAGTGGGTGAGTGGCGATGGGACCTGCCAGGATCATTTTTTGTATCTCCAAACCTTTCAGGGAAAATGTACACAACAGAATGGACAACTCCAAACTTGGCATTCTTTCTATCTCTTTTAGTTTTCTCAGTGAGTAACTTTAAGGACAGGGAGAATGTGCTCTAGGCCTTGAGCTGTACCTCAGTGATACCAACCAGCAAGTCCACAACAGCATGATGCTCTTTGTGACAGGGACAGGATGGAGTTGCATTGCTGTCAGGCTTGTCTGGCCCTTTTTAGTTGGGATAAGACCAGTTTCCAAATGGCCGGTGCCTGTTTGTCTTGACACACTGAGCAAAACAACAATGCACTGGAATGCAGGCCAGAGAAATGACCAGTGGGTGGAATTAATTCAAGCATTACACGTGTCACCTTTTGCCGTACTCAGTGATATGTACCTGCGGGGTCATTGAAGATATGTGTTATCCCTTAATGAAACTGTCCGGGATGTAGGGCTGAGTTAACATGTTGGAAGTGGAAAGGGTCAACAACAAAGTTTGATCTTGCGGAACCACAAAGGTGACTGGAGGGGATAGGAAGCAGGCTAGCATCACTTGGGGGGATGTCAGACGGATGTATGTGGTTACAACGCATACTTTTACAACGCATACCTTTACAACACATTTTTTACAACGCATCATCCATTACAACGCATTCCATTACAAGGCATGCCATTACAACGCATCTCTAAAAACTACCTTTACAACGCATTCCACTACAACGCATACTACCTTTACAACGCATACCATTACAACGCATACCATTACTTTGCATGTATGGTAAGTATTGGTTAGCTTAGGGGTAAAATTTACTATTTTAACTCCAGGGGGGTGCAACAGTAGGGTAAGTGCTGGATAGTGTAGGGGTAAAAATTACTATTCTAACTCCAGGGGGTGCAACAGTAGGGTAAGTGTTGGATAGTGTAGGGGTAAAAATTACTATTCTAACTCCAGTGAGTTCAACAGTAGGGTAAGTGTTGGATAGTGTAGGGGTAAAAATTACTATTCTAACTCCAGGGGGTGCAACAGTAGGGTAAGTGTTGGATAGTGTAAGGGTACTATGTGTATGCGTTGTAATGATATGCATTGTAATGACATGCATTGTAGTGGTATGCATTGTAGTGACATGCGTTGTAATGGTTGTGTTGTAATGGCATACGTTGTAATGGATGTTGCGTTGTAAAAGTTTTGTTGTAAAGGTAGGCCGTTGTAAAAGTTGCGTTGTAAACGTTGTTCCCCTGTCAGACTTGGGAACAATTTGAGAGCTCGGCCTTGACGCGACCTACGCGGTGGTGCTGTAACCTATGCCTCTGCGGATCCCCTTAAGATACGGTGCCTCACAGAGCTTGTGTAATGCTGTCTTGTCTGCCAAGCACCCTAGAATAGAAAGTTGCCTCACACTTTCCCCTCCTTCTCTGTTTCATCACAGTTCTGGTTAAACTTCCCTCTGGCCTTGTGATGACTCTGCTTCCTCTGCATTGCAGTGATGTGGCAATGCATCCTGCTAGAGCTGACAGACTGCCCCATCTGAAGGGGAAGCTCTCAGTCGAGACCCATAATCATGGACAGAGATTGACCCTGGTCCTCAGAGCCATGTGTGCAGCAGGTCTGACTTACTCCACTGTCTGGTTTCAGAGTGCAGAAATCAGATTTCCTATTTACAAAAGTAGGCTTTGTGCTTGAAAATAAATGCACTCATGCAAAGATAGTTGTGTGAGTACGTCTACAAGCAAAAGTGATCTCTAGGTGGGCACTGGGCGTTGTGAGTACCTTCAAACTTACATATTTGTGGACATTCACATTCCCATCTCTGACCCTTTCCCACCTTGGAGTAGGCTGAAGATTTACTCCCGTCAACGGAAAGGGTGAATTCCTTTCATGGCTCAAAGGAGAAAGAAAACCCCAAGCATTTGTAGAGGTGTATGGAAAGGGGGCTCGCCGGGGGAACAGATATTGTCCCCTGGAGGGAAAAAATGTTGTGATGCTGATTTTTACAGAGAAAATGTTCGTAGAAGACCTTGTAATTCATAGGTCCTCCAGGACTGCACCTAGAAAGCTACAACTGTCACAGTTTTCTAGGCGTTACCTTGTCAATTACTTTGTGAATACCCAAACTTCTGAAAACAGCACTCATATGAAATCGGTCGAAATTAATTTGAGTTTTTTGTGAGTCAAGCACAATGTTTTTCTCAGTAAACAACAGTCATCTTTCTTCTCCCACTATCCAAATAAACACAGTGCAAACGGTCACTAGTGGAGAAGCTACGGCATGACGTCATGCCAGGTAAGCCTTGTAGGGGAAGGGAAATCCTTTAAAGAGTCATTTTCTCTCTGGATTTCCCTTCTCTTTTTGAAACTCAGGAGCAGCAACATTGTCTTGGTGTCACAAGGGCTTTATGTGGAAGTGTTTTCAATATTATATACAAGCCATAGTTATTTTTTTATTTTTCTTATCGCAACTAACAACGATTGACAAAGCCAATAGTCCTGATTTATTGTAGGGATTATGTTACTTGTTGTATCATATATCTGGATGCAATGACAGAAACAGCAAAATACAAGTCGGGCGGCACACTATGCTAAGCACAGATTTTTATGTTATGTGTTTTAGCCACGCCCATAATTACATTGGCCACACCCCTTTGAGAGACTCCCCCCCCCCCCTTGTTTTCATTCCACTTAAAGCTCTGGGGTAACACGTTATCCTCAAACCTGCCTGCCCTCTTGCTTTTCCCATCGCCGCGTGCTCCGTAATTCCTGAGCCTGCGGTGGTCCACGGGAGTCCCAGACTCAGCAGCAAACTCCAGCCGAGGAGCATTGGCACAGGCTTTCACTTCACCACAAGCTGAAAATGCCCACCTTCCTCCTCGTGCCTTCTCATTTCTAGTCAAAATGAGACTTAAGCAGTGCTTGAAATGGGAAAAAATCGAAGTGCAGGTACTCTGCTTACTTCTGAAAAGTGCTGGTGCTCTCCAATTAAAAATATAGCATTTCTCTTGAGAAGTGCCGGTACTCTGTCTCAATGATAAGTGCCGGTACTTCATACCGGACAGTACCGGCCCAATTAAAGCACTGGTCTTAAGGTCACAAGCGTTTTTGTGTGAATGATTTACAGCTCCGCCATAAGCCCACTTTTGGCCGTTAAGAGGCACTGTAAAGGTGCCAAAAGAAAGTGGTATTATGACAGTCATAGTGACTCACGCTCCTACACCCCCTCTGTCACTCCTTCTCTAACTTACCCTCTGACTTCCCCCTCTGTCACCCCTCCCTCTAACTCACCCTCTTACTCCACCTTCTGTCACCCCCCATAACTCACCCTCTTACTAACCCCCTTTGTCACCCCTCCCTCTAACTCACGCTCTTACTTCCTCTTCTGTCACCCCTCCCTCTAACTCACCCTCTTACTTCCCCCTCTTTCACCCCCTCTCTAACTCACCCTCTACACCCCCCTCTGTCACCCCTCCTCTACCTCACCCTCTTACACCCCCCTCTGTCACCACTCCTCTAACTCACCCTCTTACACCCAGTCTGTCACCCCTCCTCTAACTCACCCTCTTACTTCCCCCTCTGTCACCCCTCCCTCTAACTCACCCTCTTACTCCCCCTTCTGTCACCCCCCATAACTCACCCTCCTACCAACCCCCTTTGTCACCCCTCCCTCTAACTCACCCTCTTACTTCCCCTTCTGTCACCCCTCCCTCTAACTCACCCTCTTACTTCCCCCTCTATCACCCCTCCCTCTAACTCACCCTCTTACTCCCCCCTCTGTCACCCACCATAACTCACTCTCTTACTAACCCCCTCTGTCCCCCCTCCCTCTAACTCACCCTCTTACTTCCCCCTCTGTCACCCCTCCCTCTAACACACCCTCTTACTTACCCCTCTGTCACCCCTCCCTCTAACTCACCCTCTTACTTCCCCCTCTTTCACCCCTCCCTCTAACTCACCCTCTACACCCCCCTCTGTCACCCCTCCTCTAACTCACCCTCTTACACCCCCCTCTGTCACCCCTCCTCTAACTCACCCTCTTACTTCCCCCTCTGTCACCCCTCCCTCTAACTCACCCTCTTACTCCCCCTTCTGTCACCCCCCATAACTCACCCTCCTACCAACCCCCTTTGTCACCCCTCCCTCTAACTCACCCTCTTACTCCCCCCTCTGTCACCCACCATAACTCACCCTCTTACTAACCCCCTCTGTCCACCCTCCCTCTAACTCACCCTCTTACTTCCCCCTCTGTCACCCCTCCCTCTACCACACCCTCTTACTTACCCCTCTGTCACCCCTCCCTCTAACTCACCCTCTTACTTCCCCCTCTGTCACCCCTCCTCTAGCTCACCCTCTTAGTGCCCCCTCTGCCACCCCTCCTCTAAATCACCTTCTTACTTCCCCCTCTGTCACCCCTCTCTCTAACTCACCCTCTTACTGCCCCCTCTGCCACACCTCCTTTAACTCACCCTCTTACTGCCCCCTCTGTCACCCCCTCTAACTCACCCTCTTACTTCCTCTTCTGTCACCCCTCCCTATAACTCACCCTCTTACTGCCTCCTCTGCCACCCCTCCTCTAACTCACCCTCTTACTGCCCCTCTGGCACCCCTCCTCTAACTCACCCTCTTACTTCCCCCTCGGTCACCCCTCCTTCTAACTCACCCTCTTACTTCCCCCTCTGTCACCCCTCCCTCTAACTCACCCTCTTAGTTCCCCCTCTGCCACCTATCCCTCAAACTCACCCTCTAACACCCCCTCTGTCACCCCTCGTCTAACTCACCCTCTTACACTCCCCTCTGTTACCCCTCCCTCTAACTCACCCTCTTACTGCCCCCTCTGCCACCCCTCCTCTAACTCACCCACTCTCTTACTGCCCCCTCTGTCACCCCCTCTAATTCACCATCTTACTTAATCTTCTGTCACCCCTCCCTATATCTCACCCTCTTACTGCCTCCTCTGCCACCCCTCCTCTAACTCACCCTCTTACTGCCCCTTCTGCCACCCCTCCTCTAACTCACCGTCTTACTTCCCTCCCTGTCACCCTCCCTCTAACTCGCCCTCTTACATCCCCCTCTGCCACCCTTCCTCTAACTCACCCTCTTACTGCCCCCTCTGCCACCCCTCCTCTAAATCACCCTCTTACTTCCCCCTCTGTCACCCCTCCCTCTAACTCACCCTCTTACTGTCCCCTACGCCATCCCTCCCTGTAACTCACCCTCTTACATCCCCTTCTGTCACCCCCTCTAACTCACCCTCTGACTTCCTCTTCTGTCACCCCTCCCTATAACTCACCCTCTTACTGCCTCCTCTGCCACCCCTCCTCTAACTCACCCTCTTACTCCCCCCTCTGGCACCCCTCCTCTAACTCACCTTCTTACTTCCCCCTCTGTCACCCCTCCCTCTAACTCATCCTCTTACACCCCCCTCTGTCACCCCTCCCTCTAACTCATCCTCTTACACCCCCCTCTGTCACCCCTCCTCTAACTCACCCTCTTACACCCCCTCTGTCACTCCTTCTCTAACTTACCCTCTGACTTCCCCCTCTGTCACCCCTCCCTCTAACTCACCCTCTTACTCCCCCCTCTGCCACCCCCCATAACTCACCCTCTTACTAACCCCCTTTGTCACCCCTCTCTCTAACTCACCCTCTTACTTCCTCTTCTGTCACCCCTCCCTCTAACTCACCCTCTTACTTCCCCCTCTTTCACCCCTCCCTCTAACTCCCCCTCTTACACCCCCCTCTGTCACCCCTCCTCTAACTCACCCTCTTACACCCCCCTCTGTCACCCCTCTTCTAACTCACCCTCTTACACCCCCTCTGCCACCCCTCCTCTAACTCAACCTCTTACTTCCCCCTCTGTCACCCCTCCCTCTAACTCACCCTCTTACTCACCCCTCTGTCACCCTCCATAACTCACCCTCTTACCAACCCCATTTGTCACCCTCCCTCTAACTCACCCTCTTACTTCCTCTTCTGTCACCCCTCCCTCTAACTCACCTTCTTACTTCCCCCTCTGTCACCCCTCCCTCAAACTCACCCTCTTACTTCCCCCTCTGTCACCCCTCCCTCTACCACACCCTCTTACTTACCCCTCTGTCACCCCTCCCTCTAACTCACCCTCTTACTTCCCCCTCTGTCACCCCTCCTCTAGCTCACCCTCTTAGTGCCCCCTCTGCCACCCCTCCTCTAAATCACCTTCTTACTTCCCCCTCTGTCACCCCTCTCTCTAACTCACCCTCTTACTGCCCCCTCTGCCACACCTCCTTTAACTCACCCTCTTACTGCCCCCTCTGTCACCCCCTCTAACTCACCCTCTTACTTCCTCTTCTGTCACCCCTCCCTATAACTCACCCTCTTACTGCCTCCTCTGCCACCCCTCCTCTAACTCACCCTCTTACTTCCCCTCTGGCACCCCTCCTCTAACTCACCCTCTTACTTCCCCCTCGGTCACCCCTCCTTCTAACTCACCCTCTTACTTCCCCCTCTGTCACCCCTCCCTCTAACTCACCCTCTTAGTTCCCCCTCTGTCACCTATCCCTCAAACTAACCCTCTAACACCCCCTCTGTCACCCCTCGTCTAACTCACCCTCTTACACTCCCCTCTGTTACCCCTCCCTCTAACTCACCCTCTTACTGCCCCCTCTGCCACCCCTCCTCTAACTCACCCACTCTCTTACTGCCCCCTCTGTCACCCCCTCTAACTCACCATCTTACTTAATCTTCTGTCACCCCTCCCTATATCTCACCCTCTTACTGCCTCCTCTGCCACCCCTCCTCTAACTCACCCTCTTACTGCCCCTTCTGCCACCCCTCCTCTAACTCACCGTCTTACTTCCCTCCCTGTCACCCTCCCTCTAACTCGCCCTCTTACATCCCCCTCTGCCACCCTTCCTCTAACTCACCCTCTTACTGCCCCCTCTGCCACCCCTCCTCTAAATCACCCTCTTACTTCCCCCTCTGTCACCCCTCCCTCTAACTCACCCTCTTACTGTCCCCTACGCCATCCCTCCCTGTAACTCACCCTCTTACATCCCCTTCTGTCACCCCCTCTAACTCACCCTCTTACTTCCTCTTCTGTCACCCCTCCCTATAACTCACCCTCTTACTGCCTCCTCTGCCACCCCTCCTCTAACTCACCCTCTTACTCCCCCCTCTGGCACCCCTCCTCTAACTCACCTTCTTACTTCCCCCTCTGTCACCCCTCCCTCTAACTCATCCTCTTACACCCCCCTCTGTCACCCCTCCCTCTAACTCATCCTCTTACACCCCCCTCTGTCACCCCTCCTCTAACTCACCCTCTTACACCCCCTCTGTCACTCCTTCTCTAACTTACCCTCTGACTTCCCCCTCTGTCACCCCTCCCTCTAACTCACCCTCTTACTCCCCCCTCTGTCTCCCCCATAACTCACCCTCTTACTAAACCCCTTTGCCACCCCTCCCTCTAACTCACCCTCTTACTTCCTCTTCTGTCACCCCTCCCTATAACTCACCCTCTTACTTCCCCCTCTTTCACCCCTCCTCTAACTCACCCTCTTACACCCCCTCTGTCACTCCTTCTCTAACTTACCCTCTGACTTCCCCCTCTGTCACCCCTCCCTCTAACTCACCCTCTTACTCCCCCCTCTGTCACCCCCCATAACTCACCCTCTTACTAACCCCCTTTGTCACCCCTCTCTCTAACTCACCCTCTTACTTCCTCTTCTGTCACCCCTCCCTCTAACTCACCCTCTTACACCCCCCTCTGTCACCCCTCCTCTAACTCACCCTCTTACACCCCCCTCTGTCACCCCTCTTCTAACTCACCCTCTTACACCCCCTCTGCCACCCCTCCTCTAACTCAACCTCTTACTTCCCCCTCTGTCACCCCTTCCTCTAACTCACCCTCTTACTCACCCCCCTGTCACCCTCCATAACTCACCCTCTTACCAACCCCATTTGTCACCCTCCCTCTAACTCACCCTCTTACTTCCTCTTCTGTCACCCCTCCCTCTAACTCACCCTCTTACTTCCCCCTCTGTCACCCCTCCCTCAAACTCACCCTCTTACTTCCCCCTCTGTCACCCCTCACTCTAACTCACCCTCTTACTCCCCCCCCTCTGTCACCCACCATAACTCACCCTCTTACTTCCCCCTCTGTCACCCATCCCTTGAACTCACCCTCTTACACCCCCTCTGTCACCCCTCCTCCAAAGCACCCTCTTACTTCCCCCTCTGTCACCCCTCTCTTTAACTCACCCTCTTACTGCCCCCTCTGCCACCCCTCCTCTAACTCACCCTCTTACTGCCCCCTCTGTCACCCCCTCTAACTCACTCTCTTACTTCCTCTTCTGTCACCCCACCCTATAACTCACCCTCTTACTGCCTCCTCTGCCACCCCTCCTCTAACTCACCCTCTTACTGCCCCCTCTGCCACCCCTCCTCTAACTCACCCTCTTACTTCCCCCTCTGTCACCCCACCCTCTAACTCAGCCTCTTCCTTCCCCCTCTGTCACCCCTCCCTCTAACTCACCCTCTTACTTCCCCATCTGTCACCCACCATAACTCACCCTCTTCCTGCCTCCTCTGCCGCCCCTCCTCTAACTCACCCTCTTACTCCCCCCTCTGGCACCCCTCCTCTACCTCACCCTCTTACTTCCCCCTCTGTCACCCCTCCCTCTAACTCACCCTCTTACTTCCCCCTCTGTCACCCCTCCCTCTAAATCACCCTCTTAGTTCCCCCTCTGTCACCCATCCCTCAAACTCACCCTCTAAAACCCCCTCTGTCACCCCTCGTCTAACTCACCCTATTACACCCCCCTCTGTCACCCCTCCCTCTAACTCACCCTCTTACTCCCCCTTCTGTCACCCCTCCCTCTAACTCATCCTCTTATTCCCCCCTCTGTCACCCCTCCTCCAACTCACCCTCTTACTGCCCCCTCTGCCACCCCTCCTCTAACTCACCCTCTTACTTCCCCCTCTGTCACCCCTCCCTCTAACTCACCCTCTTACTGCCCCCTCTGCCACCCCTCCCTCTAACTCACCCTCTTACTGCCCCCTCTGCCACCCCTCCCTCTAACTCACCCTCTTACTGCCCCCTCTGCCACCCCTCCTCTAACTCACCCTCTTACACCCCATCTGTCACCCCTCCCTCTAACTCACCCTCTTACTGCCCCCTCTGCCACCCCTCCCTCTAACTCACTCTCTTACTGCCCCCTCTGTCACCCCCTCCAACTCACCCTCTTACTTCCTCTTCTGTCACCCCTCCCTATAACTCACCCTCTTACTGCCTCCTCTGCTACCCCTCCTCTAACTCACCCTCTTACTGCCCCCTCTGCCACCCCTCCTCTAACTCACTGTCTTACTTCCCCCTCTGTCACCCCTCCCTCTAACTCACCCTCTTACATCCCCCTCTGCCACCCTTCCTCTAACTCACCCTCTTACTGCCCCCTCTGCCACCCCTCCTCTAAATCACCCTCTTACTTCCACCTCTGTCACCCCTCCCTCTAACTCACCCTCTTACTGCCCCCTCTGCCACCCCTCCTCTAACTCACCCTCTTACTGCCCCCTCTGTCACCCCCTCTAACTCACCCTCTTACTTCCTCTTCTGTCACCCCTCCCTGTAACTCACCCTCTTACATCCCCTTCTGTCACCCCCTCTAACTCACCCTCTTACTTCCTCTTCTGTCACCCCTCCCTATAACTCACCCTCTTACTGCCTCCTCTGCCACCCCTCCTCTAACTCACCCTCTTACTCCCCCCTCTGGCACCCCTCCTCTAACTCACCCTCTTACTTCCCCCTCTGTCACCCCTCCCTCTAACACATCCTCTTACACCCCCCTCTGTCACCCCTCCCTCTAACTCATCCTCTTACACCCCCCTCTGTCACCCCTCCTCTAACTCACCCTCTTACACCCCCTCTGTCACTCCTTCTCTAACTTACCCTCTGACTTCCCCCTCTGTCACCCCTCCCTCTAACTCACCCTCTTACTCCCCCCACTGTCACCCCCATAACTCACCCTCTTACTAACCCCCTTTGTCACCCCTCCTTCTAACTCACCCTCTTACTTCGTCTTCTGTCACCCCTCACTCTAACTCACCCTCTTACTTCCCCCTCTTTCACCCCTCCTCTAACTCACCCTCTTACACCCCCCTCTGTCACCCCTTCTCTAACTCACCCTCTTACACCCCCCTCTGTCACCCCTCTTCTAACTCACCCTCTTACACCCCCTCTGTCACCCCTCCTCTAACTCAACCTCTTACTTCACCCTCTGTCACCCCTCTCTCTTACTCACCCTCTTACTCCCCCCTCTGTCACCCTCCATAACTCACCCTCTTACCAACCCCCTTTGTCACCCCTCCCTCTAACTCACCCTCTTACTTCCTCTTCTGTCACCCCTCCCTCTAACTCACCCTCTTACTTCCCCCTCTGTCACCCCTCCCTCTAACTCACCCTCTTACTTCCTCCTCTGTCACCCCTCCCTGTAACTCACCCTCTTACTCCCCCCTCTGTCACCCACCATAACTCACCCTCTTACTAACCCCCTCTGTCACGCCTCCCTCTAACTCACCCTCTTACTTCCCACTCTGTCACCCCACCCTCTAACTCACCCTCTTACTTCCCCCTCTGTCACCCCTCCCTCTAACTCACCCTCTTACTTCCCCCTCTGTCACCCATCCCTCGAACTCACCCTCTTACTGCCCCCTCTGTAACCCCTCCTCTAACTCACCCTCTTACTGCCCCCTCTGGCACCCCTCCTCTAAATCACTCTCTTACTTCCCCCTCTGTCACCCCTCCCTCTAACTCACCCTCCTACTGCCCCCTCTGCCACCCCTCCCTCTAACTCACCCTCTTACTGCCCCCTCTGTCACCCCCTCTAACTCACCCTCTTACTTCCTCTTCTGTCACCCCTCCCTATAACTCACCCTCTTACTGCCTCCTCTGCCACCCCTCCTCTAACTCACCCTCTTACTGCCCCCTCTGCCACCCCTCCTCTAACTCACCCTCTTACTTCCCCCTCTGTCACCCCTCCCTCTAACTCACCCTCTTACTTCCCCCTTTGCCACCCCTCTCTCTAACTCACCCTCTTACTTCCCCCTCTGTCACCCACCATAACTCACCCTCTTACTGCCTCCTCTGCCACCCCTCCTCTAACTCACCCTCTTACTCCCCCCTTTGGCACCCCTCCTCTAACTCACCCTCTTACTTCCCCCTCTGTCACCCCTCCCTCTAGCTTACCCTCTTACTTCCTCCTCTGTCACCCCTCCCTCTAACTCACCCTCTTACTTCCCCCACTGTCACCCATCCCTCAAACTCACCCTCTTACACCCCCTCCGTCACCCCTCCTTTAACTCACCCTCTTACATCCCCCTCTGTCGCCCCTCCCTCTAAACTCACCCTCTTACTCCCCCTTCTGTCACCCCTCCCTCTTACTCACCCTCTTACTCCCCCTTCTGTCACCCCTCCCTCTTACTCACCCTCTTACTGCCCCCTCTGTCACCCCCTCTAACTCACCCTCTTACTTCCTCTTCTGTCACCCCTCCCTCTAACTCACCCTCGTACTGCCCCCTCTGCCACCCCTCCTCTAACTCACCCTCTTACTTCCCCCTCTGTCACCCCTCCCTCTAACTCACCCTCTTACTTCCCCCTTTGTCACCCCTCTCTCTAACTCACCCTCTTACTTCCCCCTCTGTCACCCACCATAACTCACCCTCTTACTGCCTCCTCTGCCACCCCTCCTCTAACTCACCCTCTTACTCCCCCCTCTGGCACCCCTCCTCTAACTCACCCTCCTACTTCCCCCTCTGTCACCCCTCCCTCTAACTTACTCTCTTACTTCCTCCTCTGTCACCCCTCCCTCTAACTCACCCTCTTACTTCCCCCACTGTCACCCATCCCTCGAACTCACCCTCTTACACCCCCTCCGTCACCCCTTCCTTTAACTCACCCTCTTACTTCCCCCTCTGTCACCCCTCCCTCTATCTCACCCTCTTACTCCCCCTTCTGTCACCCCTCCCTCTAACTCACCCTTTTACTGTCCCCTCTGCCATCCTCCTCCATCTCTGCCACATCTCCCTCTTTCCTGTCTCCCCTTCTCTTCTTCTCTTCTTCTCACTGCCCTCCCTCTTTCTTGTCCCATCTTCTCCGTCCTCTCCCCTCCCCCTATTTCTCCCCCCTTCAGCTCTTGTTTTTCCTCCCTCGTTCTCCCTGAGCCGTCTCTTCATTCTATCCTGAAACCTTTCTACCCTTTTACCCCATCCTCCCACCGCGCGCTCATGCTGCCCTCTACATGCCCACTCCACCCCACCCCATCTGGACCCCTCCCCTTCTCTCTGCCCTCCTCTGCCTCACCACGTCTCCACTCTCTGCCACTCCCACCTCAACCTTGCTGCTGTCCCCCCCTCCAGCTCCATAAATAGTTTTCTGTCTGTATTTATCTGTAAAAATCTGTAAAATCAGAAAACTGGGAGCCCTAATGATAAAGCATGCCATAGGTGGTACCTGTGGGTGAGGACACTAATACTATATATATATGAATTTTTTTTCTATATATATATATATCTACTGATCTGTGCCTGGCTATACCCCTGCCCTACTCCTAAAGAGGAGGGCCTGAATTGAAATGAGACTGACTCCAGTCCTGCCTTCCCCTCCTCCTACAGACACGGGCCTGACATGAGACTGACTCCAGCCCTGCACGACTCCTAAAGGCACCCGCCTGTCACGTAAGTGTTTCCGACCCCGCACTGCTAGGGTTTCCGAGACCGTGGACTGACGCGTGACTCTGCCCCAGCTCTACCATCCACTTGAAAATGTCCACCCCACGGTTTCTACTCGTGCCCATCACAAGTGCTCACCCAGAATTGGACACTTTACTCCGCACGCATTTACAAAACGTGCCATTAACCCACGTTTTTTAATCCGCAAAAACACAGGGCTTTACAACGCAATCGATTACAACACATTGTCCGTCACAATGCAATTTACTATTCTAAGTCCACCGGGGCGTTGTATGGGGAAAGCGCGGTAAGGGTTTGCGGTGTAAAGCCCTGCGATGTAAAAGTTTTTGCAGAGTAAAAGATGCGGGGTAATGACATGAGTTGTAACGCATGCGGAGTAAAGGATGCTTCCCGCTCACCCATCCCCCTTCCCCTCAGCTGTTCTTGTGGCTGCCGCACAAACCCCATCCGGTGTCCGGAACTCTCTTTCGGCTCCTTTTAAGTTATTTTGCTGTTTTTCGAAGGATGCCACTGCTTTCACTCACCCCCCCTCCTGTGTTTTTTTTTTCTTAACCTGGCCTGTAAAAAGAAACATTCTGCAATGCCTTATGTTGTTGTGGGTTTTACTGAGACTGCAGCAGGGCATCTGCTTCCCATTTACTACCCCTTGTTCTCGGCTTCGGTCACATTTGATGTCGTTTTCATGTCTCGTGTTCGTGTTTATTTCTGGTTCGCTGTCAGCCACGTGCCCTCTTATCCCCATGGGGGGGCCCTGTCTGAACTCCTCCTGCGGGTGAGGCCACAAAGCCCGCCTTGTCACGTGACCGGTGTGAGCATCTCATCGGCATGGGGCCAGGGCCGGTCCTAGAACTCCTGGGGCCCCGGGCGAAAGGGAAGATGTGAGGCCCCTCTAATTTGCATGTAACTTCCAGTCGCAGCCAGCATGACTCGCGGGTGGAGGGTCTCGCAGGAGTTCGGGAGGAGGGGAACAGGAAGCAGGCAGCCTCCCGCCCCTCCCCTTAGCCAATCACAATGTTGCAATGGCAGCGTTGTGATTGATCAGGACGCCGACCAGCCAGGCGCCTATGGGGAGGCCATTTTCTCCATGTAGGCTGCATTGCAGCCTACATAGAGAAAGGCCGGTGTGCCCATGACTGGTTTGGTCGAACAGTCAGCGCCCTTAGCAGTTGGCAAGCCACTCCTCCCCTGCCCTAAAGCAGACCCGCCCGCCCCAACCAAACACTTCTGCTTTCTCGCAGTGTTAGAAGTAGAAACATAAAACAGTTGTTTTAGCATTTTCTGTTTCTGCTTTTGCGAGAAAGTAGGGGGCGGCGCTCCTCCGCCCTAGTGAAGGAGCCACCCTTGGTAACACACAAGAAATGACATCACAGAAAGTGACATCGAAGGACTATTGATCTTATTTGGCATCACTAAAGAGACCTAACGTGGATATCAGTAACATGGACAAAAAGCTAAATATACAAATGAAATAAGTCCATATATTTTAAAACTGTTAAATGGATTACATTTGTCTCATTAGATGGAAAGCTAGGAGCAGGTCTCACAAAGATGTATAATACTTACTCCTCGTTTTCTGATTGTTTCCAGATGAGTGCATGATACACTTTACAGTTCTGCCTCGTAAAAGGGGGAGATCCTGTTGAGGTAATGAGGGGCGGGATCATTCAAAATATAAAATTACACAAGAGAAAACCTCTCACACCCGTTTCAAAAGGCTCCCTTATCCTTCTGTGCCATTATTGTGCTACCTTAGGATGACATTAATACTTCGTAATTTGTTTTAAAGTAAGTCCTCTCCCACACTCCGATGCTAAGAGACGTAGGACAATCTTTTTTGTGTGTGTGCTCTTTACTCGCCAGAATTATGTTAAGTGCAAAAACACAACACATATAGTACAAAATTTCAAGACACCATTGCAAACAAATAAAGATTGTACATAAACAAAACTAGACTTAGAACAACCGAGACCACTGCTAAATCATACATTGACTTTTAGGTATGCTACAGATTCAAGGGGTTGTCAAATCCATGTTTTTGATTTGGTGTTAGAACTGTAGGAAGTAGAAGTGGCCGGCTTTAGCGCTGGTGGAGCCCTGTACGACAATGTTGGTGCCCCCAATGACTTGCTCTGCCACGGATTTCCTCACTACCACCCATTAAAAGTGCCCCTCAAGTCTCCATAACTACACTCTCTCTCAGATGCATTTAATTTGATTAACCGCACCACTGATACCAATTTAGAGTGTCAGAGAACTTTATATCACACATTACACAGAGACAATCAATCATACCTGTGTAAATCACAATAGGTAATGTTCCTAAGACAAAGGACTAGTCACATGACAATCATACTAGTAGGCAGTATAGTTTAATAGTGATTGATCTGGAGAAACACAAACTCTGAATTTAGAATGTAATACCATGGTTGGGGGTTCTCTTTAATAACCAGAATTGATTTCTCTTCAAATTAACCCTTTTTGCAACATTAGGATAATCAAAGACTGGGGAAAAACGATAACACTGTAATTTATACCTTGCAGTTTGCATGCAGCTCCTAGATGACAGTTAATAGTTCACTGTTCTATGTTAGGATTTTGACTTATAAACTGCAAGTAACAATAGGATCTCTTTGGCAAAAGCAGTAACCCACTGGCCTATTCACATTATGTGATCTGCATGGTACATGTTCTTTGCAGCAAGCACATTAACCCTCTGCACTTCTTTTCCACATGTCAAAACTTCCACTTGACATACCTCCATCTCTTTCTAGGAAGAACATTAATCACCGGAGTTTCATGACATTTTTGTTGTTGCCGAAATTAGCTGGAGGCCAGGAAGGAGGCAGTAAGTGCTTTTAGAAACATAATATACTCCAAACATGATCCAAAGTCAGCGCTCAGTGCGATCTCACTGTTTGCACCGCCCTAGAGCCTCCCTGCTCAAGGGTCCTGTGACCTCGATGACAGAGTCACTGTTGCACTAGGGTGTGCTGCTTCGTAGGCCTGCCCAAAAGACTTGAGATGAGCTTCAATAGGGGTTGTGGTAGACAGGCCTCCAAGGTTAACCCACACTTGCCACTGCTAGGGTTCCCCTGATGGTGCTAAGACATCAGGCACTCTAAAGTCTTGCGGGTCCTTCCAAGGTCTAGCATGGAATGTGCTCTCTCAGTAAAGTGGTCTGGTGGACCGGTCATGAAAGCTGAACCTGGTTCCCCAGTTTCAAATTCGGTAGCTCTGACCATAGTGCCACATCTTCACCCCCACTGAACACCATACTACCCCACTGAGAGAAACTCACACTGCCTTCAACTACAAGCCAATTGCACCCCGCTACAAAGACCTGGAGGCGACTCAATTCAAATTACGGACTAGACAAGAGCAATATGCTGCCTAAAAAAAAGTGACAACATTCTGGAAAAAGCAAACACTCAGAAGGAATGTAAGATTAATTAAAGCAGGTGAAATGTAAGCAGGAACAACATGGTTACCTTAACGCGTTTGCACTTATTATTCAGAAATCAATGAGTGCTTTTGCATGAAAAGTTAAGGCCATGAATACAGAGCCGGAACGGACCTGCTTCAATGCCCATATCCTTACAAAATGAAAGCAACATGGTTTAAAAAGACCACATTCGTGAATACAGAGCAGCGGTATGCATTTTATTTTCCAGTCCACCCATCAAGCAGGTATTGCAGTACATCCAGAAAGGGTGCACTTCCACACCCATAGCACTTCACTGGCAAACTCTGTGGAGTGGCACTAATGTGTTTTGGGTGTGAATAAAATCAATCTGGCCCCTTTTTGACCCACTCTGTCTTGCTTTAGTTATTTTTAGGTCTTGCCTAGCTATCGTGTAAGCGATCGCTATGCAAGAGATTTAGTAAGGGGCACCATAAAATGCTCCCAAAGACCTTTGGAATGCGGTATGTGGCCAGTGCATGTGAGGCATTCAAGAGCGAAGCTGGCATCTGGCATCGGACTTGAAAGCAGCAGACTGCTTTTGCCAGCATGCGCTCGGCCTCACTTCCTGCTCCCCCTCTTACAACAATTAACTTTCGTTATCGGTCACACCCCATATGCTTGTTCCCTCCCTCCCTTCCTTTGATTTCCGCTTATCTTGTTGTTTGCAAATCATTGCATTGGTTCAAACGCTCACAATTTCCGATTAGAAAACACGCACGCACCGCATGACTGCCCTTCTTCCTGTTTTCATCATTCATTCATATTGTTTGGACTAAGAACCTGAAACGCACTCACCCTGAGAATGGAACGCGCACACTGTCGCAGCAGAGCGTGCGCGCACTGATACGAGAGCATGCATACTCTAGTATCAAAGCACTTACACTGCTGCATGACTTACACTGCTGCACGCCTCACACTGCTGCACCCTGCACGCTTCACACTGCTGCACGCTGCACACTGCTGCATTACTCACACTGCTGCATGCTGCACACTGCTGCACAACACACTGCTGCATGCCACACACTGCTGCACTGCTGCGTGCCTCACACTGCTGCACACAGCTGCACACTGCTGCATGCCGCACTGCTGCATGCTAAACACTGCTGTACACCTCAAACTGCTGCACGCCTCACACTGCTGCACACCACACACTGCTGAACGCCACACACTGCTGCACGCCTCACATTGCTGCACGCCTCACACTGCTGCACGCCTCACACTGCTGCATGCTACACACTGCCGCACTCCTCACACTGCTGCACACTCACACTGCTGCAAACTGCTGCATTACTCTCACTGCTGCATGCTGCACACTGCTGAACGACACACTGCTGCACGGCACACACTGCTGCACGCCACACACTGCTGCACGGCACCCACTGCTGCATGCCACACACTGCTTTATGCCTCACACTGCTGCATCCCTCACACTACTGCACACTGTTGAAGCAGAGCGTGCACACACTGATTCGAGAGCATGCATACTATAGTATCAAAGCACTTACACTGCTGCACGACTTACACTGCTGCATGCATCACACTGCTGCATGCCTCACACTGCTGCACGCTGCACACTGCTGGATTACTCACACTGCTGCATGCTGCACACTGCTACATGACTCACTGCTGCACGCCACACACTACTGCATGCCTCACTCTGCTGCACCACTCTCACTGCTGCACGCATCACACTGCTGCACACCTCACACTGCTGCACGCTGCACACTGCTGCAAGCCACACTGCTGCACGCCACACACTGCTGCACACCTCACACTGCTGCACACCTCACACTGCTGCACACCACATACTGCTTCACTCCACACACTGCTGCAAGCCACACACTGCTGCACGCCACACACTGCTGCATGCCTCACACTGCTGTACACCACACACTGCTGCACGCCACACACCGCTACACACTGCTGTATTACTCACACTGCTGCATGCTGCACACTGCCGCACGCCTCACACTGCTGCACGCCTCATACTGCTGCACGCCTCACACTGCTGCACGCCTCACACTGCTGAATGCCACAACACCACCACATCACTCAGGGACACCACCACATCACTCTAGGACACCATCACATCACTCTAGGACACCACCACATCCCTCAGGGACACCACCACATCACTCAGAGACACCACTCAGGGGCACCACTACATCACTCAGGGACACACCACTTCACTCACAGACACCACCACATCAGTCAGGAACACCACCACATCACTCAGGAACACCACCACATCACTCGGGGACACCACCACATCACTCGGGGACACCACCACATCACTCGGGGACACGCATTAGGAAAGTGTAAGCTATTGGCACTTGTGAATAACAATGCTATTAATTTATATATTTTCAAAGCCAACACATATTAAAAAAAATTGTCATTTAAAATACCAATAGCTCACACTTTCCTAATGTGAGACCTATTGCATTGCAAATGCTTGTTTAACATTTCGAACCTTTTATTTCTCTCCACCCCAAGGCTGCACTTTGGAAGTGAAAAATGTCACAAAAAAGATGACCTTTCCAGCAAAAAAGTTTTTTTTTTGGATTCATTTACAGGGGACCAAATAAGGAAAAGGAAAAGAAAGAGGTAGTAATGGCTACAAGGCCCAGGGAAGGGAGCCCCCACACCCTGACCTTGCAGCTTGCTCTAGTGCTTCAAAGCAGTAACAAGGCCTTTCTTAAAACACTGCCCTAGCAGATGATCTGGCTGCTCCCTCCTCCCTCCTCCCCTCACCCAGCACTCTTTACCTGTGTCTGGCTGGTCCTGCAAAGGGGCCTTCTTTCACCCAGCAACAAAATGCGGGAATGGCCGGTACTTCAGAGGTGCTGCCCGCCCCTGACACTGTGAGCCATAATTGCTGGCCTGGCTGCTGTGCCTTTCCCCTCGGTTTGTCCCTCCCCCCCACCCCTGCACCCCCCAGGAATGCCACCACGCGGTGGACTCCAGACTTCAAGTGTATCTTATGTATATAGAGATAACTCTAATCACTAGTATATGCAGTAGACCTTTGTACTCTCTACAATTCCTATGTAACTCTTAGAGTATATCCATTCGTGTCCCTTCCCTATGTATATAGAGATAACTCTAATCACTAGTATATGCAGTAGACCGTTGTACTCTCTACCATTCCTATGTGACTACTATCTGCCATTTCTATGTGACTCTTAGAGTATATCCATTCGTATCTCTTCCTTGAGTGACTTTACTATTTGTACATTTGCAATTTTTCTTTCTGTTAGTATCTCTTCTATTAGAAATGGGATTTCTGGTTGGCTAAGGCTTGCGCCAAAGCCAGGCAGAAACCACCATTCTAAGTCTGGGCAAGGAAGTAACCCGCCAAGATAACCCCTGCTCACCCTCTTGGTAGCTTAGCACGAGCAGTCAGGCTTATCTCAGAGGCGATGTGTAAAGCATTTGTGCACGCACCCACCAGCAACAAGATCCCAGGCCCCCCACAAAAGGAACTCCACACAAGGTATATGTAAAAATAGCCTTTGTATTATACCAAACACATTAGATAGTAAACACACACTTTACAATGTGCCAGAGGCACGGGCAGAATTTATAGGGGATTATATACATGGGGCAGGGCCACGTGGACCACTGTCAGGAATAAGCACTTGGTAGAACTAGCACTTTGTAGGAATTACACTTAGTACATTTAATAACTGTAGCACCAAATAACCAATGTAGCACACAACCAGTAATCCCTGGTAACAGGTAAGTACCACCTACGCAACCCTAACCACCTTAGGAAAATATCACGCAGGGAACCAGGACCTCACTAGCAACACCTGTACTAGTGAGAACAACCACCTAAGTATCCCTATACATTTGGGGGTATAGGCATAATAGCATAACACATGATGCATAGAAACACATTCAGAGGTGTCAGAACACAGGGTGCGCAAAACATACTACACACAGTACATTTCCTAACACCCAAAGTATTAGCGCATGAATCATAATATCACAGAAATCACATTTAGTGCAGCAATCACATGTAGCACATAATTCACATCAAAGTCCAGGTTGCGCCACTGCGCCAGAACCTAAACATAGCAGCTGCCCACTACTTGCTGGGCAGCTGGGGACAGAACAGGGCCTAAACGCTGCGGCTGGCACTAAGTGCTGCGCAGCTGGGGAAGGCCAAGATAGGGCGATAGGAAGGTGGATACCTGACTATGGTCACCCCAGATCTTTTGCCTAGTGTTTAGCTGGTTTTCGACTTAGTTTGCCTGGGATCCTGCTAATCAGGGTCCCAGGCTACCTGCTCTCTCTGTAGAATAGACTCCATGTACCCTAGGCACATCTACAATTGGATATTGGGTCACCTTATCAGCCCCTGTACTGAGTACTATAGGTACCCAGGGCCTAGGGGCATCCAAGGCCTACCAGGGGCTGCAGCATATCTTTTGTCACCCCTGGCTGGCTATCCAAACTGACACAACTGGCTGATCACTCAGCTGGGGCAAGGCCGTGTAATCACCCCTTGCTTAGATATAGTATACCTATATCAACACTTAGATCTGGACACATATGCACCTATAAGTCACTCCTATGGCAGGCCTTATCAATCCTGGAGGCAGAGTGCTTGGTTTTATATGAGATGGTGCTTTAGCATGAGCTGAGCCTGTCTGCAGCCGTCGGGACCAACTCCCTTAGCTGTTCCGGGATATTGCCATACCATATACTCTTAAGTGCATTATAATCCTCGCGGTTACTTGCTAACTTTGGTTTGTGTTAGACGGGAACCCGGAGGGTCGGCCGAGCAAGGGGGAGAGGCCTCCTGGTGAGGGCCCTCTCCTTCAATCGTACAGACGAGCAACTACCTCCCCACAGATGGACGCCACACAAAGATAGGTTCTGTACACTTTTATCGATATTCTTAGGCAGGTTAACTTGACGATACAGCAGGACCAGGATACGATGATCCCTTCAATTCTAGTCTCTTGGGAAAGGGGGTAGCGGGACAGTCTCAGTACCGGTCCGGTACAGGGGTGGCTGGTGTATAGCTCTCAATCCTCGAGCTGGAGGATTCACAAGGGGGGGGCGGCGGCAGCGCCAGCAGGCCTTCAAAGATGGTTCACGAGGATGGGCCGCGGCAGCGCCAGCAGGCCTACGAAGATGGTTCACGAGGATGAGCCGCGGCAGCGCCAGCAGGCCTTCAAAGATGGTTCACAAAGAGGATGAGCCGCGGCAGCGCCAGCAGGCCTTCAAAGATGGTTCACGAAGAGGATGAGCTGCGGCAGCGCCAGCAGGCCTTCAAAGATGGTTCACGAAGAGGATGAGCTGCGGCAGCGCCAGCAGGCCTTCAAAGATGGTTCACGAAGAGGATGAGCCGCGGCAGCGCCAGCAGGCCTTCAAAGATGGTTCACGGAGAGGATGAGCCGCGGCAGCGCCAGCAGGCCTTCAAAGATAGTTCACGAAGAGGAGCCGCGGCAGCGCCAGCGGCCCTCCAAGGATGAGTTTGTCTCGGTGTCTCTCGACTCCAGGATACAACTGGTTTCCTGCTCTGGCGCTACCCCAGTTATAGGTCTGGCGCCCTTTGATGTCCGGACCCTCGCACTTGGAGGTTGGGGGGTCCGGGATGAGGGAGTCCAGACACCCAGCAGGGGGGTGGAGCCAGCGCCCAGGGAGGCTGGGGGCGATAGAAACCTGGCGGAGGGGAGCCATCGACACTCCTTCTTCCATTGACTCGCCAAGTGGTCTCTTTACCCCCTAGGTGGATGGTGATGCCTCGATGTCGGGCCTTGGCTGGGCCTAAGGCTGAGGTCGACCCGCGGCCACGAGGCCTGGTCGTTGCGGGTCCAAGATGGCGGCTGGGCCGGGGCCGGTGGTTCGGGAAGGGACTCGGGCCAGCCGAGAATGTTATGGTTATGAGCCGGTGTTCCATCGGGGAAGAGCTGGGGGTTGACCCGGCGGGCTGCAGGTGTGGTTCTTGTCCGGGGAACAGGGGTAGCAGTAGTCCACGACCCACCATGCGGGGAGGGGTCGGGCCTGCCACGAGGCCTGTCCAACATGCGTCCCCCCCAGCTGAAGGCAGGGAGAGTCCCCCATCCTCTTGGGTAATCTCCTCGCCGAGGCGGAAGAAGCGGGACAGGCCGTCTGCGTTGGCGTGATCTTGGCCTGGGCGATGCTCCACAGTGAAGTCCATCCCTTGCAGGGAGATGGACCAACGCAACAGCTTCGGGTTCTCTCCCAGAATCTGCATCAGCCATTGCAGAGGTCAGTGGTCTGTTTGTACCCGGAAGTGGGTCCTGAAGAGATAGGGCCGGAGCTTCTTGAGGGCCCACACCACGGTAAAGGCCTTTCGCTCTATGGTGCTCCAGCGTTGTTCTCGGGCCAGCAGACGTCGGCTGATGAAGGCCACTGGCTGGTCAACTCCTTCTGTGTTGATTTGGGAGAGGACGGCCCCCACGCCGTGATCGGAGGCATCTGTTTGTACTATAAATTCCCGGCTGTAGTCGGGGGCTTGGAGCACGGGGGCGGTGCACATGGCGGATTTGAGTTTCTCAAAGGCTGTCTGACACTCAGGAGTCCAGTGTACTTTCGGGGGGTTCTTCTTGGACGTGAGTTCTGTGAGGGGCCCCACAATGCTGCCATAGTCTTTTACGAAGCGCCGGTAGTATCCGGTGAGCCCCAGGAAGGCGCGGACCTCTATTTGGGTGACCGGGGGCTCCCAAGCCTGAATGGCAGCGATCTTGAGTTGGAGAGGGGCCACCTGACCACTTCCCACCTGGTGCCCCAGGTAGGTCACGGACCCTTGGCCGATTTGGCACTTGCTGGCCTTGATTGTTAGTCCTGCCCACCGGAGGGCGTTCAGGACCTCCCGGAGGTGTTGGAGGTGTTCTGCCCAGCGGCGGCTGTACACGGCAATATCGTCCAGATAGGCGGCGCTGAACTCCTCCAGCCCCGCCAGTACTTTGTTTAAGAGCCTCTGGAAGGTGGCGGGGGCGTTTTTCATTCCAAAGGGCATCACTTTGAAGTGGTAGTGGCCATCCGGGGTGGAGAAGGTGGATCGCTCCTGGGCGCCGGGGTGAGGCCGATCTGCCAATAGCCTGCGGTCAAGTCGAAGATGCTCAGGTAGCGGGCGGCCCCCATGCGGTCGATCAGTTCATCCGCTCGGGGGATGGGGTGAGCGTCTGTCCGGGTGACGGCGTTCAAGCCCCGGTAGTCTACACAAAATCTGAGCTCTGGGGCGACTCCAGGAGCGGCGGCCTTGGGGACCAGCACGACTGGGCTGGCCCAGGGACTGTCGGAGGGCTCGATTACTCCTAGGGCCAGCATCTTGGATACTTCTGACTGGATGCAGGCGCGTACTCGATCAGGTACCCTGTAGGACCTGTGCCGGATAGGGGGGATATCCCCGGTGTCGACATCGTGGAGGCACCAGGGGGTGACCCCAGGGATGAGGGAGAACAGGTCGGCAAATTGCTGTAGCAAGTCTTGGCAGTCTTGGCGTTGTGCTGGGGACAGGGCATCGGAGAGGTGGATCCCTTCCACGGAGCCGTCCTTTTCGAGGGCCCTCAGGAGGTCGGGGAGGGGCTCGGAGTCCTCTTCAGCCCCACTGTCGGTAGCCATCAGGAGGCTAAGTTCAGAGCGCACAAAGTGAGGCTTAAGTCTGTTGTCATGGAGGACCCGGAGAGGGTTCCGGGGGGACTCCAGGTCCACCAGGTAGGTGACGGGGCCCTTGCGCTCCACCACCTTGAAGGGTCCGGTCCATTTGTCCTGGAGGGCGCAAGGTTCGACCGGGGACATGACCCAGACCTGTTGTCCCGGCTTGAACTCAATGGATGAGGCATTTTGATCGTACCAACGTTTCATGTCTTCTTGGCTGGCTTCGAGGTTGGCCTTGGCGAGTTCCCTGAACTGCCGCGTCTGGTTCCGGAGGGTCAAGAGGTACTTGTACACATCAGGAGGAGTTTTCTGTGGGGTCACCTCCCACCCTTCCTTGACCAGGCTGAGGGGACCCCGGACGGGGTGCCCATACAGGAGCTCGAAGGGGCTGAATCCCAGGGACTTCTGTGGGACCTCCCGGTAGGCAAACAGGAGGCATGGTAGCAGCACGTCCCATTGGCGGCGTAGGGGCTCTTCCAGGCCCATGATCATACCCTTGAGGGTGCGGTTGAATCGTTCCACTAGTCCGTTTCCTTGCGGGTGGTAGGGGGTCGTAAATTTGTAGGTGACCCCACACTGTTGCCATAGGGACTTCATGTATCTGGAGATAAAGTTTGTGCCCCGATCACTGACGACCGCTCGGGGGAAGCCCACACGCGAGAAGATCCCCATCAGGGCTCGGCCCACC
Source organism: Lissotriton vulgaris (assembly GCF_964263255.1). Lineage (NCBI taxonomy): Eukaryota > Metazoa > Chordata > Amphibia > Caudata > Salamandridae > Lissotriton > Lissotriton vulgaris. Next base: position 1,036,226,114 of record NC_141698.1, read on the forward strand.
ACGGGCGCTGTCGCGGTTCGGAGAGGGATGGCAACGGGATAGCGGGTGGCATGGTCCACCAGGACGAGTATGAACCGGTGAACTTGTGCTGTCCGGGGCTCTAGGGGCCCCACGATGTCGATCCCCACCAGCTCAAAGGGAGTGGTGACGATGGGAAAGGGTTGCAGGGGGACTTTTAGTTTCCGGCCGCTCTTCCCGCTGGCCTGGCAGGTGGGGCAGGCCCGGCAGTGGTTCATTACATCGTTCCGCATTTTAGGCCAGTAGAAATGGGTCACCAGGTGGCTGTAAGTCTTGTCCTGCCCCAGGTGCTTGGCGAGAGGCACATCGTGTGCCAGGTTCAAGAGGAAGTCTCTGAATCGGAGGGGGACCACCAGCACCCGGCTGGCTCCCAGTTCGGCAATCTTTTGCTCACTGTAGAGGAGCCCGTTGTCCCAATAGATCCAGTGGGCCCCCGAGGCATCCCCTGCGCTCTGGGCTATGGCTTGCTGTCGGAGCCCCTCGAGGGAGGGGCACGCTCTTTGTTCCTGGCGGAACTGTTCCTGAGTGGGGCCACCTTCTTGGCGCCACTGGGCCAGCTCCGGGAGGTCTTGGAGTGGGTCAGGGTCTTCGTTGTTGGGCCCCGGTGGACCAGGCTCAGGGGTGGTCTCTTCTGTGACGACCGGCGGTGGAGGTTCGGGCCACTCAGGTTCTTCCGTGGTGGGGATGGCGTGGGCGGCCATGGATCTGGTCGTGGCGCAGACCCATTCAGGGAGGCCAAGCATCCCCAGGTGCTCTCTTCGCTCAACGGCTGCCCAGGGGGAGCTCTCGAGATCGTTCCCCAGGAGGCAGTCCACGGGGGCATCGTCTCGGACGGTCACTTTCAGCATGCCCGACACTCCCCCCCACTCAAAGGGGACGCGGGCCATCTGGCACAGGCTTTCGGAGTTGTCCGCAGACCGTACTGGGCAAAGTACGTTGGGCAGGATTTGATCGGGGGTCACCAGATGGCAACGGACGGCGGTCACACTGGCCCCTGTGTCGCGGAGGGCTTCAGCCCGGTGTCCATTAATGGTGACCCACTGGCTGTACTTCTGCGTGTTGGCTGGGATGGGGGCCCGCCGGACCATGTCCCTTTCTCTTAGACATACCAGGGACATGGCGGCGGGTTCCCACTCGGGCTGGTAGTGTTCGCACTCTTTGGTTTCTTCTTCGCCTTGCTCTTCTCCGAGGGCGACGGCGGTGATCTGGCGGTTCACTGGACCCGGGGCCTGGACTGACTGGTTTCTCGGACAGTTCGGGTCATTGGCGTAATGGCCAGGCCGCTGGCATTTGTGGCAGACCAGTTTGGAGCGGAATCCCGGTCGTGTCGGAGGGTTTCCTCTTCCGGCCGGAGACGGTGGGTTGCTAGTGGGGGGCACCGTGACGGTGTCCCTGCCCCGACCCTGGCCTCCTCCTCCCCCTCGTGGACGGTGGGACCCCTGGGAGGCTCTGTTTTGTTCGCCCGGCCAACTCCGGGGGACCCGGGTGCTCTCCCATCGATCCGCTTCGATGGCGAGTTTCCGGGGTTCGTCAGCTTGCTATCGAGGAGATGCTGCCTTAGTTCCACACAACAATTATTGGAGAGGTGCTCCCACACGATGAGATCGAATATTTGTTCGTAGGTGGTGACCTGGCTGCCTTTGATCCATCCCTCTAAGGCTCGGCTAAAAAAGTTCACATATTCCACCCAGGTGGTACCGGGGATTCTTTTACAGTCTCGAAATCGCTGCCGGTACATCTCGGGGGTGAGCCCATAGCGAGTGAAAAGGGCGGCTTTCATGTGTTCGTAGGAGGTCATCTCTGCAGGGCATCTCTTCCTTCGTTGACGAATCTCCCCCACAACCCGGCTCCCCAGTCTTTTCGCGGAATTCGGTGGGAGATCATGGCTACCTCGTATGCCTTGAACCATTGGTGGATGTCGTCGTTCCGATAGTACTCTCGGACGATGTCTTTGGGAATGTGGACTTTGGTGTCTGTAGGAGGAGGGGAGTTCTGGCTTTCGGGGACGCCGAGGTTCTTGTTTTGTCGTCGAATTTCTAGCTCCTTTAGGTTTAAAGTATTTTATTGCAGCATTGAAAGAAAAGGACAACTTTACAAACAAATAACCACAGGTGCCCCCGCGAAATAGTGCATACAGTTCATCACAGACGTGAAATCCGTTCGTGCAGTGCGATGGGCACAATCTGTTCCAGAGTCACATGGCTAGTGCACCTGTGGGCGGGGACAAACCAAAAGGAGAAAGAAAAACAAAACCCCCCCCAACCAACTGCCTCCCCCCAACCCCCCCGATTCCCCCCCCACCCCCTGTACTGTGCTAATAGACTTCCTTCTTTTCACCATGGCAGCGTAGTCATCCGTGCCCCCCTCTAGCTAAATACCCGGGCAACTCAGATGGGCGGGGCTGGCTGAGGCGTCAGCCGTAGCAATCTGAGGTATCTAGGGCAAGTAATTTCTTTGAATTCTGACCGTAACAGTGTGTGAAATGGTAACAACAGCTCCTCAAACGTGTCCACCTCCCCCGCAACCACCAGGGACATCTTCTCCATGCCCAAGACATGCCACAACCTATGTAGCCAACCAACAACAGTAGGAAGCGTGGTAGTGCGCCAGTGAATGAGTATATTCTGAATCGCCGATCCCAGGGCGATCGCTATCTGCCTACCCTTCTTAGATCTTAGGGGGTACATCAAACCGTTTGGCAAGCCAAGCAGAACATAGGCAGGAAAGCTGGGTAATTCAATCTCAAAGCATTGGTCAATCTCATTCAGCACCTCCTCCTAGTAGGGAGTCAGTAGGGGGCATTCCCATAGTATATGAGTGAGTGTGCCAGTCTGTCTGCAGTCTCGCCAGCAGGTCCTGGGTATTGAGTGGTTCATTTCGTGAAGTTTCTCGGGGGTGCGATACCAGTAAGTGGAAATTTTGGTGAAAGTCTCAGTGAGCCCAGTGTGATAAGCAGAGTGTCGTGCCCGGTAGGAGATGTGGTCCCAGTCAGTGTGGCTCACCGATCGTCCTAGCTCCCGCTCCCAGCGCTCTCTCCCGGGATTGTAGATGTGAAAAGGGGGAGGTTGCAACAGTTTATAGAGGTCAGAGATAAGCTTGGCGTCTGAGGAGCGGGTCACCAGCCAACGCTCATATGCCGTAAGTTTCCGGTCCGCCGAGGCTCGCACCTGCGGCTGGAGCGCCCAGTGACGCGCCTGCATGTATCTCATGCGCTCCGTCTCGGGCAGACCGAATTCCCGCCGAAGATCCTGGAAGGAGACGGCACCCTCCGGGCCATACATATGGAATAGGGCGGAGCAGCGGGCTGCCCGCCAAAACTCAAAGGCTCCAGGTTCCATACCAGGGCTAAAGTACGGGTTTCCGATTATTGGTGTAAAGGGAGAAGGAAAGGTGGTAAGGTCGTGTTTGGTGGACACGGAGTCCCAGATTCGGAGCGGAACCCGCGTGATGAAGGACGCATAGAGGTTGGGGGGGCGATGGGCCCTCCGTAGGAAGGGCACTTCCTGCAGCGTCCTTCCCGCCACTGCCTGGTCCTGAAACAACCAATGTTTATCTGATTCCCACCGGCTCCACTCTACTAGGTAGCGCAGTTGTGCAGCTTGGAAATACTTGTGCAAGTCCGGTATACCAAGGCCACCGGACTCAGGCGCCAGCGTGGCTATGGCTCTCTTGAGCCTAGGTTTGCGACCGTGACATATGTCATATGTCGCGTTATGTCAGACTGGGTCTGTCCGAGCCACCCCTTGGGGGGTTGCAACGGGAGGGCCCGAAAGAGATACAGGACTTGCGGTAGGAGGGTCATTTTCACCGCGGCCACTCTGCCCAGCAATGAAAACATGCCTTTGTCCCAACGGGCCAGTTCCTCCTTAATCTTCTTACTTAAGGCCGTGTAGTTGGCCGTGACCATGGCAGGAAGAGAGGGTGCTAAGAGGATCCCCAAGTAGGGTACTTGGTCTTTAGACCAGCTCAGCGGAAAAAGCCTCTGTAAGTCAGCCCTGGTGGTGCCGGACAGCGAGATGTCGAGGGCCGCCGATTTCCCAAAGTTTACTTTGAAACCTGCCACAGTCACGAAGGTTTCCAGCTCCTCAATACAAGCAGGCAACGACCTCCTAGGGTCGTCAAGCATCAATATCACGTCGTCCGCGTAAAGACTAAGGGTGTGTTGGAACTCCCCCATGCGGACGCCTGTGACATTAGGGTTCTGGCGAACTCTTTGTGCAAACGGCCCCATATAGAGAGCGAAAAGCAGTGGCGATAGTGGGCACCCCTGCCTGGTGCCCCTCTCTATCGCAAATTGCCGGGAGCTGCAACCGTTCACCCTCACCACTGCGGATGGGAATCGGTAGCAATTGAATACCAGGTGCCTAAACCTCTCCCCTATGCCGAATTTACTCAATACCTTTTCCAGGTAAGGCCAATGCACTCTATCGAACGCCTTCTCCGCGCCGATGGAGAGGAGCATGCGTTCCCCGGGTATCCGGGAGGCCTTCTCCAATATGTGGGTCACCCTTTTAGTATTATCGACAGTCTGCCGGCCCGGGACAAACCCAGCCTGGTCCGGGTCAACCATACCCGGTAGGTGGAGTGCCAGATGTGGCGCGAGAATACTGGTGAAAATCTTCAGGTCCGAATTTAAAAGTGAGATCGGGCGGTAGGATCCGCATTCAGTCCGGTCCTTGCCCGGTTTAGGGATCACCGACACCGTCGCTTGAAGGAACTCCGGAGGGATAGCGCCCGGTTCAGAGAACGAATTAAACAGGCGCGTCAACAGTGGTGCAAGGTCCTGGCAAAAGGTCTTATAAAAGAGAGGGATAAAACCGTCGGGCCCCGGGGCTTTCCCGTGTTTGAGTCGGGAGATGGCCGTAACCACCTCCTCAATCCGGATCTCTCGCTCAAGATGTTGGGCCTGGTCCGGCGTGAGGGACGGGAGCGACACCGACTCCAAATAGTCAGTCTCGGCTCGCGCTGAGGGGGGGACACCGGCGTAGAGATCAGCGTAGTAACTACGGAAACCGTCCGCAATCTGGCCATCCTCCGTGACTGACCCCCCAGAGGGGACCGCCAGTTCTTTCACGCGATGCTGCTGGTGTTGTACGCGGAGTTTATGCGCAAGAAGCCGGCCACACCTGTCCCCGCCAGTGTAGTATTTGTGTTTCAGGCGAAGTACAGCGTACTCCGCTCTGTCCATGTCTAGCGCGGACAGGAGCTTTCTAGCAGCCTTAAGTTGCCTCCAGACTCGAGGGGATCCTGTCCGTTGATGCACCTGTTCTAGCTCCCTCACATGGCGTGTAAGTTTGTCCTTTTTAAGCTGACGGTCTCTATTCCCCGCTGAGGAGATGGCAATAAACTCGCCGCGGAGCACAGCCTTTAAGGCGGCCCATTGCGTCGCGCGGGTGGTGTCATCATTGTCATTATTACGCTTGTACTCCTCTATGGACTCCCGGATATGTTTCACCACGGATTGTTTGTGCAGCAAAGTGTCCCTGAGACTCCAGACCCCTCGCGAGGGAGACACCGGAGGTAGCTGGAAAGTGCCCTTCACCGGGGCATGATCCGAGAGAGACAGGACCCCTATGTCGGCGGCCGAGGCCAGCTCATACATCGGACCCGTCACCAGGAGATGGTCCAATCTCGCATAGGATTTGTGGGCATGAGAATAGTATGAATAGGCGCGGGTCGTGGGGTGGAGGCGGCGCCACATGTCATGCATATCAAGATCCTCCAAATGGGATTGAACCGAGCCCGAGAGCTCTCCCGATTGTAGGCGCCTTTGCGCCGACCTGTCCAGGGACGCATCAAATACCATATTCAAGTCCCCCCCAATTACGATGTGTCTGTCAGGAGTGGATGTCACGTCTTCCAGTGTTCCTGATGGTCATTGGGGCTATATGTGGAGCCCACAGTGAACACTAGACCTCCCACCCTGACTCTGTACGCCAAAAGCCTCCCCTTTTGTTCCGCTACCTTTTGCATTACCTCCCCCTTGAACCTCATAGATATCATGAGTGCTACACCTGCTGTTTTAGAAGCGCCGGAAGAGAAGAGCTGCGTGGGGAACTTTGGGGTCAGCAGCCTGTGACAGTCTTTAGCTAGAAGATGAGTCTCCTGTAGAAGACATATGTCTGCCTGTGAGCCTTCCAGGAGGGACAGTACAGCCTTCCGTTTAACCGGATTATTCAGCCCCTTCACATTCAGGGTAACAATCTTAAGGGCCATCAGTGAGGGGAATACCAGCATTGCTCATCAAGGCGGGCACGGTCCGCCGGACTAAACTCAAAGGCATCAGATCGCGGCCACAGCACACAGTGATAGTAAACCACATCATAGGACAGTACAGTCCCCGGGCCCCCAATCCCCCAACTGTGAGGACCCCCTCCCTGGAACCCAACGCTCCCCCCTCTCCCCTGCCGCCCAGTGAACGCCCCAAACCCCAAACTCACCCATTCAACTCCCTCGCCCACCCCCCTCACCCCAAACCATGCAGAGTACTTCATTGTCCCAGTCTGGTCCTCAACGGACAAGGCCGTGGAAAGTTGTTCAAGTGGACGTCCAGCCACCCCCTCCAGCGCCCCAGCCACCCCCCACCCCCGGAACCCCCGCACCTGCGATGAAGATAGGCTACTGCAGTCTCCCCCCGGAGCATGTTCAGGCCGTAAAGGCCACATCACCATTCGCCGTAGTCCTGGAAGCCTCCTGTATGGCGCTGGACATTTCCGCCCGGATTGTAGGCAAGTCGGGTCTCGTGGGCGGCGGGGATCGTTGTTCCCCGACTAGCTGCCAGCCATCTCGCGTGCTCCGCCTGCGACGAGGCGCTGGAGTGTCCATGTCCGATGCAGTGATGCCCAGCACTCCGCAAACATCCTGGAGTGACCGGAGCTGGTGCAGAGCCCCATTCCAGCGAAAGATGAGGCGGAAGAGATGCCCCCACGAATACTGTGTGCCATGTTCCCTCAAAAAGTCTGTAGCAATTTTAAAGGCCTTCCGTTTCTGCAGTGTTATTGCGGACAGATCCTGGTACAGAGCCACTGGGTGATCTCTGAAACGCATAGCCTGTTGTCGTCGGGCCTCACGAAGAATCCGCTCCTTCAGGGGGAAATCCGGCAAGAAAGCCAAAATGTCCGGAGGAGGCGCTGAGGCCCTGCGGGGCCGACCAACTCTATGTGCCCTGTCGATCCGGATTGGGAAGTCTTCAGATTCTCCCAGAATATCACGAAACAGGGCTCCTAAGTAGGCGGCCGCGGCCTCACCCTCCTCGCTGGATCGAACGCCTCGGACCCGTATGTTGTTACGTCTAGACCTGTTTTCAAGGTCCTCGGCATGGGCCTGTAGGTCAATCTGCTGGTCTCTCAGCCTCACGACCTCCTGTTGCAAGTGAGTGATTTCCTCATACCTAGAGTGGCCAGCCGCCTCCACCGTGTTCACTCGTTCTCCCAAGGAGTCAACCTCTCTCCGAACTTCCCGAACCTCCCCGGCCACCTCTTGTTTCAGGGCTTGAAAGTCCTCTCTCAAAGAGCTGAACAGTGACTCCAGGAAAGATCTAGTTACTGGGGGTTCCCCGCCTTCCGCGCCCCGAGAGCTAGTCGGGGGGCTCGGAGCCGACTGGTTCCTGTCTTGCCTCGGGGCACCTCTACCCAGCAGGTCCGGCAAGGTCCGGTCACCCTTCTTCGACCCTCTGGCATTCGACATCGCGGGGGGGGGGATCACCAAAGCCCACGTGCTGTGGTGAGGAGGGAATACAGGCACGGGCAGCAGTGCGGCAGGAGTTGGCAATCCACCCCGCTCGCGGAATCTCCGGGCTCTAAAGCGCCGATGCAGACCTAATCCCAGCGAGGCGCCTCCAATCGCCTTGAGCGAGGGCCTCTCCAAGAAGCCGATGCGATCGTTCCGCTCCCGTCCAAGATGGCCGTCCGCGACGGCCTGGGGAACCAGCGCCGGTGTGGCGTAGTCTCGTCTCCCGGGCTATATATGTGCCGTTCCGCTCCGCCCAAGTTTGAAGTCAAGGTCTGCCGGTACAAAGAGAGCACTACTGGACAGTCCTCCCAATGATCGTCTCAGAACACCACATCCAGCGATTCTGTCTAGGCCCGCTCTCGGGGATCACAGCACTCATCCCCCGCTGGTCCACTCGATTATCACATGGCTGGAGGCCGGTCGTGCAAGTCGTTCCGCAGTTGGGACCGGAGAAGGGTTAGGTCCCGCGGGCCGCGAAGGCGACCGTGAGTGCTTGAGGGGCTGGAAGCACCCGGCAGTGGCGAAGGGCGGGGCTCAGGGCCAGGCCATGTGGCGCAGGCCTCGCGGCCTACCTGATCCCCGGGCTTGCGTAGCTGCTTCCTGTCGGCTCCGCCTCTTCACTCTCCGCTAATGCGGCTCCGCTCCGCCAAGGAAGGTCGTTTCAGGCCACAGCAGGGTCGTAGCGACGGAGCACCCGCAAGCCACTTGTCTACTCCGTGCTACTGGCCTCCCTCGCTGGATAACCGAGGGCCCGTGATTGAGGGACCTCCGGGGCTTTCGGCGGCTCCTCGGACGGCTCTCGCCGCAGGCCGGCTCCCAAGCGGCTCCGCCGCCGCAGCAAGGAGATTGAGGGCTGCGGACTGCTCCACACCACCACGGGGTGCACTGGGTGCGTTTTCCGCTCGATCCGGGGGAGATCAGCGGTGGAAAAAGGTGCAGGGTTTCCAGGGGCTCGGGAGCTCACGGCAAGAGCATCCTCTCAGCCCGCCATCTTGGCCACGCCCCATTTCTAGCTCTTTTAAACTGCGCTCGTGTTCGTACGCTAATTTCTTCTCTTCCAGCTCCCTCTGGCTTTTTTTTCTCTTCCCGTTCTTCCCGTAGCCGTAAGTGTTCGAGGGCCATCTTTTGTTCTGCTAGTTTCAGTTCCCCATCTAAGCGGAGTCGAGCCAGTTCCAACTCGTGGAGTAGGCTCCTCTCCCGTTCTCGGGCCTCCTCGGAAGAGAGGCCCGCTCTTCTTTCTTCTTCGGGGTTTGCATTTGTTTCTGTGGTCTCAATGCTTTTGTTTTGGGGTGGGAGCGCTCACGTCTCCACCCAAGACTCCAAGGCGCGCTTGAGGTCATCTTTGGTGCTCAGTCCCGTGGTAGCGATGCCCAAGTCTATGCAGAATTGTTTTAATTCTTTGTGGCTGTATTCCTCCAGCCGTTCCATCTGGAATTTCGTGGTTGTTCCAATCTCTTTCGTCGACATTGTTGCTGTGCGTCGTGGGGTGAGTTACTCTCTCCGTACGATTATGCGTCGCCTCAGATCGCGCCGCTGGCCACCAATGTTAGACGGGACCCCGGTAGGGTCGGCCGGGCAAGGGGGAGAGGCCTCCTGGTGAGGGCCCTCTCCTTCAATCGTACAGACGAGCAACTACCCCCCCACAGATGGACGCCACACAAAGATAGGTTCTGTACACTTTTATCGATATTCTTAGGCAGGTTAACTTGACGATACAGCAGGACCAGGATACAATGATCCCTTCAATTCTAGTCTCTTGGGAAAGGGGGTAGCGAGACAGTCTCAGTACCGGTCCGGTACAGGGGTGGCTGGTGTATAGCTCTCAATCCTCGAGCTGGAGGGTTCGCAAGGGGGGGCCGCGGCAGCGTCAGCAGGCCTTCAAAGATGGTTCACGAGGATGGGCCGCTGCAGCGCCAGCAGGCCTACGAAGATGGTTCATGAGGATGAGCCGCGGCAGAGCCAGCAGGCCTTCAAAGATGGTATACGAAGAGGATGAGCTGCAGCAGCGCCAGCAGACCTTCAAAGATGGTTCACGAAGAGGATGAGCTGCGGCAGCGCCAGCAGGCCTTCAAAGATGGTTCACGAAGAGGATGAGCCACGGCAGCGCCAGCAGGCCTTCAAAGATGGTTCACGAAGAGGATGAGCCGCGGCAGCGCCAGCAGGCCTTCAAAGATGGTTCACGGAGAGGATGAGCCGCGGCAGCGCCAGCAGGCCTTCAAAGATAGTTCATGAAGAGGAGCAGCGGCAGCGCCAGCAGGCCTTCAAAGATAGTTCATGAAGAGGAGCAGCGGCAGCGCCAGCAGGCCTCCAAGGATGAGTTTGTCTCGGTGTCTCTCGACTCCAGGATACAACTGGTTTCCTGCTCTGGCACTACCCCAGTTATAGGTCTGGCGCCCTTTGATGTCCGGACCCTCGCACTTGGAGGTCGGGGGGTCCGGGATGAGGGAGACCAGACACCCAGCAGGGGGGTGGAGCCAGCGCCCAGGGAGGCTGGGGGGCGATCGAAACCTGGCGGAGGGGAGCCATCGACACTCCTTCTTCCATTGACTCGCCAAGTGGTCTCTTTACCCCCTGGGTGGATGGTGGTGCCTCGATGTCGGGGCTTGGCTGGGCCTGAGGCTGAGGCTGAGGTTGACCCGCGGCCACGAGGCCTGGTCGTGGCGGGTCCAAGATGGCGGCTGGGCCGGGGCCGATGGTTCGGGAAGGGACTCGGGCCAGCCGAGAATGTTATGGTTATGAGTCGGTGTTCTGTCGGGGAAGAGCTGGGAGTTGACCCGGCGGGCTGCAGGTGTGGTTCTTGTCCGGGGAACAGGGGTAGCAGTAGTCCGTGACCCGCCATGCGGGGAAGGGTCGGGCCTGCCACGCGGCCTGTCCAACAGTTTGGCTTTATCAAAACATGTTGTGTAAGGTGTCATATGCTTTGGAATACTACCCATTCGCCAGTGCTGGCGGCGGGGGTAGCATTCCACCCTTCTAGAGGGAGAAGACATGTTACTTTGCTAAAACGCGGTTAAATCTAACCAGAGCCCCAGCATCACAAAATGGATTCAGCTGCCACAGACACGAGTCTGGCCTCCTGCTGCTGACCGAAACTCCGGCAGGGGAGGCCTGGACAAATGGTATCCTGTCAGAGGGAGGTGTTACAAATGCGAGAAAAACAAGGACCCCCTGGGTATCAATACAGACTCCTAGGGCAGGCTAATCACCTATGTGGGTAAATGATTAAACTTTTAGTACTTTTTATGCCATTAACCTATGTGAATGTATTGTTTTCTGTAATGTGCATGATTTATATGATATGTATTGATTTATAATACCTGTGTCTGTTTTTTATGAATTATACTTTTACCCTATCATATAGTTTGTTTTTCTATATGATTTTTATTCATACCTATTAAATATATATTTGTATACAGTCCATTTTCGTTCCTTCTTCACGCCACTGGTTCTGGAATAATTGGTCATTTACTTAGCTGATGGCCTAGGATTTTTTACCCACACAGGGAGGTGTTACACCACCCCAGACAGGAGATAGTGGAGGATTTCAGTGGTAAACTTGTCTATCTAATGGTCGATGAAGCGGTCTATGTCTGTGATAGATTTAATTAAAAGTGCTATTTAAAAAAAACACGTCTCCACACTTCCGAACGCTCTTAAAAACTACACGTTCACAGAAAACTCACAACCTCCATCCTAGCTGCTGACTTCAGGAGAGCAGAACCAACATCGGTAAAGCACTGCAACGCTCCCTCCTCCAGACCTACGCTTTCCCCGTAGGGCCAGTCTCCACCCGGCGGCACTACGCATCACAGGCAACAATATTAGGCAAACCACACAGGTCCATCCCTAGAAGGGCCCTCAGGTCAGGTACTCAGAAGCCTTGCACTACTGCAGTGGTACTGCCCCCTCCTGAAGACGGTATCCAGACTTGGACGCCTCCGCAGCTCCAGCAGTGAAGTGGTACAGTGCTCCTTCCCCCTCTGCAACTTCCACCAGTGGTACAGCCCATCCTCCAAAGGACCACTAGGTCTGGAAAGCCTTGGACCCCCGCCCCCAGTCCCTCCTCTGCAGGGCCACAATCAACATTTGTAAAGCACCACTCTGTCACCCCTAGAGGTATTGGTGCACTGGTCTGAACACCTGCAGCTTGCACCAGTAGTGGTACAGCCCCCTTCTCTGTGGACCACCAGCGACCAGACCTGAACACCCCATGGCTCCCACCAGTGCACTTCCTTCCCACAGAACAACCCTTTAGCCCACAATAAGACAGAATAGCCCCTGTTTCATAGGTCCCCTCAGGTCAGACCACCTATGCAGCTCCCACCAAAACAGTGCTCCTCGCTACAAACACACAAACCACGTGCACAGTCTACATATCTGAACAGTCCTGCAGCTCCCACCTTCGACTTAGTGCAGTCCCTTCCTCTGCAGGCCCCTAAGGTCTGGAGAGTCCTGCAGCTCCCATCAAGACCCTGGTACAGTCCCTTCCTCTTCAGGACCCCCAAGTCTGGAGAGTCCTGCAGCTCCCACAATGGCCCTGGTACAGTCCTTACTTCTGCAGGGCCCCCATGGCTGGAGCGTCCTGCAGCTCCCACCGTTGCCCTGGAACAGTCCCTGCCTCCTGCAGCTTCCACCCACTCTACCGCCCTCCCTCTACCGCCCTCCCTCACTTGCTCTATTTATCTAACGCCCTCCCTCACTTGCTCTATCTATTTAAAGCCCTCCCTCACTTGCTCTATCTATTTAACGCCCTCCCTCACTTGCTCTATTTATCTATCACCCTCCCTCATTTGCTCTATCCATCTATCGCCCTCCCTCACTTGCTCTATCTATCTATCGCCCTCCCTCACTTGCTCTATCTATCACCCTCCCTCACTTGCTCTATCTATCTATCGCCCTCCCTCATTTGCTCTATCTATCTAACGCCCTCCCTCACTTGCTCTATCTATCTATCGCCCTCCCTCACTTGCTATATCTATCTATCGCCCTCCCTCACTTGCTCTATCCATCGCCCTCCCTCACTTGCTCTATCTATCTATCGCCCTCCCTCTCTTCCACCCTGCCCCTTCTCCAACTCCCTGTTCTCTTCTCCTGTGCTGATCTGTTGTTCCCTTCTACCGCCTCCTACTCTAACTCCGTGTTCTTCTCCTGTGCTGACCTGCTGCTCTCTTCCACCCCACCTTCTTTTTTAACTCCCTGTTCTCTTCTGCTGATCTGCTGCTCTCTTCCACCTCGCCTCCTTCTCTAACTCCCTGTTCTCTTCTCCTGTGCTATTCTGCTGTTCTCTTCCACCGCTTCTTTCTCTAACTCCCTCTTCTCTTCTCCCGTGCTGATCTGCTGTTCCCTTCCACCCGCCTCCTTCTTTAACTCCCTTGTTCTCTTCTCCCGTGCTGATCTGCTGTTACCTTCCACCCGCCTCCTTCTTTAACTCCCTGTTCTCTTCTCCCGTGCTGATCTGCTGCTCTCTTCCACTCCGCCTCCTTTAACTCCCTGTTCTCTTCTCCTGTGCTGATCTGCTGTTCCCTTCTAACGCCTCCTTCTCTAACTCAGTTTTCTTCTCCCGTACTGATCTGCTGCTCTCTTCCACCCACCTCTTTCTCTAACTCCCATTTCTCTTCTCCTGTGTTGATCTGCTGTTCTCTTCCACCTCGCCTCCTTCTTTAACTCCCTGTTCTCTTTTGCTGTGCCGATCTGCTGCTCTCTTCCACCCGCCTCCTTCTTTAACTCCCTGTTCTCTTCTCCTGTGCTGATCTGTTGTTCTCTTCCACCGCCTCTTTCTCTAACTCCCTGTTCACTTCTCCTGTGCCGATCTGCTGTTCTCTTGCACCCACCTCCTTCTTTAACTCCCTGTTCTCTTCTCCTGTGCTGATCTGCTGCTCTCTTCCACCCGCCTCCTTCTTTAACTCCCTGTTCTCTTCTGCTGTGCTGATCTGCTGCTCTCTTCCACATACATCCTTCTCTAACTGCACACACACACAACCACACCACACCCATGTTTATATGCATTTTATCTACTTTATTTCTCAAGCTCGCTAATGCAAATGAAAACCTGTACAGCAGTGTCCATACTGCAGTTTTCAGAATTTTAGCCAAGAACCTACCAGAATGGCAACAACTGCTGCTTAGCCGGCGAATTCCTTGACCACCCAACAGTGGTTCTTGGATTATGCCTGCCCATGTTATAAACCTGTTAACACATTCTTGCACGCCATGTAACTTGCTTTATCTGCATACTCTCTGCTAATTTTATGTTAACCAATTTGCAGGATTATGGCGGCATGCAAAGACCTGGAATTGTTGTCGACTACCAGACAAGTCTGGTATTTGGTGGGCCTGCTGGAAGGGGGATGAAAAGCAAGATGATGCAACCGCTTAATAAACCCGTTGGAGGGGCGTTTGTCGGCAAAAAACCTAAATTGACAAAACCTCGATCAAATGGCAATGTGGTCAAAAAAGGTAGGTTTCTAGATAGACCGCTTCAAGAGTGTTTTTTTTTTTAGGACTCGCTGAGTCAATGCGCTCGTGCATTGCTTCGGCGAGACTTATGTAGGGGTTCTAGGAAAGGCTGCCAAGAGGGCTTTGGAATGCGGATTATGGCCAGTGCATGTACGCCGGGCGCCCGCTCACCATTTGCTCCGACCACCCCCCTTCAGACTTGAAAGGAAGCCGCTCGCACACCACCATTTGTCTGTGCCTCGGCATCAGACTTCAAAGGAATGCGCTCCCGCCCCCGCCACAGCAATGCCGAGAGTTTATTTGCACTGTCCGGTGGCCATGCTTCTCTGCAGTATCCACTCGCCCTCCACGCCATCATCTGCGCTGTCAGTTTCTCCTCTTTGCACTGTCAATCTGTGTTGTAACTCATTCTGTGCGCTGTCTGTCCGTTCTGCAGCTTATCCTCAGCGCTGTCAGTCGGCCCCGCAAACTTTCCCTTAAACCGTCTGCCTGCCCTGCACCTCCTCTGCACTGCCAAGCTGCCCGACCTTGCCATGCAGTGTTTGCCATGGGATCTGTCCTGTATCTATTTCCCACTGCTGCTCTTTTCCTCTGCATCGCCCGCTTGCCCTGCACTTTTCGCTTTCACTTTAGTCTGCCTGTAGATTGGCATCAACTTTATGACCAGCTACCCTGCCCCCATTAGTTACCGGTGCATATCTGCACTGCACCTCTTGCCATCATACATACCCCTCACCTCTTTCCAGTCTGCCCTGTACTTTAACAAGTGTGTTGCTACCTCAATCCCCCTCCATAGCCCCTTAATTTTTTTTCTCCAGACGAGCGCATGTATATATCTGCCCATGTGCTGCATATTGTTTCCAATTCCCAAACCACAGCACTTCCAGCCAACCCCATCCCAAATCTCTCACCGCTGCATGTTAAATCCATCCAGTGTCCTGCTAACTACGTGCCACTTTGTCCTTCAGCGACTTCTGCCAACCCGAATCGCTTTCTGAAATCCTCTTCCGCTAACCATTTCCAACTTCCTGCTAATCCCCCAGACGTTTCCTGTTTTCCTCCAAACGTTACTGCGTTTCCTGCTAACCGGCGAACAACATCTTTAAAGCCCCCCGCTGACACCTCGCCTATAATTCTGTCACTATACTTTTATTGCTACAGAGATATGCTGAGTTGAGCACATTAAAAAAGTTGCACAGTGCTGGGGAGTATGTGGTCTGCGTTGGGCCATAGGCAACACACCAAAAAGTGTCAGGGTCATGCCTGCGTCTTAGAGACCAGTGCACGGGCTTCCGGCCTCTGTGTTTTTTTTTGTATTATATTTCGATTATCATGTGGATGATTTTATTGGGGGCGGGGGGATTAGAGTTCTCCCACTTGTTTTTTTTTTGCAGATGCAATACAGCGTCGCTGTAAAGCATTTAGCTGATGCTTAACAGCATCTGCAACAATCATTAGCAAAGCCAGTGGATGCAAAAGGCAAGCCCTATCGGTCTTACCACTGCTTTTTTAATTGTTGGTTGCCGAAAGGCTGTTTTTGCATAGTGGTATTTTCTTTCAGATAACCGCACGCCTCCACCTTTTGATAACCGCACTGCCCCCCAATGCTTGCTGTTATAACCTACGCTCATTTGTACTGAAGTAAAGAACAAACTGAACCTATAGAAGAGAGCTCTCTCAAAGTTTGCTTTAGCAGCTATGGGGCACTTTTCAGAAGAGCTGATGTGAGATGGTCACAAGTGCCAGAATTGACCAGAGCATAACTCTAACAGATGGGTCCTTCCCTGCTAGGTCTTGCTGCTTCATTTTTGGCCAGGATCTTCTTTACTGACTTCACACTCGATCCAGAAGGTCCGGACTGGCAGAGCCCTCTGTGACGTTTGAGTCTTCATGCTGAAATTAAACTGGCCAGTAGGCAGAGGTGCCCCTGATCAGAGATCCTACTCTGTTAGTACTCTACTGCCCTCACTCTACCACCCTCACTCTACCTCCCTCACTCTACCGCCCTCACTCTACCGCCCTCACGCCCTCACTCTACCGCCCCCACTCTACCGTCCTCACTTTACCGCCCTCACTCTACTTCACTCTACTACTCTACCGCCCTCACTCTACCTCCTCACTCTACCACCCTCACTCTACCACCCTCACTCACTCTACCGCCCTCACTCACTCTACCACCCTTACTCACTCTACCGCCCTCACTCACTCTACCACCCTCACTCATTCTATCGCCCTCTCTCTATCTATCTATCTATCTATCTATCTATCTATCTATCGACCTCCCTCTATCTATCTGTCGTCCTCCCTCTATCTGTCTGTCGCTCTCCCTCTATCTATCTGTCGCCCTCCCTCTATCTATCTATCGCCCTCCCACTATCTATCTATCGACCTCCCTCTATCGCCCTCCCTCTCTTTCACCCGCCTCTTTCTCTAACTCTCTGTTCTCTTCTCCTGTGCCGATCTGCTGTTCTCTTCCACCCGCCTCCTTTTTAACTCCCTATTCTCTTCTCCTGTGATCATCTGCTGCTCTCTTCCACCCCACCTCCTTCTTTAAATCCCTGTTCTCTTCTCCTGTGCCGATCTGCTCCTCTCTTCCACCGCCTCCTTCTTTAACTCCCTGTTCCATTCTCCCGTTCTGATCTGCTGCTCTCTTCCACCCGCCCCCTTCTCTAACTCCCTGGTCTCTTCTCCCGTTCTGATCTGCTGCTCTCTTCCACCCACCCTCTTCTCTAACTCCCTGGTCTCTTCTCTTGTGCTGATCTGCTCTTCTCTTCCACCCTGCCTCATTCTCTAACTCCTTCTTGCCTTCTCCTGAGCTAATCTGCTGCTCTTTTACCCCACCCCCTTGTTCTCTTCTCCTGTGCTGATCTGCTGCTCTCTTCCACCCCACCTCCTCCTTTAACTCCCTATTCTCTTCTCTTCTCCTGTGCTGATCTGCTACTCTCTTACAACCACACAAACACACACAACCACCCACACACACAACCACACAACCATACCACACACACATTCTCACACACAACCACACACACAACCGCACACAACACCACACACAGCACCACACACACCACCACCACCACACACATCACCACACACATCACCACACACATAAGCACACACACACAACCCATACAATCGCAACCACAAACACAACACACACAACCACACACCCACACACAACCACAACCACTCACACAACCACACACACAACTACGAACACACAACCACACACAACTACAAACACACAAACACACACCCACACACCCAACCACACACACACAACCACACACACACAACCCCAGACACACACTACCACGCACATCTGTCTATTGCCCACACTCTATCTGTCTATCTATCGGCCACACTCTATCTATCTGTCTATCTATTGCACACACTCTATCTCCATCACTCTATTTATCGCACTTGCTCTATCGCCATCTATCTATCTCTCTCACTCTGTCTGTCTATCTAACTATCTATCTATTGCCCTCACTCTATCTATCTATCACCCACACTCTATCTATTGCCCTCCCTCTATCTATCTATTGCACCACCATAGCATCACTCAGGGGCCCAAAAGCATCACTCGGGGGCACCACAACATCAGTATGAGCTACCACAGCATCACTGAATGCCACAGCATCACTCGTCGCCACCATAACATCACTCAGCGCCACCACGGCATCAATCTGTGCAACCATTCAACAACAACTGGTTCAAATATGTTCTCTCAATGTTTCAAGCTTTATTACACATGTCACAAAAGATGTTAATATTTCACTTCTGTTCTTGGATTTTCGTCACAATAAAATACACTGAACATAATCTTCACAAAAGTTATTTACAAAAGTTTAAGCTATTGCCATTATAAATTACAATACTTTTTATTTAAGTGTTAATTATTTAAAAAAAATCAAAGCTATTGTTATTTGTAATATCAATACATCAAAGTCACGTAAATACAAAACATGTTGCATTACAAATGCTATAGGTGTCACATTTGCAAAAGTTAACAGTATTGGCATTGTAAATGACAAAGATATTAATTTGACTATTTTCAAAACCAACACATAAATAAAAAATGTGTAATTTACAATACCAGTAGCTCAAATCTTTCTAATGCGAGACTTATTGCATTGCAAATGGTTGTTTTCTATATCTTTGCTTTTGAAGCAATTGCAGCTCCTCATTTTTATCTTACAATGTTTACAGCTAAAGCACGAGTGCCTCAAAGGTCTCGCATTTGAGAGAGTTGGAACCATTTGCATTGTAAATGACAATACTTTTTAATTGTGTTCAGATAATCTGCCAGAGGTGTTTCCAACCATTCAATCAGTCGGTGTAACCCGTTGCCTTGCAGTCTGCCTTGGAGTCCTGGTCGCCTTATCTCTTGGCCATGCTCTTTTCCCTTGAGGGTTTCAGGTCACGGCCTGCTTGGTGGGGTTTGATTGCTTGCTTGTGGAGGGAGCGAGATTGCAGGTCATTCCCTAGTAAGAGTCCCTGGTGTTTTTTAAACGCTTATCTGGCACACCTGGCGGCAGAGTAGTTTCTAAAGGGTTTCTGTCCACATTGAATGCCTTCTCTTCTAGGTTACAACCAAGTTATTGTATTTCAACAAGCAGTATGTGTATAAATTAACGTTTATTTATCTAAATTTTTTTTCAGGCTTACAAGGAACAAATAAAAAGGGAGAGCGTACTCACTGCTACAAGCATCCTAAACAATCCAAAAGTCAAGTCCCGGTACGAACAGTATGCAAAAGTAAGATTTTTAGGAGCCAAATCTGAAGACATTTAACCTATTGCTCAAGTTGAATAATTGCTTGGCCAGTTAAACCAGCAGTCCAACTTGAACTATGAGAGCTACCACAATGGTGAGTCACCATACCTTGCAGAAATATTGTTCTGACTACCCAGATGTTTGTCATAATTAAAGTTTTACAATCCACTGAAAAAGCCAAAAGTTACAGGGACGTTAGTTTTATTTTTACCCACACAACCATTGAAAATTCAGCACTTGAAGTTTTAATAACTTTAAAAAAGAACTTGTGGCCTACAGCTACTTAAGGGCACAAGTTCTAGTTTCTTCAGATAAGTATAACTGCTGAATCTCTTTTGTTTTTTGTAGGTAAAACATCAACATATGTCAGTGTAAAACCCCTAAAACAAATTGAGCAATTGCCAATGAGGAGATCCCTCCATGTGTCCTATAGGGTCAGGAACCTGTATCCTGACTCGTGTTTTCACACTGTCAAACCCCCAATCTTCCATGGTATTGGTGAGCTGCCAGTAGATTCAGAGCTATCCGTTGGAGAGGTCTGCTTTAAATATAAATGTAATCCAGCAAATTCTTTATTGGTATTTCTAGTAAGTATATTTCTGTTGAAGTCTTGTATTCAACCAGAAATATGGCCATTCTGTAGTTCTACTGAAAAGCAAATTTTACGCAACACATGGGTAATCCTTCAGCCCCAGGCATAAAAGCATCAACAGCTTACCTTCTCTTTCAATAAAACTTCTCAATCTGCCCAATCTACCTTCTCTTTAGGAATGCTGGAAATCTCACGCTGGATGGAAAGCAATTTCCTCCAGCTGAACGCCGGAAAAACTGAGGTTCTGCTCTTTGAAGATGCCCCCCTCCTCTGGTCAACTTCCTGGTGGCCCCCAGAACTAGGCACACCCCGACCCCGGCAACCACTGTCAAAAACCTCGGTGTTCACCTTGTACAGTCCCTAAACATGAAGAAACACGTTACTCACACAGTCTGATCCTGCTTTCACACCCTTGGCTTACTAAGGATACCTTTTCCTTATCTCCCCGACACAACAAGGAAAACCCTAACACAGGCCCTGATACTAAGCAAGCTGGACTATTGCAACGACCTATTGATCGCAGCAAATGAATCCTCCTTAAACCGATTATAAATGATACAGAACACAGCCGCCCGCACGGTTCTGAATGCTCCCCCCAGATCAGCTTCCTCTCCCCTCCATCAGCTACACTGGCTGCCCATACGACAAAGCATGAAATTCAAGATCTGCTGTCCCACGCACAAAGCTTTCTGGGGCAATGGCCCTCCCTATCTAGTGCAGAATCTTCGCCGCTATTACCCGGCTCGGACTCTACGCTCCAGCTCCCAATCACTCCTCAAAACCCCCAACATAAAAAAGGCTAGATCCGGAGGCAGGTCCTTCTTGTACCAAGTCCCCTTCATCTGGAATCAACTACAGCTGGCCCTAAGACAGTGTCCAGACCATCATAAGTTCAGGAGACTCCTGAAAACTGCCCTGTTCTACCCCCCCTTTAACTACCTATTCTGCACTTCCAAGCGCTGAGATACCCCCCCAGTGGTGATTCAAGCGCTATACAATATAAATCAAATCATTAATTAAATCAAACAGGTACACATGCTGCAAACGGATAAGTTATTTACCCTCAACAATTAGCTTGCAGCCTGTAATGCTGTAGATGCACTTGCACCCTTCCTGCCACCAGGGCATGTGAGCTCACGCGGCATATAGAACGTTCAGGTCTGTTTACTCCCTCCTCAGCTTTGCAAATAACACTTCTTCCATACTGAGTTTCACCCAAAAAATTGGAGTTTCGCAGGAAAATAATTTCCTGGAAATGTGATGCCCACACTCAATATTCCAGTCATCGCCCCCTCTGTACAAGGAATCCTCGGAGCTCATGGGGGTTCATAGACCTGGCATGGATTTTTCCATACTATGGTCTGCCTGGACATACTGTAAAATTTTAAAGTCCTGCATCTGTTTTCCCCGTTGTAAGATGCCTTTTCTGATAATATATTCTTTCAGCTTTTTTGTGATCTGAGTTCTTTACTTGCACTATACACAAGACTTTTGCTGTTACTTTTGTAATAGTTAGTGTGCATTTGTTCTGGAGAATTTTGCTAAAGATGGTTTAAAACTTGTGTTTACTTTTAGGGTGAGAATCCCTTTGAAATCGTTGAACAAACGGGAAAATCGGTAGTTGAGGAAACAACAGATGCGAATGATGAAGACAATGAGCAAAACGAAGAGGCGGACATTGATGGTGAAAACGATGAAAATGAGGAGGCAGATAATGTGGAGGCAGAAAATGCAGATGCTGCTGAGGATGCGGATGATGCTGCTGACCCAAATAATTACTCTGGGGACTTAACCACCACTGATAAACTAGTTGAGAAACTGCCCTGAAAGACCAAACACTTTAGCACACTGCATTGGGACTTAAAGAACGCTTTGCGCAAAGTTGAGCAGTTCGTTCACCCTGCATGCATTCCACTTCTGTTTTGATTGCCTATGGGCAAACCGGTTTTAAGTATTGTTTTTTTAGTAAACTAAAGCTTGTATTAAACACAGCAAATGCTTCAGTGTTCTTCCAGTGTAAATTGATTTGTTCATGGTTACGTTTTGAGTAACTTTGAGCAGTTGGGGTTCTAAACATTACAATGTGATTTTTGCCGTTTTTAGCGCCCAATGTAGTGTTGTATTTAATTCAAGATGTTGTATCAAAGAAACCCTGTTTATGTCCTGCAGTAATAAAGGTTTACAACAAGATTATACACTTATTTTGCACCTCTCCTATATGGTACTGTCTACCTCAAAGAACGGGTACACTCAAGGTGGTGTATAATGTGCAATATCTGGTGGATAGATTGATAGAGTGAGGGGCGATTGATAGATAGTGAGGGGCGGTAGATAGATAGTGAGGAGCAATAGATAGATAATGAGGGCGATAGATAGATAGTGAGGGCGATAGATAGATAGTGAGGGCGATAGATAGATAGAGCGATAGATAGATAGATAGAGCGATAGATACATAGAGCGATAGATAGATAGATGGTGAGGGCGATAGATAGTGAGGGCGATAGATAGATAGTGAAGGCGATAGACAAAGCGATAGATAGATAGATGGTGAGGGCAATAGATAGATAGTGAGGGCGATAGATAGATAGTGAGGGCGATAGATAGATAGATAGATAGATAGATAGATAGATAGATAGATAGATAGATAGATAGATAGATAGATAGATAGATAGATAGATAGATAGATAGATAGATAGATAGATAGATAGATAGATAGATAGATAGATAGATAGATAGATAGATAGAGAAGGCGATAGATAGATAGTGAGGGCAAAATAGATAGAGCGATAAATAGAGAGGGCGATAGATAGATAGAGAGGGCGATAGATAGATAGAGAGGGCGATAGATAGATAGAGAGGGCGATAGATAGATAGAGAGGGCGATAGATAGATAAAGAGGGTGATAGATGGTGAGGGGGAAAGATAGATAGTGAGGGCAATAGAGAGAGAGGGCAGTAGATAGAGAGAGAGGGCGATAGATAGTGTAATTTTGTGGCACTGAGTGGTATTTGGAGGGTATGTTGCGTTGAGCGCAGTGTAATTATGTGGCAACGAGTGGTATTTAGAGTGTATGTTGGATTGAGTGCAGTGTAATTGTGTGGCGTGTAATTATGTGGCACTGAGTGGTATTGTTTGGAGTGTATGTGGGATGTTGGGGAGGGGGCTGGGGGTGAGGGGGGCACCTGGAAGGCAGGGGCATGGGGCGTCCTGGAAGGTGAAATAAAGAAGAGAAAATCAAATAGGGAAGGCAGTAATAAAGAAGATATAAGAATACAGGTGATAAAGTTGTAGAAAATATGGAGGAAGAAAGGAGAAAGTACACAAAAGCATGTAAGAAAATAAAAGATGCATCGAAGATGAAGTCTGGGAGAAAGGGAGATAGACAAAGAGGAATACACGAAGGAGGAGACTGAGAGAAGGAGATAGAAATGGAAGGAAAGTGAACAAGTCAGTGGAAAGTGGTAGGTGGAATGAAGCATTGGCCGCGCGGCCGGGCCGCAAAGAACACCAAAAAAAAGCGAGGGAAAACAAGCTCTGGCATTGCACGAAGGGGGCGGGGGAGCGGCTTCCTTTGAAGTCTGATTTGGGGGGCAGGGGAGTGTCTTCCTTTGAAGTCTGATGCCGAGGCATGGTGTGGGATGTGACTGGCGATGTGCACGTGCCTGGTTCACATGAACTGTATCGAATCCGCAGTTTGGGGAGACTTTTGGGGAGACTTTTCGGAAGCCTTACTATAATCTGGCCGAACAATGCTTACGCATTGGTTCAGCGAGACCTCAAAATTAATGTGTCAGTCTGTAACAACTGGTGCTCATGTAAAGCGCTCTGATGCCTTAAGGTCAAGTTCGCGCGATATAAAACTTAAACTCCCCCCCCCCCCCCCCCCCATGTATAAATTTCACACAGGATGACTTCCTTCAGGAAGTCCTGCACTGCTGCAAGCTCCTTCTCAGGCCAGGTTGGCACCTCTGAAACTCAATTCCTGCAAGAAGAAATGACAACCACTCCAAATCTTGAAACCTGGCTGTTTATAGTTCCTTGAAGCTGTGAGACAGCACGCTGCTAAAGCACAGGGGGCACGGGTTTGCACTCACAGAGGTGTAGTTTGGTCAGTAAAATCACAAATCAAGACACATGATAGCTATATAGGGAACTTGTCTGTCCTACCCTGCCTCTTTATGAATTTAAGGATTTTGGTGAAGGGAAGTTTCAGTATAGGTGAATTTTGAAAATATGTGTAAAATGAGATTTTACTGTGGCTATCCTTTTAACTTGAAATGAAATTAATGATCAGTGTAGCCTTGTATTTATAGGCTACATTATTTGTCTTTGATATTCACTTAACTCTATGTATAACTGCAATGAAGACAACTTAACAGAGCAATTTAGATTACGCCAGGGGTCCATACACATGGGCGGAAATATTCATTAGATTACGAGTATAACAGAGATATCCCTAGTACAGAACTGTCATTACAGATAACAAAGAACTCCATAAGGCATTGAAATAGAGGTGGAAACAACAGGCTGGAAGGTCCATGGGTGGTGGAGGCTCAGTCTCTTAATCTGTGTCCTACCTACTATGTGGCAAATTTAAGACACAGTAGCAACCAAAGACCGTTACTTTATGTGGCACAATCATTTTGTAAATTAGGGTGGAGGGAGTGAATGTAAAGGGGTAAAGTACATGTGTACAAGTGTACTGGTGTGGTCAGATCACTGGATAGAGCACTGAAGAGGCAATGTCATACATAAAACAGAAGACAAAGCAACACTGCATGAAAAGGAAATCAGATCTTCTACAGAAAGTGAAAAATCAGCAAAAGAACAAGTGTACAAAAGTACAACGAACACACAATGTGGAACAGATTGCGATGAGAGGTGCAAAGGAACTATGAAAAAGCGGTGTTCCAAAAAAAGGAAAGGTCAAATATCATAGATGATGCCAAGCACACTGGGGGCTAACACTGTTATACAACACAGAAATGTAAGTGCAAAAAGTATATGTCCCAGTGTTTCAGGAGCTGCAAAGGAGGTGCACAAACACTGTCAACGCACACTAGTCAACGCACACTCCCAAAATACAACAGGCCTGTATAAGCTCCATTTTTACTTGGAGAGGGAAAAGAGAAACACAGGGAGCAGAAACACTATCTGCTCACCATAAACGACAGGGAAACCCTAGTCAACGCACACTGGCAAAGTAGAATAGGCCTGTATAAGCTCCCTTTTGACTTATGGGGGGTGCAGAAAACTGCAGGAAGCAGAAATACTACCTGCACCCCATCAACACCAGCCAAACCCTAGTCAACCCACACAAAAACCACGGTGAGCAGAAATACTAGCTGCTCACAATGAACACCAGCCGAACCCTAGTGAATACACACTAAAAACCAGGAACAGGCCTGTATAAGCTCCTTTTTGACTTAGGGGGTACACAAAACCACGGGGAGCAGAAAAAATACCTGCTCCCCAACAACACCAGCTAAACCCTAGTCAACGCACACTAAAAACCTAGAACAGGCCTTTATCAGCACCATTTTGACTTGGGGGTACACAAAACCAGAGGGAGCAGATTTACTACCGGCTCCCCATCAACACCAGCCAAACCCTAGTCAACGCACACTAAAAACCTAGAACAGGCCTGTATCCGCTCCATTTCGGCTTTGGGGGTACACAAAACCACAGGGAGCGGAAATACTATCTGCTCATCATCAGCGCCAGCCAAACCCTAGTCAATGCACACTGGCAAGCTAGCATCGGCCTATATAAGCTCCCTTTTGACTTGGGGGGTACACAAAACCACGGTGAGCATAAATACTACCTGCTCCCCATGAACGCCAGCCAAACCCTAGTCAACGCACACTGGCGAAATAGAATAGGCCTGTATAAGCTCCCTTTATGACTTAGGGGGTACACGAAACCACAGTGAGAATACATACTACCCGCTCCCTATGAACGCCAGCCAAACCCTAGTCCACGCACACTAAAAAACAAGAACAGGCCTGTATAAGCTCCCTTTTGACTTAGGGGGTACTCAAAACCAAGGGAAGCAGAAATAGTACCTGCTCCCCATCAACGCCAGCCAAACCCTAATCAACACACACTAAAAACCAAGAACAGGCCTGTATAAGCTCCCTTTCCACTTGATATGATATGATATGATATGATATAAAGGCTTTTAAAACGCGCTCTATTACTAAGATAGTATCCTGGCGCGGAAGGTGAGGTAGATTCAGAAGGCAAGAAAGAGTTAACAGTTAAAGAGTAATACTAAACAGATGAGTTTTCAGCCCCTTCTTAAAGGCGGTGATGGTCGGGGCAGCCCTAAGATGGAAAGGGAGAGCATTCCAGGCCATAGAGGCCCTAACCAAAATGAACTGGCCACCTAGTCGGGAGTACTTAAATCTAGGCTCAATCATTTGACGCTGGTTGGCCGAGCGAAGGCAGCTATTAGGAATATACAAGGCAAACATTTTCCTCAGGTGGGCAGGACCAGTCTGATGGAGCGCGCGGAAAGAAAGAACAAGTGTTTTAAACATAATCCGGTGGGCAACCGGGAGCAAGTGGAGGCTGCGGAGGCAGGGGCGGACGCTAGATCCACTGGGCAATTTTAACAGAAGTCTTGCGGCCGCGTTTTGGATGACCTGGAGACTTTGGATCAGATAAGCAGGTAGACCGCAGAACAAACCGTTCGCGTAGTCAAGCTTGGAAAGTATTAAAGCACGCGACACCGTCTCTTTAGCCTCTCTCGGGAGGAGGGGAAAAAACCTACGTAAGGCTTTGAGAGTGGCAAAACAAACCCCCGTAAGTTTTTTAATATGGTCTTCAAACTTAAGGTCATTCCCAAACCAAACTCCAAGGTTTTTTGCTGGGCCGCCCATGGATTTGGGACATGGCAAATCACGAGGCCATAAAAGGTCACTGAATTTATCAGGAAAGGAGCCATAAAAAAGAACCTCGGACTTGTCTTCATTACACTTGAGCTGGGCAAGTGCTAGCCAGCGGAAGACCGATGAGAGGCAGAATTGGACCGCCGACGTATCCATTTCATTTCATAAAGCTTTATTCGGAACATCTAAAAAACATGTCCATAAAAGCACATACAGTTACAAATACAAACATTTCATTAAACATTACATATTTCATTAAAGAAAGCACATAATACATAATATCCAGAGGGGGATGGAATAAATATTTAAAATATTTAAAATATTTAAAAACACATACTTTTCCTGGCGCTAATAGCTTTAAGCAAGAATGTAGCAGTAAAAAAGCAAATGTCCGGATGATTCAAATTAAAAAGCAGTCTCATAGCATCCGTAGTTGTTCTCACTCCAAATCTATTTAACATAGGCTTCAGGTAAAATTTCCGTAATTCCCTATACAATTCGCATGTTAATAAAAAGTGCTTAGTGCTCTGTTCCGTTTTGTTATCACATTCACATGGGCCAATAGGGCGCATTTTAATGTTAGGGCACGCAACGAGATAATGTACTATTCCCATCCTCATTCTGGTTAGTACAAACTGGTGCGAAACTCTAGTTACCTGTGACAAATACGGGCTAAATCCAATAAAATCATTCATGCTGTTGTACAGTACACATGTGGATAATTTAGAATCCTCCAAGGAATGCCTTTCGTTACAGTAATTCAGAAAAATTGTTTTCATATTTGATTTGGAGATATCCGAGACACGTTAAGGATCATTAATCACATTAGTCCCGAAAATCTTTTGGGAACATTCGATAATGTATTTAATCCAAGGGATCTTTAAGTGCTGGTCTAATGAGAGACAGTCCTCAATAATTGCTCTATTCAATGAGGTACCGTCGCTAAGCCAAATTGAGCGCCACAGTAATAGGGGCCTTAACATGAACATATCACTTAGGGCTTGAATCCCTGTTTCCTTATGGACCAAGGAGTTGGAGGTAGACTTGGGTAAACACAGGAGCCTTTTCAGGAAGATATTCTCCTCTACCTGAAGGCTCCTCGCTGGTGACACACCCCAAACGCCAGCCCCGTAAAGGGCCGCAGAAAGACATCTAGATTGGTAAATTTTTAACATGTCTTTAATACGTCTATTCCCCAGCTTCTTGGCAAATAAAAAGACCCCGTTAGCACTCCTAATCATCTTTGTTCTGACAACATTATGTTCAGTGACCCAGCTCCCATTATTGGAAAAAGTAATTCCCAAATAGCAAAAATGTTCAACTTTTTTAACCGATTCACCATCAATAAAATAATGGGTTTTACCTTTTATTTTAGCTATTCCGGGCCCACACTCCATTACATATGTTTTTGATTTATTGATCACCAGTTTCCTACTTTTGATGAATCGTACGAAACGGTCCATCAAACGTTGAAGACCCAAGGGAGTCCTTGACAGTAACACTGCGTCATCCGCATGAAGTAATACAGGTATGTTAAGATTATTAACTCTAGGGGCATCAGCAGTGACTGTCTGCAGGACAGAATCAACCTCATTTATGAAGAGGGTAAAAAGCAGGGGTGCTAAAACGCACCCCTGTCTAATACCTCTTCCAATCCCAAACTTGGTCGTACATTCCCCATTAGGTCCATAACGGACACTGGTGCGGAGCTTTTCGTACAAGCGGGCAAGGAAGTATATTATGCCTTCAGGTGACCCCATTTCTAATAATTTGACCCATAATATAGCGTGGTCTACCAAATCAAAAGCGCTACTTAGGTCAGCGAAACATAAATAAAGCGACCCTTTTTTGGACTGGGTATATTTCCCGACCAGGAGCTCTAAATTCAGGCACTGTTCAATGGTGCCACGGCCTTTTCTAAAACCAAACTGACAATTACTTAAGATCTCATTGGTTTCTGCCCACTCCTCTAGTCTTACTAGAAGGACCCTACTCATGATTTTAACAGATGAGTCCAGTAAGGATATTGGTCGGTAATTTTTAGCATCCCCCCGGTCACCCTTCTTGTAAATGGGGACGATTATTGATTCCTCCCAAGTAGACGGTATTTTACAACAAATGGCTGCGTTAAAGATTTTGGTCAACAATGGACCCCAAATCTCCGGTGCAGTCTTGTACACGTCTATGGGGACACCATCCGGACCCTGGGCCTTTCCTCCTTTACTGGTTCTTATACTAGCCATGACTTCTTCTGTAGTAATATCTAAGGCTATGATGGGCCAGCCTTCTCCATGAGAAACTGTTATATTACTTGAATCAAAGATATTGGAGAAATGTTGGATCCAAGATTCCATGCTCACATTTGAAGTGAGTTCTGGCGCCTTATCATCTTTTATGAATGGACTATTCACCGTGGACCAAAACAGGGTACAGTTCTTCGTATCCGCTGCTTGACTAAGGTTGTCCCATGCTTCCTGCTGTAACTCAGCTTTTCTACGTTTAAGGGTCAAATTATAACCCTGCCTAAGTTGAATCACCAGATTCTTGTCCCTTGGTTTAGCTGCTAAAGCCTCTTTAAGATCAGTCCGGGCCGTAGAGCAAGCATGATCAAACCAACCCCTTTTACACCTAATCTTGGGCCCAGCCTCTTTAGTAAACTTCTTGTTAATGGTTGAATTGATTCTATTAAAGTGGTCAATACTGTCAGTCGAGGTGTCATCCTGTTCTAAAATTGCTGTGATCTCCATCAGACAACTAGAAATGATGGAATCAGATGTTATGTCTGCTTTTTCTCCCTTCCACCTCAATCTATACCCATTCTGTCTATGGGGTTCAATATTAGCAATGTTACCCTGTTCACATACATAGACATTATTCCAGAAAGTTAATTCGATAGTCAAACAGTTATGATCACTTAACATAATGTCAATCACCTTAGGCATTGGGCATAACGAAGCAAGGGTTGAAGACATGCAAATAAAATCAATAATGGTGTTGGCGCCCCTTCCTTTAAAAGTTGGAATATTTTCACCCACATCATTTTTAGCATTATCCATAATTTCCATATCATACTGTATCAGAAAATTATTCAAGGTTTCCCCATAGGTGTGGTGAGGAAAATGGACATTGGCATCCCCCAGACGGTTATACACACCGCATACCTTCTGAGAAGATAGTGGGCACACAGAAACATTAAAATCCCCCACAAAAATAAATTCAAATACACCATTAAAATTCTTCACAAAATTGTTCAACGTCCTATCTAATTCATTAATTGCAACATGTCTAGTGCCATCAAATGTATTATTGTAGAAATTAATCAGAAGTATATTTCTACCAGCTTCTTGTGTAAGCCATAGAATTTGTGAATGAGCCCCCACATTAACATTTTGCACCAGGTTTCCTGAAGGCAAAGGATATTGAATAAATGCACAAAGTCCTTCCATCCTAACGTATCCTCCTTAGCCGCTAATCCAGCAATATTCCAGCTAACAATATGACAAATTACCTTCTCTCTCTCTTGACTTACAGTAAGCTGTTCAACACTAGATATGGACATGTTATTCCCTATGTTAAAAGGCTCTATGTTACGTATTAAATTTGAGACTTCACCCCCTATCGGCGTACAGTCTAAGCACACATCATTGTCCAATTCATCTATAGACATAATTACTTCTTCATTGATATTACTATTTACAGCATCCCGTAAAGGGTCAATCTCATGTCAATCATTTTGGTCTAAGTAGCTCAGGGACTGAAACCTGTTCTGAGTTGGGACCTGGTAGACCATCCCACTATCAAACAAAGGGGTACTACCAAAGGTTACAAATGGGTTGGGGGTATGTATTAGGGAATTATTCCCACCTGACATAGGATTCACCATATGCATCGGTGGGGTGAAAAAACCATTTTGCAAACCAGGGCAGAAGTTGGGCAACGCAGGTCTATTTACAAAAGATGGATAGGTAAAATTACTCGTTGCCCTCTCCTTGCAATTGACGGGAGGTTGCCTGCTTAGATGATTATAAAAGTAGCCCAGTGGTCTAGCAACTGCATCTGTCTCTGACTGTGTGATTGCGGCTGCTCTAAGCAAGACAGTCGCAACATGTTGCGGCTGCTTAAAATTAATGATCACACAATCCCCCCCACAAGCTTTTTTGGTGTTACCAATCCAATTGACTCTTCTGATAGAGATGATTTGGTCAGAGTAGCCGACTGGGTAACAACAATGGCGATTTAACCAGGAAATTGTTTTATTCCTCAAAGAATCCGCCGTCTCGTGATCATTAGGGGGCTGGGTTAGGATCGGGACGTTAGTTAAAACCACAACGTAAGGTACACAATCGGGTGGAAGATCAACTGGACGCCTACATATCCGTAAGGGTACCCCATTGGATCCCCCTGTGACAGCTGGTGGAGCTGACACCACTGGTGCCGGTGCTGTCTTAGGTACATAAGAAGGGGATCCCCGCTGAAAAAGGGAGTTGTGTTTAAACAAACCAACACGGTTAAATGAAAAATAATTCCAGGAGAAAGAATAGTTCAAACTGGGTACCGTAATTTAATTAACAATACCTGAATAGAAACATAATCGTAACATTTTAGTGAAAAAGCCCCAAGATGGAAGGGGGAAGGGGAGGGGGAGTGCTTGGGAAGGTGTAAAGGAAGAATAGACACAGTTCAATAGACCAGTGGCAAGTACAATGGTTATAGCAATTTCAAAATATATACAGTTATATAAGCCCAGGAGTTAGGGCACACAGTAATAACTAAGTGACCAAACAAAACTTTCCACGGACACACAGTGAATCTGAAGCTGTGAAGGGCTAGTGCCGGAAGTTTGAAGGGAAAACCGTCGACGTTTCGACCCCTGTGCGTAGGCTAGATATAGTCCTTAAACGGGGTCTTCATCAGGACAAAGACAAGGGAAAGTGAGGGGCAACCATGGAGTCGTGGCCCAGCTGGGCTCAGGACGGGGAATGATGATGGACAGTGCGTGAGTCACGTACCATTCACCAAATGAAAGAATCACAAAGCTGTGAGTAGGACGGAAAATCGGAATAGCGATTTTCAAAGGTTAGCTGGAGGTGCTCAGTTGATATAAACAACAGTCGCTGATTTTGCAGACAGTGTAGGTCGTAAAACCGCAGGATATTCTGTTAACGAGCATAGATCGTCAGAGGGCTGACCAGACGGCGTTGTTTAATACAGCTACCGAGGCTTGGGTTCAAACGTCCAAATACGGGCGATCCGGATAAATCAGATCGGATTACTGGCATCCACGAGCAGAAACTCCGCAGCTCCAACTACTATTATGTTTCTATTCAGGTATTGTTAATTAAATTACGGTACCCAGTTTGAACTATTCTTTCTCCTGGAATTATTTTTCATTTAACCGTGTTGGTTTGTTTAAACACAACTCCCTTTTTCAGCGGGGATCCCCTTCTTATGTACCAATTATCGCCCAGGTCCCCGCGACTGCATGGGTAAAACCCCCCTTTTTGTAATGTTCTCTGAGCAGGTGCTGTCTTAGGAGCTGGTAATGTAGGTCTATCATTCTGTGAAGTACCCGACATAGTGCTTGTCGCCCCAACATTTGATTGCTTTGAAGGTCTACCTGCCTCCTGGGTCGTAGTAAGTAACGGTACAGGTATCTCTTTAGATGGATGTTTCCTGGTATTAATGGGGGGGCACTAGTTGTAGTTAGTGGCTGCACCCTATCTTTTGTAGAGACAGTAGCTATGCATGCTGGTTTTTTAATATCTAATATAGACTTTTCCAATTTATCAGCATGCTGGTCCACCACGCCCCTTAATCTAGCTACTTCCGCCTCCTGTAGATCTCCTATTTTAATTAACAAAGGCTCTACCACCATATTAAATTTACTGTAGATAGTACTCAGTAATAGATCAATTTGATCAGGCTTAATGGAAACAAATTTATTATGTACCGAAGACCCTGTTTCCTCGGTATTCTCCGTATGAGTGGTATCTTTTTTATTCTTTCTAGTGGTGTGACTACCTCGCTTAGGAGCCGTTTTCCTACAGGCTCGCATAAACTTGGTAGCCCTACCAGATTGCTGAGGAGTTCCCCCAGAATTATCACATGGGTCATCTTCCCCCCTTATCAAATTGTCTGGGGCCATAGTTAGATCAACATTGATACTAATATTGTCGAGCTCCGTTACAACGTCCGTCTCATTGTCAATATTATCTGTATTATTAGAGTTGTTAACATCCGCAGACTGAATCACTGGGGGGTCTGAGACAGTACTTTTCCCCAGTGATTTCCTTCTGTCACTATTGATTCTGGAGACCACTTTCAGTAAATAGTTATCCGGTAAAGTACTTTGGACTGACATTTTTGGGGTTAATCAAAGGTCTCAAATGATTAGTTTTTAAAACAAGGGGAACAAACGTAATTTCCACAGTACATCTCCTGCAAGTACTCACAGTTTGAACCAAGGGGGTGGCCCTGCCCGGCCTCTTCTGGCCCCTGACGGCCACAGACGGCCCCGCCCTTGTCCCGGGCTTCTCCCGGTTGCTCCCGCGCGCGACTCGCGGGGCGAGTGGGGGTGTCAGCCTTTTACAGGCGCCTCTGGCCGCTCTTCGCACGTCACGGCGCGCTTCCGCCCCAGGGGCTGCTGGGGAGTGTAGTCCGCTGGACCGGGCTGCCTCCCGTCGTTCTGCTGTTGCTGCCGTTTCCCTCACGGCTCTGGCCCGATGGCGTGACACAGGTAAGTTTTTGGTGTTCCCCCCTGGGCTCCCGGGGGTCAGCCTTTTACAGGCGCCTCCGGGCGCTCTTCGCACGTCATGGGCGCGCTTCCACCCCAGGGGCTGCTGGGGAGTGTAGTCCGCTGGACCGGGCTGCCTCCCGGCGTTCTGCTGTTGCTGCCGTTTCCCTCACGGCTCTGGCCTGATGGCGTGACACAGGTAAGTTTTGGGTGTTCCCCCCTGGGCTCCCGGGGGGTCAGCCTTTTACAGGCGCCTCCGGGCGCTCTTCGCACGTCACGGGCGCGCTTACGCCCCAGGGGCTGCTGGGGAGTGTAGTCCGCTGGACCGGGCTGCCTCTCGGCGTTCTGCTGTTGCTGCCGTTTCCCTCACGGCTCTGGCCCGATGGCGTGACACAGGTAAGTTTTTGGTGTTCCGCCGACGTATCCAAATTGTCCTTTGGTCAGGAGAACAAAAGTTGGGTATCGTCGGCGTAGGCCATTATTTTGGTCCCCAGATGTTCCGCCAGATAAATCAAAGGAGTTAAATAAACATTAACAAGTTGGGGGCTCAGAGTAGACCCCTGAGGAACTCTTGTGGTGAGTTTCTTAGGTAGAGAGGCGTGTGGAGGCATCCAGACCTGTTGCGTCCTATTGTCCAGAAATGACATCAGCCAGTCAATTACAGGGCCAGAGATGCCAACGGCAGCTAGTCTAGTGAGAAGTAGAGTATGGGGCACCGTATCGAAGGCAGCAGAGAGGTCTAGTAAAATCAGAACCGCTCTGCCACCTCCATCAAGGCACTCCCGGATAGCCTCCGACATCTCGACTAGCGCCGTTTCGGTGCTGTAAGCAGCCCGAAACCCAGACTTAGCTGGATGCAATGCCTGAGATGATTCAATAAAATTGTCCAACTGTCTGAAAGCGATCTTCTCACAGACCTTTGCTAAGGCTGGCAGTAATGAGATGGCCGGTAGTTGGAAGGCACAGCCAGATCCAGCCCAGTCTTTTTTAGAAGCGGCAGCAGTTTGGCTTGCTTCCAACAGAGCAGGACAGTTGCAGAGGAAAAGGAAAGATTAGCAATCTGGGTCTGGGTGACCTCTTTGCTTA
Organism: Lissotriton vulgaris; assembly: GCF_964263255.1. Lineage (NCBI taxonomy): Eukaryota > Metazoa > Chordata > Amphibia > Caudata > Salamandridae > Lissotriton > Lissotriton vulgaris. The sequence goes on from NC_141698.1 coordinate 1,036,260,402, forward strand.
CTGTTTCAGCTACCCCCCCACACCCCCCACCAAGGACCCTGGCTGGGCAAGGGTCAGAGGGAGACCCTGACTTCAAGGCCACAAGGACTGCAGAAATGTCAGACTCAGTAGATGGAGAAAAGATAGCAAACTGCTCAGCTGGCTTCGGCACAGGGAAGGGGGGGGAGTGCTGAGGGACATAAAACCGTCACAGACGACGCGCAAGTCCTCTTGGATCTTGGCAATTTTGTCTACGAAGAAAGAGGAAAGCTGTTCGCACCAATGGTCGGATGAAGGCAACAGAGATTGCGCTGCACATGGTGATAGAAAGCTTTTAACAATTGAAAATATTTCCTTGCTATTATTATTTGCTTTTTCGATTCGCCCTGCATAGTAACTGCCCTTGGCAGTTCTGATAGCAGCATAATAGTCTTTTTGCACCGCACGTAGATCACTCTTTGCCTCGGGCAGGTAGGCTTGTCTCCACACCCGTTCGAGTTTCTTGCATCCCAGTTTCAATTCCCGTAGGGTGTGGGAAAACCATGGTTTAGAGGGGGTAGACCCCAACCTACGGATACAACCTTTATTGACGGAGGCAGCAGACCCATGTTCCACCCGTGCGTTAAAAGTGCTAACGGCCACTTCCACCTCCGAGGACAGTATTGGACGGGTTTGAGACAAAGATTCAGTCAGGGTGACTAAATTGATCCTCTGTGAATGGGCAAGTGGAGGGCCACTCTCAGTCTCCATAGCTGTATCCAGAGACCAGGAGAACCTGATCAACTCATGACCCGACCATGTCACGCTCTCAGGGCGGGCCATGATAATGTCGAAATTAGAGCAGACCAGGTCTAAGAGGTGGCCCCCCACATGGGTTGGAGTGTCAACCCATTGTTTGAGGTGGGCCATAGAGAGGGCTTCACCTAGACGAGTGGCCTCAATGGAGTCTAAGACATCAACATGGATGTTAAAATCCCCCAGAAGGAGATACCTTGAATATCTTAAGGCATGCAGAATTATAACCTCTTCCAGTGCCCCCACAAAGTTCCCAACATATCCCGGAGGCCGATACACCAGTGTACCTCCTAAGGTAAAGTGAGAGTTAAGCACAAGGGAGAAATGGAGCACCTCCGCATCCACCAGCTCGTCTTGGGGCTCACAGGAGAAGACCCAATGGTCCCTATAGATCACGGCGACACCGCCCCCTCTACCAAGTGGGCAGTCCGCCCTCGTGATTTTAAAGCCCCGTGGAATAGCTAACTCCACCACCAGGGCACACGAGTCATTTAACCATGTCTCAGTGATAAAAAAGAGATCAAATTGCTTCTCCGCCAAAAGTTTAAAGATATCGGCAGCGTGCTTGACCAGCGACCTGCCATTAATTAACCCCGCTCTGATCAGCAAGGGTTCTGTGCTTACTCGAACATGGCTGCTCAATGTGGGATGAAAACGAAAGTTACAAACAGAGCACACCCGAGATGAACTATCAGCCACCCCCCAAGGATTTTCTTCCCCATAACTCATGACATTCAATGCAATGAGATCTTCGTGTGAATACCGTAGAGTGGTAGACTGTAGTTTCCTATGAAAACAGGCAGGGGGTCTGGCACTAAGCACGTCCGGAGCACGGACGGGCACAGATGGGCCCTCCTTTGGCGCTCCTTTGGCGCGCCCGCTGCGCGTGGCTGCTGCGCGTCCTAAAGTGCATCGCTATTTATGACCCAAGCCCCTCCCTCAGCTGGACTGCTAACTCGGGTCCCGCAGGGGTCCGGGCCTCACACAAGATGGCGCCCGATCTAGCCCTCCACAACAATCGGCACCAAGAAGCTGCGGTGGAATGGGGCACAGGGAGACCGGGTAACAGTGCTCAGGAGAGTTAAAAAGGTAAAATTAATAGCATAAACACACAACACAATTTTTAAAATCAATTGTACAAGTTAGAGCAGGAGGGTACAAGTTAGAGCAGAGGAGAGACCCTCGCAATCTGCTTGCCTTCGAAAATGAAACACCACCACCCTGAGCAGTCGCCAACGAAATTACCTCCTAGCTTCCAGCAGCGTGATTTTAAAAACAAAGTGTGCAGGGAAAGGTTAAAACATACAATAGCACTAGCGGCTAGCAGCACTATATAATAGATAAGGCATAGCAAAGGAGGTGGCAACAAGGGGCTGGAAGGTCCAGGAGTGGTGGAGGCTGGGTTTCTTAATCCGTGTCCTACCTACTGTGTTGCAAGCATAAGACACAGTGATGACCAGAGCCCCTTACTTTGTCTCCCCCCATTACATTGTCAATTAGGGTGGAGGGAGGGAATGGAAAGGAGTAAAATGGAAAGGGGCGACCACTCGGTCCCCCCGAACGTATGGCAGAGTGCCTCGATCCCCCCGGGAAGCCATTTTGGGCGGGAGGCGCGTCTCGGCTGGTATGCCCGAAGCGGCGTAGCCGGGGCGCGCTTTTTCCCGCCCTAGAGTGGGCTGGCCTAGACACTGACGCGGCTGGCCACGCCCTCGGGGCAGGCAGGGGCGGGTTTACGCCCGCCCTGAAGATGGATAAAAAGGGACGCAAGACCAGAAGACATCCTCTTGTTCCTGTGCTCTGAAGCTGCACCCCCTCGCTGCACGTGAGCTCGAGACGGAACGAAGAGCCAATTTTGAGCGTTTTAATCGTTCTTGTTTGTTTTACAGTTACTTTGTTGGAGAATGCCGAAGAAGGTGGGAAAGCGCATGACTACTGACCAGATGCTGCGTGTTCTCATGAAGGAGATGTCCGAGCTAAAGAAGCGGGTGGACAAGAATGAGGAAGGGGGTCCAAAACTTCCTTTGGCGGGAGCAGCCCCGGGAGGGAAAAACAAGAGGCCCAGGAGGGGGGCAGCGGGTGAAGACATCCCGGGTCCCAGTGCCCCGCTCGAGGCTCCAACTCCCGTGCCGGAGGAGGGGAATCCAATTCCCGTTGTGGTCACCCCCGTGTCCGAGGATGATATGCCGCCCGAGCTGGCAGCACAATTGGCAGCGTGGTTGAGTAAAGGTAACGAGGGCGCCACGGCTGTCGATGCGCAGGCGCTGATAAAGCAATTGCGTGAGAAACGGGAAGCAGCCAAGGTGCCCGTGCCGGCTGCAGTAGGGGACAAGACACCAGGGACGATTGCGACCACAGAGGCAGCGTCAGGTGCAGGTAAGCGGCCATTGCCGATCGCGAGGGATGAGTCAACACCCTCTCGGAGAGAAAAGTTGGGGCAACATGTTCCTTTGGCAATTAAGGAAAAGATTTGGGCGGGGGAGTATGTGAACATTTTCTCACTGCTTGTTGATCATTATGAGGTAGAGCATGTAAAGAGTCAGAAGGATCTCATGCATCCGAGTGTTTGGCGCGCAAAAATGGCCGCCTTTAAAGTGAATGAGAATATCGGCAATTGGGGCAATGCTTGGGGAATCTTTACATCAATCTTGGGGGAACGTAGACCTGAGTTGCTTTCCGAGTTCCCAATCTATCAATCACGAATCATGGGGTACTCGACATCGCACCAGGGTAATCATTGGTTCTGTTACGATAATCTGTTCAGAAAGGAAAAGGAGCATAATAAAAGTTTAACCTGGGATTGTTATGATTCCTTGACTTGGGATAAAATGAAGGAGTCAGGGATGTTAAAAATGCCGTTGGTGGGAAGTAATGTTGGCGAATCCTCCCGGCAATATGCGGGGACGCCCTTTCGATCAGGTACGGGTACCGACGAGTACTCGAAACCTGCCGGCAGTACCGGAAAAAGGGGTTTCTGCTTTAATTTCAACAGGGGTAAATGTACTAGACCCCAGGGATCGTGTAAATTCAAACATGAATGTAGTGGTTGTGGGTCGTCCCATCCTGAGTCCTCGTGCAGAGCCAGAACGGGTGATAATGGGGGGAGAGGAGGTGCCAAACAGGTCTAATATAGTCCGAGGGGCGCCTTTACCTACCCCGATTGATACCCTGGCGATGATTCCCTGGCTCAGTGAATACCCGGATCGTACTTCTGCTGGGGTGCTGCGGAACGGTTTTTCGTATGGTTTCCGCATCCCGGTAGGGGACTTTCAGGGTGTGGAAAAGTGTAAAAATCAACTTTCCGTCCTGCAGCATACGACCGTGGTACAGGATAAGATCCGAAAAGAGGTGACTCGAGGTCGGGTCGCCGGCCCGTTTAGTGTACCCCCGGTCCAGAATTTTGTTTGTTCTCCCTTAGGGGTAGTCCCCAAGAAAGACCCCGGTGAGTTCCGACTGATTCACAATTTATCAGCTCTGCGAGGTCTTTCCGTAAATGATGCAATCGATCCAGAAGTGTGTTCGGTGCGGTACGCATCCTTCGATGAGGCCGTAGCCATTTTGAATCGCCTGGGGCCCGGGGCGCTGATGGCGAAGTCAGATATCGAGTCAGCGTTCAGATTGCTCCCGGTACACCCAGACGACCAGCGTCTCCTAGGATTCAGGTTTCAGGGTTGTTATTACATGGATAGGTGTATGCCAATGGGGTGCTCTATATCCTGTGCTTATTTCGAGAAATTCAGTAGTTTTCTACAATGGGTCTTCACAAAGAAAACAGGTTTCCAAGATGTAATGCACTACCTTGATGATTTTCTGTTTCTTGGGGCGGCCGGGGATCTTGAATGTGGCCGGGCCTTGGCCGAATTTTGTGTGTTAATGAAACAGTTTGGTGTGCCATTGGCGCCGGGTAAAACAGTGGGTCCTACGACTTGCCTCGAGTTTCTGGGGATCGAGTTGGACTCCATTGAAGGGTGTTTCCGTTTGCCAGCTGAGAAAGTGTTGAAGTTCAGGGCTGCGCTGCAAATGTGTATAAATGCATCAAAAGTTACGCTGCAACAATTACAGCAGTTGGTGGGACAGTTGAATTTTGCCCTGAGGGTAATACCAATGGCCCGCCCCTTTTCCCGTTCAATTGCCCAAGCGATGGTCGGCCTTAAAAAGTGCCATCATCGCACGAGACTATCGGCCGAGATCCGCCAGGACATGCGTATTTGGTTAGCATTTCTGGCGGACTTCAATGGTAGAATCGTCTGGAATGAACCGGCTGTGTCTTCTGAAGAGCTGGGGCTATGGACAGATTCAGCAGGAAGCATAGGTTTTGGCGCCATCTTCGGCACGAAATGGTCGGCACAAAGATGGCCGACATGGTGGCATGAGAATGGTCTGACGAGTAATATTGCTTTCCTGGAACTGTTTCCCATCTTGGTGGCCTTGAGGACATGGCCCGATGGGTTCAAGGATCACTCTGTCATATTTTGGTCTGACAATATGACCGTGGTCGAGTGCATCAATAGTCAGGCAGCACGTTGTAAACTGATTTTAAGACTGCTTAAGGAAATTGTTTTACTATGTATGCAATTGAACGTGCTATTCAGAGCAAAGCATGTTCCAGGGGTGATGAATCAGGCGGCTGACGCACTGTCTCGTTTTCAAATGCAGGCTTTTTCGGGTTTCCTCCCCTCAGCGGACCCAGAGCCGGCACCCTTTCCCGAAGCTCTCTGGTCTCTCGGTGCCCCGAACTTCGTCACCTCGTGGGAGAGAGTCTAGCACCAAGGACGAGGAAGGCATACGAAGGGGCGTTTCGGGCCTATTTAGCCTTTTTGGGGAGTGATAGAGAGCGACTTTGGGGTTACGAGGAATGGGTAGTGAATTTCCTGATGTCCTTACGTAGGGCTGGGAAATCGGTGGCTACGGCCCAGAGGCATCGTGCGGCCATTTCCTTTGTTGCCAGAGCACACGCTATCCAGGACCCAACAGCGTCTTTCGTTGTACAGAAAGCGCTGCGTGGGTGGCAACGCCTTGAGGGTCGCAGAGTAGATGAAAGGCGCCCGATAGGTTTGGATAGATTGTCCCAGTTGTTGGCCACACTCCCGGCCACATGTTCATCTCAGTTTGAGGCGGTGCTGTTCCGAGCCGCTTTTACGCTAGCATTTCACGGAGCAATGCGGGTAAGCGAACTAGTTGCAAGGAACAAACTGGATGTGGCAGGGGGGTTGTGCCAGGAACACGTTCAGATCAGGGGAGAAACAATGACTGTCTCCTTTGTAAAATCCAAGACTGATCAAGATGGGATGGGTGACTGCGTCATCATACGCAGGATTCCTGGGTCCTCCATATGTCCGGTAAAGTGTTTAGAGGATTACCTAGCACGCAGGGTGGCATCATGGGGGGGGACTTTGTTAAGACACGCTGACGCCACCCCACTGACGAAATTTCAGTTTCAGCGGGTGCTTGCGATGTCAATTGCCGCTGCGGGCTTGAACCCGGGCGAATTTGGGACCCATTCCTTTCGGATAGGGGCTGCTACGGAAGCTACAGCCAGGGGTCTTAATGTTGAGCAAGTGAAACGAGTGGGGCGTTGGTCCTCCAATTGTTATAAAAGATACGTGCGGTTGCACATGTTGTGAAGCTGTAATAATGTACTCACGCTTCTTGTTTTTGTTTGGTTTTCAGTTACGCAAGCTTACGAGGCGGGGCGGACTATGCAGTCGACCCTACACCGGGCCAGCGGTCAGACATCACCGGCTGTGAAAAAGGAGGTGTGGGTCGTGGGCCACTCATACGTGAGGCGTGCCGCAGACATATTCGAAGCAGGTGACATGATTCACGTAGCTGGGGAATACGGGTACAGGATGTCCTTCTACGGAAGGGGCGGTCTCTGTATTGACCAGTTTCAAACATTTTTCGAGGGTTTGTTAGGGCGGACAAGGTCACCGCCGTCTATAGTTATAGTGCATGTTGGGGGCAATGATTTGGGCACCATCGGTAGACGACTACTCCTGGAGGCAATGCTTTCCACTGTAAGTTGGTTGGCGAGGAGAGTTCCGGGGTGCACGATTGCATGGTCCCATTTGATTCCACGAAAAGTGTGGCGGGGGGCTATCTCTATTCCTGCTTTGAACCAGTCTGTTAGGAAGCTTAACAATAAAGTGAGTAGGTTGTTCCGTTCCAGGACATTGCATTCTATTTCTCATAGCTGTATTAATGATGACAGTATGTATTTGGGGGATGGTGTGCATTTGTCTCGGGTGGGGAATGAGTTACTCTTAGGAGACTTCTTAGCATGGTTAAAATCGTTGAAACATGACCTTTAGGTAGGAGTTGTGTGGGGGGTCCGGATAGCCGGTCAACTATCCGGCCTGTGGCGGTAAGGTCATGATCGGTGAGCACTAATTGGAAGATCCCTATGAGTGGGCGTCACCCAACACGGATGGGAGCGCTCGGGGGAGGTGGCCTTTGGCCCCTCAACGGGGAGGCGGTCCCTTCTAAGGATGGGTCGCCGAAAGAAGAGGAAAGGCGGTCAAGGCCCCTTCCTGTGTAGGAGGGGTTACAGCCCCCTCCTGGGGAATTTCCCGGGGCCAGTGACATCTGCGACGGCAGATGCGGTAAGTTGTGTGGGGTTGGGGGGAGGTCTACGATACCTTCTAGATACCTCACACGAGTCTTCGAACGACCTTTAACTGGCGTCGAGTTGATAAGTGCCCCCGTCAAGTCAAGGGAAATTGGTAGTAGTTGCACTTGAGTACGCCTCAGTGCTGTCGCCCCTCCAAGTGGGGGGGGTATGTCTGGTTAGGGATCTTGACACCGGTTACGACCTTGCCGTTGGCCCTTAAACGTTAGGATGTACAATTTCAATATTTCAAGTAAATGTTTTGTAGGATGTTAGTTCGGCTAGGAGAACCTCTGTATTAGAGAATCTGTTAAGGTTAGCCAAACATCGCAATGTGGTATGAAATTGTACATTAATGTTTAAATGTTTTTAATTTTTTGTTTTAATAAATACGGCCGGGAGGGTCACTCCCTCCCACTTCCAAAAACTTCAAGAACTGTTTCCGGTTTCCCTTCTTTGGGGATTGTGTTGAGAGGGGGTGGCGGGTATCTCAGCCATATGGAAAGGGGCGACCACTCTGTCCCCCCGAACGTATGGCAGAGTGCCTCGATCCCCCCGGGAAGCCATTTTGGGCGGGAGGCGCGTCTCGGCTGGTATGCCCGAAGCGGCGTAGCCGGGGCGCGCTTTTTCCCGCCCTAGAGTGGGCTGGCCTAGACACTGACGCGGCTGGCCACGCCCTCGGGGCAGGCAGGGGCGGGTTTACGCCCGCCCTGAAGATGGATAAAAAGGGACGCAAGACCAGAAGACATCCTCTTGTTCCTGTGCTCTGAAGCTGCACCCCCTCGCTGCACGTGAGCTCGAGACGGAACGAAGAGCCAATTTTGACCCACCCACCAGCCCCTGAGGACAGCCAGTTGTTTTAATAAATTTGATCAATGATTCTATTTCGTTTTCAGGTTATTGTAGTGTTGTGTTGATATTGAATGTGTAATAAAGATTGGTCTAATTTTACAAGTTTGTGATTAAAGAACTTCGGTTGTAAGGTCCATTTATAAACAGGTTTTTTCGGTCATAGTGGCCAATGTAGTTTCGTTTAGTATCTTTGTCGTATTTATTTTTGGTCGGGCGGTAAGGTCATGATCGGTGAGCACTAATTGGAAGATCCCTATGAGTGGGCGTCACCCAACACGGATGGGAGCGCTCGGGGGAGGTGGCCTTTGGCCCCTCAACGGGGAGGCGGTCCCTTCTAAGGATGGGTCGCCGAAAGAAGAGGAAAGGCGGTCAAGGCCCCTTCCTGTGTAGGAGGGGTTACAGCCCCCTCCTGGGGAATTTCCCGGGGCCAGTGACATCTGCGACGGCAGATGCGGTAAGTTGTGTGGGGTTGGGGGGAGGTCTACGATACCTTCTAGATACCTCACACGAGTCTTCGAACGACCTTTAACTGGCGTCGAGTTGATAAGTGCCCCCGTCAAGTCAAGGGAAATTGGTAGTAGTTGCACTTGAGTACGCCTCAGTGCTGTCGCCCCTCCAAGTGGGGGGGGTATGTCTGGTTAGGGATCTTGACACCGGTTACGACCTTGCCGTTGGCCCTTAAACGTTAGGATGTACAATTTCAATATTTCAAGTAAATGTTTTGTAGGATGTTAGTTCGGCTAGGAGAACCTCTGTATTAGAGAATCTGTTAAGGTTAGCCAAACATCGCAATGTGGTATGAAATTGTACATTAATGTTTAAATGTTTTTAATTTTTTGTTTTAATAAATACGGCCGGGAGGGTCACTCCCTCCCACTTCCAAAAACTTCAAGAACTGTTTCCGGTTTCCCTTCTTTGGGGATTGTGTTGAGAGGGGGTGGCGGGTATCTCAGCCATATACATGTCTACAGATGTACTGGTATGTTCAGGACACTGGATCAATCACTAAGGAACCAAGGTCAGATATAAAAGAAGATACACAAAAGAGGATACACAAAAGAAGTCTGCACAAATAGGACGGCGGATCTTGTACACAAACTGGTAATTCAGCAAAAGAACAACAAGGCTAAAAACACTGGAACAGACGTAATGCTGTGGAACTGATTGCGATGAGAGGTTGAAAGAAACTGAAAAAAAAGTGAAGTTCAAATAAAAACAAGCATTGGAAATGCAATAGGTCTCAGATTTATTTGAGTTAGAGCTAATGGCATTGTAAATGGCAATGTCTTTTAGCCATTTGTTATGGAGTGTATGCATGTGGTGTGTAGTGGAATTATGTGGATTGGATTGGAATTGTAGCAACGGTGGCATGCTGCGCTTCAGATGGATATGTTTAAAAGTAAAGTGCACCATACTGCGATTGCTACAATTGTTAATTGTGGATGCGTTAACAATTCATGTGTGCACTGATGGCTGGTGGTGTGTGTGCCTGTAGAAATTGTGCACTGATGGGTGGTGGTGTGTGTGCCTGGTGGAAGCGTGCACCGCCGGCTGGAGGTGTGTGTGCCTCGTGGAAGCCTGCACTGACGGCTGGTGGTGTGTGTGTGTGTGTGGTGGTGAATGTGTGGTGGTGTAAGTGTGGTGGTGTGTGGTGGTGAGAGTGTGGTGTGGCGGTGTGTGTGTGTGGTATTTTGACTTAGGGGGTACTCAAAACCAAGGGAAGCAGAAATAGTACCCGCTCCCCATTAACAGCAGCCAAACCCTAGTCAACGCACACTGGCAAACTAGAAAAGGCCTGTATAAGCTCCCTTTATGACTTAGGGGGTACACAAAACCATGGTGAGCATAAATACTACCTGCTCCCTATTAACGCCAGCCAAACCCTAGTCAACGCACACTGGCAAAATAGAATAGGCCTGTATAAGCTCCCTTTATGACTTAGGGGGTACGCAAAACCACGGTGAGCATAAATACTACCTGCTCCGAATTAACACCAGCAAAACCCTTGTCAACGCACACTGGCAAAATAGAATAGGCCTGTATAAGCTCCCTTTATGACTTAGGGGTACACAAAAACCACGGTGAGCATAAATACTACCTGCTCCCCATGAACGCCAGCCAAACCCTAGTCCACGCACACTAAAAAACAATAACAGGCCTGCATAAGCTCCCTTTATGACTTAGGGGGTACACAAAACCACAGTGTGCATAAAAACTACCTGCTCCTCATTAACGCCAGCCAAACCTTAGTCAACGCACACTGGAAAAATAGAATAGGCCTGTATAAGCTCCCTTTATGACTTAGGGGGTACACAAAACCACGGTGAGCATAAATACTACCCGCTCCCCATCAACACCAGCCAAACCCTACTCCACGCACACTGGCAAACAAGAACAGGCCTGTATAAGCTCCCTTTTTGACATAGGGGGTACACAAAACCACTGTGAGCATAAAACCTACCTGCTCCCCATTAACGCCAGCCAAACCCCAGTCAACGCACACTGGCAAACAAGAACAGGCCTGTATAAGCTCCCTTTATGACTTAGGGGGTACACAAAACCACGGTGAGCATAAATACTACCCCCTCCCCATCAACACCAGCCAAACCCTACTCCACGCACACTGTCAAAATAGAATAGGCCTGTATAAGCTCCCTTTATGACTTAGGGGGTACACAAAACCACAGTGAGCATAAAAACTACCTGCCCCCCATTAACGCCAGCCAAACCCTAGTCAACGCACACTGGCAAAATAGAATAGGCCTGTATAAGCTCCCTTTATGACTTAGGGGGTACACAAAACCACAGTGAGCAGAAATAATACCTGCTCACCATCAAAGCTAGCCAAACACTAGTCAACGCACACTAAAAATCTAAAACAGGCTTATATAAGCTCTCCTTTTGACTTAGGGGGTACTCAAAACCAAGGGAAGCAGAAATAGTACCTGCTCCCCATCAACGCCAGACAAACCATAGTCAACGCACACTGGAAAACTACAACACGCCTATATAACCTCCCTTTTGGCAAAAAATTAAATATCATAAAAATTATATTATGTTATATCTATATGTATATTATATAATTATATATTATAACATTTATTATATATTGCATGATATATTATAATATATATATCTATACTACTATAATAAAGGAAGAACTTTCAGCCTTTGAGGCGGGTAAACTCGGGAACCACAGCGCCAATCCACACACCCAATACACCGTTGGAATCGTCAGGGTGTGTAGATGGTTATAGGCTATATACATTTTTTTAAAAAACTTTATTTACAAAATTTACAATAAAAAAAAGTAGTCCCTCCGAAGTAGCGCCGGCCGCGACGTGCGTGCTCACATCAGGAGCGCAGGGAGGAGCGGCGTCCAGGAGCGCGACGAGGAGCGGTGGACATGGCACGGGGTAGGAGCGGTGATGTGAGGAGCAGAGGACAGGCCAGCGGCGGTGCGAGCAGCGGACAGGCAGGAGGAGCGGCGGCTGAGGTAAGGGGACCCATGTCGGGGCAGGCGGGGGACGGGCCGGGCGGGGGCCCGGGCTGCTGGACAATGTCGGGGCGGGCGGGGGTCGGGGGAGCCTGTTGCTCCCGGACAAGGTCGGGACGTGCTGCTAGTATATATGATAGATGATATATATATATATATATATATATATATATATATATATATATATATATATATATATATATATATATATATATATATATATATATATATATATTCCTCACAATTGAAATATTCCAGCACTCCGTTAGTTATGAAGATTTGATTTATTCAGTGCAAATGTACAAGCTATATATATATATATATATATATATATATATATATATATATATATATATATATATACATATATATATATATATATATATATATATATATATATATATATATATAACATTATAAATTGATTATTATAAAATTAATTTTGAAAGAAACATGTTTGACAACCTTTAAATACTTAAATACAACGATTAGGAAAATATGTCAAAAATAACTTCCTTTCCAACATGCATATGCCATGTTTCCAAAATTAATTCCTTTCATTCCTGGCGTAATAAAAATTTTTGAAAATAATTGCGGGAGCGTGTAAGCACTGCGACAGTCTCTTACAACCAACAACGAACTGTGAACATTTTAAAATATATATTATAAAATAAATCTTGAAATAGGCATGTTTGAGAACCTTTAAATAATTACAAACAGCGATTAGGATAATATGTGAAAAATAACTTCCTTTACAACATGCATATGCCATGTTAACAAAATTAATTCCTTTAATTGCAAGGAATTGCTGCCGTAATTCAACTTTTTGACAGTACTGGCGGGAGCGTGTAAGCACTGCGACCGTCTCCCACAAGGGGTACAAAGCTCGATGGGGGAACGACGGCCGATAGGCTGGTTCTGAGGAAATCGGCACCCCCGTGACATAGGGGGTACAGTGCTCGATGAGGGTACAGCCCTCGCTAGAACACCGGCTCAAACTGCAGCCACGCCTCCCCTCCTGCAAAATGAATCAATGTTGGTGGTAAACTCGCCTCCAAATCTCCTTTATTTCATTGTGGAAGGAAACACCTGCAGAGGCCAGGGTGAGAGAGGAAAAAGAGAACACAGGGAAGGAGAAAGACAAACAAGAAATAGACACTTACAAGGCACAATGGAGAGAGGGAGAAAGACAGAGAGAACTGTGAGAATTAGTGTGGGGTTATAAAGAACTGGTTACAGAGAGGGGTGGAGACTGACGTGGGAGGATGAGAAAAAGGCAGATGAGAGAGAGGAGACAGGTGTGGGATAGAAATAGGCGAGACAGCTGACAGAGAATTAGAGTAGGTGATAAAGAAGCAGGCAGGTGAAAAATAAACACGGTAGAGAGACGGAGAAGAGACCAATGTGTTAGTGATAGGTGAAACACCATGGGGAGCGTTAGAGGGGAGGCTACTTAAAAAGGTACAAAAGAGACTGTGAGACAGACCCGGCCCGGCTCTAAGATTCTTGCTCAGGGAGGGCCCTGAACAAGGTTGGGTGGGCCACGAAGATGAGAATGGGCAGTGGTAAAAAGTATTTCAGATATCTGATATTTTAGGTGCAAACATTGTCAAACTTTGACACAAACACCATCACAACCAACCAACGAGGTACCTACTTTGCTTCCCCTGCTGGATTTCCGCCTTTGTTGAAAAGGAGAGACGCGGCATGCAGATGGACAGCAGCCTGCTCCTGCTCATGTGTATATATATTGAAGTTTAAAAATGTGGTGAAGTAAGCCCTCTGGCAATGTTGCACACCCCCACCTAATGCAATAATGCAGACTTCACCATTATTTATTCTCCCTTCCTATGCACATGCTCATTAAACAAACATACAAAACCAACTCAACTGGGCCTGTGTCCTTCTCCCATCTGTTTTGATCCCATACAAGTGTTTTCTGCGATATTGCTTTTTTGCCCATTGTACCCTCTAGCAGTCTTCCCTATTGTGGTAATACTTCCAGCATTCACATCCCCCTTAATAGAAGGAGTAACAACATCTTGAACTGCTAGCATTGAGTTGCCTGGTTGTTTTGTAGCTTGCATTTGGTTTGCAATGTGTAAATGGTAATTAATGTGTAACAAGTAATATAAGAAGCTTTACTCAGGATAACACTACTGCAGTGCCCTGTATTGAACAAACTTGCTCAGAATAAACAACACTATACTATGCACTACAGAGCTCTGCTTAGCCACTCATATCATAAAAAATCCTTCCACTGAAGTTAAGGGTACAAAGGGTGTGCGCTATGAATCTTAAAACACTTATCTTTAAGGCACTTCAACACATCAGCTAAGATGCTATAGAAAAAAATCATAGTGCTATGATGTAAAATAGATGAAATTGAAGCCTTTGCCTCATCTGTGTGAGTGAGTGAGAGTGTTCAGGATATTTGTGCATGCAGCAGCTACCATCCCTGCTAACATCACAGTTGCCCCCACCCCTGAAAGTAGCCTATGTCCAGGGGTAAATCAGGGCCAAAAATTGTCCCGGTCACCCAAAAGCAAGTGGCCCACCTTTGCAGATCATAATCTTCCATTGAACATTGCTTGGTTAGTATAAGGGAGCGAATTTGAGGAGACATTTGTGGTAAATTAAACTTTTTAAATGTTTTAGGACCATTAACATTATCCAATGCTGAAAACACTATTATTGCTCTGCAGCACAGTCAAAAGGTTTCCAACGAATATTTTTCCGAATCAGTTGCTTACTGTTTGATTTTCTAAGCCCTTACTGACCCTCCAATCTCTAATTCCTCTTTTTCGCAATCAGGTCCTAAAACTCCTGTCATTCTTATGGATTCTTGCTTGCCCTGACTAACATGACCCCAGAAGCTCATGCATAGCCTCTTACTGTAGGATTCTATTCACACAAAAGAATCTATGGGTGCCGCTCATACTAAGGCCTCCAGACTATTGCTCACGATCGGTTGGTCTCTTAACTTTCCTCTTATTAGAAGGACCCCAAAGCTAATTTCCACTCCTCAGGTGCCTTTGGATTCCTGCTCATCATCTGGTCGCCTGATTTCCCTGTTTACCGTCAGACCCTGGAGCTCTTATTCACTCTTGCCCGAAATCTCTGGGACATCATCATTTCCATGAAGTTTACCATAAGATTCCGCAAACCTTATATATCCGAGTAGCTGCCTTGATGTTTTGCTCACCCTAAGGGTATGCTGTGTACTGTCACCGCCAGACGGCTGAAGCTCCTGCTCTCCCTCAATCCTCGCAGTGAGCTTCGGGAGTGAACATATACTTCAGGGGCATTGCTCAGATCAGGCCAATGTGCCGCAAGCTCACTCTCAGGGTACTGAAGTTTATGGTCACCTCAATTTGCCTGAAATCCTGCTCACTCCATGGTCTTCAGGGCTCCTGCTTGTCTCCATCTCTCCTTCCCACCAGGGTGTGCTAAGGCTCCTGTTCATTGTCATGTACTTGTGGGTCCTGGCCATGCTCAAGTGCCCAGAGGATCCTTCTCAGCGACATTAATCATTGGAGCACTGGTCCACCTTAGGCCCCTGGGCACAAGTCATACTCAAGATGCTGAATCATCTCAATTTCACAAACCAGAACATCTTGTTTCCCTTCACATCAATGACTTTCCTGGTCACCCTGAGGTCTTCAGATATTTTTACCCACCCTTAATAAGTCAGAAAAGTAATTGCTAATCTTCAGGCTTCAGTGGCTGTACACATCCAAGTCTTTCATGGACCCTTTTGATTGCCACACAGAAGTCTCTCTGAGTGTGATGTCTTAGGGGGTGTAGCACAGCTGGGTACTTGGTGACATTTATACTGTGGGAAGAGACATGAACTGACTCTGCTTCACATGCTGGAAATAATCACTTCTACTACAGCCATTCTTTTCATTTTCTATATATTGCCCATGCCCTTGCTCTCTCTTTCGCTCCCCCACATATCTGAACAGCCCTTTACTCCTCCTTCTAGTGTTTATCCCTCTCTTCCCTTTACTTACTCTCTCATCTCACCAGCACTTTCATTTTCTCAGCCATCACATCTATTAGATTTTCTATGTTTCAGTAGGTCTGTCCATATGTCATACCAACTTTCCATTCTGTCTCCCTCCCCCACTTTCTCTTATTCTACAAACCTCTCTATCGATTTAAATTCCCTTCTATATCATTCTCCCTCTTATTATTCTGCCTCTCTTGTTTTCCATCTCTTTTTCCTGTCTCTCGCTCTCTCTCCGTAGTAGTAGTCCTGATTTTCCCCATTTCCATCGTCCTGCACTATTTCTCTCCCTCTGTCTTAGTCTATAAACCCCCCTCTTTCTCACTCATGTCTCCCACATACACTATCCTTCATTTTTTCCTTCCTCCCCTGTCCTTATTCTCCACTCTCTCAATTTCTATTGACAATTTGATTTTTACTTCAGTTCTTCTTCCTGTCTCAAAAGTTCTCCCTTTCTCCAAATGTATTTTCTCATGCTGGTTACCCGCATTTCCCTCTAGCCCTTGAACTTGTTTGTGCCCTACACCTAATAGTATATTTCATTGTGCCCCATTTACTGAGTTGCTGCTGTCAGTAGCTGCCTGCTTTATCAAACTTTGGTTTGCATAAGACCCTTCTCTGTAGACATTTCATGGATTCCTGTCCTTGTGAGTGCTTTCAGGTCTGCAGCTCCCAAATGTTATTCAGGAAAGTGGAGGGCTTGTTCTACCTTTAGTCGATATCGGACCACAAGTATGTTTTATTGTTGAGTGGTAAGGGAAAATCCACCTATTTCTGGAGGAAGTGTTAGAAACTGGAGAATCCACAGGTGGCAATTCTTTGACCATACTAAGCCTTTCTTGAGAATTACTCCATATATGGCACTTATATGGCACTTCCTCTAGGTATCACCAACCTCTAAATCAAGCAGTGGACTGCTGGCACTTCATAACTAAGAAGTGTGTGTGAGTCTGTGTCCATCTTTTCTTTATGATTACTGACCAGGAAACTTCTAACATCCTCTTTGCCATCGAGCCTTCACTCTTCTTTTTATCCCCATGCATCACTATTCTCTCCACTTTTGTTTCTACCCTTCCCTCTTTCTACCAATCTCTTGTTTGACTCTTCTCTCCACCTAGTCTGTCCTCACTTCATATTTTGCATGGCTGTTTCCCTCTCTCCTTTCTCCCTGTCTCACTCCCTCAATGTGCTTATCTATAATTATTTCCCTCTCCTCTGGAATCTTTCCTCTCCCCCTCTTTTTGTCTCTACTCCCCAATCCGTCTCTTATGTTCTGTTGTCTCTGTCTCTGCACTGCTCTCACCTCTCTTTTTGCCCCAACATAGAGGGTGCATTATTTTTTCACTGCATCGTTGTCACGTTTGCTACTTTGTCAAAATTTAATTTTCCTTTTACTCATTTCTAGTCATAGGTAACGTTATTTCAGTCCTTATTGTTTTATTTCTGAAGTTACAGCACTCTTCGTTGTGCACAAAATAAAACTTCCAATCTACATCTGGTATGTCACTACACAGTTTATAAACCAAGAAAGCAGTAGCTTGACTATCCGATTGTTGCGGCCTACTGTGAGCCAACGTGAACGTCCACCCTAAGACTTGTTAATTGTGCTGCCCGAAAGCATCAGCAGCTCCCCAAGGACTCAAAGCCATCTTCTGAGGCTTGGGATGGGAGGAGATGCACCATGCTGGGCCTCCTGGGCCATTGTCATTCTGCCCATGAGAAAGGACCAGCCTGACTCTTCTGAGAGTTATTGTAAAAGCTGAAGCAGCCTTTCGGGTTGTGCGCCAGCAGGAAAGTTGGCCCAGGTATGTGGACCTGCTTTTCCATTTCTGGACGGCCTTTGTAATAAATAGCTCCATGGGCCAGACACAGTACCCTTAATTCTATAGAGCACAACATAATGTGGTTTCTTCACTCCGTAAATCAATCACATAGCTTGGTCTTGAGCCATCTGGAACATATAAATCTGTCCAGCAATTATCTTGACATGAAGGACATTGTCACAGTGCATACAAAATAAAATGATAACCCTCATAAATGCAGCCATTTTCATTGAGCCCAAGAATGGAAGAAGATTTCTGGCGAATCTGGACTAAACCTTTACACTTCTGTCCTAATTTTGGGAACTGAAGAGAGTTGATGGCCAGTATAGACTCTCGGGTTCTTAACAGTAAAGTTGGTCCTTGATGGTACTTTAAGGAACTCCTGCCAAGAAAACAGGGACTAAGATGGGATTGCCACTCCATTTTGTGATATTTCATTTTTTCTGCCACTGAAAGTTGGTTTACTTACTCTCATTCCTGCAAAAGCTGTTATTTGCTCTCTCGCTATTGTCAGACATGAGGGGATAGAATACAACAACCCTCGCTCTAAAATGGTGCATGCCTCCTCATTTACAAGAAGAGGCAGCTCCAAGCCTCAGGCTGATGGCAGTCTAATTTCTGTCTATCAAGCTTGCATCTTCTGACTTGCCACTACAAATGGTTCTGGAGTGAAATGGTAATCAGGAGTAGAGTTGACCAGCTGTAGACTAGCGACAGAGGGCAAAGAAACCAGAAGCCTGGAGTGATCCACTGCTAGTTGAAATTCTGATCTGAAAATGCCTGGTAATAAAGGTAAATGTCTGACCCAGTTTGAATACAGATGGCAAGTAAAAATGTAGCACAGTGGCACTGAAAAAGGCAAAGAGGACCATTTGGAACTGTAAGACTGTAGGAAATACAGAAGAGTGAGGAAGCACACGCTAAAGGGTAAGCACGGGCATGAATGTGGACCGTGGTGAGCAGGAGATGCATAGATGAGCTGGAGAGGTTCGATACTGCAACGAAACACTGTGGAAAACTGAGAGTTGTGTCTAAACTCCTTTTTAAGTGTACTGATACTTGAGCATGTTCAAGTGATCAGAGTTTTCTTAAAGGCATTTGCTGTATTCAATTTACTGACAAGAAGGCATGTCCAAGACAACGGTTAATGCTTGGTTTGGTTGCTGTTGAAGGCTTTTGGATGAAGGCAATGATTCCATGAATAAATGTTACCACTCAGAGGGCACCATCTCTGTGAGCCGTTAAGAATGTGGGAACTAAGCCTGGCAACCACCTTCTTCCAGATAAACCCTTATTTGGGTGTCATATTTAGTGCTGAAAGTTCAGTTCAGTTGGAAGTCCAGCCATATATCCTTTAAAGAACAATGGATAAACTGCAGAACATTGTGGTAAGCAAAACGTACAAACATGCTGCTGGATCATTTCATGTACTGCTCCCTCCAACACTTGGTCAATACCGGCAAATTTGAACTTGGTTTAAAATTGTCATTCATCTACGGGCAGACATTATTTTTTAAGGTGAAGAGTCACAACGGCAGTTGTAACCTATTGTGAGACCACACCCTCTTGCCACAACAGGGCCCGATACCACAACATGCTGCTGGGCAGGGACCCAACAGTGCCTCACCCAGTGAGATAGGGAGAAACAAATCTGAATTCCTGACTAGATAATATTCATATTTTGTGCTGGCTTATAATGATCTTGTGTTGAAAGGCAAGAGTCCCAGTTGTTCATCAAACTCTGAAGGCAATGCCATCAGGAAGAGACCTGATGGATGAGTAAGCTAACGGAACCCCCTAGCAGCACGATGCAATGGCTTCCATTATTGTAGTAATATAATACATCTGTTTACCTTTTCCAGTGCCTAATGAAGCTGCAGGTGCTTCCTACAGCAAGCTCTGTCTTCCTCAAATTTGCTCCTCCTCCATCTTCTTTCTGCTGTTCTACACATCTCCCTTTGGTGATAAATGGACAAACTAAACCAGGGTTTAGACTTATGCCCATCAGATAGACTTGCTGTCTCAGACGGAGGCACCAACATCTTCAAACATGTGTTTATGGTTTAATAAAAAGCCTCAAGGTTTCTGCCTACCATGTCCCCAGATCATGAAACAAAGAACTGAGCTTGTCGGTGCTCAGTGCTTAGTGCTCCTTGCGTTTGCACAACATAAGCCTTCTGATTGATTAATTTTCATTCTGGTCTACAGTTGTTTGAATCCGACTCTGCCATTTCCTCATTTAAATAAAAGATCTTTTTAGATCTTCTGATGTCCTTTCTGCCAGCACCAGCATTGCATGCACCAAGAACAATATAATTTTGTCTAAGATGCCTCTCTTTCTTGTCTCAGTATCATACCTACTCCCCAGTAGGTATGATGCCATTTAGTGTGTGCAGCCTATCGGCCTTTTTTCACTTGGGGTACAATACTTTTTCAATCCACAGCCTGAAGATTTGTGTAATCTGGGAATAGTTCTGCTGTAAGTGTCGGTAAGCAGTGCGGTTCTGAAAATTCTTGCAAAGGTGAAAGGTGAGGGACATTGATTGCATGTAGTTGAGCAGGGCCCCTTCATCGCATCTTGCAGGGGGGCCCCCTAAGGTTTTGTTACGCCACTGCGGATTTAACGTGGTGTAATCAGTGCAATACAAGCACTCTTTGTCAGTGGAAGCACACAACATCTGCCCAATCAAATCCAGTAGGGAGGAAGAGAAACATGTGGGCGGAGCCAAAGCCCCGCTCTCAGTAGTGGTTCCTTAATCTCTTTTTATGTTGGTTTCCTGCCCAGTGATATGAGATCTAAAAAGGGACCCGACCAATGAAACGCCGGCTCTTGTTTCCATTCTTGAGCATCAGCTATGCAGCGTAGAGATGTCACCTGTAGTAAGGAATCAGAGAGGAGCTTTTATAGCGAGACTGGAGGCTTCCATTATATTATTATTATTGTGAAACTGTGAAGTCAGAATCAGCTGAGATATATGTATCCTGCTGCAGTCAGCATGGCAGAGGCTGGGAGAATGTCAGCTTGTTTCTGCAAAGGACTCTTTTCATTTCTAGGAGTGCTGCAAAGGGGACACTCACAGCCCTCTGTGGAGGTAAAGGTAATGAGAGAAGGGGAGGGGCAGTGGGTGAAGAGAGGGGTGCAGGCAAAACAGCGGATCATGAGGGATGGATGGAGGGAAGAGAGAGAGAATGAACGTCCAAAACCTTCTCTACTGTGGCGCAGACTGAAGTTGGAATAGTAAATTAAACTAGTCCAATATCCAGCGCCCGCCTAAGGCAAGTCGTTAAAATGACTTGTGTGCAGAACAAATGTGAACTACAGACACATTTGTTCAAATGAAAGAGTACCTAAGGCATGCAGAATTCTGTCATACATTCCCTTACACCAGTGGCCACTGCTGCAGTCTTTGAACAATGCTCTCTCTCTCTCTCTCTCTCTCTCTCTCTCTCTCTCTCTCTCTCTCTTTCTCTCTCTCTCTCTCTCTCTCTCTCTCCCTCTTACTCCCCCCTCTGTCACCCCCCTCTAACACACCCCCTTACTTCCCCCTCTGTTACCCCCATAACTCACCCTCTTACTTCCCCCTCTGTCACCCCTCCCTCTAACTTACCCTCTTACTTCCTCTTCTGTCACCCCTCCCGATAACTCACCCTCTTACACCACCGTCACCCCTCCCTCTAACTCACCCTCTTACTTCCCCCTTTGTCACCCCTCCTCTAACTCACCCTTTTACTTCCCCCTCTGTCACCCCTCCCTCTAACTCACCCTCTTACTGCCCCCTCTGTCACCCCTCTCTCTAACTCACCCTCATACTTTCCCCCTCTGGCACCCCTCCCTCTAACTCACCCTCTTACTCCCCCTCTGTCACCCCCATAACTCACCCTCTTACTAATCCCCTTTGTCACCCCTCTCTCTAACTCACCCTCTTACTCTCCCCTCTGTCACCCCCCATAACTCACCCACCCCTCCCTCTAACTCACCCTCATACTTCCCCCTTTGTCACCCCTCCCTCTAACTCACCCTCTTACTACCTCCCTTTGTCCCCCCTCCCTCTAACTCACCCTCTTACTTCCCCCTCTGTCACCCCTCCCTCTAACTCACCCTGTTACTGCCTCCTCTGTCACTCCCCTCTAACTCACTCTTACTCCCACCTCTGTCACCTCTCCCTCTAACTCACCCTCTTAAGCCCCCCTCTGCCACCCCTCCCTCTAACTCACCCTCTTACTGCCCCCTCTACCATCCTCCTCCATCTGTGCCACATCTCCCTCTTTCCTGTCTCCCCTTCTTCTCTCCCTCTTTTTTGCCCCATCTTCTCCATCGCCAACCCTCCCCCTATTTCTCCCCCTTCAGCTCTTGTCTTTCCCCCTCGTTCTCACTGAGCCGTCTCTTCATTCTATCCCGAGTCCTTTCTCCCCTTTTACCCCATCCTTCCACCACTCGCCCATGCTGCCCTCTACATGCCCACTCCACCCCACCCCATCTGGACCCTCCCCTTCTCTCTGCCCTCCTCTGCCTCACCACGTCTCCACTCTCTGTCTCTCCCACCTCAACCTGGCTGGTGTCCCTCCCTCTAGCTCCTTCTCCTCTCTCTCTCTCTCACCGCACTCTTCCCTCCTCTCACCAATCCTCCGAGCTCACTTCCGCTCTCTCCGTCACTTCCCATCTTTTCCCCATCCTCCCTCCTTCTCTACCAGTGCCCTCCGCTCTCCCTCTCTCCTCTCCTCTCCTCTCCTCCCCTTAACTTCTTTTGCTGTTTTTCGAAGGATGCCACCGCTTTCACTCACACCCCCTTCCTGTGTTTTTTTTCTTAACCTGGTCTGTAAAAAGAAACATACTGCAATGCCTTGTGTTGTTGTGGGCTTTGCTGAGATGGCAGCCGGGCATCTGCTTCCCATTAACTGCCCCTTGTTCTCGGCTTCGGTCTCATTTGATGTCGTTTTCATGTCTCGTGTTCGTGTTTATTTCTGGTTTGCTGTCAGCCACGTGCCCTCTTATCCCCATGCGGGGGCCCTGTCCTAACTCCTCCTGCGGGTGGGGCCGCAATGCCCGCCTTGTCACGTGGCCGGTGTGAGCATTTCATCGGCATGGGGCCAGGGCCGGTCCTAGAACTCCTGGGGCCCGGGCAAAAGGAAAGATGTGAGGCCCCTCTAATTTGCATGTAACTTCCAGTCGCAGCCGGCATACCTCGCGGGTGGAGGGTCTTGCAGGAGTTCGGTAGGAGGGGAACAGGACGCAGGCAGCCTCCCGCCCCTCCTCTTAGCCAATCACAATGCTGCAATGGCAGCGTTGTGATTGATCAGGACGCCGACCAGCCAGGTGCCTATGGGGAGGCCATTTTCTCCATGTTGGCTGCATTACAGCCTACATAGAAAGGCCAGAGTGTGCATGACTGGTTTGGTCGAACAGTCAGCGCCCTTAGCAGTTGGCAAGCCACTCCTCCCCTGCCCTAAAGCAGACCCGCCCGCCCCAAACAAACACTTCTGCTTTCTCCCAGTGCTAGAAGTAGAAACATAAAACAGTTGTTTTAGCATTTTGTGTTTCTGCTTTTGCGAGAAAGTAGGAGGCGGCGCTCCTCCACCCTAGGGGACGGCCCGACCTTGGTAACATCACAAGAAGTGACATCACAGAAAGTGACATCGCAGGACTATTGATCTTATTTGGCATCACTGAAGAGACCTAACGTGGATATCAGTAACATGGACAAAAAGATAAATATACAAATGAAATAAATTCATATATTTTAAGTCCAAATATTTTAAATGGATTACATTTGTCTCATTAGATGAAAAAGCTAGGAGCAGGTCTCACAAAGATGTATATTATTTACTCCTCGTTAACTGATTGTTTCCAGGTGAGTGCATGATACACTTTCCAATTCTGCCTCATAAAGGGTGGGAGATCCTGTTGAGGTAATGAGGGGCGGGATCATTCAAAATCCCACACTCCTATGCTAAGAGACGTAGGACAATCTTTTTTGTGTGTGTGCTCTTTACTCGCCAGAATTATGTTAAGTGCAAAAACACAACACATATATAGTACAAAATTACAAGACACCATTGCAAACAAATAAAGATTGTACATAAACAAAAAAAGACTTAGAACAACCGAGACCACTGCTAAATCATACATTGACTATTAGGTATGCTACAGATTCAAGGGGTTGTCAAATCAATGTTTTTGATTTGGTGTTAGAACTGTAGGAAGTAGAAGTGGCCGGCTTTAGCGCTGGTGGAGCCCTGTACGACAATGTTGGTGCCCCCAATGACTTGCTCTGCCACAGATTTCCTCACTACCACCCATTAAAAGTGCCCCTCAAGTCTCCATAACTACACTCTCTCTCAGATGCATTTAATTTGATTAACAGCACCACTGATACCAGTTTAGAGTGTCAGAGAACTTTATATCACACATTACACAGAGACAATCAATCATACCTGTGTAAATCACAATAGGTAATGTTCCTAAGACAAAGGACTAGTAGTCACATGACAATCATACTAGTAGGCAGTATAGTTAAATAGTGATTGATCTGGAGAAACACAAACTCTGACTTTAGAACGTAATACCATGGTTGGGGGTTCTCTTTAATAACCAGAATTGATTTCTGTTCAAATGAACCCTTTTTGCAACATTAGGATAATCAAAGACTGGGGAAATAATCATAACGCTGTACTTTATACCTTGCAGTTTGCATGCAGCTCCTAGATGACAGTTAATAGTTCACTGTTCTACGTTAGGATTTTGACTTATAAACTAGATCTCTCTGGCAAAAGCAGTAACCCACTGGCCTATTTACATTATGTGGACTTAGTGATCTGCATAGTACATGTTCTTTGCAGCAAGCACATTAACCCTTTGCGCTACCTTTCCACATGTCAAAACTTCCACTTGACAAACCTCCATCTCTCTCTAGGAAGAACATTAATCACCGGAGTTTCATGACTTTTATATTGTTGCCGAAATTTGCTGGAGGCCAGGAAGGAGGCAGCAAGTGCTTTTAGAAACATAATATACTCGCAAACATGACCCAAAGTCAGCGCTCAGTGCGATCTCACCGTTTGCACCGCCCTAGAGCCTCCCTGCTTAAGGGTCCTGTGACCTCAATGACAGAGTCACTGTTGCTCTAGGGTGTGCTGCTTCGTAGGCCTGCCCAAAAGACTTGTGGTGAGCTTCAATAGAGGTTGTGGTAGACAGGCCTTCAAGGCTAACCCACCCTTGCCACTGCTAGGGTTCACCTGCTGGTGCTAAGACATCAGGCCTTCTAAGGTCTTGCGGGTCCTTCCAAGGTCTAGCATGGAAACGTGTTCTCTCAGTAGAGTGGTCTGGTGGACTGGTCATGAAGGCTGAACCTGGTTCCCCAGTTCCAAATTCGGCAGCTCTGACCATAGTGCCACATCTTCTCCCCCAACTGAACACCATACTACCCCACTGAGAGAAACTCGCACTGCCTTCAACTTCAACCCAATTGCCCCCGCTACAAACACCTGGAGGCGACTCAATTTAAATTACGGACTAGACGAGAGCAATATGCTGCCTAAAAAAAAGTGACAACATCCTGGAAAAAGCAAACACTCATAAGGATTGTAAGATGAAATAAAGAATGTGAAATGTAAGCAGGAACAACATGGTTACCTTAACGTTTTGCACTTATTATTCAGAAAGCAATGAGTGCTTTTGCATGAAAAGTTAAGGTCATGACTACAGAGCCGGAACGGACATGCTTCAATGCCCATTGCTTATATTCTTACAAAACGAAAGTAATATGGTTTAAAAAGACCACGTTTGTGAATACAGAGCAGCAGTATGCATTTTTTTTCCAGTCCACCCATCAAGCAGGTATTGCAGTACATCCAGAAATGGTGCACTTCCCCACCCGTAGAGCTTCACTGGCAAACTCTGTGGAGTGGCACTAATGTGTATTGGATGTGAATTGACCCACTCTTTCTTGCTTTAGTTATTTTTAGGTCTCGCCTAGCGATTGTGTAAGCGATCGCTATGCGAGAGATTTAATAAGGGGCACTAGAAAATGCTCCCAAAGACCTTTGGAATGCAGTATATGGCCAGTGCATGTGAGGCATTCAAGCGCGTAGCTGGCATCTGTCATCGGACTTGAAAGCAGCCGACTGCTTTCGCCAGCATGCCCCTGGCCTCACTTCCTGCTCCCCCTCTTACAACAAATAACTTTCGTTATTGCTCACACACCAAATGCTCGTTCCCTCCCACCCTTCCTTTGATGTCCGCTTTTCTTGTTGTTTACAAACCATCGCACTGGTTCACTCACTTACAATTTCCGATTAGAAAACACGAATGCCCGCATGACTGCCCTTCTTCCTGTTTTCATCATTCACTCATACTGTTTGTGACTAAGAACCCGAAACGCACTCACCCTGAGAATGGAACGCGCACACTGTCGCAGCAGAGCGTGCGTGCACTGATACGAGAGCATGCATACTCTAGTATCAAAGCACTTACACTGCTGCACGACTTACACAGCTGCAAGCCTAACACTGCTGCACGCCTCACACTGCTGCACGCTGCACACTGCTGCATTACTCACACTCCTGCATGCTGCACACTGCTGCACGAATCACTGCTGCACACCACACACTGCTGCACGCGGCACACTGCTGCATTACTCACACTGTGCATGCTGCACACTGCCGAACACCTCACACTGCCGCACGCCACACACTGCTGCACACCACACACTGCTGCACACCACACACTAATGCATGCCCATGCCACACACTGCTGCATGCCTCACACTGCTGCATGCCTCATACTGCTGCACACTGTCGCAGCAGAGCGTGCGCGAACTGATTCCAGAGCATGCATACTCTAGTATCAAAGCACTTACACTGCTGCACGACTTACACTGCTGCACGCATCACACTGCTGTACGCCTCACACTGCTGCACACTGCACACTGCTGCATTACTCACACTGCTGCATGCTGCACACTGCTGCATTCCACACACTGCTGCACGCCTCACAGTGCTGCACGCCTCGCACTGCTGCACGCCTCACACTGCTGCAGGCCTCACACTGCTGCACGCTGCACACTGCTGCATGCCACACTGCTGCACGCCACACATTGCTGCACACCTCACACTGCTGCACATCTCACACTGCTTCGCGCCACACACTGCTGCACGCCACACACGGCTGCACGCCACGCACGGCTGCACGCCACACACTGCTGCACGCCTCCCACTGTTGCACACCACAAACTGCTGCACGCCACACACTGCTGCACACTGCTGTATTACTCACACTGCTGCATGCTGCACACTGCTGCACGCCACACACTGCTGTA
Organism: Lissotriton vulgaris; assembly: GCF_964263255.1. Classification (NCBI taxonomy): domain Eukaryota; kingdom Metazoa; phylum Chordata; class Amphibia; order Caudata; family Salamandridae; genus Lissotriton; species Lissotriton vulgaris. The sequence continues at coordinate 1,036,287,277 of NC_141698.1, forward strand.
CGACACAATGCTGCACGACACAATGCTGCACGCCTCACACTGCTGCACGCCACACACTGCTGCACGCCACACACTGCTGCACGCCACACACTGCTGCATGCCACACACTGCTGCACACCACACACTGCTGTACACCACACACTGCTGCACGCCACACACTGTTGCACTCCACACACTGCTGCACACCTCACAATGCTGCACGCCTCACACTGCTCCACGCTGCACACTGCTGCATGCTGCACACTGCTGCAGGCCTCACACTGCTGCATGCCTCACACTGCTGAACGCCACACAACGCCACCACATCACTCAGGGACACCACCACATCACTCAGGGACACCACCACATCACTCTAGGACACCACCACATCACTCTAGGACACCCCCACATCACTCAGGGATACCACCACATCACTCAGGAGCACCACCACATCACTCAGGGGCACCACTCAGGGGCACCCCCACATCACTCAGGGACACCACCACATCACTCACAGACGCCCCCATGTCACTCAGGAACACCACCACATCACTCAGGGACACCACCCCATCACTCTGGGACACCACCACATCACTCTAATACACCACCACATCACTCTGGGACACCACCACATCACTCTAATGCACAACCACATCACTCAGCCCAACCACATCATCACTCAGCACCACAACAGCACTGTCCTTGCGTGCTACCAACACGTATTGCCATAGCCAATAGGACTCGCATTAGGAAAGTGTAAGCTATTGGCTTTGTGAATAACAATGCTATTAATTTATATATTTTCAAAGCCAACACATATTAAAAAAAACTGTCATTTAAAATACCAATAGCTCACACTTTCCTAATACGAGACCTATTGCATTGCAAATGCTTGTTTAACATTTTAAACCTTTCATTTCTCTCCACCCCAAGGCTGCACTTTGGAAGTGAAAAATGTCACAAAAAAGATGACATTTCCAGCAAAAAAAGTATTCCTTTTTTGATTCATTTACAGGGGAACAAATAAAGAAAGAGGGAGTAATGGCTACAAGGCCCAGGGAAGGGAGCCCCCACACCCTGACCTTGCAGCTTGCATAAGTGCTTCAAAGCAGTAACAAGGCCTTTCTTAAAACACTGCCCTAGCAGTTGATCTGGCTGCTCCCTCCTTCCCTCTCCCAGCTCTCTTTACCTGTGTCTGGCTGGTCCTGCATAGGGGCCTTCTTTCACCCAGGAACAAAATGCGGGAATGGCCGGTACTTCAGAGGTGCTGCCCGTCCCTGACACTGTGAGCCATAATTGCTGGCCTGGCTCCTGTGCCTTCCCCACTCTGGTTGTTCCCCCCCCCCCCCCCCCACCCCTACAGCCCCAGGAATGCCACCACGTAGTGGACTCCAGACATCAAGTGCATAAACACAGCGCATGGTAACAGAGTGAGTGGGGGCGTAGATTACAGGCGCAGTATGGCATAGCAAAGCAGGGCTGCTGCGGATTCCTATGTGACTCTTTGAGTATATCCATTTGTATCCCTTCCTTATGTATATAGAGATAACTCTAATCACTAGTATATGCAGTAGACCTTTGTACTCTGTACCATTCCTATGTGACTCTTATAGCATATCCATTCGTATCCCTTCCCTATGTATATAGAGGTAACTCTAACCACTAGTATATGCAGTAGACCTTTGTACTCTCTACCATTCCTATGTGACTCTTAGAGTATATCCATTCGTATCCCTTCCCTATGTATATAGAGATAACTCTAATCACTAGTATATGCAGTAGACCTTTGTACTCTCTACCATTCCTATGTGACTCTTAGAGTATATCCATTCGTATCCCTTCCCTATGTATATAGAGATAACTCTAATCACTAGTATATGCAGTAGACCTTTGTACTCTCTACCATTCCTATGTGACTCTTAGAGTATATCCATTCGTATCCCTTCCCTATGTATATAGAGATGGTAAACAGTCAAAATATCGAGTTTTTAATTTCGACCTACACTTATATCGAGTTGCTAATATCGATGGGACAGAATATCGATGTCCAGAATATCGATGGCCAGAATATCGACCCTAAGGTAAGTAATATCGAAATTACTAATATCGATAGCATATATATCGATGTAAGTAATTTCGATTTACTAATATGTGTTAGAAATATAAGTTAAGTATTTAAATTAATTGTTATAATATGTGTTTAATATGTTTTTATAATTTAAAAATATATAAGAGTAAATAATATGTTTTACTACCACAGCGGGTTGTGGGTTTATAGGGGAATAGGGTGGGAAGTAATTTATTTGTAATTAAATAATTAATTTTTCAATGATTAATTTATTTTGCAATTAAATATTAATTGGCAATTATTTATTTAAATTGATTAATTGATTAATTAATTGATAATTTATGTATATTTTTAACTAAATTATGTTTTACTACCACAGCGGGTTGTGGGTTTATAGGGGAATAGGGTGGGAAGTAATTTATTTGTAATTAAATAATTATTTTTCAATTATTAATTTATTTTGCAATTAAATATTAATTGCCAATGATTTATTTTAATTGATTAATTAATTGATAATTTATGTGTATTTTTAACTAAATTATATGTTTTACTACTGGAGCGGGTTGTGGGTTTATAGGGGAATAGGGTGGGAAGTAATTTATTTGTAATATTAATTAATTTTGGGTAAAGGGGTATTTTTAGGGTTCAGGGTCAGTTTTCAGTTTTTGGGTAAAGGGGTGTTTTTAGGGTTCAGGATCAGTTTTCAGTTTTTGGGTAAAGGGGTATTTTTAGGGTTCAGGGTCAGTTTTCAGTTTTTGGGTAAAGGGGTGTTTTTAGGGTTCAGGGTCAGTTTTCAGTTTTTGGGTAAAGGGGTATTTTTAGGGTTCAGGGTCAGTTTTCAGTTTATGGGTAAAGGGGTATTTTTAGGGTTCAGGGTCAGTTTTCAGTTTTTGGGTAAAGGGGAATTTTTAGGGTTCAGGGTCAGTTTTCAGTTTATGGGTAAAGGGGTATGTTTAGGGTTCAGGGTCAGTTTTCAGTTTTTGGGTAAAGGGGTATTTTTAGGGTTCAGGGTCAGTTTTCAGTTTTTGGGTAAAGGGGTATTTTTAGGGTTCAGGGTCAGTTTTCAGTTTTTGGGTAAAGGGGTATTTTTAGGGTTCAGGGTCAGTTTTCAGTTTTTGGGTAAAGGGGTATTTTTAGGGTTCAGGGTCAGTTTTCAGTTTATGGGTAAAGGGGTATTTTTAGGGTTCAGGGTCAGTTTTAGGTTTTTGGGTAAAGGGGTATTTTTAGTGTTCAGGGTCAGTTTTCCCTACTGTTGCACCCACTGGAGTGGGAATAGTAATTATTGTTAAGTAATTATATATTATATATGATTTTTTTTTTATTATTAAATATGTATTATTATTTTTTTAACAATTATTACATATATTTAAATATGTTTAAGTAATTATTATGTATTATTTACAGTTTTTTTTATGTTATTTTAAATTAAAAAAAAATCGATATATTTAACATCGATATTTTTTACATCGATATTAAATTTTCGATATTTTGGTACTTACCATGTTGTACATAGGGCGTCGATATTTTTGCTATCGATATAATTACGCCGATATTTGTGTAGGTCGAAATTCTGTCTGTCGAAATTCTGTCATAGATCCTATAGAGATAACTCTAATCACTAGTATATCCAGTAGACCTTTGTACGCTCTACCATTCCTATGTGATTCTTAGAGTATATCTATCCGTATCCATTCCCTATGTATATAGAGAAAACTCTAATCACTAGTATATGCAGTAGACCTTTGTACTCTCTACCATTCCTATGTGATTTTTAGAGTATATCCATTCGTATCTCTTCCTTGAGTGACTTTACTATTTGTACATCTGCAATTTTTCTTTCTGTTTGTATCTCTTCCTTGCGTGACTTTACATCTTGTACATTTGCAATTTTTTCTGTTTGTATCTTTCATGTAATGCATGTAATCCTTAGTCCTTATGTTTTGCAACTGGTTCTTATGTAAAGCGCTCTGACACCTTCGGGTAAAGTTCGTGCTATATAAAATCGCATTAAATAAATAAATAAAAATCTGTGAAAGTGTTCCATTTCACAGTGAAGCAGGGGGCCCCCTGCCTTTCACTTGAGCGCGAAACCCTGGGCAGCTGCCCATGCTGCCCATGCCTAGCGCCGGCCCTGCATGGGGCCCTGCTCTGAAAGGCCTGTGCAGGCTGTGCCCACGTTTATTCCCAACAAGGGGTGGTGAGGGACAGAGTCTCTGAATTAAGCAGAAAGCTCTCACCCAGTCAAGAGATCAGGGCTAGATCCAACACCGTTTTTTAGCTCACTGCACCATCCCAGTTTCAGAACCTGGCTGTATGCAAATTAGTCTGTTCCTGTCCCAGTGCATGATGGGAACAGGGCAAACCAAACTACAAAAGCCAATTCTTACACTGGGAAGGAAACAAGCTCCCGGGGACCGGTTTCTGGCATTACAGCCGTCTTCGGCCCGGTTTGCTTGAATCCTGATGGTGCAATGAGCAAGGGTCTCACATCTGAGAATACCCTTCCACGCTTAGGGTGGACAAAAATATTTACAACAAGGGGTGGTGAGGGACAGAGTCTCTGAATTAAGCAGAAAGCTCTCACCCAGTCAAGAGATCAGGGCTAGATCCAACACCGTTTTGTAGCTCACTGCACCATCCCAGTTTCAGAACCTGGCTGTATGCAAATTAGTCTGTTCCTGTCCCAGTGCATGATGGGAACAGGGCAAACCAAACTCAGACACTCTGTTCATCACCACCCCCTTTTCTAAATCGTTTTTGGCCACTATAGGTGTGGCAGGGTATACTCAGACATGAGTCCCTTTCTCACTGCTCCATCAGGATTCAAGCAAGCCGGGCCGAAGAAGGCTGAAATGCCAGAAACCGGTCCCCGGTAGCTTGTCTCCTTTCTGGTGAAGAATTGGCTTGGTAGTTTAGTCTGCCCTGTTCCCATGATGCACTGGGCCAGGGACAGACTGATTTGCATATAGCCAGGTTCTGAGCTGGGATGGGGCAGTGAGATAAATAACGGTGATGGATCAAGCCCTGATCTTTGGACTGGGTAAGAGTGGTCTGTTTAACTCAGACACTCTGTTCATCACCACCCCCTTTTCTAAATCGTTTTTGGCCACTATAGGTGTGGCAGGGTATACTCAGACATGAGTCCCTTTCTCACTGCTCCATCAGGATTCAAGCAAGCCGGGCCGAAGAAGGCTGAAATGCCAGAAACCGGTCCCCGGTAGCTTGTCTCCTTTCTGGTGAAGAATTGGCTTGGTAGTTTAGTCTGCCCTGTTCCCATGATGCACTGGGCCAGGGACAGACTGATTTGCATATAGCCAGGTTCTGAGCTGGGATGGGGCAGTGAGATAAATAACGGTGATGGATCAAGCCCTGATCTTTGGACTGGGTAAGAGTGGTCTGTTTAACTCAGACACTCTGTTCATCACCACCCCCTTTTCTAAATCGTTTTTGGCCACTATAGGTGTGGCAGGGTATACTCAGACATGAGTCCCTTTCTCACTGCTCCATCAGGATTCAAGCAAGCCGGGCCGAAGAAGGCTGAAATGCCAGAAACCGGTCCCCGGTAGCTTGTCTCCTTTCTGGTGAAGAATTGGCTTGGTAGTTTAGTCTGCCCTGTTCCCATGATGCACTGGGCCAGGGACAGACTGATTTGCATATAGCCAGGTTCTGAGCTGGGATGGGGCAGTGAGATAAATAACGGTGATGGATCAAGCCCTGATCTTTGGACTGGGTAAGAGTGGTCTGTTTAACTCAGACACTCTGTTCATCACCACCCCCTTTTCTAAATCGTTTTTGGCCACTATAGGTGTGGCAGGGTATACTCAGACATGAGTCCCTTTCTCACTGCTCCATCAGGATTCAAGCAAGCCGGGCCGAAAAAGGCTGAAATGCCAGAAACCGGTCCCCGGTAGCTTGTCTCCTTTCTGGTGAAGAATTGGCTTGGTAGTTTAGTCTGCCCTGTTCCCATGATGCACTGGGCCAGGGACAGACTGATTTGCATATAGCCAGGTTCTGAGCTGGGATGGGGCAGTGAGATAAATAACGGTGATGGATCAAGCCCTGATCTTTGGACTGGGTAAGAGTGGTCTGTTTATCTCAGACACTCTGTTCATCACCACCCCCTTTTCTAAATCGTTTTTGGCCACTATAGGTGTGGCAGGGTATACTCAGACATGAGTCCCTTTCTCACTGCTCCATCAGGATTCAAGCAAGCCGGGCCGAAGAAGGCTGAAATGCCAGAAACCGGTCCCCGGTAGCTTGTCTCCTTTCTGGTGAAGAATTGGCTTGGTAGTTTAGTCTGCCCTGTTCCCATGATGCACTGTGCCAGGGACAGACTGATCACATATAGCCAGGTTCTGAGCTGGGATGGGGCAGTGAGATAAATAACGGTGATGGATCAAGCCCTGATCTTTGGACTGGGTAAGAGTGGTCTGTTTAACTCAGACACTCTGTTCATCACCACCCCCTTTTCTAAATCGTTTTTGGCCACTATAGGTGTGGCAGGGTATACTCAGACATGAGTCCCTTTCTCACTGCTCCATCAGGATTCAAGCAAGCCGGGCCGAAGAAGGCTGAAATGCCAGAAACCGGTCCCCGGTAGCTTGTCTCCTTTCTGGTGAAGAATTGGCTTGGTAGTTTAGTCTGCCCTGTTCCCATGATGCACTGGGCCAGGGACAGACTGATTTGCATATAGCCAGGTTCTGAGCTGGGATGGGGCAGTGAGATAAATAACGGTGATGGATCAAGCCCTGATCTTTGGACTGGGTAAGTGTGGTCTGTTTATCTCAGACACTCTGTTCATCACCACCCCCTTTTCTAAATCGTTTTTGGCCACTATAGGTGTGGCAGGGTATACTCAGACATGAGTCCCTTTCTCACTGCTCCATCAGGATTCAAGCAAGCCGGGCCGAAGAAGGCTGAAATGCCAGAAACCGGTCCCCGGTAGCTTGTCTCCTTTCTGGTGAAGAATTGGCTTGGTAGTTTAGTCTGCCCTGTTCCCATGATGCACTGGGCCAGGGACAGACTGATTTGCATATAGCCAGGTTCTGAGCTGGGATGGGGCAGTGAGATAAATAACGGTGATGGATCAAGCCCTGATCTTTGGACTGGGTAAGAGTGGTCTGTTTAACTCAGACACTCTGTTCATCACCACCCCCTTTTCTAAATCGTTTTTGGCCACTATAGGTGTGGCAGGGTATACTCAGACATGAGTCCCTTTCTCACTGCTCCATCAGGATTCAAGCAAGCCGGGCCGAAGAAGGCTGAAATGCCAGAAACCGGTCCCCGGTAGCTTGTCTCCTTTCTGGTGAAGAATTGGCTTGGTAGTTTAGTCTGCCCTGTTCCCATGATGCACTGGGCCAGGGACAGACTGATTTGCATATAGCCAGGTTCTGAGCTGGGATGGGGCAGTGAGATAAATAACGGTGATGGATCAAGCCCTGATCTTTGGACTGGGTAAGAGTGGTCTGTTTAACTCAGACACTCTGTTCATCACCACCCCCTTTTCTAAATCGTTTTTGGCCACTATAGGTGTGGCAGGGTATACTCAGACATGAGTCCCTTTCTCACTGCTCCATCAGGATTCAAGCAAGCCGGGCCGAAGAAGGCTGAAATGCCAGAAACCGGTCCCCGGTAGCTTGTCTCCTTTCTGGTGAAGAATTGGCTTGGTAGTTTAGTCTGCCCTGTTCCCATGATGCACTGGGCCAGGGACAGACTGATTTGCATATAGCCAGGTTCTGAGCTGGGATGGGGCAGTGAGATAAATAACGGTGATGGATCAAGCCCTGATCTTTGGACTGGGTAAGAGTGGTCTGTTTAACTCAGACACTCTGTTCATCACCACCCCCTTTTCTAAAACGTTTATTCCCTCACCCAGGAGCACCTTTGTGCGTGCACGGATGGGTAGAGACGAATGTTCACTGTTCACAGAGGGCGCCTTGAGGCCGCCTGGAGAGTCGCAGCAGCTGGACGCAAACTATTTAGGCATAGTACTTCTACATGTGGGCAGTGCCAAATATCTTTACTTCGGTGATTTGCACTTTTATTTATTTTTCCTCCAAAATAAATGATTCTTCGCCGTTAACAAACCCAGTCTCCCCACCAGTTTTGAAAGGGTTCTTTTCCAATTCCAAACTTGGAAAAAGATTTACTCCTGCCTTGACAGAGGTAAACCCCAGTCCTCTCTAGTTCCAGGATGACATGGGTGAAAGAGAATGTTGGGTATATGCACAAATTTGGGGTTTCCAAAGATTCTCGGCCTCCTTGGCCTGAAATCTTCCTTATCAGCCCAGGGACAAGTTTTACTCACCTGTCATATTACAACACCGTAGGGCGAATTCACATATGCGCAACTATTTATACGAAAGCAAAATAACGCCAGCGACTTACAAAAGTGAATATTGCACGTCGGTCAAATCAAACCGTTCCACGCGCTGGGCTTGGTGAACTGGGCTTCGGTCTTGTCTTTGTGTTAATCTGCGTGCAAGGTTTGTTTTCCTATTATGACTGTAGGACTACAAGTCCCAGGATGCAACAAACTATCCAGGGTTAATGAGCTGCTGACGCCTGATGCTAGGGGCCGAATTACACAAGTTTCCCCTGGGGCACTTTGGTATCACAGCCTCTGCGACCCCTTCTGTAATACCAATAGCGCTAGTACATATAATACGCCAGTGTGGTCTTTAGTGGGCGTTCTCTCATTTGCATAAAGGCGTGGCCCATGCTGATTTTTTTTTTGCGTATTTATATAGCGCGAAGTCGACTCGAAGGTATTGGAGCGCTTTACATGAGCACCGTATTTACATAACACATTCAGGCACGGGGAGATGAAGTGATTTGCCCAGAATCACAGGATGTGGATGCGATCCGAGGCTCGAACCCTGGTCTCCAGCACTAAAGTCGGCAGTCTAACCGACAGACCCTTTGCCTCTGCACCCGAGCCCTATTACAGATGCAGGCGCAGAGGCAAAGAAGCTGTCAGGAGGCACACTGATAGTGCGCCATCCAAAAGGTGATGCACTGTCAGTGTCCCCGCTGATGGCAGGCAGCTAGTGGGGGAAAGGGCGGGTGCCATGAACCCCTCAGACATCCCCTTGCAGGGACTGCTCCGCCTGCAATGGAATCTCCAATCCCCTTTAAAAATGCCAGCGGGTGCCGCCTGCATGGTGAAAACATGGAACGGCTTTGAAGCAGCCGTCCCGTTTTTCGCCTGAATGTGGATTGTGGCTGCCCTGGGGGCAGCGCATTCAGCATGATGAGGCGCATTTTCCTGGATTGTGCCTGGCACTGTATGTATAATATTGCCCCAGATGTATAAACTTACACTTGGGCTGCAACTGCTCATGATACTTTTGCACACACTTAAGATGGCATTGGAGGCGGCATAGCTAAAATATGCAGCAAACCCAGAATTGAGGTGTCAAATGAAAATAAGCCTTGGCAAAGCCAATAGGCATAGCCTAGGTAAGAGCTATTGGTTTTGCTAATATGTTTTAGCCATGTTGCACACCAGAGTGGCTGCTGTTCAGCATGATTAGAAGTAAGTGGGGTAAAAGAGAGCGGAATGGAGTGTTGGGTCGCAAAGTGTAGTAGAGTGGAGTGTTATGGACCGGCGTAGAGTTGAGTGGGGCATAGTGTCAGAGTTGAGTAGAGTGTTGTAGAGTGGAGTGACGTAGAATATCGTGGAGCAGTGTAGAGCAGAGTTGAGTGGCGTAGAGGGGCCTGAGTAGGATAATGTAAAGTAGAGTGGTGTATAGCAGAGTAGATTGGCATAAAGTGGAGGGGCATAGAGTGGAGTGGAGTGTCATAGGATAGAGAGGACTAAAGTGCTATAGAGGGGCAAAGAGGGAAAGGAGTAGTGTCATAGAATGGAATAGAGTGGAGTAGAGTGCTGTAGAGTGGAGTGGCACAGGGTGGAGTAGAGTGTTGTAGAGTGGAGTGGCACGGGGTGGAGTAGAGTGCTGTAGAGTGGAGTGGCATAGGGTGGAGTACAGTGCTGTAGAGTGGAGTGGCATAGAGTGGAGTAGAGTGCTGTAGAGTGGAGTGGCACGGGGTGGAGTAGAGTGCTGTAGAGTGTAGTGGCATATAGTGGAGTAGAGTGCTGTAGAGTGTAGTGGCATATAGTGGAGTAGGGTGCTGTAGAGTGGAGTGGCATAGGGTGGAGTAGAGTGCTGTAGAGTGGAGTGGCACGGGGTGGAGTAGAGTGCTGTAGAGTGGAGTGGCATAGAGTGGAGTAGAGTGCTGTAGAGTGGAGTGGCATCGGGTGGAGTAGAGTGCTGTAGAGTGGAGTGGCATAGAGTGGAGTAGAGTGCTGTAGAGTGGAGTGGCACGGGGTGGAGTAGAGTGCTGTAGAGTGTAGTGGCATATAGTGGAGTAGAGTGCTGTAGAGTGTAGTGGCATATAGTGGAGTAGGGTGCTGTAGAGTGGAGTGGCATAGGGTGGAGTAGAGTGCTGTAGAGTGGAGTGGCATAGAGCGGAGTAGAGTGTTGTAGAGTGGAGTGGCATAGGGTGGAGTAGAGTGCTGTAGAGTGGAGTGGCATAGGGTGGAGTAGAGTGCTGTAGAATGGAGTGGCATAGAGTGGAGTAGAAGGCTGTAGAGTGGAGTGGCATAGGGTGGAGTAGAGAGCTGTAGAGTGGAGTGCCATAGGGTAGAGTAGAGTGCTGTAGAGTGGAGTGGCATAGAGTGGAGTAGAGTGTTGTAGAGTGGAGTGGCACAGGGTGGAGTAGAGTGCTGTAGAGTGGAGTGGCATAGAGTGGAGTAGAGTGCTATAGAGTGGAGTGGCATAGGGTGGAGTAGAGTGCTGTAGAGTGGAGTGGCATAGAGTGGAGTAGAGTGCTGTAGAGTGGAGTGGCACGGGGTGGAGTAGAGTGCTGTAGAGTGTAGTGGCATAGAGTGGAGTAGATTGCTATAGAGTGGAGTGGCATAGGGTGGAGTAGAGTGCTGTAGAGTGGAGTGGCATAGGGTGGAGTAGAGTGCTGTAGAGTCGAGTGGCATAGAGTGGAGTAGAGTGTTGTAGAGTGGAGTGGCATAGGGTGGAGTAGAGGGCTGTAGAGTGGAGTGGCACAGGGTGGAGTAGAGTGCTGTAGAGTGGAGTGGCATAGAGTGGAGTAGAGTGCTGTAGAGTGGAGTGGCACAAGGTGGAGTAGAGTGCTGTAGAGTGGAGTGGCACAGGGTGGAGTAGAGTGCTGTAGAGTGTAGGGGCATATAGTGGAGTAGGGTGCTGTAGAGTGGAGTGGCATAGGGTGGAGTAGAGTGCAGTAGAGTGGAGTGGCATAGAGCGGAGTAGAGTGTTGTAGAGTGGAGTGGAATAGGGTGGAGTAGAGTGCTGTAGAGTCGAGTGGCATAGGGTGGAGTAGAGTGCTGTAGAGTGGAGTGGCATAGAGTGGAGTAGAAGGCTGTAGAGTGGAGTGGCATAGGGTGGAGTAGAGTGCTGTAGAGTGGAGTGGCATAGGGTAGAGTAGAGTGCTGTAGAGTGGAGTGGCATAGAGTGGAGTAGAGTGTTGTAGAGTGGAGTGGCACAGGGTGGAGTAGAGTGCTGTGGAGTGTAGTGGCATAGAGTGGAGTAGAGTGCTGTAGAGTGAAGTGGCATAGGGTGGAGTAGAGTACTGTAGAGTGGAGTGGCATAGGGTGGAGTAGAGTGCTGTAGAGCGGAGTGGCATAGAGCAGAGTAGAGTGCTGTAGAGTGAAGTGGTATAAAGTGGCGTAGAGTGCTGTAGAGTGGAGTGGCATAGGGTGGAGTAGAGTGCTATAGAGTGGAGTGGCATAGGCTGGAGTAGAGTGCTGTAGAGTGGAGTGGCATAGGGTGGAGTAGAGTGCTGTAGAGTGGAGTGCAACAGGGTGGAGTAAAGTGCTGTAGAGTGGAGTGGCATAGAGTGGAGTGGCACAGGGGGGAGTAGAGTGCTGTAGAGTGGAGTGGCACAGAGTGGAGTAGAGTGCTGTAGAGTGTAGTGGTATAGAGTGGAGTAGAGTGCTGTAGAGTGGGATTGCAGAGGATGGAGTAGAGTGCTGTAGAGTGTAGTGGCATAGGGTGGAGTAGAGTGCTGTAGAGTGTAGTGGCATAGGGTGGAGTAGAGTGGAGTGGCATAGAGTGGAGTAGAGTGCTGTAGATTGGAGTGGCATAGGGTGGAGTAAAGTGCTGTAGAGTGGAGTGGCATAGAGTGGAGTAGAGTGCTGTAGAGTGGAGTGGCATAGAGTGGAGTAGAGTGTTGTAGAGTGGAGTGGCATAGGATGGAGTAGAGTAGATTGTTTCAGAGCAAAGTGGAGTGAAGCAGGGTAGAGAACAGTTGCATAGAGTAGAGTGGAGCAGTATTGATTGCAGTGACGCAGAGGAGAGTGGCACAGAGTGGTTTAATGTGACTTAGAGTTCAGTGTCATAGGGGCACATTATCAAGCACAGTGTTAAAATTATTGCTGCTAAAGCGTCGATAAAGGGCTTGATAATATGCCCTTGAGAATTCCAATGGAAGCCCATGTTGACACCAGAACATGGGCTTCTATTGGAATTCTCAAGGGCATATTATCAAGTCCATTATCGTGCTTTAGCAGCAGTTTTCTGCCGTTAAAGCAACAATAATTTTAACGCTGTGCTTGGTAATATGCGCCTTAGAGTGTAGTGGGTTACAATGGATTGTTTCAAAGTAGAGTGAAGTGGTGCAGTGTAGAGTGGTTTTTTTCTGTGTAGAGTGGAGTGGTGCAGGGTAAAGTGGAGTGGTATAGTGTAGGCCTGGGTAGTAAACTTTGTTCCGCTTGTGGTGTTTTTCCCACTCTGTGCTCCGCATTGAGTGCGGGGTTCCAGAAATCTCAGCGTAGCAGCATGGAGCATAGTTTTTCCTCCCTCACAGCTCTACAGTGTTACATTGGTGAGCGAGGAAAATCCAATACTAGACCCCATCCCAGCGAGATTTCTCAACACGGACGGTTGTGGTAGGTCGCTACCGCTCGGGTTGAGAAACCTGCCACTCACATTGAAGAAGCTGCGGCTCGAGGAGAACATCTACGCGAGCAGCAGAAAGAAACTGCCCCCTCTTCCGTTGCGGGTGGTGCCATTTGCGCTGATTTTGCAGTGTGGGACAATCACCCAACGCTTAAACTTAGCACGACTTACCTCACATTGCTGCTTGCGAAGCCCTGTGGAGTAAAGCAGACTTTTTGGTCACTTTGCGGAGTTCCACATAACGGAACTCTGCCCAGGCCTAGTATGGTGCAGTGGCATAGTGTACAGTGTTGCAGTGGAGCGGCTTAGAGTGGAGCAGAGTGTAGTGGCCAAGACTGGAGTGGTGTTAGTTCATTGCTGAAGAGTACAGTGGTGCAGAGTAGAGTGGGATGGAGAGCAATGTTGTTTTACTGAAGTGTTGAGTGTTGTAATCAATTTTGACATAACTTACCCACTGAATAGGTGGTAACCGAATGGGAGTTAGAAAAACGTGGATCAGGCCTATCCTGTGTGTAACAGGGGCCTTGTCATGGAAACGGAGTTCGTACGCATCTGCACTGGTCTGCCAAACCAACCAACCGAAGGGCTATAGATTATAAATATTAAAGGTATCATTTGTAAGCAATGATTACAAGTCCTCAATTTAATATTCAGTATGACGGCTCCTGTTCTGATATTTAGCCAGAGCAGGAATTGTAGGGGCATTCATTTGCTTTGAAGTAGCCAATCCAAAACAAGTAGTCTGGTAGATCGAATCATTTAAAAATAAAATATGTGTTGGAATGAGGCACGTGTGATGTAAAGCTGCTGTGCCCTTCACCTGCCAGGGTCTAGAGCCCCAAACAAATTTAAGCTCTATTGTGGACTTCCACAGCCCATAGCCACCCCCGACAAGTTATCAATAAAGGATTTGGAATACAATAATTTTGTGTGGGTGAGCATCACTTTGGGTTTGGACGAAGAATGTTACTTAAAATAGAATGACTCCGGCTTTGACCTATCAAAATCTGTAAAATATGAGAATGTTTTCAAAAGCGTTTTTGAGCTGCCTTCCAAAGGAGTCAGGCAATGTTCCCACTGTGTGTAAATAAAAACATTCCTAAATGTATTAGCTTTATGCAGGTAGTAATCTCCATAATGCTGGTAACAAAACAAGTCATCATAATTTGCAGTATTTAAATATACACCTTCAGCATCAGATGCAGCAGAATACTTCAAATCAGAAAACAAAGATTGTATGGCTTGTACGTCCCAATCATCAGACCGTATGTTGTGTTTCACTACATCACCCATTGAAACACGAAGTACATTGGGTACATTATTTAACTCTGCAGGGCTATGAATTTGGAAATCCACAGCATCCCAAACAATACCATCCCCAACTGGCCAGGTGGTGATGTTGACAAAAGTCTGGTCTCTTTTCATGATGTGAAAAGATGAGTGTGGAGCCAGTTTTACAGCAAAGCGCTCAGGTAGGTAGTGGCCATTGATTAGAAGAAAAAAAATAATTCACAAATCCAATTGACATGAATAAAAAAATGGCAATGAGCACCAATCAGATGTATGTCCAAGGGGGAACCAAATAAGTCTGTTCAAACAACGTGACAAAAATAGTGAATTTGGCTGGGGCCAATGATGAAGTCATGTTTGAGTCAAAACAAAAACCTGTCTGGTTAAGGGTATCCGGTTGGAAACCAGGCAATGACTCAGTAGTGGGATAAGCATATTCAGTTTCTTCATTTTTGACTGGGAGCAGGGGGGATTGGCAAGGGATTAGTAACAGCAGAGGCGGCCGCTCCATTAGGGCGTTGGGGCGCTGCCCCCCTGCTTTCTCGCAGTGCGAGAAGCAGAAAATAAAATGGTATTTTAATAACATTTTACTTTCTGCATCTCGCGCTGCGAGAAAGCAGACAGCAAGGGTGTGCCTGGTTGGGGGCGGGAGGAGTGGCTTGCACCACTCTGAGTGCTGTGGATGCTTGGTCGGCCCTGGGTGCCGACCAAAGCAGTCATGCGCTCTCTACTGTTGCACGGAGGGGCGCCGCCCGGGACTCTGCACTGTTGTGATTGGCTTACAGTCTTACAGAAGTGTGGTAAATATAATTTACCGGTCAATTTTTCCGTATAATTATTACAAGTAAAAGAATAGCTCAATCAAATGAGAGGCAGAGTCCGTGGTGTCTGAGTCATACGGGCTTTAATTCGGGATGGCTCGAGCCATGGAAATCAATTCCATCAATACAAGGGTTCGGGGGTATATGCAATGATGGCAAAAAGATGTCAACGATTTATTAACAGTACATGACATATATAGTAAAACGCACAATGGCAATGGATACAGTAGGCGTGACAAGTGAAATGTATATGATAAGAACACATGTGCGTAGCAAAAAGGTGTGTACAAGGGTGTGCACGGAGGCGTGTGCTGGAAACGTCACAGAAAAGTGTCATAAGTGGGTGGGTGCGTAGAGGATTCTGCAGAGTCAGCTGAAACCTGTGACCTGGATGCGCGCGCAGGTGGTATGACGTGTGATTGACGTGTATCTGGGGAAAGCTGAGGGTCTGACTTTTAGCACTAGTAGAAGAGACAGAAGTCTGGCATGTCAGATCGACCTGTTCCTATAACATGTCTGATATCTTGTATTTGGAGGATGTTTAATCTGAAGTAAAAGGTCTCTCGGGCAGAGGCTATTCTATACTGAATGCATATGTGTCTAAGTGCAATGCACGGGGCCATGGGCCTACCATGGTAACAGGAGCAATGAATTACATGGAGGAGACAGGAAGGCTTGGCCCTTTGCTCTGCAGCCGGGGAGCTGTTTACCTATTTCACTAGACTGGAATGTGTTTTCGAGGAGGGTGAACCGGCTACGCTGATAACTTGAAGGCAAAATACTGTTTTGGCAGGCAGGCCAGGCCGAGCCAGGCACCGCTTCGCTTGGCAGGAAGTAAGGCAGAGGTCAGGGATGCATCTCCATGCTGCAGCTTTCAGAGGCAGAGACAGAAGTGGCTCGAGGGCAGAAATCAGGGCTTAGCTCGGCAGAGCCAGGAAAAACGTGAAAGTGTACCATGTAAAGACGTTGGCAAGGCATACTTAGGAACTGAATTATCGATCCATTCATGGTGGACCTGATAGAGGACATGTTAACGTTGGACGCAAATGTATTTGCGTCTTCAGATTCGGTTGTGGAGGGAAGTTACATGCACTTTAAACTTGTACATGGAGACGTTGGGGTACACGTTAGGGGACATACCTGACCATAAAAATTTCAATTACCTCATTAGGGGAGGGAGCTGCTTGCAGGAGCAGCGCAGGACCCGACTCAGGAGCAAAGGTGGTGCAGACCTTGTCATGTAAGTTTAAAATTGTTCATTATTTTAATGTCCTATACCCCCCCTGGTAACCCACGTGCGAATCCCCGTGTGAATCCCCCCTGCGTGTATTGTGAGCTGCGAATCAGTGTTTGCCCATTTATAATCATTGGCCATTTATAATCAGTTCCTTATCCCGTAATTGCACTCAGAAAGACAACACCCTTTGGAACTGTCTCAAGAACAAATAAGAAATGAAAACAGCATTGTTTCCTGGCTTTGCTAAAAATATGGTTGGTGAGAGGCCGCTTTTGCTGTGTTCTTTCACGGTTGTTTCATGCATCGTGAACATTGGAAGATTTTAACTACTGGTGTGGTTTGGTCAGCACGAAATAGGAATGTAATTGCACAGACAGCGCTTCCCCATTTCCACTTAACTTTAAAGCCTGGGTTCTGGGGAGACGCAAAGGCAGATTTACAAGCCTCTTGCGCCACTTTTGTGTCATTTTTAACATGGCACAAATTATGCTAAAGTGGCGCAAGGGGCTTGTAAATCTGCCCAGCGGTTTCTCGATCTCGGAGGAATTAAAACAAGGAACCGCTGCTGGGAACCTCCCAAATATGTGCGCTTGACGTCACCATTTTGAACCCGCGTGGCATCGGTATCGACTCTGAAGGGAAAAGCAGTTCTTCTAGGTAAATATGAACACCGGTTTGCTGCAGATTACAGATCATACATGTGCTGGAAGAGCTCTGTTTGCAATTTATATTTAAATTCCGTGATTGGCAAAGCTCTGCAAATGCACAGCCTGGAGATAGCTGTAATGGATAGAAATGGCAATCCGCCTACCTTTCTTGAAAACAAAACACGTTTTCACGTTCTGAAGCCAGCCTTGACTCAAATCGTATTTCCATTTCATTAAATGTGAGAGTCCTGTATTGGAGTTGGTGTAGTGTCAGCCTTTACGAACCCCTTGATATCTCTGCGAAGTGAATCCAGCGTTTATAATCAAGCATATAAAAAAGCAGTAACCTGAGAGTGCACAACTAACATTCCCAGGTCATATTTCACGTCCGGGCCGCCTCGAGATTTATAAACAGGAAGATTCATGTTAAAATAAGCATACCCTCGCAGCATTTATATATGTTTCCCCTTTTGCTCGCTGCTAGTCATACCTAATTTGTTATTTATGTTATATATTGACTTGCGTGGAAGAAACCTTTAATGAATTGTATAGACCAGTGCATGAAATGGAAACATAAAGGTGCAGGTACTCTGTACCAGAGTACCTGCTAGTTTCTGAGAAGTGCCCGCTACTCTTCAATTAAAGGTATTGCATTTCTCTTGAGAAGTGCCAGTACTCCTCCTCAAAATAGGTGCCGGTATTCCGTACCGGACAGTACTGGCCCATTTAAAGCACTGGTATAGCCCACAATTCAAACGTAAATAACAATCTATTTATATATACATTGCCAGAACAGAGCTATCCCGCTTAGCACAGGAGTCGTGCAAGAATACCATCAAACAAGCAGGCTGCAGCTCGAATAAGCCAGGAAGCAAGCACTGAAAGGGGACGCTGAGGTGATCTCTGGAAATTCCTGCTTTCGGCGCACAAAGGGCAAGGTATGTGTGCTCCCGTTAGGAGGCAGACTTGAGGTGCTTGGATGATACTAAGGTGGGGGTAGTGATGGTACTTACATACATAGCAGAATCCGGTAAATATGAGGTGCAGGGCAGAAGGGCAGAGAGATGACGAAAGGAGAGAGGTAAAAAAGTAAGGCGGGAGAATGCACCATTTACCCACTCTTTCTTTAAAAAAAATTCCCCTTAAGATGTTCAGGCTCACTCACTCGCCGTGCTCGCTCGCCACGGTGCACTCTGACAGAAAGTTTATGCCTCACCACTTTTAAATGCCACCAGCAACCACTGGCTGTTATGAACTGATCTTAGACCTCCAGAGACCTTAACTCTGAGTGGGTACCTGTTGGAGTTGGCCGTTTTTCCCTGAATTTTTTCGCTTTTGTGGGAATAAACATGTCATGTTGATGTATTTGAAATACAAATGTTAAATGCTGTGCAATGGTCTGTGCACCTTTATTTTCACCATTTCAGCGATGTTACTTTTAAAATGGATGCCATATCTGTCTGCTTGTGCCGCCTGCCTGAGGTGGGTTGGCGGTCTAGTGCTTGAAGTGACAAGGTGCTCTATACTTCCCCCACAGTGACAGTGGAGGCTGGAACTGCCAGGGACCTTCTAGAAGCTTCCAGCCCTTTCTGGTAGGTGGGGTATATATGTAGAACAGCAGAGATGCCATGTGCTCAGACTGAGGGTGGACTTGACTGAGAGGGGACACTCTGCCAGGAGCTGCCGCTGTGTGCTGGCCCCTTTGCCCATCTGTACCCCTCTGCTGTCCACAGGGCCACTGAGAGACTCTGCTGGAGTGGAGACTGCTGTGCTAGCAGGATTGCCATCGTAATGGAGGATGACTGTTACCAGGAACGGCTGCTTCATTTTTTGGGTGAGCTGCCCTACTGCTTCCTGATCTTGCCCTGCATTAACTGTCTCCTGGCCCCTAGCGCCTCGTGAGCTCTACATTTCAAGTGACTGAGCTCCTCCTTCTGTCTAGCGCCTTGTGAAGGCTGCAGCACTATCCCAGCCCCCAAGGACTTTCCTGCTTCTTAGCACCTTGTGGGCACTATTGTCTACATTGCCCGCGAAGAGGAGCACTGTCTGTGCTGTTGGGCCTCTCTAGCGCTTGGTGAGCACTGCCTCCAGCACCTGCCCAGGAGAAGAAGGTACGTTATGTTACGTTATATGTTGATTTGTAACGCTCTCTGTTAGTCGGGACTGTCCTGGCGCGGTGGGACCTTCAGCACGTGCTGCCAGGGAGAGATGGTTATTTTCAATACAGCGCCGTGCTGCTAAAGCACTATATGTTCAATTCCCCACATTTTTGCTGCAGCTTGCTTCTGTGGGACCATGAAGGCATTCCTGGGAGATAGCACATCGTGGGCACTACTGTCTTGAGTGGGACTCGGGATCCTCACCAGCTCCCTAGCGCCTTGAAGGCACTATTTTCTTGGTTGCCAGAGGAGGAGTGACGTCTGCAGCGCTGTGCTGTCAAAGCGCTATATTTGGTGGCCTGTTACTTCAAGGAGCTGAGGAGCGGACGCCTGCAGCGCTGTGCTTCCAGAGCGCTACTTTATTCTGGGGAACCCTGGACTTGGGAGGACTCTAGCACCTCATGAGTGCTACAGCTGTGCCCCAGAAGGAGGTGAGGAGTGTGGGCGTGTTGTATCCTGCTTCACCCAGCTCTTCTTTCTTTCTTGTCCTTTCTTAGTCTCTTGTACTCTGCTGCTCAGCCTGTCTCTATGATGTCATCCTGAGTTCTATCTGTGTATCTTGAAGTGTACTGTCAGTTACCTTGGAGGCTGAGCAGCAGGGCAGCTGCTCCCGGTGGGGCATTTACCTTAACCTATACTGGAACCTGGATTACTAGCTTATATAAATGCTGTACTTGATTATTTGATTACCAAGAATGAACACACATCTGGACGTAGCAACACAAGGAGTCATCAATTTATTTTGTTCAATGCAACAGGGCGTTACTTTCCTGTGTGCTGTATTTCAACCCCCCTCAGGAGAAGGCCTGTGGGACTCCCCACGGTGTTGCCAGAGAGAGCCCTGCAGCTACCGAAGAAGCGGGAGCAGTGCGTGCTCCATTCCGAGTGATGCCTGCAGCACTGTGCTGTCAAAGCGCTATATTTGGTGGCCTGAACTTCAAGGAGGTGAGAAACTGATGCCTGCAGCGCTGTGCTGCCAGAGCGCTACTTTATTCTGGGAGACCCTGGACTTGGGAGGACTCTAGCGCCTCGTGAGCGCTACAGCTGTGCCCCAGAAGGAAGTGAGGAACGTGGGCGCTACTTTCCTGTGTGCTGGATTTCAACCCCACCCCCAAGGAGAAGGCCTGTGGGACTACCCACGGTGTTGACAGAGAGAGCCCTGCAGCAACCGAAGAAGCGGGAGCAGTGCGTGCTCCATTCCGGCTGCCCCCTATCGGGGCACAGTGCAGGTGCCCAGAGATTGCACAAGGACTCCAGAGAGCCCGGTGCTAAGGGATCAGTCCCAGATTGGTGGGGGTAGTGTTGTGGCACATTGTCGGTACTCGCCTCCCCCTGGTGCCGCTCTGAGGGCACCGTGGTGCCAGTGCTGACCTTACACCAGCCTTGTCTGACAGCGGACAGCTGCAACCTTGGGGAGCACTGTGAATTTCAGGGGTTCCTAAGTTGGGCTCCCAACTGCGCAGTGGTGCCAGCGCTTGTTTTTCGGCCTGACTCCCAGCTGCCCTGCGAGTGCGCAGGCAGCTGCAACGTATTAGGGGGCATTGTACTCCTCATGAGAAGAGAGAGAGAGGAGTGAGAGACACTCCTGCCCTGCCCAGCTTTGTGCACTTTGCTGTTTTTGCAGCTAGCCCTGACTTTGCGGCACATAGAGCATTTGAGCACCGGATAGAGGTCAGTTGGCCTCGGGCCAGTTTCAGAGTGTTGTGCCTCCGATTGGGGCGAACTGTGTATATGCTGGCGAGGCCTTTTACCCCATATGATTTATTGCATAATTTTGTTGCATAATGCATTTGTACCTTGGAGGATACCTAATGCTTTTCCGTCAGGTTTGCAGTGCTGATTTTAGACCTATTGTGTTCCTGCGAAAGAGGTGCCACATGATAATATGTTTATACCCTAGGATTGGTGCAGAGTATAATTGGTAGGTCTACTGTGGCCTGTAGGCTACTGATGATGCCTCCTACAAATGTAATTCATGTCTAATGAAAGGATTATGATTTATGGCTATCGGGATGGTGCATTTACACTGACGATTTTGTGCAGAATGAGGTTGATGCCATAAGAGGCTGAAGGTCTGCACGTTGGGTTTTCGCGCCCAAGGAGGTGCTGTGATCCTGCCTAATATATTTTTCCCAAATGTTGGCGCTGCTGATCCTGGGTCTAAGTGGGGTTTGTGTAAAGTGCACCCATGCTAATGTTTTCCTGCTTACTGATGCCCTGCATGAGGTTCTATGCCCAAGGCCTACTCAGCATATGCCTCAAGTGATTTATGCAAATATGATTATGTCTCCATGCTCACATGTTTTGTGCCTATGGTTATGCATAGTGTGCCCCATGTTCATGATTTGTACCTATGCTGATGCGGTTTTATGTCTACTTCATGCTGTGGTGGCTTCCATGCCTACTGATGCCTAATGCATATGAAGTTGCATAATGTCAGGTTTTGATGTTCCAGGTTATGCCTCATGCTAATGTTATTCATACAAATGTGTTAATACCTATGGCTGTGCTGATGGGCCTAATGCTTTTTCCTAGGGTGCGCATTGTTGAGGTTTATGCCAAGGATTTCAACTAAGGTCTTGGTCTGGCCAGTAACTACTGGCTGTTATACGTTTACTGCTTATGGACTTTCATTTTATATGTGTACTTGGTGATGATGTTGGCAGAGGCCCAATTGGCCCTGCCCTGTAAATAATCCCCTGTATACGGCTACCCAGTGCCAGTTGGCGCAGTGATCACAACTGTGATTGCATCCTACTGTGTTTGGTATAATACACAAGCTATTTTACATGCAACCTGGTGTGGAGTCTCTTTATGTAGTGTGCCTGGTGTGTCGCCTGTGAGTGTGCTGCGCAGATGCTTTACACATTTCCTCCGGAGTTTGGCCCGCCCGCTCTGCACCACGCTACCCGTTTTTAAGAGTTCCATCGAACAAATCCTTTAAAGTGTCAACTGCATATGTGTTTTTCCCACTGACCGTAACATTAATGTTTTTCACATTGCAAAGTATTGTTTATGTGTTGTTTGAAAACTGATTGCTCTGGTCATACTGTGTGTATTGAATTCATTTTTGTATCTAAAAATATATCAAATCAGAGCTATTTTTGTAAAATGGTGTCGGAAACCTCTCAATGTGTGTCAATTACTTATTGTCCATGTTGCTAATTTGAAAAGCTTCTCAATTTTTCCTCTAAGTAGCCTGTATGGTCTTTGTCACTCCACCAGGACTGATAGAAGGTATACTTAGAGAGTATACTGAGAGGAGGTCCACTGAGAGAGTACCCAGATTCCATCTTTGCATATTTTATCAGCATTGCACGGTAAGGCACCCCTGCAAGACCACATAATACTTCTACCATAAAAACCCACACTTTATCACACAGGAATCTCAATCCAAGACGTCACTCATGATTAATCACATCCACCAAACCAGAGAAGCAGCACAAGGACTAGTTATCTCTCACCGCCCTGGAATGAAAGCTACCTTATTGCGATAGAGGTTTTACTTGGCAGGTTTACATAAGGCAGTATTGAAACTCTTTGTTTTTGAGCCTGATCTTAAGATACTTTTTCTCATACAATTGTCTTTTTATTTCTGCATTCAAATTTGATCTGTAAGTCAGAATTGCAGTTGAGCGATAAAACAAATGCCAAAAGCATTTCCTCAGTTCCCTTCCAAATATCATCGTGAATATACTGAAGCAACATTTCCAACTTATGTCTATGTGAGTTTCTACGATTGAAAATTTAGGCTTCTATCCATTGGTCCATGTAAAGTTCTCTCAAAAGGTGATGGGAGGAATGCTTGAAAGTAATCGAACCACTGGCACTCATGTGGGTAGCATTCCCACCAATGGTTCTTTTGCTCACCATGCCACCTCGGTTTAGACCTTGCCTTTGGCAAATCAATCTTGACCCTGCTCCTTGTGGGAACCATCCAGTTGAACTACCAGACTATGTCCTCTCTGAAGGCAAACACAAAAAAAAAACAAGTTCGAACCGAGGTGGAAGACAAGAAAACAGAAGTAAGAAAGGTGGTGAGAGTGAGAAAAAAACACTCTGAGGTTCCGTGACGGTTCCGTGACGACTTGAACCCGTGTTTTTAAGTTTGTCGGAAATACATAAAAATGGTATCAGTGAACCGCAAATGATCCATTTAGTATATCCTAGTGTTTTCGCTACGCTACGAGCAAGAGCACTCCTTCCACTGACACATTTCTGATATACACACGGCATCCATCTTAGATCGTGGCCGCCATTTTGTGTTTCCTTGCCCTCACATATGCAATAGCCTCTGATCACTTCATTCACTCCACTTTGATTAAGGACACGTAGCCTTAGCCGGAGATTCACCTCTTACGTGACACGTGCACCTTAAACCAGATCACGCTGTAGCTGCATGACTCGACAAAGGCTGCCTCCTCTGCCCGAGGCCAGTCCTGCCAAACTGGTCTTCGTGTCCATTGTACCTGATCATGATTAGGCGGCCGAAGCCGGTAGCCTTGCCCATTTACAACCCACAAACATCTCTTATCCCGCTTTTCTATCTCCTGCACCTGGCTCTACTCCTTTCCTTCTGGGCCTTTATTAGGGGGAGGTAACGAACTTTACGATGAGGCGGTCCGGCTCTTGAATACAATATTGACAAGGGATTGTGATGGACTGGTGGGAACCCCTCTTCGTGATGTTTGGTATCAGATATTATCGACAGTTCCTGTGTAACGCCAAATATTTATTGTTTAGAGACACAAAAGGTTTGGGAATGTACCGACATGTGAAATATTTGCCTAGAGCACAATTTTTAGTATATAAGGAGCAACCCACTTTGTACAAATCGAACAGGCTCCTAGTCTCTGCCCGTGTGTAGATTCTGTGACTTCTGTGTCCCTGCAGTAATAAACCTCTGGTCTTTGACGCCACCATCGAGAAGCCCGTGTTTCTGTTCATTTGTGCACCAAGGCAGGTGGAACTCCGGGGTCTTCGGGTGTTGTACCCTGACACCTCTGGACGGAACCAAAAAGTCCAGAACTCCAATTGGCGCCCAACGTGGGGCGACGTCATTCGGTACCGGTCCAAAAGCCTGAAGAGTTCGAGAAGCTTCGTGTGAAGATTCCTGAGGGAGGCGCCCCACTTCATCGATCCCGGCATATCGCAAAAGTGGCCCGAAGTTCTCTTCCACGAGGGTTTCCCGTTCAGGACGGCTGCAGTGGGCCGTTGCCTTGACCGTCGCCCTGTCTTGGACCCGAAGTGGTGCAGTCCTTAGTACGGCGAAACGTGACGGGTTTCTCCTTGGTGACGTCTTCAGTGACTCAGTTAAGTATTTAGTGATAGCTAGCTGGTTATTTTTGTGAGGATTGTTAAAAATCCTTGATCGGTTCTTGGTTTGGTTTGGTTTTGTAAGATTATCTTTGGTTGTTCTAGTTACGATAATCTATTTGGTTCAGTTTGGGTATCGATACATCAGTTCGTTTTTGGTAGGCCTAAGTTCTTGGTTCAAGTGCACAAATTTGTTTCGTGTTTGTTTGTTTTGTGTTCCGGACTGAAAATGGTAAGTCGGAAAATGTTGTCTTGTTTTAGTTGCAACAGTGACTCACAATTAGAGGACTCTTGTCTGGTTCCTCCGATTGGGACTCCCCTATATGATTTATATTGCAAATATGGCGTGGGTCCTATAACTTATAATGAGATATGGGTCCGTTATTGTAAGAAGGATGGTGTCCTTAGTTGGCCACTGCATGGTAGTTTTGAACAAGAGATTCTCGACAACTTAGAAGCGAAATTGTTCAAAAAGAAAGCCCGGCCGGCAATGTTTGATTCCTTCCGTTATTGGCGGAAAGAATCCAAACAGAGAGAAATGAGAAGGTTGAAGAAAGAGCAGAAAGAACAAGAAGAGTTAACTCTAGAACAAGCGACTAAACAGTTGCAGGCTAACGAGTGTGAGAAGGTCATAGATGTAGCCATTAGAGAGCATAACTTAGCGATTGACAAGTGCTATCCTGCCTTGCCATCGAAAATGGCTAAGATACTGGAGGATTCTGAAAACGATCCTCTGCTATCTTATCTGTTACGGTCGCCTCCACCGTACGCACAAGGTGCTGCGGCCCAACTGATCCCGAATGTTCAATTGCCGGTTGCTGGACAACCTGGTGCTCCTATCCCTCAGAATCAAGTTCCTATACTTCCAGTGGTGAATGTAAATGTTCCTACAGCTCCTCCTCTTCCTACACTGCCAACCCCTATACCTACCCCTGTACCTACTGCTCCAGAAACTATTTTCCTCGATACTCCTACTGCTTCCTCATCTATTCCTACCTCCACTGCATTCTCTATGTCTGCGAGTGTACTAACTCCACTTTCTGTTCGTCGAAGAATCACTGATTCGGTTACTAATATGCTGTCTCCTATATATAAAACTTTGATTAAGACTCCTACTCCTGACTCTGTTCAGAGACGGAGTCAGCTACCAAGTACTGAAGAACGGGGAGTTTTAGATTCCACGGCTCTCAGATGGATTACGAAAGTTAGAAGATATAGTACGAGAGATGTGTTAGAGACATTTATGCAGTGGGGAGAACCAACGCAACGATACGTCTTTGATGAGATGTGCTCGTTGTTACGTGAAGAGATAGAAGAAGACGATGTCGAATCAGATTTGGAAGATTTAATTAAAGTTCAAAAGGAGTTTGCGGCAGGAATGATAGTGGGTGATAAAATACAGGAAGCGATGGAACTCATTTTAAGTTTTAGGAATGATCCATCTCTTCGTTCACCGAGAGATTTAGAGAAAGGTAAAATGAAGCTAAGTCGCCAATATCCTATGAGGGAGGTTCCTCCAATTTGGCGCGAAGCCGTGCAAGCTGATGCGGTTGCGGGCATTGCAGCTGCTCCAGCACAGTTCCAAAGAGTATGGATACATATTCCATGGAAGCGAGCAGAAGTGTTAGCAGTGAAACAGGCCTTGCCAGATCCACGTAAGAATCCAGCCGGATATTACAAGGAATTGACACAGACAGTTGAGGCTTGTATAATGAACTTAGCCGACATTGATATGTTGTTTGGTAATGTAGTTCCACAACCAGTGTGGGCTAAAATTCGTAGAGAGGATCATCAGGCTGCTTTAGGTGGTGATTGGGCAGCTATCACTGCAGCAGATGCTCAACAAATAGGTGGTGCGAAACCCGAACCTTTGATTGCTAATCTGCCAGGTAGAATAATTGATTTAATGAAGACTCTGATGCCAGCATTGCGTGTTAATTGGGACAAGTTGTCAGCGTGTAGACAGAAGAAAGACGAAAGTGTCTCGGACTTCTTCACGAGGTTCGAAGAGACTTTTGTAGACCATAGTGGTCAGGACATGAGCACTGAAGGGGGACAGAGATTGTTTGTCGATAAATTTGTGCATAATTTGTTACCTGAATTATGCAATAAATTGAAAGACTCAGAAAGTGCGTGGGCTGTATCTACAACTGCGCAAATACTTGCGACTGCACAGTACTATGAAAATAGGGATAAAGAGGAAAAGGAGAAATCAGAAAAGAAAACGAAAGATTTAAAAACTAAAGTTCTTTTGCAGCAGGCGTATCCGCCTCGTGCGAATCAGACTAATACGCAGCAAAACTCATACCAAAGGACAGATTATAGTACATCAAGACCTCAATATCAATGGAATCAGTGCGCGTACTGTAAGAAAGAGGGTCACTATAAAAATGAATGTCCGATCTTAGCGCAAAATAATGCAGCAGCAGCTCAGAGAGGTCGTGGTGGTTATGCGCAGAATTCTAGAGGACGAGGACGAGGTGCTATGCCTCCACAAACGAATGATCGTCCCTCCAATCACTTTGATCAGAGAAATGGACAATCTGTTCAGCAAAATAGATCTCAGCAATATCTTGTTGAAGATTATTGTGAAGTAGAAGAGGGTTTTCAACAAAATGGGTACTAGGACAGCGATGGGCAGAGAGAGGGAGTAGTATCAGTTCCAGTGGATCAGAGTGGGCCTTATGTCGCAGTAGCAACATCAGGTGTAGTCGAACCGTTTCTGTTGGATACTGGTGCCGCAAAAAGTTCTATCATGCATGCGAAACTCCCTGGCGCACCTTTGTCTGGCTCAACAAATGTCTCCGTAGGTTTTTCAGGCGCCCCTGTGTACAACCCGATATCTGGTCCTTTGTCTATTTCTGTTGGACCGTGTCACTTGAAAGCACCACTGATTTTGACTACAGGTTGTAATGAAAATCTGCTTGGTTTAGATTTGTTAAAACGACTATATGCGACATTGTACTGTTCTCCGGAAGGAGTACAGCTTACTTTGGGTAAAAGACTCACCTCTCCGATGTACTTGTCAATGGACGCACTCCCGCCGGAGCTACGTTCACTCCCTGATTCTCTTTGGGCGACTGGTCCTAATGATGTAGGTCTCCTAGAAATTCCACCGTATGTAGTAACTTTGAAAGCGAATGTAAAATTTCCAAGAATTCCCCAGTATAAAATATCGAGTGAAGGTGAGCGTGCACTTTTATTGATTGTGCAAGATTTGATTAAGAAAGATGTGGTTGAAGAAACGCGAGGAAATGTCTGTAACAGTCCTGTCTTACCGATTCTGAAGCGAACTGATCCTACAAAGCCTCCAGTTTATAGGTTTGTCATAGACCTTAGAGAAGTTAATAAGATTGTAATTCCGCAGTTTCCTGTAGTGCCAGACATTACTGCCTTATTAACATTGATTCCTGCTACAGCTACGTGGTTCTCAGTTATAGATCTCAAGAATGCATTTTTCAGCATTCCGATAGCTGAAGAAAGTAGGGATATTTTCGGCTTCTGTTTAGGAGGTCGCAGTTTCAGATTTAAACGCGCTCCACAAGGCTATTGTGAAAGTCCATCCATTTACAGTCAAGCTTTAAAAAGTCAGCTAGATTCCTTTGTCCTTCCTCCAGGTTCTGCCCTAGTACAGTACGTAGACGATCTTTTAGTGGCTGCCGATGACAAGGAAACTTGCAAAGCAGCTACAATTTCACTATTGCATCATTTGTCTAATTTGAATCATAAGGTGTCTCCTTCCAAGATGCAATATTGCTGCCAAGAAGTAACCTACCTAGGTCACCTCTTATCAAAGGAGGGAAGGAAGTTGACCCCAGAAAGAATAAAAGCAATTATGCAGATGAGTGTTCCACGCACACAGAGGGAAGTACGTGCCTTTCTAGGTATTACCTCTTACTGTAGGCAATGGATCCCAAATTTTTCTCTTTTAGCAAAACCATTGGTAGCTTTGACTGGGAAAAATGTTCCGAGTCCGGTGCCATGGTCTGATGAATGTCAAGAGAGTTTTATTGAGTTACGAAAAGCACTGTGTTCAGCTCCTGTATTGGGTACACCTGATTATAGCAAGCCATTCACGCTCTACGTTCACGAAAGAGAAGGTTGCGCGTTGAGTGTTCTGACACAGAAGTTTGGTGACAAACAACGCCCTTGTGCGTATTTCTCATCAACATTAGATCCGGTAGCTAGAGCATTGCCGAGTTGTTTGAGGGCTACAGCGGCAGCTGCAGCTTCCATTCGACAATCTGCTGGTTTGGTGATGAACAATATGCTAGTGGTCATGGTTCCTCATGCAGTGGATACACTCATGAACCGAACGAAGACACAACACCTTACTAGTGCGAGATTATCTGGTTACGAGCTGACGTTATTAGCAAATCATATTCAGATCAAAAGATGCAATGTATTGAATCCAGCAACATTGTTGCCGACTGATCAAGAGTCGAGTGATTCTGAGCCACATGACTGTTATTTCAAAACGGAGGAAGAGACAAAAGGTCGCATCGACTTGAGGGATACTCCCCTATCCGACCCGGATGGTACGCTGTATGTGGACGGGTCATGTTTTAAATTAGAGAATGGTGATGTGACTGCTGCCTACGCGGTAACGACTTTGAAGACGATTGTGGAGACTGCAAGAGTGAGTCAGAATTCTGCCCAAGCAGCAGAATTAATAGCTCTTACGAGAGCGTGTGTTTTAGCTGAGGGAAAGAGAGTGAATGTGTTTACAGATAGTCAGTACGCATTTGGCGTGGCCCATAGTTTTGGCCGTTTGTGGAGAGAAAGGGGTTTCATTACGTCCCATGGGACTAAGATTCAACATGGTCAGCTAGTTAACGACTTGTTGGAATCTCTAACCTTACCGACTGAAGTTGCGATTGTGAAGTGCAGTGCTCATAAAGCAATCACGGATGATGTTGGTCGGGGAAATGCCTTTGCTGATGAAACCGCTAAACAAACAGCTAGAGACATGATGAGTAGAATGTATGTTGCTACGTCTGCAAGATGGATTGCTGAGTCTGGAATGTGTGAGGACACTATGGAAAGTGTGAAAGAGATTCAGAAAGAAGCGACTGAGGAAGAGAAACGCGTATGGAGAGAAAGTATGGGCAAATTGGACTCGAATGGATGTTGGATCGATTTGACAGAACAGCAGCGTTGGATGTTGCCTGATGCGTATGTGCTTGCAGTAGTGACGATGGCGCATGGAGTGGCGCACATAAGTTCTAAAGGGATATGTAAGATGTTAGCTCCGGTCTGGAAGAATGAGGGAATCAGTAAATGTGCAGAGAGAGTGGTGAAAAATTGTATGGTGTGCTTGATGCATAATCCTGGCAAGGGAACTCCAACTCCAGCTGGTCATTTTGCTCCTCCTTCCTGTCCCTTTGAAGTAATTCAATTAGACTTCATTCACATGGAACGCTGCAACAATTTAAAATACGTCCTGGTGGTAGTTTGTGCTTTTTCCAGGTGGATAGAAGCATACCCACTAAAGGACAACACTGCTCTATCTACTGCCAAAATTCTTCTAAAAGAATTTTTCCCTAGGTACGGAATGCCACGGATTGTATGGTCAGATAACGGAAGTGAGTTTATAGGGAAAGTTATGCAGAGTGTGTGTGCTGGTCTAGGATTGAAACAAAAATTTCATAGTGCGAACCATCCCCAGTCAGCTGGTCTAGTGGAGGGTTACAATGGCACCCTCAAGCTTAAAATAGCCAAAATACAAGCATCCACAGGTTTGGCTTGGCCAGACGCACTTCCCTTGGCTTTGTTATCAACGAGAGCAACAGTGCATTCTAGAATAGGGCTTTCTCCATATGAGATTGTGTTTGGCCGCCCGGCAAATGTCTGGGGTGTGCCAAGGCCTAAACAATTTTGCTCCATTGAATATCCTATGTTGATAGACTACCTTTACGACTTGACTGCTAAATTAAGTCTTATTCATCAACAGGTTTTTGATGCACTACCAAAGCCTCCGGAGAGTCCAGGGCATCAACTGAAACCGGGTGACTTCATTGTGGTCCGGAACTTCGCGAGGACAAAGAATCTTCAGCCTCGCTACATCGGCCCCTTCCAAATCCTACTGGCAACGAGGACAGCTGTACGTGTTGCTGGCCGCAAGCACTGGATCCACGCTTCTCACGTAAAGCGTGCTCCGTTGCCGCTGCCTTACGACGACTGGGTGAAGAAGGGAATTGGTGCCTCCGAATCCGAAATAACTCCGAAATTTGTCCCTTTCAGCGATGCCGATTTGATTATTGACACTTTGAAACGTGACTCTCCTCCTGAAAAGACTGCTTTGAACATTGAACATTTGTCTCCAGCATCAAAAGAAACTTTGCTATCTGCGAACTTAAACTCTACAACAGCTGCTAGTGATACACTATTTTCCGATCAGACAGTACCAGCGAAGCAGAGATACAACCTTAGAAGCCATAAAACGAACTAATAAAGCAGGCAACTGCATATTGTGATTTTGACATATATATATATATATATATTGAACTTTTGCTTTTCAGCCAGGAAGTTTGCTATTGTATATTGTTTTTTTAAAATTGCCTTGCCGTCTGGGTAGCCGTAGGGTCGTGGCTGTGTGCCTAGTTTGAATTTGCAGGGGTCTGACACAAGGTCGATCTTTCTGTTAGTTTTGGGAACTCCCAGGGCTGACAGAGGCATTTTTATCTACGTACACATCATCAGTGGTCGCGAGCGGATTGTAGAAGATGGAACTTCCTGCGCTGCAACGAGAAAATGTGATTTACGTTCGCAGAAACAAACTTAATAGAATTCTTCACAGCAAATGTTTCTTGATGCAATGTGCCATTACATTTTTGATTGTTTTAGCAACATTGGTGGGTGGAATTGTCTTTAGCATAAATTTGATTTTTGTGCCAGTTTCTACAGTGCCTCCCCTTGATCCAGCTATTTCTACTGTTTCTTCTATACACTCTTTTCACTCATTTCCAGAACATGAGCAAGCTCGACGCTCAGAATTCATTAATAATACTTTTGTACAGCTCTTGCATCAACACCAACTGGTAGTTAACACTACAGACTGCTGGGTGTGTGGCTTGATACCTCACACTATGGATAAAGGTATTCCCTATTTGGTTTTGCCTTACAGCTATAATGGATCATTTCAGGCCTTCCAAACCATCTTTGCTTATGCCCTTGAAACTTATCCTCCACGTCCACCACGTTCCACTAAATATAACTCTGCTAACAAAGCTTTAGTTCAGGGAATTATTGACATGGTCAAGGACGTCAATAATACTCCATCTTACCCTAGAGACGAATTGCGAGTATATTTAAGTTGGAATACTTCAGAGTATCGCCTTAGTTTAGGAGAAAGCAAGCGTAAAAGCTCAACTCCAATCTGGGTCGTACCTCACCGAGGTCAGGTCTGTCTGCAAGGTAATGGGAGAAATCCGAGAGCTCAGCTAGGGAGAAGTGAGTGCGTAGAGACTTATGTGTTTCCGGCTAACTCTTCCCCTGCCTTTCTTACTGCTAGGGGTACCTACTTCATTTGTCGAGACAGAGCTTATACATGGTTGCCTGCCGACTTCTCAGGATCATGTTACATTGCTCGATTGTTGCCTCCGACATACACTGCTTCACCGGATTACCACAGAACAAGAGTAGCAAGAGGTGTTTTCAGCAAGGAAGATACCGCTGGTCAGGAAGCTGGAGACTTCTTCAAAGGCTTCCTTCCATTCTGGGGGCCTATGGCCAATAGTAGAAACATACGTCAGCTAACACGGGTAGTTGAATCTACTATTACCGAAACTGCTGGTGCCCTTAGCAATCTGACAGCTGAGCTTCAGGCGGATAGGCTCATGACATTACAGAACCGTATGGTTCTAGATGTTATACTTGCAGATCGAGGTGGGGTATGCAGAATGATCCAATCGAGCTGCTGTGTCTTTATTCCTAATAATGCTCCAACAGTTTACGAGGCGATCTCTAAGTTGCACAAGATTTCGGACTCCATACATGTAGACAAGGGAAACTGGTCCTTCATGGAGTGGGTTTGGACTCTGATTTCAGCGTGGGGATGGAAGGTTCTAATGGTCATTGGTGTCATCTTAGTATTCCTATTCTCATGTTGTCTGATTATCCAGTGTGGTCCTGCTCTGTGTAGTCTTTGTGCTGCAACTTGTCTCAGAAAACCACCTGCGTTTGGAGAAAAGACACGAGAAAGGATGATGATACAACAGCATGTCACTGACCTGATGAACATAGAACTAGATTCAGACATAGATTGAGTAATTGCCTATGTAAGGGCAAAAGGAGGGTCTGAGGTTCCGTGACGGTTCCGTGACGACTTGAACCCGTGTTTTTAAGTTTGTCGGAAATACATAAAAATGGTATCAGTGAACCGCAAATGATCCATTTAGTATATCCTAGTGTTTTCGCTACGCTACGAGCAAGAGCACTCCTTCCACTGACACATTTCTGATATACACACGGCATCCATCTTAGATCGTGGCCGCCATTTTGTGTTTCCTTGCCCTCACATATGCAATAGCCTCTGATCACTTCATTCACTCCACTTTGATTAAGGACACGTAGCCTTAGCCGGAGATTCACCTCTTACGTGACACGTGCACCTTAAACCAGATCACGCTGTAGCTGCATGACTCGACAAAGGCTGCCTCCTCTGCCCGAGGCCAGTCCTGCCAAACTGGTCTTCGTGTCCATTGTACCTGATCATGATTAGGCGGCCGAAGCCGGTAGCCTTGCCCATTTACAACCCACAAACATCTCTTATCCCGCTTTTCTATCTCCTGCACCTGGCTCTACTCCTTTCCTTCTGGGCCTTTATTAGGGGGAGGTAACGAACTTTACGATGAGGCGGTCCGGCTCTTGAATACAATATTGACAAGGGATTGTGATGGACTGGTGGGAACCCCTCTTCGTGATGTTTGGTATCAGATATTATCGACAGTTCCTGTGTAACGCCAAATATTTATTGTTTAGAGACACAAAAGGTTTGGGAATGTACCGACATGTGAAATATTTGCCTAGAGCACAATTTTTAGTATATAAGGAGCAACCCACTTTGTACAAATCGAACAGGCTCCTAGTCTCTGCCCGTGTGTAGATTCTGTGACTTCTGTGTCCCTGCAGTAATAAACCTCTGGTCTTTGACGCCACCATCGAGAAGCCCGTGTTTCTGTTCATTTGTGCACCAAGGCAGGTGGAACTCCGGGGTCTTCGGGTGTTGTACCCTGACACCTCTGGACGGAACCAAAAAGTCCAGAACTCCAACTCTTTACTATAAAACAAAAATAAGAAAACAAAATAAGAATTGGCAAAATCAAAAGACTGACAGCCAGTGTCAAACCGATTGGCTTTACCAGTGCTTTTTTTCTTTGATAATGTATCAGGGCCTAATCCCGACTTGCTTTAGAGAGGTTCCAACACCTTATTTTTTACACATTTCTTATTACAACAATAAGACTCTACACATGGTCTAAAAATCAAAGCAGGCTATACAATAAAAAAGTGTAAGTGGCCACCTTCACTGCAGACTCAGAATAGCTCAAAGGTTTACTGTCCACTCCTCGTTATACCTCACAGTTCTTGCAGTGCTGAGAAGCTCCTCTCAGATACTGTCACCTATAAGGACAGGTGCAGGGCTTTCAAAAAAATATTTTTGGTCTTAGCATCTTTCAGTGTCTTTCTACTTCTGTTGAACACAAGGTCTTAAGTAGGTCCTTTTGTCCAGTTTCGTCTTGATTCATGTAACTCAAACAGCTACTCTGGTAAGATGCAGAACAGATATAATAATACAGCTCAATGCTGCCAGGATAGGGTTCACTGCTTACAAGGTAGTGGTAACATCTAAAATTGCTATCACATCTTCTAGGTGCCCCATTCTATTGGTGATTCAAAAGTCATCCTCTAACTAATTAAAATATCTTTGTCCCATTTGTAAAAAGAAACACCTAAAATAAAACAAATTGCGAACTGCACTGTAAATAATCAAACATGAAATAAAAAGAATGTCAGAGTGAGAAGACGAGAAACAAAACATCAGGTATAAAGTGAGAACAATGAGAAAAAATGAAGACATGAAGTATTGATGCCAGAAAGTAATGAAGTAAAGAGTGGTAAAAGTAACAATATGGAAAGACATAAAATGTTAGAAAGGATAAAATAAAGACACATAAAGAAGACCTAGGAAATAAAGAGAAAGTATGGAAGTTGGAATAAAAGAACGGATACAGTAAGAATGAG
Source organism: Lissotriton vulgaris (assembly GCF_964263255.1). Classification (NCBI taxonomy): domain Eukaryota; kingdom Metazoa; phylum Chordata; class Amphibia; order Caudata; family Salamandridae; genus Lissotriton; species Lissotriton vulgaris. The sequence continues at coordinate 1,036,321,970 of NC_141698.1, forward strand.
AAAAGAAAATGTTCTGGACTAGAGAAAGTCCAAGATACAAAATAGAAAAAAAGCAATGTGGAAAGTTGGAAGCCTATACAGGATGAAAGAATAAAATACAAGACTAAACAAATGAGAAGGCAAAACCCATAGAATTGAACAATGAAGGAAGAAAAGAATGTATAAAGAGATTAAAGTGAGATTTAGAAAGCAAAAGTGAGAAAGGCAACATGAAAGGACAAGAAAGCAGTTAGGAGAAAAACACAGAACAGAAAGACAAAGAAATCAAAGCCAATGCACAATCCACTTTCATCCAAAATAGGTCAAATTATCACAAGTTCATGGGTAAACTTGTGAGCAGTAGCACCACGCCAAGGTTTTGACCTTTGCTACTGAACATTCACCCAGCCGCGGGGCAGTGAGAGTACCGGCCGGGCGGTGACGTGGGGAGGGGGAGGGGCAGGATGAGGGGTAGTAATGTATGGATTACTACCCCCCACCTTGCCCCTCCCCCTCCCCACGTCAACTCCCGGCCGGTACTCCCACTACCAGCCGCGGCTGCATTCACACCATTCACACCGTCACATTCAGGGCACTACCCTGCTTCTCTTCTGATCAGGGATCCGGTGTCCAGCTCCAGATAGGGGCAGTGCTACGGGTTCGTCGAGCTCAGGGCAAAATTCAATTTGCCTACTGGGGAACCCGGGGAACAACTTGTTTTTGGCCATACCACACCGACTGGTCCTTGCACCCCCACGTCACAGTACCATTGACTGCCTTCTCATCGGGTTCTGCGTGCACAAGGTTTGCTTCCTGATCTCTCCCCCTGAAGGAACCAGGCAAGCTCCTGTCAGGCCGATAAAAAGTAGAGCTGTTGTGGCCATCCTGCCTGTCTGATGGCAGTCTGAGTGCCCCATTCACACCACATTCACACCATTCATAGGCTAGCACACACACTGCAGGCATCCCTGGCTATGGCTCTATATATAGCTAAGTGGTGAATGATGTCATAATATCTGCCAGTGGTCTGATGAGGTACATGATGTCACAAGCCTGCCAGGACCCGGGATGTGATGTAGTACCTGATGTCACAAGGGATTGATGGAAACACTGATAGCACTCAAGGCTGCATGGAGAGACCAGTGTTACATTATGTTGATAGGTGTTAGCCCATCTGTAACATGACATCACAGAACCAAAAGATTGAGGGAAGGAAGTCAAAAACAATTAACTAATTATTAAGGTTTCCTGTGTTCTCTTTATTGCGTACAGACTTTTATTTTGAACCTGCCTAGACAGACAGAAGCTGTCAGAGGATTTGTTTCAGAATTTCTCTCTGTCTGGATTATTCTGCAGATGTTGTAGCCACTGTGGTCAATAATTAACAATAGTCATCTTTCAATGTCGCTGCCAAAAAGAATGTCCTTCAAACCCATCGTAAGAGTATCTGTTAAGGCGCTGGTGAGACGGACCTAGTGCACTGCACAGGAATGTACAGCATTTCATTCTGTTTCCTCCTATCTGCTCTGCCCATTTCATCGTCGGGGTCCGGCACGAGGGCGACGTAGGTACACTACGGGTGCCGAGCGTCGAGGGTGGTGTGCCGAATACGCTCCCACCCCCCTCCTGAGACCCATGGTGTTTACTCTTAACACCTTAAAAGTGCAGAAACGATCAGTAGAAGCCTCCTAAACCAGGAGTAATTAGGAATCAACCTAATATTCCTAATTTTTTTGCACTTTTTTCCATTTTTATAATTTTCATATCTCACGTCCCTAGGTAAGGGTGGGCCTTAGAGCGCCCATACCGCCAGGGTTTATCACACCCAGTCCTGAAGAATTGCCGGGTAAATTGACACCGTTTCGATGACAAGAAACATGTTGACTACACTCTAGGATCCCACCATTCAATTAATAGTGGACTGGATCCTCACTTATATTTTATACTTTTTGTCTTTAGTGATCATTTAATAAAATCGCTTCAGATACACTACTGACAATTTTAAAATACCCTCATCACTAATTTTTCATTTTCACTCAACACGCCCTAAACTCACCAACCAGCTCCGCAGTAATCCTGGCGTTGCAGCACACCAAAGAGACATTCGGTCTCTTTGGTGGGGCCCGATGATGAAGCATGTCATCACTAGGTGGTGAGTGAGGGCCTTCCTAAACATCCTAGTGTGGTTGTTATTGTGCTCCTAGAATGGTTCATTTTTTTCCAAGACACTCTTCTTTTGTTTATTGATAATTGACCGGGGAACAAGAGTGTCAGATACTCTCCCTACCTCTCTCCTTGATATCCATCCCCAATAATTAACAATAGTCATCTTTCAATGTCGCTGCCAAAAAGAATGTCCTTCAAACCCATCGTAAGAGAATCTGTTAAGGCGCTGGTGAGACGGACCTGGTGCACTGCACAGGAATGTACAGCATTTCATTCTGTTTCCTCCTATCTGCTCTGCCCATTTCACAGGTGTGAATCAGGTATTCAAATGGCAGGGTGGGATCTAAGAATTAGAAGACACCCTGCATCTTTCTTCTGCACTGACTGGCAGAGCCTGGCAGTGGCCTTATGGCTGGGCTCTGAGTCTTCATCTGTGTGAATGCCTCTGTGCTGGCCCGGCTTGCCATAGACTCCTTGTGTGACTCTACACAGCTTCAAGAGCATCGCACCCATTCAGTCAATAGAGGGTAGTTCTGGGTACCCAGGGGAGACAAGCTGCCCAACAAAACTGTAGCCTTAGAATCCGCTCATTACTACTCACAAAATGAACCTTAGACATCATACACAACTGCTGCTTGAACCTGAAAAAACATTTTATGTTTTGCGCAAGAGGCATTCCAAGGGTAGAGTTTGCCTTCCAAACTCAGTTCTGACTATCCAAATTAGAAGTGTGGTTCCAATCTGCATTCTAATGGAATTCTTTTATTTCCTAATTAGAACTCTCATTCCAAACATAGAATGTCATTTACAAAGTAGAACTCATTCTAAATTAGAGCTCAAATTTCATATTAGCAAGGCCTGAACATCACATAGTGGCGACATTGTTACACCACAGACACCTTCATTGCAAGTCTTGTTGTAGATTTGATTTTGCACAAAAACTAAATTTCTGATCTAACGGACATTGCAAACAATTTACACAAAACCACCTCATTTATATTAATTAGCTCTTTTCAGCTCCAGTAAGAACAGATGTTATATTTCATACCCTAATATAGCTCCAAGGAACATCGCACACTTTCTCTACATCAGCTCCCGCTGATTCATATGAACGAGCCTTATAAGGACATAACTCCAAATAATGACAGAATGCCTTATAAGTACATCACACCTTATAAGGACTGCAGCATTTTATGGACTAAACCTTTCACCCAAAGGTTAATATATGCAGCAGGGGTGTACAGAGTCAGTCTGCCACCAGACCCACGGTATATGTTATCTGTAAACAGCCTAGGTCCTGCATGACAGGGTACTAATGGAACTACACTACTCAGTCTAGATGATTCATATATATATATATATATATATATATATATATATATATATATATATATATATATATATATATATATATATATATATATATATATATATATATATATATATATATATATATATCATCTAGCCTGCAGAAAGCTAGCCTAGCAGAAAGCAGGAACAAAGCAGGAAATCCCACCAAGAAGTCCAGCAGGACAACAGAGCACAGTACACAGATTTAATTTGTGCACACAAACAACCACGCGTTTCAGCAATGCCTTTCTCAAGTTGAGGAATTGCGCTCTGTCTCCTATAGAAATACACCTCTTGATTTATGGACATGAACAAAATACTATTGAGTTTGAACAAATACCAAAACAATAGACTGCAATTGCAAAAATGATTGTCTAATGTCCTCAAAACTTGTAAATAAAGCAATTTAAAATTTCCGAAGATGCAGAAAATTAGTGCAAAAAAATCACATTTGAATCGCCAATGCAATCGTTCCACAGCGGGGAGGTGGGCTGGCAATTATTCATCGTAGCGCTATCAAATGCACTACCTTTGAGTTGCCAGACATCAAAGGAGCGGAGGCTATGGCCTTCTGCCTTGCCATCCATGAATTCTTTTCCTTCTCTGGTGCTTTGATTTATCGTCCACCTGGCCCATCGGCTGATTTTTTGGAAAGCATTGGAGATGCGCTGAGCGAGCTTACACTCAGGTTCGCACACTGCACGGTGATGGGAGATCTCAATCTCCATCTAGATTCCCCCAAGGAACCAGGCACTAGTGGGTTTATGGATATTATCAATATACTTGGCCTTACTTTGTTAATGCTAGAACCCACTCACACAGCAGGCCATGTTTTGGATTGTATTTGTTCTAATGTTGATGGCCTGTTAGTTAAATCTCCACACATTTTAACCTGGTCAGACCATAAACTTATTCCATTTCATCTTTTGGTGAAACAGAAGGCCCCGGTGTAAAGTGCCAATTTAAACTCTGTCAGTCGTAAGCCGGACTGGATAACTGCCTTCTCACGGCATGATCTTCTAGAGAAGCTGAGAGCTAGTAAACCTGTTCTAACAGGTCGCACTCTAACAGATAATTACCAATACTGTGAGTGGCTGGCAACATTTGGGTCATCCTTGGACATAAGGAAGAAGAAAAGAAATTTACGCTGTCCTATAAATAGAAAGAGTGCCCCATGGTTTTCATTAGCTTTAAAAACCGTGTTGGGCGCAGTAGGATCTTTGGAGCGTAGGTGGTGAAGGAATTATGAGGTGGCTGCCCGTGATTTATATAAATCTGCACGTAGGAATTACCATGCCGCTATTAAGCTGGCAAAAAAACATACTACTTAGAGGTTATCTCTTCTTCTGACAAGGGACAGAAAGTGATCTTTAAGATAGTCAAGAGTTTTACCAACCCCACTACACTCTCTCAGGAGATTCCACCTTCCCTCCCGCTTTGCAATGCCATAGCCAACTATTTTGAAAAGAAAATCTCTGATATTGTTAAGGATTTTACACCCGTGCCATCTATTTCGACATATTCGGAAATAATGAGGATAGGCGTTGTGACAACTAACACTCCTCGCTTTGACTCATTTACGCATATCTCCCTGGAGGATTCACATCAGGCTATTTTAGCCATAAAATCTGGGTCTCCATTTGATCCCTGCCCGCCCATGGTCCTGCGAACCTTGGTTGAGGAGATAAACCCAACTATTACCAGTATCATCAATTCCTCATTGGCTACAGCAGTAATTCCAGGTGATTGGAAGTGTGCAGCGGTTATGCCACTACAGAAAAAAGCCCTGCCGGATCCAACTATTCTGTCTAACCTGCGTCCCATTTCCCTACTCCCTGCGGTGTTCAAATTGACGGAGAAATTCGTTAAATATCAATTTACGATTTTTTTGGAGGAGAATAACATCCTGCACTCCAATCAATCAGGGTTTTGGTCCAAACACTCGACTGAGTCTGCTCTTTTGTTTACAGCAGAGACTTTACGAATGGCATTGGACCAAGGGAAGAAGGCCGTCTTACTCAATCTATCGGCGTCCTTCGATACGGTCTCACACTCCATCTTGATTGACCGTTTGGAAAACGCAGGTATAGGAGTAATGGTGCTGGCATAGCTTACTAACATCCTCTCTCAGAGACGTCAGGTAATAGTACTAGGTGACTACAAATCTGAAGAAAAGGTCATCAGCTCAGGGGTCCCACAGGGCGCCAGTTTGAGTCCTGTTCTTTTTAATCTTTACATGGTTCCCGTGATTGAGCTGATTGCATCCTATCAGATTGAAGTCATATCATACGCTGACGATACGCAGCTGATCCTAGTGTTGGATAGGGAGCTGCCTGGGGCTGAAGAAAATTTGATGAACTGTCTCACGGCTACATTTGAGTGGATGAATAACAATCACCTCAAATGTAACTCAGGGAAGACAGAAATATTGCCCTTTGGACCCCAAAATCTGTTTTCCCCTAAACAATAGTGGCCTGAGGATGCAGAAGCTCCTCCTAATACTATTTCTTCTGCGCAAAATCTGGGTATTAAATTTGATGACCAACTTTCATTCAAGCAGCAAGCGGTAGGCGTAGCTAGCTCATGTTTCCAGATTATCAAATCATTGAGGAAGTTTTTTGATCTTCTTCCTCTGGCAGCCAGGAAGACGGTAGCAGTAGCAATGATAACATCTAGATTGGACTACTGCAATAGTCTTTATGCAGACACCAATAAAGCAGTGCTGCACAGGCTACAGATGGTCCAGCATGCTGCTGCTCGCCTGGTACTTCGCTGGCCGAGAAGGTCATCTGCCTCAAGCAGCGTACTGGCACATAGCGTTTAAAGCCATTCAACAGATATCTCGGACCTTGTGACTGAAAGGCTCTAAAGGTGATAACAAGGACCTTAAATAGGACATGCTTGTGGATGGGCAGCCAGTGTAAGATCTTAAGCGCCGCCGAGGCAGATGACCTTCTCGGCCAGCGAAGTACCAGGCGAGCACTTCGCTGGCCGAGAAGGTCATCTGCCTCGGCGGCGCTTAAGATCTTACACTGGCTGCCCATCCACAAGCGTGTCCTATTTAAGGTCCTTGTTATCACCTTTAGAGCCTTTCAGTCACAAGGTCTGAGATATCTGTTGAATGGCTTTAAACGCTATGTGCCAGTACGCTGCTTGAGGTCTGTCAATCAAAATCTTCTGGTGATTCCCAGATTCAGATTGGCCACCAAAGGGGGGAAATCTCTCTTTGTACTAGGCTCAAGAGCTTGGAATAAATTGCCAGCTCAGCTTGGGCGTATAGTCAAGGAGAGCGAATTTAGGAAGTCTCTGAAGACATGGATCTTCTCACTCTCCGACGCGGCTTGCAGAGCATTAGTGTAAAGCTTGTAATGTCTGAAATTGCCTTCTGTCCACCAACCTATTCCAGCGGGGTTGGGTGTTGAGCGCCAAGATGCTCCTTGGAGCGATAGTAGCGCTATATGAATGTGTGCTTACATTACATTACATTACATAAGTCTGTAATTAACATGGAAGAAATACTACAAAGCCAATTGACGCGCTGGATACATTCCAAATTTAGAGCTCAATCGTGAATACGAATTAATAAAAATGAATAACATATAATTAAAGCAATCATAATCAGAACAGAAATCCAAAAGCGCCTCATGCTGTGTAAAATTGAACATCTCTGGCAACCTTAATGTACTGAAACAGATTTCTGCATATAACAGCTGGAAGGAAATATTATAACACAATAAGAGCATGGATTGAATTCTAGTACATGGATAGTTTTATGAGGCTAATTAACTGTATATCATAGACGCAATCAACACATGTCATATTCTACACAGAACAATTCCAATGCCACGACGGGGTAATGTACCCCATTGTAATTCTTCATCTAAACTAAGAGCTATAAAAGGTAGTGTACCTTACTGTAAGGGCGACAATCTCAAATGTTGTAACTATGCATATGTCGGTGGTATGACATACAACGGAGTAGGCAATTCCTGTGTATGTGCGCCCCTCATCCCAAACAAGTGATAAAAATATATATACAAGCGGTATTCACTGGGTTAGAGTAGACAGTGGGAAGATTAATAACCACCGTAGGTCAAAAAGGGAAATTTGGATTATATCGACAACCCAGGATCAATATCCAAAAACGATAAGCACCTTACTCTAGAAGAAAAATCAACAAGCCAATTATATTTCAATTGTGGCAATAACAATACGTAAATGCAGGTGCGATCCCTATTATGGGCCAACCACATGTCCCCAATATATATATATATATTTATATTCCCTTGTTTAAAATCATCTTATTTTAATTTAATTCATGATTTGCTTTTATAATACAGATGCTATGACTAGGGCTTAATTAAAATCATCTTATTTTAATTTAATTCATGATTTGCTTTTATAATACAGAGGCTATGACTAGGGCTTAATTAAAATCATCTTATTTTAATTTAATTCATGATTTGCTTTTATAATACAGAGGCTATGACTAGGGCTCACAGGAAATAGACGATTATTCATTTATCTCATCTAGGAGAATTTATGGAGCACAGCAAAGAAGACAAGATGGAGTATGGAGAGTATTTGGAGAGACCATATGCTTAGGAGGATGGCTGTGAACACATTTGATAGTAACAACAAGAAATCTATTACAGAAAGAGGAAAGCGAGCTACCCTAAAAGATTGGCAAGGAGAGATTTAGGGCGAAAAACTAATTAGAAAACAATTAAAAGTATGGAAAAGAAATGGAGTGCAAGGATAAAAAGTACATATACGAAGGGAAAGGAAATGTGATGATCAGCCATCAAGGACGGAAAGTAGGAAAAAGTAAACTTGAGTAATAGGAAATGTAGGTTCTAAGATGTTCCAATATTGTTGTACGGCTTTATACTTCCTAGTAAAAACTGTGTGTATATTGGACAACATAAACATTAGGCTTGTGCCAGATTGATACTATGCACACCCCCAGGATATGCTGGCTTTAATCCTGCCAGCCCACAGAGCACTATTGGTACCCCAAACCTAACCTGGTAGGAGATAGATTGTGCAACCTCAGGACATGATGACAAACCTGATTTCCCAAGGAATCATGGCAACAAATCTAGAGTTTTGTTTGGACTCTCATGCATACCCAAAGTATTACACAACCTGCAGTTTCACAATACATTACAGCATTGCGATTTTTGAGTATAAAGTGTGTGCTGTAATGATCAATAAAAGGAAACTGAATAATGTAATTACCATTAGGAGAATAGCTAAAAAGATGAACAAGTCCACCATTGTGCTAAAACAGTGCTCCTACATAGTGCTCCGTAACATAGTCTTGCCTAGGGTGGGTGATCTGTGAAATCCCTGCTTGGTGGTCTAACTTTCCCATTCCCGCTGAGCAAGTGCCATCAGGCTGTCCATCTTGTGGACGTGTCGGAAAACAGAAAACAGCTGAGCAGGAATTCTGGCATACAGTGACCTTGCAGTGTCAGTGCTCCTCTGACCTAATTAAGGAAGTGGTTCTGCATGTATAATAAACAGCACCCATATGAACATGTTGAAACCCCAGTCAGGTTGCAACCATTTTTTCTAGTTTGATAGCTTTGTCGTTTACCGGACAATAACTAATTTAATTTCTAATTTAAAATATTTCTAAAGCGCAGCGTACACCTTGCGGTTTCTTGGCGTGTGCAGTAAACTTTATCCCTCGTTTAAGGTTTCACAATAGTGTGTCTACAAAGTTGAAATATAATATACATATATCTTTGCTGCTGCGGTTTTACCTGTGCCATTAAAGAACAACTGAGGCCAGATCCTGTGGTCCGTCTCCTTTCTATGCCTTGCCGATCGTAGTGATTGGAGGTTGCTTGGGGAGTATCTGTGTGCATTTGACGATGGAAGACGGTTTGCTTCCGGTAACGGACCCCTCTCCAGAAGTCGGCATTCACTCACAAACACTTTTGTTTTTGGATCCTGTTGGAATTGCAGTGAACGCCCCCCTCTGACAACCGAGAAACTCTACTGGCGCGGAGGCGAGGAAACGATCAACACCTGTAATGTAATGTAATGTATACTTGTAAAGCACACTGTTGCCGAGCGGCGTCCTGGCGCTGTATACAGCTGGGGAACCCGTCCTGGCTTTCCCTGTGGGACTGTCCCTCCTGGGTATCCCCAGGGTGGAGCCAGGCATCCCCGGAGTTGATGGGGCCGTTGTGGAGATTAGGCAAGCTAATGCCCAGAGTTGCCGAGTGGGACCCCTGGTTAGAGAAGGCATTGAGGCGAGAATTATCGAGTCCGCTGACACTGGTCCATGTCCCTGCCGCGTCAGGAATTGAACCCTGGTCCCGGGCCGGTCTCTGCTTTGGGTCTGCCGCCTCTAACCAGTGAGCCACACTACTCCACCTGGGTCGGAGGACTCGGGGGAGGACCGAAGTACAAGCTATGCGGTCAGTTCGGAGGTAGTACAGAGGTGGGGAGGTCGGAGCGGTCGGCCATTAACACAGTGTAGCTGCCTGTGAAGATTTGGCGCTACGTACGGAAAACGCACAGGTTTAGCAGCAGCATGTCAGCAGAAGCTGTCTTTGCTAGGGCTGTAGAGGCAGAGGAGCTTTTTGGTAACATTCCGGCCGGACCAATTGGCCCCAGAAGCATCCCCAGCAGTAATGAAGCTCAAGAGAATATCACAATGAAATCTCTCTTCAAGGAACTAGGAAAAAATAAAAGACTTAAGATAACTAAGTGGTGGGAACACTATTCATTGAATAAATACGCGGACGTGGGAAGAGTGCCGAGGGGCCTGAGGATTATGTTGGCACCCAGTTTCGATAAACCTAATCCCCTAATGCTAAAGGAATGAGGACAAACACCAGCATTAAAGCACGAAAGGGAATGGTACATCCAACCCTTCCGCAATTGGGACTCTGATAAATGCCATCAATGAGGAGTCTGTGAGCGTAGACTCTATATCACTCTCGAGTGGGTCAAGCAATGACTTGGAGTCAACAACACAATCTGGAATAATTCTCAATTTGGAGGGGGAATTGGATTTTTTAGTCAAGGAAAGACTGGAATCCTTGATACCACGACTAAAGAATCCAACAACAACCGCAGGAACAAAAAAAGGCGAGAGAGAAGAAACAAACGTATTAAAAAATCAACAACCAAAAAAGAAACAACAATCAACGTGGCAAAAGAAACGCAAGTTTTTGACAAGTCTGTCATCAATCTATCGGAGATAACTTTATCTGCAGCAGAAAAACAACTGTTATCGCTGGGTATGAATTTCTGCCCTAAACAACCATTTAATTATGCAGCTACCCGGATAGATGTTTTTTGCTTTATAAGAAAGTTGAAACTTAAAAAATTCTTCTAGATCCAGAAATTGAAGAAATGTGGTGTGCCTGATTCTCATCCTCAAGATGCCATGATAGAAGGTGAGGGCGTCATAGCAGGTGATGTATCCACCCTTTTAACGCTACATGATTTGCACGATGCAACAGACTCGCAGCCATGTGGCCCGGATGTGAATTTGAGCACACAGGCTAGGCTGAGTAAAATAAATCGGTTGCAAAAAGGAGCTGGACTAACCCCTTTCAAGAGCAAATCTACTTTTGTTCCACTGGTCACGAAGGATGCAATCGACACCTTTCACGACTGTGTTACCAATAAGCATGGGCGAATGTTGCGAATCTCGCGTTCGCGAATTTTGCGGATTTGCGAACTCGCAATCCGCAAAATCCGCGAATTCCCGCGAATTTGCGGATTTTTTTTTTGTGTTCGCGCGTGTTTCTGCCAGTTCGCGAGGGTTTTTACAATTTCGCAATTTGCGAACTTACCTGTCGGGTCGCAAGTTTTGCGAACTTGTTGTTTCTACGTGTCCAGCCTGTTTGGGACACTCTTCTTCATCACTGCCACTCTCTGTCACCACTGCCACTCTCTGACTACTCATGCCACCCTCTGGCCCACCCATGCCACCCTCTGTTTCATCACCACACCCTCTGGTTGTCCAGTGTACATTATTTTCGGCAAAGCAAAGCACACCTTCCCTGCCTCAAGTGACCTGAATTAATTTGGGGCTGATTAATGTGTCACAGAATATTTTTTTAGCTGGCACCTGCTTCCTTAGTGCTTCCTGATTAGTGATCTTTTGCACTTGCTAAGTGCTTTCATTGTTGCAAAATTAGTTACAACACCTGCCCTGCCCCAACTGACAATAATGAATTAGGGGCTGATTAATGGATTTTAACTTCCAGCCTGGCTCCTGCTTGTCTCCCTTAGCTGTAATTCAGGACCTTTGTGGCATATGTGTAACTATTCTGAGGTTCAGAGCAGGGTCACATAATAGTTGCAACTGGCAACTGAACTCTGGAGAGGCCCCTCAGGAAGCACTACAGGAAATGGCTACTAATGATGAGCCTGAACTTTTGAACCTGGTAAGTAGTTTCAGTTTTGCTAAGATCGTATTTCTGCAATTTAGCACTTACTCGCGGGGTGCGAAGTTGTACTGGCAAGCCGCGAACTCACGCGAACAGTGCGAGCGAGCCATAAAATCCGCTGCTCGCGGATTTGCGGATTTCACGGGAAATTCGCAAATCTCGCGGATTGCGAATTTACCGAAAATCCGCAAAATCCGCGAGCGAAACGGATTTTCCGCCCATGCTTAGTTACCAATGAGATAAAGCAATTGTACAGGTCCACCAAAAATAGGGGCAGAAAGAAGTATGATCGGCGGCAGGCAGAATATTCCACTCTAATGAACAAACTTTCCAAGAACACTGACATAGTGATTAAAACATCTGACAAAGGTGGTAATGTTGTCATTTGGCCTTAGAAAGATTATACCATTAAAGCTTACAGACAGCTACAAGATATTCATTGCTATGAGAAATCTAGCCATAAGGAGTATGAGAAAGCTAAAGATACCCTTTTGAAATTACTACACAAATGGGGCAGGGAGGGCCTGATCTCAATGGAGGATTTCAAACTCATGCACAATGAATTCCCTGTCCTCCCTGTGTTTTATTTGATCCCTAAAGTTCACAAATGTGTCATTCCTACGCCAGGACGACCTATTATTTTGGCCATAAAGAGTGCTAGTGAACAGGTGGGACAATATATTGTTTTCTTTTTACAGGAGATGGTGCGCATGCTGCCCAGTTTTGTTAAAGATACAAGTGACTTCTTGAAAAAACTTGATGAATTGGAGTGGAATAATGATATGCTATTGATAAGTTTAGATTTAGAGTCTCTCTACACGGGTATTGGACACACCAGTGGTTTGCAAGCCGTAGCATTCTTTTTGAGCAAAAGGTCAGTTGAGCACTATGAGCATAATAAGGTTACTATTAGTCTCATAGATTGGTGTCTCAACCACAATTTTTTCCTGTTTGGTAAAGACGTGTGGAGACAGGTAAGGGGAGTGGCTATGGGATCCTGTTTCTCCCCCAGCTACGCGTGTTTACACGTGGGCTGGTGGGAGGAACAGGTCCTGAATACCCAGCACAAAGTGTGGATTCAAGAAAAAGTTGTGAAATATCTTCGATATATAGACGATATTTTCATTCTGTGGCAGGGAGATGAGGATGAGGCAACTATGTTTGTCAATGAGATCAACGACAATTCCCTTAATCTTAAGTTCACGTCGAAAATCAGCAAACAGGAAATGGAGTTCCTTGATGTGGAGGTTTTTGTCAAGAATGATAGACTAGAAACCAGACTTTTCAGAAAGCCCACGGCGGGTAACACCACCCTGCATGCTGCCAGTCTCCATCCCAAACATACAATAAGGAGTATTCCGTTTGGGGTGATACTACAGCTAAAAAGAATATGTAGTTCACCCATTGAATTTGACAAATGTGTACTGGAAATGAAGGCTAGACTCAGGGAGCGGGGCTACTCTAACGCTTTATTGCAGCAGGCATTAACTAAGGCAGAGACGCGCCATAGGGAGAGTCTTTTTCAGTCAGCTGCAGCTAGCAGTGAAGAGACAGAGAGTGTAGAAACACCTACTTTTGTCACCTATGACTGTCCTAGGCTAATCGCGTCCTTTAGTAACTAAGAAAATAAGATTAGATCAATTATGAAAAAGAATTGGCCTATTCTGCTAACTGATTCTCTACTAGGCCTGCAGTTGCCTGACAAGCCATTAGTTACCTTTCGAAGGGCAAGAAACATGGGATCTCTGCTTGATACTAGTAGCCCAGAAACACGACAGACCAGTATATGGTTAAAGCCTGCCACAGGGTTTCGCAAGTGTTCCACCTGTAGGGCTTGAAAATTTGGAAGTAACAAAACACACTATCGAATGCCTTTTCAACAAAAAGATATTCCCATTTTTGGCACCTTCAACTGGAAAACTGATTTTGCAGTATATGTTCTGACGTGCACCTGCGGCCTTAATTACATCGGCAGTACTAAATTGCAGGTGCACGTCAGGATCCTACAGCACCTCAGAGCCATCCTGCACAATGACCCCACCTACCCGGTGGCACGCCATTTTAAGAAAAAACACAATAATGACGTGGCCTGCCTATCGTATTTTGTAGTAGGTGCTGTTCCAAAATTGCGTAGGGGTGGTAACAGGGAACAGAAGCTGAGGCAGTTGGAGACTATCATGATCCTAGAATTCGATAGTAAATGGCCTAATGGTTTGAATAATTCTGAGGACATGTATACCTTCCTTTAGAACTCCATCTGTGTTTTGTACATGCGGTTCAGCTCTTGTGGCTACTAAGTGATGTCTGGATAGTATATGCCCTGCTTTTTGAGTTTGGCCCAGGCGGAACAATACTGGTGTTTAGGTTCCCTACCACCAAGTATTGTACTATCTGAAATTCCGGCCTTGGTGCACTTGATATTCTAGTTTCTGATTAAAATTCTATTTGGCAGTCAGGTTCCCTGTTGCCCCACTAAATAGCTTCATCATCTTGTTGTATATATAATGAAATTCTGCTCTCTCTTCCTGATTTTATATGGTGTTCACACTTTTTATATATTGGATGTAATAGGGTGTTTTTAGAATTGTGACTTTATATGTGATTTTAACAATGAATTTAGGTTTTTTCCTGGATTTTATATTGTCATCAACATTTTTAACACAGTTTCTATATCCCATCATCCTTCACGTGGCACTTTATTCTGAAAATTCTTTGCACTTTCGTATTTGCACAGCTACTTTTGCACAATTGGTTATGGAGTTACTTCTAATTATATATATATAAAAATGTTATGTGATGTTTACATTAGATCGCATATTTTTTAAAAAACTAAAAAAATGTTTTTTTGCACGTTATAATGTTTTTTACATTTCCCCTGAATTGCTAATTTAGTGTTTTGAAATACTGACGATGGTTAAAGTTTATTATTAACCATGGAGGGATGAGCAAGTAAAGGATTTATCCGGGTAGATTCTGGGCTTACCAGTTCGCTGTAGATATATACTCAGCAATGAGCATTTAAGCCGTTATGTGAAAGCTTATACGATTTAAAATCTTGAATTGTTTATCTTGCCACCTCCATTTTCTTCTACTGTTTTTGCATTTATGCACTCTATACATGGCAACTCATAAAGAACTACTAGTTTATTTACTATGTCTATGATCATGTGATCGCTGATGCCATTTGACTCAGGGGGCGTGTCTTTTGTACTCACAGCATATATAATAATTGTAAATTAAGTAACAATTTGCATGTGATCAAGGGCCCGCGAGCCCGAAACGCGTAAATTGCTGCTGTTGTTTTACCTGTGCCATTAAAGAACAACTGAGGCCAGATCCTGTGGTCCGTCTCCTTTCTATGCCTCGTCGATCATAGTGATTGGAGGTTGCTTGGGGAGTGTCTGTGTGCATATCTTGGTGTATATCAACATCATATTTATCAGTATTAAAATAGTGCCATGTGGTAGTGTTCTAAACGTAATTCCATCGCAAGTGATTGTTGCCCCATCGGATAACATGGGCTGGCATTGGGACATTACCTCTATGTCCAGCTCTATGATGGCCCAGCTGATTTCTTTCAAGTGTGTGCTTTTTTACTCCTTGACACACTGGTGGCGTTGTGGTGTAACCAGCGTCTACTTAGGTGACACTTCAGAAAGTGTCCACCTAATTTAATCAGTGTTCCCATGGCTTGGCCGAATTTTCGAAGCCTTGCTGCCCACACATAAGTCTGACCTCATGCTTGGAAGATGGTGTTGCTCCCGGAGGTCAGAGACAATGGACCTGTGTGAGCAGGACGTGACACCTCCGCCTACATATGATGACTAGTGAATTGAACTGTGTAGGAACTGGGGTCACCAGGTCCCCGGGGGGTAGCTTGGCCCGAGCGGGTAGGCACCCGAAGCTTAGGCGTAAAGTGACCTCACAGCACACACATCCACTGAGACAGGTAACACACACAATGACTGAGACCACACCAGTGAGATTGATTAAAACAATGTACTTTTATCTGGATTAAGGTCACGGCTGATAGACCATTCGGGACGATCAGGTAATCAAGGTAGATTTAACTCAATTCGCATTCCATTAAAAGAGTATACTTTTCATTACTCAGCCATAAATAGATAAATAGATAAATAATAAATAGTAAATAACTGTAGGCCTGGCATCAGCCTTGCTCCTAGTCAGCACCTGTAAGAAAATACACGGTAATACCTTCTTTGTCAAAATTATATCGTATCACCCCCTGCAAGAAATTCACTAGTGGAAACCTCCATCAATATAGCATTTAGCAGGGGCAGATCTGGTGCATGAGGCCGCAATCAGCTTCTCAATAAATAAGCAGTATGAACATTACATCAGGCCAGGATAGAGATTTCGATTAAAAACTAGGCAACATCCTTAAATCAGAGTGAACCTCCTCTTACGGCAGGTATAAACATTTCCTTACTCAGGAGTAACATTATGTAAGGCAATCACCACACTCCTGGTAGTAGGGTCTAACAGTCGCCTGTAACCAACTACTTTCCCCAACCAGGGGTTAACTTTAAGCATGGGCGAATTTTGCGCATCTCGCGTTCGCGGATTTTGCGGATTTGCGAATCCGCGAAATGTTTAAGGGTTCCAGCCAGCTCCTGGCAACTAGGGTGCTACTATCAAGTCCACTCTGCAGTCAGTAGCAGGGGTCAGTGGCAGCCATGTTGGGGGAAGAGAGCACCTGCACCTTAGCACTGCTTTTAATATTACACAGGGCATTTCAAACTCACAGGGCCTATACAACTTTGTTACGATGGGGGGACATCCTGAATTAGGGGAGCGAAAAGCAAAACAATATCAGGGAAGAGGGCCAAGTCCAACAAACTGGCAATGCAGTGAGCCTTATAGGCTTCATTCATGACACTGGTCAATTTAACAGTCCCCAGCTCGAGGACCAACCCTTCCCCTGCCCCAGGCACTGTATTTCATGGGCAGACGGGAAATTCGCTATGCAGGAGGCATGCACCTCCACAAGGCTGACCCCACTTCCATGGGTTGGCTGCTGAGGTGAACCGCTGAGGATGGTTCTGGCAATCTTGAATTTAGGCTGAAACAGGTTCTGACTAACTTTAGTGACATTCAACATCAGGATGTTGTTACTACTGAGATGGATTAGCCACAGGACATGATTCCAAATGGCTATTAGACCTCACACCCTCTAACATTCTCAAAATCTAGGATTCAAGGGGCACCCCAGACACCAGAACCTCAGGTTGATCATGATACCAAGAAACCCGTTACACAACATAGTAGGAGTCCAATAAGAGAGGTGCACCTGTGGTAGCCACCCTGTACTCGCTGGATTTCAACTTGGTCATGGCAAGAATTTAGTTAGCAAAGGAATGTAAACCCCTCTACAAACCCCAGACATCACAAGAACTCCCTTGGTTTAGAGGATCTAGTCCCCTGCAGTTGGCAGGCACAAACTGCAAAGTCCACAACCTTAAAGTCTTGCACCCCAAGCCACCTGACATGGCTGCTCCAAGTCCTTGTGTAGGTGAATTCTGGGAACTGTTGTCCCAACCCTCAGTGGGGCTCAGCTTTCTACACCATTCCCCTGGTTCTCTGGATAAATATTTCTCTAACCAGAGTGCTTGAAGATACCAAGGCTTGTTGGTTTTAAGTTCAATGACAACCTGCTTGATTGAATGCTTAGAAAGCAGAGATATATCTGCTCAAAGAACCAACCACTCCTGTGGCTCCATCATAAAGATCTTGCATGTGTTTCTTACCCTTTCTTGGGACACCTGCCAGTTCTTCTGGCCACAGATCCTGTTCAGCACCACAGGTAGCCAAGAGCACTTCTACACGCGTGCCCCTGAGCGAGGTAGATTGGTCCAGGACCAGCTCCTTGCTTTAATTCTAAAGGGTTTTGCTCAACTCACACATGCAAGTACCATTGTGCTTAAGTAACTATTTCAACACCGCAATTCTGATTTACAGCTCCGTTTGACAGCTGAAAGTACACCTCTGCACCTCATTCACTTTAAAGAAGTAAAATTGTGCTAGCTACTATGAACTGTTCTTAGACCGTCAGAGACCTTAACTCCGAGTGGGTTCCATTGAACTCACCCTTTAAAGTATCAACTGCATATATGTGTTTTCCCACTGAACATAACGTTAATATTTTTCGCATTGCAAAGTATTGATTTATTTATTGTTTGAAAACTGATAGCTCTGGTCATACTGTATATATTGATTTCATTTTTGTATCTAAAAATATATCAAAATCAGAGACATTTTTCTAAAGTTGTGTTGGAATCCTCTCAATGTGTGTCAATAACTTATTGTTCATGTTGCGGAAAAGCTTCACAATTGTTCCTCTAAGTAGCCTGTATGCTCCTTGTCACTCCACCAGGACTGATAGAAGGTATACTTAGAGAGTACACTGAGAGCAGGTCTACTGAGACAGTACCCGGGTTCCATCTTTGCACATTTTATCAGTATTGCACTGTAAGGCTCCCCTGCAAGACCACATACTTCTACCATACAGAAACCACACTTTATCACACAGGAATCTCAATCCAAGACGTCACTCATGATTAATCACATCCACCAAACCTGAGAAGCAGAACAAGGACAAGTTATCTCTCACCGCCCTGGAATGAAAGCTAACAAATGGCGATTGAGTTTTACTGGGCAGGTTTGCATTAGACAGTATTGAAACTCTTTGTTTTTTGTCCTGATCTTAAGATACTTTTTCTCATACAATTGTCTTTTTATTTCTGCATTCGAGTGCGATCTGTAAGTCAGGATTACAGTTGTTGAGAGATAAAACAAATGCCAAAAGGTTTTCTCAGTTCCCCTCCAAATATCAAAATCATTATGAATATACTGAAGCAACATTTTCAACTTATGGCTATGTGGGTTTCTAGGATTGAAAATATAGGCTTCATACAATTGGTCCATGTAAAGTTCTCTCAAAAGGTGATGGGAGGAATGCATGAAAGTAATCTAACCACAGGCACTCATGCGGGTAGCATCCCCGTTAATGGTTCTTTTGCTCACCGTGCCACCTCGGTTTATACCTTGCCTTTGGCAAATCAGTCTTGACCCTGCTCCTCATTAGAACCATCCAGTTGAACTTCCAGACTACGTCCTCTCTGAAGGCAAACACAAACAAACCAGGTTTGAACCGAGGTGGAAGACAAAGAAAACAGAAGTAAGAAAGGTGGTGAGAGTAAGAAAAAAAACACTCCCTACTATAAAACAAAAATAAGAAAACAAAATAAGAATTGGCAAAATGAAAAGACTGCCAGCTAGTGTCAGACCGATTGGCTTTACCATGCTTTTTTCCTTGATACTGTATCAGGGCCTAATCCTGACTTGCTTTACAGAGGTTCCAACACCTGTACACATTTCTTATTACAGCAATAAGACTCTACACATGGTCTAAAAATCAAAGCAGACTATACAATAAAAAAATGTAAGTGGCCGCCTTCACTGCAGACTCAGAATAGCTCAAAGGTTTACTTTCCACTCCTCTTTATATCTCACAGTTCTTGCAGTGCCGAGAAGCTCCTCTCAGATACTGTCCCCTCTAAGGACAGGTGCAGGGCTTTCAAATTTTTAATTTTGGTTTCATCTTTCAGTGTCTTTCTACTTCTGTTGAACACAAAGTCTTAAGTAGGTCCTTTTGTCCAGTGTCAGCTTGATTCAAGTAACTCAAACAGCTACTCTGGTAAGATGCAGAACAGATATAATATACAGCTCAATGCTTCCAGGATAGGGTTCACTGCTTACAAGTTAGTGGCAACATCTAAAATTGCTATCACATCTTCTAGGTGCCCCATTCTATTGGTGATTCAAAAGTCATCCCCTAACAAATTAAGATATCTTTGTCCCATTTGTAAAAAGAAACACCTAAAATAAAACAAATTGGGAACTGCACTGAAAATAATCAACCATGAAATAAAAAGAATGTCAGAGTGAGAAGACGAGAAACAAAACAGCAGGTATAAAGTGAGAACGTTGAGTAAAATTGAAGACATGAAGTATTGATACAAGAAAGTAATGAAGTAAAGAGTGGTAAAAGTAACAATATGGAAACACATAAAATGTTAGAAAGGATAAAATAAAGACAACATAAAGAAGAACTAGGAAATAAAAAGAAAGTATGGAAGTTGGAATAAGAGAACAGATACAGTAAGAATGAGAAAAGAAAATGTTCTGGACAAGAGAAAGTCCAAGATACAAAATAGAAAAAAAGCAATGAGGAAAGTTGGAAGCCTATACAGGATGAAAGAATAAAATACAAGACTAAACAAATGAGTAGGCAAAACCCATAAAATTGAACAATGAAGGAATAAAAGAATGTATGAAGAGAATGAAGTGAGATTTAGAAAGTAAAAGTGAGAAAGGCAACATTAAAGGAAAAGAAAGCAGTTCGGAGAAAAACACAGAACAGAAAGACAAAGAAATCAAAGCCAATGCACGATCCACTTTCCTCCAAAATAGGTCAAATTAGCACAAGTTCATGGGTACACTTGTGAGCAGAAGCACCACGCCAAGGTTTTGACCTTTGCTACTGAACATTCACCCAGCAGCGGGGCAGTGAGGGTACCGGCCGAGGCGGTGACGTGGGGAGGGGGGGCAGGGTGGGGGTAGTAATGTATGGATTACGGAGTTTAACAGGTAAGTAAACATATAAAAAAAAAAATTGTTGCGCGCACTGCATCGCATTTGCTGATGCAGTGCACGCAACAAAATTTGTTTTATTTATGTATATGTTTACTTACCTGTTAAACTCCGTAATCCATACATTACTACCCCCCACCTTGCCCCTCCCCCTCCCAACGTCACTGCCCGGCCGGTACTCCCACTACCGGCCGCGGCTGTATTCACACCATTCACAACGTCATTCAGGGGGCTACCCTGCTTCTCATCAGATCAGAGATCCGGTGTCCAGCTCCAGATAGGGGCAGTGCTACGGGTTTGTTGAGCTCAGGGCAAAATTCAATTTCCCTACTTGAGAACCCGGGAAACAGCTTCTTATTTGGCCATACCACACCGACTGGTCCTTGCACCCCCACGTCATAGTGCATTTGACTGCCTTCTCACTGGCTGCTGCGTGCACAAGGTTTGCTTCCTGATTTCTCCCCCAGAAGGAACCAGGCAAGCTCCTGTCAGTCTGAGTGCCCCATTCACACCGCATTCACACCATTCATACGCTAGCCCACACACTGCACTCACACTACAGGCATCACTGGCTATGGCTGCATGGAGAGACCAGTGTTACATTATGTTGATAGGAGTAAGCCCGTCTGTAACATGACATCACAGAACCAAAAGATTGAGGGAAGGAAGTCAGAAACAATTAACTAATTATTAAGGTTTCCTGTGTTCTCTTATTGCGTGCAGACTTTTAGTTTGAACCTTCCTAGACAGACAGAAGCTGTCAGAGGATTTGTTTCAGAATTTCTCTCTGTCTGGATTATTCTGCAGATGTTGTAGCCACTGAGGTCAATAATTACCAATAGTCATCTTTCAATGTCGCTGCCAAAAAGAATGTCCTTCAAACCCATCGTAACAGAATCTGTTAAGGAACTGGTGAGACTGACCTAGTGCACTGCACAGGAATGTACAGCATTTCATTCTGTTTCCTCTTATCTGCTCTGCCCATTTCACAGGTGTGATTCAGGTATTCAAATGGCAGGGTGGGATCTAAGAATTAGAAGACACGCTGCATCTTTCTTCTGCACTGACTGGCAGAGCCTGGCAGTGGCCTTATGGCTGGGCTCTGAGTCTTCATCTGTGTGAATGCCTCTGTGCTGGCCCGGCTTGCCATAGACTCCTTGTGTGACTCTACACAGCTTCAAGAGCATCGCACCCATTCAGTCAATAGAAGGTAGTTCTGGGTACCCAGGGGAGACGAGGTGCCCAACAAAACTGTAGCCTTAGAATCCGCTCATTACTACTCACAAAATGAACCTTAGACATCATACACAGCTGCTGCTTGAACCTGAAAAAACATTTTATGTTTTGCGCAAGAGGCATTCCAAGGGTGGCGTTTGCATTCCAAACTCAGTTCTGACTATCCAAATTAGAAGTGTGGTTCCAATCTGCATTCTAATGGAATTCTTTTATTTCCTAATTAGAACTCTCATTCCAAACATAGAATGCCATTTACAAAGTAGAACTCATTCTAAATTAGAGCTCAAATTTCATATTAGCAAGGCATGAACATCACATAGTGGCGACATTGTGACACCACAGACACCTTCATTGCAAGTCTTGTTGTAGATTTGATTTTGCACAAAAACTAAATTTCTGATCTAACGGGCATTGCAAACAATTTAACACTACTGCACTCTCAGGGTTTGTCATGGATACATTTGGTCAGGTAAAGCTTGTGGAACGTGTCCATGGAAAACTGCAGGGAACTTGGGATAAGTCTGTCAAAATCAGGGCATAAAGGTGGACGTCAGCTATAATTCTCCAGTGCAAGAGCACGGCTGTCACATGACTGTCCCTGCACAGCATAGCATTTGCCAGTCAAGGAGCCGTCACACATTCACACATTCACAATGTTCTCTCAGTCAACTTCTTCACCAAAGAAGAGGATGGACAGGTAAAGGACCATTCAACTGATCACACAAAAGGGAAAGGAGAATGGGATGGTAAATGGGAGATGGAATGATATAGGGACTTGGTGTTACCTCTACATGGAACACACAAAACCACCTCATTCATATCAATTAGCTCTTTTCAGCTCCAGTAAGAACAGATGTTATATTTCATATCGGTACCCTAATATAGCTCCAAGGAAAATCGCATACTTTCTCTACATCAGTTTCCGTTGTTTCATATGAACGAGCCTTATAAGGACATAACTCCAAATAATGACAGAATGCCTTATAAGTACATCACGCCTTATAAGGACTGCAGCCTTTTATGGACTAAACCTTTCACCCAAAGGCTAATATATGCAGCGGGGGTGTACGGAGTCAGTCTGCCACCAGACCCACAGTATATGTTATCTGTAAACAGCCTAGGTCCTGCATGACAGGGTTCTATTGGAACTACACTAGTCAGGCTAGATGATTCATATGTACAACTGGAGTGGCACTGCCAGACACCAGCACTGATGGAGGCCCGGTTACAGGCACTCCCCGTTCAACAGACACTAGGAGATCCTCCTCAACCTGGTGTTCCCTTAAGGAACGCTCCAGGCCCTGAGACTGGGTTTCGGGCACCATGGACACACCGTCCCACACTCATTCCTTCGCCACTGAGACCGGACATGAGCCCCTATGTAGGAACTGGGGTCTTCAAATAAGTAAGTTTTATCTAAGATCAAGATCAGGGCAATCAAAAATCACAGTAGTAATAACTTATTATCGGCCCTTAAAAGCACAGGTGTTTCATCACTCGGCCATAAATACTTAAATAAAAAATTATTAAATATTAAATAACCGTAGGCCTGGCAACAGCCTTGCTCCTAGTCAGCACCTGCAAGGAATTCTTTATAAATACATTTAAATAACATTGCATTAAGCATCCATAACCATTTCCTTATGTAAGCAACCATTTCATTTAGTGACTAAAGGCATCCAGGAAACTTTGCATTAGACAAAAGTAAACCGACCATTAAGTAGGAGTAAAACATTTCATGAGGATTATAAAGGGTCGTTCAGCAGAGGTAATCACTTCCTCTAGGTAGGGCAAACAGTTCGTTAGGCCACATTAACCAAGGCATTAGGCAAAGATAAACATTTTGTATATACCGGCTACATTAGCCATTACCATACTCCTAGCAGGGGTGTTCTCCTCTGGCTCAAAAGTTACTAGGGCCTCTGCAATGCTAGGGTAAGTTTAGGGGCCTGGCGTTCCTGCAGTGACCCTTCCAAAACAATGGGGGGCCGACGGGGCCCAACACAGTCTCCCGCGCGGGAGGGGCAATCTCGGGGCCTCCCCGGGGGGTTTTACCTCTTTCCTTCGGCCCTCCTCGGGCCCTTTCGGAGGTTTGGTTGCTGGAGGGGAGGGGGAGGTCGGCTCCTGCCCTCCTAGAAGCCCCCTGGAGTGTCTCACTGATGGGGACGGCTACGGGGCACCGCAGGACTGCACGGGGCCCTGCGCCGATGCTAGGGCCGGCCCCGAGGGTATAGATAGGCGGAGAGGGCTCCTTGGAGTCCTCCGAAGGGTTGCGTCCTGTTCTCGGGCCCACAAGCACGTCAGAGGCCCGGGAACCAATTGGCCTGAAGGTGCGCTGGGGGCAGGGCCTGGGATCCAATGAGGGCAGCGGTGCTCCCGCAGCCTCCTATGGCAGCGCGGCCTGCGGGGACACAACGCTGGTGGCCAATCCGAGCGTGGCGGGGGCGGAGTCAATTCCAATGCCCCGTCACAAGAGGAGAGTTTGAGGCTTCGGGCCTAGCGAGGCCGACTGCGGCCTGTCAGGAATTCGCGGCGGCAGTCGCCTGGCTCCGGGAGCCGCCGAGGGGTTGAGAAAGGCGGCGCCAGCGTCCCTGGGATCGCGCCGGGCCGCGACAACAAAGGCGAGGCTCACAGAGCTCCTGGACTGGGGCGGTGAGTTGTGCGGCTCCCTCTGTGATAACGCGCATCAGGGGACCAGCAGGGAGCGCCTAGCAGTAGAGGCACTCAATCCTCGCGGCGCTTTGGGGACAATCACCACAGCGCCTCGGCCAGCAACAGGAGGCAGGAATCTAGCGCTCCTCATGGACCCAGCGCTTGAGCAGGATAAGCAGTCCCAGTTCAGGCAGGTCAGCGTTCTAGCTCCAAGGGGGGAAGAGCGCTTCACAGGTAGCCCATTTCACTTCAGGTTCAGGCTGGCTAACAGTTTAGGCAGAGTAGGACAGCAGAAGGGATAAGGCAGGGCAGCGCAGGGGCCCAAGGTTATGGCAACAGGGTGCAGAGGTGACACAGCCCAATACCTGGTTGATCCCCAGTGGTCCTGGATAGTGCAGGGAGGCTTCTTCCTGGCGCTTGTTGGTTCTGGCGCCCTTCTGTGGCATTAGAATCTTGGCTTCTTGAGGAGGGGGGGTGGTGAGTTGAAGGCTTTCCTCAGCAGGTCACTTCAGATGGTTCCTGGGTTCCCCTCCCGCCGGGCTAGATCAGTGGGCTAGTTCAGTGTTCCTCACACAGCTTGGTGGGCAGCGCCTAAACCCTGTCACCCCCAGTGGTAAAGGTTCCTTACTTGGCCCTCCCGCCTACGTCTCCTGAGCAGGGTCCCCCAGGTAAGTGATGCCCCAACTGACTGGAGAGTTTCCCTCCCTTTTCTTTTATAGTGGCAGTTGGTAGTTGGCAGTGGGCAGGTGGTGACCACTCCCCTATTCTGGAAGGTTCCAGGAGCTGCCTCACTCTAGCTATGGGCAGGCAGGCAAGCTGGTATTGCAACAATGTTTAAGGGTTCCAGCCAGCTCCTGGCTACTAGAGTGCGTCTAAACAGACCACGCTGCAGTAGCAGGGGTCAATGGCAGCCATGTTGGGAGAATAGAGAGCACCTGCACCTTAGCATTGATTAGGAATGGGAAGGTGCCCAGAGACCTAAGGCCAAAATGAGGCAAAAGCGGAAAAAAAGGAAAGACCACCCTAAGGCTGACAGGTCTAACATGCGTCCCCCCCCAGCTGAGAGTGGGGAGAGCTACCCAGCCTCTAGGGAGTTCTCGTCACTAAGGCGGAAAACCAGGGAGAGACCGTCAGCATTGGCGTGGGCAACTCCGGGCCGATGTTCCACCCGAAAGTCCATCCCCTGTAGGGAAATGGACCACCTTAGCAACTTGGGGTTTTCGTTTCTCATCTGCATGAGCCGGGGAAGGGTTCGGTTTGAATCAGGAAGTGAGAGCCAAACAGGTATGGCCTCAACTTCTTCAAGGCACAGACCATAGCGAAGGCTTCTCGCTCGATGGTACTCCATCGCCGTTCCCAAGGGAGGAGTCTTCTGGGGATGAAGGCCACAGGTTGGTTTTGGCCATCGTTGTTGAGTTGCGAAAGCACAGCGCCTATGCCATGCTCAGAGGCGTCCGTCCGCACAATGAATTCCTTTGTGAAATCAGGTGTTGCAAGCACCGGAGCGGTGCACATCGCGTGGTTCAGTGTCTCGAATGCCTCTTAGCAAGCAGCCGTCCAGATCACTTTTCGTGGCTGCTTCTTAGACGTCAACTCAGTCAAGGGGGCTACGATGGTACCATATCCCTTGACGAACTGGCGGTAATAGCCAGTGCAGTGAGGCAGAGGAAAGCTCCAAGCCAAGATGGTCCCAATTTTGGCATGGAGGGGTTGCACCTTACCCCCACCCACCAGGAGTCCCAGGAAGACAACAGATCCCTGTCCAATCTGGCACTTGCTAGCCTTGATGGTCAGGCCAGCACGTTGCAAGGCCTGAAGTACCTCCTGGAGATGCTGCAGATGGTCCTCCCAGGAGCTACTGAAGACAGCTATGTCATCCATGTACGCCGCTGAGAAGGACTCCAGGCCAGACAGCGCCTGGTTCACCAACCGCTGGAAGGTGGCTGGAGCATTCTTGAGTCCGAAGGGCATCACTCTGAATTGGAAGTGGCCCTCGGGGGTGGAGAACGCTATTTTCTCCTTTGCTCCATCGGCCATGGCAATCTGCCAGTACCCTGATGTTAGATCAATGGTGCTGAGGTACCGGGCTGCTCCCAGCCGGTCAATCAGCTCATCTGCCCTTGGGATCGGGGGAGCGTCTGTCTTGGTGACAGAGTTCAATCCTTGATAGTCCACACAGAACCGAAGTTCTGGTGTGGTGGCCGGTGCAGCCGCTTTCTGCACCAACACAACTGGACTAGCCCAAGGGCTGCTGGAAGGTTCGATCACCCCCAGCTCCAGCATTTTGGCCACTTCACCCTGGATGCTGTGCTTGACTTTATCGGACAGCCGGTAAGACTTGGTTTTTACAGGCGGACTGTCCCCTGTGTCCACATCATGGGTACACAGATGTGTAATTCCAGGCGTGATGGAGAACAACAAGGCGTACTGCTCCAACACCTGGCGCCAGTCCCTCTGTTGCTCGAGGTCAAGGATGGGGAGAGGACAACTCCCTCCACTGAACCATCCTTCTCCTGGGCCACCAGAAGGTCAGGAAGAGGCTCACTCTCCTCCTCCTCGCTCCCATCCGTCACCAGGAGGAGAGCAAGCTCAGATCGCTCATGGTGAGGCTTCAGGCGGTTGACGTGGAGCACCCGATGGGGCTGATGGGGGGTCTTTAAGTCAACGACATAGGTAGACTGACCTCGACGCTCCACAATTTCGTACGGACCAGTCCACCAGTCCTGGAGGGCACTAAGCTCCCCAGGCTCCATGACCCACACCTTCTGTCCAGCGTCCAACTCCACTGTCCGAGCGTTGCGGTCATACCACTCCTTCATGACGGCTTGACTAGCCTCCAAGTTGTCTGAGGCTTCCTTCCATAGCTTGGCCATCTGGCTGCGGAATGCCAGCATGTAGCTGACGACATCACAGGGAAGCTTCTTCGAAGTCTTCTCCCACCCCTCCTTGACAAAGGCTGAAGGGGCCCCTAACGGGATGGCCATAGAGCAGTTCAAAGGGGCTGAATCCGACTCCCTTCTGTGGTACCTCGCGGTACGAAAACAGCAGGCAAGGGAGGAGGATGTCCCATTTCTGCTTCAAGTCCTCTGGCAGGCTCCGGATCATCCCCTTCAAGGTCTTGTTGAAGCGCTCTATGAGCCCGTTAGTCTGGGGGTGGTAAGGAGTGGAGAACCGGTAGGTCACTCCGCACTCCTTCCACATGGCCTGCAGGTAGGCCGACATGAAGTTCGTGCCCCTGTCTGACACCACCACCTTGGGGAATCCCACTCTGGTAAAAATCCCCATCAGGGCCCGCGCCACCACAGGTGCAGTGACAGTCCTCAGAGGGATAGCCTCCGGGTACCGAGTGGTGTGGTCCACTAACACCAAGATGAACCGGTGTCCCGCAGAAGTCGGAGGGTCCAACGGCCCAACGATGTTGATTCCGACCCGCTCAAAAGGGGTCCCGACCACCGGGAGCGGTTCCAAAAGGACCTTCACTTTAGTCCCAGTCTTGCCACTGGCCTGACAAGTCTTGCAGGTATTACAGTAAGTGTCAGAGGCAACCCTCATCCTGGGCCAATAAAAAAATGGGACCAGCCGCGCATAGGTTTTGTCCTGGCCCAGGTGTCCAGCCAAAGGAATTTCATGCGCCAGTTCCAATAAGAAGGCCCGGTAGCATTGGGGGACCACTAAGGCCCTCGAGGATCCATTCACGGGAACCTAAGGCTCACTGTAAAGAAGGCCATCCTCCCAGTACACGTGAAAACTGCCGGTCTCCTGATCGGTCGCTTGGGCTTTAGCCTGTCGCCGCATGCCTTCAAGCGTGGGGCACTCCTTTTGCGCCCGGGAGAATTCCTCCCGGGTAAGCCCTCCTTCCACATGCCACTCGGCAAGGGTCGGCAAGTCCCCCACAGGAACAACATCCACCTCCACGGACTCCGGGGGTACCTCCACAGGCTCCCCATCCATCACACGAGGTGTGTACTTCACAACATCCTCCTCTTCAGGACCAGCATTGGGTTGGGCAGATGTCTCAGGCTCCAACCCGGGTTGAGTTCCTTGCCGGGCAGCCATGGACCGCGTGACCACGCAAGTCCATCCTGGTAACCCCAGCATCTCAGTGTGGGCCTTAAACTCCACCTCTTTCCAGGCGGTTTGCTCCAGGTCGTTTCCTAGCAGACAGTCCACTGGTAAGGCAGGGCTTATCGCAACTCTCAACGGGCCTTTCACTCCTCCCCACTCAAAGGGAACCTGAGCCACAGGATAGGAGCTCAGAGTGCCGTCAGCCAACACGGCCGGATGGAATACATCAGGTACTACTTGCTCAGTGGACACCAGCCGCCTCACTATGGTGTACTAAGAGGGAGGGGTCCCAGCTTAAGTGTGAAGTGATGTGAAAAATATCAAACCATAAATTACACAAACAATAAATGAGTCCACATTGTTTTATTCACAACGGGACTGGATATACTGAATATATACAAGAACAAATCAATAATGCAATTGGTTGTACAGTGCCCCGAGAGGAATAAAAATAGGGGGAGAGGTAGTGGTAGGTGCTCAGGTGAGGATAAAGTGATAGACAGAAGTACGTGACAGTAAAATCAATGAATTGAGGAGACTGTATTTCCGAGTTATATACAGTGTAGTGGACCGAAGGTTCATCACAATTGGATTAAAGAGTCATACTTCACATATAACAATGAATGAAATAAATGTTGGAGTGAAGTTGATGGTGAAGTAGGTGGTTGTCGACGTTTCGACCCTCTAGTGCAGGGATTGGTTGTGCCCTTGCTGTGGGGTCTTCATCAGGACAGAGAAGGGGGGCGGGCAACCTAGTTCGGTGTATAAAATTAAAAGTTAAACTCAAGGTATTGGGACGTGCCTCATAATAATTATACCATAATTGGCACACAATCGATTGAGCAAGTTAAGGTTAATTCATTAGAATGTTGCGTTATCGACACATTGATAGTCATACTTGGAATTCAATTAAATTAGTAGCCGGCCTGGGAGTGGAGCCAGTCCCGTTTGAAGGAATAATTCACAATGGTGGAAGCGAGCGACGGAGAAAAGGGTCTCGGAGGAGAGGTGGGTTCTAGCGATCCCCGTCGCGAGATAGTTTAGGGTGGTATATCACCGTGTGACCTAGTTAGGAGGGCGCGGTAGAAA
Source organism: Lissotriton vulgaris (assembly GCF_964263255.1). Taxonomy (NCBI): domain Eukaryota; kingdom Metazoa; phylum Chordata; class Amphibia; order Caudata; family Salamandridae; genus Lissotriton; species Lissotriton vulgaris. The sequence continues at coordinate 1,036,351,603 of NC_141698.1, forward strand.
GCCACCATCTAATTAGATCCTGTCAGGAGGTTCATGCCTGAAATACGCAAAATTGGGCCAAATAAATCACCGGGTACCAACAATAGGATTCTACATGCACAATCATGGTGACACGGGTAGATTTGAAATGAGCTAACTTACAGCGTGGAAAAAATCAATATTGCCACGGGATGCTGTTAGCGGTTAGTGCGATATCAGAATGTTCCTGTGGGTAAAGGGGGGAAAAGCCAGTCAATTGAGGGTACAATTATTGGTGGGCACACAACGTGAGTTTAGTGCGAATGTGTAATCTGCTTACCCGATGATTGGGAAGACGCCCAAGGGGTGAATGAAACAATGTGGACTCATTTATTGTTTGTGTAATTTATTGTTTGATATTTTTCACATCACTTCACACTTAAGCTGGGACCCCTCCCTCTTAGTACTTATTGAACCCAGGTCCCAGTGACTAGGTTTGGGTAAACCCTCCTTACATACCCCGCCTCACTATGGTGGTCATGCTGGCACCTGTGTCCCTCAGAGGCTCCACCTCCTCCCCGTTAACCTTCACCCTCTGCTGGTACTTAGCAGTATTCGATGGTAAGGACGTCACTGGGACCATCTCTCTGTCCTCGAGTGAAATCAACGTCAGGCCTGTCTATTCACCTTCCCTATCTAGGGGCAGATCCACCCCAAGCGCTACACTAGCCACCCCGGGACTCCTGCCACCTGTTGGGGCTGGAGGTCTCTTGGGACCCTGGGGATCCCCCTTGTACTGTCCAACCTCCCTGCATTCCTAGCACCGGACAATTTTTGGCTGCTGACCCTTGTCAGGGTAAGTGGGTTTTGGGGAACTGGAATGAGGTGGGGTACCCACTCCTCTCCCAAACTGTCTAGTTTGTGGGCCTCGTGAGAACTACTTATTTTTATCTCCCCCCTCTTTCTTCTGGGGGACGCCCTGTCTGCCTTTTGTGCCATCTCCCCCGGGGCCCTTGTGTGACAGCCGGGTGCTCACCCAAGTATCCGCCTCCTCTGCAAGCTCATGGGGATCAGTTAGCTTGCGGACCACCAGATGTGTGTGCATCTCCAGAAAACACTTATCCAAGAGGTGCTCTCTCAAAAATAAATTGTACAGGCCCACATAATCATGCACCTCGCTGCCACGCACCCAACCATCCAGAGCCTTACAGGCATAATCAAAGAAATCCACCCAATTCTGCATGGACAGCTTATGGCTGCCACAGAACCTTTGGGGATACCATTCGGGGTTGAGGCCAAACTTTTTAAGGAGCGCCTTCTTCATGGGGGAATAACTGAACTGGTCCACCTTATCTAAGTACAGGAGGGTGTCCCTGACATTGGGAGGTATGTAACGATATAGGCCACCTCCCCAGTGTTTCTCGGGCACCCCATGGGCTGTCAAGGTCACTTCATACGCCTCCAACCACTTGGCGATGTCATCCCCCTGAGTGTAGCTCACTATCACCTCCTTAGGTAACCAAAATCTAGGCTTGTGTTGAGCCCCTGGTACGCTGTCACCATTGGGTCCTGCTGGCGCAATCAATTGCAAGGCTCTCAGCTCCAACTCCTTGAGCTGAAGCTTGTGCGCCAACTTCCTTTCTTCCAATGCAAATTCTTTATCTTCCATCTCTCTCTCCCTCTCGTGCTCTAACTTGGCAAGCTCCCACCTCAATTGCCTCTCCTCCCTCCTGACCTCATACTCCTGCGACAACATACTCCCTCTGGACCCACTAGCTTAGCTATCATCGTCAGAAATGAACTACAGATGAAGAGCTGCGACCTAGGTAGCACCCCGGACTGCGAAACGCTGTCCTTCCATATCAAATTAACACAAAACTATACCTTGAACGGCCTTTTGGTCCATAGACTGGCTACAGCCAAAATTAACCTGACAGCCTCACTAAACCCCTTCGTAGAATCCAGCGTGCAATACCCTGACTTTACCATCTTGGGGGACTTTAACCTCCATCTTGAAAATAGCGACAATACTGGAACAGCAGCGCTGACCGATACACTAAATAATCTGGCCCTAGAACAGATAGTCCATACGGACACACACAAATCAGGACACACCTTAGACGGTATCTTCACCTCTAACAAATACATTAAAATAATGGACTGCCTCCGCGTCCCTTGGTCTGACCATAAAGTATTAATATTTTCTTTAACTCTGGCTAACACAGAGGGGACAGCGTCTCCCCAGATATAAGACACACCTACTTTATACCTACACTGGTCCTGGAACGGCCCCTTAAACTACGAGACCACCTAGCGTCACATATACCCACACTAACCGGGGAATGTAACATGGCCACTGACCAAATCTCTAAATGGATAACATCGGCCATAAAAACAGCAGTACCATTAAAAAAGGCGACCTTTAGGAAAAAACAGCCATCCCAAGCCTGGTTTTCAGAAAATCTCAGGGCCCAGAAGCGAATAGGCAGGAAACTTGAAAGGACATGGAGAATAAGCTACAACTCAGATAGCAAAACCAAATACAAGACCTCCCTGAACATATACAAAAAACTGATCTTTACTGCAAAAAGCCGGTACTTTATTCAGAACAAAAAACTCTAGTCAAGAATTATTCTCAACGGTAAAACAACTATCCAAAGTAAAAGCTAACACTAACATGCCAGCCACTACAGAGTTCTGCAACACTCTGGGTCAATTTTTTATTGACAAAGTGACCCGGGTCTATGAATCTTTTAAATCGGCCAATCCACAAACCCCTACAGGGGATAAAAATGACCAAACTAAGGACTTAGTTCCTAACACAACATCAAAACCGGAGTTCAAATTCTGCCTCCCTGAGGCGGAACAGGTTCACCAGATAGTCATGGCAACTAAATCCGGGGCATTTTCAGACCCATGCCCACCAAAAATACTCCATCTCTTCCCAGAGCTGTACAGTGAACAACTGATCGGCCTTATGGAACACATAATGAACGTAGGCACTTATCCCGCCCTCTGGAAATCAACATCAGTCCTACGTTATGTTATGTTATGTTATGTTATGTTATAACAATTTATTATGCGCACAGTGACTCCAGCGAAGGAGCATCCCGGCGCAGAAAAAACCCAACTTGGATCCAGAAGAACCCGGAAACTATAGGCCAATAGCTAGAATTCCTATTGGTGCCAAGGTAGTTGAGAAACCTCTAAATAAACAAATTGCCCAATTTATTACTGAAGCAAACATCCTGGATCCCTCACAGTACGGTTTCCGTGAAGGGCACAGCCCCGAAAAAGCCTTGCTGATGGCAGTGGAAGAGCTCAAGAACGTACTGGACGCCGGGGGGAAGGCCGCCTTGATATAATTAGACCTATCGGCGGCCTTCGATACGGTGAACCATGGTACGCTCCTGGACCGACTAACAGCAGCAGGACTCCATCAAGACGCAAGAAATTTGCTGGCATCTTTTCTGGACAACAGAACATTCACAGTGGAACTGGGTGAAAAAAATCTAAACCCTTCAACTCCCCCTGTGGGGTCCCGCAGGGGTCTTCGTTGAGCCCAACGCTTTTTAACCTATACGTAACACCGCTAGCCGGAATCATCAGGGCATGTGGCTTTCTGCCAGTGTCATACGCAGATGACACACAAATTGTAGTCTCAATTAAAAACGACACCTCAGACATAACAGATAACTTCAAAAATTGCATGAAGCAGGTCAGCCTGTGGATGGAGCAAAACTGCCTAAAATTAAACAGTGAAAAAAGCGAGGTTATTCTATTAGGAACAAATGCAGGAATCTGGTCCCCAGACTGGTGGCCGGTGGATCTTGGCAACTGCCCATCACCGGTGACCAAAGTAAAAAATCTAGGCATCTTGCTAGATAACAGACTCACTTTTGAGGCCCAAACCAACAAACTTTATCCACGATGTGGTCTATCCTAAAAATGATCAGGAAACTAGTGCCATACATCCCCATGGACTCCCGAAAAACGGTGGTGAACACCTTAGCCCTATCAAGACTCGACTACGGAACTGCATTATATGCCGGGATGCAAGCCCAACACCTGACCAAATTACAATGCTTGCAGAACTCAGCAGCACGACTGATACTAAATAGCCCGCGATCAGAGCATATATCGCACCATCTAGACACACTACACTGGCTCCCCTTGGCAAAACGAATTAGATTTAAATCACTGTGTTTAACATATAAGACGCTCCAAGGTTCGGGATGTCTGTTCCTTAGAACCCACCTCAAGCCATACGTCCCCACAAGAGACCTACGGTCCAGCCAGGCAAAACTGATGCAAGTTCCTAGGTTCAAACAAACTAGATGGGGGGGCAGAAGCTTCCTACTATATGCTGCCAAAGACATGAATCGACTCCCCCTCGTGATTAAAAACAGTACCTCTCTAATGTCATTCAGGAAAGCGGTTAAAACATGGCTGTTCAAGTCCCGATAAACCAACTCTCACCAAGTTTCAGGACACCATGTCTTTTCTACAGCGCCAAGACGCCCAAGAGCATATGAGCGCTTTACAAAACCACAAATGAAATGAAATGATATCAAATAAAATCACTACTACTTGCCCTGGAACGTCTTCCTGGCAACACATTTTCAGATACCTCATCATTAAGTAGGTGTAGCTCTCCTGGAGCACCCGTCTCCCCTGGTGCGCACAGCCCCTCCTGTCTCCCATCCCCTCTCCCCTCTGGGTGGGCCCTTACCCTTGCCCTCAAGGCAGTACAGAGTTCCTCCTTTGCAGCTCTCCGGCCAACCGGCACCCCCATCCCCTGACAAAATTCCCTTAGCTGCAACACTGTGTACTCTTTCAGGTCGGCTAGCTGGAACTCCATTTTGCCAGGTGGGGACCCAGATAAATCAAGGGAAAGATTCTAGGATGTAGGTAGCAGGATTAGGTCAAAACAGGTCTCTACACGCTCAGGTTAGACAGTGGGGGCCAATTGAGTAGGCTTGCTTGCACGATAGGTGTCTAGTCTAATTGCAGCGCACTCTGTCCCGCTGGAAGGTGCTGTATAGTCACAGGTCCTGATCCCACCGCTCGGCACCAAATGTAGGAACTGGGGTCACCAGTTCCCTGGGGGTAGCCTGGCTCGAGCGGGTAGGCACCCGAAAGCTTAGGTGTAAAGTGACTACACAGCACACGCATCCACTGAGACAATAAATGCACGCAAAGACTGAGACCACACCAGTATTATTGATTCAAATAAGTAAGTTTTATCTAAGATCAAGATCTTGGGCAATCAAAAATCACAGTAGTAATAACTTTTTTTGTCCCTTAAAAGCACAGGTGTTTCATCACTCGGCCATAAATAGTTATATAAATAAATATTAAATATTAAATAACCGTAGGCCTGGCAACAGCCTTGCTCCTAGTCAGCACCTGCAAGGAATTCTTTATAAATACATTTAAATCACATTGCATTAAACATCCATAACCATTTCCTTATGTAAGCAACAATTTCACTTAGTGACTAAAGGCATCGAGGAAACTTTGCATTAGACAAAAGTAAACCGACCATTAAGTAGGAGTAAAACATTTCATGAGGATCATAAAGGGTCGTTCAGCAGAGGTAACCACTTCCTCTAGGTAGGGCAAACAGTTCATTAGGCCACATTACCCAAGGCATTAGGCAAAGATAAACATTTTGTATATACCGGCTACATTAGCCATTACCATACTCCTAGCAGGGGTGTTCTCCTCTGGCTTAAAAGTTATTAGGGCCTCTGCATTGCTAGGGTGAGTTCAGGGGCCTGGCATTCCTGCAGTGACCCTTCCACAACAATGGGGGGGCCGACCGGGCCCAATACAGTCGCCCGCGGGGAGGGGCGATCTCGGGGCCTCCCCCGGGGTGTTTTACCTCTTTCCTTCGGCCCTCCTCGGGCCCTTTCGGAGAATCGGTTGCTGGAGGGAGGTGGGGCTCCTACCCTCCTCGAAGCCCTCCGGAGTGTCTCACTGATGGGGCCGGCTACGGGGCACCGCAGGACTGCAAGGGGCCCCGCGCCAATGCTAGGGCTGGCCCCGAGAGTATAGATAGGCAGAGTGGGCTCCTTTGCTCCTCGGAGCCCTCCGCAGGGTCGCGTCCTGTTCTCAGGCCCACGAGAACGTCAGAGGCCCGAGAACCAATTGGCCTGAAGGCGCGCTGGATGCAGGGCCTGGGATCCAATGAGGGCGGAGGTGCTCCTGCAGCCACCTATGGCAGCACGGCCTGCGGGGGCACGACGCTGGTGGCCAATCCGAGTGCGGCGGGGGCGGAGTCACTTCCAACGCCCGTTCACGTGAGGAGAGTTTCAGGCTTCGGGCCTAGCGAGACTGACTGCGGCCTGTCAGGAATTCGCGGCGGCCCTCTCCTGGCTCTGAGGGCCGCCGAAGGGGGTGAGAAAGGCGGCACCAGCGTCCCTGGGAACGCGCCGGGCCGCGACAAGGAAGGCGAGGCTCACAGAGCTCCTCGACTGGGGCGGTGAGTTGTGCGGCTCGCTCGGTGATAACGCGTGTCAGGGGACCAGCAGGGAACGCCTAGCAGTGGAGGCGCTCAGTCCTCGCGGCGCTCTAGGGACAATCACCACAGCGCCGGGCCAGCAACAGGAGGCAGGAATCTAGCACTCCTCAGGGGCCCATCGCTTGAGCAGGATAAGCAGTCCCAGTTCAGGCAGGTCATCATTCTAGCGCCAAGGGGGGGAAGAGCGCTTCACAGGTAGCCCATTTCACTTCAGGTTCAGGCTGGCTAACAGCTCAGGCAGAGTAGGACAGCAGAAGGGATAAGGTAGGACAGCGCAGGGGCCCCAGGTTACGGCAACAGGGCGCAGAGGTGAGACAGCCCAATACCTGGTTGATCCCCAGTAGTCCTGGATAGCGCAGGGGGGCTTCTTCCTGGCGCTTGTTGGTTCTGGCGCCCTTCTGTGATATTAGAATCTTGGTTTCTTGAGGAGGGGGGTGGTGAGTGGAAGGCTTTCCTCAGCAGGTCACTTCAGATAGTTCCTGGGTTCCCCTCCCGCCGGGCCAGATCAGTGGGCTAGTTCAGTGTTCCTCACTTAGCTTGGTAGGCAGCGCCTAAACCCTGTCACCCCCAGTGGTATAGGTTCCTGACTAGGCCCTCCCATCTAAGTCTCCTGCGTAGGGTCCCCCAGGTAAGTGATGCCCCAACTGACTGGAAAGGTTCCCTCCTTTTCTTTTATAGTGGCAGTTGGCAGTTGGCAGTGGGCAGTTGGTGACCATTTCCCTATTCTGGAAGGTTCCAGGAGCTTCCTCACTCTAGCTATGGGCAGACAGGCAAACTGGTATTGCAACAATATTTAAGGGTTCCAGCTAGCTCCTGGCAACTAGAGTGCGTCTAAACAGACCACGCTGCAGTAGCAGGGGTCAGTGGCAGCCATGTTGAGGGAAGAGAGCACCTGCACCTTAGCATTGATTAGCAATGGGAAGGTGCCCAGAGACCTAAGGCCAACCAAAAAGAAGGTGGGAAAAATTAGGCAAAAGCAAAAAAAAAGGGAAAGACTACCCTAAGGCTGACAGGCCAGGAAGATATCTAAGCCACTCCTTTTGGGATCACTCCCCAATGCCTCCTCAAACTCTCTGGAATTCATCAAGAGGTCTGCCTCCAACGCAAGCTCTCTGGGATCAGAGAACTCACACTCCACCGGGTGTTAGCATAGCTCTGGAAAACAGGAACTTAAACAGGAACTTAAAATATGCTCTGCAACAAATGAATCGCACAGCCCCCCACAGTTGTTAACCAAGCTATCCTTTGCCTCACCCTTCAGTGCCTCACACAAGTACCCCACACCACTCTCCTGAGACTGGCAAGACAGTATCTTACTGTCTCTGTCACACAACCCACACTCTTCTGGCTGGTCTTCACACACACACACCAAGGTTTCTACCACGGGGAACCCCTCTCCCTGTACCACTCTTCTAGAGTCAGTAGAGTGTCCCTTTCACCACTAGGAATATGGTCCCCTGTCCCAGTCCCCCAATCTACTTCAGGGACACTGCACTCCACTGGAACTACATCATAATCCTGAACCCCCTGATGTATGTCAACCCCCTCCCTCCAGTCAGGCGCTACATATCTGGGTGTTTGTACCTCTCTCTCAGCACTAGATATCATAATCATGCTGTCACCATCTGAGCTGGACTCCACCTCCAACTCAGCAAAGCTCCTTCCTTGAGCGTCCCATTTTTCTTTCTGGGCTAAGGCCCACCGGATCATTCCTTGTTTAGCCAGTCTAATTCTCTCCACCTTTGCTCAGCAGCAAGGAGCCACTCATCTTTCTCTACCTCACTGTCAGAGACGTCCTCCTCCTCAGAATCATCTGCTAATGTTGCTTCCCAAATTCTGGCCTCATGGGAATACAGGCATGCCTCAAGATCCCTCCTTGTGGAACCTTTCTCCAGGGCAGCCCCCTCTTCTTGCAAAAGGCTTTTATCTCCTCTTCTGTGTAGATGCACAGGTGGAAAAAGTTGACTTCCATTTTGGCAGGATTTTACAGGTGCAACACTAGCCAGAGTCTCAATATCGAAAAAATACTTCCAGGAGGACAACGGAAGAAACAAACAGTATGTGGTGGCGTAGTGGTCTGCACTCACTAGTGATGTACACCAATCACTGTGGGGCCAGTACAAATATAAGTTCAAATCCCCACCGCTGACCAACAATGTTAGAACTGGGGGTCTCTAGTTGGCAGAGGTTGGTACCACTGTCCAAATAGGGACCCTTGCTTCTAGTCAGGGCAAGGAGGAAACCCTCTGAGATAACCCCTGCTCACCCTCTAGGTAGCTTGGCACGAGCAGTAAAGTCTAATCAGAAGGCAATGTGTAAAGTATTTGTACCAACACTCACAGTAACACAGTGAAAACACCACCAACTGACTTCATAACAGTTTAGGAAAATAAAGGTATTTATTCTAAACTACACAAGATCAAAACACAAAAATCCACCATACATAGTTCAAGAATGTGGTTTCAAAAGAGTTCTTAAGGTTACGATAAAATAATCCACAGTTGCGTGAAAAGTTCACAGTTGCGTCATGTTTAGCTCACAGTACCTTTAGTTGTGACAAAGTTCCAAAAGCAGAAGCTGGTGCGGTGGAAAACAAGTGATGCGTTGCTCCTGAGACCCTGGGGAGGCGTATGCGACAGCCCCGCTGCATCAGCAGGCGTATTACGACGAATCCGGTCTGTATGGGGAGGAAGGCCACTTGTCTGGATTCCGGTGCATAGGTTCCGTAGGAAGTTTGTTCTCGCAATGGTACGATGTGACGATCTCATAGGGGCTGCGAAGATCTCCAGGGCGACGATGCGAGGTCCAGCGGCGATCTCTCTCTCGCAGATCCTTGATGCGATGGTTCTGCGATGATGCTCGCAGTGACGTGATGCGGTCCGCAAGCAAGCAGTACAGCGATCTCACCGAGCGACGACAGGCTCTGCGACGACACTCGCAGCGATGGTAGTCTTCCCGCACCGGTTTGGTGCATCCCGCAAATGAAGGATGCGACGGCTCGGGCAGCGGCAGCAGGCCTTCGTAGCAGCGGGGCTGCGCTCCGCAGCGAGCGATGCGATAACTTTTCTGTAGCAAAGTCTTTAAATCTTGGTTTCCAGCTTCCCAGCACAGGTACAACTTCCAGAGGCACCACACATGAGCCACGCACTCCAGGAAGGACAGAACTGTCTCAGTAGAACTTAGGGGAAGCTGGGGGTGAAGTCCTTTTGTTCCTGGGACTTCAGAACAGGGAGCCAGCTCTTCTCAGGCCCTTGGAGATTCATTCAAGCAAGGGGACACAGCACCAAGCAAAGTCCTTCCCCTCTCTTTGGCAGCAAAGCAACAGCAGGGCAATCCAGCAGAGTAACAGCTGGACAATCTTCCTTCTTCAGTTTCAGCTTCCTCCTTGGCAGAGGTTCCTTCTTGATTCCAGGATGATCTAATTTTCTGTTGTCAGGGGTCCTGTACTTATACCCCTAAATGTCTTTCTTCTCTTTGTGCAAGTGGGCCCTGAGCCCGGTCTGAACCAGTTCTGGGTGTTCCTTGAGCACTTTGTTTTTCTGGCTTCTCCTTTCCTTTCAGAGTGAGGGGCAGGGTCGTCAGCCACCCAGCAGGAGGTGGAGACAGCATTGTGGAAGGCAGGCACAGCCCTATTCAGGTCCAGGTGCTATCTCCACCCACCACTCAAGTTGCAAATGAAGTCATTCAGCCTAGGGCTGACTCAGCCAGCCTCCTGGGGAATCCCCATCCCCTGTCACTCTCAAACCAAACAGTCAATATACAAACAGGCCAAGGCACACAGAAAGGTCAGACAAGAGAACAGCAACTTTCTAAAAGTGCTATTCTCAAACACAGGATTTAAAAACAACCTTTCCTAAAAGATGTGTTATTAAATTCTGAGTTCAGGGATTCTAGACTTTTATGTCCTATCTTGTTCCTATGGGAAGAAATGCTGGTAGCCACTGTAGCCAGCATCCCCCATGATAGCCGATTGAGCAAGATAGCCTTGCAGCAGTGAAAAACGAAAATGGCTGTAATTCACCACCAGAGCATGTCACCTACACAAGTACATGCTCTACCTTTCACATACACTGCGCCCTGCCCAAGGGGGTATATTGGGCCTTCCATAGGGCGGATCAATGTGCACAAAAAGGGAAGGGTTAGGCCTGGTCAGTGGGGACACTGACCAGGAGGACATGGCAGTTCACAGACTGCACACAGGCACTGCGGTGGCAGGCCGGAGACACCATTTTGGGGCTACTCATGTGGGTGGCACAATCAGTGCTGCAGGCCCACTAGTAGCTTTTGTCATCACCAGCCCTGGCACACTCAGTGCACTTTACTAGGGACTTCTTGGTGATACAAATATGCCAATCATGTAGATCCAATCACAATAACAATTTACACAGAGAGCATATGCACTTTAGCACTGATCAGCAGTGGTAAAGTGCGCAGAGTCCTATTGCCAACAACCACGGATCAGGAAAAATAAGGGAGGAACAAGCAAAAAGTTTGGGGATGACCCTGCAAGAAGGGCCAGTTCCAACAGAGATGATACATTTCCTGCGCAACGAGACATAAAAGTCACAGAAAAATACCATATGAAGTAAAAAAAAATTAATTAATATTTTTATTTTACCTTTGCAAAGAAATGACAGACCATTGACATCGATGCAGTTATTTCACATTACAAATCATATTGACCTTTACAGTGACCAATACAGTCAATCTATGGAAACATTACAATTCTTGCTCTCTGTCTCTATTCCTCCTTACTTCCAGGTCTACCAATGGGGACACAAATATCTCTCCTCTGTACATATTCCACTTGGCCCATTCCTTATCCCATTTCTTTGGACACCCACGTGCGATAAAGACTTCTTTCTCAGCTACCATACATTTATCCATTTCCCTTCTCCATATTTCTACCCCTGGCGGCCTGGCACTACCCCACCCCCTAGCTAGTTCTCTCTTAAATAAAGTAAATCCTAGCGTTGCAAACTATTGTTCCATCTCCGTAAGGTCTGTAGCCTCCCATATATTTAATAGACCTAATCGGGGCGTCAGCGTAACTGTCTTACCCAGAGCAGACCGCATGTGCGTCACAATCCTGTTCCATCTGTTTTGCACCACTGGACATTTCCATATCATATGGTATAAACTGTCTGACTGTCTGCATCCCTTAAAACATTGGTCATCTGACCAAGACCCGATCTTCGCCAGAGTAATCCCAGTCAAGTATGAGCGATGTAGAATACGGAGCTGAATAAGGCTATACCTAAGTGTAATGGCAGCCTCTCTCGGAGACATCAATGCTTGCCTCCAGTCCTCCTCTTCCATTGGTCCTAGTTATCTTTCCCATTTCTCTCTGAGCTCCCCAAAGGAATCCCGGCATATTGTTACTAAGCTTTCTATATGTGAGGGAAATTGCCTTGGCATGTAATTGTCTGTCTAATAGACGATCTTCCAAGGGGGAGTATTCTGGTATATCTTCACAGCTAGGTAACGCCGCCTTCAAAGCATGCCTAATTTGTAAATATCGAAAAACTTCGCTTGGTGCCAACTGGTACGTTTTCTGTAGCTCCTCAAACCGAAGGATCTTACCCTTCTTGATCAGATCTCCTACCGTTGAGATACCAATCGTGTCCCATTTGTCAAACCCTGGATGGCGAAAGAGCATGCCCATTTTTGTGTAGACCTTAGTGGCGTCATGTTAGTGAGTCTATTTGTCCAACCCAGGCGGGAATTAGCCAGCCTCCATATTTGCAGCGTGTGCTGGGTGGGTCCTACAAGCTTCTTACTCTGTGGGGAAGAATAAAGCGCCCTGAGATAGCCAGCCCTGTCCATTTGATATCTATCTTAGGCACACGCCGGATCATCTGGTAGGGTATATTTCCATCTGTTCACCGTAACCAGTTACGAGGCCCAATAATACAGCCGAACATCGGGCAGCGCGATTTCTCCATCATACCACCCCTTCGTCAATTTTTGAAGCGCAATTCTGGGAGCCCTCCCATCCCACAGTAGCGTACGTATCTTCCCCTCCACCGCCCCAAAAAAGGCATCAGGAACTTTAGTTGGACAGTTCTGTAGGATATATAAAAAGCGAGGAAGGGCAAGCATCTTAAAGAGTGTAGCCCGGCCAATCAATGACAAAGGCAGGGACCTCCAGTGTTGGACACCCGCTCGCAACCGCGCGAGCAAGTGCGCCAAGTTGCTCTTGTAGAAAAGAGCCGAATCTGGCGTGACAAAGACCCCCAGGTATTTAAACCCGTCTGTCGTGACCATCAAAGCACAATCTTTAGGAAGACAGGGGACCTGTCCATGGAGCATATACAGTACCGACTTGTCCCAGTTAATAGCAGATCCAGAATACTTTCCAAAATTGGTAAAGATGCCCAAAACCACCCGAATTGATCTATAGGGATAGGCCAGATATAACACTATGTCGTCAGCATAGAATGATATTCTGTCCTCACAATCCAGAGACCATCTCAGTCCTCTATCTTTGCGCACCCAAGTAGCCAGGGGTTCCAAAATTAGCGCAAATAATAACGTGGATAAAGGGCAGCCCTGTCTAGTACCCCTACGAAGAGAAAACTGCCTAGACGTGTTTTTGTTCACTCTCACCTGTCCAGCTATGTCTGTGTAAAGCAGTCACATCCATCTCAGGAATTTCGGGCCCAATCCTGTTCTGATTAATACCTCAAACATATAGGACCATTCATTTGAATTAAAGGCCATAGAGGTGTCTAGGGACAATATAGCAGCATCCTCTTTCAGAAATACCTGTCGGGCCAACACGCTGTGTAGACGTCGGATATTAAGGGCTGTATTTCTTCCCGGCATAAAACCGGACTGATCAGGATCCACCAATGAGGATATCACCATCCCTAAACGTGTGGCAAGAACTTTCGCTAGGACCTTCGCCTCCACATTGATTAATGAGATTGGTCTGTAGGAGCGACAGTCCTCCCCCGGCTTGCCCTTTTTCATGGAGAACAACTATACTCACCAACCTCTGTTCTGGAGGGAGGACACCTTTTTCCCAACTTTCTTGGTACATGGCCTTCAAATGCGGGACCATTTGGGTGGCTGTTGCTTTAAGAAACTCCACCGGGGTACCATTAGGCCCCATCGCCTTCCCAGATTTTATCCGGCCAATGGCTGTTCTGATCTCTTCAGCCGAGAGATCTGCCTCTAAAGACTCCCTATCCTCAGCAGACAGAGTAGGCAGCACACATTCCTCTAAAAGATGATGTGACTCTTCAGCCATATATACTGCTGAGGGCGAGTATACTTTCTCAAAATGATCAGCAAATGCCTCTGCTTTGTCCCCTGGGCAGGACACGATTTCCCCCTTAGGCGTCCGCAGTTTAGGTACCCACCTCATACCCTGCTCCTTCTTTTCCAGCCAGGCCAGTGCTTTTCCGGCCCTGTCTCCTAGTTCGTACAGTCTATGATGGGTAGCCGTCTGTGTTGCCATCATTTGTTCCCGAGCTTTTAGCTTATATTCCTCCCGTTTAAGTGTCAATGCATGTAGCAACTCCTCCGAGGGGTGGAGCGCGTACTCCGACTCAAGGTCTTTAAGTTCATCCTCCAGCTTCATCAATAACTCCTGCTTTGCTACAAATCGCATTTTCAGTGAGAGAGCATGCCCCTTTATAACTACTTTATATGCCTCCCATATCATTTGTGCTGAGTCTATGGATCCTAAGTTTTCCTCCAAAAAATAACCAGTTTGCACAGTGAGCTCCTCTCGTGTGTCGGGGATCTTAAGTAACCATGGATTAATGACAATGGTACGGCTGCTTGGCCCCTTGCGTGAAATCTATTCCTACAGGGGAGTGATCCGATAGGCCTCTAGGATATGTCTTGGGCCTCTTAAAGTTACCCACGGAGGCTGCATACGTTAAAAAATAATCAATCCGGGAAAGGCTGCCATGCACACTGGAGAAATAAGTGAAATCTATAGGGACACCCTGTAGCTCCCGCCTCACATCTATGAGCCCCAATGCCGTGGTGAAGTCTGTCATTAGTTCATTTGATCGCATATTTTGTCTTACTGGGCGTCTATCCGTTAAGTCATTCATCGTCATGTTGTAGTCTCCCGCCAATATCAAGACTCCATCCGGAAGATCTGTGAGCACCCGACCCAGCTCTGCTATGGCATCTTTACCTAATGCTGGTGGTAAATAGACTGACACAATATTCAAAGCTCTTCCCTCCCATTGCCCCACAACCACTGCAAACCTACCTGCGGCATCTGACCACGTATTAAGTACAATCAAAGGAACATTCTTCCTAACAAGGATACACGTACCTCTGGAGCCAGTAGTGTAGCCGCATGCACCAGGAGCTTATATCCCCACCTATTGAGGGCCTTACTTTTATTACCAACCAGATGGGTTTCCTGTAGGAGAACCAGGTCCGGGGACTGTCTTTTCAGGTATTGTTGTACTATTCCCCTCTTAATTTTATCCCCCAACCCATTAACATTCCAGGTGAGTACAGAGAGCACCGATTCACGATCAACTACCATTGGTCAAGAATACAGACATCACAGTGCAGGTCGAATATAAGGGCAACATTGTCATGAGCATTATGCAGAAAACAAAATCAACATCAGCTATTAGTCCGTCATCAAAACATGAACGTAAAGAAAAAAAACGGTATGTCAAGTTATCTGTGCCACAAACCCTGTTCATCAGTGTTGTTACAGTAGGCCCTTCCATTAAGTCAACTTCTTGGCAAGAACAACAATTTCTGTCCCATTCCCCTTCCACCCCCCCAATCCCTCTAACTCCCCCCCACCCTGCTACCCTGCCTGTGCATTCAAAACTACCTACCCCCAAACTTGGCAGAATGCCTCACATCCCATTGAACATGCTAGAAATGCAGGGGGAATCAACCCTCGCCCATCCACGGCTACCTCAAATTTACTAAATATAACCACTACCGTCCTTTTCAGAACTAAGTTCACGCAGTATCATATCACATCAATCTATTAAGTACATATTTCACATCATTTACCCCGAGTATCCCTATAGGCAGTTGCATCATTAATACCAGCCAGCAACATCACCTCACCTCCCCCAGAGCCCGTACTTGCGCATATTATGCAGAGTGAGACATCGCAGTTCAGTCCTAGGATGAGTTAGTCCTGTTCTTCCAGCCTGCTAGGTTCCAAGGTCACTTCTGTAGCCAGCGTGTCTGAGCGATTGTCTTTTTGTATCTCCTGTCTGCCAGAGAGATTCCTCCTCCGATGTTTCACTGTTGTTTATCCCTCCATCCATTTCCAGACTGCCTCGGGCGAGTCAAAGAACCAAAATTTGCCCTCTGACTCCATCCTTAGTCGCGCAGTGAAGAACATTGAATATTTCACTTCACGGTCTCTCAGTTCCCGCTTCACCGACTGAAAACTCAGCCGTTGAGTCTGAATCTTAGCCGTAAAACAGAAAAGAACTGCACCTCGTAGTTATCAATTTTAGGTGGGGGAGCGGTCCTGGATGTTTGCAATACTATATCTCTGTCACAATAATGAAATACCCTGGCAATCAGTGGCCTCGGGGGCGCACCCACTTTTGGTCTGCCTCCCGGCACTCTATGAGCACGTTCTATAGAGAAGTAGTTAGACAGTGACTTCGGCTTCAAATGTTTTGTGATTAGTTCCTCGACATACAAGTCTGCAGTTGGCCCCTCTGTCTTTTCCGGAACTCCTAGTATTCAAATGTTATTGCCGCGGGCCCTGCCTTCATAATCATCCAGTTGCTGCTCCATCCTGTCTTGCTTTTTCTGTATCTCAAGCATTTGGCTTTGTAATTCCGAGGTGTCTGTTTGTAAAGCGTTCGTCACAATCTTTAGCTCTTTTACCTTCTCATCCATTTTCCTGAAATCAGCTCGAAGTAGCGACACCTCCACTGTAACTGAGTCCACCGAGGCGCGCACTCCACCTATCGGCGCCATAACATCATGGAGATTCGGCTTCGTTTCATGCGGCTGTCCCACCCCGGGCCCTCCTTCTCCTTTCTAGGTGAGTCACTCTTTTTTCCACTTTTCGTCCAAGCATTTTTCGCCAGTTGTTTCTGGGCATTTGTCCTCGATCCTTTACCCCCTACCGCCATTGTGGGTGAGCCTCAGGACTGGTACAGTCAGCAGGATAATTAGTGTTGTCGTTTGCTGCTTCGATCAGCTATCTCTCCAATCGTGGTCCCGTCACTCTCGTCTCACACTGTCACCTGCAATTTCATGTTACGGGAATGTGCGACCCAGGGCCTCTCGGTCTCCACCATTTGCCCCCACGGCTCTCTAATATCTTTCCACTGCGTCACGATGTCCTGTGACCTGACCACCACACAGAGTTGCATACAGGCCCAAAAACAGGGGCCCTAAATTCTTCCCCCACCAGGCGCAACAATCACCATGGAGAGGCACCCCCATGTACCGTGCAGCCTGGTCTCTGCAGTTCGAGTCACACCAGAGGGATGGGAGGGGGGGTAGGCTCTCCAGAATCCCTGTACTCCGCCGCGTCCTCGTCTTCGGGCCTTTCAGCTCCTCACATACAGGACCATAGGCCTGGGTCTCCGTTTACGCGCCCTCCAGCGCCTCTGCAGTTTCTGCCTGGGAGAGGAAGGGGATTCACGCCCCAGCAGTTGACTTCGCCTCAATCTCTCTTCAGCCCTCCCTGGTAATGCCCTTCGCCCAATTCCTCTTTTTCACTGGGGGCGCCTCGTGTGTGCCTCCTGAATGCATGCGTGCATGCCCAAAGCCAGGTGTTCACTCTCAACGGTGGGGGGGGGGGGAGCCAACACCTCTGCCTCAGTTCACCCCGATTGCCGCAGAAAGGCCTCAAAGCCGGGGACTCGAGTACTGCAGTCGCCAGCGCCACAGTCAGGACAGAGCCCGCCCAGGCAGCATAGCACACAATGCCCCCTTTGCCGGCCCCCCTACCTTACTTGCACCTCGTAGCGGGTGTCCGTCACTCCGTCTAGGATCACACCAGAGGGACAGCCCAGGTCAAGCGGCTACTTCTTTCAGGTCTGCGCCGCCATGTTATCTCCTTCCCTTTTCAGCGCCGGACTCACGCCGTATCGTCAATCTCCTCGGCGGATCGCAGATTCAAAGACCTCAGCCAGGGGGGGGAGGGGGGGGGGGGGGGTAATGGGACATCGACCCCAACTTTCACTCCTGATACTCGGGTCCGGACAGTGGTAAAGCAGCAATAGTACAGTGAATGGGCAAGAGCTCCTATAGGCAGCAGCCATCTCTCTCGGCTGCTAGCCACGCTCCCCCATGACGTAAATTTTGATCTGAGAAGTTGTTGTAACAAGGACAGGGTCTTAACGAACCTTCTTTAAAAAACCCTTTCGGAAAGGCAAGCAGCCAGGGTACCATGTTATGCTTGAATCTAACTAAGACAAACAGATGATAAGGCCTGTTTATATATGTCAGATATGGTTGCAGCTGACTGGTTATACTCAATGTGACAAAACTCCTCCCTTTAGGTTTCACTAATTCCATTTCCTCCTTGTACAGCATAGATCTATTCAAAAACTGCTGCTTCAAATATTTAATCGCCAGTTTAGCCATAGCCCTTGAACTAGAAAATAATTTGGGACAGCCAAGGATGGCCATTTGGATATTGATATAACAAATCCAAGGTATATCTAAGCCCTTGTCTAGCATAATGCAGCCTTGAATAATCTGCTGGTTTAAATTAGGAGATGGTTGGGCCCAAATTCTTAACCAGCACATTATGTGAGCAACCGCAATCTGGTCTGAGATGTGCCCAGCACCAAGATCATCATGAATATTAAAAACAGGGGTAGAGACAGGTAGTGACAGTAATTTACGGAAAAAAAACGTTTTCTACCGCCTGAATATTACCCGTTTTTAAATAACCCCATAAATCACACCCATAAGTCACTATTGGGACGAACTTTGCGTTATATATCTTTAATAGAGAAGGGAGGGGTGTTGAGCCAATTCTTTTTGCAAACTCCATGGCGGCTCCCGAATCTCAGGCTAAAATATTTCTTTTATGTGTACGTTGAATAGCCCACGAGCATCGGTCATCGAAGAGCACCCCCAAATAAGGAAAGGCAGGCACCTTTGTTAATTCAAATTCTTTACAGTAAAACGTAGCCTTCCTTGCACTAACAGAACCGATGGTCATGGAATGGGACTTCTTAAAATTTGTGACCAAATCCAGAGAGTCCATAAAATCAATAAAACAATTTAAAAGAATTTGAAGCCCTCTTGAAGTCCTTGCTAATAAAACCGCATCATCTGCGTAAAGCAGAGCAGGGATCAATTTTGAGCCGGCCCTTGGGATGTCTTTTCAACTGGAAATTAAGGCCTCCCCTATTTTGTTGATGTAGAGGGTGAACAACAGGGGTGCCAATATGCACCCCTGTCTCACCACTCTTTTGATGGGCCAGGAGTCTGTGAGGCTACCATCTTTATTATAGCGCACCGAAGCTATAGTGTTCTCATGCATGGCCGCCAAGAAGGAGACCAAAACTGCATCTAAACCCATTCCATGGAGCATCACCCCTAGCTTTGAACGGTTTACAAGATCAAAGGCAGAGGATAAATCCATGAATGCCAGATGCATGTCCCCCCGCTTGGCGACTGTGTACTTCCCAATGATAAGATTAAGATTAAGACATTGACCCAGGGTGCCTTTACCCTGCCTAAACCCATATTGGAGATCTGAGATTATATTATTTTGATCCAACCAATCTGTTAATCGGGCTGGGACAACTTTCCCCATAATTTTGGCTGTGAACTCCAGAAGAGATATTGGCCTATAACACGCCGGGTCATCTCTGGCTCCTTTTTTAAAGATCGGGATAATAACTGCTTTAGCCCAAGACAGGGGAAAGCCAACCTGAGCTGCTGCATTAAAAACCAGTGTTAAGATTTTAGACCATAAAATAGGATCCGCTCTATAGAGTTCTGCGGGGACGCAGTCAGGGCCCGGCGCTTTTCCACCTGCTGTTGACCTAATTGCCTTGATTACTTCATCTTCTATAAAATGTAAAGGAGACGCGGCAGACCCACTGTCCAGTATCCACCCTGGGGAGCCTTGCCTAACGTCGCCGTAGACATCCCCAAAATGTTGTACCCATTTTTCTGGGGCGATTTTACAGTCAGAGACATGTTTAGAAGACTTGTCAAAAATAGGGCTATTCACCGTGCTCCAGAACCTAGAGCTATTTGAAAGGACACTAGCTTGACTAAGCTTCTCCCAGGCCATCTCTCTTAGTTGTTTCTTCCTATTCCCCACAACAACTTTGTATGCCCTCCTCGCCTCCTTAATCCTAACAGTGTCTCTTGGCTTCCCCTTAAAGCACATCCATGAGGGCCTTATGTGCTCTTGTGCAGTTATCATCAAACCATTTTTAAAATTTTGAAGACCTCGTTTTACAGGGAATAGTCAGATTGGCCGACACTTGTTTGGTAATACGGTCAAAAGCATCCAAAAAAATTACAGGGTCGGTCTCAAGGTCTATAAAAATGCCAAACTCCTCTGAGCAAGCACCGGTTAGGGACTCCATAAAGCTGTCTGGGGTAATTGAGTCCCATCTTAGCCGGCGAGCTTGATCTTTGGCACAATATCGCTGTTACTTAAGTGAGCCAAGGCACTAACTTTACCCTTAGCATGAATATTATGATTCAATGACAATGGGTTGTGGTCACTTAGGCAATTATCTGTTACCTCAAGTTTACCTAAAAGGTCCCTCTTGGCACCCGAGACTAAAATATAGTCAATAGTGCTATGATGGCCATGGCCAGTGTACGTGGGTATTGATGATGACGCATACCCCTGAGTTAGGCAAATCAAAATATGGTCAGATAAAAGACTCTCTAGAAAGGTCCCTGAAACGGAGTGTTCAAAATGTGTTATCCCTGGCGGGGATTGTTCCTCATATAATTTTAAAAAACAATCAATAGGACAAATGTGGATATTAAAATCACCTAGAACTATTGTGTGGTAGTGCGTGTTAGCCGTGGACTCATAATCAATCAAACACGTTGAGAGAGATCTTAAATGCTCTAGATCATCAACCCTTGTGAAAGATTTATAAAAATTAATCACTAACACAGTTAGTAAATCCTTAGCTGTTAGTTTGACAGCTAAAATATTTGAGGAGTGTGAATCCATTAACATGACTTTATATATTAATTTTAAGTTTACTAAAAGCAAAAGCCCCCCTCTTGCTCACCCTATACTGGACAGTATAGCATGTTTAGAAAATGTTGAAAAACCATCCAGAAAATAAGAATCTTGCGCATCCCACGTTTCCTGAAGGGCTTCTATATCCGCACCAGCAAGAAATTGCTCCCAGTTACTGTCACCCCTTTTGGACTTGAGACCCGCTATGTTCCAGGATATAATTTTTAAAGTATCCTTCCTGGACACACATCCTGTCACACTAAAGTTGGAGTTTGGGTGTGGATTAGAGCTACATGTACCCACCAGGAGGGGAGCCAAAGGTTGAATGCCAAGCGCAACCGAAAGGGGTTGAACCTCTACCTCCACCCTATCAATTCTAGCAGTCACCGGAGCTACATTAATGACACTCAGTCAGTCTTGATTATCAAGCCCAGATAGTGCCTCAAACCTATTTATATTTGGTGTGAAACAAGGTATCACATTTAGGTTTCTCTTCGGGGGTTTATAAAAGTAGCCCAATGGCAATGCCCAGATAGAGGTAGAAGATAGTGGGAGATGATCCTCGGCCTTTAAAATCCTTTGGGCAACCAATGGAGTCCGAACATTAACGCTACTCTACGAACCATGATGATATCATTAAACATAGCTGCCCTAAACCCTTTGTGTCTAGTCAGCCAGTCAGCTGTTTTATTCCTCAGCAGTCCCCAAGATTCAGTTAGGTCTGGTCTTAGCGCTGGTACACAGGCCAAGATCACGACCAGGGGACAGGCCGCCGGGGGAAGATCTAGAGTGTCCCGGGCAGGGTTAGTTGCCACATGGGATAACAATCTAAGGCCATCGATATGTGGTGCTTGTACAGCCCTGGCTTCACTATGGGTGGGCTCCTGTGGAAGAAGAGTTTGGGAGCCCGACTGCACATTTCTCACCGACCCATTCATTCCCTGGAAGGATGTTCTCAATTGCAATGGAGGGCCCACAGTGCCAGATGAACACTGCTGGACCTGCCCGCAAACAGTGCGCACATGAGAGGCACTGTGCTCCAACCCCTCCAGATCCTGGCTCCTACTTCTACCCCCAGGCCTTGGTATAGAGGATACTACAGGGCTCCCCTCCCCCTCTACATGTTTATTATTAGTCCTGGCCAGCTCCGAATTCACAGTCAGGTGAGTGCCTTGTGTCAGGAGACATCATTTTTCCTCAATAGCCCCTCTATTAAAAAATGGCGCTAAAAGCCCCCTAAT
Organism: Lissotriton vulgaris; assembly: GCF_964263255.1. Taxonomy (NCBI): domain Eukaryota; kingdom Metazoa; phylum Chordata; class Amphibia; order Caudata; family Salamandridae; genus Lissotriton; species Lissotriton vulgaris. Next base: position 1,036,373,489 of record NC_141698.1, read on the forward strand.
CAAAATTTCGATATGGTTTCAGTAGTCTAGGTTCCTTTCTCCTTCCCCCGCCATTGAATTATCTACGTTTAAATGGCGGGGAGACCAGTCACAGGTCTCAGGGACGACTTTCCACTAGTGACTAGCCCCCATAGCTTGAAATTTAGATTTGGTTTTAACACTTGCTCTGGGCCTCGAAGCAATCCCACCCCTTGCATGCAGTTCCCCTGTTCCCTCCTCTTGGGTTCCATCAGTCCCTGGTTTAGAAGCACCTCCTGTAGCTTCGTTATCAAGAGTCGATCTTTTAGATCTAGTAACTCGCTCGACTCTGTCTTCCCTAAGAGATTTTAACTGGGATGATTGCTGGGTAGTCAAAGCGACAGGTGAATCTGACACGAGGATCTGGGATGGCCCCAACGAAGCCCTCTGGGTGGTTACTCCAGGGGAAGGAGCTACCACCAAGTCACTAGAATCCCTTGGCGTTGATGTTTCTACTTCACCCAAGTCAGGGTTCAAATCCATCAAAACAGACCCCGCCAAGCCTGTGTCAGTGGAATGTACAGTGAGACCGTTTATGGGTTGGGGGACTGCCACCGGCAATTTCGCTTTGCTGATGGCCCCCGAAGACGACCTTTTTTGCCCCATAAGCGGGCCCAGGGAAAGCCTTCTCTCTGTTAAAAGTATCTCATGTTGTAAGACAAACTCTACCCTATTTAGAAAAGCATCTAGAGTGCCTGCCACACCACACCCAGCCCTTAGCCCGGCGATTTTGCGTTTAGTAGCCATTTAGAAATATAAATAAAGACACAAAAATGGAATGAAAAAATAAAATAAATGAATGTCACTGACCAAGTCCAAGTCCGAGTCCGTTGCTATACACGCAGAGCAAATGAAAGGGGGGTAGCCCAGCCCAGCCCAGCGTACTCCGGGCGCGGATGGGCCGGCCCTTGGCCCGCGGGGCGGAAGTAGCGCTCCTCTTTTCAATCGCTTCCGGGCGCTTCCTGCTGGCGTTGTGGTAAGCACTGCAGGGGGAGTGCTGGGACTTGGAGTCCTTGCCCCTGATGGTGGTGATGGCGGGAGCAGCAGCGGAAGCAGTGCAACAGCCCCCAAGTTCAATTTGCAGTCCCTGTCCCTGCCCCTGGTAGCAACGTTAGCGCGATGGCATCCGAGATTTTAGGATATGATACGAGCAGATTTCAGAAGGGAGCACAATACTCAATTCCAACGCCCCAGCAGCGAGTCACAGGTAGAACCACAACAGCGATAACAGTATAGAAGTCCGAGGTGTCAGCAATAGCACAATGTCCCTTCTATCCACTCTCATCGAGAGGTTATCAGCAGGCAGGCCCCAGCGGCAGCAGAATGAGGAATTGGGGGGGTGGCCGACCAGCGGGAGGCTCTCCCCCCCGGGGAAGTTTGGGGCTCCAGGGGAGGGGGGGGAGGAAGTTTGGCACTCGGGGCTCTCCGTAGCTGGGGCTGTTTGGGCTGGTTGGGCTCCTTGGGCTTGTTTTGGGCTTGTCCTGTATTTATACGGCCATTTTGTGTCACTGCACTCTGTTTGTGGTGCAGTGACACAGCAGCCAGGGGTCCGTAGGCAGTTTCGTGGTCGGAATTGTGGCGAGGCGGACTGTCGCTGTTGGTGTGCTGTGAGCGTGGTCGTGCGCGGTTTTGGTGTCCAGGCGGTGTTCGCTGGTGCGGGATGGCGGCGTGTTCCGATCCACGGGTGGCCGAGGCTTTGCGGCTGTTGGGCGAGGCGGGCCGCATGGACATCGTGCGGCCCGACCTCCAGGTAAGGAGGAGCGGCGCGCTGCCAACGGCGCCCCTGCAGCTGTGGTGGCGTGTGAGCCGCCCCGGTCGCGGCCGCGGCCGGCTCAGCGGGGCGGGAGGAGGGGCGGAGGAGCGAGGGGCGGGGGACAGCGCAAGGAGGCAGCGCCGCGTGGGAAGGCGAAGGGAGGTTCCAAGAGGGCCGGGCGGAGGGAGAAGAAGCGTGCGCTCGAGTTCGTTGAGGAGGTGGGGGGGAGGGGGGAGGTGCCGGGGGGGCGGGGTGGGGGACGGGCGGCCCGCGAGGCAGTGGCTGAGCCAGGAGGGCAGGGGGGTGGGGGGAGGCCAGGTGGAGGGGCGTGGCAGACCAGAGGTGCTTAGGGGGGGTGCACGGAGGCGGAGGTGCGGTGGGCGGGAGGGGTGGGTCGGGGCTGGGGGGGTGGGTCGGTTGGGGTAGTGGAGGGGAGGCACGGGGAAGTGGGGGGGCGGGGGGGAAGTGGCGGGCCAGGGGGGAGTTAGGGGGAGGGGAGCGGGGTGTGGCAGGGGGGCCTGAGGAGTGGGGCGTGGGGGGGGTGCGGGCCGAGCTGGGGTTTCGGGGTGGAGAGGGACGGGGGGCTGGGATTGGGAGGGGGGTTGGGGCCTGGGTGGCGGGGAGATCCCGTCGCGGCGCGGAGGTCACTCGGCAGGATGGGGGAGGGGGGTGGCATTGGGAGGGGGGAGCGGGGGAGGGGGTGGCGCGTGGGGGGGAGAAGGGGGGTGTTTTCACCCTGGCATGCTGGACTCCACCTTTTTTCCTTGGCAGGAGCTGTTTGCGAGGCGCTCGGGTGAGCAGCATGCGGCTCCAACCCACCGAGAGGATGGGCCGGCTCTGTCTGGTGCGGGCGGCCGAGCTCCAGCGAGGGACCTAACTCATGACTGCGGTGAATGGAGGCAGGATTTGTCTTCACCGGCCCCTCCCCGAAGGGTCTTTACGGCCGCCGGGGGGTAGGGGAGTGAGGATGGATGCGCATACTTCTTATTGGACTGCGAGTGTGGCGGATGGGAGTGGGAGTGTGGACCTGATGGATTTGATGTGGGTGTGTTGTGAGAGAGCGGGTTTGAGCCGGCTGGAAACCCAAGTGGGGGGCCGGGGTGGTGTGGAGCCGGCTGATGGAGAGTCGGAGGAGGAAGGAGAGATTAGGGAGTACGGGGGGTATTGTAATGTTGTTAGCAGTGTATTACAGGTGCCAGCAAGGCAAGAAGTGCCCAGCGTGACGGCCCCCTTAGCTCCACTGGTTAGGCGGCGGGATCCAGCAAGGACGCCGACCTTGACGCCAGGTAAGACGGGAGACGGAGCGGGGAGTGGCAAGCGGCGCTGTGTGCATGTTTCGGTGGGGACTGGGGGCGAAGGGGAAGATGGATGGCGGCTGGTGCGGGGACGGTACGTGCAGGACGCGGGAGTGGGCACGGACAGCGCGGCGCCGGGTGGAGACGGGTCGATCGCGGGTGGCAGGTCGGCGGCGGTTGGAGAGAAGGAGCCGGCAGGGGGGGAAGGAGAGTTGTGTGGTGCCGGTGCGTAAGTTACCGTACATGGGGCTGACCAAGCCGCTGGGGCCTCACCTTTTGTCGGCGACGAAGGAAAAGATCTGGAAAGGGGAGTACATTGACATTTTGAAGCTTCTCCACAGGGAGTTGACGTCCAAGGAGGGGTCGAAGGAAGAAGAGCAGGACCAAAGGTGCCCCTGACGCTAGACAACTGGTCAGCGGCTTTCCTCATATACGCGAGCGTGTATTGCAAGAAGTTTCCGGACCGGTCCGTCGTGCTTTTCAAATGCATAGATGTGGGGCGGAGGGCACAGGTGACTTACGGCGGGTTTGCGTGGTCACACTACGACGAGGAATTCCGGGCGCGCATTGCGGTGGACCCGGAGGCGCAATGGGGGGAGCTGGATTCGGATCTGTACCAGCAGATGATGGGAGGGGCCAAGTCTGGCCGCACCATTTACACGGCAAGCGGTTTGGCGCTGGTGCCGCCCCCCTTTGCAGCCCGCCCCACCCATGGGGGGGTGGGGCAGGGAGACTCTGGCGGCCAGGCCACAGTCGGGGCCTGCTGGGACTTTAATAGAGGAGCCTGCGGGCGGGTGGCATGCCGTTTCCGGCACGAGTGCTCGACATGCGGACGACGGCACCCAGTGCTGTGTTGTTGGGGGCTCGGGGGCCCGCCGGGGCAGCAGCCCATGCAGGGAGGTGCCCCAGCCAGAGGGGGACAGGGTGGGGGGAGGGGGGAGGCAGAGGTGGAGAGCTGGAGCTCTGGGCAAAGGCTTGTACGCCGGTTAGGATCGAGCGGATGGAGCCCTGGCTGGCGGCGTATCCGCGGGCGGAGGATGCTGCGGTGCTGCGTCGGGGGTTCCAGGAGGGGTTTCGGCTGGGGTATGAGGGCCCTCGGATTGCTCGCTGGGCGGACAATCTGAAGTCAGTGAACGCGCACAAGGGCATTGTGAGATAGAAACTGTTCAAAGAGGTCAGAGAAGGTCGGATGCCGGGCCCCTTCACGGAACCGCCGTTGCCGGGCTTGATCATCTCCCCCATCAGGGTGGTGCCCAAGAAGGAGGAGGGGCAGTTCCGACTGATACAGCACTTGACTTGGCCGGAAGGGGAGTTGGTCAACGCCTACATCTCGGCAGAATTGGCGTCGGTGACTTACTTGTCGGTGGACGTGGCGCGGAGGCTCGTCTCGGCGGCGGGAAGGGGCGCGCTGATGGCAAAATGCGATGTCAAGTCGGCGTTCCGACTCCTTCCGGTGCACCCGGCAGATCACCAGTGGTTGGGGATCCAGTTCCAGGGTCTCATATTTCTGGACAAGGTGCTGCAGATGGAGTGCTCCGTTTCGTGCGCGCTATTTGAGCGTTTCAGCTCATTCCTGCAGTGGGTTTTTTCCAGACACACAGGCTCGGAGTCAGTGACCCACTATCTGGATGACTTTTTCCTGGTGGGGCGGCCCGGAGCGGCGGACTGTCAGCGGCAGCTGGATGGTTTGGCCGGGTTGATGGGGGAATTTGTGGTTCCCCTGGCGCCAGAGAAGACGTGTGGTCCCAGTACGGTTTTGTCCTTTCTCGGTATCGAGCTCGACTCGGTCGCCATGGAAGCGCGCCTACCGGAAGACAAGAGGTCAGCGATGCTGGTTCTGGTTGATCGAATGTTGTCAAAGAGGAAGGTGACGGTGCGAGAGGTGCAGGTGCTGTTGGGGCATTTGAATTTTGCTTGCCGCGTGGTGCGGGCGGGCGAACGTTTTGCCGGCATTTGGGTTTGGCGTTGTCCGGTTTGACCTTGCCTCATCACCATGTGCGCCTCTCGGCGGGAATGAAGGAGGATCTGCGCATGTGGCGGGCGTTCAATGGAGTACCCATGGCGCCGGCGGAGGACTGGGAGTGGGGCGTCAACATGTACTCGGATGCGGCGGGCGGCGGCGGATTCGGTCTGTATTGGGAGGGGAAATGGTGTGCAGAGCAGTGGCTGGAGAACCGGTAGGCAGGCGGGAGGAGCATTGCGTTTTTGGAGTTGTTCCCGTTGGTGGTGGCGGTCACAGTGTGGTCGGGGGCGCTGGCGCACAAGCGCGCACTGTTTCGAGTGGACAACATGGCCGTCGTGCAGGTGGTGAGCAGGCAGTCGGCACGGGACCGCAGGTTCTGAAGTTGATGAGGGTATTTGTCTTGCGTTGCTTGGAGAATGACATACTGTTTCAGGCACACCACGTTCCAGGAGTGGACAATGACATTGCCGATATTTTGTCTCGTTCACTGTGGGAGAGGTTCTATGGGCTAGCCATGGCGGCGGAGGATGTCAGGACGCCGGTGCCGGAGGACCTGTGGTCGGTGGGCGAGGCCGGGTCTTTCAGTTGGTCAAGGCGTCGGTAGCGGTGTCCACGTGGAAGGCATACGAGCAAGCGTGGGAGGAATTCCTGCAGTCAGGTGCGGTGAGGCGAGGGGACGGTGGCGGCGCGAGGAACAGGTGGTAAGGTTCATGCTGGCGCTCATGGATAGAGGGCTGTCGCGGGTGTTGTTTGCCGGCAAGTTGTCGGCGGTGGCGTTCATGGGAAAGTTGTGGTGGGGTTACCCCATCGTTGGCGGGGGAATTGGGGACCCGGCTGCTGGAGGGGTGGGCGAGAGAGAGGGGTGCAAAGGTGCGGCTGTGACCTCCCATCACAGTGGAATTGCTGGAAGGAGTCATTGGCGCGCTCCCGGCGGTGTGCAGGGATGAGGGCGAGGCGGTGCGTTTTTCTACCCTGATGTCCTGGCTGCTCTTTGGAGCGTTTCGAGTGTCGGAGTTGCTGGGCACAAAGGGGAGGCGGGGGGTGTTGTGGGAGGATGTGGAGGTGCGAGCTCAGGAGGTGGCGGCGCGTTTGCAGTGCTCGAAGACAGACCAGCGGGGGGTCGGGACTTGGGTGGTACTGGGCCCAGGCAACAGGGAGGGGGTGTGCCCGGGGGCGTGGGGGAGGAGGTTGATGGCAGGCCGCGGCGAGAAGGAGGGGGAGGTTTTTGGTCGAGGTGGGGGTGACGGAGTGACAGCGTCCCAGGCTATTTGGGTTCTGCGGCGCACCCTGCGGTATATGGGTGAGGACCCACTGGCTTTCAGGACGCATTCCTTCCGGATCGGGGCGGCAACGGAGGCGGCACGGAGGGGTTGTGGTAAGGAGGAGATACAGAGGCTGAGACGGTGGAAGTCGGATTGTTACCGCACATTTGCCTCGCGGCGCCCCGGTCCTGTGCGGTTGAGGGAGGCGGATGGGGTGTTGTAACAGTGATTCCCGATTTTGATATGTGTGTCTTTACAGGTGCAGTTGCTGGGCCGGAAGTGGCTGTTTTGGGGAGGAAGTTTGGCACTCGGGGCTCTCCGTAGCTGGGGCTGTTTGGGCTGGTTGGGCTGGTTGGGCTCCTTGGGCTTGTTTTGGGCTTGTCCAGTACTCGAGCTCGGCGGGGACGGGTAGGTCACGCAGAGAGGATACAGGCATGCTGAGCCTCACCCAATGGGCTCGCCCCTGATATCTAATCCCGCCGACCCTCATGTGGCATGTATTCCCTGACCTTTTGGCATAGGATACCCCACAGAGGTAACACACACCACATACATGACACGAGCATGTTCCCCTCTTCTCACTTGTTACAAGGTCCTGATGAATCGCGGGTAACTTGACCCACTGCGAGAAACATGTCGACCACTTATGACCTCTAGTCTTCACTAGTGTCACTCAACCTAATTTGTTGACACCTAGTAAGCTAGCCCCACGTTTTAATTGCAGCCAGGGGACCCCCAGAATAAAGTGAATTCCGGTACCCCCAGCTACATTTTAGCAATCATCCCATCATCACACACCGTCCTGCCCACACACCCCCACTTCACCATAAGGCTGTTGGATAAAATATCTCCGCCAAAGAGCCCCTCTCGAGGTGAGCCCGTCGGGGATTGCACCGCCTCCCCGACGAGGAGCAAACGCCGATGATGAAGCATGACATCCTTCGGGGTGTGTGAGGCAAATACATCCAACATAATGGATGCCCCAAGGTGCCATTCAAACACCTTTGGTCATGTCAGTTAAACCTTTCCCTTTTTCTACATAGGAACAGTACAGCAATCTTCCTCTTGCATCCCCAGTATTTATACGGCCATTTTGTGTCACTGCACACTGTTTGTGGTGCAGTGACACAGCAGCCAGGGGTCCGTAAGCAGTTTCTTGGTCCCTCCCACCCTCCCTGTAATTGTCCCTCTGGTTCTGGTGTGGCGGGGTTGGTCCTGGTCCTGAGGGGTTTTGTTGGTCGATGGTGCACTGGTTTAGGGTGTTTAAAGTTGTGGTGTCGCTGGAACAGGTGCGGTTACTGGGGGGCGCTTTCCTAAGGAGATAGGGTGGTTTTGCTGGAGGCCTGGGACTGTATGGTAGGCGGGGGTGAGGTCATGGAGGTCACTGTGGCATTCAGTCGAGGGGTAGCTTGCTGAGCGGATGTGTTGTATTTTCAGTTGCAATGTTGGGGTTAACTTTAGGGGTGGGGGTGGGTGGCTGTCAGGCAGTTGTTATTTAGTGAGCAGTAGTTTTGTTTGGCACAGACCAGGTGGGACATTGTTGTAGGTGCACCTGATTCCAATAAAGCGGCCTTTATCACACTATCTGGGTGTCTGTGTCAGTGCTTCCCCCCCCTCACCTACTGGTGTGCCCCAAAGGCGGTGTGTCCCAGCGCGAGGTTCAGGCAAGAGGGCCTCAGCGCCACAGTGCAGTCAGATTGCAGCCCCGGGTAGATAGCTCGGCAGTGTTGCGATGTATGCTGTCAGCTGCTGCCGCCACAGTTCTCACAGCGGCATTCAACCTCGAGCGCACCTACCTGCTCCCTGGCCCTTGAGGGATCAGCGACCGTGCGGCACTGTCCCCTCTGCCACAGCTGCCGTCCACCGCCGCCGCAGTGCTCCTTGCCCCACAGCCTCGGCTCCCCATCGTCAGCAGCATCGGGTCCAACAGCACCTAGTCTCGGCTCAAACTGCAGCCACGCCTCCCCTCCTGCAAAATGAATCAATGTTGGCGGTAAACTCGCCTCCAAATCTCCTTTATTTCATTGTGGAAGGAAACACCTGCAGAGGCCAGGGTGAGAGAGGAAAAAGAGAACACAGGGAAGGAGAAAGACAAACAAGAAATAGACACTTACAAGGCACAATGGAGAGAGGGAGAAAGACAAAGAGAACTGTGAGAATTAGTGTGGGGTAATAAAGAACTGGTTACAGAGAGGGGTGGAGAGTGACGCGGGAGGATGAGAAAAAGGCAGATGAGAGAGAGGAGACAGGTGTGGGATAGAAATAGGCGAGACAGCTGACAGAGAATTAGAGTAGGTGATAAAGAAGCAGGCGGGTGAAAAATAAACACGGAAGAGAGACAGAGAAGAGACCAATGTGTTAGTGATAGGTGAAACACCATGGGGAGCGTTAGAGGGGAGGCTACTTAAAAAAGTACAAAAGAGACTGTGAGACAGGCCCGGCTCTAAGATTCTTGCTCAGGGAGGGCCCTGAACAAGGTTGGGTGGGCCACGAAGATGAGAATGGGCAGTGGTAAAAAGTATTTCAGATATCTGATATTTTAGGTGCAGACATTGTCAAACTTTGACACAAACACCATCACAACCAGCCAACGAGGTACCTACTTTGCTTCCCCTGCTGGATTTCCGCCTTTGTTGAAAAGGAGTATGTATGTATGTACATATATATATATATATATATATATATATATATATATATATAATTACCTACTGGCGGTCGACAGTAGGTAGTTATAGTTAAGATTATTTTCAATGCAAAATCTCAACATTCTATTGTGAATAACTTTGGCGCCGGTTGAGAAATCTGCCTGACAATTTCCTCACATTTGCCTCGCGGCGCCCCGGTCCTGTGCGGTTGAGGGAGGCGGATGGGGTGTTGTAACAGTGATTCCCGATTTTGATATGTGTGTCTTTACAGGTGCAGTTGCTGGGCCGGAAGTGGCTGTTTTGAATGTATATATTGTGGGACACTCATTCATCAAGAGGGCAGAACAGGCGGAGTGGGACAGGCATCAGACACTCAATTTGGGATTGGATGCAGGGCTGTACCATTGTCATTGGAGGGGGAAAGGGGATAGGCGTTGGCATGAGTTGTTGCCCTTGTTGAACACAGTGGTGAGATGGGAGGTGTGCCCGGATGTGGTGGTGATTCATCTGGGCGAGAACGGTTTGGTGCATTGCAAGGGGCTGGCGTTGCTCAAGCAAATAAAGCGGGCCCTGAGGGAAATTAAGAAGCAATGGGCGGGCTGTCATGTTATCTGGTCCGAGTTTATTCCCAGGCGGGTGTGGAGAAGAGCGGAGCGCCCAAGAGCCATAGACAGGGCACGGAGGAAGATTAATCGGGAGATGAGGGAATTCTCTGCCAGGGAGGGGGTGGGGAGGATGGAGCACCCGGAGTTGCGCTATGGCGCGGTCTATTTTTTCCGGGAGGATGGGGTTCACCTGTCCAGGTATGGCATGGAATTGTACATAGTCCAACTGAAGGAGGCTTTGGATGGGGCGTTGGGGGTGCTCAGGTATCCTAGAAGGCAGGAGTCCTAGGGGGGGTCGAAAGTCGTAAGCGATTTTCGAGTGGCGCTTTCCTAAGGAGATAGGGTGGTTTTGCTGGAGGCCTGGGACTGTATGGTAGGCGGGGGTGAGGTCATGGAGGTCACTGTGGTATTCAGTCGAGGGGTAGGTTGCTGAGCGGATGTGTTGTATTTTCAGTTGCAATGTTGGGGTTAACTTTAGGGGTGGGGGTGGCGGGCTGTCAGGCAGTTGTTATTTAGTGAGCAGTAGTTTTGTTCGGCACAGGCCAGGTGGGACATTGTCGTAGGTGCACCTGATTCCAATAAAGCCGCCTTTATCACACTATCTGGGTGTCTGTGTCAGTGCTTCCCCCCCTCACCTACTGGTGTGCCCCAATGGGGATTTGGGGGGGTGGCCGACCAGCGGGAGGCTCTCCCCCCCGGGGAAGTTTGGGGCACCAGGGGAGGGGGGGGAGGAAGTTTGGCACTCGGGGCTCTCCGTAGCTGGGGCTGTTTGGGCTGGTTGGGCTGGTTGGGCTCCTTGGGCTTGTTTTGGGCTTGTCCAGTATTTATACGGCCATTTTGTGTCACTGCACACTGTTTGTGGTGCAGTGACACAGCAGCCAGGGGTCCGTAGGCAGTTTCGTGGTCCCTCCCACCCTCCCTGTAATTGTCCCTCTGGTTCTGGTGTGGCGGGGTTGGTCCTGGTCCTGAGGGGTTTTGTTGGTCGATGGTGCACTGGTTTAGGGTGTTTAAAGTTGTGGTGTCGCTGGAACAGGTGCGGTTACTGGGGGGCGCTTTCCTAAGGAGATAGGGTGGTTTTGCTGGAGGCCTGGGACTGTATGGTAGGCGGGGTGAGGTCATGGAGGTCACTGTGGCATTCAGTCGAGGGGTAGGTTGCTGAGCGGATGTGTTGTATTTTCAGTTGCAATGTTGGGGTTAACTTTAGGGGTGGGGGTGGGTGGCTGTCAGGCAGTTGTTATTTAGTGAGCAGTAGTTTTGTTCGGCACAGACCAGGTGGGACATTGTTGTAGGTGCACCTGATTCCAATAAAGCGGCCTTTATCACACTATCTGGGTGTCTGTGTCAGTGCTTCCCCCCCCTCACCTACTGGTGTGCCCCAAAGGCGGTGTGTCCCAGCGCGAGGTTCAGGCAAGAGGGCCTCAGCGCCACAGTGCAGTCAGATTGCAGCCCCGGGTAAATAGCTCGGCAGTGTTGCGATGTATGCTGTCAGCTGCTGCCGCCACAGTTCTCACAGCGGCATTCACCCTCGAGCGCACCTACCTGCTGCCTGGCCCTTGAGGGATCAGCGACCGTGCAGCAGTGTCCCCTCTGCCACAGCTGCCGTCCACCGCCGCCGCAGTGCTCCTTGCCTCACAGCCTCGGCTCCCCATCGTCAGCAGCATCGGGTCCAACAGCACCTAGTATCGGCTCAAACTGCAGCCACGCCTCCCCTCCTGCAAAATGAATCAATGTTGGCGGTAAACTCGCCTCCAAATCTCCTTTATTTCATTGTGGAAGGAAACACCTGCAGAGGCCAGGGTGAGAGAGGAAAAAGAGAACACAGGGAAGGAGAAAGACAAACAAGAAATAGACACTTACAAGGCACAATGGAGAGAGGGAGAAAGACAGAGAGAACTGTGAGAATTAGTGTGGGGTAATAAAGAACTGGTTACAGAGAGGGGTGGAGAGTGACGTGGGAGGATGAGAAAAAGGCAGATGAGAGAGAGGAGACAGGTGTGGGATAGAAATAGGCGAGACAGCTGACAGAGAATTAGAGTAGGTGATAAAGAAGCAGGCAGGTGAAAAATAAACACGGAAGAGAGACAGAGAAGAGACCAATGTGTTAGTGATAGGTGAAACATCATGGGGAGCGTTAGAGGGGAGGCTTCTTAAAAAGGTACAAAAGAGACTGTGAGACAGGCCCGGCTCTAAGATTCTTGCTCAGGGAGGGCCATGAACAAGGTTGGGTGGGCCACGAAGATGAGAATGGGCAGTGGTAAAAAGTATTTCAGATATCTGATATTTTAGGTGCAGACATTGTCAAACTTTGACAACCAGCCAACGAGGTACCTACTTTGCTTCCCCTGCTGGATTTCCACCTTTGTTGAAAAGGAGAGATGCGGCATGCAGATGGACAGCAGCCTGCTCCTGCTCATGTGTATATATATATATTATATATATTATATATATATATATATATATATATATATATATATATATATATATATATATATATATATATATATAATTACCTACTGGCGGTCGACAGTAGGTAGTTATAGTTAAGATTATTTTCAATGCAAAATCTCAACATTCTATTGTGAATAACTTTGGCGCCGGTTGAGGAATCTGCCTGACAATTTCCTCACATTTGCCTCACGGCGCCCCGGTCCTTCCATGAAAGTTTGGGGAGGATTCGTCAAGCGGGGGCCAAGATAAAAGGGGGGTCCCAAAACGTGTTTTCCCAATGTTAATTTCCATAGGGCGGTCAACCTCACTTTTAGCCCGAACGGCTGAATGGATTTCCACCAAACTTGGCAAAATTGTAGGGACTGGTAGCCCGATGTGCCTTTGCTATGTCTCAAGATATGTGCTCCAGTGGATTAGGAGTAATTTAGGTTAAAAAAAATATATATATCTATGGCAGCGCCCCGGTACGCGCACCGGGGAGCGCTCTGGGCGCGCCACGCGAGGTGCGCGTGGAAAGCTAATTGGCTCTCGGGTGTCTGTAAACATTCGAAACATTCCGGAGCGGCCGCCATCTTGTGTCTCGGTAGGATCGAGACACAAGAGGTGGGAAAAACAAAGGGGGAAATGACCATAAGGGGGCAGAGTAGACCCCCCTTGACCCCCTAGGTTTATGTGGGGGCTATAAAAGGGCCCTGCGGGTCAAAAAAAAATATTTTTTGATTTGCGCGGGGGGAGCGCCCGGTACGCGCACCGGGGAGTGGACCGGGGAGCGTGCCATGGAGAAAAATGAATGATAGAGTTTTAAAAAAATGGAGCCTTTTTTTTTAGAAATTGGAGGTAGTTCTAAAAAGAACTGTTTTTTTCTTCTTTTTGTTGGTTTATATTTTTTTTATGTTTTTTGAACATTTTTGACTTTTTTGGCTTTTATGAACTATTTTGTATTTTTTTTGGTTATTTTTATGGGGAGGAACAAAAAACAGGGAATTGAAAATGGCTCAACAGGAGCAAAAAAAAAATCAGGAAAAAATTTGGGTTTTTTGAGGGCAATTGTGGTTGTCACCAGCAAGGAGGATGAGCTTTAGGCTCTGATCACCATAGGAGATGGTCTTACCACAAAAAATACAGGTGACCCTAAATTCTCCAAATCGTGGTTGAATGCAAGGGATTGTCTCCCTTGTCTCTGGTCCCGATGGAGTGGGTTGTTTTCGTTTGGAGGTGCTGGGTGTAGATTGGGGAGGGTTGCTGGCCAGTTCTCTCATCTCTGCGGCAGCATAGTTGTTAGGATGCTTGCGCTGCATGTGCCTTATCATGGTATCATGGTATTGTTCCCAAATGAATTGGGTTACCCCTTGAGAGTTCCTTGTCACACATAAGGCAAGTCACCTTTGCCGCATTCACTTTCTTCCCTCAGGAATGGAAAAAAACTGCCATACAATGTGTGGCTTGGGTTGGTATGGGGTATTGTGTTCTTCCAGCCACCTCCTCCTCATCCCCTCCTCCTCTTCCTCCTCCTCCTCTTCTTCTTGACCACCAATGTGATGTTGTGGTGGTCCTCTTGGTGGTGGTGGTGGTGGTGGTGCTACAGTTGCAGCTGATGCTGCAACTGTAGCCATTTCAAAGTACAAAATATACCTAAAAGATTTCAAAACAGGTCTTCCTCATCAAGGGACAAAGTCAGAATAAGGAAAAAAGGTGGAGTCTTTCATCATTAGGAAAAAAAAAATGTCCTGAACCAATGAGAAGTGTTATTTTCAGGTCACAAGACTAGGGATTTCATCATTATGAAACCAAACCTGATCTGCACCAATTAAAAGTGTTATTTTCAGGTCACATGACCCGACGCGCTTACGCGAAGCGCCCCGGGTCGCGTCGCGTAAGCGCGTCGGATGTTTACGTTGCGCGATCGTATTCGCTCGAGTGCTTCCGGGTGCGCTTACGCTGTGCGTATCACGTGGACGCGGCTACGCGATACGTCACGATGATGTTTTCGCTCGCGGCAATAGCGCTAATGGGACGCTCTCCGGAGCGCGCCCTGGGGCGCTTCAAAAGACTACGCTTTCTGGGGCGCTCACCGGGGCGCACCCCGGGAGCGCTCCAGGGCAAAAAGAAATTAAAAAAAAATATATATATATATATATATACATTCAAAAAATTGTTTTAAATACAAATATAATATAGGATTCATTCATTTTCAAAAATATTACATTTCATAGCTATAGACATTTGCTATTAACAAAATGTTGAAATTTACTGAAAAAAACATAGGTTTGGGGCCTTATATATAGTTAGGAATTACCATTTAAAAAACCTATGAAATTCACTGAAAAAACCATAGGTTTCACACCAGTTATAGTTAGGAATTAGCATTTAAAAAACCTTTTAAATTCACTGAAAAAAACATAGATTTCACACCAGTTATAGTTAGCTGGAAATTTTACTGACATAAAACCATTGAAATTCCCACGTTATAGTTAGTTGGACTCACTATAACTTGCGCGCCTGCAATGCACTGCTGATGACGTCACATATTACATCACTCATGACATGGTCAGTGACATCACTCATGACATCACTGATGACACCATCCAGTGAATGTGTGTCTTTCTGAAGTATCAATATGTTTTATATATGTATTTGTAGAGGTCAAGGGACGAATAAATGTTTAAATAAGTGTGTAAATGGATGTTTATTTTTAATAAAATATTGATTGGTTAACTGGCTTATGAAGTGTATCTTAGTGAATACATATATTAGCGAGTAATTTTTAAATATTTTAAATATATGTATCAGTGTTTCACTTTGTGTATAAGTGGCTGCTTGGGTTGGTGACTGACTCACTGTTTGTGTGTGTTTTTAAGACAGCGTATGTGCTGGACTGTATGGGTGGATGAGTGTGAATATGTGTGTGTTAGTGAGTGAATGCCTGCCTCACTAGGGTTTTTATGAGTAACTACATATGTTTTAATCTAGTATATGTGAGTATTGATGTATATAAGTGAGTATATGTGAGAGTGAGAGATTGAAAGAGTTCCTGTTTAAATAAGTATGTGTTTCTATAAGTGATTGTTTAAGAGAGTAAGTAGGTGTAAGTTTCCTTAGAAGTAATGTACTAGTGTGTGTATAGCTGTATATTCAAATAAATGGATGTTCAATAGTTTATTTGCATGTGTGAGTATGTGTGTGAGTAACTTTTGGATGACTGTCAGTGTGTAACAGGATGTATACGTGTATCACTACATACGATGAGTGAGTATATGTATGAGTGACTATATAGAACTGTTGCTGAATGAGAGGATGTGTATATAGATGGTGGAATTACTGAATTGGTTGTTGTAACTGGTATGGGTATCTCAATTTTTTTGAAAATGTTAGTTTCTATTTTTGAATATGTGTTTCAAGGGTTACATTACACCCAAAGGAGGTCTGTCAGTCTGTCGCAAGGATGGTGTCATCAGTGATGTCATGAGTGATGTCACTGACCATGTCATGAGTGATGTAATATGTGACGTCATCAGCAGTGCATTGCAGGCGCGCAAGTTATAGTGAGTCCAAATAACTATAACGTGGGAATTTCAATGGTTTTATGTCAGTAAAATTTCCAGCTAACTATAACTGGTGTGAAACCTATGGTTTTTTCAGTGAATATATACTTATATATATATATATATGCAGTGAGCATTGGGAGTGAACATATACTTCAGGGGCATTGGTCAGATCGGGCCCATGTGCCGCAAGCTCACTCTCAGGGTACTGAAGTTTATGGTCACCTCAATTTGCCTGAAATCCTGCTCACTCCACGGTCTTCAGGGCTCCTGCTTGTCTCCATCTCTCCTTCCCACCAGGGTGTGCTAAGGCTCCTGCTCATTGTCATGTACTTGTGGGTCCTGGCCATGCTCAAGTGCCCAGAGGATCCTTCTCAGGGACATTAATCATTGGAGCACTGGTCCACCTTAGGCCCCTGGGCACAAGTCATACTCAAGTTGCTGAATCATCTCAATTTCACAAACCAGAACATCTTGTTTCCCTTCACATCAATGACTTTCCTGGTCACCCTGAGGTCTTCAGATATTTTTACCCACCCTTAATAAGTCAGAAAAGTAATTGCTAATCTTCAGGCTTCAGTGGCTGTACACATCCAAGTCTTTCATGGACCCTTTTGATTGCCACACAGAAGTCTCTCTGAGTGTGATGTCTTAGGGGGTGTAGCACAGCTTGGTACTTGGTGACATTTATACTGTGGGAAGAGACATGAACTGACTCTGCTTCACATGCTGGAAAAAATCACTTCTACTGCAGCCATTCTTTTCATTTTCTATATATTACCCATGCCCTTGCTCTCTCTTTCGCTCCCCCACATATCTGAACAGCCCTTTACTCCTCCTTCTAGTGTTTATCCCTCTCTTCCCTTTACTTACTCTCTCATCTCACCAGCACTTTCATTTTCTCACCCATCACATTTATTAGATTTTCTATGTTTCAGTAGGTCTGTCCATATGTCATACCAACTTTCCATTCTGTCTCCCTCCCCCACTTTCTCTTATTCTACAAACCTCTCTATCGATTTAAATTCCCTTCTATATCATTCTCCCACTTATTATTCTGCCTCTCTTGTTTTCCATCTCTTTTTCCTGTCTCTCGCTCTCTCTCCGTAGTAGTAGTCCTGATTTTCCCCATTTCCATCGTCCTGCACTATTTCTCTCCCTCTGTTTAAGTCTGTAAACCCCCCTTTTTCTCACTCATGTCTCCCACATACACTATCCTTCATTTTTTTCTTCCTCCCCTGTCCTTATTCTCCACTCTCTCAATTTCTATTGACAATTTGATTTTTACTTCAGTTCTTCTTCCTGTCTCAAAAGTTCTCCCTTTCTCCAATTGTATTTTCTCATGCTGGTTACCCGCATTTCCCTCTAGCCCTTGAACTTGTTTGTGTCCTACACCTAATAGTATATTTCATTGTGCCCCATTTACTGAGTTGCTGCTGTCAGTAGCTGCCTGCTTTATCAAACTTTGATTTGCAGAAGACCCTTCTCTGTAGACATTACATGGATTCCTGTCCTTGTGAGTGCTTTCAGGTCTGCAGCTCCCAAATGTTATTCAGGAAAGTGGAGGGCTTGTTCTACCTTTAGTCGATATCGGACCACAAGTATGTTTTATTGTTGAGTGGTAAGGGAAAATCCACCTATTTCTGGAGGAATTGCTAGAAACGGGAGAATCCACAGGTGGCAATTCTTTGACCATACTAAGCCTTTCTTGAGAATTACTCCATATATGGCACTTATATGGCACTTCCTCTAGGTATCACCAACCTCTAAATCAAGCAGTGGACTGCTGTCACTTCATAACTAAGAAGTGTGTGTGAGTCTGTGTCCATCTTTTCTTTATGATTACTGACCAGGAAACTTCTACCATCCTCTTTGCCATCGAGCCTTCACTCTTCTTTTTATCCCCATGCATCACTATTCTCTCCACTTTTGTTTCTACCCTTCCCTCTTTATACCAATCTCTTGTTTGACTCTTCTCTCCACCTAGTCTGTCCTCACTTCATATTTTGCATGGCTGTTTCCCTCTCTCCTTTCTCCCTGTCTCACTCCCTCAATGTGCTTATCTATAATTATTTCCCTCTCCTCTGGAATCTTTCCTCTCCCCCTCTTTTTGTCTCTACTCCCCAATCCGTCTCTTATGTTCTGTTGTCTCTGTCTCTGCACTGCTCTCACCTCTCTTTTTGCCCCAACCTAGAGGGTGCATTATTTTTTCACTGCATCGTTGTCACGTTTGCTACTTTGTCAAAATTTAATTTTCCTTTTACTCATTTCTAGTCATAGGTAACGTTATTTCAGTCCTTATGGTTTTATTTCTGAAGTTACAGCACTCTTCGTTGTGCACAAAATAAAACTTCCAATCTACATCTGGTATGTCACTACACAGTTTATAAACCAAGAAAGCAGTAGCTTTACTATCCGATTGTTGCGGCCTACTGTGAGCCAACGTGAACGTCCACCCTAGGACTTGTTAATTGTGCTGCCCGAAAGCATCAGCAGCTCCCCAAGGACTCAAAGCCATCTTCTGAGGCTTGGGATGGGAGGAGATGCACCATGCTGGGACTCCTGGGCCATTGTCATTCTGCCCATGAGATAGGACCAGCCTGACTCTTCTGAGAGTTATTGCAAAAGCTGTAGCAGCCTTTCGGGTTGTGCGCCAGCAGGGAAGTTGGCCCAGGTATGTGGACCTGCTTTTCCATTTCTTGACGGCCTTTGTAATGAATAGCTCCATGGGCCAGACACAGTACCCTTAATTCTATAGAGCACAACATAATGTGGTTTCTTCACTCTGTAAATCAATCACATAGCTTGGTCTTGAGCCATCTGGAA
Organism: Lissotriton vulgaris; assembly: GCF_964263255.1. Taxonomy (NCBI): domain Eukaryota; kingdom Metazoa; phylum Chordata; class Amphibia; order Caudata; family Salamandridae; genus Lissotriton; species Lissotriton vulgaris. Next base: position 1,036,391,846 of record NC_141698.1, read on the forward strand.
CATATAAATCTGTCCAGCAATTTTCTTGACATGAAGGACATTGTCACAGTGCATACAAAATAAAATGATAACCCTCATAAATGCAGCCATTTTCATTGAGCCCAAGAATGGAAGAAGATTTCTGGCGAATCTGGACTAAACCTTTACACTTCTGTCCTAATTTTGGGAACAGAAGAGAGTTGATGGCCAGTATAGACTCTCGGGTTCTTAACAGTAAAGTTGGTCCTTGATGGTACTTTAAGGAACTCCTGCCAAGAAAACAGGGACTAAGATGGGATTGCCACTCCATTTTGTGATATTTCATTTTTTCTGCCACTGAAAGTTGGTTTACTTACTCTCATTCATGCAAAAGCTGTTATTTGCTCTCTCGCTATTGTCAGACATGAGGGGATAGAATACAACAACCCTCGATCTAAAATGGTGCATGCCTCCTCATTTAAAAGAAGAGGTGCTCCTAGCCTCACGCTGATGGCAGTCTAATTTCTGTCTATCAAGCTTGCATCTTCTGACTTGCCACTACAAATGGTTCTGGAGTAAAATGGTAATCAGGAGTAGAGTTGACCAGCTGTAGACTAGCGACAGAGGGCAAAGAAACCAGAAGCCTGGAGTGATCCACTGCTAGTTGAAATTCTGATCTGAAAATGCCTGGTAATAAAGGTAAATGTCTGACCCAGTTTGAATACAGATGGCAAGTAAAAATGTAGCACAGTGGCACTGAAAAAGGCAAAGAGGACCATTTGGAACTGAAAGACTGTAGGAAATACAGAAGAGTGAGGAAGTACACGCTAAAGGGTAGGCAAGGACAAGAATGTGGACAGTGGTGAGCAGGAGATGCATAGATGAGCTGGAGAGGTTCGATACTGCAACGAAACACTGTGGAAAACTGAGAGTTGTAGCTAAACTCCTTTTTAAGTGCACTGATACTTGAGCATGTTCAAGTGATCAGAGCTTTCTTAAAGGCATTTGCCGTATTCCATTTACTGACAAGAAGGCATGTGCAAGACAACGGTTAATGCTTGGTTTGGTTGCTGTTGAAGGCTTTTGGATGAAGGCAATCATTCCATGAATAAATGTTACCACTCTGAGGCCACCATCTCTGTGAGCCGTTAAGAATGTGGGAACTGAGCCTGGCAACCACCATCCTTCAGATAAACCCTTATTTGGGTGTCATATTTAGTGCTGAAAGTTCAGTTCAGTTGGAACTCCGGCCATATATCCTTTAAAGAACAATGGATAAACTGCAGAACCTTGTGGTAAGCAAAACGTACAAACATGCTGCTGGATCATTTCATGTACTGCTCCCTCCAACACTTGGTCAATACCGGCAAATTTGAACTTGGTTTAAAATTGTCATTTATCTATGGGCAGACATTATTTTTTAAGGTGAAGAGTCACAACGGCAGTTGTAACCTATTATGAGACCACACCTTCTTGCCACAACAGGGGCAGACACAACAACATGCTGCTGGGCAGGGACCCAACAGTGCCTCACCCAGTGAGATAGGGAGAAACAAATTTGAATTCCTGACTAGATAACATTCATATTTTGTGCTGGCTTATAATGATCCTGGGCCCGATGTAGGTGGCCGTTTCAGGCCATTTACCGACCGGTAACGGCCGATTTCGGCCGTTACCGACCGGTAAATGGCCAATCGGTATGTAGGGGCCTAAATCCAAGGCCACATGTAGGTAAATCTACATTTACAGAATCGGTATAATTACCGATTCGGTAAAATACCGAATCGGTAATTTTACCGATTCTGTAAATTCCATATGTAGGTGGGACTCTTCTGAGTCTCAAAGGCCTTAATGAATCGGTATTTTACCATGAAATCCAACTTCATGGTAAAATACCGATTCCGGTGTGCATGCACATGTGTGCATGCACACCTATGCCATGTGGCAGGCAGACCTGCCCCTAGGGCTTGTATGCCTGCCACATGGCACCCAATACTGTTTAGGGGGTGCCAGGGGGTGTCAAAGTGACACCCCCTGCACCCTTGTGAAATTCGGTATTTACCGATTCGGTAAATACCGAATCGGTAAAGCCTATTGATTCCTATGGGCTTTGAAGCCCATAGGAATCAATAGGCTTTACCGATTCGGTATTTACCGATTCTGTAAATACCAACTTTTACCGATTCGGTAAAAGGGAACATCTGGATTCCCTACATACCCACCCCTCACATTTACCGATTCTTAGTTACCGAATCGGTAAAATTCGGTAATTTTCGGTAATTAAGAATCGGTAAATGTTACTTACCTACATCTGGCCCTATGTGTTGAAAGGCAAGAGTCCCAGTTGTTCGTCAAACTCTGAAGGCAATGCCATCAGGAAGAGGCCTGATGGATGAGTAAGCTAACGGAACCCCCTAGCAGCACGATGCAATGGCTTCCATTATTGTAGTAATATAATACATCTGTTTACCTTTTCCAGTGCCTAATGAAGCTGCAGGTGCTTCCTACAGCAAGCTCTGTCTTCCTCAAATTTGCTCTTCCTACATCTTCTTTCTGCTGTTCTACACATCTCCCTTTGGTGATAAATGGACAAACTAAACCAGGGTTTAGACTTATGCCCATCAGATAGACTTGCTGTCTCAGACGGAGGCACCAACATCTTCAAACATGTGTTTATAGTTTAATAAAAAGCCTCAAGGTTTCTGCCTACTATGTCCCCAGATCATGAAACAAAGTACTGAGCTTGTCGGTGCTCAGTGCTTAGTGCTCCTTGCGTTTGCACATAAGCCTTCTGATTGATTAATTTTCATTCTGGTCTACAGTTGTTTGAATCCAACTCTGCCATTTCCTCATTTAAATAAAAGATCTTTTTAGATCTTCTGATGTCCTTTCTGCCAGCACCAGCATTGCATACACCAAGAACAATATAATTGTGTCTAAGATGCCTCTCTTTCTTGTCTCAGTATCATACCTACTACCCAGTAGGTATGATGCCATTTAGTGTGTGCAGCCTATAGGCCTTTTTTCACTTGGGGTACAATACTTTTTCAATCCACAGCCTGAAGATTTGTGTAATCTGGAAATAGTTCTGCTGTAAGTGTCGGTAAGCAGTGCGGTTCTGAAACTTCTTGCAAAGGTGAAAGGTGAGGGACATTGATTGCATGTAGTTGAGCAGGGCCCCTTCATCGCATCTTGCAGGGGGGCCCCCTAAGGTTTTGTTACGCCACTGCGGATTTAACGTGGTGTAATCAGTGCAATACAAGCACTCTTTGTCAGTGGAAGCACACAACATCTGCCCAATCAAATCCAGTAGGGAGGAAGAGAAACATGTGGGCGGAGCCAAAGCCCCGCTCTCAGTAGTGGTTCCTAAATCTCTTTTTATGTTGGTTTCCTGCCCTGTGATATGAGATCTAAAAAGGGACCCGACCAATGAAACTCCGGCTCTTGTTTCCATTCTTGAGCATCAGCTATGCAGCGTAGAGATGTCACCTGTAGTAAGGAATCAGAGAGGAGCTTTTATAGCGAGACTGGAGGCTTCCATTATATTATTATTATTGTGAAACTGTGAAGTCAGAATCAGCTGAGATATATGTATCCTGCTGCAGTCAGCATGGCAGAGGCTGGGAGAATGTCAGCTTGTTTCTGCAAAGGACTCTTTTCATTTCTAGGAGTGCTGCAAAGGGGACACTCACAGCCCTCTGTGGAAGTAAAGGTAATGAGAGAAGGGGAGGGGCAGTGGGTGAAGAGAGGGGTGCAGGCAAAACAGCAGATCCTGAGGGATGGATGGAGGGAAGAGAGAATGAACGTCCAAAACCTTCTCTACTGTGGCGCAGACTGAAGTTGGAATAGTAAATTAAACTAGTCCAATATCCAGCGCCCCCCTAAGGCAAGTCTCCCCTTCTTCTCTCCCTCTTTTTTGCCCCTCTGTCACCCCTCCCTCTAACTCACCCTGTTACTGCCTCCTCTGTCACCCCCCTCTAACTCACTCTTACTCCCACCTCTGTCACCTCTCCCTCTAACTCACCCTCTTAAGCCCCCCTCTGCCACCCCTCCCTCTAACTCACCCTCTTACTGCCCCCTCTGCCATCCTCCTCCATCTGTGCCACATCTCCCTCTTTCCTGTCTCCCCTTCTCTTCTTCTCTCCCTCTTTTTTGCCCCATCTTCTCCATCGCCAACCCTCCCCCTATTTCTCCCCCTTCAGCTCTTGTCTTTCCCCCTCGTTCTCACTGAGCTGTCTCTTCATTCTATCCCGAGTCCTTTCTCCCCTTTTACCCCATCCTTCCACCACTCGCCCATGCTGCCCTCTACATGCCCACTCCACCCCACCCCATCTGGACCCTCCCCTTATCTCTGCCCTCCTCTTCCTCACCACGTCTCCACTCTCTGTCTCTCCCACCTCAACCTTGCTGGTGTCCCTCCCTCTAGCTCCTTCTCCTCTCTCTCTCACCGCACTCTTCCCTCCTCTCACCAATCCTCCCGAGCTCACTTCCGCTCTCTCCGTCACTTCCCATCTTTTCCCCATCCTCCCTCCTTCTCTACCAGTGCCCACCGCTCTCCCTCTCTCCTCTCCTCTCCTCCCCTTAACTTCTTTTGCTGTTTTTCGAAGGATGCCACCGCTTTCACTCACACCCCCTTCCTGTGTTTTTTTCCTTAACCTGGTCTGTAAAAAAAAATATCCTGCAATGCCTTGTGTTGTTGTGGGCTTTGCTGAGATGGCAGCGGGGCATCTGCTTCCCATTAACTGCCCCTTGTTCTCGGCTTCGGTCTCATTTGATGTCGTTTTCATGTCTCGTGTTCGTGTTTATTTCTGGTTTGCTGTCAGCCACGTGCCCTCTCATCCCCATTGGGGGGGAGCCCTGTCGTAACTCCTCCTGCGGGTGGGGCCACAATGCCCGCCTTGTCACGTGGCCGGTGTGAGCATCTCATCGGCATGGGGCCAGGGCCAGTCCTAGAACTCCTGGGGCCCGGGCAAAAGGAAAGATGTGAGGCCCCTCTAATTTGCATGTAACTTCCAGTCGCAGCCGGCATACCTCGCGGGTGGAGGGTCTCGCAGGAGTTCGGGAGGAGGGGAACAGGACGCAGGCAGCCTCCCGCCCCTCCCCTTAGCCAATCACAATGCTGCAATGGCAGCGTTGTGATTGATCAGGACGCCGACCAGCCAGGTGCCTATGGGGAGGCCATTTTCTCCATGTTGGCTGCATTGCAGCCTACATAGAAAGGCCAGAGTGTGCATGACTGGTTTGGTCGAACAGTCAGCGCCCTTAGCAGTTGGCAAGCCACTCCTGCCCTGCCCTAAAGCAGACCCGCCCGCCCGCCCCAAACAAACACTTCTGCTTTATCCCAGTGCTAGAATTAGAAACATAAAACGGTTGTTTTAGCATTTTGTGTTTCTGCTTTTGCGAGAAAGTAGGAGGCGGCGCTCCTTCACCCTAGGGGAGGGCCCGCCCTTGGTAACATCACAAGAAGTGACATCACAGAAAGTGACATCGCAGGACTATTGATCTTATTTGGCATCACTGAAGAGACCTAACGTGGATATCAGTAACATGGACAAAAAGCTAAATATACAAATGAAATAAGTCCATATATTTTAAGTCCAAATATTTGGACTTATTTGAAATAAGTCCAAATATTTTAAATGGATTACATTTGTCTCATTAGATGAAAAAGCTAGGAGCAGGTCTCACAAAGATGTATATTATTTACTCCTCGTTAACTGATTGTTTCCAGGTGAGTGCATGATACACTTTCCAATTCTGCCTCATAAAGGGTGGGAGATCCTGTTGAGGTAATGAGGGGCGGGATCATTCAAAACCCCACACTTCCATGCTAAGAGACGTAGGACAATCTTTTTTGTGTGTGTGCTCTTTACTCGCCAGAATTATGTTAAGTGCAAAAGCACAACACATATAGTACAAAATTACAAGACACCATTGCAAACAAATAAAGATTGTACATAAACAAAAAAAGACTTAGAACAACCTAGACCACTGCTAAATCATACATTGACTTTTAGGTATGCTACAGATTCAAGGGGTTGTCAAATCAATGTTTTGATTTGGTGTTAGAACTGTAGGAAGTAGAAGTGGCCGGCTTTAGCGCTGGTGGAGCCCTGTACGACAATGTTGGTGCCCCCAATGACTTGCTCTACCACAGATTTCCTCACTACCACCCATTAAAAGTGCCCCTCAAGTCTCCATAACTACACTCTCTCTCAAATGCATTTAATTTGATTAACAGCACCACTGATACCAGTTTAGAGTGTCAGAGAACTTTATATCACACATTACACAGAGACAATCAATCATACCTGTGTAAATCACAATAGGTAATGTTCCTAAGACAAAGGACTAGTAGTCACATGACAATCATACTAGTAGGCAGTATAGTTTAATAGTGATTGATCTGGAGAAACACAAACTCTGACTTTAGAACGTAATACCATGGTTGGGGGTTCTCTTTAATAACCAGAATTGATTTCTGTTCAAATGAACCCTTTTTGCAACATTAGGATAATCAAAGACTGGGGAAATAATCATAACGCTGCACTTTATACCTTGCAGTTTGCATGCAGCTCCTAGATGACAGTTAATAGTTCACTGTTCTATGTTAGGATTTGACATATAAACCAAATCTCTCTGGCAAAAGCAGTAACCCACTGGCCTATTTACATTATGTGGACTTAGTGATCTGCATAGTACATGTTCTTTGCAGCAAGCACATTAACCCTTTGCGCTACCTTTCCACAAGTCAAAACTTCAACTTGACAAACCTCCATCTCTCTCTAGGAAGAACATTAATCACCGGATTTTTATGACTTTTATATTGTTGCAAAAATTTGCTGGAGGCCAGGAAGGAGGCAGCAAGTGCTTTTAGAAACATAATATACTCGCAAACATGACCCAAAGTCAGCGCTCAGTGCGATCTCACCGTTTGCACCGCCCTAGAGCCTCCCTGCTTAAGGGTCCTGTGACCTCAATGACAGAGTCACTGTTGCTCTAGGGTATGCTGCTTCGTAGGCCTGCCCAAAAGACTTGTGGTGAGCTTCAATAGAGGTTGTGGTAGAAAGGCCTTCAAGGCTAACCCACCCTTGCCACTGCTAGGGTTCACCTGCTGGTGCTAAGACATCAGGCCTTCTAAGGTCTTGCGGGTCCTTCCAAGGTCTTGCATGGAAACGTGTTCTCTCAGTAGAGTGGTCTGGTGGACTGGTCATGAAGGCTGAACCTGGTTCCCCAGTTCCAAATTCGGCAGCTCTGACCATAGTGCCCCATCTTCTCCCCCAACTGAACACCATACTACCCCACTGAGAGAAACTCGCACTGCCTTCAACTTCAACCCAATTGCCCCCGCTACAAACACCTGGAGGCGACTCAATTTAAATTACGGACTAGACGAGAGCAATATGCTGCCTAAAAAAAGTGACAACATCCTGGAAAAAGCAAACACTCATAAGGATTGTAAGATTAAATAAAGAATGTGAAATGTAAGCAGGAACAACATGGTTACCTTAACGTTTTGCACTTATTATTCAGAAAGCAATGAGTGCTTTTGCATGAAAAGTTAAGGTCATGACTACAGAGCCGGAACGGACATGCTTCAATGCCCATTGCTTATATTCTTACAAAACGAAAGCAATATGGTTTAAAAAGACCACATTTGTGAATACAGAGCAGCAGTATGCATTTTTTTTCCAGTCCACCCATCAAGCAGGTATTGCAGTACATCCAGAAATGGTGCACTTCCCCACCCGTAGAGCTTCACTGGCAAACTCTGTGGAGTGGCACTAATGTGTATTGGATGTGAATTGACCCACTCTTTCTTGCTTTAGTTATTTTTAGGTCTCGCCTAGCGATTGTGTAAGCGATCGCTATGCGAGAGATTTAATAAGGGGCACTAGAAAATGCTCCCAAAGACCTTTGGAATGCAGTATATGGCCAGTGCATGTGAGGCATTCAAGCGCGTAGCTGGCATCTGTCATCGGACTTGAATGCAGCCGACGGCTTTCGCCAGCATGCCCCTGGCCTCACTTCCTGCTCCCCCTCTTACAAAAAATAACTTTCGTTATTGCTCACACACCAAATGCTCGTTCCCTCCCACCCTTCCTTTGATGTCCGCTTTTCTTGTTGTTTACAAACCATCGCATTGGTTCACTCGCTCACAATTTCCGATTAGAAAACACGAATGCCCGCATGACTGCCCTTCTTCCTGTTTTCATCATTCATTCATACTGTTTGTGACTAAGAACCCGAAACGCACTCACCCTGAGAATGGAACGCGCACACTGTCGCAGCAGAGCGTGCGTGCACTGATACGAGAGCATGCATACTCTAGTACCAAAGCACTTACACTGCTGCACGACTTACACAGCTGCAAGCCTAACACTGCTGCACGCCTCACACTGCTGCACGCTGCACACTGCTGCATTACTCACACTCCTGCATGATGCACACTGCTGCACGAATCACTGCTGCACATCACACACTGCTGCACGCGGCACACTGCTGCATTACTCACACTGTGCATGCTGCACACTGCCGAACACCTCACACTGCCGCACGCCACACACTGCTGCACGCCACACACTGCTGCACAACACACACTAATGCATGCCCATGCCACACACTGCTGCACGCCTCACACTGCTGCATGCCTCATACTGCTGCACACTGTCGCAGCAGAGCGTGCGCGAACTGATTCGAGAGCATGCATACTCTAGTATCAAAGCACTTACACTGCTGCACGACTTACACTGCTGCACGCATCACACTGCTGTACGCCTCACACTGCTGCACACTGCACACTGCTGCATTACTCACACTGCTGCATGCTGCACACTGCTGCATTCCACACACTGCTGCACGCCTCACAGTGCTGCACGCCTGGCACTGCTGCACGCCTCACACTGCTGCAGGCCTCACACTGCTGCACGCTGCACACTGCTGCATGCCACACTGCTGCACGCCTGTAATGGCTGGATTTTCTGAGTAGGTGGGATCAGCCCCCAGGGGCCCCTCCAACCCAGCCAGAACGTACTCACCTTCCCTCCTCAGGACTACCTATCCAGGCACCTGGTACCTACCTGAGGATGGGGAACTCGCAATATACAAGCTCATATTATTAAAAACACCACTAAATCTATAGGGGTACTAAGAATACTCACTGATTACTAGGGATATCCATACCCTACACCACACTTATTCACATCAGTTGGTCTCGCGGCCACCCCGACCCAGACCGTTCTACCCTAGGGCAGATATGACACACAATCCGGTGCGTCTACACACGGGCCTGCAGAACCCAATGCTCTCTTCTCCAAATTGTTTGCAATCCTGCAAAACTACACACTGATCTCCCACTCAGTGCTCTCATTTACTCAAGCCACAATCCAGTGGGTATCCACACTGGTAATCCTCCCCAGTGCTCTCATTAACGCCGCATATCAACGACGACCACATTCCTATGAACACCTATACATATATATATATATATATATTGGGAAGTCTCTTCACTAAGGGTCTGCTACTACAATAATATTATGGGATGGTGTACTAACTTAGTCCCTTGGTTGCAAGTCTCCTCTCTCCCTCACTATTACTTACCTGATCAGGGGTAGCATCTGTTCAAACAGTAATACCTACCAGGAGTGATTACCCTCACTGTATGGGGATAAAGATATACACACTATGTGACTGAGTTATTTCTTGATTTAAGCGCTCCTACCCCCTTTTTGATCCATCAGTGGCTCAACAGCAACTGGCTTGAAGCCAGGATAACTTTATCATAAAAGAACTCATGCACACTAATTCACTAATTAATGGGGTCATTTATTTAATCAATAATAAAACATACATATACAAAACTATGGGGGGGGGGGTCTCTATAACTAGCAGTAACTTTAACACACCGCTGAAAGAGAAGGATTAAACATAACAGGAACACTCCGCTGAAAGGGAAAAGATTAGACATAAAGTGTAAGTGTAACTAATTCAGACTACCTCACCCATTAGAAGGAAGATTTCTCTCTCTGCCTCTGGTGGGATTAGGGCTCTCTCTCTGCCTCTGGTGGAATTAGGGCTATCTCTGTCTCTCCCTCCTTCACCACATCACCACGCCTCTGGTTCAGTTGCTCCAGCTGACAGCCTTCTTTGATGCTCTCTGCACTGCTTTCTCTCTCCTCATCTTCAGAAATCGTCTGCCTTCTTTCTCCATTCAAGAACTGCACTCTATTCTGCAGCTCCAGCAGACATCCTCTCTCTCTCTGCAAGCTGTTCTGAGCTCCAAGCTGTTCTGAGCTCCCAGCAGTTCTGTGCTCCAAGCTGTTCTGAGCACCACGCTGAACTGCACACCACGCTGGACTGACCTCCAAACTGAACTGAACACCAAACTGAACTGAACACTCCTCCTCTCCTGTAGCTCACTAATATGGATTCCTCTACCCTCATGGAAATTTCCACCGGAGGGCTGTCTCCTACCGAATTCCTGTGCCAGCTCCCAGGCTTCCACGCAACCGCAGTGGCCATCTGCTTGTTACGTCTGGGCCCAAGAGAAAAACACATTTCTCGGATAAGAAGCAGTCCTAACTGGATTTCCCTCTAGCACAAAACAGCCTTAACTATAAACATTGCCTTTGCCCTGAAAAGCCTCTCAGCTTCATCAAGATGGAGTCCCTCTAGCTCTAGGCCTGTAGGCCTGAAAGGGGTGAAATGCTCCTCAGCTCTGTCAGAATACCTACATAGACCATACCAATGTGTCTAATATGTCAAAGCCAATAGGCAATAGACAGGTGAAAGTCAAGAATAAAGGCATATTAAGCAGCTATCCTCTTCTAGATCTGGAAAAAAGGGCTTAAAAGGGCCAACACAGGCTATGAATACCTATACTAGATGCGAGCAAGACTAATGATCTATATCACTGCTAAATAAAGCCAAAAACTCTGCCATTACATTGCACCCCTAGATCCTTATCTTGCGAGCATCAGTAAACAACAACAACCATCTAAACAAACATCAACATAATCTATCCAACATAGGCTAAGAATACCTATCCTAGATGTGAGCAAGATTAAGATCTATATCACTGCTAAATATCTCTGCCATCCACCCTTAGATCCTTATCTTGCGAACATCTGATAAACAATAACATCTAGATAAACAAACATCAACACAATCTATCAACAAATCAAAACCTAAAAAACTCCCTAAAAACAATGACAACTCAAGGAAATTCCACCTGAAACTCAATTGTAGGGAATACAAACCTAAAAACAAATCAAAGCACCCTTGACTTGAATGCTGATAACAACAGAAACTAACCAAAGCATCCTCAAACTAAATGTGCCTCAACTTCTAATGATAACTGGTGAAATCTAGTGATGTAGGGACTTATGTGTTGAATGAAAACAGCAAGGGGCCTAAATGGGGCCTACTTCGGACAACTTAAGCCTAAATGAGGCCTACCTACTATTGTCAACTTAAGAACTAAATGTGTTTCAACTCCTAATGAGAAAACAACAAAGGGCCTAAATGAGCCCTACCTACTGATATTTGTCAATTTAAAGTGAAATCTGAGAAGTAAACATGACAAACTGTGTCAAGGTTTGGGCAAACATTAATACATAATCATAACAATCCAAATTTTAAGGTAACCACCCTTTGATCAATCAAGGTGAAAATGTAAGAACAATAAAAAAAAAAAACCCATTTCTACAAGATAGCTGGTGTAACATCAAGCTTTTAAATCACACTGTGGAACACATGTGTGCAGCACCAGTCAAAAAAAAAGTCCTTCATTGGCAAAAACTGTTTTGAAGAAAACAGAAAAACTATAATAGGTGACATGTTTTTTGCTTTTAAAAGTGGGGCCTGCTCGTAGTGATGTCAACAAAAAATATGCAGGCCAAGAACTCAGTCCAAATTCTTCAGTGTAGGCCACCACCCTGCATCCTCGGTATCCGGACACTTCCTCCAATGCGGCCATCCATCACCCTTCCGGTCTGGTCTGGTCTGGTCTGGTCTGGTCTGATTCCATCATCCAAAAATAATAAACTAAAATAAAAACATGAAAGTAAAAAGCTAAAACAAGAAAAGAAGTGGAAGGGGGAGGGACCCACGCACAACCACAACTTCAGCAATCCTAGAAACAAGAGAACAAGTATCATTAATCTTGCAAAATAAAATTTACCATTTAAAAAGCACCCCGGGTGCCTTTCATTATTGAAAAGAAAATATCCTAATTAATTAAAAACATTCAAAATTTAACTTTTAATAACATTGCGCAGGGCCTAACATACCCTAATCCTCACTAAGCCAGCCCCTCCCTTCAGAGCAGGAGCCACGCTACAGTATGAGGCTACTTGAAACACTGCCATATGATGAGCCTCTCTAAGCCAGCCCCTCCCTTAAATAAACAAGCCATCCGCGGAAGAAAATTGGATTGTAGCCAATCATAACGAACAGGGACGTGATCGAAACTTGCAGAATGAAGGAAAAAACAACTCCAACTCGTCTGCACAAACCAGCTGGTCTGCCAAGGTCGACAAACAAATACCTTTGCCTGTTCTCATGCCTGATTTGTGCTAACCAACGAAAGCTAGCATTTTAAAAAAAAACAATTCTGTTACAGTGTACTGCCAATTAAAAAAGCTCCAGTTTTTAAAAAGACTTTTGTCCAACTAATTCAGCTAAAGGCAAGACATTTAAAATATGGGCACTTATTTAGAAAGGGGCAACTAACTTATGCACACAAGATTATACATTCTGCATTTGGGAAAAAAACGAATTAACATGGTCCATTGTCAGCTGCTGAAAAGAGAAATAATTTGTAAAACAACATGAAATGCAGATACATTTCAACATTGTATTTAATTTAAGGTTTTGCTGACACATTTATAAAAGCATACATTTTAATTTACATTTGGGAAAATAATAATGTTACATTTTAACATTTTTTTTTCTTTCAAAGGCACATGGTTGCCTTCCACTAATTAAAAGCACATGTTACCATGCACTGTCGGGCAAGATTGATTAGTCTCAACCTGTGATGATTGCAACCAGCACATTCCTGTCTAGACGGAAACCCTCAAAGAAATAATTAATGAAAACAGCTCCGTAGCGTGCACTCTAACGGGCCATCTTTTTAACATTTCACTCATTTTAAAAGAACACAGCTTTCTCCGTAATCCGACTGGTTGATTTATAACCACATCAGTTCCAAGGCAAACCCACACAAAAATTCGTAGACGCATTTCAAAAGGAATGTGAAATGAACAAAACCCTTCGCAAAACACAAGATGGTACCTTTCCGTCAAGAAACTGACAAAACACATAGGCAGACCAAGGAATCAAAAAAAAAGTCAAAATCAAACCATCAAATAATCCTTAAAATAATCCACTGACTTTTATAGTCAGGTCAGATAACCATGCATGTTGACAGCATGTAAAAAATAAAGACTGCCATCTCAACTCAAGATATTAACCCTTTGGCAGCTCAAGCACAATCATTCCCCAATGTCCATGGATACATGGGAAAATCATGAGCACATTTCTTCACGTTTACAGATGACACGTACACATATTTTCAAAAACGTTATCCCCAAGCACCCGAGAGAGATCCAGCTCTCTCCTGCCAAACGTAGTGATAACATGCCCTGTCCAAGCCATGACCACATGGCGCTATTCACAAGCCATATTTACAAGACAAGCTTTTCACAACCAATGTATCCAAGGCGCAATGCACAAGGAACACAATAGATCAACATGAGAACCTGCACCTCACAAGCCACAATAATATGGCGCTATTCACAAGCCATATTTACAAGACAAGCTTTTCACAAAGAATGTATCCAAGGCGCAATGCACAAGAAACACAATAGATCAACATGAGAACATGCACCTCACAAGCCACATTAACATGGCGCTATTCACAAGTCATATTTACAAGGAGCTATATTCAAAGAACCTCACAAATCATATTACAATGAACACATTTCACATTGCACAGCATAAGCAAATGCAGCAAGCAATTGAATGGGCAATGTAAAAGCATTTTTTACACACATTTATACAATTGGACCATCACAAAGATGTAACTGGCTTCCTCATGTAATGCCATCCTTCAACTCTGACAGTTTAAACACCAAGATGAAAACCATTCCTTCCACCCTGAATAAACCAAATGCCATGATGTAATGCAATCTCCTCACGCTGCAACTGTTCAAGCCCATATGTCTAACAGGCCACATAAACTGCAACATTACGCCAGATGGAACCAGCGTTCAGGGCACTCCCTCAGAACACATGGGAAACAATCTAAGCACATGGCCAGGCACACAGGTTTCGTAAACTGTTCGACTACGCCAGATGTAATGTCTGGCGCTCAGGGCACTCCCACACAACACATGGGAAACAATCTAAGCACATGGTCAGGCACACAGGCTTCGTAAACTGTTCGACTACGCCAGATGTAATGTCTGGCGCTCAGGGCACTCCCACACAACACATGGGAAACAATCTAAGCACATGGCCAGGCACACAGGCTTCGTAAACTGTTCGACTACGCCAGATGTAATGGCTGGATTTTCTGAGTAGGTGGGATCAGCCCCCAGGGGCCCCTCCAACCCAGCCAGAACGTACTCACCTTCCCTCCTCAGGACCACCTATCCAGGCACCTGGTACCTACCTGAGGATGGGGAACTCGCAATATACAAGCTCATATTATTAAAAACACCACTAAATCTATAGGGGTACTAAGAATACTCACTGATTACTAGGGATATCCATACCCTACACCACACTTATTCACATCAGTTGGTCTCGCGGCCACCCCGACCCAGACCGTTCTACCCTAGGGCAGATATGACACACAATCCGGTGCGTCTACACACGGGCCTGCAGAACCCAATGCTCTCTTCTCCAAATTGTTTGCAATCCTGCAAAACTACACACTGATCTCCCACTCAGTGCTCTCATTTACTCAAGCCACAATCCAGTGGGTATCCACACAGGTAATCCTCCCCAGTGCTCTCATTAACGCCGCATATCAACGACGACCACATTCCTATGAACACCTATACATATATATATATATATATATTGGGAAGTCTCTTCACTAAGGGTCTGCTACTACAATAATATTATGGGATGGTGTACTAACTTAGTCCCTTGGTTGCAAGTCTCCTCTCTCCCTCACTATTACTTACCTGATCAGGGGTAGCATCTGTTCAAACAGTAATACCTACCAGGAGTGATTACCCTCACTGTATGGGGATAAAGATATACACACTATGTGACTGAGTTATTTCTTGATTTAAGCGCTCCTACCCCCTTTTTGATCCATCAGTGGCTCAACAGCAACTGGCTTGAAGCCAGGATAACTTTATCATAAAAGAACTCATGCACACTAATTCACTAATTAATGGGGTCATTTATTTAATCAATAATAAAACATACATATACAAAACTATGGGGGGGGGGGTCTCTATAACTAGCAGTAACTTTAACACACCGCTGAAAGAGAAGGATTAAACATAACAGGAACACTCCGCTGAAAGGGAAAAGATTAGACATAAAGTGTAAGTGTAACTAATTCAGACTACCTCACCCATTAGAAGGAAGATTTCTCTCTCTGCCTCTGGTGGGATTAGGGCTCTCTCTCTGCCTCTGGTGGAATTAGGGCTCTCTCTGTCTCTCCCTCCTTCACCACATCACCACGCCTCTGGTTCAGTTGCTCCAGCTGACAGCCTTCTTTGATGCTCTCTGCACTGCTTTCTCTCTCCTCATCTTCAGCAATCGTCTGCCTTCTTTCTCCATTCAAGAACTGCACTCTATTCTGCAGCTCCAGCAGACATCCTCTCTCTCTCTGCAAGCTGTTCTGAGCTCCAAGCTGTTCTGAGCTCCCAGCAGTTCTGTGCTCCAAGCTGTTCTGAGCACCACGCTGAACTGCACACCACGCTGGACTGACCTCCAAACTGAACTGAACACCAAACTGAACTGAACACTCCTCCTCTCCTGTAGCTCACTAATATGGATTCCTCTCCCCTCATGGAAATTTCCACCGGAGGGCTGTCTCCTACCGAATTCCTGTGCCAGCTCCCAGGCTTCCACGCAACCGCAGTGGCCATCTGCTTGTTACGTCTGGGCCCAAGAGAAAAACACATTTCTCGGATAAGAAGCAGTCCTAACTGGATTTCCCTCTAGCACAAAACAGCCTTAACTATAAACATTGCCTTTGCCCTGAAAAGCCTCTCAGCTTCATCAAGATGGAGTCCCTCTAGCACTAGGCCTGTAGGCCTGAAAGGGGTGAAATGCTCCTCAGCTCTGTCAGAATACCTACATAGACCATACCAATGTGTCTAATATGTCAAAGCCAATAGGCAATAGACAGGTGAAAGTCAAGAATAAAGGCATATTAAGCAGCTATCCTCTTCTAGATCTGGAAAAAAGGGCTTAAAAGGGCCAACACAGGCTATGAATACCTATACTAGATGCGAGCAAGACTAATGATCTATATCACTGCTAAATAAAGCCAAAAACTCTGCCATTACAACGCCACACATTGCTGCACACCTCACACTGCTGCACATCTCACACTGCTTCACGCCACACACTGCTGCACGCCACACACGGCTGCACGCCACACACGGCTGCACGCCACACACTGCTGCACGCCTCACACTGCTGCACACCACAAACTGCTGCACGCCACACACTGCTGCACACTGCTGTATTACTCACACTGCTGCATGCTGCACATTGCTGCACGCCACACACTGCTGTACGACACAATGCTGCAAGATACAATGCTGCACGCCTCACACTGCTGCACGCCACACACTGCTGCACGCCACACACTGCTGCATGCTACACACTGCTGCACACCACACACTGCTGTACACCACACACTGCTGCACGCCACACACTGTTGCACTCCACACACTGCTGCACACCTCACAATGCTGCACGCCTCACACTGCTGCACGCTGCACACTGCTGCATGCTGCACACTGCTGCAGGCCTCACACTGCTGCACTCCTCACACAACTGAACGCCACACAACACCACCACATCACTCAGGGACACCACCACATCACTCTAGGACACCCCCACATCACTCTAGGACAACCCCACATCACTCAGGGACACCACCACATCACTCAGGAGCACCACCACATCACTCAGGGGCACCACTCAGGGGCACCCCCACATCACTCAGGGACACCACCACATCACTCACAGACGCCCCCATGTCACTCAGGAACACCACCACATCACTCAGGGACACCACCACATCCGTCTGGGACACCACCACATCACTCTAATACACCACCACATCACTCTGGGACACCACCACATCACTCTAATGCACAACCATATCACTCAGCCCAACCACATCATCACTCAGCACCACAACAGCACTGTCCTTGCTTGCTACCAACACGTATTGCCATAGCCAATAGGACTCGCATTAGGAAAGTGTAAGCTATTGGCTTTGTGAATAACAATGCTATTAATTTATATATTTTCAAAGCCAACACATATTAAAAAAACTGTCATTTAAAATACCAATAGCTCACACTTTCCTAATACGAGACCTATTGCATTGCAAATGCTTGTTTAACATTTTAAACCTTTTATTTCTCTCCACCCCAAGGCTGCACTTTGGAAGTGAAAAATGTCACAAAAAAGATGACATTTCCAGCAAAAAAGGTATTCTTTTTTGGATTCATTTACAGGGGAACAAATAAAGAAAAGGAAAAGAAAGAGGGAGTAATGGCTACAAGGCCCAGGGAAGGGAGCCCCCACACCCTGACCTTGCAGCTTGCTCTAGTGCTTCAAAGCAGTAACAAGGCCTTTCTTAAAACACTGCCCTAGCAGTTGATCTGGCTGCTCCCTCCTCCCCTCTCCCAGCTCTCTTTACCTGTGTCTGGCTGGTCCTGCATAGGGGCCTTCTTTCACCCAGGAACAAAATGCGGGAATGGCCGGTACTTCAGAGGTGCTGCCCGCCCCTGACACTGTGAGCCATAATTGCTGGCCTGGCTGCTGTGCCTTCCCCACTCTGGTTGTTGCCCCCCCCCCCCCCACCCCTACAGCCCCAGGAATGCCACCACGTAGTGGACTCCAGACATCAAGTGCATAAACACAGCGCATGGTAACAGAGTGAGTGGGGGCGTAGATTACAGGCGCAGTATGGCATAGCAAAGCAGGGCTGCTGCGGATTCCTATGTGACTCTTAGAGTATATCCATTTGTATCCCTTCCTTATGTATATAGAGATAACTCTAATCACTAGTATATGCAGTAGACCTTTGTACTCTCTACCATTCCTATGTGACTCTTATAGTATATCCATTCGTATCCCTTCCCTATGTATATAGAGATAACTCTAATCACTAGTATATGCAGTAGACCTTTGTACTCTCTACCATTCCTATGTGACTCTTAGAGTATATCCATTCGTATCCCTTCCCTATGTATATAGAGATAACTCTAACCACTAGTATATGCAGTACACCTTTGTACGCTCTACCATTCCTATGTGACTCTTAGAGTATATCCATTCGTATACCTTCCCTATGTATATAGAGATAACTCTAATCACTAGTATATGCAGTAGACCTTTGTACGCTCTACCATTCCTATGTGGTTCTTAGAGTATATCTATCCGTATCCATTCCCTATGTATATAGAGAAAACTCTAATCACTAGTATATGCAGTAGACCTTTGTACTCTCTACCATTCCTATGTGACTTTTAGAGTATATCCATTCGTATCTCTTCCTTGAGTGACTTTACTATTTGTACATCTGCAATTTTTCTTTCTGTTTGTATCTCTTCCTTGCATGTCTTTACATCTTGTACATTTGCAATTTTTTCTGTTTGTATATTTCATGTAATGCATATAATCCTTAGTCCTTATGTTTTGCAACTGGTTCTTATGTAAAGCGCTCTGACACCTTCGGGTAAAGTTCGTGCTATATAAAATCGCATTAAATAAATAAATAAAAATCTGTGAAAGTGTTCGATTTCACAGTGAAGCAGGGGGCCCCCTGCCTTTCACTTGAGCGCGAAACCCTGGGCAGCTGCCCATGCTGCCCATGCCTAGCGCCGGCCCTGCATGGGGCCCTGCTCTGAAAGGCCTGTGCCAGGCTGTGCCCACGTTTATTCCCTCACCCAGGAGCACCTTTATGCGTGCACGGATGGGTAGAGACGAATGTTCACTGTTCACGGAGGGCGCCTTGAGGCCGCCTGGAGAGTCGCAGCAGCTGGACGCAAACTATTTAGGCATAGTACTTCTACATGTGGGCAGTGCCAAATATCTTTACTTCGGTGATTTGCACTTTTATTTATTTTTCCTCCAAAATAAATTATTCTTCGCCGTTAACAAACGCAGTCTCCCCACCAGTTTTGAAAGGGTTATTTTCCAATTCCAAACTTGGAAACAGATTTACTCCTTCCTTGACAGAGGTAAACCCCAGTCCTCTCTAGTTCCAGGATGACATGGGTGAAAGAGAATGTTGGGTATATGCACAAATTTGGGGTTTCCAAAGATTCTCGGCCTCCTTGGCCTGAAATCTTCCTTATCAGCCCAGGGACAAGTTTTACTCACCTGTCATATTACAACACGGTAGGGCGAATTCACATACGCGCAACTATTTATACGAAAGCAAAATAACGCCAGCGACTTACAAAAGTGAATATTGCACGTCGGTCAAACCGTTCCACGCGCTGGGTTTGGTGAACTGGGCGTCGGTCTTGACTTTGTGTTAATCTGCGTGCAAGGTTTGTTTTCCTATTATGACTGTAGGACTACAAGTCCCAGGATGCAACAAACTATCCAGGGTTAATGAGCTGCTGACGCCTGATGCTAGGGGCCGAATTACACAAGTTTCCCCTGGGGCACTTTGGTATCACAGCCTCTGCGACCCCTTCTGTAATACCAATAGCTCTAGTACATATAATGCGCCAGTGTGGTCTTTATTGGGCGTTCTCTCATTTGCATAAAGGCCTGGCCCATGCTGATTTTTTTTTTGCGTATTTATATAGCGCGAAGTCGACTCGAAGGTATTGGAGCGCTTTACATGAGCACCGTATTTACATAACACATTCAGGCACGGGGAGATGAAGTGATTTGCCCAGAATCACAGGATGTGGACGCGACCCGAGGCTCGAACCCTGGTCTCCAGTACTAAAGTCGGCAGTCTAACCGACAGACCCTTTGCCTCTGCACACGAGCCCTATTACAGATGCAGGCGCAGAGGCAAAGAAGCTGTCAGGAGGCACACTGATAGTGCGCCATCCAAAAGGTGATGCACTGTCAGTGTCCCCGCTGATGGCAGCCAGCTAGTGGGGGAAAGGGCGGGTGCCATGAACCCCTCAGACATCCCCTTGCAGGGACTGCTCCGCCTGCAATGGAATCTCCAATCCCCTTTAAAAATGCCAGCGGGTGCCGCCTGCATTGTGAAAACATGGAACGGCTTTGAAGCAGCCGTCCCGTTTTTCGCCTGAATGTGGATTGCGGCTGCCCTGGGGGCAGCGCATTCAGCATGATGAGGCGCATTTTCCTGGATTGTGCCTGGCGCTGTATGTATAATATTGCCCCAGATGTATAAACTTACACTTGGGCTGCAACTGCTCATGATACTTGTGCACACATTTAAGATGACATTGGAGGCGGCATAGCTAAAATATGCAGCAAACCCAGAATTGAGGTGTCAAATGAAAATAAGCATTGGCAAAGCCAATAGGCATAGCCTATGTAAGAGCTATTGGTTTTGCTAATATGTTTTAGCCATGTTGCACACCAGAGTGGCTGCTGTTCAGCATGACTAGAAGTAAGTGGGGTAAAAGAGAGCGGAATGGAGTGTTGGGTCGCAAAGTGTAGTAAAGTGGAGTGTTATGGACCGGCGTAGAGTTGAGTGGGGCATAGTGTCAGAGTTGAGTAGAGTGTCGTAGAGTGGAGTGACGTAGAATATTGTGGAGCAGTGTAGAGCAGAGTTGAGTGGCGTAGAGGGGCCTGAGTAGGATAATGTAAAGTAGAGTGGTGTACAGCAGAGTAGATTGGCATAAAGTGGAGGGGCGTAGAGTGGAGTGGAGTGTCATAGGATAGAGAGGACTAAAGTGCCATAGAGGGGCAAAGAGGGGAAGGAGTAGTGTCATAGAATGGAATAGAGTGGAGTAGAGTGCTGTAGAGTGGAGTGGCACAGGGTAGAGTAGAGTGGAGTGTTATGGACCGGCGTAGAGTTGAGTGGGGCATAGTGTGAGAGTTGAGTAGAGTGTCGTAGAGTGGAGTGACGTAGAATATCGTGGAGCAGTGTAGAGCAGAGTTGAGTGGCATAGAGGGCCCTGAGTAGGATAATGTAAAGTAGAGTGGTGTACAGCAGAGTAGATTGGCATAAAGTGGAGGGGCATAAAATGGAGTGGAGTGTCATAGGATAGAGAGGACTAAAGTGCCATAGAGGGGCAAAGAGGGAAAGGAGTAGTGTCATAGAATGGAATAGAGTGGAGTAGAGTGCTGTAGAGTGGAGGGGCACAGGGTGGAGTAGAGTGCTGTAGAGTGGAGTGGCAAGGGGTGGAGTAGAGTGCTGTAGAGTGGAGTGGCATAGAGTGGAGTATAGTGCTATAGAGTGGAGTGGCATAGAGTGGAGTAGAGTGCTGTAGAGTGGAGTGGCACGGGGTGGAGTAGAGTACTGTAGAGTGGAGTGGCATAGAGTGGAGTAGAGTGCTGTAGAGTGGAGTGGCACGGGGTGGAGTAGAGTGCTGTAGAGTGTAGTGGCATAGAGTGGAGTAGATTGCTATAGAGTGGAGTGGCATAGGGTGGAGTAGAGTGCTGTAGAGTGGAGTGGCATAGGGTGGAGTAGAGTGCTGTAGAGTCGAGTGGCATAGAGTGGAGTAGAGTGTTGTAGAGTGGAGTGGCATAGGGTGGCGTAGAGGGCTGTAGAGTGGAGTGGCACAGGGTGGAGTAGAGTGCTGTAGAGTGGAGTGGCATAAGGTGGAGTAGAGTGCTGTAGAGTGGAGTGGCATAGAGTGGAGTAGAGTGCTGTAGAGTGGAGTGGCACAAGGTGGAGTAGAGTGCTGTAGAGTGGAGTGGCACAGGGTGGTGTAAAGTGCTGTAGAGTGTAGTGGCATATAGTGGAGTATGGTGCTGTAGAGTGGAGTGGCATAGGGTGGAGTAGAGTGCTGTAGAGTGGAGTGGCATAGAGCGGAGTAGAGTGTTGTAGAGTGGAGTGGCATAGGGTGGAGTAGAGTGCTGTAGAGTGGAGTGGCATAGGGTGGAGTAGAGTGCTGTAGAGTGGAGTGGCATAGAGTGGAGTAGAAGGCTGTAGAGTGAAGTGGCATAGGGTGGAGTAGAGTGCTGTAGAGTGGAGTGCCATAGGGTAGAGTAGAGTGCTGTAGAGTGGAGTGGCATAGGGTGGAGTAGAGTGTTGTAGAGTGGAGTGGCACAGGGTGGAGTAGAGTGCTGTGGAGTGTAGTGGCATAGAGTGGAGTAGAGTGCTGTAGAGTGAAGTGGCATAGGGTGGAGTAGAGTACTGTAGAGTGGAGTGGCATAGGGTGGAGTAGAGTGCTGTAGAGCGGAGTGGCATAGAGCGGAGTAGAGTGCTGTAGAGTGGAGTGGTATAAAGTGGCGTAGAGTGCT
Source organism: Lissotriton vulgaris (assembly GCF_964263255.1). Taxonomy (NCBI): domain Eukaryota; kingdom Metazoa; phylum Chordata; class Amphibia; order Caudata; family Salamandridae; genus Lissotriton; species Lissotriton vulgaris. The sequence continues at coordinate 1,036,414,433 of NC_141698.1, forward strand.
GTAGAGTGGAGTGGCATAGGGTGGAGTAGAGTGCTATAGAGTGGAGTGGCATAGGCTGGAGTAGAGTGCTATAGAGTGGAGTGGCATAGGGTGGAGTAGAGTGCTGTAGAGTGGAGTGCAACAGGGTGGAGTATAGTGCTGTAGAGTGGAGTGGCATAGAGTGGAGTGGCACAGGGTGGAGTAGAGTGCTGTAGAGTGGAGTGGCACAGAGTGGAGTAGAGTGGTGTAGAGTGGAGTGGCATAGGGTGGAGTAGAGTGCTGTAGAGTGTAGTGGCATAGGGTGGAGTAGAGTGGAGTGGCATAGAGTGGAGTAGAGTGCTGTAGAGTGGAGTCGCATAGGGTGGAGTAGAGTGCTGTAGAGTGGAGTGGCATAAAGTGGAGTAGAGTGTTGTAGAGTGGAGTGGCATAGGGTGGAGTAGAGTGCTGTAGAGTGGAGTGGCATAGGGTGGAGTAGAGTGCTGTAGAGTGGAGTGGCATAGAGTGGAGTAGAGTGTTGTAGAGTGGAGTGGCATAGGGTGGAGTAGAGTGCTGTAGAGTGGAGTGGCATAGGGTGGAGTAGAGTGCTGTAGAGTGGAGTGGCATAGGATGGAGTAGAGTAGATTGTTTCAGAGCAAAGTGGGGTGAAGCAGGGTAGAGAACAGTTGCATAGAGTAGAGTGGAGCAGTATTGATTGCAGTGACGCAGAGGGGAGTGGCACAGAGTGGTTTAATGTGACTTAGAGTTCAGTGTCATAGGGGCACATTATCAAGCACAGTGTTAAAATTATTGCCTCTAAAGCGTCGATAAAGGGTTTGATAATATGCCCTTGAGAATTCCAATGGAAGCCCATGTTATGTTATGTTATGTTATGTTACCTGTTTTGTAAAGCGCTAACAGCTGCCCCAGCAACGGGGCGTCCCAGCGCTAGAACCATAACACAATCCGCTGACAACGAAAGAGGGATCTACGGGGAGGGAAAGAGATGGGTTTTGATCGCTCTGCGGAAAGCTAACAAATTATCCATGCATCGGATGTGGAGAGGGAGCGAGTTCCATAGCTTGGCCCCCAGGAGTTTGAAAGAGCGCCCTCCGATGCGACAGAACTTTGTGTGGGGTATCAAGGCTAGGTGTTGCCCCATGGACCGGAGATTCCGTTTGGGATTATAGGGGGTCAGCAACGAACGGAGGAGCTCTGGGCCTTCGTTCTTCAAGATTTTAAAGGCAAATATGAGGGCCTTGAACTGGATGCGGGCTTCCATGGGCAGCCAATATAGTCTGTAAATGGTCGCTCTCGCTGAGCACCTTCTTGGAAGACCTACTATAGCTCTTGCCGCCGAATTCTGGATTCGTTGGAATCTTTTAATTTCAGCTTTGTTGGCTCCTAACAGCAGGACACTCGCGTAGTCCAGCCTGGACAAGATGGTAGATTGTACGATGAGTTGTCGTGTCTTGGAGTCGAAATAGCCTAAGATGGGGTAGAGACTTCTTAGTAGGCCAATGCAAGTTGCGGCAACTTTTTTGGTGTGCGACTGGAAGCTAAGAGTCGAGTCCAGCCACACTCCTGGATTTTTTACTATATTTTTTGGGGGGGGGTGCTGGGCCCAGAGATTGGGGCCACCAAAGATCATTCCAGTTGTTGCTGTTTTTTCCCATTATCAGCACCTCGGTTTTGCCACCGTTAAGTTGGAGGCAATTTGCTGTCATCCATTTAGCGACAGCAGTCAATCCATCCCTGAAATTGGTGGCATCAGGAGAGGGGGCCTCACTGAGGCTGATGACCAGCTGAGTGTCGTCAGCGTACAACACCATTGTGAGGCCCCATGTCTTAGCAACCTCCGCCAAGGGTTGCATATATAGGTTAAACAGGGAGGGACTGAGGGCAGAGCCCTGTGGGACTCCTTGTCCTATATCTTGGGGTTGAGATATAAACGGAGGGGCAGATACCCTGAATGATCTGTTGGTTAAAAATGATCTGAACCATTGAAGCGCCGAGTCTACGATCCCTATGTTTTCAAGGCGTTTTAGTAGAATGGCATGGGAGACCGTATCAAAGGCCGGAATGAGATCGAGCAGTATCAGCGCGGCACTTTTGCCGGTGTCCATAATTTCTCGTAAGCTTTCCGTGGAGATGAGGAGCGCGGATTCCGTACTATGGTCCGGCCTGAACCCGTGCTGAGAGGGGTCCAGGATGTTATTTTTCGCCATATGCTCACTGAGTATTTTATTCGCGTGCGCTTCTGCTAGTTTAGCGACCCATGGTAGCAGTGAGACGGGCCGGTAATTCTCCGGTTTAGCGGGGTCTAGGGAGGGTTTTTTTATAATCGGAGTTACCCAAGCCTGTTTCCAGCAGGTGGGTACCGTGGCCGTAGCAAAGGAGAGATTAAGGATTGCGGTTAAGGATGGGAGGAAGAATTCCAAGGCTCCTAGAAAGTGAATTGGTCTCATCGGGTCTGTGGGTGCACCTGATTTCACCTTCCTACAGAGTTTGGTGAGTTCTTCACCGGAGATAGCGGGTAGGCATGTGAGCCTGACGTCTCCGAAGATGGCGTTGGGAGGGCTGATGTCCTCAGGACTGTCCTGGGTAAAGGTGTTGTATATTTTCTTCACTTTATCTGTGAAGAAGGTGGCTAGGTCTTCACATTGCTGCGTGGAGGTGATGTGCGCAGCCGGCTTACCCCCGTTTTGTAATTTTTGCACGATTTGGAAAATGGTTTTCGTGGGGTTTGAGCTAGCTTTTATTTCAGTAGCGTAGAAGGCAGCACGGGCTGTCCGAATTGCCTTGTGGTATGATTTCAAAGTAGCCAAGTATACGGTTTTGTCCTCCTGCTTATATTCCTTCCTCCATTGCCGTTCCGTTTTTTTGCAGGCTTTCCTCATAGTTTTGAGGTTCTCGTCATACCAGGGGTTGGAAGGAGTATTTCGCCCTTTAGTCCACTTGGCTGGTATAATGACGTCCAGTCCCTTGGTGATCCACTCCTGGAAAGACGCATAAGATTTATCTATGTCGTCTGTGTTCTCCAGGGTAGGTCGCCCTAGACTGGCCGCAAGGTCACATTGTTGGAGTTTGTGCCAGGGTCGCTTTAGACAGGAGGTGGGTGATTTTTTTACCGGAGGGGAGTTATTCGGAATAGAGAAGGTTACTAGCGAGTGGTCAGTCCAGGCCATGGGTTTAGGGTCGTCAGCTCTGGCTTCGGGAATGTTGGTGAATACCGGATCAAGCAGGTGTCCCGCTACATGTGTGGGGGACTGGACGAGCTGGGTTAGTTGCAAGGCAGCTAGGTCCGCTACAAAGTTGCAGATTTTAGCATCCGACAGCATGTCTAAGTGGAGATTGAGATCTCCTAGAATCGTGAAGTTAGCCGAGCCAGTGATCAAGGCATGCGTTACTTCAATGAGCTCTTCCGTGAAGTTAGTAGAGGGCCCCGGGGGTCTATAGATAAAAAGGCCCGTGATAGTACAATGGGGGCTCGTGAAGATTTTGAAGCGGGCGCATTCACAGTCCGCAACACTTTCCTTTTGAAAGGAGCAGGAAAAGGGGGATATATAGATGGCTGCAATGCCACCTCCCCTTGAGTCTCTATTGATGCAAGTCATAGAGAACCCGTCCGGTATTGCTAGATTGGGGATGCTGGTGAGGTCGTCTTTAAGCCATGTTTCACTTAGAAACATTATGTCAGGGTTCTCGTCCATGTTGACACCAGAACATGGGCTTCTATTGGAATTCTCAAGGGTATATTATCAAGTCCATTATCGTGCTTTAGCAGCAGTTTTCTGCCGTTAAAGCAACGATAATTTTAACACTGTGCTTGGTAATATGTGCCTTAGAGTGTAGTGGGTTACAGTGGATTGTTACAAAGTAGAGTGAAGTGGTGCAGTGTAGAGTGGTTTTTTGCTGTGTAGAGTGGAGTGGTGCAGGGTAAAGTGGAGTGGTATAGTGTAGGCCTGGGTAGTAAACTTTGTTCCGCTTGTGGTGTTTTTCCCACTCTGTGCTCCGCATTGAGTGCGGGGTACCGAAAAGCTCAGCGTAGCAGCATGGAGCATAGTTTTTCCTCCCTCACAGCTCTACAGTGTTACATTGGTGAGCGAGGAAAATCCAATACTAGACCCCATCCCAGCGAGATTTCTCAACACGGACGGTTGTGGTAGGTCGCTTCCGCTCGGGTTGAGAAACCTGCCACTCACATTGAAGAACCTGCCGCTCGAGGAGAACATCTACGCGAGCAGCAGAAAGAAACTGCGCCCTCTTCCGTTGCGGGTGGTGCCATTTGCGCTGATTTTGCAGTGTGGGACAATCACCCAACGCTAAAACTTAGCACGACTTACCTCACATTGCTGCTTGCGAAGCCCTGTGGAGTAAAGCAGAATTTTTGGTCACTTTGCGGAGTTCCACATAACGGAACTCTGCCCAGGCCTAGTATGGTGCAGTGGCGTAGTGTACAGTGTTGCAGTGGAGAGGCTTAGAGTGGAGCAGAGTGTAGTGGCCAAGACTGGAGTGGTGTTAGTGCATTGCTGAAGAGTACAGTGGTGCAGAGTAGAGCGGGATGGAGAGCACTGGCATGAAGTAGAATGGTGCAGATTAGAGAGGCACAGAGTGAAGTGGCGCAGGGTGCAGTGTCATACAGTGCAGTGGTGCACAGTAGATTAGGTTGGGGTGTGTGTGGTGCCAGGTAGCAGAGTCCTTGCCATCTGGGGATGCGCTGAGTATAGGCATACTTGCCACAGTTCCAGTAGTAATCCATCAGTGTGGAGGTGCCCCATTTCACATCCGGTATGTGAATGATCCTGCCGCAGTTAGCATTTGTGCAAGTGGAAGCGCTCCTTTACCTCGCTGTCCCAGTTTCCTGACATGGGCTGGTCATGCTCTCATTCAGCCTTCCCCCATGTGACTCATTCCCTTCTTATCCTCAAGCTGGATGGCCCTAAACAGGAACTCCATGTTGGTGGACCACTTGTTGTTAAAGAAGACCACCCCAGATAAGCTAAGGGCCACCCATGGTCTGCACCAGGGGTTTCCAACTGGCCAATCGTAAGCTACTGGTAGGTTGCTGACATACTGTCAGTAGCTTGTGTCCCGATGCCCACTTTTGTGCCCTTCATTGTCGTTTTTAATATTTTTTGCCCTTTTTGACTTCCTATGCGTTCCTGGCTCCTGTCTCACGAACCAACTGCTTCCATTGGCTATTGAGCGTAGCTGGGGAGGGGGTTGGTCAAAGCGAGTGATGCTGGCCTGGCATGAGCAGTGTTAAACTGCCCACGTAGAACCAATACTCCTGCCGTCTGCTGCCCAGCTCTGTACTTTGATCCTGCACGACTTTTGCAGGATGAGCAGCGGTCTTGGAGGCATAACCAGACTGCCAGAATTAGGTTTGTGGTAGAGAGAAACGTTTTTGAGGAAAAAGATGCATGTGAAATGCTTTATTCGGGCAATCAAAATGGTGAAGATACTTTACTTTGTGAAAAGAAATCTGTTTGAAATGTTGTTTTAACCCCTTCGGGGCTTATGACGAGCTCAGCTCATCATGAGGCATAGTGGAGCTGTGCTCATGACGAGCTGAGCTCGTCATAAGTGCTGCAGACAGCCCACGCAGGGCTATTTTCCCGCCTGCGCGGGCGTTCCATGGGAGTGGTCGTCATGAGCAAAGCTCCACTGTGCAGCATATGTAAATTGATACTTGTATAGCGCACTACTCATCCGCAAGGATCTCAAGGCGCTTGTTCGAATACCGTTGTGGAACCCATCCTGGCTTTCCCTGTGAGGCGTCCACTTCTGGGCACCCCCCAAGGTGGAGGCCAGGCATCCATAGCATTGTGGGGGCCGTTGTGGAGATTAAGCAAGCTATTGCCCAGAGTTGCAAAGTGGGACTCCATGATTGGAATAGGCACGGAGGCGAGAATTATCAGGTCTGTGGAATTTTGAGCCCAAGACCCGCCGAGGCGGGGAATTGAACCCTGGTCCTGGGCTAGACCTCTGCATCAGGGTCTACCGCTCTAACCATTGAGCCACACTTCTCCGTGATGAGCCCAGCATGAGGAGCTGGGCTCATCACGAGCACCGCGACACCGCCCCCCCCCCCCCCCCCCACACCGCAGGGGAAGTAGCCCCTCGTGGAAGGGGTTAATAAAACATTAATTTAAAGCAGCATTTTACAGTGATCTTTCATTTTTAACTAAAGTACTTTGCAAGTTGTTCCTGGCCTCAAACAGGAGACAGGAATATCATTATACATTTATTTTCATTAAATTGTAATGAAATAATGAGAGAAAGGTAAAATGAAGTTTGGGGCTCCGGTTTGTGCATAGGGACAACTTGCAGGAGGAAAAACGCTGCTTCAATATAAATAACGGGAGATATTTAAAAAGAAGTGTTCATTTTGCGGCACTATGAACACAAAGCTTAACACGTCATTTTAAATTCATCCCATTAAAAAAAGTACCTCACCCTTAGAGTGGCTATATTTTTCTATTGTAAATACAGCAAATAAACGGAAAGCTGAGACATTAGCCAAACTTTGGTGTATATCCTCTTCCTTACACAAACACAGATTCGAAAATATTGAAAAAAGTGACACAAAAGACATACAAAAAAGTCATCTTTTAAAAACAAATCACAAGAGAGATCCCTTTGCCCAAGTGCGGGGATAATTTTTCAATAGACTCCTTTTGACTAAGCAGTTCCTCGACAGAGAACAAGTGAGATACCACCCATAGTAGACAGAGGGTACAGAACAATACAATCAGACATAACTTCTCTTTTGAAATTACAGATCTTGTTGTGTGTTCCCAAGGCAAGGAGGCATCTGCGGTCCTCCTGTGACTGTGGTTTCCCTTATCAGTTCAAACAAAAAAGTTTGCGCTGTTAGTTCAGTCTTGACTTGTACACCTCTTGTCTGTGCTGGGGTGTTTGATATGGCTGCTGGGCGGTGCTGCACTTGAAGACTCTGTGTTTGATCTGTTTAACTTGGTTAATTTGTTAACTCAGAGACATTACATGTGTGCCGTAATTAGTGGTTCTCTTGGTCCCTATATTTAACAGTAGATAACTACCGTTTGCAAGCAGAGTGAAAGTAGGTGTAATTGCTGGCACTGGATTACCCTTCAAAACACATGCAAGATTCGGGGCCATAAGGTTACAAGCTCCATGCAATTTTATATTTTTGTAAACTCTGGAATGACCTATGGATGAATCGCACGATTACCCAGTAAGGTAAACCTCTTTGTCGTCCCGTAGGCATCTGTATGTGAATGGTAGTGACCACAACTCATGAAGAAATGCACTGCCTAAGGGTTTGAAGCGGCCTAGTGGATAGTGTTTCAAGCATGAGGTAAATGTAAACAAGGAAAATGGGAGAGTTATCACCACATGGATGAGCCAGACAGCTGAGTCTCTTTCGGCCACAGAGAATGGTAACTGATCTAACTTTTCAATATACAAAAGACAATACCTAGCATCTTTCATGGACATAACCTGCTGTTTTGTTGTTAAGTTAAAAGGCAAAAATAAAGATGATGTGTTCAAATAATCCCATGGAACTTTCCCCATCTTTAGAGTCTGTAAAGTCTGCGCAAATTGCATAACTGAATGCAATTGATTTTGACCATGATACAAAACAGATACATCCTCTTGTACAATGTCAACTACCGATGAAACAATATTGTCCAATGTGTAAATACGGGAAGAAAGTGCATTAATACTATTATCAACAACAGCAAGCACTTTTTCAAGATTAGCCTGGTCTATTACCCTTAAACGTGAAGCTGCCTCATTTTGGTATAGCTTCCAGATTTCATTGTAAGCTGCACAAAAAAATATTTTTCATCTTGGACCAGCAATTCTTTTAATAAGATCTGTCAAATCAATGTCACCTGATAATAACGACAAATGTTGTTTTACTGAAGTGTTGAGTGTTGTAATCAATTTTGACATAACTTACCCACTGAATAGGTGGTAACCGAATGGGAGTTAGAAAAACGTGGATCAGGCCTATCCTGTGTGTAACAGGGGCCTTGTCATGGAAACGGAGTTGGCACGAATCTGCACTGGTCTGCCAAACCAACCAACCGAAGGGGTATAGACTATAAATATTAAAGGTATCATTTGTAAGCAGTGATTACAAGTCCTCAATTTAATATTCAGTATGACGGCTCCTGTTCTGATATTTAGCCAGAGCAGGAATTGTAGGGGCATTCATTTGCTTTGAAGGAGCCAATCCAAAACAAGTAGTCTGGTAGATCGAATCATTTAAAAATAAAATATGTGTTGGAATGAGGCACGTGTGATGTAAAGCTTCTGTGCCCTTCACCTGCCAGGGTCTAGAGCCCCAAACAGATTTAAGCTCTATTGTGGACTTCCACAGCCCATAGCCACCCCCGACAAGTTATCAATAAAGGATTTGGAATACAATAATTTTGTGTGGGTGAGCATCACTTTGGGTTTGGACGAAGAATTTTACTTAAAATAGAATGACTCCGGCTTTGACCTATCAAAATCTGTAAAATATGAGAATGTTTTCAAAAGCGTTTTTGAGCTGCCTTCCAAAGGAGTCAGGCAATGTTTCCACTGTGTGTAAATAAAAACATTCCTAAATGTATTAGCTTTATGCAGGTAGTAATCTCCATAATGCTGGTAACAAAACAAGTCATCATAATTTGCAGTATTTAAATATACATCTTCAGCATCAGATGCAGCAGAATACTTCAAATCAGAAAACAAAGATTGTATGGCTTGTACGTCCCAATCATCAGACCGTATGTTGTGTTTCACTACATCACCCATTGAAACACGAAGTACATTGGGTACATTATTTAACTCTGCAGGGCTATGAATTTGGAAATCCACAGCATCCCAAACAATACCATCCCCAACTGGCCAGGCGGTGATGTTGACAAAAGTCTGGTCTCTTTTCATGATGTGAAAAGATGAGTGTGGAGCCAGTTTTACAGCAAAGCGCTCAGGTAGGTAGTGGCCGTTGATTAGAAGAAAAAAAATAATTCACAAATCCAATTGACATGAATAAAAAAATGGCAATGAGCACCAATCAGATGTATGTCCAAGGGGGAACCAAATAAGTCTGTTCAAACAACGTGACAAAAATAGTGAATTTGGCTGGGGCCAATGATGAAGTCATGTTTGAGTCAAAACAAAAACCTGTCTGGTTAAGGGTATCCGGTTGGAAACCAGGCAATGACTCAGTAGTGGGATAAGCATATTCAGTTTCTTCATTTTTGACTGGGAGCAGGGGGGATTGGCAAGGGATTAGTAACAGCAGAGGCGGCCGCTCCATTAGGGCGTTGGGGCGCTGCCCCCCTGCTTTCTCGCAGTGCGAGAAGCAGAAAATAAAATGGTATTTTAATAACATTTTACTTTCTGCATCTCGCGCTGCGAGAAAGCAGACAGCAAGGGTGTGCCTGGTTGGGGGCGGGAGGAGTGGCTTGCACCACTCTGAGTGCTGTGGCTGCTTGGTCGGCCCTTGGTGCCGACCAAAGCAGTCATGCGCTCTCTACTGTTGCACAGAGGGGCGCCGCCCGGGACTCTGCACTGTTGTGATTGGCTTACAGTCTTACAGAAGGGGAGGGAGCTGCTTGCAGGAGCAGCGCAGGACCCGACTCAGGAGCAAAGGTGGTGCAGACCTTGTCATGTAAGTTTAAAATTGTTCATTATTTTAATGTCCTCTACCCCCCCCCCTGGTAACCCACGCGTGAATCCCCGTGTTAATCCCCCCTGCGTGTATTGTGAACCGCGAATCAGTGTTTGGCCATTTATAATCATTGGCCATTTATAATCAGTTCCTTATCCCGTAATTGCACTCAGAAAGACAACACCCTTTGGAACTGTCTCAAGAACAAATAAGAAATGAAAACAGCTTTGTTTCCTGGCTTTGCTAAAAATATGGTTGGTGAGAGGCCGCTTTTGCTGTGTACTTTCTCGGTTGTTTCATGCATCGTGAGGATTGGAAGATTTTAACTACTGGTGTGGTTTGGTCAGCACAAAATAGGAATGTAATTGCACAGACAGCGCTTCCCCATTTCCACTTAACTTTAAAGCCTGGGTTCTGGGGAGACGCAAGGGCAGATTTACAAGCCCCTTGCGCCACTTTTGTGTCATTTTTAACATGGCAAAAATTATGCTAATGTGGCGCAAGGGGCTTGTAAATCTGCCCAGCTGTTTCTCGATCTCGGAGGAATTAAAACAAGGAACCGCTGCTGGGAACCTCCCAAATATGTGCGCTTGACGTCACCATTTTGAACCCGCGTGGCATCGGTATCGACTCTGAAGGGAAAAGCAGTTCTTCCAGGTAAATATGAACACCGGTTTGCTACAGATTGCAGATCATACATGTGCTGGAAGAGCTCTGTTTGCAATTTATATTTAAATTCCGTGATTGGCAAAGCTCTGCAAATGCACAGCCTGGAGATAGCTGTAATGGATAGAAATGGCAATCCGCCTACCTTTCTTGAAAACAAAACACGTTTTCACGTTCTGAAGCCAGCCTTGACTCAAATCGTATTTCCATTTCATTAAATGTGAGAGTCCTGTATTGGAGTTGGTGTAGTGTCAGCCTTTACGAACCCCTTGATGTCTCTGCGAAGTGAAGCCAGCGTTTATAATCAAGCATATAAAAAAGCAGTAACCTGAGAGTGCACAACTAACATTCCCACGTCATATTTCACGTCCGGGCCGCCTCGAGATTTATAAACAGGAAGATTCATGTTAAAATAAGCATACCCTCGCAGCATTTATATATGTTTCCCCTTTTGCTCGCTGCTAGTCATACCTAATTTGTTATTTATGTTATATATAAGACCAGTGCATGAAATTTGTCTTAAGACAGACTTAAGACAGACTTAAGTTAGGGTGTTGTCTTAAGTCTGTCTTAAGTCTATCTTAAGGCAAACTTAAGACAAAATTCTAACTTCTGTGAATACCAAAAGTAGTAAGTTTAGGATTTTGTCTTAAGTTAGTTCTGCGAATCGGGCCCTATATTTGGTGGCCTGAACTTCAAAGAGGTGAGAAACTGATGCCTGCAGCGCTGTGCTGCCAGAGCGCTACTTTATTCTGGGAGACCCTGGACTTGGGAGGACTCTAGCGCCTCGTGAGCGCTACAGCTGTGCCCCAGAAGGAAGTGAGGAACGTGGGCGCTACTTTCCTGTGTGCTGGATTTCAACCCCACCCCCAAGGAGAAGGCCTGTGAGACTACCCACGGTGTTGACAGAGAGAGCCCTGCAGCAACCGAAGAAGCGGGAGCAGTGCGTGCTCCATTCCGGCTGCCCCCTATCGGGGCACAGTGCAGGTGCCCAGAGATTACACAAGGACTCCAGAGAGCCCGGTGCGTAGGGATCAGTCCCAGATTGGTGGGGGTAGTGTTGGGGCACATTGTCGGTACTCGCCTCCCCCCGGTGCCGCTCTGAGGGCACCGTGGTGCCAGTGCTGACCTTACACCAGCCTTGTCTGACAGCGGAGAGCTGCAACCTTGGGGAGCACTGTGAATTTCAGGGGTTCCTAAGTTGGGCTCCCAACTGCGCAGTGGTGCCAGCGCTTGTTTTTCAGCCTGACTCCCAGCTGCCCTGCGAGTGCGCAGGCAGCTGCAACGTATTAGGGGGCATTGTACTCCTCATGAGAAGAGAGAGAGAGGAGTGAGAGACACTCCTGCCCTGCCCAGCTTTGTGCACTTTGCTGTTTTTGCAGCTAGCCCTGACTTTGCGGCACATAGAGCATTTGAGCACCGGAGAGAGGTCAGTTGGCCTCGGGCCAGTTTCAGAGTGTTGTGCCTCCGATTGGGGCGAACTGTGTATATGCTGGCGAGGCCTTTTACCCCATATGATTTATTGCATAATTTTGTTGCATAATGCATTTGTACCTTGGAGGATACCTAATGCTTTTCCGTCAGGTTTGCAGTGCTGATTTTAGGCCTATTGTGTTCCTGCGAAAGAGGTGCCACATGATAATATGTTTATACCCTAGGATTTGTGCAGAGTATAATTGGTAGGTCTACTGTGGCCTGTAGGCTACTGATGATGCCTCCCACAAATGTAATTCATGTCTAATGAAAGGATTATGATTTATGGCTATCAGGATGGTGCATTTACACTGACGATTTTGTGCAGAAGGTGCCACTCTCAGTTATGCCATGATGTTTTCATTATTTGCCCACTGCCAATGAGGTTGATGCCATAAGAGGCTGAAGGTCTGCACGTTGGGTTTTCGCGCCCCAGGAGGTGCTGTGATCCTGCCTAATATATTTTTCCCAAATGTTGGCGCTGCTGATCCTGGGTCTAAGTGGGGTTTGTGTAAAGTGCACCCATGCTAATGTTTTCCTGCTTACTGATGCCCTGCATGAGGTTCTATGCCCAAGGCCTACTCAGCATATGCCTCAAGTGATTTATGCAAATATGATTATGTCTCCATGCTCATATGTTTTGTGCCTATGGTTATGCATAGTGTGCCCCATGTTCATGATTTGTACCTATGCTGATGCGGTTTTATGTCTACTTCATGCTGTGGTGGTTTCCATGCCTACTGATGCCTAATGCATATGAAGTTGCATAATGTCAGGTTTTGATGTTCCAGTTTATGCCTCATGCTAAAGTTATTTATACAAATGTGTTAATACCTATGGCTGTGCTGATGGGCCTAATGCTTTTTCCTAGAGTGCACAATGTGGAGGTTTATGCCAAGGATTTCTACTAAGGTCTTGGTCTGGCCAGTAACTACTGGCTGTTATACGTTTACTGCTTATGGACTTTCATTTTATATGTGTACTTGGTGATGATGTTGGCAGAGGCCCAATTGGCCCTGCCCTGTAAATAATCCCCTGTATACGGCTACCCGGTGCCAGTTGGCGCCGTGATCACAACTGTGATTGCATCCTACTGTGTTTGGTATAATACACAAGCTATTTTACATGCAACCTGGTGTGGAGTCTCTTTTTGTAGTGTGCCTGGTGTGTCACCTGTGAGTGTGCTGCGCAGATGCTTTACACATTTCCTCCGGAGTTTGGCCCGCCCGCTCTGCACCACGCTACCCGTTTTAAGAGTTCCATCGAACAAATCCTTTAAAGTGTCAACTGCATATGTGTTTTTCCCACTGACCGTAACATTAATGATTTTCACATTGCAAAGTATTGTTTATGTATTGTTTGAAAACTGATTGCTCCGGTCATACTGTATGTATTGAATTCATTTTTGTATCTAAAAATATATCAAATCAGAGCTATTTTTCTAAAATGGTGTCGGAAACCTCTCAATGTGTGTCAATTACTTATTGTCCATGTTGCTAATTTGAAAAGCTTCTCAATTGTTCCTCTAAGTAGCCTGTATGGTCTTTGTCACTCCACCAGGACTGATAGAAGGTATACTTAGAGAGTATACTGAGAGGAGGTCCACTGAGAGAGTACCCAGATTCCATCTTTGCATATTTTATCAGCATTGCACGGTAAGGCACCCCTGCAAGACCACATAATACTTCTACCATAAAAACCCACACTTTATCACACAGGAATCTCAATCCAAGACGTCACTCATGATTAATCACATCCACCAAACCAGAGAAGCAGCACAAGGACTAGTTATCTCTCACCGCCCTGGAATGAAAGCTACCTTATTGCGATAGAGGTTTTACTTGGCAGGTTTACATAAGGCAGTATTGAAACTCTTTGTTTTTGATCCTGATCTTAAGATACTTTTTCTCATACAATTGTCTTTATATTTCTGCATTCAAATGTGATCTGTAAGTCAGAATTGCAGTTGAGCGATAAAACAAATGCCAAAAGCATTTCCTCAGTTCCCCTCTAAATATCATCATTGTGAATATACTGAAGCAACATTTCCAACTTATGGCTATGTGAGTTTCTAAGATTGAAAATGTAGGCTTCTATCCATTGGTCCATGTAAAGTTCTCTCAAAAGGTGATGGGAGGAATGCTTGAAAGTAATCTAACCACTGGCACTCATGTGGGTAGCATTCCCACCAATGGTTCTTTTGCTCACCATGCACCTCGGTTTAGACCTTGCCTTTGGCAAATCAGTCTTGACCCTGCTCCTTGTGGGAACCATCCAGTTGAACTACCAGACTATGTCCTCTCTGAAGGCAAACACAAAAAAAACAAGTTCGAACCGAGGTGGAAGACAAGAAAACAGAAGTAAGAAAGGTGGTGAGAGTGAGAAAAAAACACTCTTTACTATAAAACAAAAATAAGAAAACAAAATAACAATTGGCAAAATCAAAAGACTGCCATGCCAGCCAGTGTCAAACAGATTGGCTTTACCAGTGCTTTTTTTCTTTGATAATGTATCAGGGCCTAATCCCGACTTGCTTTAGAGAGGTTCCAACACCTTATTTTTTACACATTTCTTATTACAACAATAAGACTCTACACATGGTCTAAAAATCAAAGCAGGCTATACAATAAAAAAGTGTAAGTGGCCACCTTCACTGCAGACTCAGAATAGCTCAAAGGTTTACTGTCCACTCCTCGTTATACCTCACAGTTCTTGGAGTGCCGAGAAGCTCCTCTCAGATATTGTCCCCTATAAGGACAGGTGCAGGGCTTTCAAAAAATTATTTTTGGTCTTAGCATCTTTGAGTGTCTTTCTACTTCTGTTGATCACAAGGTCTTAAGTAGGTTCTTTTGTCCAGTTTCGTCTTGATTCATGTAACTCAAACAGCTACTCTGGTAAGATGCAGAACAGATATAATAATACAGCTCAATGCTGCCAGGATAGGGTTCACTGCTTACAAGGTAGTGGCAACATCTAAAATTGCTATCACATCTTCTAGGTGCCCCATTCTATTGGTGATTCAAAAGTCATCCTCTAACAAATTAAAATATCTTTGTCCCATTTGTAAAAAGAAACACCTAAAATAAAACAAATTGCGAACTGTACTGTAAATAATCAAACATGAAATAAAAAGAATGTCAGAGTGAGAAGACGAGAAACAAAACATTAGGTATAAAGTGAGAACAATGAGAAAAAATTGAAGACATTAAGTATTGATGCCAGAAAGTAATGAAGTAAAGAGTGGTAAAAGTAACAATATGGAAAGACATAAAATGTTAGAAAGGATAAAATAAAGACACATAAAGAAGACCTAGGAAATAAAGAGAAAGTATGGAAGTTGGAATAAGAGAACGGATACAGTAAGAATGAGAAAAGAAAATGTTCTGGACAAGAGAAAGTCCAAGATACAAAATAGAAAAAAAGCAATGTGGAAAGTTGGAAGCCTATACAGGATGAAAGAATAAAATACAAGACTAAACAAATGAGAAGGCAAAACCCATAGAATTGAACAATGAAGGAATAAAAGAATGTATGAAGAGAATAAAGTGAGATTTAGAAAGCAAAAGTGAGAAAGGCAACATGAAAGGACAAGAAAGCAGTTAGGAGAAAAACACAGAACAGAAAGACAAAGAAATCAAAGCCAATGCACAATCCACTTTCATCCAAAATAGGTCAAATTAGCACAAGTTCATGGGTAAACTTGTGAGCAGTAGCACCACGCCAAGGTTTTGACCTTTGCTACTGAACATTCACCCAGCCGCGGGGCAGTGAGGGTACCGGCCGGGCGGTGACGTGAGGAGGGGGAGGGGCAGGATGAGGGGTAGTAATGTATGGATTACTACCCCCCACCTTGCCCCTCCCCCTCCCCACGTCACCGCCCGGCCGGTACTCCCACTACCGGCCGCGGCTGCATTCACACCATTCACACCGTCACATTCAGGGCACTACCCTGCTTCTCATCTGATCAGGGATCCGGTGTCCAGCTCCAGATAGGGGCAGTGCTACGGGTTTGTCGAGCTCAGGGCAAAATTCAATTTGCCTACTGGAGAACCCGGGGAGCAACTTGTTTTTGGCCATACCACACCGACTGGTCCTTGCACCCCCACGTCACAGTACCATTGACTGCCTTCTCATCGGGTTCTGCGTGCACAAGGTTTGCTTCCTGATCTCTCCCCCTGAAGGAACCAGGCAAGCTCCTGTCAGGCCTCTGAGAAGTAGAGCTGTTGTGGCCATCCTGCCTGTCTGATGGCAGTCTGAGTGCCCCATTCACACCACATTCACACCATTCATAGGCTAGCACACACACTGCAGGCATCCCTGGCTATGGCTCTATATATAGCTAAGTGGTGAATGATGTCATAATATCTGCCAGTGGTCTGATGAGGTACATGATGTCACAAGCCTGCCAGGACCCGGGATGTGATGTAGTACCTGATGTCACAAGGGATTGATGGAAACACTGATAGCACTCAAGGCTGCATGGAGAGACCAGTGTTACATAGGCATGGGCGGAAAATCCGTTCCGCTCGCGGATTTTGCGGATTTTCGGGAAATCCGCAATCCGCGAGATTTGCGAATTTCCCGCAAAATCCGCAAATCCGCGAGCAGCGGATTTTGCTCGCACTGCTCGCACTGTTCGCGTGAGTTCGCGCCCCGCGAATAAGTGCAAAATTGCAGAAATACGATCTTAGCAAAACTGAAAGTAACTACTTACCAGGTTCAAAAGTTCAGGCTCATCATTAGTAGCCATTTCCTGGAGTGCTTCCTGAGGGGCCCCTCCAGAGTTCAGTTGCCAGTTGAAACTATTATGTGACCCTGCTCTGAACCTCAGAATAGTTACACATATGCCACAAAGGTCCTGAATTACAGCTAAGGGAGACAAGCAGGAGCCAGGCTGGAAGTTAAAATCCATTAATCAGCCCCTAATTCATTATTGTCAGTTGGGGCAGGGCAGGTGTTGTAACTAATTTTGCAACAATGAAAGCACTTAGCAAGTGCAAAAGATCACTAATCAGGGCGCACTAAGGAAGCAGGTGCCAGCTAAAAAAATATTCTGTGACACATGAATCAGCCCCAAATTAATTCAGGTCACTTGAGGCAGGGAAGGTGTGCTTTGCTTTGCCGAAAATAATGTACACTGGACAACCAGAGGGTGTGGTGATGAAACAGAGTGTGGCATGGGTGGGCCAGAGGGCGGCATGAGTAGTCAGAGAGTGGCAGTGATGAAGAAGAGTGTCCCAAACAGGCTGGACACGTAGAAACAACAAGTTCGCGAAACTTGCGACCCGACAGGTAGTTCGCAATTTGCGAAAGTGTACAAAACCCTCGCGAACTGGCAGAAACACGGGCGAACACAAAAAAAAAAAAAATCCGCAAATTCGCGGGAATTCGCGGATTTTGCGGATTGCGAATCCGCAAATCCGCAAAATTCGCGAACGCGAGATCCGCAAAATTCGCTCATGCTTAGTGTTACATTATGTTGATAGGTGTTAGCCCATCTGTAACATGACATCACAGAACCAAAAGATTGAGGGAAGGAAGTCAAAAACAATTAACTAATTATTAAGGTTTCCTGTGTTCTCTTTATTGCGTACAGACTTTTATTTTGAACCTGCCTAGACAGACAGAAGCTGTCAGAGGATTTGTTTCAGAATTTCTCTCTGTCTGGATTATTCTGCAGATGTTGTAGCCACTGTGGTCAATAATTAACAATAGTCATCTTTCAATGTCGCTGCCAAAAAGAATGTCCTTCAAACCCATCGTAAGAGAATCTGTTAAGGCGCTGGTGAGACGGACCTGGTGCACTGCACAGGAATGTACAGCATTTCATTCTGTTTCCTCCTATCTGCTCTGCCCATTTCACAGGTGTGATTCAGGTATTCAAATGGCAGGGTGGGATCAAAGAATTAGAAGACACCCTGCATCTTTCTTCTGCACTGACTGGCAGAGCCTGGCAGTGGCCTTTTGGCTGGGCTCTGAGTCTTCATCTGTGTGAATGCCTCTGTGCTGGCCCGGCTTGCCATAGACTCCTTGTGTGACTCTACACAGCTTCAAGAGCATCGCACCCATTCAGTCAATAGAAGGTAGTTCTGGGTACCCAGGGGCGACGAGGTGCCCAACAAAACTGTAGCCTAAGAATCCGCTCATTACTACTCACAAAATGAACCTTAGACATCATACACAGCTGCTGCTTGAACCTGAAAAAACATTTTATGTTTTGCGCAAGAGGCATTCCAAGGGTAGAGTTTGCCTTCCAAACTCAGTTCTGACTATCCAAATTAGAAGTGTGGTTCCAATCTGCATTCTAATGGAATTCTTTTATTTCCTAATTAGAACTCTCATTCCAAACATAGAATGTCATTTACAAAGTAGAACTCATTCTAAATTAGAGCTCAAATTTCATATTAGCAAGGCATGAACATCACATAGTGGCGACATTGTTACACCACAGACACCTTCATTGCAAGTCTTGTTGTAGATTTGATTTTGCACAAAAACTAAATTTCTGATCTAACGGACATTGCAAACAATTTACACAAAACCACCTCATTTATATTAATCAGCTCTTTTCAGCTCCAGTAAGAGCAGATGTTATATTTCATACCCCAATATAGCTCCAAGGAACATCGCACACTTTCTCTACATCATCTCCCGCTGATTCATATGAACGAGCCTTATAAGGACATAACTCCAAATAATGACAGAATGCCTTATAAGTACATCACGCCTTATAAGGACTGCAGCATTTTATGGACTAAACCTTTCACCCAAAGGTTAATATATGCAGCAGGGGTGTACAGAGTCAGTCTGCCACCAGACCCACGGTATATGTTATCTGTAAACAGCCTAGGTCCTGCATGACAGGGTACTAATGGAACTACACTACTCAGTCTAGATGATTCATATATATATATATATATATATATATATAGATATATATATATATATATATATATATATATATATATATATATATATATATATATATATATATATATACATATATATATATATATATATATATACACACACACACATATATATATATATATATATATATATATATATATATATATATATATATATATATATATATATATATATAAATCATCTAGCCTGCAGAAAGCTAGCCTAGCAGAAAGCAGGAACAAAGCAGGAAATCTCACCAAGAAGTCCAGCAGGACAACGGAGCACAGTACACAGATTTAATTTGTGCACACAAACAACCACGCGTTTCGGCAATGCCTTTCTCAAGTTGAGGAATTGCGCTCTGTCTCCTATAGAAATACACCTCTTGATTTATGAACATGAACAAAATACTATTGAGTTGGAACAAATACCAAAACAATAGACTGCAATTGCAAAAATGATTGTCTAATGTCCTCAAAACTTGTAAATAAAGCAATTTAAAATTTCCGAAGATGCAGAAAATTAGTGCAATAAAATCACATTTGAATCGCCAATGCAATCGTTCCACAGCGGGGAGGTGGGCTGGCAATTATTCATCGTAGCGCTATCTAATGCACTACCTTTGAGTTGCCAGACATCAAAGGAGCGGAGGCTATGGCCTTTTGCCTTGCCATCCATGAATCCTTTTCCTTCTCTGGTGCTTTGATTTATCGTCCACCTGGCCCATCGGCTGATTTTTTGGAAAGCATTGGAGATGCTCTGAGCGAGCTTACACTCAGGTTCGCACACTGCACGGTGATGGGAGATCTCAATCTCCATCTAGATTCCCCCAAGGAACCAGGCACTAGTGGGTTTATGGATATTATCAATATACTTGGCCTTACTTTGTTAACGCTAGAACCCACTCACACAGCAGGCCATGTTTTGGATTGTATTTGTTCTAATGTTGATGGCCTGTTAGTTAAATCTCCACACATTTTAACCTGGTCAGACCATAAACTTATTCCATTTCATCTTTTGGTGAAACAGAAGGCCCCGGTGAAAAGTGCCAATTTAAACTCTGTCAGTCGTAAGCCGGACTGGATAACTGCCTTCTCACGGCATGATCTTCTAGAGAAGCTGAGAGCTAGTAAACCTGTTCTAACAGGTCGCACTCTAACAGATAATTACCAATACTGTGAGTGGCTGGCAACATTTGGGTCATCCTTGGACATAAGGAAGAAGAAAAGAAATTTACGCTGTCCTACAAATAGAAAGAGTGCCCCATGGTTTTCATTAGCTTTAAAAACCGTGTTGGGCGCAGTAAGATCTTTGGAGCGTAGGTGGCGAAGGAATTATGAGGTGGCTGCCCGTGATTTATATAAATCTGCACGTAGGAATTACCATGCCGCTATTAAGCTGGCAAAAAAACATACTACTTAGAGGTTATCTCTAAGCATGGGCGGAAAATCCGTTTCGCTCACGGATTTTGCGGATTTTCGGTAAATTCGCAATCCGCGAGATTCGCGAATCTCCCGCAAAATCCGCAAATCCGCGAGCAGCGGATTTTATGGCTTGCTCGCACTGTTCGCGTGAGTTCGCGGCTTCCCAGTACAACTTCGCGCCCCGCAAATAAGCGCTAAATTGCAGAAATACGATCTTAGCAAAACTGAAACTACTTACCAGGTTCAAAAGTTCAGGCTCATCATTAGTAGCCATTTCCTGTAGTGCTTCCTGAGGGGCCTCTCCAGAGTTCAGTTGCCTACTTGCAACTATTATGTGACCCAGCTCTGAACCTCAGAATAGTTACACATATGCCACAAAGGTCCTGAATTACAGCTAAGGGAGACAGGCAGGAGCCACGCTGGAAGTTCAAATCCATTAATCAGCCCCTAATTCATTATTGTCAGTTGGGGCAGGGCAGGTGTTGTAACTAATTTTGCAACAATGAAAGCACTTAGCAAGTGCAAAAGATCACTAATCAGGAAGCACTAAGGAAGCAGGTGCCAGCTAAAAAAATATTCTGTGACACATTAATCAGCCCCAAATTAATTCAGGTCACTTGAGGCAGGGAAGGTGTGCTTTGCTTTGCCACAATAATGTACACTGACTGGACAACCAGAGGGTGCTGTGATGAAACAGAGGGTGGCATGGGTGGGCCAGAGGGTGGCATGAGTAGTCAGAAAGTGGCAGTGGTGACAGAGAGTGGCAGTGATGAAGAAGAGTGTCCCAAACAGGCTGGACACGTAGAAATAACAAGTTCGCAAAACTTGCGACCCGACAGGTAAGTTCGCGTTTTGCGAAATTGTACAAAACCCTCGCGAACTGGCAGAAACACGCGCGAACACAAAAAAATCCGCAAATTCGCGAGAATTCGCGGATTTAGCGAATTGCGAGTTTGTAAATCCGCAAAATTCGCGAACGCGAGATTCGCAAAATTCGCCCATGCTTAGTTATCTCTTCTTCTGACAAGGGACAGAAAGAGATTTTTAAGATAGTCAAGAGTTTTACCAACCCCACTACACTCTCTCAGGAGATTCCACCTTCCCTCCCGCTTTGCAATGCCATAGCCAACTATTTTGAAAAGAAAATCTCTGATATTGTTAAGGATTTTACACCCGTGCCATCTATTTCGACATATTCGGAAACAATGAGGATAGGCGTTGTGACAACTAACACTCCTCGCTTTGACTTATTTACGCATATCTCCCTGGAGGATTCACATCAGGCTATTTTAGCCATAAAATCTGGGTCTCCATTTGATCCCTGCTTGCCCATGGTCCTGCGAACCTTGGTTGAGGAGATAAACCCAACTATTACCAGTATCATCAATTCCTCATTGGCTACAGCAGTAATTCCAGGTGATTGGAAGTGTGCAGCGGTTATGCCACTACAGAAAAAAGCCCTGCCGGATCCAACTATTCTGTCTAACCTGCGTCCCATTTCCCTACTCCCTGCGGTGTTCATCAAATTGACGGAGAAATTCGTTAAATATCAATTTACGATTTTTTTGGAGAATAACATCCTTCACTCCAATCAATCAGGGTTTTGGTCCAAACACTCGACTGAGTCTGCTCTTTTGTTTACAGCAGAGACTTTACGAATGGCATTGGACCAAGGGAAGAAGGCCGTCCTGATCTTACTCAATCTATCGGCGTCCTTCGATACGGTCTCACACTCCATCTTGATTGACCGTTTGGAAAACGCAGGTATAGGAGTAATGGTGCTGGCATAGCTTACTAACTTCCTCTCTCAGAGACGTCAGGTAATAGTACTAGGTAACTACAAATCTGAAGAAAAGGTCATCAGCTCAGGGGTCCCACAGGGTGCCAGTTTGAGTCCTGTTCTTTTTAATCTTTACATGGTTCCCATCATTGAGCTGATTGCATCCTATCAGATTGAAGTCATATCATACGCTGACGATACGCAGCTGATCCTAGTGTTGGATAGGGAGCTGCCTGGGGCTGAAGAAAATTTGATGAACTGTCTCACGGCTACATTTGAGTGGATGAATAACAATCACCTCAAATGTAACTCAGGGAAGACAGAAATATTGCCCTTTGGACCCCAAAATCTGTTTTCCCCTAAACAATGGTGGCCTGAGGATGCAGAAGCTCCTCCTAATACTATTCCTTCTGCACGAAATCTGGGTATTCAATTTGATGACCAACTTTCATTCAAGCAGCAAGCGGTAGGCGTAGCTAGCTCATGTTTCCAGATTATCAAATCATTGAGGAAGTTTTTTGATCTTCTTCCTCTGGCAGCCAGGATGACGGTAGCAGTAGCACTGATAACATCTAGATTGGACTACTGCAATAGTCTTTATGCAGACACCAATAAAGCAGTGCTGCACAGGCTACAGATGGTCCAGCATGCTGCTGCTCGCCTGGTACTTCGCTGGCCGAGAAGGTCATCTGCCTCAAGCAGCGTGCTGGCACATAGCGTTTAAAGCCATTCAACAGATATCTCGGACCTTGTGACTGAAAGGCTCTAAAGGTGATAACAAGGACCTTAAATAGGACACGCTTGTGGATGGGCAGCCAGTGTAAGATCTTAAGCGCCGCCGAGGCAGATCACCTTCTCGGCCAGCGAAGTACCAGGCGAGCACTTCGCTGGCCGAGTGCTAGTGAACATGTGGGACAATATATATATATATAGTAGCGCTATATAAATGTGTGCTTACATTACATTACATTACATTACATAAGCCTGTAATTAACATGGAACAAATACTACAAAGCCAATTGACGCGCTGGATACATTCCAAATTTAGAGCTCAATCGTGAATACGAATTAATAAAAATGAATAACATATAATTAAAGCAATCATAACCAGAACAGAAATCCAAAAGCGCCACATGCTGTGTAAAATTGAACATCTCTGGCAACCTTAATGTACTGAAACAGATTTCTGCATATAACAGCTGGAAGGAAATATTATTACACAATAAGAGCATGGATTGAATTCTAGTACATGGATAGTTTTATGAGGCTAATTAATTGTATATCATAGACGCAATCAACACATGTCATATTCTACACAGAACAATTCCAGTGCCACGACGGGGTAATGTACCCCATTGTAATTCTGCATCTAAATTAAGAGCTATAAAAGGTAGTGTACCTTACTGTAAGGGCGACAATCTCAAATGTTGTAATTATGCATATGTCGGTGGTATGACATACAACGGAGTAGGCAATTCCTGTGTATGTGCGCCCCTCATCCCAAACAAGTGATAAAAATATATATACAAGCTGTATTCACTGGGTTAGAGTAGACAGTGGGAAGATTAATAACCACCGTAGGTCAAAAAGGGAAATTTGGATTATATCCACAACCCAGGATCAATATCCAAAAACGATAAGCACCTTACTCTAGAAGAAAAATCAACAAGCCAATTATATTTCAATTGTGGCAATAACAATACGTAAATGCAGGTGCGATCCCTATTATGGGCCAACCACATGTCCCCAATATATATATATATTTATATTCCCTTGTTTAAAATCATCTTATTTTAATTTAATTCATGATTTGCTTTTATAATACAGATGATATGACTAGGGCTTAATTAAAATCATCTTATTTTAATTTAATTCATGATTTGCTTTTATAATACAGAGGCTATGACTAGGGCTTAATTAAAATCATCTTATTTTAATTTAATTCATGATTTGCTTTTATAATACAGAGGCTATGACTAGGGCTCACAGGAAATAGACGATTATTCATTTATCTCATCGAGGAGAATTTATGGAGCACGGCAAAGAAGACAAGATGGAGTATGGAGAGTATTTGGAGAGACCATATGCTTAGGAGGATGGCTGTGAACACATTTGATAGTAACAACAAGAAATCTATTACAGAAAGAGGAAAGCGAGCTACCCTAAAAGATTGGCAAGGAGAGATTTAGGGCGAAAAACTAATTAGAAAACAATTAAAAGTATGGAAAAGAAATGGAGTGCAAGGATAAAAAGTACATATACGAAGGGAAAGGAAATGTGAGGATCAGCCATCAAGGACGGAAAGTAGGAAAAAGTAAACTTGAGTAATAGGAAATGTAGGTTCTAAGATGTTCCAATATTGTTGTACGGCTTTATACTTCCTAGTAAAAACTGTGTGTATACTGGACAACATAAACATTAGGCTTGTGCCAGATTGATACTATGCACACCCCCAGGATATGCTGGCTTTAATCCTGCCAGCCCACAGAGCACTATTGGTACCCAAACCTCACCTGGTAGGAGATAGATTGTGCAACCTCAGGACATGATGACAAACCTGATTTCCCAAGGAATCATGGCAACAAATCTAGAGCTATTTGTTTGGACTCTCATGCATACCCAAAGTATTACACAACCTGCAGTTTCACAATACATTACAGCATTGCGATTTTTGAGTATAAAGTGTGTGCTGTAATGATCAATAAAAGGAAACTGAATAATGTAATTACCATTAGGAGAATAACTAAAAAGATGAACAAGTCCACCATTGTGCTAAAACAGTGCTCCTACATAGTGCTGCGTAACATAGTCTTGCCTAGGGTGGGTGATCTGTGAAATCCCTGCTTGGTGGTCTAATTTTCCCATTCCCGCTGGGCAAGTGCCATCAGGCTGTCCATCTTGTGGACGTGTCGGAAAACAGAAAACAGCTGAGCAGGAATTCTGGCATACAGTGACCTTGCAGTGTCAGTGCTCCTCTGACCTAATTAAGGAAGTGGTTCTGCATGTATAATAAACAGCACCCATATGAACATGTTGAAACCCCAGTCAGGTTGCAACCGTTTTTTCTAGTTTGATAGCTTTGTCGTTTACCGGACAATAACAATAATGAGATTTGTGCAGTAAACTTTATCCCTCGTTTAAGGTTTCACAATAGTGTGTCTACAAAGTTGAAATATAATATACATATATCTTTGCTGCTGCTGTTTTACCTGTGCCATTAAAGAACAACTGAGGCCAGATCCTGTTGTCCGTCTCCTTTCTATGCCTCGCCGATCGTAGTGATTGGAGGTTGCTTGGGGAGTATCTGTGTGCATTTGACGATGGAAGACGGTTTGCTTCCGGTAACGGACCCCTCTCCAGAAGTTGGCATTCACTCACAAACACTTTTGTTTTTGGATCCTGTTGGAATTGCAGTGAATGCCCCCTTCTGACAACCGAGAAACTCAACTGGCGCGGAGGCGAGGAAACGATCAACACCTGTAATGTAATGTAATGTATACTTGTAAAGCACACTGTTGCCGAGCGGCGTCCTGGTGCTGTATACAGCTGGGGAACCCATCCTGGCTTTCCCTGTGGGACTGTCCCTCCTGGGTATCCCCAGGGTGGAGCCAGGCATCCCCGGAGTTGATGGGGCCGTTGTGGAGATTAGGCAAGCTAATGCCCAGAGTTGCCGAGTGGGACCCCTGGTTAGAGAAGGCATTGAGGCGAGAATTATCGAGTCCGCTGACACTGGTCCATGTCCCTGCCGCGTCAGGAATTGAACCCTGGTCCCGGGCCGATCTCTGCTTTGGGTCTGCCGCCTCTAACCAGTGAGCCACACTACTCCACCTGGGTCGGAGGACTCGGGGGAGGACCGAAGTACAAGCTATGCGGTCAGTTCGGAGGTAGTACAGAGGTGGGGAGGTCGGAGCGGTCGGCCATTAACACAGTGTAGCTGCCTGTGAAGATTTGGCGCTACGTACGGAAAACGCACAGGTTTAGCAGCAGCATGTCGCAGAAGCTGTCTGTGCTAGGGCTGTAGAGGCAGAGGAGCTTTTTGGTAACATTCCGGCCGGACCAATTGGCCCCAGAAGCATCCCCAGCAGTAATGAAGCTCAAGAGAATATCACAATGAAATCTCTCTTCAAGGAACTAGGAAAAAATAAAAGACTTGAGATAACTAAGTGGTGGGAACACTATTCATTGAATAAATACGCGGACGTGGGAAGAGTGCCGAGGGGCCTGAGGATTATGTTGGCACCCAGTTTCCATAAACCTAATCCCCTAATGCTAAAGGAATGAGGACAAACACCAGCATTAAAGCACGAAAGGGAATGGTACATCCAACCCTTCCGCAATTGGGACTCTGATAAATGTCATCAATGAGGAGTCTGTGAGCGTAGACTCTATATCACTCTCGAGTGGGTCAAGCAATGACTTGGAGTCAACAACACAATCTGGAATAATTCTCAATTTGGAGGAGGAATTGGATTTTTTAGTCAAGGAAAGACTGGAATCCTTGAGACCACGACTAAAGAATCCAACAACAACCGCAGGAACAAAAAAAGGTGAGAGAGAAGAAACAAACGTATTAAAAAATCAACAACCAAAAAAGAAACAACAATCAACGTGGCAAAAGAAACTCAAGTATTTGACAAGTCTGTCATCAATCTATCGGAGATAACTTTATCTGCAGCAGAAAAACAACTGTTATCGCTGGGTATGAATTTCTGCCCTAAACAACCATTTAATTATGCAGCTACCCGGATAGATGTTTTTTTGCTTTATAAGAAAGTTGAAACTTAAAAAATTCTTCTAGATCCAGAAATTGAAGGAATGTGGTGTGCCTGATTCTCGTCCTCAAGATGCCATGATAGAAGGTGAGGGCGTCATAGCAGGTGATGTATCCACCCTTTTAACGCTACATGATTTGCACGATGCAACAGACTCGCAGCCATGTGGCCCGGATGTGAATTTGAGCACACAGGCTAGGCTGAGTAAAATAAATCGGTTGCAAAAAGGAGCTGGACTAACCCCTTTCAAGAGCAAATCTACTTTTGTTCCACTGGCCACGAAGGA
Organism: Lissotriton vulgaris; assembly: GCF_964263255.1. Lineage (NCBI taxonomy): Eukaryota > Metazoa > Chordata > Amphibia > Caudata > Salamandridae > Lissotriton > Lissotriton vulgaris. The sequence continues at coordinate 1,036,441,356 of NC_141698.1, forward strand.
TGCAATCGACACCTTTCACGACTGTGTTACCAATGAGATAAAGCAATTGTACAGGTCCACCAAAAATAGGGGCAGAAAGAAGTATGATCGACGGCAGGCAGAATATTCCACTCTAATGAACAAACTTTCCAAGAACACTGACATAGTGATTAAAACATCTGACAAAGGTGGTAATGTTGTCATTTGGCCTTAGAAAGATTATACCATTAAAGCTTACAGACAAATACAAGATATTCATTGCTATGAGAAATCTAGCCATAAGGAGTATGAGAAAGCTAAAGATACCCTTTTGAAATTACTACACAAATGGCGCAGGGAGGGCCTGATCTCAATGGAGGATTTCAAACTCATGCACAATGAATTCCCTGTCCTCCCTGTGTTTTATTTGATCCCTAAAGTTCACAAATGTGTCATTCATACGCCAGGACGACCTATTATTTCGGCCATAAAGAGTGCTAGTGAACATGTGGGACAATATATTGTTTTCTTTTTACAGGAGATGGTGTGCATGCTGCCCAGTTTTGTTAAAGATACAAGTGACTTCTTGAAAAAACTTGATGAATTGGAGTAGAATAATGATATGCTATTGATAAGTTTAGATTTAGAGTCTCTCTACACGGGTATTTGACACACCAGTGGTTTGAAGCCGTAGCATACTTTTTGAGCAAAAGGTCAGTTGAGCACTATGAGCATAATAAGGTTACTATTAGTCTCATAGATTGGTGTCTCAACCACAATTTTTTCCTGCTTGGTAAGGACGTGTAGAGACAGGTAAGGGGAGTGGCTATGGGATCCTGTTTCTCCCCCAGCTACGCGTGTTTACACGTGGGCTGGTGGGAGGAACAGGTCCTGAATACCCAGCACAAAGTGTGGATTCAAGAAAAAGTTGTGAAATATCTTCGATATATAGACGATATTTTCATTCTGTGGCAGGGAGATGAGGATGAGGCAACTATGTTTGTCAATGAGATCAACGACAATTCCCTTAATCTTAAGTTCACGTCGAAAATCAGCAAACAGGAAATGGAGTTCCTTGATGTGAAGGTTTTTGTCAAGAATGATAGACTAGAAACCACACTTTTCAGAAAGCCCACAGTGGGTAACACCACCCTGCATGCTGCCAGTCTCCATCCCAAACATACAATAAGGAGTATTCCGTTTGGGGAGATACTACAGCAAAAAAGAATATGTAGTTCACCCATTGAATTTGACAAATGTGTACTGGAAATGAAGGCTAGACTCAGGGAGCGGGGCTACTCTAACGCTTTATTGCAGCAGGCATTAACTAAGGCAGAGACGCGCCCTAGGGAGAGTCTTTTTCAGTCAGCTGCAGCTAGCAGTGAAGAGACCAAGAGTGTAGAAACACCTACTTTTGTCACCTATGACTGTCCTAGGCTAATCGCGTCCTTTAGTAACTAAGAAAATAAGATTAGATCAATTATGAAAAAGAATTGGCCTATTCTGCTAACTGATTCTCTACTAGGCCTGCAGTTGCCTGACAAGCCATTAGTTACCTTTCGAAGGGCAAGAAACATGGGATCTCTGCTTGATACTAGTAGCCCAGAAACACGACAGACCAGTATATGGTTAAAGCCTGCCAGAGGGTTTCGCAAGTGTTCCACCTGTAGGGCTTGCAAATTTGGAAGTAACAAAACACACTATTGAACGCCTTTTCAACAAAAAGATATTCCCATTTTTGGCAGCTTCAACTGGAAAACTGATTTTGCAGTATATGTTCTGATGTGCACCTGCGTCCTTAATTACATCGGCAGTACTAAATTGCAGGTGCACGTCAGGATCCTACAGCACCTCAGAGCCATCCTGCACAATGACCCCACCTACCCGGTGGCACGCCATTTTAAGAAAAAACACAATAATGACGTGGCCTGCCTATCGTATTTTGTAGTAGGTGCTGTTTCAAAATTGCGTAGGGGTGGTAACAGGGAACAGAAGCTGAGGCAGTTGGAGACTATCATGATCCTAGAATTCGATAGTAAATGGCCTAATGGTTTGAATAATTCTGAGGACATGTATACCTTCCTTTAGAACTCCATCTGTGTTTTGTACATGCGGTTCAGCTCTTGTGGCTACTAAGTGATGTCTGGATAGTATATGCCCTGCTTTTTGAGTTCGGCCCAGGCGGAACAATACTGGTGTTTAGGTTCCCTACCACCAAGTATTGTACTATCTGAAATTCCGGCCTTGGTGCACTTGATATTCTAGTTTCTGATTAAAATTCTATTTGGCAGTCAGGTTCCCTGTTGCCCCACTAAATAGCTTCATCATCTTGTTGTATATATAATGAAATTCTGCTCTCTCTTCCTGATTTTATATGGGGTTCACACTTTTTATATATTGGATGTAATAGGGTGTTTTTAGAATTGTGACTTTATATGTGATTTTAACAATGAATTTAGGTTTTTTCCTGGATTTTATATTGTCATCAACATTTTTAACACAGTTTCTATATCCCATCATCCTTCACGTGGCACTTTATTCTGAAAATTCTTTGCACTTTCGTATTTGCACAGCTACTTTTGCACAATTGGTTATGGAGTTACTTCTAATTATATATATATAAAAATGTTATGTGATGTTTACATTAGATCGCATATTTTTTTTTAAACTAAAAAAATGTTTTTTTGCACGTTATAATGTTTTTTACATTTCCCCTGAGTTGCTAATTTAGTGTTTTGAAATACTGACGATGGTTAAAGTTTATTATTAACCATGGAGGGATGAGCAAGTGAAGGATTTATCCGGGAAGATTCTGGGCTTACCAGTTCGCTGTAGATATATACTCAGCAATGAGCATTTAAGCCGTTATGTGAAAGCTTTTACGATTTAAAATCTTGAATTGTTTATCTTGCCACCTCCATTTTCTTCTACTGTTTTTGCATTTATGCACTCTATACATGGCAACTCATAAAGAACTACTAGTTTATTTACTACGTCTATGATCATGTGATCGCTGATGCCATTTGACTCAGGGGGCGTGTCTTTTGTACTCACAGCATATATAATAATTGTAAATTAAGTAACAATTTGCATGTGATCAAGGGCCCGCGAGCCCGAAACGCGTAAATTGCTGCTGTTGTTTTACCTGTTACGCAGATCAAAGAGAGAGAGAGGACTAGATAGGCTAGCCCGGATCCCCCGGGTTTATATGTTTAAATCAATAAGGACTAACTACTTTAGGGAAAAGGGGGGGAGAGAGAGAGACTCAGGTACATCAGTCAATGATGATAAGGAAAAATACTGTTTTCCTTATAAAGCCCTCACCCACCGACCTAGTCGGTGGCATGCTTCATCATCGGGCCCACCACAGTGGCACCGAATGTGCCCCGGGTGTGCTACAACGCCAGGTGACTGCGGAGCTGGTATATTGCTGAGTGTGCAGTGAAGGGGTGAGATAAGTGAACTTTAAAATGCTATACAAGAAGTCCCAGCACCCGAGGGTTAACAAATTTTTAATGAACTGGGCCTCTGTTAGCAGGTTAAAAAGGCAAAGGGACGTGAATAGGAGTGTTATGATGACCTCCAACGTCCAGTGTGGTCTACATGTTTCAGCCAGTGCCTTTTGTATTCTAAGCTGGCTTTCCTCAGGACCGATAGGATAAGTGAAAAAGTGCAAGTTAAATAATAAAAAACGATATTAAGTGTTTGTGTTTATTTTTTGTTTATGTGTTGCGCACGCTAAGGCGCTGTAACTGGTAGAGAGGGATTCCCTCTTGCTTAGCTACATAGAACACAAATGACAAAGACAGGACGTACAGGGTAGAGTCATGTTAGCGTGGTATGTCTTAAAACCACATTTTGCCGACTTATAAGGTGGTGTGCGACCTATATACGGCTAGTGTGGCCTCATGGCAATTGCCTGAGACTGGTGAGGGTTTAAAGAAACTGTTAGTGAGGGGTGCGCATTTTAAAGTTCACTTATCTCACCCCTTCACTGCACACTCAGCAATATACCAGCTCCGCAGTCACCTGGCGTTGTAGCACACCCGGGGCACATTCGGTGCCACTGTGGTGGGCCCGATGATGAAGCATGCCACCGACTAGGTCGGTGGGTGAGGGCTTTATAAGGAAAACAGTGTTTTTCCTTATCACCATTGACTGACGTACCTGAGTCTCTCTCTCTCCCCCCCTTTTCCCTAAAGTAGCTAGTCCTTATTGATTTAAACATATAAACCCGGGGGATCCGGGCTAGCCTATCTAGTCCTCTCTCTCTCTTTGATCTGCGTAATATTTAGCAGCGCACAGCTGCGAGAGCGCTCCCTACCTACCCCCTACCATGGCCGAAAACATGGGCCTGACCTTCACTGCTGAGGACATCAGCGAAATCTTAGCTGACCCCTCACTCCTGGCAGACTTCAACATTCCCGCAACTGTAGCTCAAACAACTGACTGGGATTCACTCACTGAAAAGAAGAGGAACAGGATCCGGACAGTTCTACATGGGGTCATACTGGCACAATATCTACGTACAAACACAGCTCCCACCGGCCTCCTAGTCACCAATGCCCCCAGGATTTTCCTGGACGATGCAGCATTTCGCAAGGACTGGGCCCAGATCGCCTGGCACTGCACCAGGGACTGGCTAGTCCTCATTATCAAGACTGCGAAACGCCTATCAGATGCAATCATGATAGAGATACAAGCGACAGAATCACATTTCAAAGCCACCCTGACAGGCTATAAGAAAAAACTTGAAGACCAAAACCGCGAAATAACGGAATACAAAGACTACCTAACCCAGACAAAAATCAAAAAATTTGAAAAAGATCTAAAAAGGTTTAGCTACTCCAAAACCTACCCATACTCTGAAGATGACTATTCCCCACCAAAAAAGTCATCAGAGAATTCTGATAACAGCTCCTTCTCAAGTGCCTCAAGTAACTCAAGTTCAGGATCCAACACATCACGAGGCAGAGGCAAACGAGGACAACACTGGCAACAACCATGGCAAGGTCCCCAAAACCACAACTTTGGACCACCGCCCCCTCTTTTTGGCCACCTACCACCTCCATACTATGGATACCCACAGATGTACCCCCAAGGGAACATGCCCTTTTTTCAGGGAAATCACAACCAGCGATATCCTTTTTTATCCCAGGGCAGAAGAGGCCGGAACAAGAGACGGAACCAAGGAAATGTCCAATGGGCACCAGAAGAGGATCCGGTGAGCTCCAACACGAGGAACAAGAGCAGGGAGCAACCGGGAACAAGCAAATAACACCCCCATGCCCACTCGTGTTCAACCTATCAGACACCCAATTAACCAAGGAGGAAACACTAGTACTTAACAAAGGTCTTTCCTTTGTCCCCACCACCAAATTGGACACGTATAAATTACACGTAGAACTAGCTGAGTTCTTCAGAAAACTTAAACTTAAAGCTTTCTTTGAGAAAAAAGACAACACCATCACCGAGGGAGAGAACACACCCAACGAAACAGGCTTGAGAGTTAAATCCACTTTCACTCCACCGCCAGGAAGTATCCCTGTCGAAATTTTGAAGTTCGAACAGGCAGTCTACACAGACATAGAACATCTCCAACACAAGGAGACATTCAACAATATGTCCAATAAAGACAGAAGCACCATACAACGCCTACAGAATGACCCTACCGTCGTCATCAAACCAGCAGACAAGGGCGGAGGAATAGTCCTCATGAACAAGACGGACTACGATCAGGAATGCCAAAGGCTCCTCAGCGACAACAGGAATTACAAGCGCCTGAATAAAGACCCCACAGAACAGCTGCAAACCACCATTCACCAGCTGGTCAAAAATGCAAAAGACAATGAAAAAATCTCCAAACAGGAGGCGGACTTCTTATGCCCTAGAGAAATAAAAACCCCGTATTTTTACACAGTTCCGAAAATACACAAGGGCACCACTCCACCACCAGGCAGACCAATTGTGTCTGGCATAAAGTCACTCTTAGAACCCCTCTCCCGGTTCTGTGACTTCTTTCTCAACCCCTTGGTCCAAAAAACTCCCTCTTACATCAAGGATACGAAACACCTGTTAAGCGTAATCCAAGACTTAACCTTTGACCCTACCACCGAGCTGCTGGTAGGCCTGGACATAGAGAGTCTATACACCAGCCTACCTCAGGATGCAACACTAAAAGTACTACATCATGTACTTATGACAAACCCGTGGGAATACAACACCCCCGCAGCTTCATCATGGACTGCGCAACCCTGGCTCTAAAAGAGAACTACTTTGAATATGAGGGAACCTACTACCTTCAGACGAATGGGACGTCTATGGGCAGTGTTTTTGCCCCAAGCGTGGCAGGATTGTATGTGGCCCACTTTGAAAACACACATGTACTACAAGCCACAAACCCGTTCTCCACCAACATAAGAATGTGGCGTCGATACATCGACGATATCCTCCTGATATGGAGAGGCAACCAAGACCTGTTGGACAACTTCATGCTCTGGATCAACCAACTAGACTCCTACTTACGCTTCACGTGCACCAGTAGTGCAAATGAACTACCGTTCCTTGACCTAAATATCAGGTCCGACAACGGAAAACTCACCACCACCACCTTCTACAAACCCACTGCAAGAAATTCCCTATTAAGTTTTGATAGCTTCCACCCCAGGCACCTGAGGGAAAACTTGCCCTATGGGCAATTCTTACGCATCAGACGTAATTGCAGCAATATCAAGGACTACAAACGGCAATCCAATGATCTAATACACAAACTCAGAGATCGCGGATACCCCTCTAGGATAATAAATAAAACCTGCAAAAGGGCTAGGAACCAAAACAGGGAAGCACTCCTTGAAACCTTTGAGAAACCACAGGAAGAACCAGTACTAACCTGTGTTACAACTTACAATACAGTGTCTAACCAAGTGGCCAACATCATACAACGCAACTGGAAAATCATAAACTCTAGCACCAGAAAATGGGAAAAACCTTGTTTTGCCTACAAAAGGGCAACCAATCTACGTGACCAATTGGTAAACACAAGACCGCGAACCGACACCCGGAACAAAGACAACACCATCGTCAATGCATGGGGCCTACCTAAAATCACTGGCCACCAACCCTGTAACAACTGTAGTGTTTGCCACCTAACATCGCCCTCCAAAACATTAAACTTAGAACCAGGCAAAACCTGGACACAGAGGCAGTTCACAAACTGCAACTCTACCAACCTGGTATATCTGATGACTTGCAGATGTGGCTTAAGATATATAGGCAAGACGACAAGGAAAGTACGCACAAGAATGACGGAACACAGGAGCACAATAAGATGTGGGAAAAACATAAGCAAGTTAACAGACCACTTCCTAACCCACAACCACACACCCAATGATTTCACCTGGACTGTCGTTGAAAAATTTGACAACTCAACAAATGAAAAACTCCTTTTACAAAAGGAACGACACTGGATATATCGATTATCCACCCACATCCATGGCCTTAACGATGCCATACCATGGAATTCTTTAGCTGTGTAAATATTATACCCCCGGTGGATCTACCACCATGTAACTGTACAAAAAGGAGCATACCGAATGCCAATAAACCCCACTGGAACGACCTCATCACTGTGCACCCTTCTTCCAGCCAGTGAACATATCCCCGGTGCACCTAGTGCACGTATGAGAAAAAATCCCTCCCCACATGTGTATAATACACATTATCTTCCCAAAATTGATAGCATTGGTACTACCCAATCGTTTGCCCAAAAACGCCAACAAAGGGACAACACACCTGCATGAAATGCCCCATTATTATAGTACTAACGTGTCAGGCATTCCCACAAAACGCGCATGCAACCTCAGCACATGCGCAGGACGCCCGGTCCCATAGAAGACTAGCGCGTTCTACCGCGCATGCGCCCTAACGCGCACTGATCCTACGCGCATGCGCGGCCAACAGCTAGCATGACACGGCGCGCTGCGCGCATCCCTCCCTCTCTGTCTACCATTTACCTCAACACAGGTGAATCGCATTTAGCGGACAATATAAAAACGAACTCGAGCGGCCCACTCACCTCATTCCGGGTGCCGCAGAAGGACGAATAGGTCCAAGGAGGAACCAGACCGCACTACTCGTGAGTAAGCAAAACCGCTGAGCCTACAATGGGGTAAGCACCATCTCTTTCTCCCTACAGGTTAGACAGCCTTGTACAACCCTTTTATCTCCACAGGGTCTCTTTCTCTGCCAGGCGACCCATGAGGCTTTTTACAGAAATTAAGAGTGAGGACCTAGTATCTATACTTACCTGTACCTCACCTGGTGATTTCGATTTTTAGCCCACCACCCCTCACTAACGGTTTCTTTAAACCCTCACCAGTCTCAGGCCATTGCCATGAGGCCACACTAGCCGTATATAGGTCGCACACCACCTTATAAGTCGGCAAAAAGTGGTTTTAAGACATACCACGCTAACATGACTCTACCCTGTACGTCCTGTCTTTGTCATTTGTGTTCTATGTAGCTAAGCCAGAGGGAATCCCCCTCTACCAGTTACAGCGCCTTAGCGTGCGCAACACATAAACAAAAAATAAACACAAACACTTAATATAGTTTTTTATTATTTAACTTGCACTTTTTCACTTATCCTATCGGTCCTGAGGAAAGCCAGCTTAGAATACAAAAGGCACTGGCTGAAACATGTAGACCACACTGGACGTTGGAGGTCATCATAACACTCCTATTCACGTCCCTTTGCCTTTTTAACCTGCTAACAGAGGCCCAGTTCATTAAAAATGTGTTAACCCTCGGGTGCTGGGACTTCTTGTATAGCATTTTAAAGTTCACTTATCTCACCCCTTCACTGCACACTCAGCAATATACCAGCTCCGCAGTCACCTGGCGTTGTAGCACACCCGGGGCACATTCGGTGCCACTGTGGTGGGCCCGATGATGAAGCATGCCACCGACTAGGTCGGTGGGTGAGGGCTTTATAAGGAAAACAGTGTTTTTCCTTATCACCATTGACAGTTGTTTTACCTGTGCCATTAAAGAACAACTGAGGCCAGATCCTGTGGTCCGTCTCCTTTCTATGCCTCGTCGATCATAGTGATTGGAGGTTGCTTGGGGAGTGTCTGTGTGCATATCTTGGTGTATATCAACATCATATTTATCAGTATTAAAATAGTGCCATGTGGTAGTGTTCTAAACGTAATTCCATCGCAAGTGATTGTTGCCCCATCGGATAACATGGGCTGGCATTGGGACATTACCTCTATGTCCAGCTCTATGATGGCCCAGCTGATTTCTTTCAAGTGTGTGCTTTTTTACTCCTTGACACACTGGTGGCGTTGTGGTGTAACCAGCGTCTACTTAGGTGACACTTCAGAAAGTGCCCACCTAATTTAATCAGTGTTCCCATGCCTTGGCTGAATTTTCGAAGCCTTGCTGCCCACACATAAGTCTGACCTCATGCTTGGAAGATGGTGTTGCTCCCGGAGGTCAGAGACAATGGACCTGTGTGAGCAGGACGTGACACCTCCGCCTACACATGATGACTAGTGAATTGAACTGTGTAGGAACTGGGGTCACCAGGTCCCCGGGGGGTAGCTTGGCCCGAGCGGGTAGGCACCCGAAGCTTAGGCGTAAAGTGACCTCACAGCACACACATCCACTGAGACAGGTAAAACACACAATGACTGAGACCACACCAGTGAGATTGATTAAAAAATGTACTTTTATCTGGATTAAGGTCACGGCTGATAGACCATTCGGGGCGATCAGGTAATCAAGGTAGCTTTAACTCAATTCGCATTCCATTAAAAGAGTATACTTTTCATTAATCAGCCATAAATAGATAAATAGATAATTAATAAATAGTAAATAACTGTAGGCCTGGCATCAGCCTTGCTCCTAGTCAGCACCTGTAAGAAAATACACGGTAATACCTTCTTTGTCAAAATTATATCCTATCACCCCCTGCAAGAAATTCACTAGTGGAAGTGAAGTGGCGTGGCTCACTGGTTAGAGGCGGCAGACCCGTAACCAGAGGACGGCCCGGGACCAGGGTTTGATTCCCGACGCGGCAGGGTCGTGGACCATGGTCAGTGGGCTCGATAATTCTCGCCTCAGTGCTTACTCCAGTCAGGGACCACACTCGGCAACTCTGGGCATTAGCTTGCCTCATCTTCACAACGGCCCCCCCAGACCGCCGGGGATGCTTGGTCGCACCTTAGGATACCCATTAGGGACCATCTCTCAGGGTGAGCCAGGACGGGTTCCCCAGCGGTCGAAGCGCGGAGATACTCCTCTGGGAGTCGATTTCTAGCGCTATATAAACCCACAATTAAATTAAATTAAATTAAACCTCCATCAATATAGCATTTAGCAGGGGCAGATCTGGTGCATGAGGTCGCAATCAGCTTCTCAATAAATAAGCAGTATGAACATTACATCAGGCCAGGATAGACATTTCGATTAAAAACTAGGCATCATCCTTAAATCAGAGTGAACCTCCTCTTACGGCAGGTATAAACATTTCCTTACTCAGGAGTAACATTATGTAAGGCAATCACCACACTCCTGGTAGTAGGGTCTAACAGTCGCCTGTAACCAACTACTTTCCCCAACCAGGGGTTAACTTTAAGCATGGGCGAATTTTGCGCATCTCGCGTTCGCGGATTTTGCGGATTTGCGAACTCGCAATCCGCAAAATCCGCGAATTCTCGCGAATTTGTGGATTTTTTTTATTTTTTATGTTCGCACGGGTTTCTGCAAGTTCGCGAGGGTTTTGTACAATTTCGCAAATTGCGAAATTGTACAAAACGCGTGCGAACTTGCAGCAACCCGTGCGAACACGAAGAGAAAGAAGCTCCTGGTCACAGGAACAGCACAGGGATTGCGCTCATGAAAGTCAAGGATGCAAAGGCCTCTACCCAGCATCACAGCTGATTTTCCACGGTAGATTTGGGAAGAGGCACACCTGTCCAGCCTCGAAGACGCTCATGATTGTTTTTGGGCTAATGAATGAGTCACTGAATTTGAGCATTAACTAGTTCGAGCGACGGTGATTTGCAGATTTTGAGGTGGGGGGGGGGGTGCTTCCATGCGAGTTCACATGCCTCTTGTATGTATAAAAGGTCAGAGAAAGATCGGTTCAGCAGATGAAGAAAAAGAAGCTCCTGGTCACAGGAACAGCACGGGTATTGCGCTCGTGAAAGTCAAGGATGCAAAGGCCTCTATCCAGCATCACAGCTGATTTTCCGCGGTACATTTGGGAAGAGGCACATGATTGTTTTTGGGCTAATGAATGAGTCACTGAATTTGAGCATTAACTAGTTCGAGCGACCATGTGTGTGTTACTATGCAATCGCCCTGAAGGCCGCAGGGGTCCCTTGAGTGACCTGTAAGGCTGTGCTGCCCTGTAACTATTTTACAATAGCGCCAGCAAGCTGCCAGCGCCGTTGTAAAATAGTTACAAAGTTAGCTTGCACAGGAAGCACCTGCTTCGTTTTATCTAGTGGTTCCTGTGCAAGCTAACTTTGTAACTATTTTACAACGGCGCTGGCAGCTTGCTGGCGCCATTGTAAAATAGTTAAATGAGTGTGGGTTCAACTTTTGAACCCGTTACGTTCGCTGATTTTTTTTTGCGGATTTTGCGGGAAATCCGCAAAATTCGCGGATTGCGGATTTCCCGAAAATCCGCAAAATCCGCGAGCGTAACGGATTTCACGCTCATGCTTAGTTAACTTGGACCAACTTAGGCTTTAAAGGTGTCTCTTGGGGCTCCGAGACAGTTCCAGTACTTGGGAAGGATTTCACAGGGCCAACGGGGCCCAACAACAGTATTCCCCAGGGGAAGGGGCGAACTCGGGGCCTCCTGTAGCCTTCAGGCCTCCTTGGCCCCTTGCGGCGATGTCAGCAGGCCTCGGGGTGAGTGTGGCTGGCTGCAGGCACAGCAGGGCGGCACGGGCCCCGTGCTGATGGTAGGGCCGGCCCGAGGGTGTAACAGCTCGGAGGGGCTCTCAGGCTCTTCCGGAGCCCTCCGATGGTGAAGATGCTGGTTCCCGGGCATGTCGTGATGTCAGCGGTGTGGGGCACCAATGGGAAGGATGACAAGGAAGGACCTGGCTCTCATGGCCAATAGGGGCGCAGATAATGGGGGTGCGCCAGCCAGGACTAATGGCTGTGCGGCGTTTGACGAGGCGGGATCCAGGACGACGCCCCCGTCACGTGATGGTGGAGACAGGCTACAGGGCCTAGCGCGGCCTTCTCCTCAAATCGCGGCCTGACTAAGATTTACGGCAGCCCTCTCCTGGCCCCCGGGGGCCACCGTGGGGGTGATGAGGTCGGCGCTTCTGGGCCGCAGAGGCCGCGAACGGCGCCTGATCCTCTGGCGGGGCGGCAAAGGCCGCGGCGGTGAGTGGTGCCACCAACGCTTCTCCTCAGCGCTTCAAAGCACAGAGCTAGCAAAGCTTCGCAGCGCTTCTCCTGGGGGCCCAGCGCTTGGGTGACACGCGCTATGGGGGCAGTCACACAGTTCTAGCAGGACAGGCAGTCTGAGTAATAGCGCTTCTCAGGTACAGCGCTTCAAGGCACAATAGCTTCCAGGACCTCAGCGCTTCTCAAGGGGGCACAGTAGGGGAGCGCTGGGTAGGCAGTGAAGGCAGGACAGCGCAGGGGCCACAGGTGCAAACAGAGAGGGCAGAGATGGCACAGCCCAGTACCTGGTTGATCCCCAGTAGTCCTGGTCAGTTCGGTTTCTTCTTGGCACTTGGTGGTTCTGGCGCCCTTTTTGTGGAAGCAGATTCTTGGTTGCTTGAATAAGGGGGGTTGAGTTGAAGGCTGCTGACAGGTTTCCTCAGCAGGTCACTGTAGGTGGCCCCTGGGTTCCCCTCCCGCCGGGCCAGATCAGTGGGCTAGTTCAGTGTTCCTCACACAGCTTGGTGGGCAGCGCCTAAACCTTGTCACCCCCAGTGGTATAGGTTTCTGACTAGGCCCTACCGCCTAAGTCTCCTGCGTAGGGTCCCCCAGGTCAGTGATGCCCCAACTGACTGGAAAGTGTCTCTCCTTTTTCTTTTATAGTCCCAGGTCAGGTGACCACTCTCGGAGATGGCAGTTGGTGACCACTCCCCTATTCCGGAAGGTTCCAGGAGCTTCCTCACTCTAGCTATGGGCAGGGAAGGCAGGCTGGTATGGCAACAATGTTTAAGGGTTCCAGCCAGCTCCTGGCAACTAGGGTGCTACTATCAAGTCCACTCTGCAGTAGCAGGGGTCAGTGGCAGCCATGTTGGGGGAAGAGAGCACCTGCACCTTAGCACTGATTTTAATATTACACAGGGCATCTCAACCTCACAGGGCCTATACAACTTTGTTACGATGGGGGGACATCCTGAATTAGGGGAGCGAAAAGCAAAACAATATCAGGGAAGAGGGCCAAGTCCAACAAACTGGCAATGCAGTGAGCCTCATAGGCTTCATTCATGACACTGGTCAAGGCTCGAGGACAAACCCTTCCCCTGCCCCAGGCACTGTATTTCATGGGCAGACGGGAAATTCGCTATGCAGGAGGCATGCACCTCCACAAGGCTGACCCCACTTCCATGGGTTGGCTGCTGAGGTGAACCGCTGACAATCTTGAATTTAGGCTGAAACAGGTTCTGACTAACTTTAGTGACATACAACATCAGGATGTTGTTACTACTGAGGTGGATTAGCCACAGGACATGATTCCAAATGGCTATTAGACCTCACACCCACTAACATTCTCAAAATCTTGGATTTAAGGGGCACCCCAGACACCAGAACCTCAGGTTGATCATGATACCAAGAGACCCGTTACACAACATAGTAGGAGTCCAATAAGAGAGGGGCACCTGTGGTAGCCACCCTGTACTCGCTGGATTTCAACTTGGTCATGGCAAGAGTTTAGTTAGCAAAGGAATGTAAACCCCTCTACAAACCCCAGACATCACAAGAACTCCCTTGGTTTAGAGGATCTAGTCCCCTGCAGTTGGCAGGCACAAACTGCAAAGTCCACAACCTTAAAGTCTTGCACCCCAAGCCACCTGACATGGCTGCTCCAGGTCCTTGTGTAGGTGAATTCTGGGAACTGTTGTCCCAACCCTCAGTGGGGCTCAGCTTTCTACACCGTTCCCCTGGTTCTCTGGATAAATATTTCTCTAACCAGAGTGCTTGAAGATACCAAGGCTTGTTGGTTTTAAGTTCAATGACAACCTGCTTGATTGAATGCTTAGAAAGCAGAGATATATCTGCTCAAAGAACCAACCACTCCTGTGGCTCCATCATAAAGATCTTGCATGTGTTTCTTACCCTTTCTTGGGACACCTGCCAGTTCTTCTGGCCACAGATCCTGTTCAGCACCACAGGTAGCCAAGAGCACTTCTACACCCGAGCCCCCGAGCGAGGTAGATTGGTCCAGGACCAGCTCCTTGCTTTAATTCTAAAGGGTTTTGCTCAACTCACACATGCAAGTACCATTGTGCTTAAGTAACTATTTCAACACCGCAATTCTGATTTACAGCTCCGTTTGACAGCTGAAAGTGCACCTCTGCACCTCATTCACTTTAAAGAAGTAAAATTGTGCTAGCTACTATGAACTGTTCTTAGACCTTCAGAGACCTTAACTCCGAGTGGGTTCCATTGAACTCACACTTTAAAGTATCAACTGCATATATGTGTTTTCCCACTGAACATAACGTTAATATTTTTCGCATTGCAAAGTATTGATTTATTTATTGTTTGAAAACTGATAGCTCTGGTCATACTGTATATATTGATTTCATTTTTGTATCTAAAAATATATCAAAATCAGAGACATTTTTCTAAAGTTGTGTTGGAATCCTCTCAATGTGTGTCAATAACTTATTGTTCATGTTGCTGAAAAGCTTCACAATTGTTCCTCTAAGTAGCCTGTATGCTCCTTGTCACTCCACCAGGACTGATAGAAGGTATACTTAGAGAGTACACTGAGAGCAGGTCTACTGAGACAGTACCCGGGTTCCATCTTTGCATATTTTATCAGTCTTGCACTGTAAGTCTTCCCTGCAAGACCACATACTTCTACCATACAGAAACCACACTTTATCACACAGGAATCTCAATCGAAGACGTCACTCATGATTAATCACATCCACCAAACCTGAGAAGCAGAACAAGGACAAGTTATCTCTCACCGCCCTGGAATGAAAGCTAACAAATTGCGATTGAGTTTTACTGGGCAGGTTTGCATTAGACAGTATTGAAACTCTTTGTTTTTTGTCCTGATCTTAAGATACTTTTTCTCATACAATTGTCTTTTTATTTCTGCATTCGAGTGCGATCTGTAAGTCAGGATTACAGTTGTTGAGAGATAAAACAAATGCCAAAAGGTTTTTCTCAGTTCCCCTCCAAATATCAAAATCATTATGAATATACTGAAGCAACATTTTCAACTTATGGCTATGTGGGTTTCTAGGTTTGAAAATATAGGCTTCATACAATTGGTCTATGTAAAGTTCTCTCAAAAGGTGATGGGAGGAATGCATGAAAGTAATCTAACCACAGGCACTCATGCGGGTAGCATCCCCGTTAATGGTTCTTTTGCTCACCGTGCCACCTCGGTTTATACCTTGCCTTTGGCAAATCAGTCTTGACCCTGCTCCTCATTAGAACCATCCAGTTGAACTTCCAGACTACGTCCTCTCTGAAGGCAAACACAAACAAACCAGGTTTGAACCGAGGTGGAAGACAAAGAAAACAGAAGTAAGAAAGGTGGTGAGAGTAAGAAAAAAAACACTCCCTACTATAAAACAAAAATAAGAAAACAAAATAAGAATTGGCAAAATGAAAAGACTGCCAGCTAGTGTCAGACCGATTGGCTTTACCATGCTTTTTTCCTTAATACTGTATCAGGGCCTAATCCTGACTTGCTTTACAGAGGTTCCAACACCTGTACACATTTCTTATTACAGCAATAAGACTCTACACATGGTCTAAAAATCAAAGCAGACTATTCAATAAAAAAAATGTAAGTGGCCGCCTTCACTGCAGACCCAGAATAGCTCAAAGGTTTACTTTCCACTCCTCTTTATACCTCACAGTTCTTGCAGTGCCGAGAAGCTCCTCTCAGATACTGTCCCCTCTAAGGACAGGTGCAGGGCTTTCAAATTTTTAATTTTGGTCTCATCTTTCAGTGTCTTTCTACTTCTGTTGAACACAAAGTCTTAAGTAGGTCCTTTTGTCCAGTTCCATCTTGATTCAAGTAACTCAAACAGCTACTCTGGTAAGATGCAGAACAGATATAATAATACAGCTCAATGGTGCCAGGATAGGGTTCACTGCTTACAAGTTAGTGGCAACATCTAAAATTGCTATCACATCTTCTAGGTCCCCCATTCTATTGGTGATTCAAAAGTCATCCCCTAACAAATTAAGATATCTTTGTCCCATTTGTAAAAAGAAACACCTAAAATAAAACAAATTGGGAACTGCACTGAAAATAATCAACCATGAAATAAAAAGAATGTCAGAGTGAGAAGACGAGAAACAAAACAGCAGGTATAAAGTGAGAACGTTGAGTAAAATTGAAGACATGAAGTATTGATACAAGAAAGTAATGAAGTAAAGAGTGGTAAAAGTAACAATATGGAAACACATAAAATGTTAGAAAGGATAAAATAAAGACAACATAAAGAAGAACTAGGAAATAAAAAGAAAGTATGGAAGTTGGAATAAGAGAACGGATACAGTAAGAATGAGAAAAGAAAATGTTCTGGACAAGAGAAAGTCCAAGATACAAAATAGAAAAAAAGCAATGAGGAAAGTTGGAAGCCTATACAGGATGAAAGAATAAAATACAAGACTAAACAAATGAGAAGGCAAAACCCATAAAATTGAACAATGAAGGAATAAAAGAATGTATGAAGAGAATGAAGTGAGATTTAGAAAGTAAAAGTGAGAAAGGCAACATGAATGGACAAGAAAGCAGTTAGGAGAAAAACACAGAACAGAAAGACAAAGAAATCAAAGCCAATGCACGATCCACTTTCCTCCAAAATAGGTCAAATTAGCACAAGTTCATGGGTAAACTTGTGAGCAGAAGCACCACGCCAAGGTTTTGACCTTTGCTACTGAACATTCACCCAGCAGCGGGGCAGTGAGGGTACCGGCCGAGGCGGTGACGTGGGGAGGGGGGGGGGGTCGGGCAGGGTGGGGGTAGTAATGTATGGATTACGGAGTTTAACAGGTAAGTAAACATATAAAAAAAAAAATTGTTGCGCGCACTGCATCGCATTTGGTGATGCAGTGCACGCAACAAAATTTGTTTTATTTATGTATATGTTTACTTACCTGTTAAACTCCGTAATCCATACATTACTACCCCCCCACCTTGCCGCTCCCCCTCCCATCGTCACTGCCCGGCCGGTACTCCCACTACCGGCCGCGGCTGCATTCACACCATTCACAACGTCATTCAGGGGGCTACCCTGCTTCTCATCAGATCAGAGATCCGGTGTCCAGCTCCAGATAGGGGCAGTGCTACGGGTTTGTTGAGCTCAGGGCAAAATTCAATTTCCCTACTTGAGAACCCGGGAAACAGCTTCTTATTTGGCCATACCACACCGACTGGTCCTTGCACCCCCACGTCATAGTGCATTTGACTGCCTTCTCACTGGCTGCTGCGTGCACAAGGTTTGCTTCCTGATTTCTCCCCCTGAAGGAACCAGGCAAGCTCCTGTCAGTCTGAGTGCCCCATTCACACCGCATTCACACCATTCATACGCTAGCCCACACACTGCACTCACACTACAGGCATCACTGGCTATGGCTGCATGGAGAGACCAGTGTTACATTATGTTGATAGAAGTAAGCCCGTCTGTAACATGACATCACAGAACCAAAAGATTGAGGGAAGGAAGTCAGAAACAATTAACTAATTATTAAGGTTTCCTGTGTTCTCTTATTGCGTGCAGACTTTTATTTTGAACCTTCCTAGACAGACAGAAGCTGTCAGAGGATTTGTTTCAGAATTTCTCTCTGTCTGGATTATTCTGCAGATGTTGTAGCCACTGAGGTCAATAATTACCAATAGTCATCTTTCAATGTCGCTGCCAAAAAGAATGTCCTTCAAACCCATCGTAACAGAATCTGTTAAGGCGCTGGTGAGACGGACCTGGTGCACTGCACAGGAATGTACAGCATTTCATTCTGTTTCCTCTTATCTGCTCTGCCCATTTCACAGGTGGGATTCAGGTATTCAAATGGCAGGGTGGGATCTAAGAATTAGAAGACACGCTGCATCTTTCTTCTGCACTGAATGGCAGAGCCTGGCAGTGGCCTTATGGCTGGGCTCTGAGTCTTCATCTGTGTGAATCCCTCTGTGCTGGCCCGGCTTGCCATAGACTCCTTGTGTGACTCTACACAGCTTCAAGAGCATCGCACCCATTCAGTCAATAGAAGGAAGTTCTGGGTACCCAGGGGAGACGAGGTGCCCAACAAAACTGTAGCCTTAGAATCCGCTCATTACTACTCACAAAATGAACCTTAGACATCATACACAGCTGCTGCTTGAACCTGAAAAAACATTTTATGTTTTGCGCAAGAGGCATTCTAAGGGTAGAATTTGCATTCCAAACTCAGTTCTGACTATCCAAATTAGAAGTGTGGTTCCAATCTGCATTCTAATGGAATTCTTTTATTTCCTAATTAGAACTCTCATTCCAAACATAGAATGTCATTTACAAAGTAGAACTCATTCTAAATTAGAGCTCAAATTTCATATTAGCAAGGCCTGAACATCACATAGTGGCGACATTGTGACACCACAGACACCTTCATTGCAAGTCTTGTTGTAGATTTGATTTTGCACAAAAACTAAATTTCTGATCTAACGGGCATTGCAAACAATTTAACACTACTGCACTCTCAGGGTTTGTCATGGATACATTTGGTCAGGTAAAGCTTGTGGAACGTGTCCATGGAAAACTGCAGGGAACTTGGGATAAGTCTGTCAAAATCAGGGCATAAAGGCGGACGTCAGCTATAATTCTCCAGTGCAAGAGCACGGCTGTCACATGACTGTCCCTGCACAGCATAGCATTTGCCAGTCAAGGAGCCGTCACACACTCACACATTCACAATGTTCTCTCAGTCAACTTCTTCACCAAAGAAGAGGATGGACAGGTAAAGGACCATTCAACTGATCACACAAAAAGGAAAGGAGAATGGGGTGGTAAATGGGAGATGGAATGATATAGGGACTTGGTGTTACCTCTACATGGAACACACAAAACCACCTCATTCATATCAATTAGCTCTTTTCAGCTCCAGTAAGAACAGATGTTATATTTCATATCGGTACCCTAATATAGCTCCAAGGAACATCGCATACTTTCTCTACATCAGTTTCCGTTGTTTCATATGAACGAGCCTTGTAAGGACATAACTCCAAATAATGACAGAATGCCTTATAAGTACATCACACCTTATAAGGACTGCAGCCTTTTATGGACTAAACCTTTCACCCAAAGGCTAATATATGCAGCGGGGGTGTACGGAGTCAGTCTGCCACCAGACCCACGGTATATGTTATCTGTAAACAGCCTAGGTCCTGCATGACAGGGTTCTATTGGAACTACACTAGTCAGGCTAGATGATTCATATGTACAACTGGAGTGGCGCTGCCAGACACCAGCACTGATGGAGGCCTGGTTACAGGCACTCCCCGTTCAACAGACACTAGGAGATCCTCCTCAAATGGCCTGCAAGTACAGTCTAGGTCCCCAACCTGGTGTTCCCTTAAGGAACGCTCCAGGCCCTGAGACTGGGTTTCGGGCACCGTGGACACACCGTCCCACACTCATTCCTTCGCCACTGAGACCGGACATGAGCCCCTATGTAGGAACTGGGGTCTTCAAATAAGTAAGTTTTATCTAAGATCAAGAATAGGGCAATCAAAAATCACAGTAGTAATAACTTATTATCGTCCCTTAAAAGCACAGGTGTTTCATCACTCGGCCATAAATACTTAAATAAAAAATTATTAAATATTAAATAACCGTAGGCCTGGCAACAGCCTTGCTCCTAGTCAGCACCTGCAAGGAATTCTTTATAAATACATTTAAATAACATTGCATTAAGCATCCATAACCATTTCCTTATGTAAGCAACCATTTCATTTAGTGACTAAAGGCATCCAGGAAACTTTGCATTAGACAAAAGTAAACCGACCATTAAGTAGGAGTAAAACATTTCATGAGGATTATAAAGGGTCGTTCAGCAGAGGTAATCACTTCCTCTAGGTAGGGCAAACAGTTCGTTAGGCCACATTAACCAAGGCATTAGGCAAAGATAAACATTTTGTATATACCGGCTACATTAGCCATTACCATACTCCTAGCAGGGGTGTTCTCCTCTGGCTCAAAAGTTACTAGGGCCTCCGCAATGCTAGGGTAAGTTTAGGGGCCTGGCGTTCCTGCAGTGACCCTTCCACAACAATGGGGGGCCGACGGGACCCAACACAGTCTCCCGCGCGGGAGGGGCAATCTCGGGGCCTCCCCGGGGGGTTTTACCTCTTTCCTTCGGCCCTCCTCGGGCCCTTTCGGAGGTTTGGTTGCTGGAGGGGAGGGGGGGGGGCGGCTCCTGCCCTCCTAGAAGCCCCCTGGAGTGTCTCACTGATGGGGACGGCTATGGGGCACCGCAGGACTGCACGGGGCCCTGCACCGATGCTAGGGCCGGCCCCGAGGGTGTAGATAGGCGGAGAGGGCTCCTTGGAGTCCTCCGAAGGGTTGCGTCCTGTTCTCGGGCCCACAAGCACGTCAGAGGCCCGGGAACCAATTGGCCTGAAGGTGCGCTGGGGGCAGGGCCTGGGATCCAATGAGGGCAGAGGTGCTCCCGCAGCCTCCTATGGCAGCGCGGCCTGCGGGGACACAACGCTGGTGGCCAATCCGAGCGTGGCGGGGGCGGAGTCAATTCCAATGCCCCGTCACGGGAGGAGAGTTTCAGGCTTCGGGCCTAGCGAGGCCGACTGTGGCCTGTCAGGAATTCGCGGCGCCCTCTCCTGGCTCCGGGAGCCGCCAAGGGGTTGAGAAAGGCGGCGCCGGCGTCCCTGGGATCGCGCCGGGCCGCGACAACGAAGGCGAGGCTCACAGAGCTCCTGGACTGGGGCGGTGAGTTGTGCGGCTCCCTCGGTGATAACCCGCATCAGGGGACCAGCAGGGAGCGCCTAGCAGTAGAGGCACTCAGTCCTCGCGGCGCTTTGGGGACAATCACCACAGCGCCTCGGCCAGCAACAGGAGGCAGGAATCTAGTGCTCCTCATGGACCCAGCGCTTGAGCAGGATAAGCAGTCCCAGTTCAGGCAGGTCAGCGTTCTAGCTCCAAGGGGGGAAGAGCGCTTCACAGGTAGCCCATTTCACTTCAGGTTCAGGCTGGCTAACAGCTCAGGCAGAGTAGGACAGCAGAAGGCATAAGGCAGGGCAGCGCAGGGGCCCCAGGTTATGGCAACAGGGTGCAGAGGTGACACAGCCCAATACCTGGTTGATCCCCAGTGGTCCTGAATAGTGCAGGGAGGCTTCTTCCTGGCGCTTGTTGGTTCTGGCGCCCTTCTGTGGTATTAGAATCTTGGCTTCTTGAGGAGGGGGGGTGGTGAGTTGAAGGCTTTCCTCAGCAGGTCACTTCAGATGGTTCCTGGGTTCCCCTCCCGCCGGGCTAGATCAGTGGGCTAGTTCAGTGTTCCTCACACAGCTTGGTGGGCAGCGCCTAAACCCTGTCACCCCCAGTGGTAAAGGTTCCTTACTTGGCCCTCCCGCCTACGTCTCCTGAGTAGGGTCCCCCAGGTAAGTGATGCCCCAACTGACTGGAGAGTTTCCCTCCCTTTTCTTTTATAGTGCCAGTTGGTAGTTGGCAGTGGGCAGGTGGTGACCACTCCCCTATTCTGGAAGGTTCCGGGAGCTGCCTCACTCTAGCTATGGGCAGGCAGGCAAGCTGGTATTGCAACAATGTTTAAGGGTTCCAGCCAGCTCCTGGCTACTAGAGTGCGTCTAAACAGACCACGCTGCAGTAGCAGGGGTCAATGGCAGCCATGTTGGGAGAATAGAGAGCACCTGCACCTTAGCATTGATTAGGAATGGGAAGGTGCCCAGAGACCTAAGGCCAACCAAAAAGAAGGTGGGAAAAATGAGGCAAAAGCGGAAAAAAAGGAAAGACCACCCTAAGGCTGACAGGTCTAACATGCGTCCCCCCCCAGCTGAAAGTGGGGAGAGCTACCAAGCCTCTAGGGAGTTCTCGTCACTAAGGCGGAAAACCAGGGAGAGACCGTCAGCATTGGCGTGGGCAACTCCGGGCCGATGTTCCACCCGAAAGTCCATCCCCTGTAGGGAAATGGACCACCTTAGCAACTTGGGGTTTTCGTTTCTCATCTGCATGAGCCGGGAAGGGTTCGGTGGTCGGTTTGAATCAGGAAGTGAGAGCCAAACAGGTATGGCCTCAACTTCTTCAAGGCACAGACCATAGCGAAGGCTTCTCGCTCGATGGTACTCCATCGCCGTTCCCGAGGGAGGAGTCTTCTGGGGATGAAGGCCACAGGTTGGTTTTGGCCATCGTTGTTGAGTTGCGAAAGCACAGCGCCTATGCCATGCTCAGAGGCGTCCGTCTGCACAATGAATTCCTTTGTGAAATCAGGTGTTGCAAGCACCGGAGCGGTGCGCATCGCGTGGTTCAGTGTCTCGAATGCCTCTTAGCAAGCAGCCGTCCAGATCACTTTTCGTGGCTGCTTCTTAGACGTCAACTCAGTCAAGGGGGCTACGATGGTACCATATCCCTTGACGAACCGGCGGTAATAGCCAGTGCAGTGAGGCCGAGGAAAGCTCGGACCTCAGTCTGAGTTTTAGGGGGCTCCCAAGCCAAGATGGTCCCAATTTTGGCATGGAGGGGTTGCACCTTACCCCCACCCACCAGGAGTCCCAGGAAGACAACAGATCCCTGTCTAATCTGGCACTTGCTAGCCTTGATGGTCAGGCCAGCACGTTGCAAGGCCTGAAGTACCTCCTGGAGATGCTGCAGATGGTCCTCCCAGGAGCTACTGAAGACAGCTATGTCATCCATGTACGCCGCTGAGAAGGACTCCAGGCCAGACAGCGCCTGGTTCACCAACCGCTGGAAGGTGGCTGGAGCATTCTTGAGTCCGAAGGGCATCACTCTGAATTGGAAGTGGCCCTCGGGGGTGGAGAACGCTATTTTCTCCTTTGCTCCATCGGCCATGGCAATCTGCCAGTACCCTGATGTTAGATCAATGGTGCTGAGGTACCGGGCTGCTCCCAGCCGGTCAATCAGCTCATCTGCTCTTGGGATCGGGGGAGCGTCTGTCTTGGTGACAGAGTTCAATCCTTGATAGTCCACACAGAACCGAAGTTCTGGTGTGGTGGCCGGTGCAGCCGCTTTTTGCACCAACACAACTGGACTAGCCCATGGGCTGCTGGAAGGTTCGATCACCCCCAGCTCCAGCATTTTGGCCACTTCACCCTGGATGCTGTTCTTGACTTTATCGGACAGCCGGTAAGACTTGGTTTTTACAGGCGGACTGTCCCCTGTGTCCACATCATGGGTACACAGATGTGTAATTCCAGGCGTGATGGAGAACAACAAGGCGTACTGCTCCAACACCTGGCGCCAGTACCTCTGTTGCTCTAGGTCAAGGATGGGGAGAGGATAACTCCCTCCACTGAACCATCCTTCTCCTGGGCCACCAGAAGGTCAGGAAGAGGCTCACTCTCCTCCTCCTCGCTCCCATCCGTCAACAGGAGGAGAGCAAGCTCAGATCGCTCATGGTGAGGCTTCAGGCGGTTGACGTGGAGCACCCGATGGGGCTGACGGGGGGTCTTTAAGTCAACGACATAGGTAGACTGACCTCGACGCTCCACAATTTCGTACGGACCAGTCCACCAGTCCTGGAGGGCACTAAGCTCCCCAGGCTCCATGACCCACACCTTCTGTCCAGCGTCCAACTCCACTGTCCGAGCGTTGCGGTCATACCACTCCTTCATGACGGCTTGGCTAGCCTCCAAGTTGTCTGAGGCTTCCTTCCATAGCTTGGCCATCTGGCTGCGGAATGCCAGCATGTAGCTGACGACATCACAGGGAAGCTTCTTCGAAGTCTTCTCCCACCCCTCCTTGACAAAGGCTGAAGGGGCCCCTAACGGGATGGCCATAGAGCAGTTCAAAGGGGCTGAATCCGACTCCCTTCTGTGGTACCTCGCGGTACGAAAACAGCAGGCAAGGGAGGAGGATGTCCCATTTCCGCTTCAAGTCCTCTGGCAGGCTCCGGATCATCCCCTTCAAGGTCTTGTTGAAGCGCTCTATGAGCCCGTTAGTCTGGGGGTGGTAAGGAGTGGAGAACCGGTAGGTCACTTCCACATGGCCTGCAGGTAGGCCGACATGAAGTTCGTGCCCCTGTCTGACACCACCACCTTGGGGAATCCCACTCTGGTAAAAATCCCCATCAGGGCCCGTGCCACCACAGGTGCAGTGACAGTCCTCAGAGGGATAGCCTCCGGGTACCGAGTGGTGTGGTCCACTAACACCAAGATGAACCGGTGTCCCACAGAGGTCGGAGGGTCCAACGGCCCAACGATGTTGATTCCGACCCGCTCAAAAGGGGTCCCGACCACCGGTAGCAGTTCCAAAAGGACCTTCACTTTAGTCCCAGTCTTGCCACTGGCCTGACAAGTCTTGCAGGTCTTACAGTAAGTGTCAGAGGCAACCCTCATCCTGGGTCAATAAAAAAATGGGACCAGCCGCGCATAGGTTTTGTCCTGGCCCAGGTGTCCAGCCAAAGGAATTTCATGCGCCAGTTCCAATAAGAAGGCCCGGTAGCATTGGGGGACCACTAAGGCCCTCGAGGATCCATTCACGGGAACCTAAGGCTCACTGTAAAGGAGGCCATCCTCCCAGTACACGTGAAAACTGCCGGTCTCCTGATCGGTCGCTTGGGCTTTAGTCTGTCGCCGCATGCCTTCAAGCGTGGGGCACTCCTTCTGCGCCCGGGAGAATTCCTCCCGGGTAAGCCCTCCTTCCACATGCCACTCGGCAAGGGTCGGCAAGTCCCCCACAGGAACAACATCCACCTCCACGGACTCCGGGGGTACCTCCACAGGCTCCCCATCCATCACACGAGGTGTGTCCTTCACAACATCCTCCTCTTCAGGACCAGCATTGGGTTGGGCAGATGTCTCAGGCTCCAACCCGGGTTGAGTTCCTTGCCGGGCAGCCATGGACCGCGTGACCACGCAAGTCCATCCTGGTAACCCCAGCATCTCAGTGTGGGCCTTAAACTCCACCTCTTTCCAGGCGGTTTGCTCCAGGTCGTTTCCTAGCAGACAGTCCACTGGTAAGGCAGGGCTTATCGCAACTCTCAACGGGCCTTTCACTCCTCCCCTCTCAAAGGGGACCTGAGCCACAGGATAGGAGCTCAGAGTGCCGTCAGCCAACACGGCCGGATGGAATACATCAGGTACTAATTGCTCAGTGGACACCAGAAACCTCACTATGGTGTACTAAGAGGGAGGGGTCCCAGCTTAAGTGTGAAGTGATGTGAAAAATATCAAACCATAAATTACACAAACAATAAATGAGTCCACATTGTTTTATTCTCAACGGGACTGGATATACTGAATATATACAAGAACAAATCAATAATGCAATTGGTTGTACAGTGCCCGAGAGGAATAAAAATAGGGGTAGAGGTAGTGGTAGGTGCTCAGGTGAGGATAAAGTGATAGACAGAAGTACGTGACAGTAAAATCAATGAATTAGGGAGACTGTATTTCTGAGTTATATACAGTGTAGTGGACCGAAGGTTCATCACAATTGGATTAAAGAGTCATATTTCACATATAACTATGAATGAAATAAATGTTGCAGTGAAGTTGATGGTGAAGTAGGTGGTTGTCGACGTTTCGACCCTCTAGTGCAGGGATTGGTTGTGCCCTTGCTGTGGGGTCTTCATCAGGACAGAGAAGGGGGGCGGGCAACCTAGTTCGGTGTATAAAATTAAAAGTTAAACTCAAGGTATTGGGACGTGCCTCATAATAATTATACCATAATTGGCACACAATCGATTGAGCAAGTTAAGGTTAATTCATTAGAATGCTGGGTTATCGACACATTGATAGTCATACTTGGAATTCAATTAAATTAGTAGCCGGGCTGGGAGTGGAGCCAGTCCCGTTTGAAGGAATAATTCACAATGGTGGAAGCGAGCGACGGAGAAAAGGGTCTCGGAGGAGAGGTGGGTTCTAGCCATCCCCGTCGCGAGATAGTTTAGGGTGGTATATCACCGTGAGACGTAGTTAGGAGGGCGCGGTAGAAAGCCACCATCTAATTAGATCCTGTCAGGAGGTTCATGCCTGAAATAAGCAAAATTGGGCCAAATAAATCACCGGGTACCAACAATAGGATTCTACATGCACAATCATGGTGACACGGGTAGATTTGAAATGAGCTAACTTACCGCGTGGAAAAAATCAATATTGCCACGGGATGCTGTTAGCGGTTAGAGGGGCAAAAAACTCTAGTCAAGAATTATTCTCAACTGTAAAACAACTATCCAAAGTAAAAGCTAACACTAACATGCCAGTCACTACAGAGTTCTGCAACACTCTGGGTCAATTTTTTATTGACAAAGTGACCCGGGTCTATGAATCTTTTAAATCGGCCAATCCACAAACCCCTACACGGGATAAAAATGACCAAAGTAAGGACTTAGCTCCTAACACAAAATCAAAACCGGAGTTCAAATTCTGCCTCCCTGAGGCGGAACAGGTTCACCAGATAGTCATGGCAACTAAATCCGGGGCATATTCAGACCCATGCCCACCAAAAATACTCCATCTCTTCCCAGAGCTGTACAGTGAACAACTGATCGGCCTTATGGAACACATAATGAACGTAGGCACTTATCCCGCCCTCTGGAAATTAACATCAGTCCTACCCCTTTTGAAAAAACCCAACTTGGATCCAGAAGAACCCGGAAACTATAGGCCAATAGCTAGAATTCCTATTGGTGCCAAGGTAGTTGAGAAACCTCTAAATAAACAAATTGCCCAATTTATTACTGAAGCAAACATCCTGGATCCCTCACAGTACGGTTTCCGTGAAGGGCACAGCACCGAAAAAGCCTTGCTGATGGCAGTGGAAGAGCTCAGGAACGTACTGGACGCCGGGGGGAAGGCCGCCTTGATATAATTAGACCTATCGGCGGCCTTCGATACGGTGAACCATGGTACGCTCCTGGACCGACTAACAGCAGCAGGACTCCATCAAGACGCAAGAAATTTGCTGGCATCTTTTCTGGACAACAGAACATTCACAGTGGAACTGGGTGAAAAAATCTAAACCCTTCAACTCCCCCTGTGGGGTCCCGCAGGGGTCTTCGTTGAGCCCAACGCTTTTTAACCTATACGTAACACCGCTAGCCGGAATCATCAGGGCATGTGGCTTTCTGCCAGTGTCATACGCAGATGACACACAAATTGTAGTCTCAATTAAAAACGACACCTCAGACACAACAGATAACTTCAAAAATTGCATGAAGCAGGTCAGCCTGTGGATGGAGCAAAACTGCCTAAAATTAAACAGTGAAAAAAGCGAGGTTATTCTATTAGGAACAAATGCAGGAATCTGGTCCCCAGACTGGTGGCCGGTGGATCTTGGCAACTGCCCATCACCGGTGACCAAAGTAAAAAATCTAGGCATCTTGCTAGATAACAGACTCACTTTTGAGGCCCAAACCAACAAACTTTATCCACGATGTGGTCTATCCTAAAAATGATCAGGAAACTAGTGCCATACATCCCCATGGACTCCCGAAAAACGGTGGTGACCACCTTAGCCCTATCAAGACTCGACTACGGAAATGCATTATATGCCGGGATGCAAGCCCAACACCTGACCAAATTGCAATGCTTGCAGAACTCAGCAGCACGACTGATACTAAATATCCTGCGATCAGGGCATATATCGCACCATCTAGACACACTACACTGGCTCCCCTTGGCAAAACGAATTAGATTTAAATCACTGTCTTTAACATATAAGACGCTCCAAGGTTCGGGATGTCTGTTCCTTAGAACCCACCTCAAGCCATACGTCCCCACAAGAGACCTACGGTCCAGCCAGGCAAAACTGATGCAAGTTCCTAGGTTCAAACAAACTAGATGGGGGGGCAGAAGCTTCCTACTATATGCTGCCAAAGACATGAATCGACTCCCCCTCGCGATTAAAAACAGTACCTCTCTAATGTCATTCAGGAAAGCGGTTAAAACATGGCTGTTCAAGTCCCGATAAACCAACTCTCACCAAGTTTCAGGACACCATGTCTTTTCTACAGCGCCAAGACGCCCAAGAGCATATGAGCGCTTTACAAAACCACAAATTAAATGAAATGATATCAAATAAAATCACTACTACTTGCCCTGGAACGTCTTCCTGGCAACACATTTTCAGATACCTCATCATTAAGTAGGTGTAGCTCTCCTGGAGCACCCGTCCCCCCTGGTGCGCACAGCCCCTCCTGTCTCCCATCCCCTCTCCCCTCTGGGTGAGCCCTTACCCTTGCCCTCAAGGCAGTACAGAGTTCCTCCTTTGCGGCTCTCCGGCCAACCGGCACCCCCATCCCCTGACAAAATTCCCTTAGCTGCAACACTGTGTACTCTTTCAGGTCGGCTAGCTGGAACTCCATTTTGCCAGGTGGGGACCCAGATAAATCAAGGGAAAGATTCTAGGATGTAGGTAGCAGGATTAGGTCAAAACAGGTCTCTACACGCTCAGGTTAGACAGTGGGGGCCAATTGAGTAGGCTTGCTTGCACAATAGGTGTCTAGTCTAATTGCAGCGTACTCTGTCCCGCTGGAAGGTGCTGTATAGTCACAGGTCCTGATCCCACCGCTCGGCACCAAATGTAGGAACTGGGGTCACCAGGTCCCCGGGGGTAGCCTGGCTCGAGCGTGTAGGCACCCGAAAGCTTAGGTGTAAAGTGACTACACAGCACACGCATCCACTGAGACAATAAATGCACGCAAAGACTGAGACCACACCAGTATTATTGATTCAAATAAGTAAGTTGTATCTAAGATCAAGATCTTGGGCAATCAAAAATCACAGTAGTAATAACTTTTTTTTGTCCCTTAAAAGCACAGGTGTTTCATCACTCGGCCATAAATAGTTATATAAATAAATATTAAATATTAAATAACCGTAGGCCTGGCAACAGCCTTGCTCCTGGTCAGCACCTGCAAGGAATTCTTTATAAATACATTTAAATCACATTGCATTAAACATCCATAACCATTTCTTATGTAAGCAACAATTTCACTTAGTGACTAAAGGCATCGAGGAAACTTTGCAGTAGACAAAAGTAAACCGACCATTAAGTAGGAGTAAAACATTTCATGAGGATCATAAAGGGTCGTTCAGCAGAGGTAACCACTTCTTCTAGGTAGGGCAAACACTTCATTAGGCCACATTACCCAAGGCATTAGGCAAAGATAAACATTTTGTATAGCCCGGCTACATTAGCCATTACCATACTCCTAGCAGGGGTGTTCTCCTCTGGCTTAAAAGTTATTAGGGCCTCCGCAATGCTAGGGTGAGTTCAGGGGCCTGGCATTCCTGCAGTGACCCTTCCACAACAATGGGGGGCCGACCGGGCCCAATACAGTCGCCCGCGGGGAGGGGTGATCTCGGGGCCTCCCCCGGGGGGTTTTACCTCTTTCCTTCGGCCCTCCTCGGGCCCTTTCGGAGAATCGGTTGCTGGAGGGAGGTGGGGCTCCTACCCTCCTCGAAGCCCTCCGGAGTGTCTCACTGATGGGGCCGGCTACGGGGCACCGCAGGACTGCAAGGGGCCCCGCGCCAATGCTAGGGCCGGCCCCGAGAGTATAGATAGGCGGAGTGGGCTCCTTTGCTCCTCGGAGCCCTCCGCAGGGTCGCGTCCTGTTCTCAGGCCCACGAGAACGTCAGAGGCCCGGGAACCAATTGGCCTGAAGGCGCGCTGGATGCAGGGCCTGGGATCCAATGAGGGCGGAGGTGCTCCTGCAGCCACCTATGGCAGCGCGGCCTGCGGGGGCACGACGCTGGTGGCCAATCCGAGTGCGGCGGGGGCGGAGTCACTTCCAACGCCCGTTCACGTGAGGAAAGTTTCAGGCTTCGGGCCTAGCGAGACTGACTGCGGCCTGTCAGGAATTCGTGGCGGCCCTCTCCTGGCTCTGAGGGCCGCCGAAGGGGGTGAGAAAGGCGGCGCCGGCGTCCCTGGGAACGCGCCGGGCCGCGACAAGGAAGGCGAGGCTCACAGAGCTCCTCGACTGGGGCGGTGAGTTGTGCGGCTCACTCGGTGATAACGCGCGTCAGGGGACCAGCAGGGAACGCCTAGCAGTGGAGGCGCTCAGTCCTCGCGGCGCTCTAGGGACAATCACCACAGCGCCTCGGCCAGCAACAGGAGGCAGGAATCTAGTGCTCCTCAGGGGCCCATCGCTTGAGCAGGATAAGCAGTCCCAGTTCAGGCAGGTCATCATTCTAGCGCCAAGGGGGGGAAGAGCGCTTCACAGGTAGCCCATTTCACTTCAGGTTCAGGCTGGCTAACAGCTCAGGCAGAGTAGGACAGCAGAAGGGATAAGGTAGGACAGCGCAGGGGCCCCAGGTTACGGCAACAGGGCGCAGAGGTGAGACAGCCCAATACCTGGTTGATCCCCAGTAGTCCTGGATAGCGCAGGGGGGCTTCTTCCTGGCGCTTGTTGGTTCTGGCTCCCTTCTGTGATATTAGAATCTTGGTTTCTTGAGGAGGGGGGTGGTGAGTGGAAGGCTTTCCTCAGCAGGTCACTTCAGATAGTTCCTGGGTTCCCCTCCCGCCGGGCCAGATCAGTGGGCTAGTTCAGTGTTCCTCACACAGCTTGGTAGGCAGCGCCTAAACCCTGTCACCCCCAGTGGTATAGGTTCCTGACTAGGCCCTCCCATCTAAGTCTCCTGCGTAGGGTCCCCCATGTAAGTGATGCCCCAACTGACTGGAAAGGTTCCCTCCTTTTCTTTTATAGTGGCAGTTGGCAGTTGGCAGTGGGCAGCTGGTGACCATTCCCCTATTCTGGAAGGTTCCAGGAGCTTCCTCACTCTAGCTATGGGCAGACAGGCAAGCTGGTATTGCAACAATGTTTAAGGGTTCCAGCTAGCTCCTGGCAACTAGAGTGCGTCTAAACAGACCACGCTGCAGTAGCAGGGGTCAGTGGCAGCCATGTTGAGGGAAGAGAGCACCTGCACCTTAGCATTGATTAGCAATGGGAAGGTGCCCAGAGACCTAAGGCCAACCATAAAGAAGGTGGGAAAAATTAGGCAAAAGCAAAAACAAAAGGGAAAGACCACCCTAAGGCTGACAGGCCAGGAAGATATCTAAGCCACTCCTTTTGGGATCACTCCCCAAATCCTCCTCAAACTCTCTGGAAGTCATCAAGAGGTCTGCCTCCAACGCAAGCTCTCTGGGATCAGAGAACTCACACTCCACCGGGTGTTAGCATAGCTCTGGAAAACAGGAACCTAAACAGGAACTTAAAATATGCTCTGCAACAAATGAATCACAGAGCCCCCCACAGTTGTTAACCAAGCTATCCTTTGCCTCACCCTTCAGTGCCTCACACAAGTACCCCACACCACTCTCCTGAGACTGGCAAGACAGTATCTTACTGTCTCTGTCACACAACCCACACTCTTCTGGCTGGTCTTCACACACACACACCAAGGTTTCTACCACGGGGAACCCCTCTCCCTGTACCACTCTTCTAGAGTCAGTAGAGTGTCCCTTTCACCACTAGGAATATGGTCCCCTGTGCCAGTCCCCCAATCTACTTCAGGGACACTGCACTCCACTGGAACTACATCATAATCCTGAACCCCCTGGTGTATGTCAACCCCCTCCCTCCAGTCAGGCGCTACATCTCCGGGTGTTTGTACCTCTCTCTCAGCACTAGATATCATAATCATGCTGTCACCATCTGAGCTGGACTCCACCTCCAACTCAGCAAAGTTCCTTCCTTGAGCGTCCCATTTTTCTTTCTGGGCTAAGGCCCACCGGATCATTCCTTGTTTAGCCAGTCTAATTCTCTCCACCTTTGCTCAGCAGCAAGGAGCCACTCATCTTTCTCTACCTCACTGTCAGAGACGTCCTCCTCCTCAGAATCATCTGCTAATGTTGCTTCCCAAATTCTGGCCTCATGGGAATACAGGCATGCCTCAAGATCCCTCCTTGTGGAACCTTTCTCCACGGGCAGCCCCCTCTTCTTGCAAAAGGCTTTTATCTCCTCTTCTGTGTAGAGGCACAGGTGGAAAACGTTGACTTCCATTTTGGCAGGATTTTACAGGTGCAACACTAGCCAGAGTCTCAATATCGAAAAAATACTTCCAGGAGGACAACGGAAAAAACAAACAGTATGTGGTGGCGTAGTGGTCTGCACTCACTAGTGATGTACACCAATCACTGTGGGGCCAGTACAAATGTAAGTTCAAATCCCCACCGCTGACCAACAATGTTAGAACTGGGGGTCTCTAGTTGGCAGAGGTTGGTACCACTGTCCAAATAGGGACCCTTGCTTCTAGTCAGGGCAAGGAGGAAACCCTCTGAGATAACCCCTGCTCACCCTCTAGGTAGCTTGGCACGAGCAGTAAAGTCTAATCAGAAGGCAATGTGTAAAGTATTTGTACCAACACTCACAGTAACACAGTGAAAACACCACAAACTGACTTCATAACAGTTTAGAAAAATAAAGGTATTTAATCTAAACTACACAAGATCAAAACAACAAAAATCCACCATACATAGTTCAAGAATGTGGTTTCAAAAGAGTTCTTAAGGTTACGATAAAATAATCCACAGTTGCGTGAAAAGTTCACAGTTGCGTCACGTTTAGCTCACAGTACCTTTAGTTGTGACAAAGTTCCAAAAGCAGAAGCTGGTGCGGTGGAAAACAAGTGATGCGTTGCTCCTGAGACCCTGGGGAGGCGTATGCGACAGCCCCGCTGCATCAGCGGGCGTATTACGACGAATCCGGTCTGTATGGGGAGGAAGGCCACTTGTCTGGATTCCGGTGCATAGGTTCCGTAGGAAGTTTGTTCTCGCAAAGGTACGATGCGACGATCTCATAGGGGCTGCGACGATCTCCAGGGCGACGATGCGAGGTCCAGCGGCGATCTCTCTCTCGCAGATCCTTGATGCGATGGTTCTACGATGATGCTCGCAGTGACGTGATGCGGTCCGCAAGCAAGCAGGACAGCGATCTCACCGAGCGACGACAGGCTCTGCGACGACACTCGCAGCGATGGTAGTCTTCCAGCACCGGTCTGGTGCGTCCCACAAATGAAGGATGCGACGGCTCGGGCAGCGGCAGCAGGCCTTCGTAGCAGCGGGGCTGCGCTCCGCAGCGAGCGATGCGATAACTTTTCTGTAGCAAAGTCTTTAAATCTTGGTTTCCAGCTTCCCAGCACAGGTACAATTTCCAGAGGCACCACACATGAGCCACGCACTCCAGGAAGGACAGAACTGTCTCAGTAGAACTTAGGGGAAGCTGGGGATGAAGTCCTTTTGTTCCTGGGACTTCAGAACAGGGAGCCAGCTCTTCTCGGGCCCTTGGAGATTCATTCAAGCAAGGGGACACAGCACCAAGCAAAGTCCTTCCCCTCTCTTTGGCAGCAAAGCAACAGCAGGGCAATCCAGCAGAGTAACAGCTGGACAATCTTCCTTCTTCAGTTTCAGCTTCCTCCTTGGCAGAGGTTCCTTCTTGATTCCAGGATGATCTAATTTTCTGTTGTCGGGGGTCCTGTACTTATACCCCTAAATGTCTTTCTTCTCTTTGTGCAAGTGGGCCCTGAGCCCGGTCTGAACCAGTTCTGGGTGTTCCTTGAGCACTTTGTTTTTCTGGCTTCTCCTTTCCTTTCAGAGTGAGGGGCAGGGTCGTCAGCCACCCAGCAGGAGGTGGAGACAGCATTGTGGAAGGCAAACACAGCCCTATTCAGGTCCAGGTGCTATCTCCACCCACCACTCAAGTTGCAAATGAAGTCATTCAGCCTAGGGCTGACTCAGCCAGCCTCCTGGGGAATCCCCATCCCCTGTCACTCTCAAACCAAACAGTCAATACACAAACAGGCCAAGGCACACAGAAAGGTCAGACAAGAGAACAGCAACTTTCTAAAAGTGCTATTCTCAAACACAGGATTTAAAAACAACCTTTCCTAAAAGATGTGTTATTAAATTCTGAGTTCAGGGATACTACACTTTTATGTCCTATCTTGTTCCTATGGGAAGAAATGCTGGTAGCCACTGTAGCCAGCATCCCCCATGATAGCCGATTGAGCAAGATAGCCTTGCAGCAGTGAAAAACGAAAATGGCTGTAATTCACCACCAGAGCATGTCACCTACACAAGTACATGCTCTACCTTTCACATACACTGCACCCTGCCCAAGGGGGTATATTGGGCCTTCCATAGGGCAGATCAATGTGCACAAAAAGGGAAGGGTTAGGCCTGGTCAGTGGGGACACTGACCAGGAGGACATGGCAGTTCACAGACTGCACACAGGCACTGCGGTGGCAGGCCGAAGACACCATTTTGGGGCTACTCATGTGGGTGGCACAATCAGTGCTGCAGGCCCACTAGTAGCATTTGTCATCACCAGCCCTGGCACACTCAGTGCACTTTACTAGGGACTTCATGGTGATACAAATATGCCAATCATGTAGATCCAATCACAATAACAATTTACACAGAGAGCATATGCACTTTAGCACTGATCAGCAGTGGTAAAGTGCGCAGAGTCCTATTGCCAACAACCACGGATCAGGAAAAATAAGGGAGGAACAAGCAAAAAGTTTGGGGATGACCCTGCAAGAAGGGCCAGTTCCAACAGAGATGATACATTTCCTGCGCAACGAGACATAAAAGTCACAGAAAAATACCATATGAAGTAAAAAAAATTAATTAATATTTTTATTTTAACTTTGCAAAGAAATGACAGACCATTGACATGGATGCAGTTATTTCACATTACAAATCATATTGACCTTTACAGTGACCAATACAGTCAATCTATGGAAACATTACAATTCTTGCTCTCTGTCTCTATTCCTCCTTACTTCCAGGTCTACCAATGGGGACACAAATATCTCTCCTCTGTACATATTCCACTTGGCCCATTCCTTATCCCATTTCTTTGGACACCCACGTGCGATAAATACTTCTTTCTCAGCTACCATACATTTATCCATTTCCCTTCTCCATATTTCTACCCCTGGCGGCCTGGCACTACCCCACCCCCTAGCTAGTTCTCTCTTAAATAAAGTAAATCCTAGCGTTGCAAACTATTGTTCCATCTCCGTAAGGTCTGTAGCCTCCCATATATTTAATAGACCTAATCGTGGCGTCAGCGTAACTGTCTTACCCAGAGCAGACCGCATGTGCGTCACAATCCTGTTCCATCTGTTTTGCACTACTGGACATTTCCATATCATATGGTATAAACTGTCTGACTGTCTGCATCCCTTAAAACATAGGTCATCTGACCAAGACCCGATCTTTGCCAGAGTAATCCCAGTCAAGTATTAGCAATGTAGAATACGGAGCTGAATAAGGCTATACCTAAGTGTAATGGCAGCCTCTCTCGGAGACATCAATGCTTGCCTCCAGTCCTCCTCTTCCATTGGTCCTAGTTATCTTTCCCATTTCTCTCTGAGCTCCCCAAAGGAATCCCGGCATATTGTTACTAAGCTTTCTATATGTGAGGGAAATTGCCTTGGCATGTAATTGTCTGTCTAATAGACGATCTTCCAAGGGGGAGTATTCTGGTATATCTTCACAGCTAGGAAACGCCGCCTTCAAAGCATGCCTAATTTGTAAATATCGAAAAACTTCGCTTGGTGCCAACTGGTACGTTTTCTGTAGCTCCTCAAACCGAAGGATCTTACCCTTCTTGATCAGATCTCCTACCGTTGAGATACCAATCGTGTCCCATTTGTCAAACCCTGGATGGCGAAAGAGCATGCCCAGTTTTTTGTGTAGACCTTAGTGGCGTCATGTTAGTGAGTCTATTTGTCCAACCCAGGCGGGAATTAGCCAGCCTCCATATTTGCAGCGTGTGCTGGGTGGGTCCTACAAGCTTCTTACTCTGTGGGGAAGAATAAAGCGCCCCGAGATAGCCAGCCCTGTCCATTTGATATCTATCTTAGGCACACGCCGGATCATCTGGTAGGGTATATTTCCATCTGTTCACCGTAACCAGTTACGAGGCCCAATAATACAGCCGAACATCGGGCAGCGCGATTTCTCCATCATACCACCCCTTCGTCAATTTTTGAAGCGCAATTCTGGGAGCCCTCCCATCCCACAGTAGCGTACGTATCTTCCCCTCCACCGCCCCAAAAAAGGCATCAGGAACTTTAGTTGGACAGTTCTGTAGGATATATAAAAAGCGAGGAAGGGCAAGCATCTTAAAGAGTGTAGCCCGGCCAATCAATGACAAAGGCAGGGACCTCCAGTGTTGGACACCCGCTCGCAACCGCGCGAGCAAGGGCGCCAAGTTGCTCTTGTAGAAAATAGCCGAATCTGGCGTGACAAAGACCCCCAGGTATTTAAACCCGTCTGTCGTGACCATCAAAGCACAATCTTTAGGAAGACAGGGGACCTGTCCATGGAGCATATACAGTACCGACTTGTCCCAGTTAATAGCAGATCCAGAATACTTTCCAAAATTGGTAAAGATGTCCAAAACCACCCGAATTGATCTATAGGGATAGGCCAGATATAACACTATGTCGTCAGCATAGAATGATATTCTGTCCTCACAATCCGGGGACCATCTCAGTCCTCTATCTTTGCGCACCCAAGTAGCCAGGGGTTCCAACATTAGCGCAAATAATAACGGGGATAAAGGGCAGCCCTGTCTAGTACCCCTACGAAGAGAAAACTGCCTAGACGTGTAGTTGTTCACTCTCACCTGTCCAGCTATGTCTGTGTAAAGCAGTCACATCCATCTCAGGAATTTCGGGCCCAATCCAGTTCTGATTAATACCTCAAACATATAGGACCATTCATTTGAATTAAAGGCCATAGAGGTGTCTAGGGACAATATAGCAGCATCCTCTTTCAGAAATACCTGTCGGGCCAACACGCTGTGTAGACGTCGGATATTATGGGCTGTATTTCTTCCCGGCATAAAACCGGACTGATCAGGATCCACCAGGGAGGATATCACCATCCCTAAACGTGTGGCAAGAACTTTCGCTAGGACCTTCGCCTCCACATTGATTAATGAGATTGGTCTGTAGGAGCGACAGTCCTCCCCCGGCTTGCCCTTTTTCATGGATAACAACTATACTCACCAACCTCTGATCTGGAGGGAGGACACCTTTTTCCCAACTTTCTTGGTACATGGCCTTCAAATGCGGGACCATTTGGGTGGCTGTTGCTTTAAGAAACTCCACCGGGGTACCATTAGGCCCCATCGCCTTCCCAGATTTTATCCGACCAATGGCTGTTCTGATCTCTTCAGCCGAGAGATCTGCCTCTAAAGACTCCCTATCCTCAGCAGACAGAGTAGGCAGCACACATTCCTCTAAAAGATGATGTGACTCCTCAGCCATATATACTGCTGAGGGCGAGTATACTTTCTCAAAATGATCAGCAAATGCCTCTGCTATGTCCTCCGGGCAGGACATGATTTCCCCCTTAGGCGTCCGCAGTTTAGGTACCCACCTCATACCCTGCTCCTTCTTTTCCAGCCAGGCCAGTGCTTTTCCCGCCCTGTCTCCTAGTTCGTACAGTCTATGATGGGTAGCCGTCTGTGTTGCCATCATTTGTTCCCGAGCTTTTAGCTTATATTCCTCCCGTTTAAGTGTCAATGAATGTAGCAACTCCTCCAAGGGGTGGAGCGCGTACTCCGACTCAAGGTCTTTAAGTTCATCCTCCAGCTTCATCAATAACTCCTGCTTTGCTACAAATCACATTTTCAGTGAGAGAGCATTCCCCTTTATAACTACTTTATTTGCCTCCCATATCATTTGCGCTGAGTCTATGGATCCTAAGTTTTCCTCCAAAAAATATCCAGTTTGCACAGTGAGCTCCTCTCGTGTGTCAGGGATCTTAAGTAACCATGGATTATTGACAATGGTACGGCTGCTTGGCCCCTTGCGTGAAATCTATTCCTACAGGGGAGTGATCCTATAGGCCTCTAGGATATGTCTTGGGCCTCTTAAAGTTACCCACGGAGGCTGCATACGTTAAAAAATAATCAATCCGGGAAAGGCTGCCATGCACACTGGAGAAATAAGTGAAATCTATAGGGTCACCCTGTAGCTCCCGCCCCACATCTATGAGCGCCAATGCCGTGGTGAAGTCTGTCATTAGTTCATTTGATCGCATATTTTGTCTTACTGGGCGTCTATCCGTTAAGTCATTCATCGTCATGTTGTAGTCTCCCCCCAATATCAAGACTCCATCGGAAGATCTGTGAGCACCCGACCCAGCTCTGCTATGGCATCTTTACCTAATGCTGGTGGTAAATAGACTGACACAATATTCAAAGCTCTTCCCTCCCATTGCCCCTCAACCACTGCAAACCTACCTGTGGCATCTGACCACGTATTAAGTACAATCAAAGGACCATTCTTCCTAACAAGGATACACGTACCTCTGGAGCCAGTAGTGTAGTCCGCATGCACCAGGAGCTTATATCCCCACCTATTGAGGGCCTTACTTTTATTTCCAACCAGATGGGTTTCCTGTAGGAGAACCAGGTCCGGGGACTGTCTTTTCAGGTATTGTTGTACTATTCCCCTCTTAATTTTATCCCCCAACCCATTAACATTCCAGCTGAGTACAGAGAGCACCGATTCACGATCAACTACCATTGGTCAAGAATACAGACATCACAGTGCAGGTCGAATATAAGGGCAACATTGTCATGAGCATTATGCAGAAAACAAAATCAACATCAGCTATTAGTCCGTCATCAAAACATGAACGTAAAGAAAAAAAACTGTATGTCAAGTTATCTGTGCCACAAACCCTGTTCATCAGTGTTGTTATAGTAGGCCCTTCCATTAAGTCAACTTCTTGGCAAGAACAACAATTTCTGTCCCATTCCCCTTCCACCCCCCCAATCTCTCTAACTCCCCCCCACCCTGCTACCCTGCCTGTGCATTCAAAACTACCTACCCCCAAACTTGGCAGAATGCCTCACATCCCATTGAACATGCTAGAAATGCAGGGGGAATCAACCCTCGCCCATCCACGGCTACCTCAAATTTACTAAATATAACCACCACCGTCCTTTTCAGAACTAAGTTCACGCAGTATCATATCACATAAATCTATTAAGTACATATTTCACATCATTTACCCCGAGTATCCCTATAGACAGTTGCATCATTAATACCAGCCAGCAACATCACCTCACCCCCCCCCAGAGCCCCTACTTGCGCATATTATGCAGAGTGAGACATCGCAGTTCAGTCCTAGGATGAGTTAGTCCTGTTCTTCCAGCCTGCTAGGTTTCAAGGTCACTTCTGTAGCCAGCGTGTCTGAGCGATTGTCTTTTTGTATCTCCTGTCTGCCAGAGCGATTCCTCCTCCGATGTTTCACTGTTGTTTATCCCTCCATCCATTCCCAGACTGCCTCGGGCGAGTCAAAGAACCAAAATTTGCCCTCTGACTCCACCCTTAGTCGCGCAGTGAAGAACATTGAATATTTCACTTCACGGTCTCTCAGTTCCCGCTTCACCGACTGAAAACTCAGCCGTTGGGTCTGAATCTTAGCCGTAAAACAGAAAAGAACTGCACCTCGTAGTTATCAATTTTAGGTGGGGGAGCGGTCCTGGATGTTTGCAATACTATATCTCTGTCACAATATTGAAATACCCTGGAAATCAGTGGCCTCGGGGGCACACCCACTTTTGGTCTGCCTCCCGGCACTCTATGAGCACGTTCTATAGAGAAGTAGTTAGACAGTGACTTCGGCTTCAAATGTTTTGTGATTAGTTCCTCGACATACAAGTCTGCAGTTTGCCCCTCTGTCTTTTCCGGAACTCCTAGTATTCGAATGTTATTGCGGCGGGCCCTGCCTTCATAATCATCCAGTTGCTGCTCCATCCTGTCTTGCTTTTTCTGTATCTCAAGCATTTGGCTTTGTAATTCCGAGGTGTCTGTTTGTAAAGCGTTCGTCACAATCTTTAGCTCTTTTACCTTCTCATCCATTTTCCTGAAATCAGCTCGAAGTAGCGACACCTCCACTGTAACTGAGTCCACCGAGGCGCGCACTCCACCTATCGCCGCCATAACATCATGGATATTCGGCTCCGTTTCATGCGGCTGTCCCACCCCGGGCCCTCCTTCTCCTTCCTAGGTGAGTCACTCTTTTTTCCACTTTTCGTCCAAGCATTTTTCGCCAGTTGTTTCTGGCCATTGGTCCTCGATCCTTTACCCCCTGCCGCCATTGTGGGTGAGCCTCAGGACTGGTACAGTCAGCAGGATAATTAGTGTTGTTGTTTGCTGCTTCGATCAGCTATCTCTCCAATCGTGGTCCCGTCACTCTCGTCTCACACTGTCACCTGCAATTTCATGTTACGGGAATGTGCGACCCAGGGCCTCTCGGTCTCCACCAGTTGCCCCCATGGCTCTCCAATATCTTTCCACTGCGTCACGATGTCCTGTGACCTGACCACCACACAGAGTTGCATACAGGCCCAAAAACAGGGGCCCTAAATTCTTCTCCCACCAGGCGCAACAATCACCATGGAGAGGCACCCCCATGTACCGTGCAGGCTGGTCTCTGCAGTTCGAGTCACACCAGAGGGATGGGAGGGGGGGTAGGCTCTCCAGAATCCCTGTACTCCGCGACGTCCTCGTCTTCGGGCCTTTCAGCTCCTCACATACAGGACCATAGGCCTGGGTCTCCGTTTACGCGCCCTCCAGCGCCTCTGCAGTTTCTGCCTGGGAGAGGAAGGGGATTCACGCCCCAGCAGTTGACTTCGCCTCAATCTCTCTTCAGCCCCCCCTGGTAATGCCCTTCGCCCAATTCCTCTTTTTCACCGGGGGCGCCGCGTGTGTGCCTCCTGAATGCCTGCGTGCATGCCCAAAGCCAGGTGTTCACTCTCAACGGTGGGGGGGGGGGAGCCAACACCTCTCCCTCGGTTCACCCCGATTGCCGCAGAAAGGCTTCAAAGCCGGGGACTCGAGTACTGCAGTCCCCAGCACCACAGTCAGGACAGAGCCTCCCGACAGGCCGCCCAGGCAGCACAGCACACAATGCCCCCTTCGCCGGCCCCCCTACCTTACTTGCACCTCGTAGCGGGTGTCCGTCACTCCGTCTAGGATCACACCAGAGGGACAGCCCAGGTCAAGCGGCTACTCCTTTCAGGTCTGCGCCGCCATGTTATCTCCTTCCCTTTTCAGCGCCGTACTCACGCCGTATCGTCAATCTCCTCGGCGGATCGCAGATTCAAAGACCTCAGCCAAGGGGGGGGGGGGTAATGGGACATCGACCCCAACTTTCACTCCTGATACTCGGGTCGGGACAGTGGTAAAGCAGCAATAGTACAGTGAATGGGCAAGAGCTCCTATAGGCAGCAGCCATCTCTCTCGGCTGCTAGCCACGCCCCCTCATGACGTAAATTTTGATCTGAGAAGTTGTAACAAGGACAGGGTCTTAACGAACCTTCTTTAAAAAACCCTTTCGGAAAGGCAAGCAGCCAGGGTACCATGTTATGCTTGAATCTAACTAAGACAAACAGATGATAAGGCCTGTTTATATATGTCAGATATGGTTGCAGCTGACTGGTTATACTCAATGTGACAAAACTCCTCCCTTTAGGTTTCACTAATTCCATTTCCTCCTTGTACAGCATAGATCTATTCAAAAACTGCTGCTTCAAATATTTAATCGTCAGTTTAGCCATAGCCCTTGAACTAGAAAATAATTCGGGACAGCCAAGGATGGCCATTTGGATATTGATATAACAAATCCAAGGTATATCTAAGCCCTTGTCTAGCGTAATGCAGTCTTGAATAATCTGCTGGTTTAAATTAGGAGACGGTTGGGCCCAAATTCTTAACCAGCACATTATGTGAGCAACCGCAATCTGGTCTGAGATGTGCCCAGCACCAAGATCCTCATGAATATTAAAAACAGGGGTAGAGACAGGTAGTGACAGTAATTTACGGAAAAAAAACGTTTTCTATCGCCTGAATATCACCCGTCTCTAAATAACCCCATAAATCACACCCATAAGTCACCATTGGGACGCACTTTGCGTTATATATCTTTAATAGAGAAGGGAGGGGTGTTGAGCCAATTCTTTTTGCAAACTCCATGGCGGCTCCCGAATCTCAGGCTAAAATATTTCTTTTATGTGTACGTTGAATAGCCCACGAGCATCGGTCATCGAAGAGCACCCCCAAATAAGGAAAGGCAGGCACCTTTGTTAATTCAAATTCTTTACAGTAAAACGTAGCCTTCCTTGCACTAACAGAACCGATGGTCATGGAATGGGACTTCTTAAAATTCGTGACCAAATCCAGAGAGTCCATAAAATCAATAAAACAATTTAAAAGAATTTGAAGCCCTCTTGAAGTCCTTGCTAATAAAACCGCATCATCTGCGTAAAGCAGAGCAGGGATCAATTTTGAGCCGGCCCTTGGGATGTCTTTTCAACTGGAAATTAAGGCCTCCCCTATTTTGTTGACGTAGAGGGTGAACAACAGGGGTGCCAATATGCACCCCTGTCTCACCACTCTTTTGATGGGCCAGGAGTCTGTGAGGCTACCATCTTTATTATAGCGCACCGAAGCTATAGTGTTCTCATGCATGGCCGCCAAGAAGGAGACCAAAACTGCATCTAACCCCATTCCATGGAGCATCACCCCTAGCTTTGAACGGTTTACAAGATCAAAGGCAGAGGATAAATCCATGAATGCCAGATGCATGTCCCCCCGCTTGGCGACTGTGTACTTCCCAATGATAAGATTAAGATTAAGACATTGACCCAGGGTGCCTTTACCCTGCCTAAACCCATATTGGAGATCTGAGATTATATTATTTTGATCAAACCAATCTGTTAATCGGGCTGGGACAACTTTCCCCATAATTTTGGCTGTGGACTCCAGAAGAGATATTGGCCTATAACACGCCGGGTCATCTCTGGCTCCTTTTTTAAAGATCGGGATAATAACTGCTTTAGCCCAAGACAGGGGAAAACCAACCTGAGCTCCTGCATTAAGAACCAGTGTTAAGATTTTAGACCATAAAATAGGATCCGCTCTATAGAGTTCTGCGGGGACGCAGTCAGGGCCCGGCGCTTTTCCACCTGCTGTTGACCTAATTGCCTTGATTACTTCATCTTCTATAAAATGTAAAGGAGACGCGGCAGACCCACTGTCCAGTATCCACCCTGGGGAGCCTTGCCTAACGTCGCCGTAGACATCCCCAAAATGTTGTACCCATTTTTCTGGGGCGATTTTACAGTCAGAGACATGTTTAGAAGACTTGTCAAAAATAGGGCTATTCACCGTGCTCCAGAACCTAGAGCTATTTGAAAGGACACTAGCTTGACTAAGCTTCTCCCAGGCCATCTCTCTTAGTTGTTTCTTCCTATTCCCCACAACAACTTTGTATGCCCTCCTTGCCTCCTTAATCCTAACAGTGTCTCTTGGATTCCCCTTAAAGCACATCCATGAGGGCCTTATGTGCTCTTGTGCAGTTGTCATCAAACCATTTTTAAAATTTTGAAGACCTCGTTTTACAGGGAATAGTCAGATTGGCCGACACTTGTTTGGTAATAC
Organism: Lissotriton vulgaris; assembly: GCF_964263255.1. Taxonomy (NCBI): domain Eukaryota; kingdom Metazoa; phylum Chordata; class Amphibia; order Caudata; family Salamandridae; genus Lissotriton; species Lissotriton vulgaris. The sequence continues at coordinate 1,036,485,161 of NC_141698.1, forward strand.
GGTCAAAAGCATCCAAAAAAATTACAGGGTCGGTCTCAAGGTCTTTACAAATGCCAAACTCCTCTGAGCAAGCACCGGTTAGGGACTCCATAAAGCTGTCTGGGGTAATTGAGTCCCATCTTAGCCGGCGAGCTTGATCTTTGGCACAATATCGCTGTTACTTAAGTGAGCCAAGGCACTAACTTTACCCTTAGCATGAATATTATGATTCAATGACAATGGGTTGTGGTCACTTAGGCAATTATCTGTTACCTCAAGTTTACCTAAAAGGTCCCTCTTGGCACCCGAGACTAAAATATAGTCAATGGTGCTATGATGGCCAAGGCCAGTGTACGTGGGTATTGATGATGACGCATACCCCTGAGTTAGGCAAATCAAAATATGGTCAGATAAAAGACTCTCTAGAAAGGTCCCTGAAACGGAGTGTTCAAAATGTGTTATCCCTGGCGGGGATTGTTCCTCATATAATTTTAAAAAACAATCAATAGGACAAATGTGGATATTAAAATCACCTAGAACTAGTGTGTGGTAGTGCGTGTTAGCCGTGGACTCATAATCAATCAAACACGTTGAGAGAGACCTTAAATACTCTAGATCATCAACCCTTGTGAAAGATTTATAAAAATTAATCACTAACAGAGTTAGTAAATCCTTAGCTGTTAGTTTGACAGCTAAAATATTTGAGGAGTGTGAATCCATTTACATGACTTTATATATTAATTTTAAGTTTACTAAAAGCAAAAGCCCCCCTCTTGCTCACCCTATACTGGACGGTATAGCATGTTTAGAAAATGTTGAAAAACCATCCAGAAAATAAGAATCTTGCACATCCCACGTTTCCTGAAGGGCTTCTATATCCGCACCCGCTATGTTCCAGGATATAATTTTTAAAGTATCCTCCCTGGACACACATCCTGTCACACTAAAGTTGGAGTTTGGGTGTGGACTAGAGCTACATGTACCCACCAGGAGGGGAGCCAAAGGTTGAATGCCAAGCGCAACCGAAAGGGGTTGAACCTCTACCTCCACCCTATCAATTCTAGCAGTCACCGGAGCTACATTAATGACACTCAGTCAGTCTTGATTATCAAGCCCAGATAGTGCCTCAAACCTATTTATATTTGGTGTGAAACAAGGTATCACATTTAGGTTTCTCTTCGGGGGTTTATAAAAGTAGCCCAATGGCAATGCCCAGATAGAGGTAGAAGATAGTGGGAGATGATCCTTGGCCTTTAAAATCATTTGGGCAACCAATGGAGTCCGAACATTAACGCTACTCTACGAATCATGATGATATCATTAAACATAGCTGCCCTAAACCCTTTGTGTCTAGTCAGCCAGTCAGCTGTTTTATTCCTCAGCAGTCCCCAAGATTCAGTTAGGTCTGGTCTTAGCGCTGGTACACAGGCCAAGATCACGACCAGGGGACAGGCCGCCGGGGGAAGATCTAGAGTGTCCCGGGCAGGGTTAGTTGCCACATGGGATAACGATCTAAGGCCATCGATATGTGGTGCTTGTACATCCCTGGCTTCACTATGGGTGGGCTCCTGTGGAAGAAGAGTTTGGGAGCCCGACTGCACATTTCTCACCGACCCATTCATTCCCTGGAAGGATGTTCTCAATTGCAATGGAGGGCCCACAGTGCCAGATGAACACTGCTGGAACTGCCCGCAAACAGTGCCCACATGAGAGGCACTGTGCTCCAACACCTCCAGATCCTGGCTCCTACTTCTACCCCCAGGCCTTGGTATAGAGGATACTACAGGGCTCCCCTCCCCCTCTACATGTTTATTATTAGTCCTGGCCAGCTCCGAATTCACAGTCAGGTGAGTGCCTTGTGTCAGGAGACATAATTTTTCCTCAATAGCCCCTCTATTAAAAAATGGCGCTAAAAGCCCCCTAATCAAAACCTCGATATGGTTTCAGTAGTCTAGGTTCCTTTCTCCTTCCCCCGCCATTGAATTATCTACGTCTAAAATGGCGGGGAGACCAGTCACAGGTCTCAGGGACGACTTTCCACTAGCCCCCATAGCTTGAAATTTAGATTTGGTTTTAACACTTGCTCTGGGCCTCGAAGCAATCCCACCCCTTGCATGCAGTTCCCCTGTTCCCTCCTCTTGGGTTCCATCAGTCCCTGGTTTAGAAGCACCTCCTGTAGCTTCGTTATCAAGAGTCGATCTTTTAGATCTAGTAGCTCGCTCGACTCTGTCTTCCCTAAGAGATTTTAACTGGGATGATTGCTGGGTAGTCAAAGCGACAGGTGAATCTGACACGAGGATCTGGGATGGCCCCAACGAAGCCCTCTGGGTGGTTACTCCAGGGGAAGGAGCTACCACCAAGTCACTAGAATCCCTTGGCGTTGATGTTTCTACTTCACCCACGTCAGGGTTCAAATCCATCAAAACAGACCCCGCCAAGCCTGTGTCAGTGGAATGTACAGTGAGACCGTTTATGGGTTGGGGGACTGCCACCGGCAATTTCGCTTTGCTGATGGCCCCCGAAGACGACCTTTTTTGCCCCATAAGCGGGCCCAGGGAAAGCCTTCTCTCTGTTAAAAGTATCTCATGTTGTAAGACAAACTCTACCCTATTTAGAAAAGCATCTAGAGTGCCTGCCACACCACCCCAGCCCTTAGCCCGGCGATTTTGCGTTTAGTAGCCATTTAGAAATATAAATAAAGACACAAAAATGGAATGAAAAAATAAAATAAATGAATGTCACTGACCAAGTCCAAGTCCGAGTCCGTTGCGATACACGCAGAGCAAATGAAAGGGGGGTAGCCCAGCCCAGCCCAGCGTACTCCGGGCGCGGATGGGCCGGCCCTTGGCCCGCGGGGCGGAAGTAGCGCTCCTCTTTTCAAGCGCTTCCGGGCGCTTCTTGCTGGCGTTGTGGTAAGCACTGCAGGGGGAGTGCTGGGACTTGGAGTTCTTGCCCCTGATGGTGGTGATGGCGGGAGCAGCAGCGGAAGCAGTGCAACAGCCCCCAAGTTCAATTTGCAGTCCCTGTCCCTGCCCCTGGTAGCAACGTTAGCACGATGGCATCCGAGATTTTAGGATATGATACGAGCAGATTTCAGAAGGGAGCACAATACTCAATTCCAACGCCCCAGCAGCGAGTCACAGGTAGAACCACAACAGTGATAACAGTATACAGGTCCGAGGTGTCAGCAATAGCACAATGTCCCTTCTATCCACTCTCATTGAGAGGTTATCAGCAGGCAGGCCCCAGCGGCAGCAGAATGGGGATTTGGGGGGGTGGCCGACCAGCGGGAGGCTCTCCCCCCCGGGGAAGTTTGGGGCACCAGGGGAGGGGGGGGAGGAAGTTTGGCACTCGGGGCTCTCCGTAGCTGGGGCTGTTTGGGCTGGTTGGGCTCCTTGGGCTTGTTTTGGGCTTGTCCTGTATTTATACGGCCATTTTGTGTCACTGCACACTGTTTGTGGTGCAGTGACACAGCAGCCAGGGGTCCGTAGGCAGTTTTGTGGTCGGAATTGTGGCGAGGCGGACTGTCGCTGTTGGTGTGCTGTGAGCGTGGTCGTGCGCGGTCTTGGTGTCCAGGCGGTGTTTACTGGTGCGGGATGGCGGCATGTTCCGATCCACGGGTGGCCGAGGCTTTGCGGCTGTTGGGCGAGGCGGGCCGCATGGACATCGTGTGGCCCGACCTCCAGGTAAGGAGGAGCGGCCAAGAGCGCCGCTGCAGCTGTGGTGGCGCGTGAGCCGCCCCGGTCGCGGCCGCGGCCGGCTCAGCGGGGCGGGAGGGGGGGGCGGAGGAGCGAGGGGCGGGGGACAGCGCAAGGAGGCAGCGCCGCGTGGGAAGGCGAAGGGAGGTTGCAAGAGGGCCGGGCGGAGGGAGAAGAAGCATGAGCTCGAGTTCGTTGAGGAGGTGGGGGGGAGGGGGGGTGCCAGGGGGGCGGGGTGGGGGACGGGCGGCCCGCGAGGCAGTGGCTTAGCCAGGAGGGCAGGGGGGGTGGGGGATGATATGAGGGCTCAGGTAGTGTTGCCGGTGGAGTGTGGGGGGAGTGGGGAGGGGGGCCGGGGGGCTGAGGGTGGTGAGGGGATGATGAGCAAGGTGGGCGGTTGGGGGGAGGGGATGGGGGTGCGGGGGTGCGGGGGGGCAGTTTCCCCGCTATTGATTGAAGAGACTGATGAGGAGGGGGGGAGGGGGGGCAGACACAGAGCTGGATTGGAGTTCATCCTCATCGGAGGAGTGGGGGCATGGTGGGCCCGAGTAGGCGGGCGTCGCCGGGGAGGCGGGGGAGGGTTGGGGGGAGGCCAGGCGGAGGGGCGTGGCAGACCAGAGGTGCTTAGGGCGGGGGGTGCACGGAGGCGGGGGGTGCAGTGGGCAGGAGGGGTGGGTCGGGGCTGGGGGGGTAGGTCGGTTGGGGTAGTGGAGGGGAGGCAGGGGGAAGTGGGGGGGCGGGGGGGAAGTGGCGGGCTAGGGGGGAGTTAGGGGGAGGGGAGCGGGGTGTGGCAGGGGGGGCCTGAGGAGTGGGGCGTGGGGTGGTGCGGGCCGAGCTGGGGTTTCGGGGGTGGGGAGGGCCGGGGGGCTGGGATTGGGAGGGGGGTTGGGGCCTGGGTGGCGGGGAGATCCCGTTGCGGCGCGGAGGTCACTCGGCAGGATGGGGAAGGGGGGTGGCATTGGGATGGGGGAGCGGGGGAGGGGGCGGCGCGTGGGGGGGAGAAGGGGGGTGTTTTCACCCTGGCATGCTGGACTCCACCTTTTTTCCTTGGCAGGAGCTGTTTGCGAGGCGCTCGGGTGAGCAGCATGCGGCTCCAACCCACCGAGAGGATGGGCCGGCTCTGTCTGGTGCGGGCGGCCGAGCTCCAGCGAGGGACCTTACTCATGACCGCGGCGAATGGAGGCAGGATTTGTATTCACCGGCCCCTCCCCGAAGGGTCTTTACGGCCGCCGGGGGGTAGGGGAGTGAGGATGGATGCGCATACTTCTGATTGGACTGCGAGTGTGGCGGATGGGAGTGGGAGTGAGGACCTGATGGATTTGATGTGGGTGTGTTGTGAGAGAGCGGGTTTGAGCCGGCTGGAAACCCAAGTGGGGAGCCGGGGTGGTGTGGAGCCGGCTGATGGAGAGTCGGAGGAGGAAGGAGAGATTCGGGAGGACGGGGGGTATTGTAATGTTGTTAGAAGTGTATTACAGGTGCCAGCAAGGCAAGAAGTGCCCAGCGTGACGGCCCCCTTAGCTCCACTGGTTAGGCGGCGGGATCCAGCAAGGACGCCGACCTTGACGCCAGGTAAGACGGGAGACGGAGCGGGGAGTGGCAAGCGGCGCTGTGTGCATGTTTCGGTGGGGACTGGGGGCGAAGGGGAAGATGGATGGCGGCTGGTGCGGGGACGGTACGTGCAGGACGCGGGAGTGGGCACGGACGGCCCGGCGCCGGGTGGAGACGGGTCGAGCGCGGGTGGCGGGTCGGCGGCGGTTGGAGAGAAGGAGCCGGCGGGGGGGGAAGAAGAGTTGTGTGGTGCCGGTGCGTAAGTTACCGTACATGGGGCTGACCAAGCCGCTGGGGCCTCACCTTTCGTCGGCGACGAAGGAAAAGATCTGGAAAGGGGAGTACATTGACATTTTGAAGCTTCTCCACAGGGAGTTGACGTCCAAGGAGGGGTCGAAGGAAGAAGAGCAGGACCAAAGGTGCCCCTGACGCTAGATAACTGGTCAGTGGCTTTCCTCATATACGCGAGCGTGTATTGCGAGAAGTTTCCGGACCGGTCCGTCGTGCTTTTCAAATGCATAGATGTGGGGCGGAGGGCACAGGTGACTTACGGCGGGTTAGCGTGGTCACACTACGATGAGGAATTCCTGCCGCGCATTGCGGTGGACCCGGAGGCGCAATGGGGGGAGCTGGATTCGGATCTGTACCAGCAGATGATGGGAGGGGCCAAGTCTGGCCGCACCATTTACACGGCAAGCGGTTTGGCGCTGGTGCCGCCCCCCTTTGCAGCCCGCCCCACCCATGGGGGGGTGGGGCAGGGAGACTCTGGCGGCCAGGCCACAGTCGGGGCCTGCTGGGACTTTAATAGAGGAGCCTGCGGGCGGGCGGCATGCCGTTTCCGGCACGAGTGCTCGACATGCGGACGACGGCACCCAGTGCTGTGTTGTTGGGGGCTCGGGGGCCCGCCGGGGCAGTAGCCCGTGCAGGGAGGTGCCCCAGCCAGAGGGGGACAGGGTGAGGGGATGGGGGGAGGCAGAGGTGGAGAGCTGGAGCTCTGGGCAAAGGCTCGTACGCCGGTTAGGATCGAACGGATGGAGCCCTGGCTGGCGGCGTATTCGCGGGCGGAGGATGCTGCGGTGCTGCGTCGGGCGTTCCAGGAGGGGTTTCGGCTGGGGTATGAGGGCCCTCGGATTGCTCGCTGGGCGGACAATCTGAAGTCAGTGAACGCGCACAAGGGCATTGTGAGAGAGAAACTGTTCAAAGAGGTCAGAGAAGGTCGGATGCCGGGCCCCTTCACGGAACCGCAGTTGCCGGGCTTGATCATCTCCCCCATCGGGGTGGTGCCCAAGAAGGAGGAGGGGCAGTTCCGACTGATACAGCACTTGACTTGGCCGGAAGGGGAGTTAGTCAACGCCTACATCTCGGCAGAATTGGCGTTGGTGGCTTACTCATCGGTGGACGTGGCGCGGAGGCTCGTCTCAGCGGCGGGAAGGGGCGCGCTGATGGCAAAATGCGATGTCAAGTCGGCGTTCCGACTCCTTCTGGTGCACCCGGCGGATCACCAGTTGTTGGGGATCCAGTTCCAGGGTCTCATATTTCTGGACAAGGTGCTGCCGATGGAGTGCTCCATTTCGTGCGCGCTATTTGAGCGTTTCAGCTCATTCCTGCAGTGGGTTTTTTCCAGGCGCACAGGCTCGGAGTCAGTGACCCACTATCTGGATGACTTTTTCCTGGTGGGGCGGCCCGGAGCGGCGGACTGTCAGCGGCAGCTGGATGGTTTGGCCGGGTTGATGGGGGAATTTGGGGTTCCCCTGGCGCCAGAGAAGACGTGTGGTCCCAGTACGGTTTTGTCCTTTCTCGGTATCGAGCTCGACTCGGTCGCCATGGAAGCGCGCCTACCGGAAGACAAGAGGTCAGCGATGCTGGTTCTGGTGGATGGAATGTTGTCAAAGAGGAAGGTGACGGTGCGAGAGGTGCAGGTGCTGTTGGGGCATTTGAATTTTGCTTGCCGCGTGGTGCGGGCGGGAGAACGTTTTGCCGGCATTTGGGTTTGGCGTTGTCCGGTTTGACCTTGCGCATGTGGCGGGCGTTCAATGGAGTACCCATGGCGCCGGCGGAGGACTGGGAGGGGGGCGTCACCATGTACTCGGATGCGGCGGGCGGCGGCGGATTCGGTCTGTATTGGGAGGGGAAATGGTGTGCGGAGCAGTGGCTGGAGCACCGGTAGGCAGGCGGGAGGAGCATTGCGTTTTGGAGTTGTTCCCGTTGGTGGTGGCGGTCACGGTGTGGTCGGGGGCGCTGGCGCACAAGCGCGCACTGTTTCGAGTGGACAACATGTCCGTCGTGCAGGTGGTGAACAGGCAGTCGGCACGGGACCGCAGGTTCTGAAGTTGATGAGGGTATTTGTCTTGCGTTGCTTGGAGAATGACATACTGTTTCAGGCACACCACGTTCCAGGAGTGGACAATGACATTGCCGATACTTTGTCTCGTTCACAGTGGGAGAGGTTCCATGGGCTAGCCACGGCGGCGGAGGAAGTCAGGACGCCGGTGCCGGAGGACATGTGGTCGGTGGGCGAGGCCGGGTCTTTCAGTTGGTCAAGGCGTCGGTAGCGGTGTCCACGTGGAAGGCATACGAGCAAGCGTGGGAGGAATTCCTGCAGTCAGGTGCGGTGAGGCGAGGGGACGGTGGTGGCGCGAGGAACAGGTGGTAAGGTTCATGCTGGCGCTCATGGATAGAGGGCTGTCGCGGGTGTCGTTTGCGGGCAAGTTGTCGGCGGTGGCGTTCATGGGAAAGTTGTGGTGGGGTTACCCCCCGTTGGCGGGGGAATTGGGGACCCGGCTGCTGGAGGGGTGGGCGAGAGAGAGGGGTGCAAAGGTGCGGCTGTGACGTCCCATCACAGTGGAATTGCTGGAAGGAGTCATTGGCGCGCTCCCGGCGGTGTGCAGGGATGACGGCGAGGCGGTGCGCTTTTCTACCCTGATGTCCTGGCTGCTCTTTGGAGCGTTTCGAGTGTTGGAGTTGCTGGGCGTAAAGGGGAGGCGGGGTGTGTTGTGGGAGGATGTGGAGGTGCGAGCTCAGGAGGTGGCGGTGCGTTTGCAGTACTCGAAGACGGACCAGCGGGGGGTTGGGACTTGGGTGGTACTGGGCCCAGGCGGCTGGGAGGGGGTGTGCCCGGGGGCGTGGGGGAGGAGGTTGATGGCAGGCCGCGGCGAGAAGGAGGGGGAGGTTTTTGGTCGAGGTGGGGGTGACGGAGTGACAGCGTCCCAGGCTATGTGGGTTCTGCGGCGCGCCCTGCGGTACATGGGTGAGGACCCACTGGCTTTCAGGACGCATTCCTTCGGGATCGGGGCGGCACGGAGGGGTTGTGGTAAGGAGGAGATACAGAGGTTGGGACGGTGGAAGTCGGATTGTTACCGGACGTATGTGCGGTTGAGGGAGGCGGATGGGGTGTTGTAACAGTGATTCCCGATTTTGATATGTGTGTCTTTACAGGTGCAGTTGCTGGGCCGGAAGTGGCTGTTTTGAATGTATATATTGTGGGACACTCATTCATCAAGAGGGCAGAACAGGCGGAGTGGGACAGGCATCAGACACTCAATTTGGGATTGGATGCAGGGCTGTACCATTGTCATTGGAGGGGGAAAGGGTGTAGGCGTTGGCATGAGTTGTTGCCCTTGTTTAACACGGTGGTGAGATGGGGGGTGTGCCCGGATGTGGTGGTGATTCATCTGGGCGAGAACGATTTGGTACATTGCAAGGGGCTGGCGTTGCTCAAGCAAATAAAGAGGGCCCTGAGGGAAATTAAGAAGCAATGGGCGGGCTGTCATGCTATCTGGTCCGAGTTTATTCCCAGGCGGGTGTGGAGAAGAGCGGAGCGCCCAAGAGCCATAGACAGGGCACGGAGGAAGATTAATCGGGAGATGAGGGAATTCTGTGCCAGGGAGAGGGTGGGGAGGATGGAGCACCCGGAGTTGCGCTATGGCGCGGTCTATTTTTTCCGGGAGGATGGGGTTCACCTGTCCAGGTATGGCATGGAATTGTACATAGTCCAGCTGAAGGAGGCTTTGGATGGGGCGTTGGGGGTGCTCAGGTATCCTAGAAGGCAGGAGTCCTAGGGGGGGGTCGAAAGTCGTAAGCGATTTTCGAGTGGCGCTTTCCTAAGGAGATAGGGTGGTTTTGCTGGAGGCCTGGGACTGTATGGTAGGCGGGGGTGAGGTCATGGAGGTCACTGTGGTATTCAGTCGAGGGGTAGGTTGCTGAGCGGATGTGTTGTATTTTCAGTTGCAATGTTGGGGTTAACTTTAGGGGTGGGGATGGCGGGCTGTCAGGCAGTTGTTATTTAGTGAGCAGTAGTTTTGTTCGGCACAGGCCAGGTGGGACATTGTTGTAGGTGCACCTGATTCCAATAAAGCCGCCTTTATCACACTATCTGGGTGTCTGTGTCAGTGCTTCCCCCCCTCGCCTACTGGTGTGCCCCAATGGGGATTTGGGGGGGTGGCCGACCAGCGGGAGGCTCTCCCCCCCGGGGAAGTTTGGGGCACCAGGGGAGGGGGGGGAGGAAGTTTGGCACTCGGGGCTCTCCGTAGCTGGGGCTGTTTGGGCTGGTTGGGCTGGTTGGGCTCCTTGGGCTTGTTTTGGGCTTGTCCAGTATTTATACGGCCATTTTGTGTCACTGCACACTGTTTGTGGTGCAGTGACACAGCAGCCAGGGGTCCGTAGGCAGTTTCGTGGTCCCTCCCACCCTCCCTGTAATTGTCCCTCTGGTTCTGGTGTGGCGGGGTTGGTCCTGGTCCTGAGGGGTTTTGTTGGTCGATGGTGCACTGGTTTAGGGTGTTTAAAGTTGTGGTGTCGCTGGAACAGGTGCGGTTACTGGGGGGCGCTTTCCTAAGGAGATAGGGTGGTTTTGCTGGAGGCCTGGGACTGTATGGTAGGCGGGGGTGAGGTCATGGAGGTCACTGTGGCATTCAGTCGAGGGGTAGGTTGCTGAGCGGATGTTTTGTATTTTCAGTTGCAATGTTGGGGTTAACTTTAGGGGTGGGGGTGGGTGGCTGTCAGGCAGTTGTTATTTAGTGAGCAGTAGTTTTGTTCGGCACAGACCAGGTGGGACATTGTTGTAGGTGCACCTGATTCCAATAAAGCGGCCTTTATCACACTATCTGGATGTCTGTGTCAATGCTTCCCCCCCCCACCTACTGGTGTGCCCCAAAGGCGGTGTGTCCCAGCGCGAGATTCAGGCAAGAGGGCCTCAGCGCCACAGTGCAGTCAGATTGCAGCCCCGGGTAGATAGCTCGGCAGTGTTGCGATGTATGCTGTCAGCTGCTGCCGCCACAGTTCTCACAGCGGCATTCACCCTCGAGCGCACCTACCTGCTCCCTGGCCCTTGAGGGATCAGCGACCGTGCGGCACTGTCCCCTCTGCCACAGCTGCCGTCCACCGCCGCCGCAGTGCTCCTTGCCCCACAGCCTCGGCTCCCCATCGTCAGCAGCATCGGGTCCAACAGCACCTAGTCTCGGCTCAAACTGCAGCCACGCCTCCCCTCCTGCAAAATGAATCAATGTTGGCGGTAAACTCGCCTCTAAATCTCCTTTATTTCATTGTGGAAGGAAACACCTGCAGAGGCCAGGGTGAGAGAGGAAAAAGAGAACACAGGGAAGGAGAAAGACAAACAAGAAATAGACACTTACAAGGCACAAAGAAGAGAGAGGGAGAAAGACAGAGAGAACTGTGAGAATTAGTGTGGGGTAATAAAGAACTGGTTACAGAGAGGGGTGGAGAGTGACGTGGGAGGATGAGAAAAAGGCAGATGAGAGAGAGGAGACAGGTGTGGGATAGAAATAGGCGAGACAGCTGACAGAGAATTAGAGTAGGTGATAAAGAAGCAGGCAGGTGAAAAATAAACACGGAAGAGAGACAGAGAAGAGACCAATGTGTTAGTGATAGGTGAAACACCATGGGGAGCGTTAGAGGGGAGGCTACTTAAAAAGGTACAAAAGAGACTGTGAGACAGGCCCGGCTCTAAGATTCTTGCTCAGGGAGGGCCCTGAACAAGGTTGGGTGGGCCACGAAGATGAGAATGGCCAGTGGTAAAAAGTATTTCAGATATCTGATATTTTAGGTGCAGACATTGTCAAACTTTGACACAAACACCATCACAACCAGCCAACGAGGTACCTACTTTGCTTCCCCTGCTGGATTTCCGCTTTTGTTGAAAAGGAGAGATGCGGCATGCAGATGGACAGCAGCCTGCTCCTGCTCATGTGTATATATATATATATATATATATATATATATATATATATATATATATATATATATGTATGTATATATATATATATATATATATATATATATATATATATATATATATATATATATATATATATATATATATATATATATATATATATATATATATATATATATATATATATATATATATATATATATATATATATATATATATATATATATATATATATATATATATATATATATTCACCTACTGGCGGTCGACAGTAGGTAGTTATAGTTAAGATTATTTTCAATGCAAAATCTCAACATTCTATTGTGAATAACTTTGGCGCCGGTTGAGGAATCTGCCTGACAATTTCCTCACATTTGCCTCGCGGCGCCCCGGTCCTTCCATGAAAGTTTGGGGAGGATTCGTCAAGCGGGGGCCGAGATAAAAGGGGGGTCCCAAAACGTGTTTTCCCAATGTTAATTTCCATAGGGCGGTCGACCTCACTTTTAGCCCGAACGGCTGAATGGATTTCCACCAAACTTGGCAAAATTGTAGGGACTGGTAGCCCGATGTGCCTTTGCTATGTCTCAAGATATGTGCTCCAGTGGATTAGGAGTAATTTAGGTTAAAAAAAAAATATATATCTATGGCAGCGCCCTGGTACGCGCACCGGGGAGCGCCCTGGGCGCGCCACGCGAGGTGCGCGTGGAAAGCTGATTGGCTCTCGGGTGTCTGTAAACATTCGAAACATTCCGGAGCGGCCGCCATCTTGTGTCTCGGTAGGATCGAGACACAAGAGGTGGGAAAAACAAAGGGGGAAATGACCATAAGGGGGCAGAGTAGACCCCCCTTGACCCCCTAGGTTTGATGTGGGGGCTATAAAAGGGCCCCGCGGGTGAAAAAAATTTTTTTTTTTTTATTTGCGCGGGGGGAGCGCCCGGTACGCGCACCGGGGAGTGGACCGGGGAGCGTGCCATGGGGAAAATTGAATGATAGAGTTTTAAAAAAATGGAGCCTTTTTTTTAGAAATTGGAGGTAGTTCTAAAAAGAACTGTTTGTTTTTTTCTTCTTTTTGTTGGTTTATATTTTTGACTTTTTTTGGCTTTTATGAACTATTTTGTATTTTTTTTGGTTATTTTTATGGGGAGGAACAAAAAACAGGGAATTGAAAATGGCTCAACAGGAGCAAAAAAAAAATCAGGAAAAAATTTGGGTTTTTTGGGGCAATTGTGGTTGTCACCAGCAAGGAGGATGAGCTTTAGGCTCTGCTCACCATAGGAGATGGTCTTACCACAAAAAATACAGGTGACCCTAAATTCTCCAAATCGTGGTTGAATGCAAGGGATTGTCTCCCTTGTCTCTGGTCCCGATGGAGTGGGTTGTTTTCGTTTGGAGGTGCTGGGTGTAGATTGGGGAGGGTTGCTGGCCAGTTCTCTCATCTCTGCGGCAGCATAGTTGTTAGGATGCTTGCGCTGAATGTGCCTTATCATGGTATCATGGTATTGTTCCCAAATGAATTGGGTTACCCCTTGAGAGTTCCTTGTCACAGATAAGGCAAGTCACCTTTGCCGCATTCACTTTCTTCCCTCAGGAATGGAAAAAAACTGCCATACAATGTGTGGCTTGGGTTGGTATGGAGTATTGTGTTCTTCCAGCCACCTCCTCCTCGTCCCCTCCTCCTCTTCCTCCTCCTCCTCTTCTTCTTGACCACCAATGTGATGTTGTGGTGGTCCTCTTGGTGGTGGTGGTGGTGGTGGTGCTACAGTTGCAGCTGATGCTGCAACTGTAGCCATTTCAAAGTACAAAATATACCTAAAAGATTTCAAAACAGGTCTTCCTCATCAAGGGACAAAGTTCCTCATCAAGGGACAAAGTCAGAATAAGGAAAAAAGGTGGGGTCTTTCATCATTAGGAAAAAAAAAATGTCCTGAACCAATGAGAAGTGTTATTTTCAGGTCACAAGACTAGGGATTTCATCATTATGAAACCAAAACTGATCTGCACCAATTAAAAGTGTTATTTTCAGGTCACATGACCCGGGTCGCGTCGCGTAAGCGCGTCGGATGTTTACGTTGCGCGATCGTATTCGCTCGAGTGCTTCCGGGTGCGCTTACGCTGTGCGTATCACGTGGACGCAGCTACGCGATACGTCACAATGATGTTTTCGCTCGCGGCAATAGCGCTAATGGGACGCTCTCCGGAGCGCGCCCTGGGGTGCTTCAAAAGACTACGCTTTCCGGGGCGCTCACCGGGGCGCGCCCCGGGAGCGCTCCAGGGCAAAAAAAAATATATATATATATATATATATCTATACTACTATTATAAAGAGAGAACTCTCACCTTTGAGCCAGGTAAACTCGGGAACCACAGCGCCAATCTACACACCCGATACATCTTTGAAAATGTCAGGGTGTGTAGATGGACATAAGCTACATAAAATAAAAATAAAACGTAAATTAAAAAAATTAACTTTAAAAACAAAGTAGTCCCCTGAAAAAAGCGCCGGCCGCGACGTAGCGCTGGCATGGAGGTCGGGGCGGGGGCGGGAGGTGGTCCGTGTCGGTGTTCTGACGGCAAGAAGGAGAAGGAGGAGTCCCGTCAGCTGCTGCACTCCCAGCGTAGGGGAGTGGAGCTGAGCTGACCGGCTGAGGGCTGAGGGCGGCCGAGAACGGAGTGGAGCTGGGTGGAGGAGCAATCTGCCAGCGCAGGGGATCGGGGCTGCGGGGGTCGTGAGGTACATCGCATACATCGCACTTACCTCTGCTCGCTCCACCACACGCTGCCCCCAGCCGGATGTATGTTGATATATCGCACACCATTGCATCGCATGCATTAACCAGCATTGAATACTTCGCAAAGGCCAAAACATCGTCATGTTTGACATCGCACGTAGTTGCAACGCAACTGCGTTGCTTCCTATTTGCAAGTACCTAACATCGCAGACGATGAAATCGCACGTCATGACGATGCGTTCTTGTGTCCTACCACAGTTTTTGCACTTTTGGTTGACCTAATACGTGATACCGCCTCTAACCCCTGCCCCCCCCCTCTCCCAACGACGATAATTATTTCCTTTCTATTCACCCCAATTCTTGTATATTTTTAATTATGTAACGGCTGCATGTACCTGAGCTGGTTAATTTGAAGCTGCATACAGCTCCGCGTATCCTCGGTAAGGGCATCCAGACGCTGTACATGGGCACAAGGAGGTTAACTAATTTGCCCGGATTCTCAGGATGTTGCGAGATTTGAACCGGGGTCTCCTGGCTCCATAGGGCACAAACAGAGTGTGCAACCCTTACATTCCTCCGGCACTATTCACTGACAGACTTCCTTCAGCAAAATCGGCCCCCACATCACCCGCGTGCGCGCCTGCTTTACAAGGCACCAGGCGCTGCATTAATTTAGTTTACCCCGGCCCTATGAATCTTCGGACAGACATAGGAGGGCCCCAGAATCATACATCACTGCATTCCCCGCTTTACAAGACACTAGGCGCTGCACTCATTAAGGGCGACAATTACGGTAAGAGATGACTAATTGCACCATCAATAGTACAACCTGGCTGTCCCTGCTTTTGATGCGCTCTACATAAGCAGCAGTTACATTGCAGCATTTTCATAGTTGAATCACAGGACGTGAGGCTCGAAACGGTTTTCTCAGCTGGAACCGTACTTCACCATTAGGGGCTCTCAAGTGCTGCCAGGTGGTGTCGTGCAGCTTCAGCCATGATCCTAACTGCCAGACATGATAACACCAGTGTATATCAGACACCAGCATGCATATTGGCCTCAGTTCCTTTTCTTCCGTGCGAAATCAACACATTCCGGAGCGCCTTCTCCGTACTTCACCTTCAAATCTTTCCTCTGCTTAAACTGTCATTGGTCAGATGTCTTCTCTGAAAGCATCAGGGTTCAAACTCTGCCTTAAGTTCCACACGCAGATGCATTTATTGGATCCACACAACATGCTCAGGAGGTATCTTGGTTTTGACCATGGTGCCAAGTCCTGCAGTTAGTCCTCCCTGATGGATGTTATGTTGATACATCGCGTGCTTTAATCACGCATTCAATACATCTAGCCTTATGCAAGAACCTCTCTGCTGCAATGACTCATATGTGTAGCGCATCGAAAGTGAATTCATCAGGCACTCTTCTATAGATATTATAATAAAACTGGTGTTACCCATGTTGCCAGCACCAGAATGATACTTGCCATCTAAGCAATTCTCTGCTTCAGATATGTTACCAAGCCCCCCCCCCGTCTTAAGAACACGGACTTGCTGTGAATTGAGTTATGCTAACTCAATTGTAAGTGTGTCGTGAAGGTCTTTATGATGTGAGCCCATCAGGCAATGAAGGCTACAGTAGAAGCGTTTGGTGAGTGAATGCAGCCGCATAGGAAGGGCACTGCATGGGGCGAGTCAATGCAGAGGTGCCTGGTGAGAGCCTTGTCAACGCATCATTTTGGGACATCTGTGAATAGTTCACATCAGATGTAGGTGAGCAGAGCGCTCTGCCAATGCAGATTTAAATAATTACAGCACATGCGGTCTCTTCTATTAACCCCGACCCGAACAATTACAGCACATGCGTTTTAAAAGCATGCGTTGTAAAAGCCTGTGCGATGTAAGGGGCCGCGTAGTAATGGCCCGCGTCGGAACGTCCCTTGCGTTGTAACGCTTGCGATGTAAACGGATGCGATGTAACGCATACATTGTGATGGGTGTTCCCCCCCCCCAGCCCCCTTCTGCCCCGGCCAAAAAATGCAGCCCCCAGCCCCCTTCTACCCAGGCAACGCTGGGGCGGGCTGCTAGTATATATATATATACATTCAAAAAATTGTTTTAAATACAAATATAATATAGGATTCATTCATTTTCAAAAATATTACATTTCATAGCTATAGACATTTGCTATTAACAAAATGTTGAAATTTACTGAAAAAAACATAGGTTTGGGGCCTTATATATAGTTAGGAATTAGCATTTAAAAAACCTATGAAATTCACTGAAAAAACCATAGGTTTCACACCAGTTATAGTTAGGAATTAGCATTTAAAAAACCTATTAAATTCACTGAAAAAACCATAGGTTTCACACCAGTTATAGTTAGCTGGAAATTTTACTGACATAAAACCATTGAAATTCCCACGTTATAGTTAGTTGGACTCACTATAACTTGCGCGCCTGCAATGCACTGCTGATGACGTCACATATTACATCACTCATGACATGGTCAGTGACATCACTAATGACATCACTGAGGAAATGCTAGAGCAGCATGAAACGCGTCAGGCTTACAGATTTCTTTGGACTTTGTTTTTCTTCACTGTGCTGTTTCCTGCTGAATAAACACGGAATATTCACCAACCTGCAAATGTGGCTCTTCCAAAAGGGGTGCTTTCTGTGTGTTTAATTGAAAAACGGCCGATCCCGGTCGTGGAGGAGCCCTGCTACTGAAAGGTGGTCTTTGCTGCAGTTACTCGGGTAGCAGTGTAAAGGGCAGGAAGGTCGTGTGGCAGGTTTGAAATAACAGCGCCGAGTATGTGAGACAATTTCCAGGCCCACTTGGGTATTTTAATTGTGGAACACTGAACAATGCGAAGGAGCAGCTCACTGGAGTGACATCACTACACTACCTTTACCAGAAGGCTCTGGGTGAGCCAACGCCCACTGGGGCAGGTGTAAGGGATTTAAATTAGACTGGTGCTTCACGCAGAGTTGTCAAAAGAAGCCTCTGAGGAAATGCTAGAGCAGCATGAAACGCGTCAGGCTTACAGATTTCTTTGGACTTTGTTTTTCTTCACTGTGCTGTTTCCTGCTGAATAAACACGGAATATTTACCAACCTGCAAATGTGGCTCTTCCAAAAGGGGTGCTTTCTGTGTGTTTAATATATATATATATATATATATCTCTATACTACTATTATAAAGAGAGAACTTGCACCTTTTGGCCAGGTAAACTCGGGAACCACAGCGCCAATCCACACACCCAATACAGCGTTGGAAAGGGCAGTTGCAGCAGAAGGACATAGGCTATACATTTGTACAACATATACATTACGAAGGGCAAACAACATTCCGGAGAAAGTAGTTCCTTGTGGGTGTTGTTCTCAATGTGGGCGGTAACATTGGCAGAGGGGCATGTCCCATTCGCTCAGTTTCAAGCACTCAAGCACACACAAAGCAACAGATTCTGCAACCACACACAAGCACACACACAACACAGCAACTTCACCTCTGCAACCACACACAAGCACACACACAACACAGCTACTTTTGCATGCACGTCCACTTCAGAAGCGATAAACACCGTTTTATGCACATAGCCTTGAGAGCATAAACATCGTTTTCCTTCAGGAGCATAAACTTAGTTTTCCACAAATGTGCACTAAAAGAGGTCGGCAAATTCGGTAATCACTGCCTCCGTAAGGGTTCCGAGCCAAGATAAACAAAGGGGCGCGGCTTCGACCAGAAAAGGAACAGTAACATCCAATCGCGTAACTCTCTTGCCCGCCCCTTTCACCAAACAGCCATCCAATCGCAGCACAAAACCTTCCCACACCGTTTTATACATGTAGCCTTCTGGAGCATAAACATCGTTTTTTTCAATATGTGCACAATCATGGCTGTTGGCACCAGGCCGTCCGGGCCGTCCGCAGGGGGCCCGGGGTCCATCCCAACTGAGAGGTAGAGGCTGGCTGCAGAGCTCACTGGTTTGCGGGCGGCAGGTGCACCGGAATCATGGTGCTCGGCTGGCTGGCAGCACTACAGATCGCACCTTCAGTCTGTTGCAGTGGGGCTAAAATATCTCCCCTGCCAGTAAATGATTATTTCCGACCCGGGGCCGGTCAAGGGATCGTGCTGGAGCCTGTGTCTGACGGAAGGGGGGCTTGGGGGAGGGAGCCGACTGACGGGAGGTCTCCTCCCCCGGGCGGTTTGGGAGGGCTGCGAGGGGTTATTTCCAGAAGTTGCCAGAATGTTCTAGTTTTTGGGCTAGTCTAGTAGGACCAGCCAGCCCAAGTATAAATCCCTCCTTTCCCGCTAACCGCCACCATTTTAGGTTTGGTGACCTGGTGGCTAGGTGCTTTAGCTTTTTGTGAGAGAGTGTCTTGTGTGTTTGTGCGACTCTTTTTCATTCTTTGCCAGTTGCGATTGTACTTAGAGCTTAGTAATGGAAGACGCACGAGTTCTTGAGGCGATGCGCCTGTTGGCGGATGCCGGTCGTTTGGATTTGCTCGCAGGAGGTGGGCAGGCTAGGCCGCAACGCCAGGCCTCTGCCGGTGTGGTGGCTGCGGTGATGGCATGTTCGTCGCCGAAGAGGAGACGTCCAAGTCAGGTAAGCGAGAGGGGCCGCTCCCGGTCTAGGAAGCCGGCCCCACAAAGGACGGTTCGGGGGAGCCCGGTACTTCTGAGGCTCCGGAGGCTCAAGGGGTGTTGAGTGTGGGGGGGGGGTGTGCCTTCCCAAGGTCCGGCGCTTCAGTTGGGAGTTGTTTCTGGAGTGGGGGAGTTTCCGGTTATGGCAGGGAGGGGGCAGGGGTCGAAGAAAGGGGGCAGGAGTGGCCGGGAGGAAGCAAGAAACGCTCTGCTTCAGACCCACTTTTTGAGCGGCGGGGGCAGTCTTTGGAAGGTGCCTCTGTGCGCGGGGGGCGTAGGGGTTCGGTTCAATTTGCGTTGCAGGACTCGGAGCGGGAACAGGTTGAGCAAGGGGCCCAGGACGCCATGTTGGTCGTTAATGAGACTCAGTTTGTCCCTGAGGCTGGTCAAAGGATGTTGTTAACCCCTTTAGGACGTATTCCTTACGATGTTCTTGCGGGGGAGGGGCATGATGTGAATGCAGGTGGGCCTCGGGCTGGTTTGTCTTCTGGTTTGCAGGTCGTTGCGCAAGAGGCTGATGCGGGGGTGGGTGAATTTGGGGGTAATGTGGGGAGCCCGTTATTGTTTTCGACGCCGGGCTCGTCTGCTGGTGAGGTAGTTTCTGTGGGTGGTGGCTCTAGAGGTGAGGGCGAATGGGCCCAAATGGGCGAAAGTGGTTCGTTTGGTGGTGCGATTTCTGGTTTGGAGCATGTGGAGGGTTTAGGGCGGAAGGTGGGGGTGGGGGTGTTCCTTTTATGAGTGGTGGGTCTTTTCAATCGGGTTTACAGAATCGTCAGCCAGTTTTTGGTTTTGGTTCTGCGGCTTTTGGTACTTCAGGAATGGGTCCGGGAAGGTTTCAGGCTCCTGGGGTCTTGAGTGCGACGGGGGTAACCATTCAGGGCACTTTGTTGGGTCCGGATAGGGGTTTTGGCCAGGTGAGCGGCGGGCCTATACAGGGGCCCAGGAGTACAGCTCCTCACTTATCTGGGGCCTCTGGGGGTCCTTATTTTATGTGTGGTTCTCCTGGATGGGAACATTTTGGCGCAGCGGGCCTTGCGCAGCGTAGTTTCCAGAAGGAGTTAGCAGGCCAGGAGTCAGTCTCGAGAGCCTATAGGCATTCTTCTTCTTCGGCATTGGCACCTGATAATTTGGATCACAGTGGAGACGAGGAGGTTGTAGGTGGTTCGCCCGTGCGGGAGGTACCTTTAAGGTCTGAAGCACGTGGCCGTTCTTTAGAGAGGGGTCGGAGAATGGCTGATGACTCTAACTGGAGGGGAAATGTGTCTGGTTGGTTTGTGGATGGTAGGAACCCTAGCACACCAGTCCAAACTTTTTCTTTGCAGGAAGAGGTTAGGCGCGGAGTTCCAGACTTGGCAGGGCGCGGTCCAGTCCCTTTTCGCCAAGGGGAAGTGAGGAGAGTGCCTAGCGCGGCCCTCTCTGTTCCACCGAGGGAGCCCGACGCGGCCAGCACACGAGGGTCTGGCATGACCCCGCTGGCCCCAACGAGTAGCAGGTATAGGTGGCAGGCCTTGCCGGCGGCTATGGAGCAACAGAGTCAACGCGCAGGGAGGTACAGGCGCGTACAGTCTGCTCCCCCACCTGGAGTTTCAAAATCTTTTAAATGTACAGTTGTTGATACCGGGTTGGGTAAGACCCGTGGTGACTTGATGCATACCAGTGTGGATTCGGTGGTATTGGACTACGATGAAGAGAGTCCTGAGGAGGGTGAATTGCGGGATCTTGAGGGGGGGGGGTGCCCTCTCATGCTTCTCATAGTGTTTTACAGGCTCCAGTGGTCCAGAGGCAACTGCAAGGGAGAAGAGAGCACGGCCCATCGGGTAGGGCGCCTCGCAGACCGGATGCATTGTCCTCGGCGCCACGGGCGGAGCCATCGAGAGCTGTCTCTCTGTTGCCAGGTGAGCAAACGGCCCCACAGGCCAAACCTGTTATGGTGTCTGTGGGTACCGGTGGTGAAACTGATGTGGTCATTGGTGATGGCCGTCTGGTCAAAGGTCGTTATGTAAAAGACACTGCAGTGGGCACTGACGAAGTGCTGGTTGTAACAGATAAAGGGGACAGTGGTATGGCTGGTGCTTCCAGCAAAGTTACAGACAAAGTGGACAGTGGTGTTATGGCTGGTGCTTCCAGCAAAGTTACAGACAAAGTGGACAGTGGTGTTATGGCTGGTGCTTCCAGCAATGTTAAAGAGCCAGTGGCCAGTAGGGAGTTGAAAATCAAAAAATTGCCATACATGGGGGTTACGAAACCCCTGGGTGCTCATCTAATGCTAAGTACCAAAGAAAGAATTTGGAACGATGGGTATGTGGAGCTCCTTAAGCTTCTACACCGGGAAGTCCGGTCTAAGGAGGGCTCTAAAGAGGAGGAATTTGAGCTGGCTAAACGCCCTAAAGTGCCTTTGAATATTGAGAACTGGACAGCTGCGTTTTTGATTCATGCTAGTGTATATTGCGGAAAGTTCCCTGAGCGCAGCGTGTCCCTTTTTAAATACATGGACGTGATTCGTAAAGCTCAGATCACCGGGGGTGGTTTTGCCTGGTCTCAATATGACGAGGAATTTAGGGCCAGGATGGCTTGGGACCCCGAGGCGAAATGGGGTGAGCTCGATATGGATTTATGGCAGCACACAATGGGGTCAGCAGCTGGGGGGAAGACCGTTTTTACGGCCAATGGTTTACCGCTAGTTTACCGGCCCTTTCAGGGGAAGCCCACCCGGGGAGGGGTGGGGGCCACTACAACCATGCCATCGGGATCTGGTTTCTGTTGGGAATTGAATAGGGGCTCCTGCACAAGGGAGTACTGTAAATTCAGGCATGAATGCTCAGGTTGCGGAAGGAAACACCTGTTATCCAAATGCTGGGACAACCAGCCATCAGGGAGCCAGCAGGGTAAGCAGTCGGGTTCAGGAAATTCCAATACGTCCTCACAGTTTTCAGGGGGTCGGGGATCCAGAGGTGCTAAGGGTTCTGGGGCCAAAGGCTCGTACACCAGTTAAATTGGACAGGTTGCGTATTGCCTTACAAGGTTACGATGATGAGTCTGCAAAACTAAAATTATTGGAAGGTTTTCAGTTTGGTTTCCGACTGGGTTACCTAGGATCTCGGGAACGGAGGTGGTCTGCCAATTTAAAATCGGCTTCGGAACACGCCGCAGTTGTCCAAGACAAACTTACTAAAGAGGTACAGGAGGGAAGGATGGCTGGCCCGTTCCAAGATTGGCCTATCCTTAATTTGATTGTTTCACCGGTTGGTGTGGTCCCGAAGAAGGAGTCGGGACAGTTTAGACTCATTCAACACTTATCGTGGCCTGAGGGGTCATCTGTTAATGATTTTATTGACCCGGAGGAGGTGTCGGTCTCCTACTCTTCGGTTGACGTGGCCATGTCACTTGTTGTGACCGCGGGCGCAGCCGCTGAGATGGCCAAGTGTGACATCAAATCTGCTTTCAGGCTTTTGCCTGTCCACCCGGACGATTGGTGCCTTCTGGGTATACAATTCGCAGGTAATTGGTACGTGGACAAGGCTCTACCGATGGGCTGTTCAATATCATGTGCTCTGTTTGAGTGTTTTAGCACTTTTCTGCAATGGTACTTTTCCCATCAGTCCGGTCATTCCCTGGTGACACATTACCTTGACGACTTTTTCTTTGTCGGATCCCCGGGCTCCGCGGAGTGCCAGAACGCTCTGGACACATTCCATGGGCTCATGGAGGATCTGGGAGTTCCTTTAGCTCCGGAAAAGACAGTGGGCCCTACTACGGTCCTTTCCTTTTTGGGTATTGAAATTGATTCTGTACTTATGTCGGCTCGCCTGCCTGAGGACAAAAGGGTCAACATGGTGCAATTGCTGGAGTCAATGTTGTCTAAGAGGAAAGTGTTGGTGAAAGAGATTCAAGTGCTTTTGGGTCATTTGAATTTTGCTTGCAGAGTTGTGAGAGCGGGCAGGACCTTTTGTAGAAGACTGGGCAGGGCTTTAGCAGGACATCACTTGCCCCACCATCGTGTGCGTTTGTCTGCTGGTGTTAAAGAGGACTTGAGAATGTGGAAGTTTTTCCTGAATTCTTTCAATGGTGTTCCCTTGGTCAGAGACGTTGATTTTCAGTGGGACGTACAGATGTTTTCTGATGCGGCTGGCAGTGATGGTTTTGGGCTCTTCTGGAATGGTAAATGGTGTGCGGAACGTTGGCCGGATGAATGGTTGAATGGTGGTCGCAGCATCACTTTCTTGGAATTGTTCCCTCTATTGGTGGCCTTGACACTGTGGGGGGAGGAATTGGCACACAAGAAGGTGCTGTTTCGTGTGGATAACATGGCTGTTGTAGAGGTAGTGAACCGACAGTCTGCCAGAGACGAACAGGTGTTAAAACTTATGAGAGTTTTCGTTCTGGGTTGTTTGAAACACGACATTCATTTTCGTGCCTTACACATTCCTGGCGTGGACAATGACATTGCGGATGCTCTGTCTCGTTCACAGTGGGGGAGATTCCGTGGACTGGCGAGGGACGCAGACAGATCCCCGACTCCGATGCCGACTCATCTGTGGCGCGTAGGCGAGGTCGGGTCGTACAATTGGTGGTAGGTTCTTTGTCTGTGTCTACGCGTTCTGCTTATTCCTTGGCTTGGAGGGAATTCCTGGAATCTGGTGCTGTCAGAAGGGAGGATCTGTCTCGGCGGTCGGACGATGTGGTCAATTTTATACTGGACCTCATGGATAAGGGCCTCACCAAAGTAACTATCGCTGGGAAGCTGGCGGGTATTGCTTTTATGGGAAAGTTGTTGTGGGGTTACCCCCCGTCAGCGGGTGAGATAGGCAGGAGGATGCTTGAGGGCTGGGCCAGGGAGCAAGGGCATGTTGGTAGATCCAGGGCTCCCCTATCTTGGCAAGTGTTTGCCAGATTAATCACAGTCCTGCCTTTGGTATGTTCGGATGATTTTGAGGCATGTGTCTTCTCAATGCTCATGGCGTTTATGTTTTTTGGAGCCTTTAGGGTCTCGGAGTTGTTGGGGTCCAAACATAAGGGTGGTTTATATTGGAAGGACGTTTTTTGTTATGATGAGGGTGTTCATGTCTGGTTGTCCAGCTCTAAAACTGATCAGACGGGTAAGGGAAAAGGTGTGTGGTTACAGGCGCGTGCTCCAAAGCTCACTTGCCCTTTACTGCTGGCGCGGCGCTGGCGATCATTATGTGGGGGTGGTGATGAGGCTCTTGTTTTCCAACATAATAATGGCACCCCTGTCACAACTTATCAGTTACGGATGGTTTTACGCAAAGCTCTGCAACACATTGGTCTTGATAGCAATCTATATGGGACTCATTATTTCCGAATAGGCGCAGCCACTGAGGCCTTTCACAGAGGTTGGACTGAGAGGGATATTATGCGGTTGGGGCGTTGGTCTTCTAATTGCTTCCAGCGTTATGTGAGGAGCTCGGCAGAGGAAGCGCAGGCGTCCTCCTCTTAGTCATGTTTTCTAATTGTCTTTTCTTTTTCAGGATCCGTTGCTGGACCTCGCTCCCCAGTGGTAACGGTCTGGATAGTGGGGCATTCCTTCGTAAAGTGGGCCAGAGTCCAGGCGGCACGAAGCTACTTTGGAGAACAACTTGGTTTTAATGATCGAATGTTTAACGTTGTATGGAAGGGTAAAGGTGGGATGCTCTGGAGAGAGTTAATCCCTTGTTTGAACAATAACATGGTGGGCGGTTTATGCCCGGATATTTTGGTTATTCATTTGGGAGAAGATGATCTTTGTGCCACGAAGGGTGTTGTTTTACTGCGTGCTATGAAACGGGATTTAGGCCTCATGAAGGAGCTTTGGTCTGGGTGCCATGTTTTTTGGACGGAGTTGATACCGCGCAGGACATGGAGAGGGGCTGTGAACCCCAGGGCTGTTGATCGGGCCAGGAAGAAGGTGAATTCAGAGGTGTCTCGTTGCTGCAGGGGACTTGGTTTCAGCAGGATCTCGCACAGGGACATTAAATTTGAGTCAGTTGAGTTCTTTCGGGATGATGGAGTCCATTTGTCACGGGTGGGCATGGATCTTTATCTATTGGAGCTTCGTGAGGTGTTAGCACGGGCATTGGCTATGCAGCGTTGATCCCCCTATCTTTTCTGTTCGCTTCGCGTGTTGGGGGGCAGAAAGGGAGGCGTTGTTTGTTCCTCCCCACCTGCCTACCTTTCTGGGTGGCGGGGTTTTTGTGTATCAGTACGGTTTTAGGCAGATTGTTGGTTGAATTTTCGATAGAGTATTTCTTTGACTGGGGCCGGGGTATGTTGGTCATGGTTTGACCGTTTCAGTTTTGTAAAGGGGGTATCTGCAGGAGTGCAGGGTCAGGCAGGGTCGTTGATTACGGAGGGCATGACCAATGTTATTTCAGTGGTGGTTTGACGAATAAAGTTTTAATGATGACGTATGTTTTATCTATGACGAAATGTTTATTGATGACGTAATGTTTTATTGATGACGTAATGTATAATGATGTTATAATGTTTATTGATGTATTGTGGGGAGGGCCCAAATATGTTAGGGGTGGGGGTTGGGGGCCCGAGTGGTTAGTTATTTATTTATTTAGCGAGGTTTAGTTTTGTAAGGCGTTTGCCAAGGTTTGTATTTGTAATGTGCACCTGTTTCCTAATAAAGCGGCCTTTTACACACACAAACAATTTTTGGTCTACTTTTCTCTCACCCCTCGCCCTCCCTCCCAAGGGGGGCTTGGGGGAGGGAGCCGACCGACGGGAGGTCTCCTCCCCCGGGCGGTTTGGGAGGGCTGCGAGGGGTTATTTCCAGAAGTTGCCAGAATGTTCTAGTTTTTGGGCTGGTCTAGTAGGACCAGCCAGCCCAAGTATAAATCCCTCCTTTCCCGCTAACCGCCACCATTTTAGGTTTTGTGACCTGGTGGCTAGGTGCTTTAGCTTTTTGTCCCACCCTCCCTCCCATTTTTTACATGGTTTTTCTTCCCCCTCGCTCCCTCGTTTTTTGCTCCATTTTGGGGTCTCCTGTTCATTTTTCTTTTTCAAAAGGCTGTTTTTCTGGGTTACCGGTGTGCAGGGGTTTTTCTTGTACTTGTATTTGTCGCTAGGAGCAGGTGCAGTGCGGGGTTTTTGTGTATCAGTACGGTTTTAGGCAGATTGTTGGTTGAATTTTCGATAGAGTATTTCTTTGACTGGGGCCGGGGTATGTTGGTCATGGTTTGACCGTTTCAGTTTTGTAAAGGGGGTATCTGCAGGAGTGCAGGGTCAGGCAGGGTCGTTGATTACGGAGGGCATGACCAATGTTATTTCAGTGGTGGTTTGACGAATAAAGTTTTAATGATGACGTATGTTTTATCTATGACGAAATGTTTATTGATGACGTAATGTTTTATTGATGACGTAATGTATAATGATGTTATAATGTTTATTGATGTATTGTGGGGAGGGCCCAAATATGTTAGGGGTGGGGGTTGGGGGCCCGAGTGGTTAGTTATTTATTTATTTAGCGAGGTTTAGTTTTGTAAGGCGTTTGCCAAGGTTTGTATTTGTAATGTGCACCTGTTTCCTAATAAAGCGGCCTTTTACACACACAAACAATTTTTGGTCTACTTTTCTCTCACCCCTCGCCCTCCCTCCCAAGGTACAGGCAGAGTGAGGCTGCTGCTCATTGCAGCTGTACAGGTCTCTGCAGTACTAATGGGCCCCTTTTCTGTCTTGGTATACAGAGACTCGAGTCTTTAAAAAAATGGAGTATAAGTGTCGAGACAACACCCTCAGAGAATCAAAGAGCAGGACCACTAATGTCAGTCATGCGCAACAATTAAAAGTGCGCAGTAAGTTGTGACCAGTGAAAAACAGACCGGAGCAGGTGCCTCTGTGGAAGGAAGGTAGGCCCAAGAGAAGCGGGTAGTACAGAGCATTGTTGGGATTTTTGGAACAGCAACTTACACTCAGCTAAGGCTGAGTGAGTGCAGGTGCATAGCTGTTTGCCAAAAATGTTTTCATTTTTCATGACGGATATTTAAAGGCAAGGTGAAATTTTTCACAACTGTGTGAAAATGGTGCTTCATCTGTATTTGCAAGGCGGCCTCTATAGAGTAAAATGACTCAAAATTAACGTTTTCCGATCAAAGCTAACAGTGCAACCTGGTGAGAGAGGGGGAGAGGGATAATGACAGAGAGGAGCGGGCTAGAGAGTGAGCGCATGAGAGAGGAGAGGGATAAAAAGAGACAGACAGGAGAGGGATAAAAGGATAGGAGAGGGATGAAAGGATAGAGAGGAGAGGGATAGAGAGAGAGAACATGTAAGGGGGAAGGGGAATAAACACAGGAGAGGTCTAGAGAGTGAGCGCTTGAGAGAGGAGAGGGATAAAAAGAGACAGACAGTGTGTGAGAGAGGGGAGAGGGATAAAAAGAGAGGAGCAGGATAAAGAGAGAGGAGAGGAATAAAGAAAGCAATAAAGAGAGGGAGAGAGCGAGGGGGAGGGATAAAGGCAGGAGAGGGATAGAGAGCGTGTGAGAGAGGAGAGGGATAAAAAGAGAGAGAGGAGAGGGATAGATAGACCGAGAGCGTCGTGGTCACACACAGAGGAAAGCTTGCATTGTGAGATATAGTTGCCGTAGTAGTTTATTCAAAAGACTGACGTGTTTCGATTGGAACACTCTTTGTGGTGTTATTTCTGATATTTACATGTGTTGATCGTCTTCATTGCTTAATTTTGTCCGCAAGAAAGTGTCACTCATAGTCGTTGAAATGTCACTCATAATTACACTGAAATTATGAAAATGTCACACATGGCAATCTGAAACCTTGGCAGCTATGCTTTCACATTCTACAACGAGGCATCATCTACGCTCATTAAAAGCCATTACCGGACTCGCGCACTGTTGTTGGAAGGTGCTTCACAGGGGGCGGCCAGGGAAATATTCAGGAAAAGAACAAGTCTCATTGCATGTTAATTCACGGCGCTTTACTACCGTCTAACGTTCTTGCAAGGGGGAAGCTAAAAAAACGAGCTCAGAACACTCCCTATAAACATTGCTGGCAGGGCCACAAACGCGATAATAAATAAATCAGCACTACTTTCACACAAAAAAAAATCAGAGGCCAGGGGAACATCCAAACGCTCAATTCCACAAGCCTCTTTTACATTCCACAACGAGGCCGTATAAAGCTGTTGCAAGGGCCTGCACAGGGGGCAGCCAGGAAAAAAAAGCACATTGAACAGGGGGCAACCAACCAACAGTTACATTTGCAAGGGCCTGCACAGGGGGCAGACAGGGAAAAAAAAGCACATTGAACAGGGGGCAACCAACCAACAGTTACATTTGCAAGGGCCTGCACAGGGGGCAGACAGGGAAAATAAATAGGCACATTCAACAGGGGGCATTCAGGGAAAATACAAAGGCACATACAACAAGGCACATTTACATTTGCAAGGGCCTGCACAGGGGGCAGACAGGGAAAATAAATAGGCACATTCAACAGGGGGCAGTACCGAGAAATATTAAAAGCTTCATAATATTTTTTCACACATTACTTTTCTCCCCCGGACAACGTCGGGACGGGCTGCTAGTATATATATATATATACAAGTTTTCATTTTTGCAATTTGTAAAGCATTGAAGTTTACAAACGTGGTGAAGTAAGCCCTCTGGCAATGTTGCACACCCCCACCTAATACAATAATGCAGACTTCACCATTATTTGTTCTCCCTTCCTATGCACATGCTCATTAAACAAACATGCAAAACCAACTCAACTGGGCCTGTGCCCTTCTCCCATCTGTTTTGATCCCATACAACTGTTTTCTGTGATATTGCTTTTTTGCAAATTGTACCCTCTAGCAGTCTTCCCTGTTGTGGTAATACTTCCAGAATTCACATCCCCCTTAATGGAAGTAGTAACAACATCTTGAACTGCTAGCATTGAGTTGTCTGGTTGTTTTGTAGCTTGCATTTGGTTTGCAATGTGTAAATGGTAATTAATGTGTAACAAGTAATATAAGAAGCTTTACTCAGGATAACACTACTGCAGTGCCCTGTATTGAACAAACTTGCTCAGAATAAACAACACTATACTATGCACTACAGAGCTCTGCTTAGCCACTCATATCATAAAAAATCCTTCCACTGAAGTTAAGGGTACAAAGGGTGTGCGCTATGAATCTTAAAACACTTATCTTTAAGGCACTTAAACACATCAGCTAAGATGCTATAGAAAAAAATCATAGTGCTATGATGTAAAATAGATGAAATTGAAGCCTTTGCCTCATCTGTGTGAAGGAGTGAGAGTGTTCAGGATATTTGTGCATGCAGCAGCTACCATCCCTGCTAACATCACAGTTGCCCCCACCCCTGAAAGTAGCCTATGTCCAGGAGTGAATCAGGGCCAAAAATTGTCCCGGTCACCCAAAAGCAAGTGGCCCACCTTTGCAGATCATAATCTTCCATTGAACATTGCTTGGTTAGTATAAGGGAGCGAATTTGAGGAGACATTTGTGGTAAATTAAACTTTTTAAATGTTTTAGGACCATTAACATTATCCAATGCTGAAAACACTATTATTGCTCTGCAGCACACTCAAAAGGTTTCCAACGAATATTTTCCCGAATCAGTTGCTTACTGTTTGATTTTCTAAGCCCTTACTGACCCTCCAATCTCTAATTCCTCTTTTGGCAATCAGGTCCTAAAACTCCTGTCATTCTTATGGATTCTTGCTTGCCCTGACCAACATGACCCCAGAAGCTCATGCATAGCCTCTTACTGTAGGATTCTATTCACACAAAAGAATCTATGGGTGCCGCTCATACTAAGGCCTCCAGACTATTGCTCACGATCGGTTGGTCTCTTAACTTTCCTCTTATTAGAAGGACCCCAAAGCTAATTTCCACTCCTCAGGTGCCTTTGGGTTCCTGCTCATCATCTGGTCGCCTGGAGCTCTTATTCACTCTTGCCTGAAAGCTCTGGGACATCATCATTTCCATGAAGTTTACCATAAGATTCCGCAAACCTTATATATCCGAGTAGCTGCCTTGATGTTTTGCCCACCCTAAGGGTATGCTGTGTACTGTCACCGCCAGACGGCTGAAGCTCCTGCTCTCCCTCAATTATCGCAGTGAGCATTGGGAGTGAACATATACTTCAGGGGCATTGCTCAGATCAGGCCCATGTGCCGCAAGCTCACTCTCAGGGTACTGAAGTTTATGGTCACCTCAGTTTGCCTGAAATCCTGCTCACTCCACGGTCTTCAGGGCTCCTGCTTGTCTCCATCTCTCCTTCCCACCAGGGTGTGCTAAGGCTCCTGCTCATTGTCATGTACTTGTGGGTCCTGGCCATGCTCAAGTGCCCAGAGGATCCTTCTCAGGGACATTAATCATTGGAGCACTGGTCCACCTTAGGCCCCTGGGCACAAGTCATACTCAAGTTGCTGAATCATCTCAATTTCACAAACCAGAACATCTTGTTTCCCTTCACATCAATGACTTTCCTGGTCACCCTGAGGTCTTCAGATATTTTTACCCACCCTTAATAAGTCAGAAAAGTAATTGCTAATCTTCAGGCTTCAGTGGCTGTACACATCCAAGTCTTTCATGGACCCTTTTGATTGCCACACAGAAGTCTCTCTGAGTGTGATGTCTTAGGGGGTGTAGCATAGCTTGGTACTTGGTGACATTTATACTGTGGGAAGAGACATGAACTGACTCTGCTTCACATGCTGGAAAAAATCACTTCTACTACAGCCATTCTTTTCATTTTCTATATATTACCCATGCCCTTGCTCTCTCTTTCGCTCCCCCACATATCTGAACAGCCCTTTACTCCTCCTTCTAGTGTTTATCCCTCTCTTCCCTTTATTTACTGTCTCATCTCACCAGCACTTTCATTTTCTCACCCATCACATCTATTAGATTTTCTATGTTTCAGAGGGTCTGTCCATATGTCATACCAACTTTCCATTCTGTCTCCCTCCCCCACTTTCTCTTATTCTACAAACCTCTCTATCGATTTAAATTCCCTTCTATATCATTCTCCCTCTTATTATTCTTCCTCTCTTGTTTTCCATCTCTTTTTCCGGTCTCTCGCTCTCTCTCCGTAGTAGTAGTCCTGATTTTCCCCATTTCCATCGTCCTGCACTATTTCTCTCCCTCTGTCTTAGTCTATAAACCCCCCTTTTTCTCGCTCATGTCTCCCACATACACTATCCTTCATTTTTTTCTTCCTCCCCTGTCCTTATTCTCCACTCTCTCAATTTCTACTGACAATTTGATTTTTACTTCAGTTCTTCTTCCTGTCTCAAAAGTTCTCCCTTTCTCCAATTGTATTTTCTCATGCTGGTTACCCGCATTTCCCTCTAGCCCTTGAACTTGTTTGTGTCCTACACCTAATAGTATATTTCATTGTGCCCCATTTACTGAGTTGCTGCTGTCAGTAGCTGCCTGCTTTATCAAACTTTGATTTGCAGAAGACCCTTCTCTGTAGACATTACATGGATTCCTGTCCTTGTGAGTGCTTTCAGGTCTGCAGCTCCCAAATGTTATTCAGGAAAGTGGAGGGCTTGTTCTACCTTTAGTCAATATCGGACCACAAGTATGTTTTATTGTTGAGTGGTAAGGGAAAATCCACCTATTTCTGGAGGAATTGTTAGAAACGGGAGAATCCACAGGTGGAAATTCTTTGACCATACTAAGCCTTTCTTGAGAATTACTCCATATATGGCACTTATATGGCACTTCCTCTAGGTATCACCAACCTCTAAATCAAGCAGTGGACTGCTGGCACTTCATAACTAAGAAGTGTGTGTGAGTCTGTGTCCATCTTTTCTTTATGATTACTGACCAGGAAACTTCTAACATCCTCTTTGCCATCGAGCCTTCACTCTTCTTTTTATCCCCATGCATCACTATTCTCTCCACTTTTGTTTCTACCCTTCCCTCTTTCTACCAATCTCTTGTTTGACTCTTCTCTCCACCTAGTCTGTCCTCACTTCATATTTTGCATGGCTGTTTCCCTCTCTCCTTTCTCCCTGTCTCACTCCCTCAATGTGCTTATCTATTATTATTTCCCTCTCCTCTGGAATCTTTCCTCTCCCCCTCTTTTTGTCTCTACTCCCCAATCCGTCTCTTATGTTCTGTTGTCTCTGTCTCTGCACTGCTCTCACATCTCTTTTTGCCCCAACATAGAGGGTGCATTATTTTTTCACTGCATCGTTGTCACGTTTGCTACTTTGTCAAAATTTAATTTTCCTTTTACTCATTTCTAGTCATAGGTAACGTTATTTCAGTCCTTATTGTTTTATTTCTGAAGTTA
Organism: Lissotriton vulgaris; assembly: GCF_964263255.1. Taxonomy (NCBI): domain Eukaryota; kingdom Metazoa; phylum Chordata; class Amphibia; order Caudata; family Salamandridae; genus Lissotriton; species Lissotriton vulgaris. Next base: position 1,036,517,221 of record NC_141698.1, read on the forward strand.
CAGCACTCTTCGTTGTGCACAAAATAAAACTTCCAATCTACATCTGGTATGTCACTACACAGTTTATAAACCAAGAAAGCAGTTGCTTTACTATCCGATTGTTGCGGCCTACTGTGAGCCAACGTGAACGTCCACCCTAGGACTTGTTAATTGTGCTGCCCGAAAGCATCAGCAGCTCCCCAAGGACTCAAAGCCATCTTCTGAGGCTTGGGATGGGAGGAGATGCACCATGCTGGGACTCCTGGGCCATTGTCATTCTGCCCATGAGAAAGGACCAGCCTGACTCTTCTGAGAGTTATTGCAAAAGCTGTAGCAGCCTTTCGGGTTGTGCGCCAGCAGGAAAGTTGGCCCAGGTATGTGGACCTGCTTTTCCATTTCTGGACGGCCTTTGTAAGAAATAGCTCCATGGGCCAGACACAGTACCCTTAATTCTATAGAGCACAACATAATGTGGTTTCTTCACTCCGTAAATCTATCACATAGCTTGGTCTTGAGCCATCTGGAACATATAAATCTGTCCAGCAATTATCTTAACATGAAGGACATTGTCACAGTGCATACAAAATAAAATGATAACCCTCATAAATGCAGCCATTTTCATTGATCCCAAGAATGGAAGAAGATTTCTGGCGAATCTGGACTAAACCTTTACACTTCTGTACTAATTTTGGGAACTGAAGAGAGTTGATGGCCAGTATAGACTCTCGGGTTCTTAACAGTAAAGTTGGTCCTTGATGGTACTTTAAGGAACTCCTGCCAAGAAAACAGGGACTAAGATGGGATTGCCACTCCATTTTATGATATTTCATTTTTTCTGCCACTGAAAGTTGGTTTACTTACTCTCATTCCTGCAAAAGCTGTTATTTGCTCTCTCGCTATTGTCAGACATGAGGGGATAGAATACAACAACCCTCGCTCTAAAATGGTGCATGCCTCCTCATTTACAAGAAGAGGCAGCTCCAAGCCTCAGGCTGATGACAGTCTAATTTCTGTCTATCAAGCTTGCATCTTCTGACTTGCCACTACAAATGGTTCTGGAGTGAAATGGTAATCAGGAGTAGAGTTGACCAGCTGTAGACTAGCGACAGAGGGCAAAGAAACCAGAAGCCTGGAGTGATCCACTGCTAGTTGAAATTCTGATCTGAAAATGCCTGGTAATAAAGGTAAATGTCTGACCCAGTTTGAATACAGATGGCAAGTAAAAATGTAGCACAGTGGCACTGAAAAAGGCAAAGAGGACCATTTGGAACTGTAAGACTGTAGGAAATACAGAAGAGTGAGGAAGTACACGCTAAAGGGTAGGCAAGGACAAGAATGTGGACAGTGGTGAGCAGGAGATGCATAGATGAGCTGGAGAGGTTCGATACTGCAACGAAACACTGTGGAAAACTGAGAGTTGTAGCTAAACTCCTTTTTAAGTGCACTGATACTTGAGCATGTTCAAGTGATCAGAGCTTTCTTAAAGGCATTTGCTGTAGTCCATTTACTGACAAGAAGGCATGTCCAAGACAACAGTTAATGCTTGGTTTGGTTGCTGTTGAAGGCTTTTGGATGAAGGCAATGATTCCATGAATAAATGTTACCACTCAGAGGGCACCATCTCTGTGAGCCATTAAGAATGTGGGAACTGAGCCTGGCAACCACCTTCTTCCAGATAAACCCCTATTTGGGTGTCATATTTAGTGCTGAAAGTTCAGTTCAGTTGGAAGTCCAGCCATATATCCTTTAAAGAACAATGGATAAACTGCAGAACATTGTGGTAAGCAAAACGTACAAACATGCTGCTGGATCATTTCATGTACTGCTCCCTCCAACACTTGGTCAATACCGGCAAATTTGAACTTGGTTTAAAATTGTCATTCATCTACGGGCAGACATTATTTTTTAAGGTGAAGAGTCACAACGGCAGTTGTAACCTATTGTGAGACCACACCCTCTTGCCACAACAGGGCCCGATACCACAACATGCTGCTGGGCAGGGACCCAACAGTGCCTCACCCAGTGAGATAGGGAGAAACAAATCTGAATTCCTGACTAGATAATATTCATATTTTGTGCTGGCTTATAATGATCTTGTGTTGAAAGGCAAGAGTCCCAGTTGTTCATCAAACTCTGAAGGCAATGCCATCAGGAAGAGACCTGATGGATGAGTAAGCTAACGGAACCCCCTAGCAGCACGATGCAATGGCTTCCATTATTGTAGTAATATAATACATCTGTTTACCTTTTCCAGTGCCTAATGAAGCTGCAGGTGCTTCCTACAGCAAGCTCTGTCTTCCTCAAATTTGCTCTTCCTCCATCTTCTTTCTGCTGTTCTACACATCTCCCTTTGGTGTTAAATGGACAAACTAAACCAGGGTTTAGACTTATGCCCATCAGATAGACTTGCTGTCTCAGACGGAGGCACCAACATCTTCAAACATGTGATTATGGTTTAATAAAAAGCCTCAAGGTTTCTGCCTACCATGTCCCCAGATCATGAAACAAAGTACTGAGTTTGTCGGTGCTCAGTGCTTAGTGCTCCTTGCGTTTGCACAACATAAGCCTTCTGATTGATTAATTTTCATTCTGGTCTACAGTTGTTTGAATCCGACTCTGCCATTTCCTCATTTAAATAAAAGATCTTTTTAGATCTTCTGATGTCCTTTCTGCCAGCACCAGCATTGCATGCACCAAGAACAATATAATTTTGTCTAAGATGCCTCTCTTTCTTGTCTCAGTATCATACCTACTCCCCAGTAGGTATGATGCCATTTAGTGTGTGCAGCCTATCGGCCTTTTTTCACTTGGGGTACAATACTTTTTCAATCCACAGCCTGAAGATTTGTGTAATCTGGGAATAGTTCTGCTGTAAGTGTCGGTAAGCAGTGCGGTTCTGAAAATTCTTGCAAAGGTGAAAGGTGAGGGACATTGATTGCATGTAGTTGAGCAGGGCCCCTTCATCGCATCTTGCAGGGGGGCCCCCTAAGGTTTTGTTACGCCACTGCGGATTTAACGTGGTGTAATCAGTGCAATACAAGCACTCTTTGTCAGTGGAAGCACACAACATCTGCCCAATCAAATCCAGTAGGGAGGAAGAGAAACATGTGGGCGGGGCCAAAGCCCCGCTCTCAGTAGTGGTTCCTAAATCTCTTTTTATGTTGGTTTCCTGCCCAGTGATATGAGATCTAAAAAGGGACCCGACCAATGAAACGCCGGCTCTTGTTTCCATTCTTGAGCATCAGCTATGCAGCGTAGAGATGTCACCTGTAGTAAGGAATCAGAGAGGAGCTTTTATAGCGAGACTGGAGGCTTCCATTATATTATTATTATTGTGAAACTGTGAAGTCAGAATCAGCTGAGATATATGTATCCTGCTGCAGTCAGCATGGCAGAGGCTGGGAGAATGTCAGCTTGTTTCTGCAAAGGACTCTTTTCATTTCTAGGAGTGCTGCAAAGGGGACACTCACAGCCCTCTGTGGAGGTAAAGG